>NC_091991.1:89248400-90448400 GCF_044704955.1 Pristiophorus japonicus | reverse complement strand
AGATATTTTTCTTTCAATGTGCATTGGCCACCGATATTACCATGGCAAATATGTAACAAAGCCACCTTGCAAAGTAGTATTCTCTGCCTTCAGAGACACAAACTGCACCTCATTAGAGTGCTGCCTAATATAAATCTAGTGCAAGACATCCAACTTGGTTCTGAGAACTCAACAGGTTTACTTCAAGAAGTACAGTCTGCATCAGAAATCAAATGTTGCCAAGGCAATTATAGTAATAAGGTCAAGATTCTTTGTGTACACTAAGTGCTTCTGAGTGCTTTATTGGAAAAGAACAGTGGACATTGAGCAGGAGGGGAAAAAGGAAAAGTGGGGAGGTTTTTTTTTAAATAAAAAGGAATCTTTTGAAGGTTGAGAAGGAAAATTACAAGGCAGGAGATTTAGAGGGCAAGTTCCAGAACGCAGGGAGAGCCTTTCAGCTGACAGAGCCGATAGTGATGGGAGAGGAGACAAGGCAGCAGGAAACAGAAGCCATAATTTACTGAAAAAATAACTGAGACTAATGGCGCTTGGCGTTCAAGTGTAAATGCTACAGCAACTTCAGCGAGGACAGATGCATGGTTAAACGTGAAAATTGAAAAGTTGCTGTCCAAGATGTGCCACTCTGCTGTGAGTGCACTGTCTCACTATTGAAATGTATTGAATGTAAGATAATGGGACTAAAGGAGTAAGATAATGGGACTAAAGGCAGATAAATCCCCTGGACCTGATGGCTTGCATCCTAGGGTCTCAAGAGATGTAGCGGCAGGGATAGTGGATGCATTGGTTGTAATTTACCAAAATTCCCTGGATTCTGGGGATGTCGCAGCAGATTGGAAAACTGCAAATATAACGCCCCTATTTAAAAAAGGACGCAGACAACAAGCAGGAAACTAGAGACCAGTTAGTCTAACATCTGTGGTTGGGAAAATGTTGGAGTCCATTATGAAAGAAGCAGTAGCAGGACATTTGGAAAAGCATAATTCGGTCAGGCAGAGTAAGCATGGATTTATGAAGAGGAAGTCATGTTTGACAAATTTGCTGGAATTCTTTGAGGATATAATGAACAGGGTGGATAAAGGGGAACCAGTGGATGTGGTTTATTTGGACTTTAAGAAGGAATTTGACAAGGTGCCACATAAAAGGTTACTTCACAAGATAAAAGTTCACGGGGTTGGGGGTAATATATTAGCATGCAGAGAGGATTGGCTAACGAACAGAAAACAGAGAGTTGGGGTAAATGGTTCATTCTCGAGTTGGCAATCAGTAACTAGTGGGGTGCCGCAGGGATCAGTGCTGGGACCCCAAAAATTTACAATCTATAGAAGAAAGGGCTGAGTGTAATGTAGCCAAGTTTGCTGATAATACAAAGATGGGAGGAAAAGCAATGTGAGGAGAACACAAAAAATCTGCAAAAAGATATAGACAGGCTAAGTGCATGGGCAAAAATTTGGCAGATGGAGTATAATGTTGGAAAGTGTGAGGTCATGCACTTTAGCAGAAAAAAAAATCAAAGAGCAAATTATTATTTAAATGGAGAAAAATTGCAAAGAGCTGCAGTACCTCAATGCTCTGTGCCTCAATGCAAGGAGTATTCAGAATAAGGTGGACGAATTAACTGTGCAGATAGCAGTTAACAGATATGATGTAATTGGCATCACGGAGACATGGCTCCAGGGTGACCAAGGCTGGGAACTCAACATCCAGGGTTATTCAACATTTAGGAAGGATAGGCAGAGAGGAAAAGGAGTCGGGGTGGCGTTGCTGGTTAAAGAGGAAATTAATGCAATAGTAAGGAAGGACATTAGGCTGGATGATGTGGAATCGGTATGGGTGGAACTGCGGAATACCAAAGGGCAGAAAACGTTAGTGGGAGATGTGTACAGACCACCAAACAGTAGTAGTGAGGTTGGGGACAGCAGCAAACAAGAAATAAGGGATGTGTGCAATAAAGGTACAGCAGTTATCATGGGAGACTTTAATCTAGATATTGATTGGGCTAACCAAACTGGTAGCAATGCGGTGGAGGAGGATTTCCTGGAGTGTATTAGCGATGGTTTTCTAGACCAATATGTCGAGGAACCAACTAGAAAGCTGGCCATCCTAGACTGGGTGATGTGTAATGAGAAGGGACTAATTAGCAATCTGGTTGTGCGAGGCCCCTTGGGGAAGAGTGACCATAATATGGTAGAATTCTTTATTAAGATGGAGAGTGACACAGTTAATTCGGAAACTAGGGCCCTAAACTTAAGGAAAGGTAACTTTGACGGTAGGAGGTGTGAATTGGCTAGAATAGACTGGCAAAGGATACTTAAAGGGTTCAAGGTGCATAAGCAATGGCAAACATTTAAAGATCACATGGATGAACTTCAGCAATTGTACATCCCTGTCTGGAGTAAAAATAAAACGGGGAAGGTGGCTCAACTGTGGCTAACAAGGGAAATTAAGGATAGTGTTAAAACCAAGGAAGAGGCATATAAATTGGCTAAAAAAAAGTAACAAACCTGAGGACTGGGAGAAATTTAGAATTCAACAGAAGAGGACTAAGGGTTTAATTAAGAGGGGGAAAATAGAGTATGAGAGGAAGCTTGCAGGGAACATAAAACCTGACTGCAAAAGCTTCTAGAGATATGTGAAGAGAAAAAGATTAGTGAAGACAAATGTAGGTCCCTTGCAGTCGGATTCAGGTGAATTTATAATGGGGAACAACGAAATGGCAGACCAATTGAACAAATACTTTGGTTCTGTCTTCACGAAGGAAGACACAAATAACCTTCCGAATGTACTAGGAGACAGTGGGTCTAGTGAGAAGGAGGAACTGAAGGATATCCTTATTAGGCAGGAAATTGTGTTAGGGAAATTGATGGGATTGAAGGCCGATAAATCCCCGGGGCCTGATAGTCTGCATCCCAGAGTACTTAAGGAAGTGGCCCTAGAAATAGTGGATGCATTGGTGATCATTTTCCAATAGTCTATCGACTCGGGATCAGTTCCTATGGACTGGAGGGTAGCTAATGCAACACCACTTTTTTTAAAAAAGGAGGGAGGAGAAAACAGGTCATTATAGACCAGTTCGCCTGAAATCAATAGTGGGGAAAATGTTGGAATCAATCATTAAGGATGAAATAGCAGCGCAATTGGAATGCAGTGACAGGATCGGTCCAAGTCAGCATGGATTTATGAAAAGCAAGTCATGCTTGACGAATCTTCTTGAATTTTTTGAGGATGTAACGAGCAGAGTGGACAAGGGAGAACCAGTGGATGTGGTATATTTGGACTTTCAAAAGGCTTTTGACAAGGTCCCGCATAACAGATTGGTGTGCAAAATCAAAGCGCATGGTACTGGGGGTAATGTACTGATGTGGAAAGAGAACTGGTTGGCAGACAGAAAGCAGAGAGTCGGGATAAACAGGTCCTTTTCAGAATGGCAGGCAGTGACTAGTGGAGTGCCGCAGGGCTCAGTGCTGGGACCCCAGCTCTTTACAATATACATTAATGATTTGGATGAAGGAATTGAGTGTAATATCTCCAAGTTTGCAGATGACACTAAACTGGGTGGCGGTGTGAGCTGTGAGGGGGACATTAAGAGGCTGCAGGGTGACTTGGACAGGTTAGGTGAGTGGGCAAATGCATGGCAGATGCAGTATAATGTGGATAAATGTGAGGTTATCCATTTCGGGGGCAAAAACACGAAGCAGACTATTATCTGAATGGCGGCAGATTAGGAAAAGGGGAGGTGCAACGAGACCTGGGTGTCATGGTTTATCAGTCATTGAAGGTTGGCATGCAGGTACAGCAGGCAGTGAAGAAGGCAAATGGTATGTTAACCTTCATAGCTAGGGGATTTGAGTATAGGAGCAGGGAGGTCTTACTGCAGTTGTACAGGGTCTTAGTGAGGCCTCACCTGGAATATTGTGTTCAGTTTTGGTCTCCTAATCTGAGGAAGGACAGCGAAGGTTCACCAGACTGATTCCAGGGATGGTTGGACTGTCATATGAGGAGAGATTGGATCAACTGGGCCTTTATTCACTGGAATAAGAAGGATGAGGGGATCTCATAGAAATGTATAAGATTCTGACGGGACTGGACAGGTTAGATGCGGGAAGAATGTTCCCGATGTTGGGGAAGTCCAGAACCAGGGGACATAGTCTTAGGATAAGGGGTAGGCCATTTAGGACCGAGATGAGGAGAAACTTCTTCACTCAGAGAGTTGTTAACCTGTGGAATTCTCTGCCACAGAGAGTTGTTGATGCCAGTTCATTGGATATATTCAAGAGGGAGTTAGATATGGCCCCTATGGCTAAGGGGATCAAGGGGTATGGAGAGAAAGCAGGAAAGGGGTACTGAGGGAATGATCAGCCATGATCTTATTGAATGGCGGTGCAGGCCCGAAGGACCGAATGGCCTACTCCTGCACCTATTTTCTATGTTTCTATGTACAGCGGGACCTGGGGGTACTTGTGCATGAAACACAAAAGGTTAGTATGCAGGTACAGCAAGTGATCAGGAAGGCCAATGGAATCTTGGCCTTTATTGCAAAGGGGATGGAGTATAAAAGCAGGGAAGTCTTGCTACAGTTATACAGGGTATTGTTGACGCCACACCCGGAATACTGCGTGCAGTTTTGGTGTCCATATTTACGAAAGGATACACTTGCTTTGGAGGCAGTTCAAAGAAGGTTCACTAGGTTGATTCTGGAGATGAGGGGGTTGACTCATGAAGAAAGGTTGAAGAGGTTGGGCCTCTACTCATTAGAATTCAGACGAATGAGAGGTGATCTTATCGAAACGTATAAGATTATAAAGGGGCTTGACGAGGTGGATGCAGAGAGGATGTTTCCACTGATAGGGGAGATTAGAACTAGGAGGCATAATCTTAGAATAAGGGGCCGCCCATTTAAAACTGAGAGGAGGAGGAATTTTCTCAGAGGGTTGTAAATCTGTGGAATTCGCTGCCTCAAAGAGCTGTGGAAGCTGGGACACTGAATAAATTTAAGACAGAAATAGACAGTTTCTTAACCGATAAGGGATTAAGGGGTTATGGGGGGGCAGGCAGGGAAGTGGACCCGAGTCCATGATCAGATCAGCCATGATCGTATTAAATGGCAGAGCAGGCTCGAGGGGCCATATGGCCTACTCCTGCTCCTATTTCTTATATTCTTATGTAATGACGAAGTTGCTGTACTTGCACAGTAGATATGAACTAAACTCACCATAGAAAGCTAAGTCTTGTCCATTTTAATCCAAGTACCCTTTTAATGACGTGATAAGCATTAATTACTGCCAATCAACCTTTATGGCACTAAAAATTACCTATTACAAGTGTGAAGTCTCATTCTTTCAGGCTTTTTACAAAAATGTAATTTTTTTCCCCCCTTTCTATTTCAAGCCAATCTTTCTTTCCCTCCATTTTCTGTACCTGATTTGGCATTGAATTTACCCATTCTAATTTACACATCCTTCTCAGTCCATACACTTTCACATCCTTCAATCTGATTGGTTAAGGAGATACACGTTGCTTCCCCTGTACACTCAGGTCCCAGATGCCTGGTTTCCCTCGTAGCGACAGTATCAGCTCACTTTCAGCAACTCGCCACGCAAAAAATGTCAAAGCCTAAACGTGCCAGGGCAAGTCTAATTAATGGCAGATGCCATCCATGTCACTCCTACAGCAAATTATGGCCCAGAGTAAATGGATCTCAGAGGAACAGAGGGTGCATGCAGGGATGGAGAAGATCATAGATATTTATGTACGTTTATAAGATAAATGTTTTGCATGCATATTATAACCTACAGAATGTACTGTGAGAGGTAAATTATATAAATGCTCTGCAACTAATCTAATCAACTCACCCCCAAGCTAGTATGAGGGGAAGTTTTCAGCATACAGTTACAAAGCAGAGACGGTGCATAATCTTCTGTTCACAGCCAAAACAGCTCAAAATCAATCACAAAAGTACAATATAAACTATCCCTGACCAATTTGAACTTATGGGCTCCATTTGCTGACACTATCCAGATGTTGGTCAAGCATGGAGTTTTAAAAAAAAACTTCTAAAATAATAAGAACTAAGAAATAGGAGCAGGAGTAGGCCATACGGCCCCTCGAGCCTGCTCCACCATTTAATACGATCATGGCTGATCCGATCATGGACTCAGCTCCACTTCCCTGCCCGCTCCCCATAACCCCTTATCCCCTTATCGTTTGAATAAATTTAAGACAGAAATCAACAGTTTCTTAATGTCCCAGCTTCCACAGCTCTCTGAGGCAGCGAATTCCACAGATTCACAACTCTCAGAAGAAATTTCTCCTCATCTCAATTCTAAATGGGCGGCCCTTTATTCTAAGATCATGCCCTCTAGTTCTAGTCTCCCCTATCAGAGGAAACATCCTCTCTGCATCCACCTTGTCAAGCCCTCTCATAATCTTATACATTTCGATAAGATCACCTCTCACTCTTCTGAATTCCAATGAGTAGAGGCCCAACCTACTCAACCTTTCCTCATAAGTCAACCCCCTCATCCCCAGAATCAACCTAGTGAACTTTCTCTGAACGGCCTCCAAAGCAACCATATCCTTTCGTAAATACAGAAACCAAAACTGCATGCAGTATTCTAGGTATGGCTCACCAATACCCTGTACAGCTATAACAAGACTTCCCTGCTTTTATACTCCATCCCCTTTGCATTAAAGGCCAAGGTTACAACTAATGCACCCACAATCCCTGCCGCTACTTCTCTTAAGACCCTAGGATGCAAGCCATCAGGTCCTGGGGATTTATCTGCCTTTAGTTCAATTATCTTATTGATTACCACCTCCTTAGTGATTGTGTTAAGTTCCTCTCCCCCCTATAGCCCCTTGACTATCCACTGTTGCAATATTGTTAGTGTCCTCTACCGTAAAAACTGATACAAATATTTGTTCAGAGTTTCTGCCATGTTCCCCATTACTAATTCCCCGGTCTCATCCTCTAAGAGACCAACATTTACTTTAGCCATTCTTTTTCTTTTTATATACCTATAGAAACTCTTGCTATCTCTTTTGATATTTTGTGCTAGTTTACTGTCATAGTCTATCTTCCCTTTCTTAATCATTTTTTTAGTTATTCTTTGCTGGCTTTTAAAAGCTTCCCAATCTTCTGTCCTCCCACTAGTTTTGGCCACTTTGTATGCCCTTGTTTTTAAAATTGGATACCGTCCTTTATTTCTTTGGTTAGCCACAGGTTGCTTTCTTTTCTCTTTCACCCTTTCCTCCTCACTGGAATATATTTTTCTTGAGAGTTGTGAAATATCTCTTTAAATGTACACTATTGTTCATCAACCATCCTACACTTCAATCTATTTTCCCAGTCCACTTTAGCCAACTCTGCCCTCATACCTTCATAGAGTCCTTTATTTAAGCTTAGTACGCTGGTTATTAATCCAACTTTCTCATCCTCCATCTGAATTTGAAACTCAATCATGCTATGGTCACTCATTCCAAGGGGATCCTTTACCAGAAGATTGTTTATTAATCCTGTCTCATTACACAGGACCAGATCGAGGATAGCCTGCCCCCTGGTTGATTTCATTGCATACTGCTCAAGGAACCCATCCCTTATGCACTCTATGAACTCTTCCTCAAGGCTACCCTGACCAATTTGATTTGTCCAATCAATATGGAGGTTAAATTCACCCATGATGATTGCTGTTCCCTTTATACAAGCCCTCACTATTTCCTGGTTTATGCTCCGACCAATAGAGTTGTTACTGTTAGGGGCGCCCACCAGTAACTTTTCCCCCTTATTATTCCTAATCTCCACCCAAACTGTTTCAACATCCTGATCCTTTGAGCATATATCGTTTCTCACTATTGCAGTGATTCCATCCTTTACCAATAGAGCTACTCCACCTCCTTTTCCTTTCTGTCGGTCCTTCCGGATTGTCAAATACCCCTGAATATTTAATTCCCAGTCCTGGTCACCTTGCAACCACGTCTCTGTAATGGCTATCAGATCATACCCATTTGTCTCAATTTGTGCCGTCAACTCATCTATTTTGTTACAAATGCTACGTGCACTTCGGCAAAGTGCCTTTAAATTTGTTTTATTACCCTTTTTTCCTGCTGGTTTCCTCTCTCCTTCAAACTCACTTTCTTTATTTTTGCATTCTAATTCCAGCTTTGCTCCCCTCGCTACTGAATCTACTCTCCGGTTCCCATCCCTCTGCCAAGCTAGTTTAAACTCTCCTCAACAGCACTAGCAACCCCCGCCGCCACCCCCCCCCCCCCCCCACAATGATATTTGTCCAGCTCTGTTGCGGTGCAACCCGTCCGGCTTGTACAGGTCCCACCTCCCCCAGATGCGGTCCCAATGCCTCAGGAAACTAAAGTTCTCCCGCCTGCACCATCTTTCCAGCCACGTATTCATCTGCTCTATCTTCCTATTTCTGTACTCAATGGGCAAGACCTTGCTGGAAAAATAACAGCGTGTTAACGACTCACGCCGTTATTAATGTGCAAATCTCTAGAACTTGCTGCTCACACAAATGGAATCTTGGCCTTCGCTTCCCTGTTATTTTTAAGAACTTGCTGGATTTCCATTAAACTTGCCACAGAATGTTAATTAAGTGCGCAAGTATCTTTTTAATGACACAATAATTGTTTCTGCAATGACAAGCAATCTCTCTGGCCTTAAAAGGGGATAATTTAAATGGTTCAATGTCATTCCTGCTGGACTTAAAACCGTCAAAGTAATTTTTTTTTTAACTTTTACTTTCTTTTTTTCTCTCTCTTAATCCAATCTTTCTTTCCATCACTTCAATTCTCTTTCTGTACCTGATTTGACTCTAATTCACCCACGCGAAGTTACCCTCTTTGTCCGTAGTTCCTCTGTCTCTTTCTCAATCCTTAAATCTCATTAGTTAAGGAGATACACTATTAGCCCCAACATTCACTAAGGTCCCAGTGGCCCTGTTGCACGACGCGCGGTTATTAGCTCACACTTCCAGCAAGTTACGATGCAAAAAGAATTTTGAGCTGAAGGGTGCAGAAAAAAAACATTTTCTAAAATGTTACCATGTAATCGCTGGCTTCCCAATCAAGGTCACCATCTTCTGTACTGTATAAACTTACACAAAGGGCAATATCCAGAATAACTTTTACGGTGATACAGGAGTTGAAAGTCCATCAACAGCAGTATCCTCAACTAGCCAGATACTGAGAACTCAAATTTACCAGTCTGTGCATTTTCTACGGGACAATTATTGACTAAAAAGTCAAGGATCCTTTTCTGGGCCTCTCTACTGGCCCAAACTTTAAGCTGTGTAAGTTCCTGAATATCAAGTTAGATTCAAATTACCAGAATTATGAATTTTTAAAATAAACCGTGTACATCATCTAATTTGTATGAGTCAGTGATTAAGAAAAAATACGTTTATGCAGCAAAACTCCCACAGCTGGCAGTCACATCAACATAAACATGTCAGACTTTTTTTTAAGACTGGTGGCAAGCAAGATCTGATTTTTGCAAGGTCTCTGGTTCCCACCAGTCTAACTAGAATTAGTAGATGCGCTGTTATTTCAGTGAGGGTGCCGTGTCTTTGTGTGTACATGTGTATCCATTACCTCTATATTAATGCTAAGAAGCAACATCAATACTCCACACATGATCACTGACCAAAATGGCACAAGCAGCCTGCATGTGCTCTTTCGTTTTTGCCACCAGATCACAAGAAGATTGGTGAGGGCAATGGCACTTCTGGACTTTGCTTCCAAGACCTGACCTGTATTATAAAAAGCACTATATAGTGTCTACCCATCTTCGTATTGCGATTTCTCTTGGCAGATGGGCACAGGTAGGAATTAGGTAATACAACACCATTCAAATTCAAACGGAACTGGAAATTCCAACTTTACTTCGAAGCCAGGGCAAATGGTAATGGTAGTCATGTGATATTCCCAAAGTAACAGTGTTCGTTATAGGGGAGCATGAAATCTGCATGATGAACAATGCAAGATCCTGCTCGAAAGGATCACTAGAAAATTAAGTCTTTATTAAAATAAGCTAGTGCCACCAGCTCCTACACAGGTCTCAAAAACTCATGTCAATGCCAAAGTAAACTTGCCAGATGAGCCAAGGCCAGACGTCAATAAAATTCAGCTTTTTCAAAAAAAACATCTTCCCAGCTGCAGCAAATTTGGCAAGTTTACTTCAGTCACACTGCTGGCTGTGCGAGGACCCACACTTCAGGAGCCAGCAGTGTTCACGGAAGACAAAATGATCCAGCTCTTCTTAGAAATTAAACATATTCTGGTGCAATCCGAAGCAGAACCAAATTGGCATATTAAATATACAGGGTTTTCCTTTAGCCAACTTAACAACTTATATTTATACAGTGCCTTTAATGTAGTGAAACGTCCCAAGGCGCTTAACAGGAGTATTATGAGACAAAAAAAATTGGACACTGAGCCCCATAAGGAGAAATTAGGGCAGGTGACCAAAACCTTGTTCAAAGAGATAAGTTTTAAGGAGCGTCTTGAAGGGGGAAAGAGAGGTAGGGAGGCGGAGAGGTTTAGGCAAGGAGTTCTAGAGTTTAGGGCCTAGGCAACAGAAGGCATAGCCTTCAATGGTTGAGCAATTATAATCAGGGCTCAAGAGGGCAGAATTAGAGGAGTGCAGACATCTCAGAGGGGTTGTGGGGCTAAAGGAGATTACAGAGATAGGGAGGAGCAAGACCATAGAGGGGTTTGAAAACAAGTATGAGAATTTTGAAACCGAGGCGTTGCTTAACTGGGAGCCAATGTAGATCAGCGAGCACAGGGCTGATAGGTGAGCGGGACTTGGTGCGAATTAGGACACGGACAGCTGAGTTTTGAATCACCTCTAGTTTACGTAGGGTGGCATGTGGGAGGCCAGCCAGGAGTGTGCTGGAATGGTCAAGTCTAGAGGTAACAAAGGCATGGATGAGGGCTTCAGCAGCGGATGAGCTGAGGAAGGAGCAGAGACGGGCGATGTTACGGAGGTGGAAATAGACGGTCTTAGTTATGCTGCGGATATGTGGTCGAAAGCTCATTTCAGGATCAAATATGACACCAAGGTTGTGAACAGTCTGGTTTAGCTTCAGACAGAATTTGGGGAGAGGGATGGAGTCAGTGGCTGTGGAATGGAGTTTGTGGTGGGGACATCTGGTGCAGCATAGCCTGAAGCTGCAGAGACCTGCAGTATAGCATGGCATTACAAAGCAGCAAGCTTTGAAGGAAAGCAGAAATTGTATCAGAATTCACATATCCATTCTAGGTTAAAGCATTGGAACCAACACATGGCTTACACTTTGTAGGTTTGCTTTAGAAATCTAGTTCACCTCCAATTCAAAATAAAATCTGTAAACTGTAATTTTAAATAATGACAAAGTTATTACAAAGTTCCCTCCATTTTTAGGTAGGATTGGAGGGAAGAATTATTCCCCCCCTCATACACATTGAGGTCTTGGCATTCTCCTGAAGGCAATGAGTTATGATGGCTGGAATTCCACAGAGACTCGCAGCTGTCTAGTATCTTTCCCAAGTGACTGTGCTTTATATGTGAACCTCAACATCAAGTAAGACCAGGCGATTCAACCAGGGATGCATCACAGCTGTGCCAATCCCATCTTTCAAAGATCCATGCATATATGCCTTCCAATAAGGTTCACTGAGAAAGTAATCAGGAACAGGAACCCTGGCCAGTTTTTCTCCCATACCAAGCTAATTACACTTCCACTGCCCCAATTGCTGACCCAGCTGAGATCACTTTATCCAAACAGGGATCAAACTTGGGATCAAACTTGGGATCTGCCAAATCACCCAATCAGCCACAGGTGATTGGGGACAACCGCGCTCACAGAATTCATTCAAATTGAAGAGCACTAGAATCTCTCCATCTTAGGAAAGAAAATATGTTGAAGTTAACTAGGCCTATATTCACTATAGTTTAGAAGAAAGAGAGGGGATCTCATTGAAACGTATAAAATTCTGACGGGGTAGGATAGACTGGATGTGGGGGAAGATGTTTCCCGGGCTGGGAAGTCCAGAACAAGGGGTCACAGTCTCAGGATACAGGGTAGGAAATTTAGGACCGAGAAGAGGAGAAATGTTTTCACTCAGAGGGTGGTGAACCTGTGGAATTCTCTACCACAGAAGGCTGTGGAGGCCAAGTCACTGAGTACATTTAAGAGGGAGAAAGATAGATTTCTAGAAACAAAAGGCATCAAGGGGTATGGGAAAAAAACAGGAATATGGTATTGAGATAGAGGATCAGCCATGATCATATTGAATGGTGGTGCAGACTCGAAGGGCCAAATGGCCTACTACTGCTCCTATTTTCTATGTAGCTCAAAACTTTATAGGTACTGAACAATAAAGTTATTTTAAATCAGCACTTCAGTTATGTAGAAGTGCAAGATTAAAGTAAAATATGGGAAAAGCTGTAGCAAACCAGACACTATAGGATTAACTTCCATATCAATCCTTTGCATATCCTCAGTTGGCCATGAAAAATAGGAATACCCAAATATTTGAGGATGCTCCATTAACTAAAAGATGTTAACGAGTAAGTTTCCAATCAATATCGAAGAATCTTGCAGAGATAAAGTTATTTGGACAGATGTATTTGTATTATTTTGATAGAAACTCCAAATGTAGTAGAGTGATTGATGGCTATCTGGGGGAATGCTTTAAGCTTGAAAAACTAAGGTAATATAAAAGGAGGGTTTTGCTCGACAGTATATTATTTAGGTTGAGTTTGTAGAAATATGCAGATGGAAGAATGTTCACAATTTAGAGCAGGCTGTCTTACTTGGGCCAGTTACTTATCATGGAGCTGCATATAAAAAGCTTGTAGTGCTTTGTGATCTTGCATGAAGTGAATTTTGTTAATTTACAATATTTCTATAATGTCAAATGCAAAGATTTCAGCTCAAAATTTAAAACAGCATGCATAGAATACAGACTGGTTCCCATCGTAATTTGGAATGTCAAACTAGTAAACAAAAGAGAGATTGTTGTGTACAATATCAAGCCTTTCACACCATGGTGATGGAATGGTCCTTGGATAACACTCAAAATGCCAGCATCAAAACAGTTTGTTTATGATAGTTTCTATAGCTTTGAACCAATGGAAAGACCCAGGCGCTGGTGAGTTGAACTGAACAGTCAAGCTTCCAAGGCTATTTGCAAAGATGGTTTACATTCAATGCTGCTAACCAACCACTCTTTTATTTGAACAATGAAAGACACACCACAATTCGAAGGAGGGTTCCAATTTGAAGCTCTAAGTGATTGAGAGCTCAGCCGGCCAAATTTTTCCACCACCTCCAACCACACAGACTTAAGCACACTGGAGGGCTATCTACAGCAGATATAACCTTTCAGAGGTGATGGTAAACTAGCAGTAGCTGATCAACTGTTGATTATACAACTGCAGGTGTTCTGTTCCATTGAAAAATCAGATGGGGTGTTCAACAGATGGCTGATCTGCTACTGCCAGTTTTTCTCCAGCATCTAAAGTCAAAATCGGCCCTTCCATCTCTCGTGTTCTCCTGGGCACAGAAATGGGTGAGTGAATTCAAGCAGCCAGGAACAATAACTCAGCATCAATTAACTCGGGAATAGTCAGCTTGAATGTGGCAGTAAGAATGCATACACTTCCAGTTCGTTGGCAGCAGTCACGTCCTTTAATGACTGAGGAACGCAAGAAATTGATGCATTACATTTTGAAAATTGTATTCTGTTAATTCATGTGTGTTATGGAAAATAAACCAGTTACTCCCGGTTGTACCTCCTCTCGATAAAAATGCTTTTCCGTACACTTTCCGTAAAGACAGCAGAATGCACATGTCAGCATGTGCAATATTACAGTACCTGGTTTACACAGCAAAGATTCTGAGGTCAGGGAATAATTTAAATAGATATTGAAAAGTAAAAGGGTGCACCCTGGATTGTAGGGGGTGCAAAGCTCTGCTTCCGCAAGTGACAATGATGCTGAACCAGAGAGAATATGTAGGCAAACCGACCATTCAGCTGCTTACCATGGGTCTCACATATAAAAAGCTATATGCCACTACAGGAGGTCAAGAACTAACACATGACAGAGAAAGTCAAAATTATTTCATTACAGCAGTTAAACTGGTATTGAATCAGATGTTATATGTTTCTCTGTTAAAATTTCATCCAAGACATGGACTTAAACAACTGTTATTTCACTATATAAATTGAAGAAGCCAACTTTACCAACCAAGCATCAGAATCCTTGAAATCAATTCCTAAATTATTCTATAAAATATTGATCCTAGTTAATAGTTACTGTAATTCTGAAAACAAACTATTGTGTGGTTTATGATATTTAACATTGACTACTATAGGAATAGCAAAATAAAAAGTTAACAAGGCCACTGATTTTTGTTTGAAAAGGATGTAATTAATTAGAGAATTTGATACTCAAAATACTGACAAAACTTACAGAAAAACATATCTGACTTACTCAGTCACCATAAGCTAGCGGCTCTGATTATCAGTAATACTTTAACTTCTGCCCTGTACAGTCCTCGATATCTCTTCAATGAGAGGAGTTAAATGGCATTTCAACACACACACACACTGAACCTTGTTCACACTGGTGTCTGAGCTGCATCTCGTGTTTCTTTAAAAACCGTTCTATTTACGTAGGATGACTCAAGAGCCAAATTAGTCATCACAAATAAAAACTCACAAAACAAATCCAAATTCCAATCTGTTAATCCAGTAAAGGCAAAGTTTGAGCAGTTCCATGGTGAACATATATAAACAATATTTCACTGGACAGCAGTTATAGAAGTGTAATTTCATTCATCACAAGACACATACAATGAAAACGAGATTTCCCACCAAGTCTAGGGTCAAGATGCCATAAGCCTTTTTTTTGACAATTTTCTCCTCGGCAGGGAATGAACGGAGTGCATACTCGAGGATGTGGGGTGCAGGGAAGGGAATTAAAGCTGCAATAACGAAGAGAGGTTCTATGACTCTGTTGCTCCTTCCATCCTCCTCAACAAGGGTCCCAAAAAAGGGACCAAACCCTTACCATCCCTCCCTGCTAAGAGTGTAGGTCTGAGCCTTGAAAGAGAGGTGCCCAAGCAGACTACCATCCCATTCTCAACCAGTGTTACAGAAGGAGATAGCAACGTAGATTGAGAAGTATCAACTGACACTAATACAGGACTCATATTTATCTGGAATAACCAGCACCAGGGGCCCAAAATTCACCACCATTTAGCTCCAAATTTTTGGAGGTATCAGTTTTTTGGAGCTAACTTAATTTTGCAAGTTTCATCAAGAGTATAACGCCAAACTTAACAGGTAACAGCCGATTTTTTTTAGTTAAGGTTTTTATGACGTCACTTGGGGTCAAACCCACCCATAACATGATTTTTGCCCATTTTTGCAAATTTCGGCAATAAGGATTTTTTCAAAAACTGCGCTGGGGACCACCTTGAAAACCCTTACCTTACCAAATCGGAGTCAGATAGAAATCGGCATTACAGACGCCATCTTGCTTAGCTCCCTCAGCCGAACACAGGAGCTCGGCGCTGGGCTTCCAAAGAAGCCGGGGTGAGGGGGGGGGGGCGGAGGCAGGTGGAAGCCAAGTCAGGGAGAGGGGCAGCAGCAGCGGGGGCCTTTCAGCCAGGGAGAGGGGCAGCAGCAGTGGGGCTATTCGACCCGGGATAGGGGCGGCAGCGGGGGTTCCTTTTGGCCGGGGATAAGGGCAGAAAATGCTGGAAATCTCAGCAGGTCAGCACGGGAAAAATCAGTACGGGTTAGCTGCAGAGTAAAGCTGTACAATTACACGTTACCCTGGAAACCTAAATACTTGGGCATGCGCAGAACGGGGCCTCAGTTTTTCGGCGCTATTAATTAGCTCCACCCACAGAAGCTAAGGTCTTTCTGCACGGCGCCAAATGCAAAGAGAAAAGTTGCAAAACTTCAGATTTTTTTTTGGCACTAATTCGCTTTAAAAAATTGGCCGTTAATCTTAAATAGCGTCAAAAAAAAGGCAATGTGGAATTTTGGGCCTCAGGACTTTATGCAAATACAGATTTGAAACGGAGATACACTAGTTCACCCCAGTCCTCAGTTTTGGAGTGTTGATTGAAACATGATGCCAACGGTCACAAAAGTGAATAGCAGGGTGACGTGGACTAGTATTTCTGATGTCGTTCAAGTCCCCTCCAGGGCCAAGAAATCAACACCAGCCTTTCCTGGTGTGGTAGGACCAGTTGGATGGTTCTGTGCTGACATATGCTTAGATTTAAATGTATTAGTTGCTGTTTTACCCATCTGTGTAGAGCTTGAGCAGTTCGCAGCACTGGCATGATCTGGACCCGTCATATCGTGCCCAGTTTAATTCTACTTCTACTTCTTTTCTAGTTTCTCTTTCATAATAGTAGCAATATAGGCCCCAAGTTTCCACACGCTACTAAACGGACACCCCTCCGAGCTGGGCGCCCGTTTTTCGCGCCGAAAATGGCGCCGGAAAAAAAACGCGCGATTCTGGAGCGCCCTGCAGCTCCATGTCTGCTTGGCGTGGTGCCCAGGGGGGCGGAGCCTATCACTCGCGTCGATTTTGTAAGTGGGAGGGGGCGGGTACCATTTAAATTAGTTTTTTTCCTGCCGGCAACCCTGCGCGTGCGCGTTGGAGCGTTCGCGCACGCGCAGTGTGAAGAAAACATTGGCACTCGGCCATTTTTGTAGTTCTTTGTAGCTGTTTAATTTTTGAACATTTTTTAATAAAAGCACATTGCCCTTCCATGATCAGCACTGAGGCTTCTTGCAGCAGTGAGAAGGCTGCAGGAAACCTCAGAAAGTTGAGGCAGCCATTTTCCGACGGCCTCCCCCCGCTGCCGTCGGGAATGGCTGCTCAACTTGAGGCTTCCTGCAGCCTTCTCATGGTCTCCTTCCCCCCCCGCCCGCCGTCGGGAATGGCTGCCTCCACCCCCCCCCCCGCTGCGTTCGGTCGGTCGGGCCCGCACTCCCTCCCTCCCTCCCCGCCCGCCGTCTGGAACGGCTTCCTCCCCCCCACCCCCACCGCTGCGGTCGGTCGGGCCCGCACTCCCTCCCTCACTCCCCGCCCGCCGTCTGGAACGGCTTCCTCCCCCCCCCCGCTACGGTCGGTCGGGCCCGCACTCCCTCCCTCCCCGCCCGCCGTCTGGAACGGCTTCCTTCCCCCCCCCCCACCCCCCCGCTACGGTCGGTTGGGCCCGCACTCCCTCCCTCCCCCCCTGCCGTCGGGAACAAACGGCTGCCTCAACTTGAGGCTTCCTGCAGCATTCTCCCTGGCTGAAGCACTTTCACACAGGTAGGAAGATGGTTTATTTAATCTTTTTCTTTGCTTATAAATTTTTATTCAGCTCGGATTTATTTGTATAATATTTGTATAAGTATAAATAAGGATTTATTGTAGAATTTAATGACTTCCCTTCCCCCCCCCACCTCGTTCTGGACGCCTAATTTATAACCTGCGCCTGATTTTTTAATGTGTAGACAAGGTTTTTTCAGTTCTACAAAAATCTTCACTTGCTCCATTCTAAGTTAATTTGGAGTACGTTTTCACTGTGGAAACTTTGAAATCAGGCGTCAGTGGCCGGACACGCCCCTTTTGAAGAAAAAATTCTGTTCCAAAGTGAAACTGTTCTAACTGACTCGAACTGCAGAAAAAAAAAATGTGGAGAATTGCGATTTCTAAGATAGTCCGTTCTCCACCAGTTGCTCCTAAAAATCAGGCGCAAATCATGTGGAAACTTGGGGCCATAGTCTTGGCAGGTGTGGACAGAAAAATCCAAACAAATAAACCAGGTTGAAATATCCACATGGAGGCATTCATCATGGTCATCAATAATAATAAAGCCCTGACTGAACATGAAATAGTGGTTCAAGCCTTTCTGCTGGATACCAGACAATTCTATCGATCAGAGCTCATGATTCTGGCACCTAACTACTGGTGCTAGCCAACTCCACAGTTTTCAGTCCGGCTTTCCCCATTTAATTATTCACTAGCAGTTTCAATCTCCATCCATCCATCTTTGGTTTGTTTTTTTCAATTTTTTAAACAGCTCCTCGTTAATGTTATTCTCCCCATTCTTACTCAGATACATTATTCATCTTCCTTCTCCTCAATACATTTACACACAATACGTCACCACAACTTATGGGGTTTGATCAATAGCAAGTAATTTTCTCCAGATTTGATGTAGGTTCTCAGTCAATGCAAGTGGCATAAAGCAGCCCCAATGTATACAGATTTTTGGTAACCCTGTGATACATGGCAACACAAGTCCAGAAACTGATTTTGCTGAATACCAATCCAGACCTCTACAGTCACAAAAAGAGACTAAATATAAACCACATCAAATAACCAACTCATAACTACTCATTAG
This sequence comes from Pristiophorus japonicus, assembly GCF_044704955.1. Lineage (NCBI taxonomy): Eukaryota > Metazoa > Chordata > Chondrichthyes > Pristiophoridae > Pristiophorus > Pristiophorus japonicus. The sequence continues at coordinate 90,429,981 of NC_091991.1, read as the reverse complement.
TTTGTTCCCAGTTAGAAGCTAAAGCTAGTGCTTCTTCCAGACTGAATGAACCCTGTAGCATCCTCACAACTAGAAAATGGATCTTGCATAGAATTTACAGCACAGAACCAGGCCAATTGGCCCAACTGCTCTATAACTGGTGTTTATGCCCCACACGAGCCTCCTCGCACGTACTTCATCTCACCCGGTCAATATATCCTTCTATTCGTTGATTGAGCTTCCCCTTAAATATATCTATGCTAGTGGCCTAAATTACTCCATTGGTAGTGGGTTCCACATTCTCACTACTCGGAGTGAAGAAGAATCTTGAATAATCTGGATGGTTGCCCCTCCCCAGCTAAGCATTCCTCCCTTGTGCAAATACATTCAAAAATTGTAAATCTGCTTTTTGGTAGCATGGGTTAAGGGAAGAATGTTGGACAGAAGCAGATCAATGAGAAATCTAGATGTGTAACTTGGAGATTCATTAACCGACCATTCATTAATGGGTCATTGCCTTGGTCAGACAGACTTGGATTTGGCAGAACATCTGGCTACAAGGTCTTGTTTAAAGGCTGCCGGGGATGATGCCAATCATATGGCACATAGAAACATAGAAAATAGGTGCAGAAGTAGGCCATTCGGCCCTTCGAGCCTGCACCTCCATTCAATAAGATCATGGCTGATCATTCCCTCAGTACCCCTTTCCTGCTTTCTCTCCATACCCTGTGATCCCTTTAGCCATATCTAACTCCCTCTTGAATATATCCAGTGAACTGACATCAACAACTCTCTGCGGTAGGGAATTCCACAGGTTAACAACTCACTGAGTGAAGAAGTTTCTCCTCATCTCGGTCCTGAATGGCTTACTCCTTATCCTTAGACTGTGACCCCTGGTTCTGGACTTCCCCCAACATCGGGAATATTCTACCCGCATCTAACCTGTCCAGTCCCATCAGAATTTTATATGTTTCTATGAGATCCCCTCTCACATCGTCACTGGATGCCAAGAGGCACCTTATTATCTTCCAGGTGAGACTGGGCACCAACATCATATCAAAACTAGCATACAGCACAACTCCCAAGTACCGGTAGGGGGAGGGGGGACAAACTTTTGTAGTCTGATTGACAGATTTCAGAAATGTTCCCAGACAGTCCCACCACTGGAAGTGGCATCAGCTAGTCCTCAGCCCCTTTGTGAGCAGTGCCCAGCTCAGCACACAGGAGCTAAGGCAATGGAGTGAACCCGGGCCCTAGTTGCCCACAGCTCCAGTCAATAGTGAGAGCGTACCGTCGTGTAAAAGGCCTCGCAGTTTCCCGCCGAGAGGTTGAGCTCACTGAGCTTGGTGTCCCAATGGAGGGAGTCGGTGCCATCGCTGTCCAGCACTTCCATCGCTGCCGCCGCTCGGCGATCGCCCACCGTCTGTCAACCGCGGGCCAGCTCCCCGTTCCTGTCTTTTGCCCTCAAAGCGGCCGGAAGTGGCAAATAAAACTGACTGACAGCCGCCGCCGCCAATCGGCCGCCGGCCCTCTTCCGACTAGCCGCTTTCTATTGGCAGCGGATTCGACCAATCAGCTTGAGCCACTTCGCCTTTTGATTGTGGATCCCTCCCCCTAATCCCCGCCCCTCCTCGCTCAGTTTGAAGTGTACTGCGCGTGCGCATTCCTCAAGCTGCTCCGCGCGCTCGCTGAGTTGTGGTCGGTTGGTTGTGGCGCGCGGGGCGCGCGGGGTGCCGGTTGGTCCCACCTGAAGTGCCATCGCCGCCATTTTAGCGAGCCATTGCCTCACAGAACAGGACCCAGAAAGTCCCCCGCTTTGAGTTCAATGGACTCAGTGACTCCCACTAAGTTAGAGAATAGCATTGAGGCAAATGGGTAACGCAGCGCACACAAGTAAGTCGCTTATGGCGAAGGTAGGTCGCTTGAGAAACTGAGCCTTTCCCAACTAGTACATTAGTAATTAGTATATTCTATATACCCTTGAAGTATGCACTAGGTTCATGTGTTTTTTTTTTTAAACAGATGGAGGAAGAGGCGAGAGAGTGTGACAGAAATGGGTGGATCCCCAGAGGGATGGAAAGAAAGATTTGGATTTATATAGCGCCTTTCACGACCACCGGACGTCTCAAAGCGCTTTACAGCCAATGAAGTAGTTTTGGAGTGTAGTCACTGTTGTAATGTGGGAAATGCAGCAGCCAGTATAAAAGCAGGGAAGTCCTGCTACAGTTATACAGGGTATTGGTGAGGCCACACCTGGAATACTGCGTACAGTTTTGGTTTCCATATTTACGAAAGGATATGCTTGCTTTGGAGGCAGTTCAGAGAAGGTTCACTAGGTTGATTCCAGAGATGAGGGGGTTGACTTATGAGGAAAGGTTGAGTAGGTTGGGCCTCTACTCATTGGAATTCAGAAGATTGAGAGGTGATCTTATTGAAACGTATAAGATTATGAGGGGGCTTGACAAGGTGGACGCAGAGAGGATGTTTCCACTGCTGGGGGAGACTAGAACTAGAGGGCATAATCATAGAATAAGGGGCCACCCATTGTAACTGAGATGAGAAATTTCTTTTGAGGTTTGTAAATCTGTGGAATTCTCTGCCCCAGAGAGCTGTGGAGGCTGGGACATTGAATATATTTAAGGTGGAGATAGACAGATTTTTGAGCGATAAGGGAATCAAGGGTTATGGGGAGCGGGCGGGGAAGTGGAACTGAGTCCATGATCAGATCAGCCATGATCTTATTAAATGGCGGAGCAGGCTCGAGGGGCCAAATGGCCTACTCCTGTTAATATTTCTTATGTTCAATTTGCGCACAGCAAGCTCCCAAAAACAGCCATGTGGTAATGACCAGATAATCTGTATTTGTTATGTTGATTGAGGATAAATATTGGCCAGGACACTGGAGAGAACTCACATGTTCTTCTTCGAAATAATGCCATGGGATCTTTTACATCTACCTGAGAGGGCAGACAGTGCTTCGGTTTAACGTCTTATCCGAAAGACGGCACCTCGACAGTGCGGCACTCTCTCAGCACTGCACTGGAGTGTCAGCCTAGAAGGGAAGAGAGTTGGAGGGAGAGGAGGAGGATTGGGGATGGGGAGAGGAGGGAGGGAGATGGAGGAGGATTGGGGAAGGAAGAATGAGAGTGGTGAATACAAAACTAATATAGGGGCTGAAACTAGATTCAACTGCAGTGAAGACCTCATCATAGGCAGTCCCTCGGAATTGAACAAAACTTGCTTCCACTCTAAAAGTGAGTTCTCAGGTGGCTGTGTGGGAATTACAGTCTCTGTCACAGGTGGGGCAGACAGTGGTTGACGGAAAGGGTGGGTGGGGAGCCTGATTTTCCGCATGCTCCTTCCGCTGTCTGCGCTTGGTTTCTGCAAGCTCTCGGCAATGAAATTCAAGGTGCTCAGGGCCCTCCTGGATGCTCTTCCTCCATTTTGGGGGGGGTCTTTAGCCAGGGACTCCCAGGTGTCGGTGGGAATGTTTATCAAGGAGGCTTTGAGGGTGTCCTTGAAATGTTTCCTCTGCCCACCTGGGGCTCGCTTGCTGTGGAGGAGTTCCGAGTAGAGCGCTTGTTTAGGGAGTCTCATGTCGGGCATGCGGACAATGTGGCCCGCTCAGCGGAGCTTGCCAAATGTGGTCAGCGATTCGATGTTGGCTTGAGCGAGAACACTGACGTTGGTGCGTCTATCCTCCCAGTGGATTTGCAGGATCTTGCGGCGGCATTGTTGATGGTACTTCTCCAGTGCTTTGAGATGTCTGCTATATATGGTCCATGTCTCTGAGCCATATAGGAGAGTGGGTATCACTACTGCCCTATAGGCCATAAACTTGGTAGCAGATTTGAGGTCCTGGTCTTCAAACACACTCTTCCTCAGGTGACTGAAGGCTGCACTGGCATACTGGAGGAGGTGTTGGACCTTGTCATCAACGTTTGCCCTTGCTGATTGTAGGCTCCCGAGGTATGGAAAATGGTCCACCATGTCCAAGGCCGTGCCATGGATTTTGATGATCGGGGGGCAGTGCTGTGTGGCGGGGTCAGGTTGGTGGAGGACCGTTGTTTTACGAATGTTTAGTGTAAGGCCCATACTTTTGTTCGCCTCGGTGAAGGTGTTGACAATGGCTTGGAATTCGGCATCTGTGTGCACAGACGCAAGCGTCGTCCGCGTACTGTAGTTTGATGAGAGAGAATGGGACGATCTTGGATCCAGCCTGGAGCGGCGAAGGTTGAACAGGTTCCCATTGGTTCTATAGTTTAGTTCCACTCCAGCGGGGAGCTTGAGAGTGAGATGAAGCATTGCAACAAGGAAGATCGAGAAAAGTGTTGGTGCGATAATGCAGCCCTGCTTGACCCCGGTCCGGACGTGATTTAGGTCTGTGGTGGATCTGTTGGTCAGGATCACGGCTTGCATGTCATCATGGAGCAGGCAAAGGATGGTGACAAACTTGGGGGCAGCCAAAACAGAGGAGGATGCTCCATAGTCCCTCACAGTTGACAATGTCTAAGACCTTTGTGAGGCCAAAGAAGGCCATGCTGTTCCCTGCATTTCTCCTGTAGTTGCCGCATGGTGAAGATCATGTCCGTTGTACCCCTTAGTGGACGGAATCCGCATTGTAACTCTGGGAGGAGCTCTTCAGCCAAGGGGAGAAGACGATTGGGGGAGGATTCTTGCAATGACTTTCCCAGTGGCCGACAGCAGGGAGATTCCTCTGTAGTTGCCGCAGTCGGACTTGTCGCCTTTTTTTGAAGATGGTCACGATTACGGCATCTCTGAGATCTCCTGGCATTCTCTCATCCTTTCAGATAAGAAAGAAGAGTAAAGACCTAGCACCACATAGGTGCAGGGAGCTGAATAACTTCAACTACTTGATTAGAAGAGGACTAAGATACCATAAACACATGCCCACCCCCAATTTCTGGTAACTAGTCCCCTCCAACAAAAATTCTCCTTGCCGCATCAATCATCAGATTTTATCATGCTTCTTCGTGATTTCCAGAAGGATGTTTCCATTCTTCTCCTGTTAATCAGTCATTGATAGAGAAGAAAAGGTCCTGAACACATTACCCTGTCACACACTCGAGAGCATGGGGACTCTAATTTGTTGATAACATCAGCAACTTTGGATGTCTGGAAACAAATAAATAAATAATCCTGATGATTGGTCCCTTGCTGCCCATCAATAGTACAACAAGAAATAAGAGCAGGAGCAGGCCATTCGGCCCTTTGAGCCTATTCTTCTGCCATTTAGTAAGATCGTGGCTGATTTACCTCAATTCCACCTTCCTGCACTATCCCCAGATCCCTTGAACCCCTTGGTATCCAAAAATCAACAACTGAGTATCCACAACCCACTGGGGTAGAGAATTCCAAAGATTCACAATCCTTTGAGTGAAGAAATTCTCCCCATCTCAGTCCTAAATGGCCAACCACTTATTCTGAGACTGTGACCCCTGGTTCTAGATTCCTCAGCCAGGGGAAACAGCCTCTCTGTATCTACCCTTTCAAGCCCCTTAAGAATTTTAATTGCAATTTACTGCAAAATGTTTGGTTATAAATTAGATTTTAATCATTCAAAATGCACTGGCAATTCCAGAAAGGGACAAGATTACAGTATGCCAATAGCTGTGCTATGCAAAGGAACAGCCTATATAAAATGGCTGCCATTAAGATAACAGAAGATGAATCGACCATGAATACAGAAAACTAATGCTGTATAACTACATTTAGTTGCGTAACTTAGTTGAACAATTTGATATAACACATTTTCAATGTACCTTTAATACCATCTGCACTTTTTGCTTTGACATGTGTCTGGGGGAACAAATATGGACAGGCATTCCAAACAGCTGGTTTTGATCACTGGAACGTAGTTCTATGTAACAACTAATGATGTCACAAATATGAAGGATGACATGGGTAATGTTGAAATCTATGATTTTTTTTCAGGATCAAAATAATAGATGAACAGGTTAGTGACCATCACACAAAGCAGGTACCAATTGAAAAGGACATAAGAAATAGGAGCAGGAGTATGCCATTCGGCCCTTGGAGCCTGCTCCACTATTCAATAAGATCATGGCTGATCATTACCTCAACTCCACTTTCCTGTAGTATCCCCATATCCCTTGATTCCCTTATTATCCAAAAATCTAGCGATCACTGACTTGAATATACTCAACGACTGAGCCTCCACAGCCCTCTGGGCTAGAGAATTCCAAAGATTCACCATCCTATGAAGAAATTTCTCCTCATCTCAGTCTGAAATGGCCAACCGCTTATTCTGTGACCCCTGGTTCTAGACTCCCCAGCCAGGGGAAACATCCTGCAGCTACCCTACCAAGCCCTGTAAGAATTTTGTATATTTCAATGAGATTACCTCTCTTTCTTCTAAACTCTAGAGAATATAGGCTTAGTCTACTCAATCTCTCCTCATAAGACAATCCCCCCCCATTCCAGGAATCAGTTTGATGAACCTTTGTTGCTCTCCCTCTTAAGACAAGTATATCCTTCCTTGAGTAAGGAGACCAAAACTGTACACTATACTCCCAAGTGTAAGACATATTTATTCTTATACTCAAGTCCTCTTGTAATAAAGGCTGGTGGATTGGTGAGTATTTTTCTTTTTCCTTTCGGTAGGAAACCTTTGGCATTGTTGCCAAATTAAGTTAATCTAAGGGTTAAGTCATGGCAGGAGAGCCCAAAGCCGTGTCATACTCCTCCTGTGCTATGTGGGAAATCCCTGACTACTGTGTGCGGGAAGTGTATCCAGCTACAGCTCCTGTCAGACCGCATTGCGGCACTAGAGTTGCGCATGGATTCATTCTGAAGCATCCGCGATACTGAGGATGTCGTGAATAGCACTTTTAGTGAGATGGTCACACCGCAGGTAAAGGTTACAAAGTGTAAGGTTCGAAAATCCACGTCCGCATTTTATTGGAACACCCTAAGGACAAGAAAACCAAGATGGGATTGTCCTGAACATTTTTGGCCAAGTAAAATCCTCAGACCAGGCAGGCTGGGAAACGTGTGGGCGGATACAGAAATTGTGGAGTCTGGCTCACAAGCGAGACAGGGGCACTGGCAAATGGGGGAAAAGTGCATTCTGCCAGGCCAATCAGGGGTCGAGTCGGGCCTGAAGCGGAGAAATCCTCAACCAATGGGGACTACCTGGCCCAGTTCAAAAATATGACTCACCCCTAATCAAATTATGAATGTGGACATTCATCTACCTGATTAATATGGACAGTGGGCAATAGTCCTGAGATCACTGCGGTGATGGCCCATCAAAGGGGAGGCCCAAACCGATTGACTCCCAGGACTGTTACAATGGACCAGCAGACTTTGAGGCACCAATGTGCACTGAAACAATACCCCTGTCCTCAAACCTACCTGTACCTGTGACATCTTCTGGTTAAATATTCAAAGCTATCTCCCTGCCCAAACTTACACAATGGTCCACCAACTGAGTTTGGGCGCGAAAAGGCCAGAACTAAATTGGATACAAATATAAGACCTACGGAACCACCGAGAGGGAGCAGCAGCTGGAGCAGTCGGAGAAGGAATCGAGGAGCAGTAACAGTCACAGACAGACAGAAACCGAGAGAGAACGGAGACGGACTGTTACCGGCTGGGAAATCCACCATCGAACGGGCCCTGGACTCGACTTGTGTGCAGAATATACAACCCAACCACCAAGAGGCCCAACATCATCTCAAGAAGCCGAGCCACACACCGAACAACGCTCCGAGGCCAACCAGCTGAAGAACCGGAGACCGAAGTAACTGGGAGAGGCAACATTCACTCCAGCTACCCTGTAAACCAACCATCCTAAGGCTAAAAAAAATAACTGTCAAAAGGGATCGTAAGTATTATCCTGGGGTTTCTTTTCCCAACTGTCAGTCTAGGTCAGTCAGGTAAAAAGGGGGGTGGGGGTGGTGTTGGAAATGTCTTGTAAAGATAAAATTGTGTAAGGTTTTCGTTGTGTCCGTTTCTTGCCATAGATTTTCATAGTTTATAAGTGTGTGTCAGATATGTGTTTTGATGAAGTTTGACCTTGTTGGAAACTTGCTGTGGTTAATAAATTGGACTTGCCCGGTTTTTTTTGTTCCAAGGACCACTTGTCTCTGAGTGTTTTGTTTTCCCTTGTGGAAGCTCATAATCCATCAAAATTCTGAGGTTAGAACCAGATAGGGGTGCTAGGGCGCTTCGAAACCGCCAGTTTAATGGTCAGCGAGCCATAAGCTGCTGGACCGTCCCCTAGAAGGGACAGAGAGGCCCAATACACCAACAGCCACCAAAAAGACCCCCGTAATTGGCCAGAGCAAAAGCCCCTACACAAAGGCAGGTAGGGAATGGGTGACCATCAGGCAGAGCAGGAGTAGGAAGGCAGTGCAGGGGTCCCCTGCGGTCATCTACCTCTAAAACAGATATACCACTTTGGATACTGTTGGGGGAGATGTTCATCAGGCGAAGGCAGCAGCAGCCAAGTTCATGGCACCATGGGTGGCTCTGCTGCATAGGAGGGCAGAAAAAAGTGGAAGAGCTATAGTGGTAGGGGATTCTATTATAAGGGGAATAGATAGGTGTTTCTGCAGCTGTAATCGAAACTCCAGGATGGTATGTTGCCTCCCTGGTGCAAGGGTCAAGGATGTCTCGGAGCGGCTGCAGTGCATTCTGGAGGGGGAGGGTGAACAGTCAGTTGATGTGGTGCATATAGGTACCAACGATCTAGGTGAGGTCTGACAAGCTGAATTTCGGGAGTTAAATTAAAAAGTGGGACCTCCGATAGTAATCTCAGGATTGCTACCAGTGCCACGTGCTAGTCAGAGTAGAAATAGCAGGATAGTTACGATGAATATGTGGCTTGAGGAATGGCGCAAGAGGGAGGGATTCAAATTCCTGGGACATTAGAACTGGTTCTAGGGGAGGTGGGACCAGTACAAACCAGATGATCTGCACCTGGGCAGGACCGGAACCAATGTCCTATGGGGAGTGTTTTCTAGTGCTGGGTTTAGCAGGGTTTAAATTAATATGGCAGGGGGATGGGAATCTGCAGAGAGACAGAGGGAAGTAAAATGGGGGCAGAAGCAAAAGGTAGAAAGGAGAAGGAAAACTGGAGGGCAGAGAAATCAAAGGCAAAAATCAAAAAGGGCCGCATTATTCTAAAAGGACAAAGAGTGTTAAAAAAATAAACCTGAAGGCTCTGTGTCTCAAAGGAGCATTCGTAATAAGATGAATGAATTAACTGCTCAGATAGCTGTTAACGGATATGATGTAATTGGGATTACGGAGACATGGCTCCAGGGTGATCAAGGCTGGGATCTCAACATCCAAGGGTATTCAGAATTCAGGAAGGACAGACAGAAAGGAAAAGGAGGTGGGGTAGCGTTGCTGGTTAAAGAGGAGATTAACGCAATAGTAAGGAAGGACATTAGCTTGGATGATGTGGAATCTGTATGGGTACAGCTGCAGACCACCAAAAGGCAGAAAATGCTAGAGGGAGTTGTGCACAGACCACCAAACAGTAGTGGTGGGGATGGCATCAAACAGGAAATTAGGGATGTGTGCAATAAAGGTACAGCAGTTATCATGGGTGACTTTAATCTACATATTGATTGGGCTAACCATACTGGTAGCAATACGGTGGAGAAGGATTTCCTGGAGAGTATAAAGGATGGTTTTCTAGACCAATATGTTGAGGAACCAACTAGAGAGCTGGCCATCCTAGACTGGGTGTTCTGTAATGAGAGGATTAATTAGCAATCTTGTTGTGCGAGGCCCCTTGGGGAAGAGTGACCATAATATAGTAGAATTCTTCATTAAGATGGAGAGTGATACATTTAATTCAGAGACTAGGGTCCTGAGCTTAAAGAAAGGTAACTTCGATGGTATGAGACGTGAATTGGCCAGGATAGACTGGCAAATTATACTTAAAGGGTTGACAGTGGATAGGCAATGGCAGATATTTAAAGATCACATGGATGAACTTCAACAATTGTACATCCTTGTCTGGCGTAAAAATAAAACGGGGAAGGTGGCTCAACCGTGGCTAACAAGGGAAATTAGGGATAGTGTTAAATCCAACGAAGAGGCATATAAATTGGCCAGAAAAAGCAGCAAACCTGAGGACTGGGAGAAATTTAGAATTCAGCAGAGGACGACAAAGGGTTTAATTAGGAGGGGGAACATAGAGTATGAGAGTAAGCTTGCAGGGAAAATAAAACCTGACTTCAAAAGCTTCTATAGATATGTGAAGAGAAAACAATTAGTGAAAACAAATGTAGGTCCCTTGCAGTCAGAATCAGGTGAAGTTATAATAGGGAACAAAGAAATGGCAGACCAATTGAACAAATACTTTGGTTCTGTCTTCACGAAGGAAGACACAAATAACTTTCCGGAAATACTAGGGGACCGAGGATCTAGTGAGAAGGAGGAACTGAAGGAAATCTTTATTAGTCAGGAAATTGTGTTGGGGAAATTAATGGATTGAAGGCGGATAAATCCCCAGGGCCTGATGTGATGCATCCCAGAGCACTTAAGGAAGTACCCTAAAAATAGTGGATGCATTGGTGATCATTTTCCAACATTCTATAGACTCTGGATCAGTTCCTATGGATTGGAGGGTAGCTAATGTAACCCCACTCTTTAAAAAAACAAGGGAGTGAGTAAACAGGGAATTATAGATCGATTAGCCTGAGTGGTAGTGGGGAAAATGTTGGAATCAATTATTAAAGATGTAATAGCAGCGCATTTGGAAAGCAGTGACAGGATCAGGTCCAAGTCAGCATGGATTTATGAAAGGGAAATTATGCTTGACAAATCTTCTAGAATTTTTGAGGATGTAACTCGTAGAGTGGACAAGGGAGAACCAGTGGATGTGGTGTATTTGGACTTTCAAAAGGCTTTTGACAAGGTCCCACACAAGAGATTGGTGTGCAAAATTAAAGCACATGGTATTGGGGGTAATGTATTGATGTGGATAGAGAACTGGTTGGCAGACAGGAAGCAAAGAGTAGGAATAAATGGGTCCTTTTCAGAATGGCAGGCAGTGACTAGTGGGGTACCGCAAGGTTCAGTGCTGGGACCCCAGCTATTTACAATATACATTAATGATTTAGACAAGGGAATTGAATGTAATATCTCCAAGTTTGCGGATGACACTAAGCAGTTTGAGCTGTGAGGAGGATGCTAAGCGGCTGCAGGGTGACTTGGACAGGTTAGGTGAGTGGACAAATGCATGGCAGATGCAGTGTAATGTAGATAAATGTGAGGTTATCCACTTTGGTGGCAAAAACAGGAAGGCAGAATATTATCTGAATGGTGACAGATTAGGAAAAAGGGAGGTGCAACGAGACCTGGGTGTCATGGTACATCAGTCATTGAAAGTTGGCATGCAGATACCGCAGGTGGTGAAGAAAGCAAGTGGCATGATGGCCTTCATAGTGAGAGGATTTGAGTATAGGAGCAAGGAGGCCTTACTGCAGTTGTACAGGGCCTTGGTGAGGCCATACCTTGAATATTGTGTACAGTTTTGGTCTCCTAATCTGTGGAAGGACATTCTTGCTATTGAGGGAGTGCAGCGAAGGTTCACCAGACTGATTCCCAGGATAGCAGGACTGACATATGAAGAAAGACTGGATCGACTAGGCTTATTTATATTCACTGAAATTTAGAAGAATGAGATGGGATCTCATAGAAACATATACAATTTTGACGGGATTGGACAGGTAAGATGCAGGAAGAATGTTCCCGATGTTGGGGGAAATCCAGAACCAGGGGTCACAGTCTAAGGATAAGGGGTAAGCCATTTAGGACCGAGATGAGGCGAAACTGCTTCACTCAGAGAATTGTGAACCTGTGGAATTCTCAACCACAGAAAGTTGTTGGGGCCAGTTGGTTAGATATATTCAAAATGGAGTTAGATGTGGCCCTTACGGCTAAAAGGATCAAGGGGTATGGAGAGAAAGCAGGAACGGGGTACTGAAGTTGCATGATCAGCCATGATCATATTGAATAGTGGTGCAGGCTCGAAGGGCCGTATGGCCTACTCCTGCACCTATTTTCTATGTTTCCATATTATTTGCTTTCCTAATTGCTTACTGTACCTGCGTGTTAAATTTCAGTGATTCGTGTACAAGGATACCCAAGTTATTTATCAGCGCAGAATGAAATATTTAGATTTGTTGTAAAATGATTTCTATTGATCTGTTGATATCTATATCAAATAGGCTGACTATTTTCTGTGTGTGTGGATTCAGTATCAGTTGAAAGTTGTCTTCAGCTATTGTATGTCTTTGAATCATATAAATGGAACCGTTTTCAGATTCTACACTGCTTCTGGAAGAGATGGTGACACTGGGAAATTGTGTTGCTTTTAAATGAACATAGATGGGATATAATGAAAATATATGATCAAGATTGTTTCAAATACGATTTGTAATGTACTGACTAGAGCTGTGTCATTCAATAATAAAGTATATCTTTTAGCTGTTGTGCTCGCATTTGTTACTGGTTGACACACTTTCAAATAACAAACAACAAAAAATGTTTTTTAATTGGAATTTTTAAACAATTGTATGTTTTCATTGAGAATTCTGGACACTTGCAGAATGTATAAAATGTTTTCTGAACAGGTCAGTGGTAGGAAAGTATATGTATGAACTTCACGCATTACTGAGAAACTTTTCATGCAAGGTAGACAACTGCCAAGTGTTCAAGCCATCTCAGTCTATATTTACTTGGATGGTCAAAGAAGACATTTCTGCCATGCCCGATTCTGTAACAAAACTACAGTTGATTATAACACTGCCAGCAATATCCTGTTCAAAGAAACTGTGCTTCTGAGTTTGTAGCACCATGATATAGGTGCACTTTAGAATAACTCTTTTAGACAATTTCACTTATTAATGAATAATTTGTTTTGTCCACTGCTAACTTTTTTTAAACCCCTCTCCCCAGTCTCCACCCTCACCTCTGACAATAAGTGTGAGGAGCTCATGGACTTTGTCTCTAAGATTGAGACAATCTGTTCGGCTGCCTCTGCCTCACCCCTTCCTTCCCCTAGCCCTGACCTCACATCTTTCTCCAGTTTATCTCCGATCTCCCTTCATGACTTTTCCGAGCTCATTCTGTCCATGAGACCCACTTCCTTCTCCCTTGACCCTATTCGCACCAACCTGTTGACCACCCAACTTCCTTTAACTCCCATGTTAGCTGACATTTTAACGGTTCGCTCTCCTCAGGTACTGTCCTCCTCCCTCAAATCTGACATCATCACGCCTCTCAAAAAACCAATTCTTGATCCCTCTGTTCTTGCAAACCACCACCCCATCTCCAACCTCCCTTTCCCCTCAAGTCCTTGAACGTGTTATCGCCTCCCAAATCCATGCCCATCTTTCCCGCAGTTCCATGTTTGAATCCCTCCAATCTGATTTCGCACCTTCCACAGTACCGAAACGGCTCATCAAAGTCACAAATGACATCCTTTGTAACTGTGACAAAGGCAAACTATCTCTCCTCTTCCTTCTTGACTTGTCTTCAGCCTTTGACATGCTTGACCACTCTATCCTTCTCCAACACCACCGTCGTCCAGCTGGGTGGTACTGCACTTGCCTGGTTCCATTCTTAATACGTAGCCAGAGAATCACCTGCAACGGCTTCTCAGCTGCAACTCAGGCAGGTAATGGGAACCCCAGATGCAGTGCTAAAGGAGCCTCAGCACTATCAAACAGGTATGAAATTTTTGCTGGCTCTGTGGATGAGGGAAAAGCCTCCAGGATGGATGAGCAGGCTGACCATGACACCATAATGCAGGAAGCAATTCAAGTGGTGGCGGGGGGGGCGGGTGAAAGGGAATGTCCTTGTGGTAGGGGACAGTATAGTCAGACGGATAGATACTGTTCTCTGCAGCCGCGACCAGGAGTTTCGAAGGTTGTGTTTTCTTTCCAGTGCCAGGGTTAAAGACACCTCGCGGCTGGAGAAGAACTTGGAGTAGAAGGGGTAGGAACCAACGACATAGGTAGAACTAGGAATGAGGTTCTGCTGAAAGAGTTTGAGGAGTTGGGGTGCAAATTAAAAAGCAGAACCTCAAAGATAATCTTTGGATTGTTTCTTGAGCCACGCGCTAATTCGTATAGGGATAAGCAGATTAGAAAGTTGGATGTGTGGCTCAGAGTTATGTGGGAGGCAGTGATTTTGCTTCATGGGGCACTGGCACCAATACGGGGGAAAGGGAGCAGTTCCATTGGGTCGGGCTCCACTTGACTGGGCTGGCGAATCGAATAACTAGGGCAGTTGACAGGGCTTTAAACTAGGGAGGGGTGGGAGGATTCAGGAAAGAGTAAGTTTAAAAGCAGCAAGAGAAATGTCAGGCTCTAGAGCAAAGTTTTGGGTAAAAATAAGCGACAAGAGAGTAACAAACGTAATCATCATAGGTGGTCCCTTGAATGAGGGTGACTTGCTTCCACATGAGTTCACAGATATTTCAATGAGTCCTGAGCTCCAATTGAAGGGGTGGAAGATGCCTGTGCGTGGATTTTTTTAACGTGTGGTGACCGTTGCACATTAGCCACCACATGGACTTGACAGAGTTAGGCCTTTATCCAGTGGCAAGGATTAACCAGGACGGTTGGAGACCTGCTCTGCTGCACGGATCTAGTGCACACACATATCGCAGCGTGGGCTGGTCCGTGCTGCCCCTGGACCCTCGGCTCTTCTGGGCCCCATAGCCTCATTTGCCGCACCTCCGCCACGATCTCTCACCGCTCCTCCGCCACGCTCTCTACCATGATGTTCCAGGGCCCTGCTCTCCAGCTCTTTTATAGCCCGACCTGCGGAAGTGTTCTCTCACAGTTAGGGGGGCCACGATGATATAGTTTGATATTCTGTAAATGTCAAATAAATCAGCTTTCTTTTAAACACTGTGTGCCTAGTCTTTGATATTTCAATGATAAGACATAGAAACATAGAGAATAGGTGCAGGAGTAGGCCATTCAAGCCTGCACCACCATTCAATATGATCAAGGTTGATCATGCAACTTCAGTACCCCATTCCTGCTTTCGCTCCATACTCCTTGATCCCTTTAGCCGTAAAGGCCACATCTAACTCCCTTTTGAATATATCTAACGAACTGGCCTCAATAACTTTCTGTTGTAGAGAATTCCACCGGTTCACAATTCTCTGAGTGGAGAAATTTCTCCTCAGAGACTCCCCCTGTGGGATTAGCAAACATCTCATGATTCGCCGACTCACCCTATTCCGGAACCAATGCGCCACAATCATCAGTGAAGAAGTTTCTCCTCATCTCGGTCCTAAATGGCTTATCCCTTATCCTTAGACTGTGACCCCTGGTTCTGGACTTCCCCAACATCAGAAACATTCTTCTTGCATCTAACCTGTCCAATCCCATCAGAATTTTATACGTTTCTGTGAGATCCTGTCTCATTCTTCTAAATTACAGTGAATATAAGCCTAGTCGATCCAGTCTTCATATGTCAGTCCTGCCATCGCGGGAATCAGTCTGGTGAACCTTCACTGCACTCCCTCAATAGCAAGAATGTCCTTCCTCAGATTAGGAGACCAAAACTGCACACCATATTCAAGGTGTGGCCTCACCAAGGCCCTGTACAACTGCAGTAAGACCTCCCTGCTCCTATATTCAAATCCTCTCGCTATGAAGGCCAACATGCCATTTGCCTTCTTCACCGGCTGCTGTACCTGCAAGACAACTTTCAATGACTGATGTACCATGACACCCAGGTCTCGTTGCACCTCCCCTTTTCCTAATCTATCACCATTCAGATGATAATCTGCCTTCCTGACAATTTCCTGACTAATAAGGATTTCCTTCAGTTCCTCCTTCTCGCTAGACCCCTGGTCCCCTAGTATTTCCGGAAGGTTATTTTGTCTTCCTTAGTGAAGACAGAACCAAAGTATTTGTTCAATTGGTCTGCCATTTCTTTGTTCCCCATTAATAAATTCACCTGATTCTGACTGCAAGGGACCTACATTTGTCTTCACTAATCGTTTTCTCTAGAAGCTTTGGCAGTCAGTTTTTATTTTCCCTGCAAGCTTACTCTCATACTCTATTTTCCCCCTCCTACTTAAACCCTTTGTCCTCCTCTGCTGAATTCTAAATTTCTCCCAGTCCTCAGATTTTCTGCTTTTTCTGGCCAATTTATATGCCTCTTCATTGGATTTAACACTATCCCAAATTTCCCTTGTTAGCCACCTTCCCCATTTTATTTTTATGCCAGACAAGGATGTGCAATTGTTGTAGTTCATCCATGTGATCTTTAAATGTCTGCCATTGCCTATCTACCGCCAACTCTTTAAGTATCATTCATCAGTCTATCCTAGCCAATTCACGTCTCATACATCGAAGTTACCTTTCTTTTAGTTCAGGACCCTAGTCTCTGAATTAACTGTGTCACTCTCCATCTTAATGAAGAATTCTACCATATTGTGGTCACTCTGCCCCAAGGGGCCTCACATGACAAGATTGCTAATTAATCCTCTCTCATTACACAAGACCCAGTCTTGGATGGCCTGCTCTCTAGTTGGTTCCTTGACATATTGGTCTAGAAAACCATCCCTAATACACTCCAGGAAATCCTCCTCCACCATATTGCTACCTGTTTGGTTAGCCCAATCTATATGTAGTTATCATGGGTGACTTTAATCTACTGTACCTTTATTGCACGCATCCCTAATTTCCTGTTTGATGCCATCCCCAACCTCACTACCACTGTTTGGTGGTCTGTACACAACTCCCACTAGCGATTTCTGCCCTTTGGTGTTCCACAGCTCTACCCATACAGATTCCACATCATCTAAGCTAATGTCCTTCCTTACTATTGCGTTAATCTCTTTAACCAGCAACGCTACCCCACCTCCTTTTCCTTTCTGTCTATCCTTCCTGAATCTTGAATATCCCTGGATGTTGAGATGACAAGCTGATTGAGGACTTTATGAACTGAGTGGAATCCATCTTAGAACGGATTTCAGAAAACTTTTTAAAAGATGGATCTACAAGATGTCCAAGTTTGGCATTCAATTTCAACCTATGGGAAATATTCTGATCTGTTATTGTCACGGGGCAAAGCAGCATTGTTACTTTAACATCAGTTTAATCAAACTCAATGGGCCATCTGATTTCCAAAGGGAAACGTCTCCTTAAAGCTGACGGTGTCGGCAGTTCTGTAGCTCATTTTTCACTGTACTTTATTTATTTATTCATTCTTGGGATGTGGGCGAACCAACCTGCATTTATTGCCCATTCATAAGTGCCCCTTCAGAAGATGGTGGTGATCCACTGCCTTCTTGAACCGCGCTGCAGTCTATGTGGTGAAGGTGCTCCCACAGTGCTGAGGTCAGAATGGCGTGTGACTTGGAAGTGCTGGTGTTCCCATGCACCTGCTGTCCTTGTCCTGCTACACGGTGGAGATTGTGGGTTTGGAAGGTGCTGTCGAAGAAGCCTTGGTGACCTGCTGCTGTACATGGTGCACACTACAGACACCGTGGTCCTCATGTTTTTATCCAAGACGGGCCTCAGCCCAGTCATTTTAGGGCATTACTGACTAAGGTGACATCAGGGAAAAATAGTAAAAGCTAAAGGTACTATATCTGAATGCGTGAAGCATTCGCAACAAAATAGATGAATTAATAGCGGAGATAGAAATTAATAGGATTGATCTAATAGCCATTACGGAGAAGTGGTTGCAAAGTGACGAAGAATACAACTTTTAGCAGAGATCGACAAAATGGAAAAGGAGAGGTAGCCCTGATAATAAAGGATGGGATAAAGATAGTGGAGAGAAAGGATCTTAGCTCTGAAAATCAAGAGGGTTGGATGGAGCTAAGAAACAGGACAGAAAACATTGGTGGGAGTTGCTTATAGGCCCCCAAACAGGTAATGTAGGGCACAGTATCAATCAGGAAGTTAGAGGTGCATGTAACAAAGGTAATAATTATGGGTGATTTTAATCTACATATAGAATAGGCAAACCAAATTTGCAGTAATAGTGTGGAGGATGAATTCATGGGATGTATACAAGATGGTTTGTGAGATCGGTATGTTAAGGAACTAACCAGAAAACAGGCTGATTTAGTTCTAGTATTGTGCAATGAGAAAGGGTTAATTAACCATGTACTAAATAAAGGGGCCTTTAGGGAAGAGTGACCATAATATGATATAATTTTACATTGTTTGAAAGTAATTTAGTTAAATCTGAAACTAGGGTCTTAAATCTAAACAAAGGAAATATGGGCATATGGGGAGAGTTGGATATGGTAAATTGGGAAACTATACTAAAAGGTAAGACGATAGACAAGCAATGGCTAACATTTAAAGAATTAGTATATAATTTACAACAAACATACATTCCTTTAAGGCACAAAAATCCCACAAGAAAAATGTTCCAACTGTGGCAAACAAAAGAAGTTAAAGGAAGAGACTTATAATGTTGCCAAAAAGCAGTAAGCTTGAGGATTGGGTGGATTTTAGAATTCAGTAAAGGAGGACCAAGAAATTGAGAGAGAAAATAAAATATGAGAACAAATTAGCGCGAGACATAAAAACAGACTGCAAATGCTTCTATAGGTATGTAAAAAGGAAAAGATTAGCAAAAGTAAATGTGGGCCCCCGACAGGCTGAGGCAGGAGAAATTATAATGAGGAATAAGGAAATGGCAGAGAAATTAAACAAATATTTTAGGGGCTAGAAATTCGGCAGTTTTGCTCCCACTTATGCCGTTTTCAGCGGAAAAAGTAATTTTTTGCACGGTAAACATGGCGCACAAAATTTAGCGCCAGAGCGGAAATTTCACTAGCGGTTATATGCCGTTGGTAAAAAAAATACCGCCCGCCCTTTTTTTTGACCATTTTTATGACTTAAATCAGTGTGCAATGCCCCGCTATCGCCGTGGGCGGGAAATTCGCCGATACCCCCATTTTTACCGCCCACCAAAAAAAACGGCGTGAAAACTCAAGTCTAACCTGCTCAGACCCACGACGCACCCAGTGCTAATGACGCCATTTTGAAAAACTGACCAGTTCAGTGCATTAAAGGATTTTGAGAGAAGGCTATGTTTTACACTGAGTTTTGTGAGTTCATAGTTCGTTTTTAAGGCTATTGGAGGACATTTTGAGAACATTTTTAAAAAATGGGGACTATAATATCTGCCAGTAACGTAGGCTGCTTTTTCTATGCAGCATAGAGCTAGAAGAAGGCTTATTCAAGAGCATTATGAGTGTAATCAAAGAGCTCGCAGACGAATGGGGAGGAGGCCTTACCACCACCACCACCACCACCCCCCGCCCCCAAAAGTTTACAGGGAACAGCGTTCATACCTGTAGCTGTCTCCGGCACAGTGCTTTTGAAAAGAGGTGGTCAGAAAGATATGTCAGCTCATAAAGGCAGACTTACATTCTACCAGCAGGAACAAGACTGCAATGCCCGTCAAGGTGAAGGTGACTTATGCCTCCGGCTCCTTTAAGGCATCAGAAGGGGACATATGCTGCATCTCACAGTTCACTACATATCGCTGCATTTGCCAGGTGGCTACTGCACTGTACGCACGCAGGATGGACTTTATAAAGTTCCCAATGACCAGGGACGCACAGAGTGAGGGCTCTGGGTTTTGCACGAATTACTGGCTTCCCCAAGGTTCATTGACTTTATACAAATCACCCTGCGAGCACCTTTAGAGGAGCCAGTGGTTTACCGAAACCAAAAGAGATTCCACTCGCTGAACATACAGATCATCTGCGGCCATATGCAGCACATCATGGCTGTAAAGTCCTGTCCCTGCAGTACAGACTCACACGAGGCACATGCTGAAGTCAAGGTCACTCAGGACCTGCACCTTTATTACACAGCTCTTGAATCCCACACTTGCCTGAGACCTGCCTTTATATACCTATGTGGAACAGGTATGCAGTGTCTCCTGCAAGTGCACCCCTGATGGTAAAGTATGCTTGTGGTTACAGGCCATATCTAGTTACAGTCATGTATAACATGGTAAGATACAGTTATGTACAGTAGTGTGAGATACATGACATCACCCTCCTCCAAGGTCTTATTGTCTTTATAGATTCAGTCTCTCAGGTGGTCTACGCTCTCGTGTGGAGCGTCTTAGTTGTGGTTCAGTTGTTTGCCTTGGTGCATGTTTTTCTTTCGGTGTGATTGCTGGTATCTCGCCTGGGCTATCTGTTTCGTTCAGTCTGATTGTTGGTATCTCGCCTGGGCTGTCTGTTGAGATTGCCCTTTCCTCAGGTTGTTCCCTCTGTCTGTCCACCAGGTGTGGTGTGAGTTCCACATTGTAGTCTGCCTCTGGTTCTGCAGTGTTGTTGGTGAATCTGCTTTTTACTTGGTCTACATGCCTCTGGCAGGTTTGGCCATTGTCCATTTTTACCATCAGTATCCTGTTTCCTTCCTTGCCTGTTACTGTCCCTTCTAGCCATTTGGGACCCCTGCCATAGTTTAACACAAACACTTTGTCCCCTATCTCATTCCACCTCCCCCCTCGAATTTCGGTCATGGTACTCAGTTTGCTTCCTGCGTTTTGCCTCAACGATTTCATGCATGTCTGGGAGGATTAACGAGAGCCTTGTCTTCAAGGTCCGTTTCATCAATAGTTGCGCGGGGGGAACCCCAGTCAGCGAATGCGGACGAGATCTGTATGCGAGCAGCAGTCGCGACAGGCAGCCTTGCAGCTTGGGACCTTGGATTTTAAGCATGCCTTGTTTAATGATTTGCACTGCTCGCTCTGCCTAGCCATTGGAGGCCGGCTTGAATGGTGCCGTCTTAACATGATTTATGCCGTGATCAACTATAAAATCTTGGAATTCTGCGCTGGTGAAGCACGGACATAGAAACATAGAAACATAGAAAATAGGTGCAGGAGCAGGCCATTCAGCCCTTCTAGCCTGCACCGCCATTCAACGAGTTCATGGCTGAACATGAAACTTCAGTACCCACTTCCTGCTTTCACGCCATACCCCTTGATCCCCCGAGTAGTAAGGACTTCATCTAACTCCCTTTTGAATATATTTAGTGAATTGGCCTCAACTACTTCCTGTGGTAGAGAATTCCACAGGTTCACCACTCTCTGGGTGAAGAAGTTTCTCCTTATCTCGGTCCTAAATGGCTTACCCCTTATCCTTAGACTGTGACCCCTGGTTCTGGACTTCCCCAACATTGGGAACATTCTTCCTGCATCCAACCTGTCCAAACCCGTCAGAATTTTAAACGTTTCTATGAGGTCCCCTCTCAATCTTCTGAACTCCAGTGAATACAAGCCCAGTTGATTCAGTCTTTCTTGATAGGTCAGTCCCACCATCCCGGGAATCAGTCTGGTGAATCTTCGCTGCACTCCCTCAACAGCAAGTATGTCCTTCCTCAAGTTAGGAGACCAAAACTGTACACAATACTCCAGGTGTGGCCTCACCAAGGCCCTGTACAACTGTAGCAACACCTCCCTGCCCCTGTACTCAAATCCCCTCGCTATGAAGGCCAACATGCCATTTGCTTTCTTAACCGCCTGCTGTACCTGCATGCCAACCTTCAATGACTGATGTACCATGACACCCAGGTCTCGTTGCACCTTCCCTTTTCCTAATCTGTCACCATTCAGATAATAGTCTGTCTCTCTGTTTTTACCACCAAAGTGGATAACCTCACATTTATCCACATTATACTTCATCTGCCACGCATTTGCCCACTCACCTAACCTATCCAAGTCACTCTGTAGCCTCATAGCATCCTCCTCGCAGCTCACACTGCCACCCAACTTAGTGTCATCCGCAAATTTGGAGATACTACATTTAATCCCCTCGTCTAAATCATTAATGTACAATGTAAACAGCTGGGGCCCCAGCACAGAACCCTGCGGTACCCCACTAGTCACTGCCTGCCATTCCGAAAAGTACCCATTTACTCCTACTCTTTGCTTCCTGTCTGACAACCAGTTCTCAATCCACGTCAGCACACTACCCCCAATCCCATGTGCTTTAACTTTGCACATTAATCTCCTGTGTGGGACCTTGTCGAAAGCCTTCTGAAAGTCCAAATATACCACATCAACTGGTACTCCTTCGTCCACTTTATTGGAAACATCCTCAAAAAATTCCAGAAGATTTGTCAAGCATGATCTCCCTTTTACAAATCCATGCTGACTTGGACCTATCATGTCACCATTTTCCAAATGCGCTGCTATGACATCCTTAATAATTGATTCCATCATTTTACCCACTACTGAGGTCAGGCTGACCGGTCTATAATTCCCTGCTTTCTCTCTCCCTCCTTTTTTAAAAAGTGGGGTTACATTGGCTACCCTCCACTCGATAGGAACTGATCCAGAGTCAATGGAATGTTGGAAAATGACTGTCAATGCATCCGCTATTTCCAAGGCCACCTCCTTAAGTACTCTGGGATGCAGTCCATCAGGCCCTGGGGATTTATCGGCCTTCAATCCCATCAATTTCCCCAACACAATTTCCCGACTAATAAAGATTTCCCTCAGTTCCTCCTCCTTAATAGACCCTCTGACCACTTTTATATCCGGAAGGTTGTTTGTGTCCTCCTTAGTGAATACTGAACCAAAGTACTTGTTCAATTGGTCTGCCATTTCTTTGTTCCCCGTTATGACTTCCCCTGATTCTGACTGCAGGGGACCTACGTTTGTCTTTACTAACCTCTTTCTCTTTACATACCTATAGAAACTTTTGCAATCCGCCTTAATGTTCCCTGCAAGCTTCTTCTCGTACTCCATTTTCCCTACCCTAATCAAACCCTTTGTTCTCCTCTGCTGAGTTCTAAATTTCTCCCAGTCCCCAGGTTCGCTGCTATTTCTGGCCAATTTGTATGCCACTTCCTTGGCTTTAATACTATCCCTGATTTCCCTAGATAGCCACGGTTGAGCCACCTTCCCTTTTTTATTTTTACGCCAGACAGGAATGTACAATTGTTGTAATTCATCCATGCGTTCTCTAAATGTCTGCCATTGCCCATCCACAGTCAACCCCTTAAGTATCATTAGCCAATCTATCTTAGCCAATTCATGCCTCATACCTTCAAAGTTACCCTTCTTTAAGTTCTGGACCATGGTCTCTGAATTAACTGTTTCATTCTCCATCCTAATGCAGAATTCCACCATATTATGGTCACTCTTCCCCAAGGGGCCTCGCACAATGAGATTGCTAATTAATCCTCTCTCATTACACAACACCCAGTCTAAGATGGCCTCCCCCCTAGTTGGTTCCTCGACATATTGGTCTAGAAAACCATCCCTTATGCATTCCAGGAAATCCTCCTCCACCGTATTGCTTCCAGTTTGGCTAGCCCAATCTATGTGCATATTAAAGTCACCCATTATAACTGCTGCACCTTTATTGCATGCACTCCTAATTTCCTGTTTGATGCCCTCTCCAACATCACTACTACTGTTTGGAGGTCTGTACACAACTCCCACTAACGATTTTTGCCCTTTAGTGTTCTGCAGCTCTACCCATATAGATTCCACATCATCCAAGCTAATGTCTTTCCTAACTATTGCATTAATCTCCTCTTTAACCAGCAATGCTACCCCACCTCCTTTTCCTTTTATTCTATCCTTCCTGAATGTTGAATACCCCTGGATGTTGAGTTCCCAGCCCTGATCATCCTGGAGCCACGTCTCCGTAATCCCAATCACATCATATTTGTTAACATCTATTTGCACAATTAATTCATCCACCTTATTGCGGATACTCCTTGCATTAAGACACAAAGCCTTCAGGCTTGCTTTTTTAACACCCTTTGTCCTTTTAGAATTTTGCTGTACAGTGGCCCTTTTTGTTCTTTGCCTTGGGTTTCTCTGCCCTCCACTTTTCCTCATCTCCTTTCTGTCTTTTGCTTTTGCCTCCTTTTTGTCTCCCTCTGTCTCCCTGTATAGGTTCCCATCCCCCTGCAATATTAGTTTAACTCCTCCCCAACAGCACTAGCAAACACTCCCCCTAGGACATTGGTTCCGGACCTGCCCAGGTGCAGACCGTCCGGTTTGTACTGGTCCCACCTCCCCCAGAACCGGTTCCAATGCCCCAAGAATTTGAATCCCTCCCTGCTGCACCACTGCTCAAGCCATGTATTCATCTGCGCTATCCTGCGATTCCTACTCTGACTAGCACGTGGCACTGGTAGCAATCCCGAGATTACTACTTTTGAGGTCCTACTTTTTAATTTAGCTCCTAGCTCCTTAAATTCTTTTCGTAGGACCTCATCCCTTTTTTTATCTATGTCGTTGGTACCAATGTGCACCACGACAACTGGCTGTTCTCCCTCCCATTTCAGAATGTCCTGCACCCGCTCCGAGACATCCTTGACCCTTGCACCAGGGAGGCAACATACCATTATCACTGACCAATATGTCAGGAATTTCGTGCATTGCAAACATGGTTCCAAGGCTCTCCACAGTGGTGGAGGTGGTGCTCGAGTTTAAAATGGTGCATTCGATCCACTTTGAAAATGCGTCGACGACTACAAGGAACATTTTGCCCATGAATGGGCCCGCATAGTCTACGTGCACCCGCGACCACGGTTTGGTGGGCCAGGGCCAGGGGCTCAGGGGAGCCTCCCTGGGGGCATTACTGAGTTGGGCACAAATGGTGTACCTTCGGACGCAGAGCTCCAAGTCCGCGTCAATGCCAGGCCACCAGACGTGGGATCTGGCTATGGCCTTCATGAGAACGATACCCGGGTGCTCGCGGTGGAGCTCCCGGACAAATGCCTCTCTGCCTCGCAGAGGCATAACTACTCAGCTGCCCCACATTAGGCAGTCTGCCTGCACTGATAGTTTATGCATGCGCCTATGGAAAGGTTTGATCTCCTCGGGGAAGGCATCGTGAGCCTCTGCCCAGTCACCAGTTAAAACACATCTTTTGACTAAGGATAACGTGGTGTCGCTGGTCGTTCAGGCTCTGATTTGGCGTCGATTGTACATGAAAAGGCCTCGATGTGTGTTGATGGGTGAGTAGCTTAGACTCTTCGGTCAGTTCTTGTGTCATATACGCAGATGTGGGATCTAGTTTCGAGAAAAGTTTTCCTCCAGCCAATGTGGCAAATAAGTCCTCCGCTCTGGGCAGCGGGTATTGGTCCTGTAGGGAGACTCTGTTTATGGTAGATTTGTAATCCCCACAGATTCGTACGGATCCGTCAGGCTTCATGACTGGGACGATGGGACTTGCCCAGTCGCTAAATTCCACGGGTGAGATAATGCCTTCCCGCAGAAGCTGTCCAGTTCATGTTCAATCTTTTCCCTCATCACATCGGGTACAGCTCTGGCCTTGTGATGGACCGGTATGATGTAGCATCCTGTATGATGTAGATTTTAACTTTAGCCCCTTTGAAGGTGCCCACACCTGGCTGAAAGAGATGTTCAAATCGACTTAGAACTGTTGAGCAGGAGGTCTGTTCCTCTGACGACATAGCGTGAACATCATCCCATTTCCAATTTAGTTTTGCCAGCCAGCTTCTCCCCAACAGTGCTGGGAGATCTCCGGGGACAATCCACAGGGGAAGTCGGTTCACTGTCCCTTTGTGTGTGACTGAGAGCATGGCGCTGCCAAGGACTGGGACGATTTCTTTGGTATAGGTCCTTAGTTTGGTGTCGACCCTTGTGAGTTTTGGTCTGTTGCTCTTGTGCGGCCTCAGCTGTTCAAATTGTTGAACGCTCATGAGAGATTGACTCGCTCCCATATCCAGCTCCATGTTGACGGGTATCCCATTGAGTAGGACCCTCATCATTATTGGAGGCGTCTTGTTGTAAGAACAGTGGCCATTGATCGTGTTGACCCGCTGTACCTCGGTGTCCCAGGCACTGTCCCCACCGCCTTCTGGTCCGCTTTCCGACCCTTCCAATTCGTATACCAGCCGAGCTGCTGTTTTTCTGCACATGCGGGCCAGATGCCCTGAATAGTTGCAGTTTCTGCAAACGGCATGCTGAAATCGACACCCCCTTGATGAGTGCCTTTCCTCACATCTCCAGCATGGTAAGATACAGTTATGTACAGTAGTGTGAGATACATGACAATGGCAGTCTGCCCAGTTTCCAGGGAGCATCCATGATGCTTTCATCTTGCGTGAGACCACTGTCTTTGAACTGTTTGAGCATCAGCCACATGGCCAGAGCTGGATGCTAGGTTACGGCCGTGCCACCTGGCTCATGACTCCCCTCCGGAACCCTCAGACCGAAGCTGAGCCTTGCTCCAATAACAGCCATATAGCCACACGCAATATCATCGAAAAGACAATTGGAGTGCTCAAGCAGCGCTACCGATGTCTGGACCACTGGAGGCAGCCTGCAATACTCCCCTCAGCAGCTCAGAGTTTGTTGTGGTGTGCTATATGCTACACGACTTAGCCATCATGAGGGGACAGGAATTGCCACTGGGGACTGCAGGACCACCGGAGGAGGATGACGAGGACAAGATTTTATAAAACATTGTTACATTTTTGAAACATTTTTACATTGTTGAAACTTGGTAAACTTTAATTTTGAAACTTAAAAACATTTTTTTTGCTTGAAACAAATTGTAAAAATTTTTTAAATAACCAAAACAGGAACAAATGAATAACAACCTCCTCCCCCCAACCCCCTGCACCGAACTTCTATTTAACTGCAGCCACCTCTTTTCCCCCTTCCCCCCCCCCCCCTTGCTTCTTGCCCCTACTCCTCCTACCCGTGTGTGCAGCAAGGTGCGCAGGGCGCTGCTGTTGTTGGAGAGACAATGGAGACGCGATTGGACCCCCTGAAGAAGCTCAGGGTATGGAAGGCCCAGTTTCTGATTCAGAAGGCTTTTGTTCGGCCACCCCGCTCACAGCTGCTGTCGGTCTGGGTGGTATGGCACTGGGGACTGCAGTGCCAAAAGTTGAGACCAACAATTGCCGCAGGGCATTGACCGCCTCAATGTTCTCCCGGATCACAGCAGCAATCTGCGACATGTCCGCAGATTGTGTCGCACATTGTGCGGTGATGTTGCCAGAAATACCAACCAGGGCCTGGAGGAGCTCTCGACTCAACCTCCGCAGAGACGGCATACAGGATTCTATCCAGGGTGTGCGTTACTGCACATGACTTAGACCCGCTGCCTCCGATGGGACAAAGCCTGTAATAGTGGCTTCCTCCGAGGAACTTGTGGCCGCAGCTAAAACACTTGCTGACTGCATTGCCCCTCCACCCCCAGCACCTCCTCCAGCCCCACTAACAACCCTCCAAAACAGATTGAGGATGTTGTTCCTCCCTTGAAGGGTCCTCAGCGCGCCCCTCATCTTCGTCTTCGACCCACACACGATGGGCTGAGGTGGAGGCTTGCATCGGACGATGTGGCGCCTCAGAATCCTCATCTGCAAAATAGAAAATAACAGACAAATAGTTAGCAGCAGGGGAGGGGGCAGGGTGACATGAATTAGATCACATAGTGCAGGCTTATTTGAAGGACCACTACTACTGCATTATATGTCGTCGAGAGAGACATTGAATCACATTAACTGAACCGGAGTCCACAAACACTGTATCACATTACCCGAATCAGAGTCCACAGACACTACATGATATGACCCCAACCCAGCCCGGGGTTTTGCAGGACTTGCCCTCAGTTTTGACCATGAGGTCAGCACCCGCATGGGTAGTTGATCTCCTGTGGGCACCAATTAAGCCTGCCACGCGTTCCCCCAAGTCTGTCAAAGGATGTGTATTGGGTGGATCACTGCCTGTTTGTCGCTGCTCGCGCCAATTGTGTGACAGCTTTTCCTGCAAAAATGATAATAGGAATGGTTACCAGAGTGCAATTCTGCTCTTGTGGCACACACAGATAGCCATCAAAGCACTTCTACCACACTTAGTGCATTTAATACAGCTGTCTAATAGCCCTGGTAATTCTACGTGGTTCATGAAGACATCGACGTGCAGAAACATAATTTAAGATGTCAAAAAGCAGTCTGAATAATGTGGAATGATCATTCATGGCAAATAAGGTGTAACACTAAGCCTACCTACAGCAACATGTATCAGACTTACAATTTAAGTAATCAACATGTGCATGAATAAAAGTATTACTTACTCTCTCACCACTCTGCAATGGTCATTCTACCTCTTCTGACATTGCTGGTGCTCCCTAGGAATATCATCCACTGAGGACACCTCCTCAGCAACAGCGTTCCAAAATCTTCTTACAATGGGTGGGGTGGATTTACCACGACCCCTCCTATCTACTCCCTATGACTGTAATAAGAGACTCATTGGCGTCAAAACTACATTTTTTGGCCCTCTGCCGGCTCTGATCAATGTACTGCATGTTGTCTGTGTCTGAAAAATGTCTGAGAGCTGGGTGTACTGCGCATGTGCGGGCAGAATCGTGGGGGGAAAAAAATTGCGCATGCGCAGAAAATCCTTTTTTTTCCAGATCGCTGAATTCGACTCTTGCATGCAAATCCCATCATGCAAGACGGATTTTACCACTACCGCTGGTCACCATTTGGCAAATTTTGCAGCCTTCCATCATAGCGGCATTCCGGCGGTAAAAAAAATCGAAATCCTCAAATACCGGCCAAAAACCGGTGATGGGGCTATTTTCCGAATTTCTAGCCCTTTTTGTCATGGAAGAAGACACGAAAAACCTCCAGGAAATAGTGGAGTATCAGGGGTCTAGCGCGAATGAGGAACTGAAAGAAATTAATATTAGTAAAAAAAATAGTACTGGAGAAATTAATGGGACTGAGAGTTGATAAATCCCCTGGACCTGATGGCCTACATCCTCAGGATTTGAAAGAGGTGGCTTTAGAGATAGTGGATGCATTGGTTATCATCTTCCAAAATTCCATAGATTCTAGAACGGTTCTCGCAGATCGGAAGGTAGCTAATGTAACCCCGCTAAGAAAGGAGGGAGAGAGAAAATGGAGAACTACAGACCTGTTAGCCTACATCAGCAGTAGGGAAAATGCCAGACTATTATTAAGGACCAGCTAACAGGGCACCAAGTAAATAATATTGGATTGGGCAAAGTCAACACTGATTTATGAAAGGGAAATCATGTTTGACAAATCTGTTAGTGTTTTTTGTGGTTGTAACTAGCAGAATAGATAACTGGGACCAGTGGATGTGATGTATTTGGATTTTCAGAAGGCATTCGATAAGATGTCACACAAGAGGTTATTAACAAAATTAGGGCTCATGGGATTGGAGGTAATGGATTGAGAATTGGTTAATGGACAGAAAACAGAGTAGGAATAATCAGGTTATTTTCAGGTTGGCAGACTGAAACATAGAAATTAGGTGCAGGAGTAGGCCATTCAGCCCTTCGAGCCTGCACCGCCATTCAATGAGATCATGGCTGATCATTCAACCTCAGTACCCCTTTTCTGCTTTCTCTCCATACCCCTTATTCCCTTTGGCCATCAGGACTATATCTAACTCCCTTTTGAAAATATCTAACGAACCGGCTTCAACAACTTTCTGCGGTAGAGAATTCCACGGGTTAAACACTCTCTGAGTGAAGAACTTTCTCCTCATCTCGGACCTAAATGGCTTACCCCTTATTCTTAGACTGTGACCCCTGGTTCTGGAACTCCCCAGCAACGGGAATATTCTTCCTGCCTCTAACCTGTCTAATCCTGTCAGAATTTTATATGTTTCTATGAGATTCCCTTTCATTCTTCTAAACTCCAGTGGATACATAAAAACATAAGAACATAAGAATTAGGAACAGGAGTAGGCCACCTAGCCCCTCGAGCCTGCTGTGCCATTCAATAAGATCACACTCCGCCTCTCTCCCCTCCGGCTCTCCCTCTCTCTCTCCCTCTCACATTCTGCCTCTCTCTCCCCCCCTCACTCACACACTCCACCTCTCACACACAACTCTCTCTCATACACTCTGCCTCTCTCACCCACCCTCCCACACACACACACACTCCTCTCTCTCCCCCTCACTCTCACACTCCACCTCTCACACACATAATCCGCCTCTCTCTCTCTCTCACATTCTCTATCCGTCTCGCTCACACTCTCCCTCAGACACCCTCCTTCCCCATCGCTCTCTGACGCTCTGCTATTTCGAACACACGCACTCTCTCTCTCTCTCTCTCCCTCCGCTTCACTTCTCCCCTCGCTTCACCCCCTTCTGTTGTCTCTGGAGCTGTTTTTTCTGCAGAATCCTCAACGTGTCTCTCTTCTCAATCTACTGCAGCTGCTTCTTCATTCGTTTGATCTTCAGTGGGTTCCTGATCACGTGCACCACCTCCGACTTCCGCTCGTTCTCAAGTCTCCGCTTCAAATTGTCCTCACGTCGCAATCGCTTCTCCTCTTTCTCTCTCCGCCGGCCTTCCTGGAACTGCGGACCAACTCTTTCACCGTCTGGTGCTCCCTCCGCGCTGCCATCTTCTTCTCCCAGGTCGTGAAAAGCGGAGAACCTGCGGCCGTTGTGTTTCCAGATGCGGTTGTGTTTCCAAGCCCAGTTGATCCAGTTTCTCCTCATATGTCAGTCCTGCCATCCTGGGAATCAGTCTGGTGAACCTTCGCTGTACTCCCTCAATAGCAAGAATGAACGTCCTTCCTCAGATTAGGGGACCAAAACTGAACACAATATTCCAGGTGAGGCCTCACCAAGTCCCTGTACAACTGCAGTAAGACCTCCCTGCTCCTATACTCAAATCCCCTAGCTATGAAGGCCAACATACCATTTGCCTTCTTTACCGCCTGCTGTACCTGCATGGCAACTTTCAATGACTGATGTACCATGACACTCAGGTCTCGTTGCACCTCCCCTTTTCCTAATCTGCCACCATTCAGATAATATTCTGTCTTTATGTTTTTGCCCCCAAAGTGGATAACCTCACATTTATCCACATTATACTGCATCTGCCATGCATTTGCCCACTCACCTAACCTGTCCAAGTCACCCTGCAGTCTCTTAGCATCCTCCTCACAGCTCTCACCGCCACCCAGCTTAGTGTCATCTGCAAACTTGGAGATATTACATTCAATTCCTTCATCTAAATCATTGATGTATATTGTATATAGCTGGGGTCCCAGCACTGTAACTAGTGGGGTGCCGCAAGGATCAGTGTTTGGGCCTCAGCTATTCACAATCTATATCAATGATTTGGATGAGGGGACCAAATTAATATATCCAAGTTTGCTCATAATACAAAGCTACATGGGAATGTAAGTTGTGAGGAAGATACAGAGACTTCAAGGGGATATAGATATGCTAAGTGAGTGGACAAGAACATCGCAAATGGAATATAATGTGGAGAAATGTGAAGTTATCCACTTTGGTGGGAAAAGTAGAAAAAAGTATGTTTTAAATGGTGAGCAATTGGGAAGTGTTGGTGTTCAGAGGGACCTGGGTGTCCTTGCATACAAATCACTGAAAGTTAACATGCAAGCACAGCAAGCAATTAAGAAAGCAAATGGTATGTTAGCCTTTTTTACAAGAGGATTTGAGTATAAAAGTAAAGACGTCTTACTGCAATTATATAGGGTCCTGGTGAGAATGCACCTGGAATATTGTGTACAGTTTTGGTCTCCTTGCCTAAGGAAGAATATACAGGTACAATGTTCGAAATCCAGAATCCTCGGGAGTGAATCTGTGTCGGTTTTTGGATTTTTCCGGATTTCAAACAAGAAAATCAATAGTCTTAAATCTGGAATCCTCGACCGAATCAGTGCCGGGTTTTGAGCGGCGAGGTTGGAAATCCGGCAAAACTCGAAATCCGCCATGGATTCGGTCGAGGATTCCGGATTTCAGACTATTGATTTTCTTGTCTGAAATCTTGAATCCTCAGCTGAATTCATGACGGATTTCGGGTTTTGTCTGATTTCGGACCTCGTCGCTTCATGCTGCCCATGGCCCCACCCACCCCGGCGCTGCGCTTTTTACCGGTTTCCTCATCCCTCGCTGCCTGATGTAGCCATCTTGGCCACCTCAAAAATGTCCTGTTTTCGGACAATAATTCCGGACGACCCATCTGGGATGTGCAAAATCTGTTTTTTGAATAATAATTCCGGAGGAATCCTATCAGCTATGTGCAAAATGTCCGGTTTTCGGACCCTTCCAGTTTTCGGACTTCCGGATTCGGGACGTTGCACCTGTACTTGCCATTGAGCGAGTGCAACAAAGTTTCACCAGACTTATTCTTGGGATAAGGGGATTGTCCTCTGAGGAGAGATTGCGTAGACTAAGCCTATATTCTCTAAAGTTTAGAAGAATGAGAGGTGATCTCATTGAAATGTACAAAATTCTTACAGGGCTTGACAGGATAGATGCAGGGAGGATGTTTCCTCTGGCTGGGGAGTCTAGAACCAGGGGCCACAGTCTCTGAATAAGGGGTTGGCCATTTAGAACTGAGATGAGAAATTTCTTCACTCAGAGGGTGGTGAATCTTTGGAATTCTCTACCCCAAAGGGCTGTAGAGGCTCAGTCTTTGAGTATATTCAAGACAAAGATCGATAGATTTTTTAAATATTAAGAAAATCGAGGGATATGGGGATAGTGCAGGAAAGTGGAATTGAGGTAGAAGATCAGCCATGATCTCATTGAATGGTGGAGTAGGATCGAGGGGCTGAATGGCCTACTCCAGCTCCTAATATGTTTTTCCCGCCCCCGCATCGTTACTTCTGGTGTCCCCCAAGGATCTATCCTTGGCCCCCTCCTATTTCAAATCTACATGTTGCCCCTTGGCGACACCATCTGGAAACACGGCGTCAGTTTCCACATGTACGCTGATGACACCCAGTTCTACCTCTCGACCACTTCTCGCGACCCCTCCACGGTCTCTAAAATTGTCAGACTGCTTGTCCAACATCCAGTTCTGGATGAGCAGAAATTTTCTCCAATTGAATATTGGGAAGAACGAAGCCATTGTTTTCGGTCCCCGCCACAAACTGCATTCCCTAACCACTGACTCCATCCCTCTCCTCAACTTCTGTCTGAGGCTAAACCAGGCTGTTTGCAACCATGGTGTCATATTTGACCCTGAAATGAGCTTTCGGCCACATATCCGCAGCATAACTAAGACCGCCTATTTCTATCTCCGTAACATTGCCCGTCTCCGCCCTTGCCTCAGTTCATCTGCTGCTGAAGCCCTGATCCATGCCTTTGTTATCTCCAGACTTGGCCTTTCCAATGCACTCCTGGCTGACCTTCCACATTCTAGCCTACATAAACTAGAGTTGATCGAAAACTGTACTTGCATTCCCCTTTGCGCTGCAGGGAAATGGAGTAGAGGCAGCAAAGAAGACAAACTGCTCACAGGAGGAGTGGAGCGTTCAGCGGGAAGTCTTGCCACCAAGGGTCTTCAGGGAGCACTTTGTCTAGCTGCACCTAAGCCAGGAGCAGTGTGTTTGGTGGCCCCGCTTCACCAAGGACGTGGTCACAGAACTCTGTCACCTCTTGCAACCAGACCTGCAGCCTCAGAGCAGGATGACGATAGCTCTGCCAGTGGCCCTCGAGGTGACCGTGACCCTGAATCTTTATACCAGTGGATCATTCCAGGCTGGAACAGGTGACATAGCAAACATTTTGCACCAAACACACTGCTCCTGGCTTAGGTGGTCTCTCACTATTTAAAAAAATATTCTACTTTTCTACTTTCCTGCCAAAGTGGGTAACTTCACACTCCACATGTTTTTGGGCACTCACGTAATCTGTCTATATTCCTTTGCAGTCTCCTCACAGCTTACTTTCCCACTTAACATTGTATCATCATCAAATAAAGGATGGGATAAAGACAGTAGAGAGAAAGGATCTTAGCTCCAAAAATCAAGAAGTAGAATCAGTTTGAGTGGAGCTAATAAACAGCAAGGGGCATAAAACATTGGTGGGAGTTTGTTGTAGGCCCTCAAATAGTAGTTGTAAAGTAGGGCAGGGTATAAATCAGGAAATTAGAGGCACATGTAACAAGTGTAATACTGTAATTATGGAGACATAAACCTACATATAGACTCGGCAAACCAAATTTGCAATAATAATGTGAAGGACGAATTCATGGAATGAATACAAGATAGTTTTCCAGATTAATATGTTGAGGAATCAACTTTGGAGCAGGCTGTTTTAGATCTAGTATTGTGCAATGAGAAAGGATTAATAACCTTGTAGTAAAGTCGCCCTTGGGGTAGAGTAGCCATAACATGATAGAATTTTCTATTAAGTTTGAATGTGATTTAGTTAAATCCAAAATTAGAGTCTTAAATCTAAACAAAGCAAACTACGTAGGTATGAGGGACGAGTTGGCTAAAGTAAATTGAGAAACTACATTAAAAGGTATTAGGGTAGATGAGCAATGGCTAGTATTTAAAGAATTGATACATACTTTACATCAAATATACATTTCTTTAAGGCACAAAATTCTACAGGCAAAATGGTCCAACCGTGTCGAACGAGACATGAAGGTTAGTATTAGATCGAAGGAAGAGCCTTATAATGTTACCAAAAAAAGCAGTAAGTCTGGGGATTGGGAGGATTTTAGAATTCAGCAAAGGAGGACCAAGAAATTGATGAAGAAAATAAAATAGAATATCAAAGTAAACTAGCGAGAGACATAAAAATAGACTGTAAAAGATTTTATAGGTATGTAAAAAGGAAAAGGTTACTGAAAATGTCAGTCCCTTACAGGATAGGACAGGAGAATTTATAATGGTGAATAAGGAAATGACAGAGAAATTAAACAAGATCTTTGTATGTGTCTTCATGGAAGAAGACGCAAAAAACCTCCTGGAAATAGTGGAGAACCAGCGCGAATGAGGAACTGAAAGAAATTAATATTAGTAAAAAAAATAGTACCTGATGGCCTAGATCCTAGGGTTCTGAAAGAGGTGGCTATACAGATGTGAATACATTGGGTGTTATCTTCCAAAATTCCATAGATTCTAGAAAGGTTCTCGTGAATTGGAAGGTAACAAATGTAACCCCACCATTTAAGAAAGGAGGGCGAGAGAAAATGGGCAACTACAGACCAGTTAGCCTGACATCCATAGTAGGGAAAATGCTAGAATCTATTATTAAGGACGTGGTAACAGACAGTCAGAAAATAATAATAGGATTCGGCAGAGTCAACACAGATTTATGAAAGGGAAATCATGTTTGACAAATCTGTTAGTATTTTTTGAGGTTGTAACTAGCAAAATGGATAAGGGGAATGAATGGAAAAGAACCACCAGCACTACCTCCGCAAGATCCTGCAAATCCATTGGCAGGATAGGCGCACCAACGGCAGTGTTCTCGCTCAGGCCAACATCCCCAGCATTGAAGCATTGACCACGCTCGATCAGGTCCATTGGACGGGCCACATCCTCTGCATGCCTGACACGAGACTCCCAAAGCAAGCACTCAGAGTTTTGACATGGCAAGCGAGCCCCGGGGGGGCAGAGGAAATGCTTCAAGGACACCCTCAAAGCTTCCTTGAAAAAGTGCAACATCCTCACCGACACCTGGGAAAACCTGGCCCAAGACCGCCCAAAGTGGAGGAACAGCATCCGGGAAGGCGCTGAGCACCTCGAGTCTCATTGCCGAGTGCAAGCTGAAGCCAAGCACAGACAGTAGAAAGAGCATGCGGCAACCCAGGCACCCCACCCACCTGGTGCTTCAACCACTGTCTGTCCCACCTGTGACAAGAGACTGTGGGTCCCTCATTGGACTCTAAAGTCACCTGAGAACTCATTTTTAGAGTGGAAGCATGTCATCCTTGACTCCGAGAGACTGCCTTAGGAGAAGAGGATAAGGGGGAACCAGTGGATGTGGTGTTCTTGGATTTTCAGAAGGCATTCGATAAGGTGCCACATAAGAAGTTATTGAACAAAATTAGGGCTCATGGGATTGTGGGTGATATACTAGAATGGATTGAGAATTGGTCAACGGACTGAAAACAGAGTAGGAATAAACGTGTCATTTTCGGGTTGGCAGATTGTGGGGTACTGCAAGGATCAGTGCTTGGGCCTCAGCTATTCACAACCTATATCAATGATTTGGATGAGGGTACCAAATGTAATATATCCAAGTTTGCTGATGACACAAAGCTAGGTGGGAATGTAAGTTGTGAGGAAGATGCAAAGAGACTTCGAGAGGATATAGACAGGCTAAGTGAGTGGGCAAGAACATGGCAAATGGAATATAAGCTGGGGAAATGTGAAGTTATCCACTTATATAGGAAAATTAGAAAAACAGTATTTTTTAAATGGTGAGAGATTGGGAAATGTTGGTGTTCAGAGGGACCTGGGTGTCCTTGTACACCAATCACTGAAAGTTAACATGCAGGTACAGCAAGAAAATGGTACGTTGGCTTTTATTACAAGAGGATTTGAGTAAAGATGTCTCACTGCAATTATATAGGGCACTGGTGAGACCACACCTGGAGTATTGTGCACAGTTTTTTGTCTCCTTACCCAAGGAAGGATATACTTGCCATAGAGGGAGTGCAATGAAGGTTCACCAGACCGATTCCTGGAATGGGGGTACTGTCTTATAGGAGATTGAGATTGAGTAGATTGGGAAGAATGAGAGGTGATCTCATTGAAACATACAACATTGTGCAGGGCTTGCCAGGATAGATGCAGGAAGAATGTTTCTCCTGGCTGTGGAGTCTAGAACCAGGGGTCACAGTCCCAAAATAAGGGGTCAGCCATTTAGGACTGAGATGAGGAGAAATGTCTTCACTCAGAGGGTGGTGAATCTTTGGAATTCTCCACCTTAGAGGGCTGTAGAGGCATTGAGTATATTCAAGATGGAGAGCGATAGATTTTTGAATATTGAGGGAATCAAGGGATATGGGGACAGTGCAGGGAAGTGGAATTGAGGTAGAAGATCAGCCATGATCTTATTGAATGGCAAAGCAGGCTCGAAGAGCCAAATGGCCTACTGCTACTCTTAATTCTTATGTTCTTATAAACTTGGATACATTCCTCTCATCTAAATCATTAATATAGATTGTAAATAGCTGAGGCCAAGCACTGATCCTTGTGGTATGCCACTAGTTTTCTGTCCGTTAACCAATCCTCAATTCATGCTAATATATTACCCCCAATCCCATGAGCCCTAATTTTGTGTAATAATTTCTTGTGTGGCACATTTCTTATCAAATGCTTTTTGAAAAGCCAAATACACTACACCCACTGGTTTCCCCTTATCTACCCTGCTAGTTATAACCTCAAAAAACACTAACAGATTTGTCAAACATGATTTATATTTCAAACTCTGTGTTGACTGCCCAATCATGATGGCCCTGAATTTGCGGTCGGAGATATTATTCCGGAGTATGCCTCCGACCCACAAAATATTTCCGAACTTTCCTCCTGGCTCCATAACTACGGAGAGTTCGAGTCCTGGGCCTTCAAGCGCACACCTGTGTAAAGGCCCACGGATCCCAGGACCGCAGGTGGTTCGGAAGCGTTCCTGAGATCACATGGGCCACATCCTTGGTTCCCCACTTATTTCCAGGATGTTTTTTTGTGTCTTCTACTATGAAGATAGATACAAAGTATTTGTTGAATATCTCTGCCATTTCCTTATTCCCCATTATAATTTCTCCTGTCCCTGCCTCGAAGGAACTCACGTTTACTTTTGCTATTCTTTTCCTTTTTACATACCTATAGATGCTTTTACAATCTGTTTGTATGTCTCTTGCTAGTTTCCTTTCATATTCTCTTTTCTCTTTATCAATTTATTGGCCATTCTTTGCTGAATTCTAAAACCTTTTCAATCCTCAAGCTTGCTACACTTTTTGGCAACATTTCCTTTAATCTAATACTATCTTTAACTTCTCTGTTGTCCACAGTTGGACTACTTTTCCCATGGGGTTTTTATCCTTGGGAGAATGTATATTCGTTGCAAATTATGAATTAATTCTTTAAATGTTTGCCATTGCTTATCTACCATCTATCTTTTAAGCTAGTTTCCCAAACTACTTTAAGCCAAATCGCCCCCTCAAACCTATGTAGTTTGCTTCATTCAGATTTAAGGCCCGAGTTTCAGATTGAATTAAATCACTCTCAAATTCAACATAAAATTCTATCATATTATGATCACTGCATCCCAAAGGCTCCATTACTACAAGGTTATTAATTAACCCTTTTTCATTGCAGAATATTAGATCTAAAATAGTCTGTTCTCTAGTTGCTTCCTCGACATACTGATCTGGAAAACTATCTTGAATACATTCCATGAACTCGTCCTCCACACAATCACTGCAAAGTCCCACATGACTACTGTATTACCCTTGTTACATGTACTTATAATTTCCTGATTTATACTCTGCCTGGCACTACAACTACTGTTAGGGATCTATAAACTACTCACATGAGTGTTTTCTGCCCCTTATTGTCTCTTGGCTCTACCTAAATTGATTCTATATCTTGATTTTCTGAGCTAAGATCCTGAGGTAGAAATTACCTCCCGGACGAAATGGGGTCCCCATTTCGATGGTTTTTATCGCAGCTGCGGTTCAGATCGCCTCTTGAGCGACATTCGGCTCTTTGTTGTTTTTTTTTTGTTTGGATCCGGAAGTCGGTCTTAATGGGGGCGGTGACAACACTTGAGGGGCAGCAATGCAGCAGTGGCAGCAACTGAGGGGCGGAAGTTGGGTGCGGAGCGGAATGACTGCTGCGGTGATGTCACCATGGCTCTCCCTCCACTCCGCAGAGCCGATGGTAACTGGCCTTAAGGAAAGGGGACAATTTCGCCCCCTCTTTCTCTTTACTGTCTTTACCCCATCGTTATTATCAAGGCTACCGCCTCACCACCCCCCACCCCCCCTTTGCCCCTTTTCCATTTTGCCTATCTCTTCTAAAAGTCAAGTATCCTGGGATATTCAGTTACCAACCTTGGTCACTCAACAACCATATCTCCATAATAGCTATTAGATCAAACCCATTTATTTCTATCTGCTATTAATTCACCTATTTTCTTGTGAATGCTTTGCACGTTCAGATATAGTGCCTTTAGCTTCAACTTTTTTCTATTTTTCCTGATGTCACCTTAGTCTCTTTGTTAAGCTCTTGGCCCTTTCCTGCTTACTCTTCTCATTTTTACCCATGTTGAAACATAGGTAGAACTAAGAATGACGTTCTGCTGAGGGAGTTTGAGGAGCTAGCGTCTAAATTAATAAGCAAAACCTCAAGGGTAACAATCTTTGGATCACTACGTAAGCCACGCGCAGATCCGAGTTAAATGCGTGGCTCAAAGCGTGGTGTGGGTTTCAATTCATGGGGCACTGGCACCTGTATTGGGGAAAAAGGGAGCTGTTCCGTTGGGACGGGCTCCACTTAAACCGAGCTGGGACCAGCTTCCCAGTGAATAGAATAACTAGGGCTTTAAACTAAAAGAGTGGGGGGAGAGGTCTTGTGAGGGGAATTTAGAAATCTGAAGAGAAGGGTCAAGGCAATACAGCAGTGTAACGATTTGGGTAAAAATAAACAGAGTGTGACAGGAAGGGACAGAGAGTTTAATGTTAGCAGTGCAGCAGAGAATAAGGTCAAAGCAGTGAATAATGGTAAAGATTTAAATTAAAGGCTCTATCTGAATGCACAAAGCATTCACAATAAGATAGATAAACTAATGGCACAAAAAGAGATAAATTGGTACGATCTAATAGCCATTACAGAGATGTGGTTTCAAGGTGACTGAGGTGGGACAGAATATTAATCAAGAAATAGGAGCTTGTAACAAAGGTAATGCAACAATCGTGGGGGACTTTAATCTTCATATAGACTGGACAACTCAAATTGGCAAAGGTAGTCTGGAGGACGAGTTCATGAATGCATTCATAGAATCATAGACATTTACAGCACGGAAGGAGGTCATTTCGGCCCATCGTGTCCGCATACTAACTTTCTGTGTTTCATGCACAAGGACCCCAAAGTCCCTCTGTACTGAAGAACTTTGTAATATTTCTCCATTGAAATTATAATCTGCTTTTCTATTTTTTTCTGCCAAACTGGATAACCTCACCTTTTCCTACATTATACACCATCTGCCAAATTTTTGCCCACTCACTTAGCCTGTCTATATCCCTTTGCACATTTTGTGTGTCCTCACAATTTGCTTTCGCACCCATCTTTGTATCATCAGCAAACTTGGCTACATTACACTCGATCCCTTCATCCAAGTCATTAATATAGATTGTAAATAGTTGAGGCCCCAGCACCGATCCCTGCGGCACCCCACTAGTTACTGCTTGCCAACCGGAAAATGACCCATTTATCCCGACTCTTTGTTTTCTGTTAGTTAGCCAATCCTCAATCCATGCTAATATATTACCCCCGACCCCATGAACTTTTATCTTGTAACCTTTTATGTGGCACCTTCTGGAAATCCAAATACACCACATCCACTGATTTCCCCTTATCCACCCTGCTCGTTACATCCTCGAAGAACTCCAGCAAATTTGTCAAACATGATTTCCCTTTCAGAAAGACTGGACAACTCAAATTGGCATTCATAGTATCATAGAAATTTACTGCACCATTTTGGCCCATCGTGTCTGAAATAATAAAAAAGCAAATCATAATTTAAATGGAGAAAAATTGCAAGGTACTGCAGTAGAGAGAGACCTGGGGGTCCTTGTACATGAAACATAAAAAGTTAGTGTGCAGGTACAGCAAGTGATCAGAAAGGCAAATGGAATGTTGGCCTTTATTGCAAGGGGGATAGAGTATAAAAGCAGAGAAGTCCTGCTACAACAGTACAGGGTATTGGTGAGACCACACCTGGAGTACTGCGTGCAGTTTTGGTCTCCGTATTTAAGGAAGGATATACTTGCATTGGAGGCTATTCAGAGAAGGTTCATGAGGTTGATTCCGGAGATGAGGGGGTTGACTTATGAAGATAGGTTGAGTAGGTTGGGCCTATACTCAGTGGAGTTCAGAAGAATGAGAGGTGATCTTATTGAAACTTATAAGGTAACGAGGGAGCTCGACAAGGTGGATGCAGAGAGGAAACTAAAATCAGGGGACATAGAATAAGGGGCCACCCATTTAAAACTGAGATGAGGAGAAATTTCTTCTGAGGGTTGTAAATCTGTGGAATTCTCTGCCTCAGAGAGCTGTGGAGACTGGGTCATTGAATATAATTAAGGTGGAGTAGACAAATATTTGAGCGATGGGCGTAAAGGGTTATGGGGAACGGGCAGGGAAGTGGAGCTGAGTCCATGATCAGATCAGCCATGATCTTATTGAATGGCAGAGCAGGCTCAAGGGGCCAAATAGCCTACTCCTGCTCCTATTTCTTATTTTCTTATGTTCTTAATGACATGGTGCAAAGTAGAGGATGAGACCAGATGATGGCTCTCTGTAAGTCCGACAAAGGGGTTGTCCAGCTGGCATTGTGAAACAGCTGGCAGCTCAAATCATTACGGTCCAAGATGGTCAGCCAGTCACCATGGTTTCCTTTGGAGAGCTGTTAAAATCTCCCCTGGTTTCACAGCTGCAGCTCACAGACACTCTGGCGAGGTGATTGTTAAGATGTTTGCTCTATGGTTCTCCAGTTGCCCAGTGTGTCAGGTGCCTGAGCAACATTGCAATTGGAACACATCACAAGACTGAAAGATGGTCTCGGAAAGTGATGCACACAATGATTACTCTGTTGGGGAACAGGGAACCAGAGGAGGTGCTAATATTTGAAGCGCTGTCGTGCCTATCGGGGCACTTAATTTAGTTGGAAGAAAACACCATATAACCCTTTGGAGAGAAAATCCTCGCCAGGATTCAACCACTCTTTGAGGCTGAGTGTGATAACGTGTGGGCTGACGTGTTCACCATGCTGGGGAACTTGGCCAAATGTGGAACCAGAGGTTCCAGATCCTCCTCCTGCTGACCGGTCTATTCCAACCTGGTAGCTTGTTGTTGCACCTGGATAGACAAAGTGAGGAGGTCACCTGATCTTATTGTTTAACACTACGGTTGATCTGCCGAGGCATCCTCCTTGATTGAGAAGTATCCGGAGGAGCATACCAGGAGCTGCATGGACTTCCGAAGAGACCTTTCACGGCAGTTGGCTCAAGATGTCCCCAAATAGATCACCTCACATGTCACGGATTGCGAGTCCTTCTTCCAGAATCCCCAGGAATAACTGCGATCACATGCAGTGAGTGGCCTTTGTATTTTTACTTCTTTAACAGTCACCTGGTGGAACATGTGCATCATGAACTACTGCTGTTCACCATCAGACTGAAGACTAAACACTCAGGCAACCAACCTTCTCCACCTCCTCTTAGCAACAAACTGATCATTCTTTCTGTCATGTTTGTAACCTTCACATAACTGTAACCAATATGTAACAACACTGTACACTGTATACAGTGAATTACACACCTTGACCACAGGGGGTGAACTTGTGGGAGACACTCCTTACCTGGTCAGCCAGATACTTAAAGGGAGGTTCCACGCAGGCTCAGCACTCCTTGGTCCGGGGAATAAAGGTGCAGGTCATGAGTGACCTTGTCTGCAGTATATGCTCGTATGAATATGTTCTAGAGTTGAGATCTCTATATCTGGCGACGAGAAACGGGAATCACTGAACCACAAGGATGGCCACCGGTAGCACAGAGGAACGTTACTGTGTGGGTGAGGACTGGGACGATTTTGTGGAGCGACTCCAGCAGACCTTTGTCACAAAGGACTGGCTGGGAGTGGAAGTGGCTGACAAGCGGAGGGCGCATCTACTGACAAGCTGCGGGACAAAAACGTACGCGCTGATGAAAGACCTGCTTGCACCTCTCAAGCCGGCTGACAAGTCCTTCGAAGAGCTCAGCCAGTTGATCAGCGAACATCTGAAACCGGAGAGCAGCGTTACACATGGCCCGACACCGGTTCTACACACACCGGTGTCGGGAAGTGCAAACATCTCGGACTTCGTTGCAGACCTGAGGCGCTTGGCCAGCTTCTGTAAGTTCACAGACGCCTGCAGGGGGGAGATGTTAAGGGATTTTTTCATTGAGGGCATTAGTCATGCTGGTATTTTCAGGAAGCTTATTGAGGACAACGATTTGACTTTGGAAAGGGCAGCTTTGATAGCTCAGACCTTCTTGGCAGGGGAAGAGGAGACCAAGATAATTTATGCACGCAGCCCTGGTTTTAACGTTGCGATGAACCAGGGAGTTAATGTTGTAAAAGTGATACAGAACCCTACAGGCAGGCAAGGGCAATTCGACACTGCCCAGGCAGGCAAGGGCAATTCGACACTGCTCAGGCAGCAACAGACTCTAGGGTGGGACAGCAACAGAGACAATGGCAGGAGGATCAGCAGTTCACGCCATCAAGAGGGACAATGGGTCCCGTGATAGGACAATTGACACCCACCACCAGATTGCTTAGAAACAACCAAGGGGACAATCAGAGGAATGCCTGGTAACAGCTCCTTTGTGAACAACAATCTCAGCCAATGCTGGAGATGCGGGGGTAGACATACTGCTAAAAGCTGCAAG
The DNA here is from genome assembly GCF_044704955.1 of Pristiophorus japonicus. NCBI lineage: Eukaryota > Metazoa > Chordata > Chondrichthyes > Pristiophoridae > Pristiophorus > Pristiophorus japonicus. The sequence goes on along the minus strand of NC_091991.1, from coordinate 90,386,554 downwards.
TTCCAGCAGTTCGCCTGCAGGAATTGTAATGCCAGAGGACATTTGGTTAGAATGTGCCGAAAGGCTGCAGCGAAGCTAATCTATGAAACAGACGAATCAGACGAGGGGTCTGCAATGCAGGATAATGCCTGGGGCAAAGCCATGAATGCTGAGGTTCAGAGGGTTCATGTGGCTGACGTCCGCAGCTCATACACTAAAACGCCACCCATGATGATGAAAGTTTTATTGAATGGCATCCCGGTGCGCATGGAGCTGGATACGGGAGCCAGCCAGTCCCTTATGAGCATCCAACAATTTGAGAGACTATGGCCACACAGAGCTAGCAGGCCCAAACTGGAACGCATTGACACGCAGCTACGCACGTACACCAAAGAAATCATCCCAGTGCTGGGCAGTGCAAACCTGGTGGTAACACACAATGGATCACAGAACCGGCTGCCACTCTGGATTGTTCCGGGAAATGGCCCCGCACTTTTGGGAAGGAGCTGGCTAGCCGAGATGAACTGGAAATGGGGAGACGTGCACGCCATTTCGTCTGTGGAGTGAAGTTCATGCTCGCAGGTCCTACAAAAATTCGGGTCACTGTTTTAACCCGGTGTCGGAACATTTAAGGGCACCAAAGTAGTGATACACATCACCCCGGATGCCAGACCAGTGCACCACAAAGCCAGAGCGGTACTGTATGTGATGCATGAGAAAATTGAGAGTGCATTGGACGGGCTGCTCAGAGAGGACATAATTTCGCCTGTTGAATTCAGTGACTGGGCAAGTTCCATCGTTCCTGTCCTTAAAGCGGATGGCTCGGTCAGGACCTGCGGCGACTACAAAGCCACCATCAACCGAGTGTCGCTGCAGGACCAATACCCGCTTCCGAGAGCGGAGGACCTTTTTGCCACGTTGGCAGCTGTTCACGAAGCTGGGCCTCACTTCGGCCTACATAACTCAGGAACTGGCTGAAGAATCCAAGCTTCTGACCACCATCACGACGCACAAGGGGCTATTCATCTACAACAGGTGTCTGTTTAGCATTCGTTCAGCGGCTGCAATCTTCCAGAGAAACATGAAAAGCTTGCTCAAATCGATTTCCGGCACAATTGTATTCCAAGACGACATCCTAATAACGGGTCGAGACACCGAGGAACACCTCCACAACCTGGAGGAGGTGCTACGCTGACTGGACCGGGTAGGCCTGCAACTGAAAAAGGCCAAGTGTGTGTTTTTGGCCCCAGAGGTCGAGTTTTTGAGCAGGAGGGTTGCCGCAGACGGGATCCGGCCTACCAAATCCAAAACTGAGGCGATCCGTCGTGCGCCCCGGCCCAGCAACACATTGGAGCTTAGATCGTTCCTGGGTCTTTTGAACTATTTCGGGAACTTCCTGCCTAACTTAAGCACACTGTTGGAGCCGTTACATGTGCTCCTACGTAAGGGTTGTGACTGGTTCTAGGGGGACTGTCAGGAACGGGCTTTCAACAGGGCGCGGAACCTGCTTTTTTCTAACAAACTGTTGACTTTGTATGACCCCTGTTTAAAAAAAACTAGTTTTAACATGCGATGCATCATCGTACGGGGTTGGGTGTGTGTTGCAGCAGGGAAATGACGACGGCCGACTACAACCAGTGGCTTATGCCTCCAGATCGCTCTCCCAGGCAGAGCGTGGGTACGCATGGTCGAAAAGGAAGCACTCGCTTGTGTTTACAGTGTGAAAAAGATGCACCAGTATCTTTTCGGCAGACCGTTCGAGTTAGAGACGGATCACAAGCCGTTAACATCCCTGTTGTCCGACAGCAAGGCTGTCAATGCCAATGTGTCAGCTCGCATAAGCGATGGGCTCTCATGCTGGCTGCGTATGACTACACCATACGGCACCGGCCAGGCACTGAAAATTGCGCTGACGCGCTCAGCAGGCTTCCGCTGGCCACCACCGAGGGGGCGTCGGAGCAAAGCGCTGAGATGGTCATGCCGTTGAGGCTTTTGACACCGCAGGCTCCCCCATCACAGCCCACCAGATCAAACTCTGGACCAACAGGGACCCCCTCTTATCCATGATAAAGAAATGTGTCCTGACTGGGGATTGGGCGCCTGCACACGGTGCCCTGAGGAGATCAGACTGTTTCAGAGACAGATGGATGAGCTCTCCATCCAAGCCGATTGCCTACTATGGGGCAGCCGCGTGGTCATGCCCTAGAAAGGAAGGGAAGCATTCATCATGGAACTCCACAGCGAGCACCGTGGCATCGTGTTAATGAAGGCCATTGCCCGGTCACATGTGTGGTGGCCGGGGATTGACTCAGACCTGGAACATTGGGTTCGCAGGTGCACGACGTGTGCCCAGCTGGGCAATGTCCCCAGGGAGGCCCCGCTCAGCCCGTGGCCCTGGCCCATCAGGCCATGGTCACGCATCCACGTGGACTATGCGGGGCCGTTCATGGGAAAAATGTTCTTGATTGTAGTCGATGCATACTCGAAATGGATCGAGTGCATCATATTAAACTCGTGCACGACGTCCATCACCATGGAGAGTCTGCGCACGATTTCCGCGACCCATGGCTTGCTGGACATTCTGGTCAGCGACAATGGCCCGTGTTTCACCAGCCATGAATTCCAGGAGTTTATGTCGGGTAATGGCATTAAACACGTCCGGACGGCACCATTCAAGCCGGGTTCCAATGGCCAGGCAGAATGTGCGGTCCAAGTCATAAAACAAGGCATACTCCGTATCCAGGGACCCTCTCTTCAGTACCGCCTATCGCGCCTCCTGCTGGCCTATAGGTCCCGCTCGCACTCGCTCACGGGAGCCCCGCCAGCGGAACTCCTCATGAAACGCACGCTCAAAATGCAGCTGTCCCTCATTCACCAAGCCTGGCAGACATTGTTGAGGGTAAGCGGCAGTCCCAAACCGAGTACCATGATTGAAACTCAAGGGGGAGGTGTATAGAAATGGATGACCCGGTATTTGTGCTTAGCCATGCACTAGGACCCAAGTGGCTTAAGGGCACCGTAATTGGTAAAGAGGGAAATAGGGTCATAGTGGTCCGACTAAACAATGGGCAGATATGCCGCAAACATCTGGACCAGGTAAAGAAAAGGTTCAGCATGGACACTGAGGAACCTGAAATAGACCATGGGATGTCAACCACACCACTGCCAGTGAACGAGCAACAAGGATAGTCAACAGCATGCACAGTCCCTCCGGCCAGCCCGGAAAGGCCAGAACCAACTCAGGTGACAGAGACAAATGCCATGGCTCAACCACCAGAGCCACATCTGCGGCGCTCCACGAGAGAGTGTCGACCACCTGAAAGACTCAATCTTTGACCCAAAGACATTGCGGGGGCAGGTGATGTCCTGTTTGTAACCTTCACATAACTGTAACCAATATGTAACAACACCGTACACTGTACAACTGTGAAATACACACCTTGACCACAGAGGGTGAACTTGTGGGAGACACTCCTTACCTGGTCAGCCAGGTATTTACAGGGAGGTTCCACGGAGGCTCAGCACGCCTTGGTCCGGGGAATAAAGGTGCAGGTCATGAGTGACTGTCTGCAATATATGCCTCGTGTGAATATGTTCTAGAATTGAAAATTCTACACTTTCAACATGATTTGTATATATGTGATTTTATGAATTGTAGTTAAATCAAATTCCTGTTGTGCTATTGTAACTATCGGTGGATCTTCAAACGGTGCAGGTCCAGCTGCTGTGTGACTAGGAGTGAACACTCCTGATACTCTGACATATATACACACATTTACACCTGCCATTAGACACAGATCCTGCCCCCCTCACTTCATGCAATTCCTTAGTGGATTACCATGTTACTCTATTTATAGACACAGTACCCTTACAAACTGCTGGGATTTGCCTGTGGGTGGGTCTCGGACCTTGTCAGCCCAGGGCAAGGGGACTATGGGCTTCTTGGGGCAGCCCAAGGCTGTGGGGGAAGGGGAGTGGTGGCTATGGTCTCCCTGGGATATCTTGAAACGATAACATGGACTCGGGCACAATATGGGATATTTACAAAAAAGGTCCAAGTAGTCCCAAGTAAAATAAACAAAATATATTGAGTCATTGAACCAACTGTGAATATTTATTGGACAGTAAAGTTTCTCCAGGGTTCATGAATGAGATGAAATATTAATATAATGGTTGTATAATTTGGACATGAGGATGTGACTGAGGGAATTATAGTAACAGGAAAATTATACTGCCAACTGGGGTCTAAGGTCATCGCCTAAGGAATTATGGGTGTATTCCAGAACCCAACCAAAGGGGTTATAGAAAGGATGTGTGAGTGTATCCATGAGAAGCATAAATCACCTGGCCATGTTTCACCAAAAGATGTCCAGCTGATATCAACACACAATCTAGTGAAAGCCAGGAATGTGTGGTTAAGAATAGTTAATTGATGATTTCCTCTTGAAGATGGTAGTGCTCTTGCCTATGCTAAATAACGAGGAAAATAAATGTAATAGCCTGGCCACTACCTGAGACATCGGGACCATGTAGGGGAAGATAAGCAAAGACCTCCAAACATCCCATCGATCTGTTGATCAGATAGTCTGAAAGCATAGGAATGGCTGCTATTTGAAGTTACATGTGATATGCTGTGCATGAGGCAACTAGTATGTGGAATGAATGATGAAGATGCACTAGTTAATGAAACAATCAGGATAGAGTTAAACACACAGCAGTGGGATTGAAATTAAATTAAATAGGGACATAGAATTTGTTTCCACCTCACTATTCAATTTCTGGAGCTTTATTCAGTGCCATTACAATCTAGATGAACAGGACTCATGGGTAGGGCAGTGCACGCAGGGTCAAAGGTTATTATTGGCAATAGTGTGTGAGGGATTGGAGCTGTGAATTGCTGAATATTCTATCCTTTAGAATCTCTTCTCTTCTTGGGCAGACCCCGAAGTTGAGGATGACTTACTTCCACACTAAAATGAGTTCTAAGGTGACTGATGAGACCAACGCGGGATCTACAGTCTTTGTCACAGGTGGGGCAGATGGTGGTTGGAGGGATGGGTGGGTGGGATGCTTGATTTGTCGAATGCTCATTCCGCTGTTTGTACTTCCTTCCACGTGCTCCCGGTGAAGAGACTCGAAGTGTTTGGCGCCTTCTCCTCCACTTTGAGCGGTCTTAGACCAGGGATTCCCAAGAGTCGGTGGGGATTTACATTTTTTCAAGTAGGCTTTGAGGGTGTCTGTGAAGCATTTTCTCTGCCATCCTGGGACTCGCTTATCGTGACGTAGCTCGGAGTAATATGCTTGTTTCAGGAGTCTTGTATCAGGCATGCGGACAGTGTGGCCCGTCCATCGGAGCTGATCAAGCGTGGTCAATGTTGTGATGCTGGGGATGGTGGCCTGAGAGAGAACGTTGACATTGATGCGCCCATCCTGCCAATGAATTTGCAGGATTTTGTGGAGGCACGTTGGTGGTACTTCTCCAGTGCTTTGAAGTGCCTACAGTACATAGTCCATGTCTCTGAAGCATATAGGAGGGCAGGTACTATTACTGCTCTGTAGACCATGAGCTTGGTGCCGGGTTTGAGATCCTGGTCTTCAAACACACTTTTCCTCAGGCGGCCGAAGGCTGCACTGGCACGCCGAAGGAGGTGTTGGACTTCGTTATCGATGTCCAACTGCAGTAATTACAGAGGAGTTCCTTGCTGTCTGCCGCAGGGAAAATCATCGCAAGAATCCTCTTCAATCTTCTCCTCGTGGCTGAATATGCCCTCCTAGAGTCGCATTGCAACTTCTGCCCACTCAGGGGCACAACGGACATGATCTTCACCGCGCGACAAATCCAAGAAAAATATAGGAACCTCTGTACATGGCTTTCTTTGACATCACAAAGGCCTTCAATGCTGTCAAAGTGAGGGATTATGGAGTGTCCCCCTCAAATTTGGCTGTCCTCAAAAATTTGTCACCATCCTCCGCCTGCTTCACAATGACATGCAAGCCATGATTCTTACCAACAGATCTACCACAGACTCAATACAAGTGCAGATCAGGGTCAAGCAAGGCTGTGTCATCGCACCAACGCTCTTCTCAATCTTTCTCGCTGCAATGCTTTATCTCACCTTTAATAAGCTCCCTGCTGGAGTGGAGTTAATCTTCAGGACAAGCGGGAAATTGTTCATCCTCCGAAGCCTCTAGTCCAGATCCAAGGTTGTTCCAACCTCTGTCATTGAATTACAATATGCAGATGACACTTATGTTTGTGCACACTCAGAGTCCGAACTCCAAACCATCGTCGATACCTTCACTGAAGCGTACGAGAGTCTGGGCCTTACATTAAACATCAGTAAAACAAAGGTTCTCTACCAACCTGCCCCCGCTACACAGTACTGCTCCCCGATTATCAAGAACCATGACGAGACCTTGGACAATGTGGACCATTTCCCATACCTTGGAAGCCTTTTGAATCTATTGATGAGTTTGCTGCTGATTGTAGTGTGTATGAGGAACAGAACACAGGATCATTGATCGCCATGGGAACAGTGTCTGAGAAAGGAATGAGTAGTGTGTGATCACACTCTGTAAACAGCCCCCAGCTCCTATCTATGGATTACCCAACTCTCCCTCCCTCAAATGAGAAACACATACCAGGTCCTGATACTACCAGAGATCCAGGCCAAAGCCTTCAGTGAAAGGGTGTTGGATGGGAAGCAAACTAGGCCGGAAACCAGAGATGGTTGATGAAGCAATAGAGATGGTTGATGCTATGCCCATGGACCCCAAAAAGTATTCGACAAAGTACCTCACAACGGACTTGGCAATAAAATTAAAACCCATGGACATCCCGCTGTAACACCCTATGCAGCACACTTAGCAGCATATCCAGCTATGTTCTCCTATACAATATTTTACAGATGACACAATGGAAGTTTGGGATTGAAAGAATGGCCTGGGGTTTTTGCCAGGTTGCACTGGCAATTCCAGTATATTTTGTTTGAAATTGGCCAAACCAGTGCAAAAGATCGAGGAGCTTCAAGCGCAAGTTATATTCAGAGTAAATCGAGTTTCCGTGATCTTTTGTGCTTGAACCTGACCCTGCCCACAAAACTGGCCACGGCCCCAGATCGAATTAATCGCCATGGCAAGTTTCCACTAATTGCGTCCGTTTGCGGGCCTTCGAGGAGGCTCTTAAAAATACCCTTTTTTTTAAGGCACAAGGCACTACTGGGTACCTTTTAAAAGCTTTGAATTAATATTGTTGAATTTACTAAGAAACTAATTACTGTACAGCACTGAAACTAGTAAATAATTTTGTATCGTTTTTTTAAAGTCATTTTCAGTTAATAAAATCACGTTAGTCACAGGTGATGGATTAGACACTAATGCTAAATGCTTAATGTCTTGTATACATGACCATGTATACTAACTGTATAGTCACACAAGGTGTGCCACCAGAGGGCACTGTAGTGGGAGACCTGAGGGTCACCTGCATAGGTGTGCAGGGCCCAGTATAAAAGGCTGCCCACCATGCTTGTGCCTCACTCTGGCGTTGCAATAAATAGGACTAAGGTCACAACAGCTCAAATACAATACTAGTCCTCGTGGAGTCATTCATAAGAGTATTAAAGACATAACAACTGGCGACGAGATTACGAATTTTCACACAAAAATGACTAACATTGATGCATTATAAAAGTTCTCAGAGGGTGATGATTGGGAAGCCTTTACGGAGCGGCTCAACCAATATTTCATAGCAAACGACCTGGTAGGCGATGATCCGGCCACGCTGGCAGATAAGCGCAGAGCTATCCTGTTGACCAGTTGTGGGCCCGCAGTCAACGACCTCATCAGGGGCTTGCTCGCACCAGAGAAAACAATGACCAAGTTATACGAGGAGCTGAAAGTGCTAATTTGGGACCAACTCAAACCGAAGGAGAGCATCCTCATGGCCAGGCATCGATTTTATTCACACCACTGCCCCAAGGGCCAGGAAATAGCGAAGTACGCTGCCAACCTCAGGAGGCTGGCAGGACCGTGTGAATTCGGGGCATCCCTCGCCGATGCGTTGTGGGACATCTTCATAATTGGCATCGGTCATGAGGCCCTTCTTCTCAGGCTAATGTCTGCAGAAATCACCGTCACTCTGCAGAAGGCCATCAACATCAGCCAGTTATTCATGACCTCAAACTGCAGCTCCAAGCAGATGATGACTCACACTCAGGACTCAAACCCGGCAAGTACTGTAAATAGAATGGCGCCTTTCACAGGCAAATCTGTTGAACATGAATCTGCCCAGGGCAGAGGGTACAGGCCCCCCGAGTCCTTTAACTCAGAGTCCGCCAAGGGGTACAAACGTAAGTCGAGTAGCACCATGCTGGCGTTGCGGAGGTAATCACAAGGTTCATCAGTATCGGTTCAGAGACTATGTGTGCAAAGGCTGCAGCACAAAGGACCACCTCGGAACCAGAACGATGTATCATAAAGTGTCCCCACAGCTGACAGAAGTAGACAAGCCGCAGAGTAAACGATCCCCAGAGAGCAGAGGCACCGGTAGCGATACACTGCCTCAGATCGGTTTAACATTGCAGTCACCCGATGGCATGAACCGCCACAGACCAGAAACAGTAAACTGCGCCTATGCTTGCAGTCGACTACCGTCGCCCACCACCCGGGTGTGAAAGGTGTAGCCCACAAACCCACTCGCCACAACGGCAATGCCCAAGAGCGAAGGATCACCCGCAACGGCTCCTCCGAACGGGACCTGGACCAGCCAGGATCCCAAACTAGAGAGTGCTCACAATGGTGCCCTCAAGCAGAGCGAGTCAGCAGTCCCCTGCGAACTGCTAGACAAAACGAGGCAACCCCACCGTCGCTTAGACGAAACGCTCACTCGCTCAGACCGATTCCAAGGGAGCAGCAGCGACGCTGTGAAACGAAAAGGACAGGGAGGTCACAGACACATCAGCTGTCTTTGGGCCTGCCTGACATTAGGAGTAACGGCAACTCGAGCAAAATGAGCTCACCTCGCCCACAGACCCACGAGCATGGGGCGCTGCACCGCCACCAGACGACCCGGATCTCATCCGGCCATACTGGAACTAGACTGTCCTTGTGTACCTATACTGATATACCTGTACTGATCATGTAAATGTACCACACAAAAAGAAACACAACTGTAATCCACCCAACAAATGTACCAAGATGTAAATGTAAAACCCACTTGAATGCAACTTGCATGTAATGGGCCATTAGCATGATCTCTATGTGGGGGGGAGAATGGAATGGAGTGGAGTAGTCATGGACTCACAACCAGAAACCACTGGGACCTCCACTGGCAACAAATCTCACTACCAACCCACCCAAGCTAGAAGCGACCCTCCAATGGTCAAACAGGAAGCGCAAAGCCCAGGTCACTGTCAATGTTCGAGTCAATTTGCATTAAAGATTTTGGGTGGGGGAGGAAGTAATAGAATGTTCCCAATGTTGGGGAAGTCCAGAACCAGGGGTCACAGTCTGAGGATAAGGGGTAAGCCATTTAGGACCGAGATGAGGAGAAACTTCTTCACCCAGAGAGTGGTGAACCTGTGGAATTCTCTACCACAGAAAGTAGTTGAGGCCAATTCACTAAATATTTTCAAAAGGGAGTTAGATGAAGTCCTTACTACTCGGGGGATCAAGGGTTTTGGCAAGAAAGCAGGAAGAGGGTACTGAAGTTTCATGTTCAGCCATGAACTCATTGAATGGCGGTGCAGGCTAGAAGGGCTGAATGGCCTGCTCCTGCACCTATTTTCTATGTTTCTATGTTTCTATGTATCAAGACCATGTATACTAACTGTATAGTCACATAACGTGTGCCACCAGAGGGCGGGAGACCTGAGGGTCACCTGCATAGGTGTGCAGGGCCCAGTATAAAAGGCTGCTCACCATGCTTGTGCCTCACTCTGGAGTTACTGTAAAGTCCTTACACAATAGCACAAAACCCAAACGAGGCACATTCTATGGACAAGGTCACTCCATGACCTGAACCTTTATTCACAGGACCGAGAAGTGATGACCCTGCGTGGGACCTCCCTTTATATACCTGGATGACCAGGTGAGGAGTGTCTCCCACAAGTTCACCCCCTGTGGTCAAGGTGTGCATTTCTTACGTATATACAGTATTGCAGTGTTGTTACATAAAGGTTACATACATGACATCAACTCCCCCTCAACATTTTATTGGGATCATAGGTTAAGTCTCTCGGGTGGTCTGTGCTCTCTCATGGAGCGCCGCAGTTGGGGCTCTGGTTGTTGAGCCTTGGTATGCGTGTCTGTCACCTGTGGTGATTCCGGCCTGTCCGGGCTGACCGCAGGGACTGTGCATGCTGCTGAATGTTCTTGTTGCTCGTTCACTGGTGGTGATGTGAGCACCATCACCTGGTCTTCCTCAGGTTCCTCAGTGTCCATGCTGAACCTTTTTTTCACTTGGTCCAGATGCTTGCGGCATATCTGCCCATTGTTAAGTTTAACCACTATGACCCTATTCCCCTCTTTGTCTATTACAGTGCCCTCAAGCCATTTGGGCCCCAAAGCGTGATTGAGAACAAATACGGTGTCATCGATTTCTATACATCTCCCCCTTGAATTTCGGTCATGGTACTCGTTTTGGGACTGGCGTTGCCCTCAACAATGTCGGACAGGACTGGATGAATGAGGGACAGCCGAGTTTTGAGTGTTCGTTTCATGAGTAACTCCGTGGGCGGGACCCCCGTGAGCGAGTGCGGTCGGGACCTATAAGCTAGCAGGAGGCACGATAGGCGGCATTGAAGGGAAGGTCCTTGAATCCTGAGCATGCCTTGTTTTATGATTTGGACCGCACGTTGCGCCTGGCCATTGGAGGCCGGCTTGAACGGTGCTGTCCTGACACGGTTAATGCCATTACCCGACATGAACTCCCGGAATTCGAAGCTTGTGAAACATGGGCCATTATCATTAACAAGGATATCCGGCAAGCCGTGGGTCGCAAAGAACGCGTGCAGACTCTCCATGGTGGTGGATGTCGTGCACGAATTCAAAATGATGCACTCGATCCATTTCGAGTACGTATCAACCACAATGAGAAACATTTCTCCCATGAATGGGCCCGCGTAGTCTACGTGAATACGTGACCATGGCCTGGTGGGCCAGGGCCACGGGCTGAGCGGGTACTCCCTGGGGGCATTACCTAGCTGGGCACACGTCGTGCACTTGCGAACACAGTGTTCCAGGTCTGAATCAATTCCCGGCCACCACACATGTGACCAGGCAATGGCCTTCATCAGCACGATGCCTGGAGTTCTCTGATGAATGCTTCCCTGCCCCTCTGGGGCATGACTACCCGGCTGCCCCATAGTAGGCAGTCGGCTTGGATGGCGAGCTCATCCATCCGTCTGTGAAACGGTCTGACCTCCTCAGGGCATGCTCCGTATGCGGGCGCCCAATCCCCAGTCAGGACACATTTCTTAATCAAGGATAGGAGGGGATCCCTGTTGGTCCAGATTTTGATCTGGCGGGCTTGATGGGGGAGCCTGCGCTGTCAAAGGCATCAACAGCCATGACCATCTCAGTGCTTTGCTCCGCTGCCCCCTCAGTGGTGGCCAGTGGAAGCCTGCTGAGCGCGTCAGCGCAGTTTTTGGTGCCGGGCTGGTGCCGGATGGTGTAGTCATACGCAGCGAGTGTGAGTGTCCATTGCTGTTTGCGAGCTGACGCATTGGCATTGACAGCCTTGCTGTCTGACAGCAGGGATGTTAATGGCTTGTGGTCCGTTTCTAACTCGAATCTTCTGCCAAAAAGGTACTGATGCATCTTTTTCACCCCATAGACAAATGCGAGTGTTTCCTTCTCAACCATCCCATATCCCCGTTCAGCTTGAGAGAGCGACCTGGAGGCATAAGCCACAGGTTGTAGTTGGCCCTCAGCGTTACCCTGCTGCAACCTCATAGGACGCTGCATCACATGTCAGAACCAATTTCTTACGGAGGTTGTACAGGGTCAACAACTTATTTGAACAAAGTAGGTTCCACGCCCGATTGAAAGCCCATTCCTGACAGTCCCCCCAAAACCAATCGCAACCTTTACGCAGGAGCACGTGTACCGGCTCCAACAATGTACTTAAGTTCGGCAGAAAGTTCCTGAAATAGTTCAAGAGTCCCAGAAATGAACGCAACTCCGATGTGTTGCAGGGCTTGGGTGCTCGTCGAATCGCCTCCGTTTTGGATTCGGTAGGCCGAATCCCGTCTGCACCAACCCTCCTGCCCAGAAACTCGACCTCTGGGGCCAAAAACACACACTTGGACTTCTTGAGTCGCAGGCCTACATGGTCCAGTCGGCGTAGCATCTCCTCCAGGTTGTGGAGGTGTTCCTCGGTGTCATGACCGGTGATGAGGATGTCGTCCTGAAATACGATCGTTCCGGTAATGGATTTGAGCAGGCTTTCCATGTTTCTTTGAAAAATCGCGGCCGCTGACTGAATGCCAAATGGACACCTGTTGTAAACAAACAGTTTCTTGTGCGTGGTGATGCTGGTCAGTAGTTTAGATTCGTCAGCCAGTTCTTGGGTCATGTAGGCTGAAGTGAGGTCCAACTTGGTGAACAGCTTGCCGCCTGCCAGCGTGGCAAAAAGGTCCTTCGCTCTCGAGAGCGGGTATTGGTCTTGTAGGGACACCCGGTTGATAGTGGCCTTGTAGTCGCCACAGATCCTGACTGAGCCATCTGCTTTTAGGATGGGAACGATGGGGCTCGCCCAGTTGCTGAATTCAACTGGCGAGATAATGCCCTCTCTCAGCAACTGGTCCAACTCGCTCTCAATTTTCTCCCACATCACATACGGCACAGCTCTGGCTTTGTGGTGCACTGGTCTGGCATCCGGGGTGATGCGTATCACTACTTTGGTACCTTTGAACGTCCCGATGCCAGGTTGAAATCGTGACTCAAATTGCTGTAGGACCTGTGAGCATGACAGATGACATGGCATGCACATCCACCCATTTCCAGTTCATTTCAGCTAACCAGCTCCTCCCCAACAGTGCGGGACCATTGCCCGGGACAATCCAGAGCGGCAGCCGGTTCTCTGATCCATTATGTGTGACCACCAACATTGCACTGCCGAGCACTGGAATGATTTATTTGGTGTATGTCTGTAATTGCGTCTCAATGCGTTCTAGTTTGGGTCTGCTGGCTTTGAGTGGCCTCAGCTTTTCAAATTGTTGAACACTCATGAGTGACTGGATGGCCCCCATGTCCAGCTCCATGCGTACAGTGATGCCGTTTAATAGGACTTTCATCATCATAGATGGTGTTTTGGTATATGAGCTGTGAATGTTTGCCACATGAACCCGCTGAACTTCAGCATCCATTGATTTGCCCCAAGCGTCATCCTGCCTCGCAGACCCCTCATCTGGTTCATCCGCCTCGTATATTAGCCTGGTTACAGGCTTTCTGCACATTCTTGCTAAATGACCACTGAGGTCATAATTTCTGCAGACGAACTGTTGAAATCTGCAAGTCCTGGCAGCAAGAATATTAAAGACATAACAATTTTTGTGATAAACCCATTTTTAACTGTATTAATAAAACTGCACCAGGTTACCACTCTTAAATATATCCAGGAATAGATTTTAATACAAAAATATTACACTGCCCGATTGCGCTTCTTCATGGACAATTTTACGTTTGCCGATATGCAAATATGTTTGAGCGGATCCTTGAGCAAAAAGAACTTCTAAAAACTAGCACAATCTGCGCCTGAAGTGCCTATTGTGATAAAGAGGAAACTCTTGGCCAAAACACTTATTTTGCACCTAGCAATTTCCAAAAAAATGGAACTCTCTTAAAAATCTTGCAACGGTTCAGTGAAGTATGGTTGAAAAAAATCTTTCGTCGCAGGATATGGATAAAATGCAGCAGCTCAACAAAACGTTTACTACTAAAGGAGGGGAAATTCTTCAAATGCTCAAGCACTGGAATCTGACCTAATCTCCGTCAACAACACTGCTATGCAACACAAGCCCTATACGGCAGGGGCCAAAAGCAAAGAACACCACACAGATAAAGGATAAGGTACCTCAGAATAACCAAACCAAGGGCGAACATGACCAATGTAGAATCCCCATTCACTGTAGCCAAGCCTGAGGTTCTCCTCTATTCACTTTAAAATGCACATTCTACGTGGCATGCTGCTCTGTGTAACTCATTCTTAGGCAGTCCCTCGGGATCGAGGAAGACTTGCTTCCACTCCTGAAGTGAGTTCTTTGGTGGCTGAGCAGTCCAATACGAGAGCCACAGACTCTGTGTAACTACAATGTATTTCAAACACACTCATTGAAGAACTGTGATCTAACATTTTAAGGCTCCTCCCTGAATAATGCTATAGTCCCCTGAACTAGAGACTTTCAATTAACAGTTAAAACCACAGCCTTTCAACACAGAGGCAGGAGGGCTACCAACTGAGCCAAACTGCCACTTAGAGTGGAGGGGAGGCAAGAAAGTACTCTTGTGAGGGAACCCCCCCCAAATAATGGATGAACTCTCAATTAATTTCCTGATGATGTGAAATTTCTTCATGGAAAGTAATGTAATGCTACAGGGCTCCCAGTGCTCTGGCTTCTGTTAGCAGCTGCATGAAATGCCAAGAACAGATGTGATAAATGCAGCCAAATTCCATTCGCCGTTGTCAAATTGGGACTTTTTGTGTTCATGTAGCAAGCTTGTTGATGGTTTCTACTTTGCAACAAGATAATCGACACAAGTTAAGGCAGCAGTGCCTGGGAATGCACTTTGCTGCAGGCAGGACATAATCTTTGTAGCACTTGTATCTGCGACGTAAAGCAATTTTTGTGCCTTAATATCCAGTGTGTTGTGAAGTCATCGGTCCTCATGATCTCATGATGTAACGGGGATAGATTCTCTGCTGTACAATACTAATGTATACATATTTGTGATGAGTTTTTACTATGCTTCCACAATAATCTTAAAATGAGAGTTAGACCGTTCAAGGGTGATGCCAGGAAGCACTTCTTCACAGAAAGGATAGTGGAAACCTGGAACTTGCACCCTCAAAAAGCTGCTAGGTCAATTGAAAATGTCACAACTGAGATTCATAATTTTTGTTAGGTAAGGATATTAAGGGATATGAAACCAAGGCAGCTAAATTGAGTTAAGATACAGATCAGCCGTAATCTAGTTGAAAGGCGGAATAGGCTCGAGGGGCTGAATGGCCTACTACTGTTCCTATGTTCCAGCCAGACAATATTATCCGACTTGAGTTACAGGGTAGTATGATCCAACTTGAAGACATTCCATTAGTCAGTGTGGGCAATTAGGCAATCTTGCATAGGAACAGGAGTAGGCCATTCAACCCATCGAGCCTGTTCCACTACTCAATTAGATCATGGCTGATCTGTATCTCAACTCCATTCACCTGCAGTAGCTCCTTATCCCTTGATAGCCTTACCTAACAAAAAATCTATCGATCTCAGTCTTGAAAGTACCAATTTACCCTCAGCAACCATAGTCTTTTGGGTGGGGGAGTCCCAGATTTATTTTATCCTTTGTGTGAAGAGACGCTTCCAGATTTCACTCCTGAATAGTCGGGCTCTAATTTTAAGATAATGTCTCCTTGTTCTTGATTCCCTCAGAAGAGGAAATAGTTTCTGCATAGCTACATCAAATCCTTTTAACATTTTAAACACCTTGATTAGATCATCCCTCACTCTCCTAAACTCAAGGGAATACAAGCCAGGTTTATGCAACCTGTCCTCATAATTTAACTCGGTTAAGCCACGGTGTGATTCTGGTGAATTCCCACTGAATCCCCTTCCAAGGCCAACAGTTCCCTCCCGAAGTGCGGTGCCGAGAACGGAATGCAGTACTCCAAACGGGGTCTGACCAAGGCTCTGTACAACTGAAGCATCTTGGCAAAAGGAATACTTAATTTGCAGTGAACCCTTCGCACCCCAGACCCAGGCCCCAGATCGGCGAGACACTCATTCTTGGGGACGCTCAATGGCACATCTCGGCCTGGACAGGGACTCGAAACTTGGGTCCGTTACTGTACCATTTGACACATTGGGATATAGTTGGTGTTAATGAGGCTTGATGAGAAATTATTGCATTTTTTCCAGTTGAACTTCCCTGAGATGCTGCACAGGCTTTAGTGCAAGGATGCATTTTGTTTTTTTTGTCGACAAACCAAGGTGAAGGGTCATAGTGCGGGACAGCACCAAGACTGAAAAGAAGTGGTAAATCTGAAAATGGTGATTAAATTATGACACGCATCGGCTTTAAAAGCCTGAGATTATAAGGGGATGGTTGAGGGAGGTGAGTAGCTTTATAGTTTTATGGGCCCTGGGAAAGAATGAGTTAGGTAGCGAGAGTCATTGCGATGAACCTTGGTTTGAATACATACATTCATTGGGTTGCAGCTGCTGCAGTTGATTGGCAGAACTGTCTCCTAGCAACTGTACATTTGATGATCCAAGAGTGCATTGGCTTGGGAGGAATGAGAGAGGAAATTTCAAAGCAACAGTGTAGCAGTGCCAGTGAACAGAAGAGATAGAAGAAATGTGATTGGAAGAGAGGTTGCAGAGGCCAGAGGTGACAGAAGGATCATCTCTCAGTGGGAGTTTGCCAGTAATCGGACTGTACTTGGTCAAAAAAACTGACCGTCGTATTTCTGACTGACCCTCAACTTGACAATTTACTGGCAAACCTCAAAGAGTGATGAAGGAGATGGATCCTAGTTATTTTTTAAACATTTATCCAGTTTGTTTTCCAAGGAATGCACATTTTCTTTCACGCGAGCCTGTTAATATTTTTAAATTTCAATTGAATGCAATCATGCCTCTTGACCTTCCATCAGCTTGGAAATGCGAGTGATCGGGGCTGTATTACTGTGGTGGGGAGCAGTAACTAAAACATACGATCATGGTTATACCTTGTTGGAATGAAGAGGGCTGCAAACAATGTATGTTGTATTAGAGCTTATGATGTATCCGGAAGTGTGATTAGGAATAGTAACGTGTTTTTGGTGCAAATATTAACCGATCACAAGCCTCGAGGAAGGATACAGATTAAAAATGAATTACATTTCCCCTTATTTCCCCCCTCTGACCAACAGGATAATGGACCTGTGGAACAGAAGCCAACAGAACCTAGTTGACTCACGGCCAGTTGTCATTTTTTAAAAACTGAGCTAAATCAATATCTGTTATGGAGGGGCTTAGTAGTGCTGCTTAATTCATTTTCAGGGAAGGTACTTAGTATTCCTTAAAGCAGGGGCCAACAGGTAGTGGTGGGAGGGAATCCCTGATGACAGAATCAAGGCGGAGAAGTTTTGATGGGCCGAGTGGCAATTTCCTTGCTCCTGGCTTTATATTGTGTTCTTGATCGAGTGTTTAAAATGTCCTGAGTACACCTATGGCACCTTTCGTAACAATTACATGTTCTCAACCACCATTCGAGGCATTTTTTTTGTTTTGAATTTATTTTTACATACCCTTTTGTCTCTTTATTTGTGTTGTAAAGCATTATGCCAGTGGCTAGAAGCAGAGCGATATGGCAGGAGCCAAGATACTCACTGTCCAAACAAAGCCTCGGGTAAAGAGTGGAAAATCGCTGTATCTCTAACCTTTCTGAGTGTACAACAACAACAGCTTGTATTTATATAGCGTGTTTAAAATAGTAAACGTCCCAAGATGCTTCACAGGAATATTATTAAACAAAAAATTTGACACCGAACCACATAAGGAGAAATTAGAACAGTTGAACAAAAGCTTGGTCAAAGAGGTTGGTTTAAAGGTGCGTCTTAAAGGAGAACAGTGAAGTAAAGAGGCGGAGAGGCTTAGGCAGGGAATTCCAGAGCTTAGGACCGAGGCAACAGAAGGCACAGCCAGCAATGGTCGAGTGATTACAACAGGGATGCTCAAGAGGGCAGAATTAGAGCACAGATATCTCAGGTGGGAGGGGGGGGTTGTGGGGCTGAAGGAGATTACAGAGATAGGCAAGGGCGAGGCCATAGAGAGATTTGAAAACAAGGAGGAGAATTTGGAAATCGAGGTGTTGCTTAACCAGGAGCCAATGAAGGTCAGTGAGCACGGGTGAGCGGGACTCCCTCCGCATTTCCAATTTTGTAAATTTTGTTCGAATCCTAGTTGTGGTATTCCTAGCTTAACAGGATTATCGGTTTCATTGGGATGCAGCTGCTGCAGTTGGAAGGCTGTCTCCTAGCAACTGTGACTTCTCCTTTCGCTACGGTTCTTTTATCTCCCTTCTCTGCGAGAGGCCCTGATGCTTTTGCTGGCTTTTAGGTCTTCTTGGGCATTCTTTTTCCCCACAGAGTGGTCATTCGTCATATGTGAGCCGACACAGTGAGCATGATCGAGATATTCGACTTCGGAAGGCCTCACCGCCAACTCCCAATTCTTGCCCAGCATCCACCCACATTTATTTTTCAGCATGGGACAGTGATCAGGAATCCAGTCCGATATCGTTTTTTTCCTTTATCCTTCCTCTCTACCCCAGAGGCATTAACACCAGTTGCAGCAGCGTGACTGCAGCCTTGGCTGAGACCAGTCTGTGAAATGTTGGTCTGCATGGCTCAGTAATTGACTGGGCAGTTGGCTACTTAGTGAGCTTCAGTTTGACAACTGTTGCTGGAACTCAAGCTGTGAGAAAAGGTGGACTTGTGGCCCTCTCACGTTGTTCCCATGTTGGCCATTTGCATGAACCTTTTTACACAGAATTTTACAGCACAGAAACAGGTCATTTGGCCTAACGGGTCTATGCTGGTGTCAGTGCTTCACACAAGCCTCCTCCCAGCCCTTTTCATCTCGCCCTATCAACATATCCTTTCTCACTCCTGTGTTTATCTAGCTCCCCCTTAAATACATCTATGCTATTCACCTCAATTACTCCTTGAGGTAACAAGTTTCACATTCTTACCACTCTCTGGGTAAAGAAATTTCTCCTGAATTCTCCATTTGTTTTATTCATGACTCTCTTCTTTTTATGGCCCATAGTTTTGGTCTCCCCACAAGTGGAAACATCTTCTCTACGTCTACCCTATCAAATCCTGTCATATTCTTAAAAGACCTCTATCTGGTCTTTCTAGAGAAACGATCCCCAGCCTGTTCAACCCTTCCTGATGGTTATAACCTCTCAGTAGTGGTATCATCCTTGCAAATCATTTTTGCACCATCTCCAGTACTTCCATATCATTTTTATAATATGGAGACCAGAAGTGTGCTCCAAATGTTCGAAGATGTGTTCACATATTATTGCTTCCCGTGCCATGAGTTGACTGTCTCAGCTTGGAGAAGGAAGAGTGAACACACCTTATCTGAAGTGAGGCAATTCCAGTGCATTGAACTGAAATTGGACTATGTCCTAACCTGCGCCATGCTGCCCAGCACCAGGGGAGGCCTGTAAGCAGCTTACGTGATTGATCTTTCAACTGGGTGATGCCGCATGGTTTGAGGGCTGTTAAAGTGGGGGAACGTAAAACATTTTTTGGGGGTAATACAAGTTTTTGAAAGATGTTTTCCCAATGAGGTGAGTTGAACACTATTTGTCACCTTTATACAGCCAGTATAGCTGGAGAGCTGTCTGGGATCTGTTGGAATTCCCTGGTGATTACTTTATAATTTATTCTTTATTTTCATTTTGGAGGAGAAAACTTTGATCAAAGCCCATTGAGGAGAACATTCAAGTCCAAAGTGCTAGTCCACTATCCCCAGAATGTGGAGTATATAACCTTTTCGACTAAGATGCTGTCAATATGGTGAGTAGTGGATTTTAATGGCCTTTTTTTTAATAGTTGCTCCTGCACAAGCAATGCAACGGATCAGGGCCCACATCAGCTTGTAGGTTTTCCCAAAGATCTGATGGCAATAATCGGGATCTTGCCACTTAGTTCCCATTCTCTCTTTTACCCATTGCAGTCATGCAGTATGGGCCTTGGCTCCTTCGTCTTGTTTTTTCCTGGCCAGCATTTATCCCTCAACCAACACCTACAATAGGTGATCTGGTCATTAATCTCACTGCTGGTTATGGGACCACATGCAGATTGGCTGCCACGTTTTCTACATTACAACAGTGATTACACTTCAAAAAGTACTTTATTGTATGTAAAGCGCTTTGGGTTGTCCTGAGATCGTGAAAGACGTTATATAAAAGCAAGCCTTTCTTGGTTTTTTTATTAATAAATAAAGTTTATAACCAGGGCTGGCACATAAGTGACATTTTGCCATAATACGCGTATGATGCGGTGAGCTGTTTGAGGTATTAATGTGTAGTGCTACAAGGTGGTATAGCTTTGGATAACTGCCTGTCTCTCTTGCCTATCTTTCTCAGTCCAAAAGCAAGCACCTTCTCTCAGTCAGGCTGCGGGGGGCGGGGGTGGGAGGGGGGTCGCGGGCGGGGAGGGAAGGAATACAGCAGATCCTAAGATAAATTGGGAAGTACTTGCTATTATTGGGCAAGTTTCCCTGTACATTGGTGGATGCTTGTAAACCCTAGCTCCTCCAAAAGGTCAGAAGAAAATAGTTAACTTTCTTTCTCCTCTTAATACTCTTGTTGTGCAGGGCCCCTTGGGGAAGAGTGACCATAATATGGTAGAATTTTTTATTAAGATGGAGAGTGACACAGTTAATTCAGAGACTAGGGTCCTGAACTTAAGGAAAGGTAACTTCGATGGTATGAGTCGTGAATTGGCTAGGATAGACTGGCGAATGATACTTGAAGGGTTGACGGTGGATAGGCAATGGCAAACATTTAAAGATCACATGGATGAACTTCAACAATTGTATCTGGAGTAAAAATAAAACACGGAAGGTGGCTCAACCGTGGCCAACAAGGGAAATTAAGGATAGTGTTAAATCCAAGGAAGAGACATATAAATTGATCAAAAAAAGCAACAAGCCTGAGGACTGGAAGAAATTTAGAATTCAGCAGAGGAGGACTAAGGGTTTAATTAGGAGGGGGAAAATAGAGAGGAAGCTTGCTGGGAACATAAAAACTGACTGCAAACGTTTCTATAGATATGTGAAGAGAAAAAGATTAGTGAAGACAAACATGGGTTCCTTGCAGTCAGATTCAGGTGAATTTATAATGGGGAACAAAGAAATGGCAGACCAGTTGAACAAATACTTTGGTTCTGTCTTCACGAAGGAAGACACACTTAACCTTCTGGAAATACTAGGGGCCCGAGGGTCTAGAGAGAAGGAGGAACTGAAGAAAATCCTTATTAGGCGGGAAATTGTGTTAGGGAAATTGATGGGATTGAAGGCCGATAAATCCCCGGGGCCTGATAGTCTGCATCCTGCAGTACTTAAGGAAGTGGCCCTAGAAATAGTGGATGCATTGGTGATCATTTTCCAACAGTCTAGCGACTCTGGATCAGTTCCTATGGACTGGAGGGTACCTAATGTAACACCACTTTTTAAAAAAGGAGGGAGAGAGAATATGGGTAATTATAGACAGGTTAGCCTAACATCAGTAGTGTGGAAAATGTTGGAATCAGTTATTAAAGATGAAATAGCAGTGCATTTGGAAAGCAGTGACAGGATCGGTCCAAGTCAGCATGGATTTATGAAAGGGAAATCATGCTTGACAAACCTTCTAGAATGTTTAGAGGATGTAATTAGTAGAGTCAACAAGGGAGAACCAATGGATGTGGTGTATTTGGACTTTTAAAAGGCTTTTGACAAGGTCCCACACACGAGATTGGTGTACAAAATTAAAGCACATGGCATTGGTGGTAATGTACTGACGTGGACAGAGAACTGGTTGGCAGACTGGAAGCAGAGAGTCGGGATAAACGGGTCCTTTTCAGAATGGCAGGCAGTGACTAGTGGGGTGTCGCAGGACTCAGTGCTGGGACCCCAGCTATTTACAATATACATCAATGATTTAGATGAAGGAATTGAGTGTAATATCTCCAAGTTTGCAGATGAGACTAAGCTGGGTGGTGGTGTGAGCTGTGAGGAGGATGCTAAGAGGCTGCAGGGTGACTTGGACAGATTAGGTGAGTGGGAAAATGCATGGCAGATGCAGTATAATGTGGATAAATGTGAGGTTATCCACTTTGGGGGCAAAAACACGAAGGCAGAATATTATCTGAATGGCGGCAGATTAGGAAAAGGGGAGGTGCAATGAGACCTGGGTGTCATGGTACATCAGTCTTTGAAAGTTGGCATACAGGTACAGCAGGCGGTGAAGAAGGCAAATGGTATGTTGGCCTTCATAGCTAGGGGATTTGAGTATAGGAGCAGGGAGCTCTTACTGCAGTTGTACAGGGCCTTGGTGAGGCCTCACCTGAAATATTGTGTTCAGTTTTGGTTTCCTAATCTGAGGAAAGATGTTCTTGTTATTGAGGGAGTACAGCGAAGGTTCACCAGACTGATTCTCGGGATGGCAGGACTGACATATGAGGAGAGACTGGATCGACTGGGCCTGTATTCACTGGAGTTTAGAAGAACGAGAGGGGATCCCATAGAAACATATAAGATTCTGATGGGACTGGACAGGTTAGATGCAGGAAGAATGTTCCTGATGTTGGGGAATTCCAGAACCAGGGAATATAGTCTAAGGGTAAGCGGTAAGCCATTTAGGACCGAGATGAGGAGAAACTTCTTCGCTCAGTGCGTTGTTAACCTGTGGAATTCTCTACCGCAGAGAGTTGTTGATGCTAGTTCATTGGATATATTCAAAAGGGAGTTAGATATGGCCCTTACGGCTAAAGAGGTTAAGGGGTATGGAGAGAAAGCAGGAAAGGAGTATAATCAGCCATGATCATATTGAATGGCGGTGCAGGCTCGAAAGGCCGAATGGCCTACTCCTGCACCTATTTTCTATGTTTGTGTGTGTAAGTGTCTAGAATTGGCTATTCCCAAGATAAACTTTGGGCAGAACAAGGTATTTAATGTTTCAATTGGTCTTTCACCCTTATATCCAGGCCTGTTTTGCATGGTATTGCTGGTTTTACCTAGCTTGTGGATTTGCTTCAATTTGGACAATTGCTGAGGAGCTTCTGAAAAATACTTACACATTTTTTTCAATTTGTTCAGGATGTGAGTGATTCTGACAAGGCCGACATTAATTGCCCATCCCTTGTTGGCTTCAGAAAGTGGTGTTCGTTCTTCTCAACAACAATAACAATAACTTGTATTTACATAGCGTTTTAAATGTAGTAAAACATCTCCAGATATTTCACAGGATAGGATTGTTATAAAACAAAATTTGACACCGAGCCACCTAAGTAGATACGAGGGCTTAAAGTTTGATCAAGGAAGTAGGTTTAAAGGACCATCTTAATGGAGGAAAGAGAGGTGGAGAGGTTAAGGGAGGAAATTCCAGAGCTTCTAGCCTTGGCAGCAGAAGATATGGCTGCCAATGGTAGAGTGATTAAAATGAGGGATTCTCAAGAGGCCAGAATTGGAGGAGCGCAAATATCTCGGAGGGTTGTAAGCTGGAGATTACAGAGATAGGGAGGGGCAAGACCATGGAGAGATTTGAAAACAAGGATGAGAATTTTAAAATCAAGGCGTCGCTTAACTGGGAGCCAGTATAGGTCAGCGAGCACATGGGGTGATGGGTGAACAAGACTTGGTGTGAGGTAGGATACGGCAGCAGAGTTTTGGATGACCTCAAGCTTATAGAGGGTAGAATGTGGGAGGCCGGGGCCAGGAGTGCATTGGAATAGTCAAGCCTAGAAGTAACAAAGGCATGGGTGAGAACTTCAGCAGCAGATGAGCTGAGGCAGGGGCAGAGTCGGGCGATGTTATGGAGGTGGAAGTAACTGGTCTTAATGATGGCATGGATATGTGGCCGGATGCTCAACTCGGGGTCAAATATGACACCAAGGTTATGAACCGCTGCAGTCCATTTGGTAACAGTGCTCCCATGGTACTGTTCAGTAGGGAACTCCAGGGTACTGTGACAATGAAGCAGGTAGCATGAAGACTGTCTTGCATCTGTAATAAAGTTTTCTATCTGGAATATGATCTACCAATTTTTAATGCTAATATTCATTGAAGAGAGAGTCAGAGAACACGTGAGATCAGTACCAACATAATATATGATAACCCACACTTTAGCCAATTCATTTAAATGTTTTTCCAGCATGCTTCTTGTCTGCTTCCCTTAAACCATCACCTCAAATTAATAGGGTTTAAGGAGGTCTTTTGATGAAACAGAGAAAGTTATGTCCATATGAGGATGGTGTGCCACTTGGAGGCAACGGTGTTCCCACGACATTGCTACTCTAGTCCTTCTACAATTAGAGGTCACAGGAGGGCGGTACTGTCGGAGTAACCTTGATGTATTGTTGCAGGGCATCTTGTAGATTGTGCACGCAGTGCCAGCTATGGTTTAGTTATGGCGCACTCTTGCCACTGAAGGTTGTGGATTCATAGTCCCATTCCAGGGATTTGAACAAAAAAATCTAGCCTGACACTCCAGTGCAGTACCGAGGGAGGGCTGCACTGTCGGAGCTGCCGTCTTTTGGATGAGATATTAATTTGAGGCCCTGTCTGCTCTTTCAGATGGATGTAAAAGATCCCATGGCACTATTTCGAAGAAGAGCAGGGAAATTATCCCCGGTGTCCTGGCCAATATTTATTCCTCAATCAACGTCACTTAAAAAAAAATTATCTGGTCATTATCGCATTGCTGTTTGTGGGAGCTTGCTGTGCGCAAATTGGCTGCCGCGTTTCCCACATTACAACAGTGACTACACTTCAAAAAAAAAGTACTTCATTGACTGTAAAGTGGTTTGGGACATCCTGAGGTCGTGAAAGGTGCTATATAAATGCAAGTCTTTCTTTTCACACTGCAACTACCATATACTGTGATTGTGTTTTATGAAACTTTCAAAAATTGCAAACACGTAACCCACAACACTTGACTGTGGTGTATGGAAATATCCCATATAACTGACTCATGATGTGGCTCGGCAGACCAGTGTTGGGTTGTTGCTGTGTGTTGAAGCGAATTGTCTAATGATAATTGTAAAACACTCAAGCTGAATAATGTCCATTTATGCCCTTTGGGAATATAGTGCTTTGAAAAAGAAAATCAGCTGCAACAGTAATTCCTAGACCCGAAGTTAAATTTTAAAATGGTAAATTACTTTTCTCAAACTCATCAGTATAATGAGGCAAGCAAATAGCGGATTCATCAATAAGAACTCGTTCCAACCAATCTTTGAAATGGTGTGGGGGTCTGTTGGACTACCATGGGACATCAGGTGGTCTTTATAGATGTTGGAGGTGGGGAAGGGTGATGGTTTTCTAACTCTGATAAATGTCTGGTTATCGCTCATTCTCAGCTGTTAATTATGGGCAGTGGTTTCTCTGTACAGGAGCTCTAAACGATGAACGTCACTTCAGCACATTTTTCAAACAATCCACCGACACTGCCTCCAAAACTGCACATGGCCCTGATCCACAACAATGAATGGATTTTGGTTCATACCACATGGGACATTTCAGTACATTAAAGAAGCTGTATAAATACAAGTTGTTGTTGTTGAAATACAATCGATGAGACTTCATCATAGCGGTGGGTAGAACGTAGGAGGCCGGCCAGGACTCTTAAAATGGTACAAGTTTGGTTGGGCAGGGGGTACTGTAGCCAAATCAGTAGTAATCATCATCATCCTTGCATCAAATCTAAGTAGGAAAATAGAGTCTAGACTGAAATAAGTTGAGGGTTTGTACAACAGTTGGAAGATAAATTGATTTATCCCACTGCCCCAATATTCTGATCTCATGAAGGCTATTTAACCACATTGGAAATCATAGCCGCCACATCACCTGGTATCCACACTTTGCAAAAGTGAAGTGCAGAAGGAACTCCTGGTTTATCTTCCCATTACTGAGCCAATTGTAGAACTGACCCAAGACGACATGGATCTTCTGTGTGGCTCAGTATTGCACCAGGCATTGTCTTTGCTCTGCTAGGCCATCAGGGGAACTAACTGTAAACCAGTTCTTGATGCCAAGTTCAAATGTGGGGACAAAGTAAATATAAAGCATGGACTGCAGTGCAGTTCTGAGGGAGTGCTTCATTCGGGGAACTGTCTTTTGGATGAGGTGTTTGGGTGCAGTAACTCATTGGTTATGGTACTGGACTATATACTGGATAGGAGTTCAATTCCACCATGGTAAGTTGGGAAATGTTATTAATTAAATATGGTGATTTGTGGACTGGTACCAAATAAAATAACCATGAAAGCTGTTGGATTGTTGTAACTGGTTCACTAATGGGAGGAAAATTATGGTCAGAGGCTTCCATCGTACTAACGCCTCCAACCAGAAAATAAACCTACGAAAGTACCTGGTGGTCCCGGAGGAATGTAGAGACGTAGAGGTTCTAGTCGGAGGTCTAGATTCGTTGCGCAGCGCATGGGAAGACGCCTTTCAGGTACGTACGTACAAGCTGGAGTCACGTGGGACTGGACCACCAATCACGATGCAGTATTCTTCTTGATAAAAATGGAGCTCTGTTTGTACGAACTCCCATTACTATCAATGAGAAAACCCCCAAAACACTGAAACACAGCATAATAAATAAATAAAACACCTCACATATTTAAAATTAATTGAAATTCTGTTATGTATGCAACCCTAGGTAACCTGTATCATACAGCCACCAGAGGGCATACCTGTTGGAGTCCCAAGGGATCACAGCATCCCTTGGGAGCACTGTATATAAGCAGGCCTCCCATATTGTACCAACACTCCGGAGTTTGAATAAAGGAGCTAAGGCCACACTTACCCATGTTTACAGTATTCAGTTACATTACTTTATTATGGGCATAACAGCTTCGTTACCAATGTTTCCTCTAATTTTTGGGGAGTGCATGGCTTCTTTAACGGGCTGTGCGGCCCATTCAAATTATCGCGCATGTGCGATTTTTACCATTGAAAGGCCGGTGAGTGGCCTGTGCGGGACCTCGAGACTGGTGCAGGTTAATGGGAACATTGCTCATTACCCGATTTGATGATTCATGACTGTTAGTCAAACAGCCTTTTTTCCCCATATCTAATATTTTTTTAACTATTGAACAAAAGTGTTTAAAGAAAATAAAAACACACTATTTTTATTGCCCTTATGATTTTTCTCCGGGGTTGCTTGCAACAGTGTCCTGGAGATTAGTTTATAATTCCTGGAAAGTCCAGGCAATCCTGGAGGATTGGCAGCCCTAGACTCAGCAAAATTAACATCAGAATGACCCTTTCTGCTTATGTTTTTTTCCATTTTGTCTTTAAGTATTCTCCATCTCAATACCAGTTAAGGACTGACCAAGGTCAAAGTACATTGACCTCTTCACCCGATGAGTTTATGGTGTAGGCTTTCAATTTGTCGCTTTGTATAAAACGGCTGTTCCAGATCGCCCGCCAAGTTAGAAAAGGCATGGATTTTAATTTCCGTTGGGTAGGAAGTTGAAAGTCTAGCCCTTATAACTCTGTACTCAAACTGTAAAAGTTACAGTGCAGGACTCTTCAACAAAAATAAATACCTTGGGCTTTAATACAGGACACTTTACGTTGGTTTCTGTATGTGAGGGTGGTAATTGTTCCTAGGTCATGCCTCACTCAGATTTGGCAGCTGATCTGATCCATGGCCTTTCCGATATTCTTGCACCATGTCCTGTTCACTCATCACCCCTGTGCTCGCTGATCTATATTGGCTCCCCGTTCTCAAATGTCTCCATTTTAAAATTCTCATCGTCATGTTCCAATCTCTACATGGCCTCGCCCCTCCCAATCTTTGTAACATCCTCCAGACCTACAACTATTTTGTTGCAACCAATCAAGTGCCCCCTGGTTAAAGGAGGGGGGGGCGGGGGTGGCACACACCAAACACTTTCAAACAAGTGCCCCCTTTGTTTTTTTTTTGGGGGGGGGGTTTGAGGACACTAAAAACACAAATTATACAAGTGCCCCCTGGCTAAAAGGAGGGGGTGGGGCACTAAACCCGACACAATAAACAAATTAAACTTTGGCAGTAAGTTAAATCAAATCAAAATATGGTTGTTGGGGGTGACAATGCACTCCAGTCCCTCCGGCGCCCACCTCTCGCGGAAGGCTGCAAGCGTACCGGTGGATACCCCGTGCTCCATCTCCAGGGACACCCTGGCTCGGATGTAACTGCGGAAGAGAGGCAGGCAGTTGGGCTGAACGACCCCCTCGACCGCCCGCTGCCTGGACCAGGTGATGGCCCCCTTGGCCATGCCCAGGAGCAGTCCTACGAGGAGACCTTCGAACCTGCCTGCTCCCCCTACAGCCCTCCAATAACGCTCTGTTCCTCCAACTCTGGCCTCTTGTCCTTTGCCCCACATTGGCGGACACGCCTTCATCTGTCTAGGTCCTAAGCTCGGGATTTCCTCCCTAAACCCCTCTGCTATCCACCTCTCTCACCTCCTTTAAGACCCTCCTTAAAACCTAGATCTTTAACCAAGCTTTTGATCACCAGTCATTGGCTCAGTCAATTTTTGTCTGATTGCAACTCCGGGTTGCCCAGTGCTGGAAGTGTACACGGTAGGGGGACTGAATTGACAGCAAGGCCCACCCTGCCACCACTCCCTCCTTGGTTGAATAACCAACCTGCCAACATTAATTGTTGAAGCTCACACGTAAAGAATGACATCACAGGCGAGATCGTTACCCAGTGCCTGTGGAACCCTAACCCAGCCAGGAGCCAACACCTTAAGGAGAGAAGAGAGGGGCACAAGAACATTGGTGCAAATATGAGGAAGTGAAAGAGGGGAATAATGGTCCACTAGAAAGTGGTTCAAAATTATGAAGAATTTTGATTGAGTACATAAGCAGAAACTGTTTCCACTGGCAGGAGGATCGGTAACAAAAGGACACAGATTTAAAGTAATTGGCAAAAGATCCAGGAGGGAGATGAGGAGAAATGTTTTTACGCAGCAAGATGTTATGATATGAAATGCACTGCCTGAAAGGGTGGTAGAAGCACATTCAATAATAACTTTCAAAAGAGAATTAGATATATACTTGAAAATAAATAATTTGCAGGGCTATGTGGAAAGAGCAGGCAGGCTATGTGGGAACAGTGGGTGGGATCGATGTTCCCTCTAATTTCTTTTGTAGTGAGAAGGCCACGAACTCCTTTTGAGCGCAACTTTTCATTCTTGGATAAATTTTACAATAACACCAATAATTTTTACAACAACAACTTTTACCAAACGGCCGCAACAGCAACCACTTAAAAGCATATATACAGTAATGCCATATTGCCATCCCACATCTCAAATCATGAGACAATCAGGCAAGGTTAATAAGAACATAAGAAATAGGAACAGGAGTAGGCCATATGGCCCCTCGAGCCTGCTCCGCCATTCAATAAGATCATGGCTGATCTGATCATGGACTAAGCTCCACTTCCCCGCCCGCTCCCCATAAACCCTTATCGTTTAAGAAACTATTTATTTCTGTCTTAAATTTATTCAATGTCCCAGCTTCCACAGCTCTCTGAGGCAGCGAATTCCACAGATTTACAACTCTCAGAGAAGAAATTTCTCCTCATCTCAGTTTTAAATGAGCGGCCCCTTATTCTAAGATCATGCCCTCTAGTTCTAGTCTCCCCCATCAGTGGAAACATCCTCTCTGCATCCACCTTGTCAAGCCCCCTCATAATCTTATATGTTTCGATAAGATCACCTCTCATTCTTCTGAATTCCAATGAGTAGAGGCCCAACCTACTCAACCTTTCCTCATAAGTCAACCCCCTCATCCCCGGAACCAACCTAGTGAACCTTCTCTGAACTGCCTCCAAAGCAAGTATATCCTTTCGTAAATATGGAAACCAAAACTGCACACAGTATTCCAGGTGTGGCCTCACCAATACCCTGTACAACTGTAGCAAGACTTCCCTGCTTTTATACTCCATCCCCTTTGCAATAAAGGCCAAGATATCATTGGCCTTCCTGATCACTTGCTGTACCTGCATACTAACCTTTTGTGTTTCATGCACAAGTACCCTCAGGTCCCGCTGTACTGCAGCAATTTGCAACCTTTCTCCATTTAATTAATAACTTGCTCTTTGATTTTTTTTCTGCCAAAGTGCATGACCTCACACTTGCCAACATTATACTCCATCTCCCAAATTTTTGCTCACTCATTTAGCCTGTCTATGTCCTTTTGCAGATTTTTTGTGCCCTCCTCACACATTGCTTTTCCTCCCACCTTTGTATCATCAGCAAACTTGGCTACGTTACACTCAGTCCCTTCCTCCAAGTCAATAATATAGATTGTAAATAGTTGGGGTCCTGACAAAGACAACCTTTGTTGCCCCCTAGCGGTTTGAATTCTTCAACAGATCATTGAGCTTATTTGGTTCTGTACACGTGTGACATAACTTCTCTGCTTTTGAATCCTATTCCTCAGAAATGAACCCGTGCTTTATTTGCATTTTTATGGCATTTTTAACTTGTGTTGCTACTTATAATGATTTGTGAATGTATACCCCCAGATCCCTGTGCACCTTTACTCCATTTAGTCTCTTATTTTCCAAAGTGTAGGTAGCCTCCTACCAAAATGCACCACCTTACACTTACCTATATTGACATTCATTTGTCATTTACATGCCCGTTCTGCAAGTTTGTAAAATTAACATCACTTTCCTGTATTTTTTCCAGCTTTAAACAATTTTCTGAATTTAAAAAAAATTCTAATTTTTGTTTCTGAGAAAGGCAACCTTTATTGCCCCTTAGCGGTTTGAATTCTTCAACAGATGAACTAATTGGGTTGGCCTGTAGAAAGTGAGGTGCCTCGACATTTCTAAAAATATAAACTTGATGCCAGAATTCTGATTTTCAAAAGCACTAACTTTCCCCACTTTTTATATTATTAAAGTTTTTATTAATTTTCATCAGCAACAAGATTAAAATCATAAATCCACCCAGTCTAATATTGGATTTAGTAAAACGTAGCGAATAAAAGTTAAACTTGTGTTAATAACCCTTTTCCTTCTGCTAAAATGCTTCCTTTCTTCACCTTGAAGCCCGATCTTACAAATCCATCTGCAGTAGGATCTTTTTATTTAAAAAAATGGATTCAGGTACAACTTAAAATGTGTACAAACTTGTTTCTCATTTCCTCTCCTGAAACACGTCACTGCCACCTGTTGGTCACTGCCACCTGTTGCGGGTAAAACTCCGCGAGTCACTCACCTGTAACACGTTTAATAAGATGAGGTATACATGGTTACCTATCGATCTCTCCCACCGATTTTTAAAGCTTAATCCACTGAACTGGCCCTGCTCAGGAAAGGCTCCGCCCAGAATGGCCCCGCTCCCATTTGCCCCTCTCAGGAATGGCCCAGCTCCCATTTGCCCAGCCCAGGCTCCAGAATGGCCCCCCTCAGTAACGGCTCCGCTCAGAATGGCCCGCGGAGTTTTTGTAATTCAGGCACCTGGAACCGTGGCACCAAAGGAGAAGGAGGGATATGCTGCCCTCATCACCATGGGAACCAGCTGAGCTCAGCTCCTCTACAGCTTCTGCCTGCAGCACGTGGACCTTCCCAGAGACTGACACAACCAACTCCTTACCTCCACTCCCTTATTATGAGGTCGCTGCCCTAACTCTTTTGTTAATTTCCAATTGGGATCGGCTCTGAGATTGCAAGATTTGCAAATGACTGTTTGCATTCCAGGCCATTGCGTATTGAACTCCTCTATTCCAGCTGTCCGGCAGTCCAGTTCTCTGCGCGGAATTTAATTTGAAGTGGCGCTAGCACATGGACATGTGTGCCGTCACACAGCTGCACACCTTCGATTGGACAGTGGGTAGGACTAATTGTACAGCTATTTCAGAGAAGGTTCACTCGGTTGATTCTGGAGATGAGGGGGTTGATTTATGAGGAAAGGTTGAGTAGGTTGGGCCTCTGCTCATTGGAGTTCAGAAGAATGAGAGGTGATCTTATCGAAACGTATAAGATTATGAGGGGGTTTGACAAGATGGATGTAGAGAGGATGTTTCCACTGATGGGGGAGACTAGAACTAGAGGGCATAATCTTAGAATAAGGGGCCACCCATTTAAAACTGAGATGAGGAGAAATTTCTTCTCTGAGGGTTGTGGATCTGTGGAATTCTTTGCCTCAGAGAGCTGTGGAAGCTGGGACATTGTCTATTTCTGTCTTAACTTTATTCAGTTTCTTAAACGTTAAGGGAATAAAGGGTTATGGAGAACGGACATGGAAGTGGATCAAGGTCCATGATTGGATGAGCCATAATCGTGTTGAATGGCAGAGCAGGCTCGAGGGGCCGTATGGCCTACTCCTGCTCCTATTTCTTATGTTATATGTTCTTATTTCAAAGGGCTGGCAGAGACACAATGGGCTAAATAGCCTACTTCTTTGCTGTACGTTTCTGTGATTCTATAAGACAATTAGAAGTAAAATGAATCTTCTAGCCTTGTAGAGAACCGCTGAGTTAATATGACTTCAGTAAGCATAAACATATTTAGAAATGGTTTTATGAATCGCAGTTCAACACATAGTTAGCCTCACTGCTGTTCAGATATTTTCATTCAGCCATCTGGCAATCTGACTTGTACTGTAACACTGATGATTGCTTTGTGCTTTACACTGAGAAGTCAGCCTGTGAAAATACATTTGCAGCAATGATTTAAGACTGCTGAATTCAGAGATCGGAGGACAAATTTATTTTTTTTCATCAAGAAAATGCACAATCTTTTGGCTGCAGTTTTAAACAGTTCGATAATATATTCTGAGAGAAAACAATCATACACGCAGACCAGTCTAGAATAATAGATGAAGTTGATCACCAGCTTCAAATAAGCTGATAAAGCCCAGGAAAGCTGACTGCTCAAAAAATAAATACATCACAAAAAGACAAGGGCCTAAAAATTGGCCCACAAGTTTTTGCCACCATCCAGTCTTAAAATGGCGGCTACCACTCTAGCACCCTTAGCACTGCCTGATTGTCTGCCTTGTGATTGGTGCAGACTGTTGTTAGGTGAGTCATTGCTGGGGGAAGGGCGAGGAGGAGTCGTGAATTTGAAAATTGTATGAGGCTCGTGATGCAGTTGGTAGGAGACAGCTTTTGAAGAGGCGGCCACGAATTTCTAGGCCAAGAAGTGCATTGGGACAAGGGCTTGTCATAACTTAAGCTGCAATTGCCCTGTGCTGTAATGTAAATTACTTTTTTATTTGTTTTTGAGATATGGGAGTCGCTGGCAAGCCCAGTATTTATTGCCCATTCATAATTGACCTTGAGAATGTGGTGGTGAGGCACCTTCTTGAACTGCAGCAGTCCTTGTGGTGAAGATACTCCCACAATACTGTTGGGGAGGAAGTTGCAGGATGTTGACCCAGCGATGGTGAAGGAACGGCGATATATTCCCAAATCAGAATAATGTGTGACTTGGAGGGAAATGTGCAGGTTGTGGTGTTCCCATGCGCCTGCTGCCCTTGTCCTTGTAGGTGCTGGAGGTCGCGGGTTTGGGAGGTGCTGCCGAAGAAGCCTTGGCGAGTTGCTGCAGTGCATCTTGTAGATGGTACACACTGCAGCCACGGTGTGCCGGTGGTGGAGGGAGTGAATGTTTAAGGTGGTGGATGGGGAGCCAATCAAGTGGGCTGCTTTGTCCTGGATGGTGTCGAGCTTCTTGAGTGTTGTTGGAGCTGCGCTCATCCAGGCAAGTGGGGAGTATTCCATCACACTCCTGACTTGTGCCTTGTAGATGGTGGAAAGGCTTTGGGGAGTCAGGAGGTGAGACACTCGCCACAGAATAACCAGCCTCTGACCCGCTCTTGTTGTCACAGTATTTACGTGGCTGGTCCAGTTAAGTTTCTGGTCAATGGTAACCCGCAGAATGTTCATGGTCGGGGATTCGGCGATGGTAATACTGTTGAATGTCAAGGGGTGGTGGTTAGACTCTCGCTTGTTGGAGATAGTCTTTGTCTGACACTTGTGTGGTGCGAATATTATTTGCCACTTATCAGCCCAAGCCTGAATGTTGTCCAGGTCTTGCTGCATGCGGGCATGGACTGCTCCATTATCTGAGGAGTTGCGAATGGAACTGAACACTGTGCAGTCATCAGCGAACATCCCCACTTCTGACCTTATGATGGAGGGAAGGTCATTGAAGAAGCAGCTGAAGAGGGTTGGGCCGAGGACACTGTCCTGAGGAACTCCTGCAGCGATGTCCTGGAGCTGGAATGATTGACCTCCAACAACCACAACCATCTTCATTTATGCTAGGTATGATTCCAGCTAGTGGAGAGTTTCCCCCCCGATTCCCATTGACTTCAGTTTTACTAGGGCTCCTTGATGCCACACTCGGTCAAATGCTGCCTTGATGTCAAGGGCAGTCACTCTCATCTCACCTCTGGAATTCAGCTCTTTTGTCCATGTTTGGATCAAGGCTGTAATGAGGTCTGGAGCCAAGTGGTCCTGGCAGAACCCAAACTGAGCGTCGATGAGCAGGTTATTGGTAAGTAAGTGTTGTTTGATAGTAGTGTCAATGGCAACTTCCATAATTTTGCTGATGATTAAGAGTAGACTGATGGGGCGGTAATTGGCTGGATTGGATTTGTGGACAGGACATACCTGTGCTGTTTTCCTCATTGTCGGATATATGCCAGTGTTGTAGCTGTAGTGGAACAGCTTGGCTAGAGGTGTGGCTAGTTCTGGAGAACAAGTCTTCAGCACGACAGCTGGGATATTGTCAGGCACCTTAGCCTTTGCAGTATCCAGTGCGTTTAGTATTTCTTGATATCACGTGGAGTGAATTGAATTGGCTGAAGGCTGGCTTCTGTGATGGTGGGGACCTCAGGAGGAGGCCGATATGGATCATCCTCTCGGCACTTCTGGCTGAAGATGGTTACAAATGCTTCAGCCTTGTTTTTTTGCACTTATGTGCTGGGCACCATTATCATTACAACAACAACTTGTATTTATATAGTGCCTTTAACATAGTGAAACGTCCCAAGGCGCTCCACAGGAGTGTTATCCGATAAAAGTCTGACACCGAGCCGCATAAGTAGAAATTATCGCAAGTGACCAAAAGCTTGGCCAGAGGTTTTAAGGAATTTCTTGAAGGAGGAAAGAGAGGTAGGGAGGCGGAGAGGTTTAGGTAGGGTGTTCCAGAGCTTGGGGTCTAGGCAACAGAAGGCACGGCCGCCAACGATTAAGCAATTACAATCAGGGATACTCAAGAGGGCAGAATTAGAGGAGCGCGGACATCTCGGGGGGGTGGGGGGGTGGTTGTCGTCTTCTTCTCTCTTAGGCAGTCCCCCGTAGTCGAGGATGACTTGCTTCCACTAATATGAGTTCTAAATGTGGCTGTCCATGAGGGTCCTGATGTTTCAGGTCCTGAACTTCATTTTAAAGGGTGGAAGATGCCTGTGCCTGAATTCTTTTAATGTGGGGTGGCCATTGCACACCAGCGACCACACGGACTGGACAGAGCAAGGTCTTGGTCCAATGGCAAGGGGATCCAAGACGATTGGAGACAAGGCTCTGCTGCATGGGCCTAGCACACACAGCCCTGAATCTAGAAGCCTGGGAACGCTCTGGCCTGCAGGCCTTTCTACAACCAGCAGGCAGCCAAGTGGGTGGGAGGGGAGGGAGGGCTGGGTGGGGAGGAAAAGACAAAATTCCCCCTCTTCCACTTCACCCAGCAACCCAACTGAGAAATGAAAAACTATTACTGAACAATGTCAGCTGCCCTGGAACTCGAACCAGCAACCTCCAGCTTGTGTGTGGGAAGAGGGGCTTGAATATGGTTCGGACAAGAGATTCCGAAACCTTTAACCTGTCTTTTGTCTTTCTCGATGTTGATGGGCATGTCCACCAGTTTGTTCTTTTTTCAAATTTCCAGCATTTGGAGTTCTTTTTCTTTTTATCACTCGAGTGTCAGACTTCAAAAGAAAAACATACCGTGTAAGCTGATCAAAGGAGCTTTATGAATATGTCGAACCCTTAAGTGGTATTTGTTGTGTAAAACACAAAAAATTAATATTTTTAGCATGCTGCCAATGTGAGAACTTTAGATTTTAAAATGTCTCGAGCAAATAAAACCCAATTATGTGCAAAGAAGTGCAAATTGAAAAATCTTCATTCACGATGAAACTTGGATGGTAAATTTATATGCCAACACAACTAAATGATGTGCAAATGTATTCTTTTATCGGAAGCCATTACGTGAATATAGCACTGCTGCAGCATTAGCGGACAGTAAATGGGTTGTGGGGCTGGAGGGGATTACAATGATAGGGAAGGGTGAGGCCATGGAGGGATTTGAAAATAAGGATGAGAATTTTGACATTGAGGCGTTGCTTAACCGGAAGACAATGTAGGTCAGCGAGCACATGGGTGATGGGTGAGTGGGACGATGCGAGTTAAGACATGGACACCTGAGTTTTGGATCACCTCCAGTTCACATAGGGTAGAATGTGGGAGGCCAGCCAGGAGTGCGTTGGAATAGTTAAGTGAAGGGGTAATAAAGGCATGGATGAGGGCTTCAGCAGCGGATGAGCTGAGGCAAGGGAAGGGTGGAGACGGGTGATACAGAGGTGGAAATAGGCGGTCTTAGTTATGCTGTGGTCTTCCCAATATTCAATTGGAGAAAATTTCTGCTCATCCAGAACTGGATGTCGGACAAGTAGTCTGACAATTTAGAGACAGTGGAGGGGTCGAAAGAACTGGTAGTGAGGTAGAGCTGGGTGTCCTCAGCGTATATGTGGAAACTGACACTGTGTTTTTGGATGATGTTGTCAAGGGGCAACAGGTAGATGAGAAATAAGAGGAGGCCAAGGATAGATCCTTGGGGGACACCAGAGGTAACGATGCGGGGGCGGGAAGAGAAACCATTGCAGGTGATTCTCTGGCTACGATTAGGTAGGTAAGAATGGAACCAGGCGAGTGCAGTCCCACCCAGCTGGACAACAGTGGAGAGGCGTTGGAGGAGGATGGAGTGGTCAACCGCGTCAAAGGCTGCAGAAAAGTCAAGAAGGACGAGGAGGGATAGTTTGCCTTTGTCACAGTCACAAAGGATGTTATTTGTAACTTTGATGTGAGCCATTTCGGTACTGTGGAAGGCGCGGAAACCGGACTGGAGGGATTCAAAAATGGAATTGCGGGAAAGATGACTTTGGAGAAGAAAGGGAGGTTGGAGATGGGGCAATGGTTTGCAAGAGCGGAGGGATCGAAGATTGGTTTCTTGAGAAGAGGGGTAATGACGGCAGATTTGAGGGAGAGGGGAATGGTACCTGAGGAGAGCGAACCGTTAACAAGGTCAGCTAACATGGGAGCCAGAAAATGAAGTATGGGAATATTCATGGAGCCTCCAATTGTTTAACGACTGGATGTGGCTGGAAAACTCCTGCTCATTACTTCCTACTGCCCTCCCTCAGCTGATGAATCAGTACTCCTCCATGTTGAACACCACTTGGAAGAAGCACTGAGAGTAGCAAGGGCACAGAATGTACTCTAGATGGGGGACTTCAATGTCCATTACCAAGAGTGGCTCGGTAGCACCATTAGTGACCGAGCTGGCCAAGTCCTGAAGGTCATAGCTGTCAGACTGGGCCTGCGGCAGGTGGGGAGAGAACCAACACAAGAGAATAAGCTACTTGATCTTGTACTCACCAATCTACCTGTTGCAGATGCACCTGTCCATGATAACATTGGTAGCAGTGATCACTGCACAGTCCTTGTGGAGTCAAAGTTCTGACTTCATACTGAGGACACCCTCCAGCGTGTTGTGTGGCACTGCCACCGTGCTAAATGGGATAGATTCAGAACAGGTCCAGCAGCTTAAAACTGGGTATCCTTTGATCTGTTCCGTTGATTGTGGGGTTACTTAGCTCTATCTATAGCATGCTGCTTTCACTGTTTAGCATGTATATAGTCGTGTTGCAGCTTCCCCAGGTTGGCATTTCATTTTTAGGTACGCCTGATGCTGCTCTTGGCATGCTCTTCTGCACTCGTCAGGGTTGGTCCCCAGACTTGGTGGTCATGGTAGAGTGAGGGATATGCTGAGCCATGACGTTACAGATTGTGGTGGAATACAATCCTGCTGCTGCTGATGGCCCACAGCGCCTCATGGATACCCAGTTTTAAGCTGCTGGACCTGTTCTGAATCTATCCCATTTAGCACGGTGGCAGTGCCACACAACACGCTGGAGGGTGTCCTCAGTATGAAGTCAGAACTTTGACTCCACAAGGACTGTGCAGTGATCACTGCTACCAATGTTATCATGGACAGGTGCATCTGCAACAGGTAGATTGGTGAGTACAAGATCAAGTAGCTTATTCTCTTGTGTTGGTTCTCTCCCCACCTGCCGCAGGCCCAGTCTGACAGCTATGACCTTCAGGACTTGGCCAGCTCGGTCACTAATGGTGCTACCGAGCCACTCTTGGTAATGGACATTGAAGTCCCCCATCTAGAGTACATTCTGTGCCCTTGCTACTCTCAGTGCTTTTTCCAAGTGGTGTTCAACATGGAGGAGTACTGATTCATCAGCTGAGGGAGGGCAGTAGGAAGTAATGAGCAGGAGTTTTCCTTACCCATGCTTGACCTGAAGCCATGAGATTTCATGGGCTCCAGAGTCAATGTTGAGGACTCCCAGGACCACTCCCTCCCGACTGTATACCACGTGCCACCACCCCTGGTAGGTCTGTCTTGCCACCGGGGACAGGACATACCCAGGGATGGTGATGGAGGAGTCTGGGACATTGGCTGAATGGTATGATTCTGTGAGTATGACTATGTCAGGCTGTTACTTGACTGGCTTGTGGGACAGCTCTCCCAATTTTGGCATAAGTCCCCAGATGTTAATGAGGAGGACTTTGCAGTGTCGACTTGGCTGGGTGTACCATTTTCGTGTCCAAAGCCAGTGCCTATTCGATGCCGGGTGATCCGTCTGGTTTTATTCTTATTCTTATTTTCTGTAGCGATTTGTTACAACTGAGTGGCTTGCAAGGCCATTTCAGAGTGCAGTTAAGAGTCAACCACATTGCTGTGGGTCTGGATGGGTTTTTACCATCCAGAATGGATGTTTATAACAATCTGATAGTTTCATGTTCACCATTACTGGCACTAGTGTTTTCTTCCAGATTTATTTAATTAAATGAATTTAAATTCCCCAGCTGCCGTGGTGGGATTTGAGCTTGTGTCTCTGGATCATTAGTCTAGGCCTCTGGATTACTAGTCCGGTAACATAACCACTATGCTACTGTTCCCAGTAAAATCTTCATTTTTAAATTATTTTTATTTTTATCATCTCAGAAGGCATTTTCCTTTAAGGAAATGCAATAGTAAGGAGGGACATTAGCCTGGATGATGTGGAATCGGTATGGGTGGAGCTGCGGAATTCCAAATGGCAGAAAATGTTACTGGGAGTTGTGTACAGATCACCAAACAGTCGTAGTGAGGTTGGGGACAGCATCAAACAAGAAATAAGGGATGTGTGCAATAAAGGTACAGCAGTTATCATGGGCGACTTTAATCTACATATTGATTGGGCTAACCAAACTGGTAGCAATGTGGTGGAGGAGGATTTCTTGGAGTGTATTAGGGATGGTTTTCTAGACCAATATGTCGAGGAACCAACTAGAAAGCTCGACTGGGTGATGTGTAATGAGAAGGGACTAATTAGCAATCTGGTTGTGCGAGGCCCCTTGGGGAAGAGTGACCATAATATGGTAGAATTCTTTACGAAGATGGAGAGTGACACAGTTAATTCGGAAACTAGGATCCTGAACTGAAGGAAAGGTAACTTTGATGGTATGAGGTGTGAATTGGCTAGAATAGACTGGAAAATGATACTTAAAGGGTTGATGGTGGATAAACAATGGCAAACATTTAAAGATCACATGGATGAACTTCAGCAATTGTACATCCCTGTCTGGAGTAAAAATAAAACGGGGAAGGTGGCTCAACCATGGCTAACAAGTGAAATTAAGGATAGTGTTACAGCCAAGGAAGAGGTATATGAATTGGCTAGAAAAAGCAACAAACCTGAGGACTGGGAGAAATTTAGACTTCAACAGAGGAGAACTAAGGGTTTAATTAGGAGGGGGAAAATAGAGTACGAAAGTAAGCTTGCAGGGAATATAAAAACTGACTGCAAAAGCTTCTATAAATATGTGAAGAAAAAAGATTGGTGAAGACAAATGTAGGTCCCTTGTAGTCGGATTCAGGTGAATTTATAATGGGGAACAAAGAAATGGCAGACCAATTGAACAAATACTTCGGTTCTGTCCCAAATAACCTTCCGAATGTACTAGGGGACAGTGGGTCCAGTGAGAAGGAGGAACTGAAGGATATCCTTAGGCAGGAAATTGATGGGATTGAAGGCCGATAAATCCCCTGGGCCTGATAGTCTGCATCCCAGAGTACTTAAGGAAGTGGTCCTAGAAATACTGGATGCATTGGTGATCATTTTCCAACAGTCTGTCGACTCTGGAGCAGTTCCTATGGACTGGAGGGTCGCTAATGTAACACCACTTTTTAAAAAAGGAGGGAGAGAGAAAACGGGTAATTGTCGACCAGTTAGCCTGACATCAGTAGTGGGGAAAATGTTGGAATCAATCATTAAGGATGAAATAGCAGCGCATTTGGAAAGCAGTGACAGGATCGGACTAAGTCAGCATAGATTTATGAAAGGGAAATCATGCTTGATGAATCTTCTGGAATTTTTTGAGGATGTAACGAGCAGAGTGAACAAGGGAGAACCAGTGGATGTGGTGTATTTTGACTTTCAAAAGGCTTTTGACAAGGTCCCGCACAAGAGATTGATGTGTAAAATCAAAGTGCATGGTATTGGGGGTAATGTACTGACGTGGATAGAGAACTGGTTGGCAGACAGAAAGCAGAGAGTCGGGATAAACGGGTCCTTTTCAGAATGGCAGGCAGTGACTAGTGGGGTGCCGCAGAGCTCAGTGCTGGGACCCCAGCTCTTTATAATATACATTAACGAATTAGATGAAGGAATTGAGTGTAATATCTCCAAGTTTGCGGATGACACTAAACTGGGTGGCGGTGTGAGCTGTGAGGAGGACGCTAAGAGGCTGCAGGGTGACTTGGACAGGTTAGGTGAGTGGGCAAATGCATGGCAGATGCAGTATCATGTGGATAAATATGAGGTTATACATTTTGGGGACAAAAACACGAAGGCAGAATATTATCTGAATGGCGGCAGATTAGGAAAAGGGGAGGTGCAGCGAGACCTGGGTGTCATGGTTCATCAGTCACTGAAAGTGGGCACGCAGGTACAGCAGGTGGTGAAGAAGGCAAATGGTATGTTGGCCTTCATAGTTAGGGGATTTGAATATAGGAGCAGGGAGGTCTTACTGCAGTTGTACAGGGCCTTAGTGAGGCCTCACCTTGAATATTGTGTTCAGTTTAGGTCTCCTAATCTGAGGAAGGACGTTCTTGCTATTGAGGGAGTGCAGCGAGGGTTCACCAGACTGATTCCAGGGATGGCTGGACTGTCATATGAGGAGAGCCTGGATCAACTGGACCTTTATTCAGTGGAGTTTAGAAGGATGAGAGGGGATCTCATAGAAACATATAAGATTCTGACGGGATTGGACTGGTTAGCTGCGGGAAGAATGTTCCCGATGTTGGGGAAGTCCAGAACCAGGGGACATAGTCTTAGGATAAGCGGTAGGCCATTTAGGACTGAGATGAGGAGAAACTTCTTCACTCAGAGAGTTGTTAACCTGTGGAATTCCCTGCTGCAGAGAGTTGTTGATGCCAGTTCATTGGAT
This sequence comes from Pristiophorus japonicus, assembly GCF_044704955.1. Classification (NCBI taxonomy): domain Eukaryota; kingdom Metazoa; phylum Chordata; class Chondrichthyes; family Pristiophoridae; genus Pristiophorus; species Pristiophorus japonicus. The sequence continues at coordinate 90,344,795 of NC_091991.1, read as the reverse complement.
ATATTCAAGAGGGTGTTAGATATGGCCCTTACGGCTAAAGGGATCAAGGGGTTAGGTGAGAAAGCAGGAAAGGGGCACTGAGGTAAATGATCAGCCATGATCTTATTGAATGGTGGAGCAGGCTCCAAGGGCCGAATGGCCTACTCCTGCACCTATTTTCTTTGTTTCTATGTTTAAGAATCACTCAACTATTTGTGAGTGCTGCTGGCATGGGATTTATTTTCTAATGCAGTCTGGGGGTATTCTCGCCTTCAGAAAATGTTGATTCTTGACACTTTATTTGATGTATTTTTCCGTCATTCTTAAAGCCAACAATCCCAAAATAATTTATCCTGGAAGGGTTCTAGTGATTTAAAATATGAGAATTAAGGAGTTTGTGACTTCGATACAATTTTGATAAACAATTTAACACTTCTTCTTAGACGGTCCCTCGTATCGAGGATGACTTGCTTCAACACCGAAAAGGGATGAGTTCACAGGTGTTTCAATAAACCTCTCTTAAATTAGCAGACCAAAGCAGTAAACATTTGTCCCGCAAATTTGCTGCCGCGTTTCCTATAGCAGTGACTACACTTCAAAAGTATTTCCTTGGCTGTAAAACACTTTTGGACATCCTGAAGTTGTGAAAAGGGCTATATCAATTAAAGTCTTTTTATTGATTCCCTCTTATTACCAACAGTAATTGCTGGCCTCTGTCGCTATTTTAACCGAGTCGGAAAGGTTTCTTTCCTTCTTTTAGAAACAACCCTTATTCTGCACTGCAATCGTTTTCAAAAACATTGAAATTCAAGTTTGCAGGAAGAGCTGAATCCTGTGGCATGTAATGACTGCCTCCAGTCGGGGTTATTGCACTTTTATTGCTTATTAATATCCCTCCTCATCTTTTCCAGGGAACCACTTAAATATCAAAGGTACAGCCCTTCTCCCTGTCACTGTAGAGTAACAAAGGGACCTCCATCAGAACACTTCAACAAACCCAAAATGGTTTTCACGAATATAATCAAGTGCCACAACCCACTTACAAAGAGGCCACATCACACGTCACAGTAGTTTTTTTATTTGTTCATGGGATGTCAGTGTCGCTGGCAAGGCAAGCATTTATTGCCCATCTCTAATTGACCTTGAGAAGGTGGTGGTGAGCCGCTTTCTTGAACTGCTACAGTTGGTGTGGTGAACTGTACTGTTAGGGAGGGAGTTTCAGGATTTTGGCCCAGCGACAATGAAGGAACGGTGATATACTTCCAAGTCAGGATGGTGTGTGACTTGGAGGGGGACTTGGAGGTGATGGTGCTCCTATGTGCCTGCTGTCCTTATGCTTCAGAGTAGTAGAGGTCGCGGGTTTAGGAGGTGCTGCCGAAGAAGCCTTGGCGAGTTGCTGCAGTGCATCTTGTAGATGGTACACACTGCAGCCACGGTGCGCCGGTGGTGGAGGGAGTGAATGTTTCAGGGGTGCTGATGGTGTTGAGCTTCTTGAGTGTTGTTGGAGCTGCACTCATCCAGGCAAGTGGAGAGTATTCCATCACACTCCTGACTTGTGCCTCGTAGATGGTGGAATGGCTCTGGGGAGTCAGGAGGTGAGTTGATTGGTGAGTAGCTGGTGACTGTTTTTTTAAAAAGTTTTTCGTTTATTTCTGCAAAGTATGTTCATAGTCTATTAAATAGAGGCATGGCGGGCAGCTCAGTCTCATGGAATGCACATCCGGTGTCATGTCGGAGGTCTTGGACGTTTCTCATGGCCTGGACAACCACGTGTGCGTGAAATGTCGCCAGCTAAAGAAGCTCGAGCTCCAGTTTCGGAGCATGAGCGGCGGCTGACGTCACTGCAGTGCATCTGTGAGGCTGAGAACTTCGTGGATGGTCACGCCGCAGCTTAAGAGTGTGCAGGCAGAGAGGGAATGGGTGAACATGAGAACATAAGAATTAGAAGCAGGAGTAGGCCATTTGGCCCCTCAAGCCTGCTCCGCCATTCATTAAGATCATGGGTGACCGCCAGACAGACAAGGACGACCAGGCAGGTAGGGCAGGAGTCCCCTGAGTGCAACTTGCTCGCTAACCGGTTTTCAGTCCTGGATACTTGTGAGGGCCATGGGCAATCTGGCACACTCCACTTCCTTTAGGGGCGGTTCCTGGGGCGCTACTGGTGCGGCGAGGGAAGTGCTACACAGATGCTCTACATAGTACTGAGGCGCTTCAACGCCCTTCCCCTTCGCTTGTAGGGAGGGCCGCTGCACACGCTGATGGCCTCCAGTAGGCCACTGGGGCAACTTTGGACTGGGCCTGTAGCCCTGCACCCAAAACAGAGCACTGGGCTGCACAATGGCGGCCCAGATCACGCCTGTCACGCCGGTAATCAAAAAAAGATGGCAGCCCAGAGAGCTGGCACCCTCTCCTTTAAGAAGCGCCCCGAGAGTGGATGGCAGTCAGCTTTGCGGCCCACGGGGACACTGCCTCCACAAATTCCCGGGAGGCAGTCACGCCCCCTCCCCCAGGTGAAAAGTCTCCTGCACCCCATTACCATGCCCCGGAGACGCTAATGGGGCTTTGAAAAGGGACAATTTCGCCTCCCAGGTGTTTGTGTCTCAGGGGATGGCTGGGTGAATGATTGGCAGCTGTGAAGGGGGCTTGTGGTTGTTGTCCCTCCAAACTTCCTCCAAACAAGCCGTAGCACAAAAAGGCAGGTAGTGCAGCGCTAAACATTGTCTCCACCACTAAGTGTAAAATATTAATAGCATTTTGCAACAAGTACAGAAGCGGCCAACCCACTTTCTTATTAAATACCATTCTGGATAATCAAGGGGCTATAGGGAGGGAGGAACTTAATACAATCACTGTCACTAAAGAAGTAGTACTCGGTAAAATAATGGGACTAAAGGCGGACAAGTACCCTGGACCTGATGGCTTACATCCTCGGGTCTTAAAAGAAGTGACTGCAGAGATAGTGGATGCATTGCTTGTAATCTACCAAAATTCCCTGGATTCTGGGGCGGTCCCAGCGTATTGGAAAACCGCAAATGTAACGCCCCTATTTAAAAAAGGAGGCAGTCAGAAAGCAGGAAACTATAGACCAGTTAGCCTAATCTCTATCGTTGGGAAAATGCTGGAGTTCATTATTAAGGAAGCAGTAGCAGGACATATGGAAAAGCATAATTCAATCAAGCAGAGTTGACATGGTTTTATGAAAGGGAAATCATGTTTGACAAATTTGCTGGAGTTCTTTGAGGATGTAACGAACAGGGTGGATAAGGGGGAACCAGTTGATGTGGTGTATTTGGATTTCCAGAAGACATTCGATAAGATGCCACATAAAAGGTTACTGCACAAGATAAAAGTTCACGGGTTTGGGGGTAAGATATTAACATGGATAGAGGATTGGCTAACTAACAGAAAACAGAGAGTCGGGATAAATGAGTCATTTTCCGGTTGGCAAACAGTAACTATGGGGTGCCACAGGGATCGGTGCTGGGCCTCAACTATTTACAATCTATATTAATGACTTGGATGAAGGGACCGAGTGTAATGTAGCCAAGTTTGCTGATGATACAAAGATGGGTGGAAAAGCAAATTGAGAGGAGGACACAAGGGGCTAGATTTTCTATTATTTTTGCATGCAACTGCCCACTTAGTGTCCATTTTACCGCTGAAATGAGGTATAACACCCATATGTCGCCCATTTAGCCACAAAATGGAAACTAATGCCCATTTCTCGGTCACTTATCGGCAAGCGTTACTTTCGGCATATACGTAATGCCGATAAAAAATAATATCGTCCACCACTTTATTTGGGTGGAAAGATCAGAATGGGTGAAACCAATGGCCATAATATCGGCCAGCGTTACTTTTGGCACACAATTAACGCCGAGATTTAATAATACCGCCCGGTCACTGTTTTTTGTCGTAAAGATTACATTTGCCGAAACTAACGCCCAGAAAATGACCCAGCGTTACTTTTGGCACCTCACACACATCTCGCCGACAATGTCGCTCGCCGAAAAAAACCGCTGTGAAAAAGTTGCTCTCACCTGAACTACTCACAGCGGTATGGACGCCATTTTCTAAATCGCAGGTCGCTTCTTTTAAAAGGCTGTTCTGCTTCAACTTCGGGGGAGTTTGGATGTACTATGGAGGTCTTTTAAGGTGATGTGAACATCTGAACAAACATCTTTTCATACTGTGGACAATTGGAATTTACTTTAGGTGTCTTAGTGAGGGCATTTATTGTTTATGAACAATTGGTGTAATACCGACAGTTATTGGAATGGGGCCTGTCATTTCGCAGCCTGTCTTGATGAGTACGCACATGCTACAGACAAGAGAGGCAGAAGATATATTCAGCAGCATTATGTGCCCAATCTAAGATGTGGCAGACTGATTACACCCCCCGCACTTACAGGGAGAAGCAGTCTTACCTCAACTTGTCCGATAACATCTGCTTAGGAGACAACCAACTTGTGGAAGCGCAATCAGTGACATATGCCAGCTCATCAGGGGAGATCTGCAGCCTGCCAGCACCATCAGGACTGCACTGTCCATCAAGGTAAAGGTCACTTTCGTTCTATGCGTCGGGTTCCTTTCAGGCCTCAGCTGGCGACATTTGCGCTATATCTCAGCATGCCACTCATTGTGGCATTAGACAGGTCACTGAAGACTTTTACGCACGCAGGGTGGACTTTATCAGCTTCCCCATGACCAGGGAAGCTCAGACTGAGAGGGCTTTAGGTTTCTATTGAATAGCTAACTTCCTCAAGGTGCAGGGAGCAATAGACTGTACGCACATCGGTATTCGGGCATCTTTTCAGGATGCAGAGATTTTTAGGAACCGCAATGGATTCCATTCCCTGAATGTGCAACTCATTGTCGACCAGCAGCAAATAATTATGGCAGTGAATGCTAAATTTCCGGGCAGCATCCATGATGCTCACATCCAGTGTGAGAGCACTGTATTTGACATGTTTACCAGTCAGCCAAGGTCAATGCTAGATGCTTGGTGACATCTGGCTGATGACCCCCCTGCATGATACCCACACCGAAGCCGAGAAGCGATACAACAAGAGCCACAGAGCCACTCGCAATATCGTCGCGAAAAGCATTGGAGTGCTAAAGCAGCACTTTAGATGCCTGGACCACTCAGGAGGCAAGTTACAATACCACCCTGAGCAGGTAGCTCAATTTGTGGTGGTGTGCTCAATGCTGCACGACTTGGCTATCAGGAGGGGACAAGAATTGCCAGAAGGGACTGATGGTCCACCTCAGGAGAGAGAGGAAGAGGAGGCCGAGGCGATGCACGCTGACCTCGGGCCAGACAATTAGGCTGACGATGAAACCATGCCTCTGCACCCCTCTAGACCGCAGTGGTGGCATCATGGCTGCAAGACTCTTACGTCAGCAGCTCATAAATGTGCGCTTTGCTTGAAAGAACGATGTTATTTACAAAGCTGCAACACTGCTGGGTGTGCAGGTCATACATCAATCGTGTGCATCACCTTGGTAACTGTTAAAGTTTAAGTTGATTCAAGTTAAGTGTAATTTTACCCTTTGATGTTAAGGAATCACCACTATGTAACTGTGCAGCTATCTGAGACAATGCGCAACAAGGTTATGTTAAATAAAAAAACATTAAACCCGACCATTTGTGTGAAATCGTAATTATAGCTGTAAAATACACCCCACTGCACCCCACCCCGACCCTACAACAAATTTATCACATTTACATCATCCGATTGGTCACCATTTCCAGCAACACAAAACACGAATGCAAACCAGCAAGGTGGCCCCCTCGCCCCTTCCCCCGACCCTCCCACCAAAATAGCACCAACAACATAAAAATATGCCCAAGACAACACCTGTGGCCATGCACCTCACTTTCCCCCCTTCACCCTCCCCGCTTCTCCTCCCCACCTCTACCCCTTCCCCTCCTGACTCCAAACCACCTGGCCGAGGAGCTCCTCAAGTGCTGCTTCATTGAGGGGGATGCCAGCAGAACCGCTGCTTGGACGGATACAGGAGAGGACGGTCCTGATGTGGGAACATCCTCCGGGCCAGAAGCAAGAGCTTCCTCCTGGCTCTCATGTGTCGTTGGCAATGGGGGTGAGGCACCTTGGGGTGCAGTGCCACGCTCCGGGACCACTGGGAGGCCTCTGCCACCAGTGTTCCTGGCTGTCAGCTCCAAGGCCGCCGCCATCCGTGGCACGTACTCCGTCATGGTGGCGGACATGCTGGCCCGCTGGAGGGATATGCCCCCCATTGTCTGTTGGATCTGCTGACCTATGTCAACACACCTCCTGGACAAGTGTACCATGTCCCCGCTCAGATCTTCCACTCGTGAAGCAGACCTGCCACTTCGAACCAACCTCCGCTTGGTCGGCGCCGTCCTGGAAACACCTGGGGTGCCCTGTGGCAAGGTGCTTGGGCCCGGTACCTTCACGGTGGATGTGGGAATGGCCACGGCAGCACTACATATCATTGGTGTCGAATGTATTATGGAGGTTGAGGATGCAGGCTCCTCAAAGTCGGCACTGTCATCCGTTGAGAAGGGACCCAGCAGATGCACGAGCAAGAATGGGGGCTCCTCAGCACCAGATGGAGGAGAGTCCGGCGAGTCTGTCCCCGTGCCCCCACCTTCTGGGTTCTGTGTTCTTGCAGTGGGCCACGCTGCTGGTTGAGCTGCAAAACATAAATGAGGTTATTAAAGGAGAAGAGGGTGCTAGGTGAGTCCAGCACTACACACAGCATATGCACGACAATAGCAACACCGCTATCAAGATCATCACAGACATCACATTTCATGACCATCACCAGATTCTGCATTGCAATGATTCTCATGAGGGCATCATTATTTAGAGAAGAATTTTATGATTCATCTATCATATAATATTGGTCAGATATGAGTGGGTGTGGCATCTATTGACCTTACATCACGCAATGGTGTATACTTTACTCACGTGGCATCACATCAGGCTCTGCTGCTGCTTGCGTGACCGACCAGGGTGGATTCCCACTAGTGCCAGCACCCACTCCTCAATGTTGCTGAACATAGAAGCATAGAAACATGAAAATAGGTGCAGGATTAGGCCATTCGGACCTTCGAGCCTGCACCGCCATTCAATAAGATCATGGCTGATCATTCCCTCAGTACCCCTTTCCTGCTTTCTCTCCATACCCCTTGATCCCCTTAGCCGTAAGGGCCATATCTAACTCCCTCTTGAATATATCCAATGAACTGGCATCAACAACTCTGCGGCAGGGAATTCCACAGGTTAACAACTCTCTGAGTGAAGAAGTTTCTGCTCATCTCGGTCCTAAATGGCCTACCCCTTATCCTAAGACTATGTCCCCTGGTTCTAGACTTCCCCAACCTCGGGAACATTCTTCCCACATCTAACCTGTCCAGTCCCATCAGAATCTTGTATGTTTCTGAGATCCCCTCTCATCCTTCTAAACTCCAGTGAATAAAGGCCCAGTTGATTCAGTCTCTCCTCATATGACAGTCCAACCATCCCTGGAACTAGTCTGGTGAACCTCAATAGCAAGAACGTCCTTCCTCAGATTAGGAGACCAAAACTGAACACAATATTCCAGGTGAGGCCTCACTAAGGCCCTGTACAACTGCAGTAAGACCGCCCTGCTCCTATATTCAAATCCCCTAGCTATGAAGGCCAACATACCATTTGCCTTCTTCACCGCCTGCTGTACCTGCATGCCAACTTTCAATGACTGATGTACCATGACACCTAGGTCTCGTTGCACCTCTCCTTCTCCTAATCTGCCACCATTCAGATAATATTCTGCCTTCGTGTTTTTGACCCTGTTAGCGCGAATGTTTTCCTGCAAGAATCACTCGACACTCTGGGTCGGTTCCAATGCCAAAACGGCTTTTATTACTCCGGCGGGGAGAGAGCCTCTGGTCCAACTCCAGGCACTCCACTCTCCAACGAACAAAGAAATTCATCGATACTTATATGTTTTACAATAGTTCATTACAGTTACTCAGCCCACTTCGGCTGGACACAATCCAATTATAATGATTATAGATTACATATAGGTTTCTTTAACCCAATAGAATTCACCTGATACCTCAGGGGCTGTATGTTCGTTTTTTGTCAACTCAGGCTGATTAATGACCTCGTTATGTGAGGTAGGCCTCCCCTTATCTCTGTTCCTCGGGGCTTTGCTGTGCGAAGTCCTTGATTAAGGACATTCCACACCAGGTACTATAATGGTTCGTTATAGTTATCTTGTCTCAAGTGGATGATCCAAGGCATTCCCGGTAGTGGGCCTCACTAGGTCATTGCTCGGTCAGCCTCAGTCAATAGTTCATTGCTTGACTAACTGAGTTCCCATCATGCTTGGGCAGCCATTTTATATGTGGCCACTTTAAACATATATGGGTTTAGATATATTTAGCAGGTGCCTAATGCCTAGTGTTTTGATATATTCAGCAGGTGCCTAATGCCTACAACAATTCCCCCCTATCGGTAAAGGGACTAGTCCTAGTCCCCCTTTAACCGACCGCCCTACCTTTATTAGATTTTGTGCACGGACCGGTACTCCCTGCCTCAATGTGCTGGCCAGTCACGCGGTTTCAGGAGTCCCGGTTGCTTAAATCAAATTGACAAAGGCCAAATCCTCCTGCCCCTTTATTAGACAGGCTTGTTTAGTATCCGGGGACCGGTCATGGGTCCCTCTTCATCATGCTTGGTGCCTGCATGCCTGGCAGGCCATTATGCCCCATGTTATTGCTAAGATCAATTGTATCCCAACCAGTAAGTGTGAAATTATTCGAATCCAAGGATGGATGTTCACATTTATTCCCCAGTCCCAGACCTTTCTCCACCAACTCTGACTTTGTAAGTCTACATCGATATCTTCTTCCAGTACTTTGATTTTAGTTTGCAGCTGGTGGTAGAGCTTTACGGATTGACCCACCCTGAGCCTCAATTCTCGTAATACTTTGGTTAGATGTGGGATAGGGACCTGATCTGGTTCGTCATAATCCTGCAAATGATCGTGGAGCTGATCGGTTACATCAACAACTTCGGGCTTCCGGCGCCTAACCTGGGTGATATGCGCTTGCCCGATCGTGACAGGTCGTAGCGGTGCAAAGCAAAAGTTTGGCTGTGCTATCGGTCATTATACTGTAGGTCATTATACTGGTATGAACGCTCTGTAGTAGAAACGCAGTACCTTCCCTTCCCTCCGTAGCCTGCCCTCGCAAAGTGCCTGTGTGCGGGCACTATTTCTAGTACACATCCGTCGGTTCGGTTAAATCCGTACACGTCCAGCTCCCCTCGGCCCACCGGGTGAGGACATACTGTGTTCTCCCCCCTTTGCTTGCATTCTGTTAGGGAAATCCCGGTAAGTATGTCGTTTCGGCGAACGGCGGAGGTGGTGGTCAGATAATAACGGATGGAGATATTTTCCCGTATTACTCCGATATTCTCCAGTTGGTACAGGGGGAACGGCCCTGAGTCCGGCGTGGCTATAGGGATCATCAGGATTATCCCTATCCCAGTAGTCCTACCCACCTGGCAATCTGGAATCGCTGGGTATACTCGGGTCAGTCCCTTCAGAGTACAATTATCCAGTGTCCCCCTCTGGTTAGCCAACTGAGCTAAATGTGAACTGTCTATCCAATCGGGTACCTCCCCGTGTTGGATCTGATCGAGATTGTGGCGGATCTGTCCCACCATCCACAGACCATAAGCGTGACAGAGTTGCCCCTGTCTTTGCTTTCCGGTATCTTCTCTTTCTCTATCAATGAGGTGATTGATGGTTTTGGCGTGGGCTTCCAGGACTGAGATGCCATCCAACTGGATTTCGACACCCTCCTTTCCTAGGTTGGCTTGGTCTTCCTGGTTTTGCTCCGCCCTTTCTAATAACCCCTTCATCACCCCTCTAAGCTGTTCCACCCTCTCATTTAACCCTTGTATGTCTATCGAGTTTACTACGGAGGTCCCTGTATTGAAGCCGGCAGCAACATCATTAACTATTCCCCTCTTTATCCTGGGGGCTGACTCCTGTCCTCGGAATCTACTGGCACCCATTGCATCAGCAGCCTGCTGCATTACAACTCTACTTAATACATTGTACATTTTCCTTGACTGTTCTGTACAGTATTCCGGCATCTGGATGCCTGAAATAGTGATCAGGACAGGCACAATTTCATGTTTAACATTATCATACAATAATTCCCCTGCGTTGTACATTACGATCCCATTTTCTGGCCCCTTGGTATTTATTGGACAAGGCAGTTCCTTGGGCAATATAGTGGTTCATACGGGGCGTGACATCGGCGAAGGTGAGAAGCACACATACAGTGATATTGCAGCCGCCCCCACCTCCTCGTAGTACCCACACAGCCCCACTCCCTTTTTGCGGATGACTGATTGCTGGGACTGCCCCGGAGGCGCGCAAATTATGCCGAAGGTACATTCATCGGGCCCTTTGACATCTCTCCGTTTAATGCAGCTGCTCCTTATACCCGTGGAGCACTGTACACATACCCGGTTCTTATTAGGATCCACTTGTAACCATGCATTAAAATAAGTTCTGTCCTTGCTCCAGTCCTTGGCTGCTGGGATGCACATTCCATCCGTTAAATTAAACAACACTCTATAGTTCATGTAGTTGTTTATTTCCTGAGTGTGCTGCAATCCGTTGGTATCATCCAGTGTTTGCGTGGGTCTTAAGGTTCCCAATATTATGAGTTGAATCAGTTGCCGCGGTCCCATCTCGGTGAGTTTTATCTGCAATTTTAAACAGACAGCCTGGTCGTCACCAGGTGTTAGGTTCTGGTCTACTTGTGCCGCGGTCACTCTGTGGAATCGGAGGTAAGGATTAGGTTATCCATATTCTTTATAGTCGTACCATCTCTATCACTTCATGTCCCTGACTGGGCTGCCGTCGGTTTTGTATTTGAGCCTGCTGTGCTCGAGCCTGCACGATGACCCATCTAAATATTATCCAAACTCCAATGCCACCACTATTCCTCCAAACATCGCAGTCTGCTTTACTGTTAGGTTGGGTTTGTGGACTACACTTAACCACCGTGGGGTACATTGGCTCTATTGCCATAGGTGATGGTGCTATGGCTGCGCACTGCACTATCCGTCTAGTCCCGTTTTTTAAACATCTCTTCCAACCTGTTTATCTTAACTTTTAACTCTTGACCAGCTAGTTCCGTTTTATTTTTATTCTGAATATCCCACCATTTCCTCTGTCTGTCAGGTGAGTCTTCTTTATTTTATTAAGAAATTCAAATGAGTAAGGTCCAGTGTAAAACAGCTGTCAATGGAAAGGGTTAACTCCTTTACAGATTTGTAAGAAGGCCTGATGTCATTACGTGACTTTGCGTAATCATCCGAATTTTGTTTTTTTTTAAGTCTTTGTGCCTCCAAAACTTGCTTAGAAATTAGGAATCCATTAAAACAGCAGAAATCATTAGTAAAGTGGTCATAATAAAACTCTTCTCATCAGGAAAGACAGCATTTTAGATTAAACTCCAAATTTTCTAAACTTCTAATTCAAGTACTTGCCAAAGAGATTTTTTTTTAAAATGAGAGACTGAAATCCAATTTTCACACAAGCTGTATACATTCCAACATTTCTTTTTTTTTTAACGGTTCCGTTCACTGGGCAAATCTTGTGTTTTATTTCTCTCTCTGCTGAGTTCGCATAGCTTAGATCTTTGCTCCTCAGTTATTTTCAAAACCCTCCTGCTTGTTTAGACTGTTCGGGACTTTTCTTGATAAACAAGTCCACTTTGGAAATCTTTTCAAACTGCAGTGAAACTTTCTCGTAATTTAAAATCATTTTCAATGTAGAGTGTCTTTTACCTCCTCCAATTTTTTTTTCAATTAAACCAATATCTTTTTCACAGTCAATATCAACTAGTATTTAGTAAGTTATGTCTTTTTCCATCACAAACATCCCCTTTTTTTTTCAACACCTAATTAGTGCGTTACGTTTTTTTTTCAGATCACCTTTCTTCAAATAATATTTTACATGGAGGGCTCGTGACTCCGTAAATTTGTTAATTTAAAATCATCAGACAATCGAAGACACTTTTTCTTTCAAATTCGTTCAATTTGTTTACTTTCAAAGTTGCATCTTTATCTTTTTCTTTTCTCCATAACTAGAACGGAGTCAAGCACGTAGGCTTTGAGGGCTGCTTTTCGTTATCTCAAATTCCAATTTCGAGGTCGTTACAATGTTTTTTCTGAACTGCTAAAGCTTGCTGTTCCAACATTTTTCAAAAGTCCCTTTTACACCTTCGCAGATAGCTCGCCACTCGCCCAGGAGTTTGATCTGATCCGTGAAGGTATTTCTAGATTGTTTCCAAACCTTTTAGTTTTATTTCTCCTTTTTTCTTTAAGAGATTTAATTTAATAATTAAATATATGGAGTAATATATTAGCATGGATAGAGGATTGGCTAACTAACAGAGAGTCGGGATAAATATTATTTTCTGGTTTGCAAACAGTAACTTGAGGGGTGCTGCAGGGATCGGTGCTGGGGCCTCAACTATTTACAATCTATATTAATAACTTGGTTGAAGGGACCGAGTATAATGTAGCCAAGTTCACTGATGATACAAAGATGGGTGGGAAAGCAAACTGTGAGCAGGACACACAAAATCTGCAAAGGGATATAGACAGGCTAAGTGAGTGGGCAAAAATTTGGCAGATGGAGTATAATGTGGGAAAATGTGAGGTTATCCATTTTGGCAGAAAAAATAGAAAAGCAAATTATAATGTAAAAGGAGAAAAATTACAAAGTGCTGCAGTACAGAGAGACCTGGGGGTCCTTGTGCATGAAACACAAAAGGTTAGTATGCAGGTGCAGCAAGTGATCAGGAAGGCCAATGGAATGTTGGCCTTTATTGCAAGGGGGATGAACGCAAAAGAAGTCCTGCTACAACTGTACAGGGTATTGGTGAGGCCACACCTAGAGTTCTGCATTTAGTTTTGGTCTCCATATATAAGGAAGGATATACTTGCATTGGAGGCTGTTCAGGGAAGGTTCACTAGATTGATTCCGGAGATGAGGGGGTTGACTTATGAAGATAGGTTGAGTAGGTTGGGCCTATACTCATTGGAGTTCAGAAGAATGAGAGTTGATCTTATCGAAACATATAAGATACTGGGCTCAATTTTCCCTGGTCACTTGCGCCGTTTTTTTGGCACACGTCATTTTTTTCTGGCGTATTTATTTTTTTCCAAGTATCCCCCTGCAATCTGCGCCGGTGTAACTGACTTAGTTACGATTTTTCTAGGTCAGTTTTTTTGACGTCATAGGCGTTCCCTCATGTCTGCGCCGGTTCTTTCAATTGTTCGCAGTATGGCCAACATTTTTTTTCTTAGATCGGTGTATCTGGCCACTTCTGGTGAGTTAAGAAAACCAGCGCACATTCACAAATCGGCGCTGAAAGACGCCATTGTTTTTAAATCGAAGATTTTTGAGGGAGTCACGAACACTGTTAAATTCAATAATAAAGTTCAACTTTTTTTTAACCTGTCAACGTAGAAGTGTAAATTTCTTGGATTTCAGAAGTTTTCTCTTTTTTAATCACTGACTCACCACCAGCGAACGTGTTGAAGCAGAGCTGGAGGATCGTAGGTTTGGCCAGCAGAATCGGCCTCGCGCCCGGACACAGCGGCTGGGGGTTTGGCTACAAAACAAGCCGTGGTGAGGGGGAGTGAGGGGGAAGAGAGAGAGAGAGCGAGGTGCCAATCGGAAGGCTTGGAGCCCGGGGAGGGGGAGGGAGAGAGAGAAGTCACTACAATTATTAAAGGCTGGGGTCGAAGGGGGATGGGTGTTGGGGGTGTGTGGGCGGGGGGGGGGGGAAGGGGAGAGAGAGAGAGAGCTGCCGATCGGAAGGCTTGGAGCCCGGGGAGGGGGAGGGAGAGAGAGAAGTCACTACAATTATTAAAGGCTGGGGTCGAAGGGGGATGGGTGTTGGGGGTGTGTGGGCGGGGGGGGGGGAAGGGGAGAGAGAGAGAGAGCTGCCGATCGGAAGGCTTGGATCCCGGGGAGGGGGAGGGAGAGAGAGAAGTCACTACAATTATTAAAGGCTGGGGTCGAAGGGGGATGGGTGTTGGGGGGGTGTGGGGGGGGGGGAAGGGGAGAGTGAGAGAGAGCTGCCGATCGGAAGGCTTGGATCCCGGGGAGGAGGAGTGAGAGAGAGAAGTCATAAGACTGGGGGGAAGAGAGGAGAAGTCACAAGACCTTTGAGTATGATCCAGCCATACAGACCTGGAGAGATATGACTGTGAACCTGTGCTGCCTGTTTTCCTGCCATTTTGAGCTTCTTTTAAAGGTTACATTTAAGTATGGGGACAATACTGACAATGCCATACCTTGTGCGAGCCTTCTGCATCATGGTGCTACGTAGGAGACAATTGATTCAGCTTTATCGCATCAGGAACATCAGAGCCCATAGAATGCTGAGCAGGAGGCCTTACCCACCTCGAGACAGGCGTTCGTACCATTCCGGAGGCTACTTGCTATACTCCCCTGAGCTTGTTGGTCAGTTCACTGTGTGCTGCATGCTGCATAACTTAGTCATCATGTGGCAGCAGCAGCTGGTAGTGGAAGACCCACCTGCGGTGAGAGTGGCTGATGATAATGATGTGGAAGATGCAGGTGATGTGCAGGAGGAGGAGGAGGACGACGAGAATGAGGAAGCCATGCAAGTGCCTGAAGCCAGAGCACAACGACGGAGGCGGGCGGGCCATCGTGCTCCTTTAACGATTGCTCGAGTCTTGCACCAGCAGCTCATCCATGAACGCTTTACTGATGCCTGAGGGATCAGCGACAACTATTCCACATAGACATGTTTATGTTTGGAGTTGTTCCGTAATGTTGTGTTGTGTTACTGGAACATGATTCAGTTTTAATGTAAAATATATTTTATTCAAAAGTTTACAATAACTTAACTTTAGTACTGGATGTCAGGCAAGCAGTCTGACAATTTAGAGATGTTGGAGGATTCGAGAGAGATGGTGTCGAGGTAGAGCTGGGTGTTATCAGCATACATGTGGAAACTGACTCTATTTTTGGATGATGTTGCCGAGGGACAGCATGTAGATGAGAAATAGGAGGGGGCCAAGGATAGATCCTTGGGGGACACCAGAAGTAAGGATGTAGGAGCAGGAAGAGAAGCCCTTGCAGGGCTGATTTAACCCTGATTTAAGTCGATCCATCATTGGTGGCTGTGCTTTCAGCTATCAAGGCCCTAATCTCTGGAATTCCCTCCCTAAACCTCTCTGCCTCTTTACCTCTCTTTCCTCCTTTAAGAGGCTATGATTAGATAGATAAGTATGGAACCAGGTGAGTGCAGTCCCACCCAGCTGGACCACGGTGGAGAGGCATTGGAGGAGGATGGTGTGGTCAACCGTGTCAATGGTTGCAGACAGTTCGAGAAGGATGAGGAGGGATAGTTTATCTTTGTGTCAGTCACATAGGATGTCATTTGTGACTTTGATAAGAGCTGTTTCGGTACTGTGGAAAGGTGGAAACCTGATTGGAGGGATTCAAACATGGAGTTCTGATAAAGATGGGCATGGATTTGGGAAAGAATGCAGAAAGACTTGGATTTATATAGCGCCTTTCATAATCACCGGATGTCTCAAAGCGCTTTACAGCCAATGAAATACTTTTGGAGTGTAGTCACTGTTGTAATGTGGGAAATGCAGCAGCCAATTTGCGCACAAGCAAGCTCCCACAAAAAAAGAGGAATGTGATAATGTCCAGTTAATCTGTTTTTTTTTGTTATGTTGATTGAGGGATAAATATTGGCCAGGTCACCAGGGATAACTCCCCTGCTCTTCTTCGAAATAGTGCCATGGCATCTTTTACATCCACTTGAGAGAGCAGACGGAGCCCCGGTTTAATGTCTCATCCAAAAGACAGCACCTCTGACAGTGCAGTGCTTCCTCTGCACTGCACTGGAGTGTCAGCCTAGATTTTTTTGTGCTCAAGTCCCTGGAGTGGGAAGCAATAACATGTTCAAGGACTGGCGGTAGTTTGCAAGGATGGAAGGTTCATGGGAGAGAGAACCATTAACAATGTCAGCTAAAATGAGAGTCAAAAAAGGTAGTTGGGTGGTCAGCAGTTTGGTGGGAATAGGTTTAAAGGAGCAGAACGTGGGACTCGTGGACAAGCTGAACTCGGATGGAGCACGAGGAGAGATCGGAGAAAAACTGGAATAGGATGTGAGTTCCATGCTAGGGCAGGTGAGAATCTTAGAAGAAGGTTGGCCCAGTGGGCTAGTGGAAGGAAGGAAAGTGGAAGAGGCAGCTGATTGGATGGTCTCCATCTTAGTGCGAAAGTAGTCCATGAGCTCCTCGCACTTGTGGTTGGAAGATAGGGGAGAGGGGTTTAAGAAACCGTTTGGTGTAGAGAAAAGAAGCTGGGGATTATCTTTGCATTCCAAAATTATCCTGAAATAGTAAGCAGTACCCTGACAGCAGCATCCTATAGTGCTCTATGTGGTCTAGCCAGATCTGATGGTGACCAGTTATCCACCATATCCAGTGAAGTCTGCATCCCTTGGACTTAAGGAAGCAGAGATGAGGGCTATATCGGGGGTAACGGCCAAGGTGAGAGAGAGTAATGGATTTAATGGGTCCTTCGGAGGATGCCAAGTGAGACACAAAGGGAAGCTGTAGGTTGATCTCATATGGAGTCAAGCCTGGGACAGCGGCAGGAAAATAGGAAGATCAAAGAGTAATGAAGAGTTTGGGTAAGGATTTGGGATTAGCATGCCCAAGGGGGGAGAAATGAAAGGAGGCATGACGACAGGGTAGAGCGGTTGAGCAGATCGGTAGCTACAGAAATGTTCTGGTGATTGGAGGGCCAAGGTCTAGACAGTTGGGATTTTGAAAGTGCATTTGTATGTGACTTGCGAGAGAATTTTTTTCCCGGGCCGGACACAGAAGGAAGTAGCGATACATGGAGCTGGTCAGAGATGGCCTTATCTGTGATTGACACGATGGAAGTAGCGGTGCTACGTGAGATGGCAAGGTCAAGGGGATGGCCGTGAATATGGGTTGGGGAGTTTACATGGAGGGAGTGATTAATGATGGATAGGAGGACAATGAACTCAGAGGAGAGAGAGATGGAGGTTGAAATCACAGACGATGAGCAGTCACTCGTGCAGAGACTGAGTGAGGAAAGCAGTGAAGATATTTAGGCGAGAATATTTTTATGGTACTTGGGTGGGTGGTAGAGAATGAGAATTTTAAATGAGAGGTGAGGGGTGGAGAAAGGAGGAGAAAGTGCCAAAAGAGTAGGGGCACAGACCAAGGTGTGATGTGGTGATAAGAGCCACACCGCTATCATAACGTTCTGGGCGGGGGGAAGGTATAGCCAGACGGAGAGGCTTCATTTAGGGGGCAGATGTCATCACCCTCAGCCAAGGCCATGTCATCAATGCAATCATCCACAATAAGCTCATGGATGACAAGGGTCTTATTCACAAATGATTGGACATTCTGGAGGGAAATGCAGTAAGGGGCAGTAAAAGCTGATCTGCTGCAAGAGTTTACAGATCAGCATTGGGAGGACTGAGTTGGATGAGGAGGAGATTGACAAGATTAGCCCCCAGTGGGCACGCTGGGCGGGAAGATCGGTGAGAGAGTAGGATGGGGGCAGTTCGTGTTGCTGCTCTTAAGGAGGCAGCGATGAGTACCTCGACGGCCCTTCGGAGGATGCCAAGTGAGGCATAAAGGGAAGCTGTAGGTTGATCTCATATGGAGTCAAGCCTGGGACAGCAGCAGGAGAATAGGAAGATCAAAGAGTAATGAAGAGTTTGGGTAAGGATTTGGGAGGTTAGCATACCCAAGAGGGGAGAAATGAAAGGAGGCATGATGACAGGGTAGAGCGGTCAAGGAGGGGTGGAAAGTAAAGAAAGGTGGGGGGAAAAAGTGGAAATAGAAGTGGTGGGCTCGGGTCTGGAGCGGCAGCCACAACGTGCACGCGATTGGACATGGACAATCTCAAGTTACACAGTAATTTTTAGGAAACATATATCCTGGTAGTAACAGGGAATAGAGAGGAGACAATAGGAGAGAGTCCAGAATTAAAGTTAGAGGTCCCATGGTGGGATAAAGTTGGTATAGGTAGGGTGGAGTCAGCCTGAAGCATCGATGAACTATTGTCCAAATTTGGAGTCAGGTGTTGCGGGTGAGCGAAATCCAGAAGCTATTTGAAGGGTAGAGTATTGGAGGATAGAAATATTTCCATGGGAATGAAGAAGCAGGAGATATACAGAGTTGGTTGCAGGGCAGAAAGATGGTGAAGTTGGAGGTCACTAAAAGATCCAGATCCAGACACCATTCCAGCTCCTTCCAACGCTGGTCACCACAGCCGTGATGGCAGCAGTCTTTGTTTGCTTGGCAGAAAGACAACTGTTGGACATCTTGGGAGTTAAGGGTTACCAGTCGAATTTCGTTGCATCTTGGAGCAACAGGCTTTCCACTATAAAAGAGTGGGTGACCTTGCAGTATCGTGAGAGGAAGGCATAGCTTGTCTTCTGATATATAAAGTGATTGTGCAAGGAAACAAGTGTTAGTAATGACGTCAGCCATGAGTGATTAAAGTGTAACTTTAGGGTAATAATCAAAGATAGAGGGATCCATTAGCTACAGTATTGAAAGATAATGGTTGATAAAGCTTATTCTTCAAAGATGTCAGTAGCTGTTGGATCATGAAGTCTTGTTAGGGGAAGTAGCTTTTGAGTAAACAACTACAAGTGTTTACATGTATAGTCTGTCTTCAAATGATTTGGAAATAAAAACATCATTCAGTCTTATCTATGACATTTACCTATGATGTAGACAAAATATGGGCCCAGAAATCCCGATCGAGGTCTTCCCGTGGGCAAACTACTGAAAAAAGGGGAAAAAAATGCACACTTACCTGAAGGTGCTGTGCCCGCTCGAACTTCCGATCCTGAGGCCTTCACCCCCTACGCATCAGAGCGCGTGCACATTGGAACATCATTATGCTGGAGCTGGAGTCACATGGCTCTGGGCAGCCAATCAAGGTACAGTATTTTCTCATTCATAATAATGGTAACTCTAAGTTGGAGTTCCCATTATTATGAATGAGAAACCCCCCCCAAACACACACAACACTAATAAAAATATAGAAAAATACACTACATATTTAAGATTAATTTAAATTAAAGTTCTTAAAAAAAATATATATTTTCCTGACTTTAAAATTTTTTTTTAAAATTATGCCTTAAAATAAACTTACCATAGTGGGGAGGGTTTTTAACAATAAAGTATGTTTTCATACGTGTCAATTTAATTTAATTTTAATGTTTATGTATGTTTTTAAACACTTGCGCCTGTAAAAGTAGGCTATAGGCCTGCTTTTTCAGGCGCAAGATTTTTGAAGACATTTGCTGGGCAAGATATGCCCTTGCAAGTGTCCTCGCTCCCGATTTGCACGAGATCTGTCAAGCCAGAAACTTGACAGATCGGAAAAGCCGGTTTTCAAAGTATGCACATTGCTCGCTGAAAACTGGCTTTTCCGATGCCTTCCCGGGTCCGCAGAAATTTCGTACAGACCCGGGACATCGGAATTTCAGGCTCAATATGTATAAAGCAGCATGGTTTTCAGCATTACTTCGGAGGGCTCGAAAGATAGAACGTGAGGCAAAAAAGCCATTCTCTGTATACAATTAGGCTGATCACCTGTACTGTGTATCTCTAAAATCTGTTGCACATAGTACAGTACGAAGTGTCTCGTGCTTACTCAAAACGTGTTGTTGTGAACCATAGAAGGAAGGAGGTTGACTGCTAACATTTGGTGCCGTGAAGTCATCCAATGAATACATGGATGGTGAGCATGATTTAATATCGATAGTAGCTATAACTAGCTCCTGGGAATAGCAACCTAGGGAATTGGATGAAATCAGACAAAATAGCCGGGTTCTCGACCAAGTTGGTCCTTTTGAACATTTCTGACTGGATTAAGAGTAAGGGGGTCCTTTCAGTTTTTCCAAAGAGCTTGGAGGAGATTGAGCAAACACTGGAGAATATGTGTCTGAAGAAACAAAAAGATAACAGAAACAAAATGAAAGGAGACAGAGAGCAGAACTATTGCAAGGAATTTGTCTGGGAATAGGCACACTATGGGGGCAGCATGATCAGATGCAGGCTGAAAATAGGTGATTGAAGGTAGAAAGAGAGAAATTTAAGGAGAAGTATGATGCAGTCAGGGTCCACACTGCAAGCTACTCATTTTTTCCTGGCTAGTCACGTTGCTGTGGTGCAAATGCATGATGAGAGAGAGGAATTGGAAGATAAAGTACACAGCTTAGAAGATGAGGTGGAAAGACTGCAGATAGAAATGGTGCTGGAAAAAGTGTGCCAACAGAAACAGTACAGAAACATACAGAAACAGGCACACAAGCAAAAACAAAAAGTCAATGGCCTTGGCTAATAGAAACATAGAAATTTACAGCACAGAAGGAGGCCACTTCGGCCCATCATGTCCGCGCCGACCGACAAGGAGCCGCACGGCCCTTGGTCAGCAGCCCTGAAGGTTACATATAAACCGATGAGCAATGAACAATGGCGGTAAGGCAAAGAGCATCCAGCCCAACCAGTCCGCCCCACACAACTGTGACACCCCTTATACTGAAACATTCTACACTCCACCCTAACCGGAGCCATGTGATCTCCTGGGAGAGGCAAAAACCAGATAAAAATCCAGGCCAATTTAGGGAGAAAAAAATCTGGGAAAATTCCTCTCCGACCCATCCAGGTGATCAAAACTAGTCCAGATCATCAGTCTGGCCATATTCTATTCCCTGCAGTACTTACCATTATATCTGCGCCGGCCAACAAAAGGTCATCCAGTCTAATCCCAATTACCAGCTCTAGGTCCGTAACCCTGCAGGTTACGGCACTTTAAATGCCCATCGAACCATCTCTTAAAAGTGGTGAGTGTTTTTGCATCCACCACTCTTCCAGGCAGAGTGTTCCAGATCCTCACAACCTTCTGCATAAAGAAGCCCCCCTCAAATCCCCTCTAAATCTTCCACCTTAAAACTATGCCCCCTCACAATAGACCCCTCCACCATGGAAATAGGTCCTTACTATCCACTATGTCTAGGCTCCTCAATATTTTGTACACCTCAATGAGGTCTCCTGTCAACTTCCTCTGTTCCAATGAGAACAAACCCAGCCTATCCAATCTGTCCTCATAACTAAGATTCTCCATTCCAGGCAGCATCCCAGTAAATCTCCTCTGCACCCTTTCTAGTGCAATCACATCTTTCCTATAATACGGCTACCAGCTAACCAGCCTAATCAAAGTATTATACAATTTAAGCATAACCTCCCTGCTCTTATATTCTATGCCTTTGCCAATAAAGGCAAGCATTCCGTATGCCTTCTTAACCACCTTATTTACCTGGCCTGCTACTTTCAGAGATCTGTGGACAAACACTCCAAGGTCCCTTTATTCATCTACACTATTAAGTGGCCTACCGCTTAATGTGTATACCCTTTCCTTATTAGCCCTCTCAAAGTGCATCACCTCACACTTCTCTGAATTAAATTCCATTTGCCACTGCTCGGCCCTCCTGACCAGTAGATTGATATCCTCCTGCAGCCCATGACTTTCCTCTTCATTATCAACCACACAGCCAATTTTAGTGTCATCTGCAAACTTCTCAATCGTGCTCCCTATATTCAAATCTAAATTGTTGATATATTTACCACGCATTTCAAGCACCCTCAATACCCTTCACACTATATTTGTCCCAATCAATATTTGGATAGTTAAAATCCCCTACTATTACTACCCTGTGGTTTTTAGACTTCGCAGCAATTTGCCTACATATTTGCTCCTGTATCTCCCTCCCACTGTTTGGGGGTCTATAATACACGCCCAGCAGTGTGATCGCCCCTTTTTTATTTTTCAATTCGACCCATATGGCCTCATTTGATGATCCCTCTAACATATCATCCGTCCTCACCGCCGTAATATTTTCTTTAATCAGTAGCGCAACCCCCCCTTCCCCTTTTTACCCCTCTCTCTATCTTGTCTAAAAATCCCGTAACCAGGAATATTGATCTGCCAAACCTGCCCCTCCTTCAGCCATGTATCTGTAATGGCTATAATGTTATACTCCCAAATGTCTACCTGTGCTCGAAGCTCATCCGCCTTATTCGCTATACTCCTTTCATTAAAGTATATACCATTTAGCACGGGAAAACCGCCTTGCTTACTAATTACTAAGCCTTGTTTCCTCTGTCTTACATAGAAACATAGAAAGTAGGTGCAGGAGTAGGCCATTCGGCTCTTCGAGCCTGCACCACCATCCAATATGATCATGGTTGACCATGCAACTTCAGTACCCCATTCCTGCTTTCTCTCCACACCCCTTGATCCCTTGAACCATAAGGGCCACATCTAACTCCCTTTTGAACATATCCAATGACTTTCTGTGGTACAGAATTCCGCAGGTTCACAATTCTCTGAGTGAAGAAGTTTCTCCTCATCTCAGTCCGAAATAGCTTACCCCTTATCCTTAAACTATGACCCCTGGTTCTGGACTTCCCCAACATCAGGAACATTCTTCCTGCATCTAACCTGTCCAATCATGTCAGAATTTTAAATGTTTCTATGAGATCCCCTCTCATTCTTCTAAATTCCAGTGAATATAAGTCTAGTCGATCCAGTCTTTCTTCATATGTCAGTCCTGCTATCCCGGGAATCAGTCTGGTGAACCTTCACTGCACTGCCTCGATAAGCAAGAATGTCCTTCCTCAGATTAGGAGACCAAAACTGCACACAATACTCAAGGTGTGGTCTCACCAAGGCCCTGTACAACTACAGTAAGACCTCCCTGCTCCTATACTCAAATCCCCTCGCTATGAAGGCCAGCATGCCATTTGCCTTCTTCACTGTCTGCTGTACCTGCATGCCTACCTTCAATGACTGATCTTCACTAATCTTTTTCCTTTCACATACCTATAGAACCTTTTGCAGTCAGTTTTTATGTTCCCTGCAAGCTTACTCTCAAACTCTATTTCCCCCCTCCTAATTAAACCTTTAGTCCTCCTCTGCTGAATTCTAAATTTCTCCTAGTCCTCAGGCTTGCTGCTTTTTCTGGCCAATTTATATGCCTCTTCCTTGGATTTAACACTTTCCCTAATTTCCCTTGTCAGCCACGGTTGAGCCACCTTCCCTTTTTTTATTCTTACGCCAAACAGGGATGTACAATTGTTGTAGTTCATCCACGTGATCTTTAAATGTCTGCCATTGCCTATCCACCGTCAACCCTTTAAGTATCATTCTCCAGTATATCCTAGCCAATTCACGTCTCATACCGTCGAAGTTTCCTTTCTTTAAGTTCAGGACCCTAGTCTCTGAATTAATTGTGTCACTCTCCATCTTAATGAAGAATTCTACCATATTATGGTCACTCTTCTGCAAGGTGCCCCGCACGACCAGATTGCTAATTAATCCTCTCTCGTTATACAAGACCCAATCTAGGATGGCCTGCTCTCTAGTTGGTTCCTCAACATATTGTTCTCGAAAACCATCCCTTATACACTCCAAGAAATCCTGCTCCATTGTATTGCTACCGGTTTGGTTAGCCCAATCAATATGCAGATTAAAGTCACCCATGATAACTGCTGTACCCTTATTGCACGCAACCCTAATTTCCTGTTTGATGCCATCCCCAACTGTTTGGTGGTCTGTACACAACTCCCACTAATGTTTTCTGCCCTTTGGTGTTGCGCAGCTCGACCCATATAGAAACATAGAAAATAGGTGCAGGAGTAGGCCATTCGGCCCTTCGAGCCTGAACCGCCATTCAATAAGATCATGGCTGATCATTCCTTCAGTACCCCTTTCTTGCTTTCTCTCCATACCCCTTGATCCCCTTAACCGTAAGGGCCATATCTAACTCCCTCTTGAATATATCCAATGAACTGGCATCAACAACTCTCTGCGACAGGGAATTCCACAGGTCAACAATTCTCTGAGTGAAGAAGTTTCTCCTCATCTCAGTCCTAAATGGCCCACCCCTTATCCTAAGACTATGTCCCCTGGTTCTGGACTTCCCTAACATCGAGAACATTCTTCCCACATCTAACTTGTTCAGTCCCGTCAGAATCTTATATGTTTCTATGAGATCCCCTCTCATCCTTCTAAACTCTAGTGAATAAAGGCCCAGTTGATCCTCTCCTCATATGACAGCCCAACCATCCCTTGAATCAATCTGGTGAACCTTCGCTGCACTCCCTCAATAGCAAGAACGTCCTTCCTCAGATTAGGAGACCAAAACTGAACACAATATTCCAGGTGAGGCCTCACTAAGGCCCTGTACAACTGCAGCAAGACCTCCCTGCTCCTATATTCAAATCCCCTAGCTATGAAGGCCAACATACCATTTGCCTTCTTCACCGCCTGCTGTACCTGCGTGCCCACTTTCAGTGACTGATGAACCATGACACACAGGTCTCGTTGCACCTCCCCTTTTTCTAGTCTGCCGCCATTCAGATAATATTCTGCCTTCATGTTTTTGCCCCCAAAATGGATAACCTCACATTTATCCACATTATACTGCATCTGCCATGTATTTGCCCACTCACCTAACCTGTCCAAGCCACCCTGCAGCCTCTTAGTGTTCTCCTCACAGCTCACACCGCCACCCAGTTTAGTGTCATCCTCAAACTTGGAGATATTACACTCTATTCCTTCATCCAAATCATTAATGTATATTGTAAAGAGCTGGGGTCTCAGCACTGAGCCCTGCGGCACTCCACTAGTAACTGCCTGCTATTCTGAAAAGGACCCGTTTATCCCGACTCTCTGCTTCCTGTCTGCCAACCAGTTCTCTATCCACGTCAGTACATTACCCCCAATACCATGCGCTTTGATTTTGTACACCAATCTCTTGTGCGGGACCTTGTCAAAAGCTTTTTGAAAGTCCAAATACACCACATCCACTGGTTCTCCCTTGTCCACTCTACTAGTTCCATCCTCAAAAAATTCCTGAAGATTCGTCAAGTATGATTTCCTTTTCATAAATCCATGCTGACTCGGTCCGATCCTGTCACTGCTTTCCAAATGGGCTGCTATTTCATCCTTAATGATTGATTCCAACATTTTCCCCACTACTGATATCAGGCTAACTGGTGTCTAATTACCCGTTTTCTCTCTCCCTCCTTTTTTAAAAAGTGGCGTTACATTAGCTATCCTCCAGTCCATAGGAACTGATCCAGAGTCGATAGATTGTTGGAAAATGATCACCAATGCATCCACTATTTTTAGGGCCACTCCCTTTAGTACTCTGGGATGCAGACTATCAGGACCCGGGAATTTATCGGCCTTTAATCCCATCAATTTCCCTAACACAATTTCCCGCCTAAGAAGGATATCTTTCAGTTCCTCATTCTCACTAGACCCACTGTCCCCTAGTACATTCGGAAGGTTATTTGTATCTTCCTTTGTGAAGACAGAACCGAAGTATTGGTTCACTTGGTCTGCCATTTCTTTGTTCCCCATTATAAATTCACCTGAATCCGACTGCAAGGGACCCACATTTGTCTTTACTAATCTTTTTCTCTTCACATATTTATAGAATCTTTTGCACAGTTTTTATGTTCCCTGCAAGCTTCCTCTCGCACTCTATTTTCCCCTTCTTAATTGAACTCTAGTCTTCCTCTGTTGAATTCTAAACTTCTCCCAGTCCTCAGGTTTGTTGCTTTTTCGAACCAATTTATATGCCTCTTCCTTGGTTTTAACATTATCCTTAATTTCCCATTTTAGCCATGGTTGAGCCACCTTCCCAGTTTTATTTTTATTCCAGATAGGGAGGTATAATTGCTGAAGTTCATCCATGTGATCTTTAAATGTTTGTCATTGCTTATCCACCGTCAACCCTTTAAGTATCCTCTGCCAGTCTATTCTAACCAATTCACACCTCATACTGTCGAAATTACCTTTCCTTAAGTTCAGGACCCTAGTTTCCGAATTAACTTTGTCACTCTCCATCTTAATAAGGAATTCTACCATATTATGGTCACTTTTCCCCAAAGGGTCTCGCACAACAAGATTGCTAATTAATCCCTTCTCATTACACATCACCCAGTCTAGGATGGCCAGCTCCCTAGTTGGTTCCTCGACATATTGGTCTCGGAAACCATCCCTAATACACTCCAGGAAATCCTCCTCCACTGCATTGCTACCAGTTAGGTTAGCCCAATTTATAGGTAGATTAAAGTTGCCCATGATTACTGCTGTACCTTTATTGCACACATCCTTTATTTCTTGTTTGATGCTGTCCCCAACCTCACTACTACTATTTGGTGGCCTGTACACAACTCCCACTAGCGTTTTCTGCCCTTTGGAATTCCGCAGCTCCACCCATACCGATTCCACATCATCCAGGCTAATGTCCTTCCTTACAATTGAATTGATTTCCTCTTTAACCAGCAACGCCACCCCGCCTCTTTTTCCTTTCTGTCTATCCTTCCTAAATGCTGAATACCCTTGGATGTTGAGTTCCCAGCCTTGGTCACCCTGGAGCCATGTCTTCGTGATGCCAATCACATCGTATCCGTTAACTGCTATCTGCGCAGTTAATTCATCCACCTTATTCCGAATACTCCTCGTATTGAGGCTCAGAGCCTTCAGGTTTGTCTTTTTAACACACTTTTCCCCTTTTGAATCTTGCTGTAATGTGGCCCTTTTTGCTTTTTGCCTTGGGTTTCTCTGCCCTCCACTTTTACTGTTCTCCTTTCTATCTTTTGCTTCTTCCCCCTTCTATTTCCCTCTGTCTCTCTGCAATAGGTTCCCATCCCCCTGCCATATTACTTTAACTCCTCCCCAACATCACTAGCAAACACTCCCCCTAGTACATTGGTTCCGATCTTGCCCAGGTGCAGACCGTCCGGTTTGTACTGGTTCCACCTCCCCCAGAACCGGTTACAACATCCCAGGAATTTGAATCCCTCCCTTCTGCACCATTTCTCAAGCCACATATATTTCTGAGCTATACTGCGATTCCTACTCTGACTAGCACGTGGCACTGGTAGCAATCCTGAGATTACTACTTTTGAGGTCCTACTTTTTAATTTAACTCCTAGCTCCCTAAATTCGTCTCTTAAGACCTCATCCCGTTTTTTACCTATATCGTTGGTACCTATATGCATCACGACAACTGGCTGTTCACCCTCCCTTTTCAGAATGTCCTGCACCCACTCCGAGACATCCTTGACCTTTGCACCAGGGAGGCAACATACCATCCTGGAGTCTCGGTTGCGGCAAAGGACCCGTTTATTCCGATTCTCTGCTTCCTGTCTGCCAACCAGTTCTCTATCCACGTCAATACATTGCCCCCAATACCATGTGCTTTGATTTTGTGGGACCTTGTGTGGGACCTTGTCAAAAGCCTTTTGAAAGTCCAAATACACTAAATCCACTGGTTCTCCCTTGTCCACTCTACTAGTTACATCCTCAAAAAATTCCAGAAGATTTGTCAAGCATGATTTCCCTTTCATAAATCCATGCTGACTTGGACCGATCCTGTCACTGCTTTCCAAATGCGCTGCTATTTCATATTTAATAATTGATTCCAATATTTTCCCCACTACTGATGTCAGGCTAACTGGTCTACAATTACCCATTTTCTCTCTCCCTCCCTTTTTAAATAGTGGTGTTACATTAGCTACCCTCCAGTCCATAGAAACAGATCCCGAGTCGATAGACTGTTGGAAAATGATCACCAATGCATCCACTATTTCTAGGGCCACTTCCTTAAGTACTTTGCGATGCAGACTATCAGGCCCCAGGGATTTATCGGCCTTCAATTCTATCAATTTCCCAAACACAATTTCATGGCTAATAAGGATATCCTTCAGTTCCTCTTCTCACTAGACCCTCGGTCCCCTAGTACTTCTGGAAGGTTATTTGTGCCTTCCTTCGTGAAGACAGAACCAAAGTATTTGTTCAATTGGTCTGCCATTTCTTTGTTCCCCATTATAAATTCACCTGAATCTGACTGCAAAGGACCTACATTTGTCTTCACTAATCTTTTCCTCTTCCCATATCTATAAGAGCTTTTACAGTCAGTTTTTATATTCCCAGCAAGTTGCCTCTTGTACTCTATTTTCCCCCTCTTAATTAAACCCTTTGTCCTCCTCTGCTGATTTCTAAATTTCTCCCAGTCCTCAGGTTTGCTACTTTTTCTGGCCAATTTATATGCCTCTTCCTTGGATTTAACACTATCCCGAATTTCCCTTGTTAGCCACGGTTGAGCCACCTTCCCCGTTTTATTTTTACGTCAGACAGGGATGTACAATTGTTGAAGTTCATCCATGTTATCTTTAAATGTTTGCCATCCCATTTTTTACCTATATCGTTGGTACCTATATGCATCACGACAACTGGCTGTTCACCCTCCCTCTTGAAAATGTCCTACACCTGCTCCGAGACATCCTTGACTCTTGCACCAGGGAGGCAACATAGCATCCTGGAGTCTCGGTTGCAGCCGCAGAAACGTCTATCTATTCCCCTTACATTAGAATCCCCTATCACTCCCACTCTTTTTCCTGCCCTCCTGTGCAGCAGAGCCAGCCACGGTGCCATGAACTTGGCTGCTGCTGCTCTCCTCTGATGAGTCATCCCCCTCAACAGTACCCAAAGCGGTGTATCAGTTTTGCAGGGGGATGACCGCAGGGGATCCCTGCACTACCTTCCTTCCACTGCTCTTCCTGTTGGTCACCCATACCCTATCTGGCTGTGTACCCTTTATCTGCGGTGTGGCCAACTCACTAAACGTGCTATTCAAGTCATTCTCAGCATTTTGGATGCTCCAGAATAAATCCACCCGCAGCTCCAGTGCCACATGGTGGTCTATTAGGTGCTGCAGGCGGATGCACTTCCTGCACATTTAGTCGTCAGGGACCCTGGCAGGGTCGCTGACTTCCCACATATTACAGGAGGATCATAACATGTGTCCGAGCTCTCCTGCCATGACTTAACCCCTAGATTAACTTAATTTGGCAACAACAATGCTAAAAGGTTACTTACTGATAAAGAAAAGAAAAAGAAAAACTACTCACAAATCACTTAGCCCCTTGGCTGTGACGTCATCTTTCGATTTCTTTCTACTTCGTTTTTGCCTTCTCTCCCTGCAGTAGCTGCACCGGCTGGCTGCTCGAACTCCTGCTGGGCCTTTTTATAGGCCTCCCCATGCTCCCTCCGACATCACTGCTTGAATTCCCCGCTGGCTGCTCGAACTCCTCCTGGGCCTTTTTATAGGCCTCTCCACGCTGCCTCTGACGATGATGCTCGAACTTCCCGCTATAGATTCCACATCATCCATGCTGATGTCCTTCCTTACTATTGCCTTAATCTCCTCTTTAACCAGTAACGCTACCCCACCTCCTTTTCCTTCCTGTCTGTCCTTCCTGAATATTGGAAGTTGAGTTCCCAGCCTTGGTTACCTTGGAGCCATGTCTCCGGAATCCCAATTACATCATATCCGTTAACAGCTGTCTGAGCAGTCAATTCTGAGACTCAGAGCCTTCAGGCTTGATTTTTTAACACTCTTTGTCCTTTTAGAATTATGTTGTACTGTGGCCCTTTTTGATTTTTGCTTTCTAGATTCTTGCTATCCAATTTCTGCTTTACTTCCTTCCCTATTGAATTCGTTCTCACGTTCCCACCCCCCTGCCAAGCTAGTTTAACCTCTTCCCAACAGCACTAGCAAAACTCCCCGCGAGGCTATTGGTTCTGGCGCTGTTGAGGTGCAATCCATCCGGTTTGTACAGGTCCCATCTCCCCCAGAAGCGGTCCCAATGCCTTAAGAATTTAAAGCCCTCCCTCCGACACCAACTCTCCAGCCACATGGTCATGCTCTCTATCCTTCTATTCTTGTACTCATTAGCACATGGCACTGATAGTAACCCGGAGATTACTACCTTTGAGGTCCTACCCTTTAATTTTCTTCCTAGCTCTGCGTGTAGGACCCCACTGCTTCTTTTTACCTATGTCGTTAGGCTCGATATGGACCATGATCTCTAGCTGTTTACCCCCCCCCCCACCCTCGCCCCACGCCCAGGTGCCCTGCGTCCACTCTGTGACATCCTTGACCCTGGCACCAGGGAGGCACAAAACCATTCGGGAGTCATGTCTACTGCTGCAGAAACGCCTGTCTGTTCCCCTAACTATAGAATCCCCTATCATTAGGGCTCTTTTGTTCTTCGTCCCTCCCCCCTGTGTAGCTGAACCACCCATGGTGCCTTGGAATTGGCTCTGGCTGCATTCCCCAGAGGCACCATCGTTCCTACCGATATTCAAAAATGAACATCTCTTTGAAAGCGAAATGAAAGCACATTCTAATGTGTTGCTCATTAATTCGGTGAAGGAAGCTGTGAATGAGAAATTGATACAGAAACAGTTAGGGATGAAAGCAATGGAAGAAGCTTACTCAGAAGCACTTAAAGTTTCTGTAGGAATGGGCTGTTTGAGAACTGAAAAGTTAAAGTGTGGGGGTTGTAAGCATGGTCTACAGGGATACGGAATGGGAGTTGGAATGTTGGAACTGTTGAACATAGGAATTAGGAACAGGAGTAGGCCATCTAGCCCCTCGAGCCTGCTCCGCCATTCAATAAGATCATGGCTGATCTGGTCGTGGACTCAGCTCCACTTACCCGCCCTCTCCCCATAACCCTTAATTCCCTTATTGCTTAAAAATCTATCTATCTTTGACTTGAAAACATTCAATGAGCCAGCCTCAACTGCTTCCCTGGGCAGAGAATTCCACAGATTCACAACCCTCTGGGAGAAGAAATTCTTTCTCAACTCGGTTTTAAATTGGCTCCTCTGTATTTTGAGGCTGTGCCCCCTAGTTCTAGTCTCCCCCACCAATGGAAACAACCTCTCTGCCTCTATCTTGTCTATCCCTTTCATGATTTTAAATGTTTCTATAAGATCACCCCTCATCCTTCTGAACTCCAAGGAGTAAAGACCCAGTCTACTCAATCTATCATCATAAAGTAACCCCCTCATTTCTCGAATCAGCCTAGTGAATCGTCTCTGTACCCCTTCCAAAGCTAGTATATCCTTCCTTAAGTAAGGTGACCAAAACTGCACGCAGTACTCCAGGTGCGGCCTTACCAATACCTTATAAAGTTGCAGCAGGACCTCTCTGCTTTTGTACTCCATCCCTCTCGCAATGAAGGCCAACATTCCATTCGCCTTCCTGATTACCTGCTGCACCTGCAAACTAACCTTTTGGTATGGCCACACTAGTCTGAAAACGCCTGCTCTCATCTGATCTTGAAAGCTAAGCAGAGTCAGGCCTGGTTAGTACTTGGATGGGAGACTGGAGGCTCTATCCTACCCCTGTATTCAGGGGGCACTTGAACTAATTGTTTCTCCAAAAGAGTTTCATGTACAAGGACCCCCAGGTCCCTCTGCACCACAGCATGTTGTAATTTCTCCCCATTCAAATAATATTCCCTTTTACTGTTTTTTTTCCCAAGGTGGATGACCTCACACTTTCCGACATTGTATTCCATCTGCCAAACCTTAGCCCATTCGCTTAACCTATCCAAATCTCCTTGTAGCCTCTCTGAGTCCTCTACACAACCCGCTTTCCCACTAATCTTAGTGTCATCTGCAAATTTTGTTGCACTACACTCTGTCCCCTCCTCTAGGTCATCTATGTATATTGTAAACAGTTGTGGTCCCAGCACTGATCCCTATGGCACACCACTAACCACTGATTTCCAACCGGAAAAGGACCCATTTGAGAGAGGCAATTATAGCAGTTCCAAAGTGTGAACTGAGAAAAGGACTGGAACTCTCGACTGGATCTTCCACGTTCCCTTTACTCTGTCGTTACACCCCTCGATATGCCAGAGAAGAGTATTAAGAATTGTGCAGGAGATAATAGGCTTGGGTGAGGGCATGGACTGTGATCTTTAGATTTTGAATCAGTACAGAATGGAATTCAGTAGAAAACATCAGAAATTGAAAATAGGTTTAAGTGAAAAAAGATAAATTAGCTATGATGGAATAAAGGAGGAAGAAGTGCGCCGAAGGTTCAATAGACTGGCTCCTGGGATGAGGAGATTTCCCTCTGAGGAGAGATTGAGTAGACTAGACCTATATTCCCTAGAGTTTTGAAGAATGAGAGGTTATCTAATTGAAACATATATCAATTTTAAGGGGTTTGACTGGTTTAATGCTGAGAAAATGTTTCCCCTGGCTGGGGAATCTCGAACCAGGGGTCACAGTCTCAGAATAAGGGGTCGGCCATTTAGGACTAAGATGAGGGAGAAATTTCTTCACTCAGAGGGTTGTGAATCTTTGGAATTCTCTACCCCAGAGTACTGTGAATGCTCAGTCATTGAGTATATTCAAGACAGAGGTTGCTAAATTTTGGGGAACTATGGGAATTAAGGGATATAGAGCTAGAACCTCCACTTTTGAGCTTATCACCCAAAAATGGCCGTTATTTCCGGCGTGGGTGGTAAAAGAGGGTTTTCAGATCACCGGCTTCTCGCCCATTCTCAAAACATCGAGTTTACAATTTTGAAATGGGCGTTACTGTGAGCGATATCAAATGGGCGGTAGCGTTACATTTTTTTTTACCTTTTGCTGTAAAATGTGGCCGTCCTTAGCAACAGCATGGCAACACTCGATTCCTGAGATTCAGGAGGTCAAGGGTCATCATGACATGCGCAGAAGAGGAGACAGAGAGAGAGGGAGCTCCGAGGCAGTGAAAGCATGTGTGGCTGTGGTGTGCGCTTGTCTGGCTGTTGTGGGAGGCACGACAGAGATTCACCAGTAGCAAAAAGCCTACTAAGCACCAAGAACATAGTTGGCACCGAGTTTTTGTCCAACAAATAAGATATAACATGGAAGGGATGGAGGAGGCCCTGGAGCTGGTAGCCAGGAACACTGGTGGCAGAGGGCTCCCAGTGGTTCCCGAGCACGGCACTTCACCCCTAGGTTCCTCACCACCACTGCAAATGACAGATGAGAGCAAGGACCAAGATCCTGCTTCTGCATCAGAGAATGTTGTCCCCTCGGCACCCCCCGCTCCCGTACCCGTGCAACCAACACATCTGCCTTCATCTCCTCCAATGAGGCACCTCCTGAGGAGCTCCTCGGCCAGGCACCGTGGAGCGAGGAGGGGAAGGGGTAGAGGTGGGGAGAAGAAAGAGAGGGGAGAAGGAAATTGAGGTGCATGTACGCAGGATGGCTGTGTTATATCTCCATCTGGGTGTAAGCAATTTGTTGCAATGTATTGGGGCTGGGGACCATGCTCCTGCTTTGTTTTGTATTCTGTGTTGCTGGACATGTTGACCATGTGATTTATGTCAATGGTGGAAAAAGTGTGGTGTGGGCGGGGGTTGGGTGTTATTGGATGTGATACTTATGATTTCAGACCAATGTTGGTATTAAACTTTTGTTATTGAACATAGCCTTGTTGCACATTGTCTCAGATAGCTGCGCCGTTACACACTGGTGATTCCTTACCGTGAAAGGGTTAAATACAACTTTACATCAGTCAACGTAAACTTTAACTGGCACTAAGGTGATAAGCACCTTTCATGTCTGAGCTGCACACACACAGCAGTGTGTCAGCGTTGTCACTCACATCAACGCTCTTTCAGGCAAATCTTTCAGATCTCAGCTCCTCACGTAAGAGTGGGATTTAACAAATGCCAGCCACACTGCTGGTTTCTGTCCCGGTTAGTTCCACTTTTTGTGGGTGTTTTTTTGAGCGGGCGATATTCTAGGCGATATGTGTGGGAGGTGGTGAAATTGATGGTGGACGATCTCCATGGTCGGTAGTTTGGGTAAATATGCTCTTTATGACAAAAAACAGTCGCCGAGCGTTATTATTGAATCTCGGCGTTAATACCGCTGGGCGATAATATGGGCGTTGAAATCGCCCATTCTGCTGATTCCGCCCCAAAATAGTGGGCGGGTGGTAATATTTTTTCTCGTCGTTAAGCACATGGGGAAAATAACGCTCGCTGATAAGTCTCTTAAAAAAAGCCCGTCACTTTCCATTTTATGCCAAGGTGGGCGATATCTGGGTGTTATACGTCATTTCAGCGGTTAAATGAGCGTTAAGCAGGCAACAAAAGTAGAGGTTCTAGCCCATAGGGACAGAGCGGGAAGGTGGAATTGAAGTCGAAGATCAGCCATGATCTTATTGAATGGCGGAGCAGGTTTGAAAAGCCAAATGGCCTACTCCAGCTCCCATTTCTTATGAAAGGGAAGATCCTGTCTTCCATGATCTTCTTGGATACCAACGGCCCTTGTAAGCTCCTTCCCCTTCACTTTATCTGATCCTATCCCTTCCAATCTCACCACTTGCCTTGTTTTCACTATGTCCTCTGATCTCCTCTCAGACTCCGAATGATCAGTCCTCAGCAAAGGCCTCAGCTTCATAAGAACATAAGAATTGGCCCCTCGAGCTTACTCAGCCATTCAATGAGATCATGGCTAATCTTCTACCTAAACTCCACTTTCCTGCATTATATCCATTACCCTTGATTCCCTTAATATCCAAAAATCTATCGATTTCTGTCTTGAATATACTCAAAGACTGAACCTCTTTAGCCCTCTGAGGTAGAGAATTCCAGAGATTTACCACCCTCTGAATGAAGAAATCGCTCCTCATCTCAGTCCTAAATGGCTGACCCCTTATTCTGAGACTGACCCCTGGTTCTAGACTTCTCAGCCAGAGGAAACATCCTCCCTGCATCTACCCTGTCAAGCCCTGTAAGAATTTGGTATATTTCAATGAGATCACCTCTCATTCGTCTAAACTCTAGAGAATATAGGCCTAGTTTACTCGATCTCTCCTCATAGGACAATCCCCCATCCCAGAAATCAGTCTGGTGAACCTTTGTTGCACTTCCTCTATGGTGAGTATATCCTTCCTTGGGTAAGAAGACCAAAACTGTACACTATACTCCAGGTGTGGTCTCACCAGGGCCCTATATAATTGCAGTAAGACGTCTTTACTCTTATACTCAAATCATCTTGTAATAAAGGCTTTCTTAATTGCTTGCTCATCCCCTTATCCCCCACCTCAATGCATTGAGCTCAGCATGAACTGAACTCTTCTTCCGTCGCTTTCACCTCTGTGTCCACTTCTTTGGCCATTAGTTACCCCCCCCCACCCCCCATCCACCCCTTCCCTTCCCTTGCCCCCACGCATAGTGGACCCTTTCTCCAGTCTTCAGAATTCTTGTTCCACCGGATCCTCCCTCTGGCCTCTTACCCTCTCTAGATTTTTTTCATTGGGAACTGCCAGTGTGACATTCACCATCTCAATTTCTCATTCACTCACAGTAATCTACCACCCTCTGAACTTACAGCACTCCGTTCTCTCAGATCCAGCCCTAACATTAAAATTGTTGACAAGGGTGATGCTGTTGTTCTTTGGCGAACTGACATCTACCTTGTGGAGGCTGAATGGCAACTCTCTGACCTCTCCCCCTGGACCATAACCCCGCTAACGAACATCAAGCCACCATTTCTAAGACTGTCACTGACCTCATCTCCTCTCTCCCTCCACGGCCACCAACCTTATTGTTGCCCCCAACCCTGCACTGTGCTCTTCTCCCTCCTTCCCAAAATCCACAAAAGGGACTGCCCTGGTAAACTTATCACTTCGGCCTGATTTCTTCCGATCTCTACTCTATTTTCCTCCCCTTGTCCAGTTTCGTCCCACCGAATTCCGCAACTCTTCCAAAGCCCTCCGCCACTTTAACAGTTTCCAGTTTCTTGTCTCTAACTGTCTTCTGTTCACTGTGGCGTCCAATTCCTCTACACCTCCCTCTCTTGCTAGGATGGCCTGAGGGCTCTCCGCCTGGCTGAACTTGTTTTCACATTCAACAACTTCTTTTTCAACTCTACTCATTTCCTCAAATAAAAGGTGTTGCTATGGGAACCTGCATGAGTCCTAGCTATGCCTGCCTTTCATGGGATATGTGGAACATTCTTTGTTCCAATCCTACTCAGCACCCCATGCTCACCTCTTTTTCCAGTACATTAATGACTATATTGGTGCCATTTCCCTCTCGCGCCCTGGACTGGAAAATGTCATTAACTTTGCTTTCAATTTCCACCTTTCCCTCACCTTCACATGGTCCATCTCTGATACTCCCCTTCCCTTCCTCGACTTCTTTGTCTCCATTTCTGGGGATAGGCTATCGACCAATATCCACTATAAGCCCACTGACTCCCACAGCCACCTTGACTACACTTCCTCCCACCCTGCTTCCTGTAAGGACTCTATTCCATTTTCCCAGTTTCTCCGTTGCATCCGTTCTGACAATGCCACTTTCCATACCTGTGCTTCCGATGTGTCTTCCTTTTTCCTCAACCGAGGATTTCCCTCCACCATGGTTGGCAGGGGCCTTGTCCTCACCTTCCACCACACCAGCCTTCACATTCAACAGATTATCCTCCACCATTTCTGCCACCTCCAGAGTGATCCCACCACCAAACACATCTTCACCTCTCCTCCACTTTCAGCATTCTAAAGGACCATTCCCTCCATGACACCCTGGTCCAATCCTCATTCACCCCCAACACCTCCTCCCCTTCCCATGGCATCTTCCCATTCAAGCTCAAGAGATACAACACCTGCCCTTTTACCTCCTCCCTTCACACTGTCCAGGGCCCCAAAAACTTCTTCCAGGTAAAACAGCGATTTACTTGTATTTCTTTCAATTTGGTATACTGTATTCGCTGCTCACGATGTGGTCTCCTCTACATTGGGGAGAGCAAAGGCAGATTGGGTGACCACTTTGCAGAACACCTATTTTCAGTCTGGGTGACCCCGAGTTTCCAGTTGCCTGTAACTTTAATTCTCTACTCTGACCTCAACCTTCAACACTGTTCCAATGAAGCACAACGTAAGCTTGAGGAAGAGCACCTCAATCTTCGATTAGACACTTTACAGCCTTCCGGACTCAACATTGAGAGCAACAATTTTAGATTATAACCTCTGACCCCATTTTTTTGAGCAGCGGCTGTTGATTCTACTATTCCCATTTACACCTCTTCTCGACCTATCTTTTGTTTTTGTACTTGTCCCATTTCCACCTCCTTTTTGCCTCGCGCCATCATCCCTTTTGTCATTTAATTTCTCCTGCCTTCCACCCTATCAATGACTTTCCCTTTCATTCCCTCCCCCTTTTTCCGCCTTTGTGCTTCCTTAAAACCTGTTATATCTCTAACTTTTTCCAGTTCTGACGAAAGGTCATCAAATTGAAACGTTGACTCTGTTTCTCTCTGCACAGATGCTGCCTGACCTGCTGAATATTTCTCGCATTTTCTGTTTTTATTTCTCTGTTCTACAGAAGTTTTTTTTGTTTTCAGTGTGAATGTTGATGCCTCTTTTCAAAGCATGTGTGAATGTTAATGTGTCACTGGCTGTAGTTCCTCTCTCTTTTTCAAGCTGTGTTGTGTTTAGTATACGATAATTGGTCTGGATTAAATTGAAGTTTTTGAGGTTAACTAACCTATTAAATTGTGAAACCCAGACTTTTATTGTGGCCATGATGAAACTCTGGTTGTAAATTGTGTGAAAATCTCTAGTTCCGGACATAAGATTATCACATTAAAAATAGGCATTTTTGAATTTCTGGCCAATGCCAAGGACTTGATTCTGATTCATTAATCATCTTGGTAGTACAGGTTGAACTTCTCTAGTCTAGGACTCTTTGGTCCGGCAACCTCCCTGATCTGGCATCATTCCTGCAGTAGGCTTCTGCGCAGCCTTTGCACACAATGTGGCCGGGTCGTTCCGCAGCATTTTGAACCGCCGTGCCTCACTTCCGACCCGGCTGGTGGGGGGGGGGGCGTGGGGTGGTGGGGAACGGACAGCTGGGGGCAGCGGGGAGGGGGGAGCGGCTGGCCCCAGGATGCAGCGTGCCAGCCCAACCCCAGAGGGAGTGCTGGAGGCGGCCGGGAGGGGTGGAGCTGCCAGCCCCAGGTCAATCTTTTTTATACACTACAGAGTGGGCAGGAGCACTGCCGAGTCAGAGAGGAGGTGAGGGCTCGATCGAGTGTCAGGTGAGGGGATCTTAGTGTTTATTTAAACCGTGTACTGCTGACAACGCTGCTGACAATGACCCGCATCGTTCTGTTCCTATGGGAACTCGCGGCTCCTCTTGATCCCGACCCCATTTTCAGGCCTGATGACTGTGAAGTAGTTCCTGTTGACATGGAGAAATCATTCGCCAATTTTCTATGTATAAATTTCTATCCGGCCTCCAAGTCCAACATCAAAAAGATGAGCGTCAGCAACAATGTCACTGAGCCCGAGGGCCGCCCGCCCGCTCACTGGCGTTTGTGCCCCAGATCTGTGGCAGCTTTCAGCCTGTTTTGCTTTGGTTGATGTCTGCGCCATTTGGATGAATCGGCTTTCGTAAGCACCCAAGTGCTTTGTCGCATATACGGATCTCTGTAAAAACAGCAATCGGCCTTTCCCTGTTGTCTTTCTTACTCTCCATACTCTTAAAAATTACTCAACTTGATGAACACAGGACACGGCATGGTAACATTTTTGTGCCTTCATGGCTCATGTTTTGAAAATTGGAAGTAAAGAGAAACTGAAATTTATTTGCATTTAATTGTATCCGGATCTTTGTGCAAGTGTTAAGGCACAAAGACTGTGGGTTCAATTTTCCCCAGTTATCTACGCCATTTTTTTGGTGTAAATTAAAATCTCCCAGTTTCCCCAAAGTTTCTGCATCAGTGTAACTCAGTTAGGTTTGATTTTTTTTAGGTTAGCATTTTTTTGCGTCATAGTATCAGCTGCTTGCGACATTGCCTCCCTCATGTGCCCGTACAGTGTTCCCTTTCCTCGTGAGAGTATTATTACTTCTCCCGACAGTCTCGCTCGGAATGTACGAAACCATGGAATATCCCAACACTTGTATCACTCAGGAAAGGGGCCTGGCACCTCCTCCAGAGTGAATACAACAGTGGGGGCTTCATCCTCCCCTGTCCCTCACCCTCACGCTCTTGGTCTGGAAGGTAGGATTGGAAGATGTTCTCTTCAGTCTCGTCTGCATCTGAATCACCTTCTGAATTGGCTTCAGTCTCATCAAGGTTGGCCTCAAGTTCTGCAAAATATAACAGAACAGACAAATGGTTAGCAGCAGAGGAGGGGGCAGGGTGGGTGACATGAGTAGGCTCACAGCGCAGGCAGCAGGCCCATTTGAAGGACCATGATGAATGATAGCACATTGCATCAACCGAAGCGTAGCTGACGGAGACCGAAGCAAGGCTAGCCCTCGCAGTACTTGACTTTTAGCAAAGCCAGAATGTGGAATTTGCAGAACTTAGCCTTTCTCTCGAATGTGGGCCCAGCTTGTGCAGTGATGGTTGTTTTTCTCCAGGCAGGACCCATCAAAGTACCGACCCTGTCTTCCAAGGGCGTCAGTGGGTGCAGATTTTCCGGGTCGCCTCCTGTTCGAGTTTTCTCTCTCTTGTTGTGTGCCACCTTCCTCTGCAAAGATGAAAATATAATTTTTTAGAGAGGGTGTCTTTTTGCTGGGTGGGACATAGACAGATGGTCACATTTACAATTGCAATTCCATTGAATAAATGAAAATGTTACTTACATTAACTACTTGACCAAGGTCCTGCCACTTCTTTTTGCACTGGTCTCCAGACCTCTGGGTGGTCACCATTACACAACAATCTTCTGCAAGATGGTTCCAGCATTTCTTCATTTCTTTTGGAGAAACTTTTATGTGACCTCTGCTGATGACCAGCTCATGCCATCTGGCCTCAATGACAGTAACCAGTACCTCCATTTCCTCTTGTGAGAAATTCTTGGTCCTTGTGCCGCATTGCATATTGCAGTTCTGATTTTTCCATTGAGAATTAAAGTCCTCACACACATCTGGCTCTTTAAAAATGGCTGAATGCAGACCGGGAAGTGTACTGGGCATGTGTGCCCATAGCAGTCACGTAAAAACCGTTTTTTTTTCCACGCATGCGCAGAAGGGGGGCATCCTTTTTTTGGCGCAGACCTTAGGCTCCACCCCCATAAAGCTAAAGGATAGGCTGCGTGGTGCCAATTAAAAAAATTAGAATGGGGAAACTTGCAAGTTATATTTTGGAGTCGTTGGGGCCAAATAAAAGCGGGCGTAAGTCTTGAAATACTCCCAAAAAACGGCATTGAGGAAAATTGAGCCCTATAAAAGTAACAAAGTTTGGTTCTTTATTATTTGGCAAAAGATTTTAAATTTACTTGAAAACTGCGAGAGGTTGTGTGTTACAAGCTGACATTAATAAATTGATTGTCATCTTTTGAAATGCAAAAATAAGTTAACTCTTTTCACAAGCAACTGTGTGTTTTTTTTGCTTTCTAGAACAGGTTAAGCCTGTTTTTAATTCACTAAGCAACAACTTTTACATTACTGAATGTAAACATTTTGGGCAGTATTAACTTTTAAGTTTCTAGACGTTCCTCTATCGCCCAAAAATGGGCAATATTTCCAGCCTTAGTGCTTTTTTTATTTTTCAGGATCGCTGGAATATTGTCCATTTTATAAACCGCTAGTTTCACCTTTTTAATTTGGGCGATAGCCTTAGCGATGTTAAATGGTCTTTAGCGATGTATTCAGTTGTGCAAGGCTGGCGTCCATAGCAACGGCCATTGTGCGTATGTGCGATTTTTTTCAGGCAAAGAACTTTTCCCACGGGGATTGACCGAGAGAACAGGGGACCTGGTTCCCATCAATAACATAATAGACCCTTTCTTTTATTCTAGCCCCTGTTGCTTTATAAAATAAAATCTATCAGCCAACTGAGGTGAACTCCATTTCCTTCCTCATGGGATGACCTACCCTAGTTCTGCTTCTACTTGTACCTTGGACCAGAGGGGGGAAAAGTCCATGATTAATATTAACTCTGACATTACAGCAATGTACTTGTATGTAACTTTTCTCATTTTATTCTCCCATCTCTATTCTGCAGCATGTGATTAGTGATCAATACTGGTTGAGAAATTATAGGCCCCATC
This sequence comes from Pristiophorus japonicus, assembly GCF_044704955.1. Lineage (NCBI taxonomy): Eukaryota > Metazoa > Chordata > Chondrichthyes > Pristiophoridae > Pristiophorus > Pristiophorus japonicus. The sequence goes on along the minus strand of NC_091991.1, from coordinate 90,303,730 downwards.
ACTATAAATCGCTATAAATGCCCTTAATTTGTCCTCAACAAATACAAATGTGATTAGATGATTGGCAAGCTTCTAAAAGGCCCTTAAAATATTTCACAAATTGATTCTCCTGACAGCCTTTCATTACAGATCCTGCCAGTAGTGCCTAGTTATTGCAACTTTTCTTCAGCATCTTTTTGGGCCAGCGATCATTTGAGCGAATTGTGGGCGAAATGCCGAAAGTAGCGTTCGGCGATAATCTGGGCCATAATCGTGCGCAAGTTTCCATTATGAGTACTATTTTCGGCCTTGCACGAGGCTGACATCATTTTCTTTTTAAAGTAGGCCGGGCGATGCAGCTCATTCAGCAGTGCCGAAAGTTGGGCCGGCTTTAAATGGGCGATAATCGGGCGCTAGTTTCCATTATAAGCACTATTTTTGGCCTTGCACGAGGATGACATCATTTTTTTTTTTAAATAGTCTGGGCGATGCAGCTTATTCATGTGTGCTGAATGTTGGACCGGCAATAAATGGGCTATAATCGGGCGCTCGTTTCCACTTTTCAGCAAATATGGGCGATAGCCTGAATCTCAGCTCTTATATGGGCGATAAGTCTCGCCCAATTTGAGTCGATATTTCCCCACAGTGACAGAAGGGTTTTGGGAATTGACAAATTAACATATTGGCCTCACAGGAAAAGCCACAATGGATTTTCTGTTTTTTTTCTTTTAAGCAGAGTGTGCTGATGGTGCAGGATTACCAAGAGTGCTTTTTTGACATAAAAATGACTTCAACGTGTTACATAGCTTGAACTTTGCTGGAAAAGTGCAGTAGGAGCTCCAGTAGTGTTCAGTACGAAAGCATAGGCCTTACACTAAACATCCGTAGGACAAAGGTCCTCCACCAACCTGATCCCACCATACAGCACTGCCACCCCCCCCCCCCCCCCCCCGCTCATCACAGCGAGGCCTTGGACAATGTGGACCACTTTCCATACCTTGTGAGCCTACTTTCAGCAAGGGCAGACATCAATGACGAGATCCAACATCGCCTCCAGTGTGCCAGCGCAACCTTCGGTTGCCTGAGGAAGAGAGTGTTCGAAGATCAGGCCCACAAATCTGGCACCAAGCTTATGGTCTACAGGGCTGTGGTGATACCCACCCTCCTGTATGGCTCAGAGACATGGCCCTTATACCGTAGACACTTCAAATCGCTGGAGAAATGCCACCAAGATCTCTGCAAGATCCTGCAAATCCCCTACGAGAATAGACGCATCAACGTCAGTGTTCTCGACCAGGCCAACATCCCCAGCATCAAAGCACTGACCACACTCGACCAGCTCCATTGGGTGGGCTACATTGTACACATGCCCGACACATGACTCCTACAGCAAGCACTCTACTCGGAACTCCTACACGGCAAGCAAGCCCCAGGTGGGCAGAGGAAATGTTTCAAGGACACCCTCAAAGCCTCCTTGATAAAGTGCAACATCCCCACCGACACCTGGGAGTTCATGGCCCAAAACCACCCTAAATGGAGGAAGAGCATCCGGGAGGACACTGAACACCTCAAGTCTCGTCAACGAGAGCATGCAGAAAACAAGCGCAGGCAGCGGAAGGAGCGTGCGGCAAACCAGATTCCCCACCCACCCTTTCCTTCAACGACTGTCTGTCCCACCTGTGACAGAGAGTGTAATTCCTGTATTGGACTGTACAGTCACCTGAGAACTCACTTTTAGAGTGGAAGCAAGTCTTCCTCGATTTCGAGGGACTGCCTATGATGATAAGTGTTTAGAATGTAAGTCCTTATCTGCAGACAACGATGGATCTTGACTGTCGCAGTGTGGTGCCAAAAATTGGATTTAAGACTTTGCCTTTCTAATGCTTGGATTTAACCTATACAAACTCATTTGTTATCTTCCAAGACACATTGCTTGAGGAGTGAAGATACAAGACTTGCATCCAAACATAATTGCAAATATTTTATGTCTCCTTTGTAAAACCACCAAGTCTGGACATAATTTGTTTGTGAAATGTAACATTTATTAGAGAAATTGATTTGAGTTGTTGTTCAAGCACTCGAAGGGGAATTTATCTGAAGTTTAAGGTGATAACCTAATTTTATTTTTGGAAGGTCCAGTCTAAGTGGTTTCTGTCCAAAACTGTGTATTAAGGAAAAAAGGTTTTGGGGGGGCCTGTTGTGTTAAAGGTAACTGACATGCCTCAACTTGCAGACTAAATTGCTCTCTGGAATTGGGATAATTTTTAAATGATAGAATAGACTCAGGCACAATATTTTGAGAAATTAAAAGGTTAAGTGGAATGAACAAAAAAACTTGAATTGATTTGGGAGCTTTGTTAAATGGTCATGATGATAATGGCCCAGAATTTGCGGTCATCAGCGAAGCGAAGACGTTCTCTGTGGCCCCAAAGTAGACTTCGCACAAGGATCTCGCAATCCCCGTATCAAGAACTTCAGGTTTTCAGACCTTCAATTCAAATTAATGGAAGTTAATGGGGATTCTCTTGTGCGAACTGCTGTGACATCAACATGCTGTCGAAGCAGCCAATCAAGGCAGTATTCTCCCAGACAGCGAACAAGGAAATGAGTAAGCCCATAAAATTCTAACTTTTTAGAGAGGCTCCCACATTGGGAAATGGCAACCCTGAAATAAAGATGAACAAATTAAAAAAAATTAAACAACTTTTTTGAAATTTCTTAAAAATGTTAATTTGTCAAAACTCCGGTTACACCTAATCCCTTTGGGTCGAACTTTTAGTGGGGAATTTAACAGCGTATTTTCTATGGAAGAGCCAAAGTTTGTCAGTTTCAATGATTTGACTGATTACAGATTGTTAGCTGCAAATTCCGAGCCATTGTATTGGATGGTAAAGTTCCTCCAGGGTTCCTGAATAATGTGAAATGGTAATATAATGGGATGTGTAAAGAGGAAGTGATTTAGAAAACAAGAGAGGAACAAGGGGAAATTACACCAACAAATTGGAATTTTTCTAAAATAATCTTTCTAGGTAATTATTGATAACCCAAACAGGGGTTATGAAATGATGAGTGCATTCCTGAGTAACGTAAATTACCTGGTCATGATTCCTGAATGGATTTTAATTTGGTATTGATGTGCATCCTGTTGAAAGTTAGGAAAGTGTAGATGCGAATCATTAATTGATAGATTTCTCCTAGAGATGGTTATGTCTTTGCCTATACTAAACAATGAGGAAAATGTATTTAATAGCCTGGTTACTACCTGACATTGGTGTAAAAGTCAGATAGCCAGGTGATGACGGAGCCTTGTCTTTAGTTACTTACACCTTCTAGATGTTGATTTCAGTGACTGATGGCTGGTGCCACCACTGTAATGTATTTGCTTCATGGGTTCTTTGCGTAAGAATTCATATAAACACATTGAGTACCTGATTGCCATCCTTAAGTGGGAGACTCAGAACCGAGACAGAGATCCAATGCTTTCTTTTGTCCCAGAAAAAGTCAACAAGCTTCTTCTGTATATTGGCGACAAACTCAGAGAGTGATCAAAGTGACCAACCAGTACCACAGCATCGCAGCCACCAATTGATTTATGGCCAGCGCTCAACCTCTGCTGGACAGCACTTGGAGCAATCCTGGCCAGTGCCTTAGACGAGCGGTGACTTTGGCCTCCAGCTTTTTCCAATTCGCTGGCTGGGCTTCCTCGGCAGAGTTAAGGTAGACTCCCAGGAAGAGGAGATGAGTGATATTCCAGGCAAATGGCCTGAGCTCCTCTGACAGGGAGTCCATTCACCACTGACCCACCAGGAATCTGGAACATTTCTCCCAGTTGATCCTCACAGAGGATGTAGCAGAGTTGACCTGCTGGCACTCGCGCATCCTCTTCAAGTCAACGGGATCCGTGACCATGAGGAGCAAATCATTGGCATAAGCTGAGAGGATGACCTCCACGGCCAGACCTTGCAGAGCCAGTCCTATCAACCTTTTCCATAAGAGGCATAGGAAATGCTTCACCCATATGGCATACAACTAGCGTTATATGCCATATGGGGCATCCCTGACACATTCCTCTCCCGAAGTGATGGGGCACCGTCAAAGACCCGTTAACCTTAAATGAAACACTCTGCGGCAGTTTACAGAAGTCAGATCCGGGCGACAAAATGCATCCCGAACCCAAATGCACAAATGCAGTGTTCCCAAAAGGTACTCTGTCAAATGCCTTCTCCTGATCCGGGGAAAGGAAGACGGCCAACAGACCCACACTCTGGGAATGGTGGACCAGGACCCAGACTAGATGGATGTTGTCATCAATGGTGCAGCCTGGGACCATTCCTAGGACTGGTCAGGATGGATCATGTGGGCCAGTGAGCAGACTTTACCCTGCAAAAGATCTTGTAGTTAGTGCCAACGAGGGAGACCGGGCACCAGTTCTTAAGTAGGTGCTGTTTGCTCGTCTTGGGCAGCAGGACAATGACTGCCCTGCACCAAGAGAGGATAATTTTCCCAGTCAACAGACTTTCCCTCTTCAGGACCCGCACATAGTCGCCCCCCCAGGACATGCCAGAATGCCCTGTTGAACTCTATGATCAGCCCGTGCAGTCCCGGGACTGGCTCCTCGAGAGCTGGCCAATAGCACCGGTCAGCTCTGCCAGGTTTAGTGGAGCATCAAGCTGTTCAGCACCCTATGGGTTGACTTTCAGCATGTTCTTCCACAAATCTGTGAGAATCCTTGCTGGACAAATCCAGACAGATCAGAATCCTGTAATAGACTCGGGCTCGTTACTGATACTTTCCAGATCCGAGGCTAAGGATCCATCGTTGGCCAAGAGCCCCAAGAGTTGTTTACGGACCACCTACCTGGGGAATCACGGTCCAGGATCTGGATGAACTAGATCCGTAACCTCACATACGTACCTCAGGACCTGATGAGCTGCAGGTCCTTCAGCGCGCCCTTCTCTTCATACACCTTCCGCAGAGTCGGGTGTTTAACGACTTGACCGAGGTGGGACTCCAGCTTGTGCACCTCTATCTCCAACCGGCCGACCCGGGCCTTCCATCTCTTGGTCGACCCCCTCACATACTCCTGACAGAAGAGACAGACGTGTGCCATGTCCACGTTCCACCATAGCCTCAAGGAGCGCACGTTCCCCACTTCCTTCTCTAGTCAGCCCAGAATCAATGGAACAAATCCCCGAATCATTCATCCTCCAGTAGTAGGTTGTTAAAATGTCAGTACACGGATCTCACCCATGCACGGAGTGGAGCAAGCTCTGCCCACATCAAGTGATGGTCCAAGCATGGCACCAGTTGCATGGAAGCCACCTGAACACAGAAAACCCAGAAAATGTAAGGGCAGTCGTTTTTGGTCCCTCAACTTCCCCATCACCAAGCTGCATTGGGCACCATAGCGGTCCCTTGACTCGAGGGTGCAGTTGAAATCACCCCCCTTGACGATAATGCACTCGCTGGGGTCAATGGAGTCGAGAAGAATGGACATTTCTTCAAAGAAGTGCACTTGCCAGGCACCTGTCTAGGGAGCATACACATTCACTAGGTGGAGCGTCACGTCCCTAGACCAACAGTGAGATGGAGCAAGTGGCCTGGCACAGGCTCCTTGACCCTAAAATCTCCAGCTGAAAATGTGCGATGCAGCAAGATAGCCACTCTTCAAGAAGTGGTGGTGAGATTACTCATGCAGACCTGTCCTTGTCATACCAGAAGCCACATAGCCTCATCTCCTGGAACGGTGTGGTTTCCCGCAGGACACACACTATATACTTCCATTCCTTAAGGAGCAAGAAGTTAATACATCTGTGACGTGCCTCTCTGCAGCTATTGATTTTGATTCTGGCTGTCGTTATCTTCATGACAAGAACATAGTACAACCTCTACTTAACCCTACTGTAGGGAGGAAGCAGTCTCTTGTTACCCTCCATTCCCTCTGCAGCCCAATGAGTACAGCTCACTGTGGCTCATGCTTTTGCCCACGCTCAGGGTCTTAGCAGCAGAGTGGATGGGCCTGATGAGAAGCGTTAGCTCCAACCATCTGTCGAGGGCCAGCTGGACTTTATTGCGACGACTCAGGCAACCAACCAGAAATTCCTGGAGCTCTTCAAAGGGGCTGAGGGTAAACTCAGTAGGGGGCATGAGGCATCCACCAGCTCACTGGCGATGGACTCCAAATTGGCCCCGGTGCCTTCCAGCAAGTCGGTTTCCTCCAGGAGATCGTCACCAGCGGCGGACCCGCGCACCGCACAGGGTACAGCGAACAGCTTGGCCCCCACCGCTGTCACGCAGGCAAGGCCAGCATTTATTGCCCATCCCTAATTACCCTTGAGAAGAAGATAGTGAGCCACCTTCTTGAACCGCTGCAGTCTGCATGGTGAAGGTACTCCCATAGTGCTGTTAGGGAGGGAGTTTCAGGATTTGGACCCAGAGTCTATGAAGGAACGACGATATATTTCCAAGCCAGGATGGTGTGTGACTTGGAGGGGAACTTGGAGGTGTTGGTGTTCCCATGCACCTGCTACCTTTGTCCTTTTACGTGGTAGAGGTCACGAGTTTGGGAGGTGCTGCTGAGGAAGCCATGGCGAGTTGCTGCAGTGCATCTTGTAGATAGTACACACTGCAGCCACGGTGCGCCGGTGGTGGAGGGAGTGAATGTTTAAAGTGGTGTCAGTCAAGTAGGCTCCTTTGTCCTGGATGGTGTCGAGCTTCTTGAGTGTTGTGGAGGCAAGTGGAGAGTATTCCATCACACACCTGACTTGTGCCTTGTAGATGGTGGAAAGGCTTTGGGGAGTCAGGAGGTGAGACACCATCCACAGATTACCAGCCTCTGACCTGCTTTTATTACCACAGTTACATTTTTGTCAATGATGTCCCCAAGGATGTTGATGTTGGGGTATTCGGCGATGGTAATGTCAAGGGGCGGTGGTTAGGCTCTCGCTTGTTGGAGATAGTCATTGCCTGGCACTTGTGTGGCGCAAATGTTACTTGCCACTTATCAGCCCAAGCCTCAGTGCTATCCAGGTCTTGCTGCATGCGGGCATGGACTGTTCCATTATCTGAGGAGTTTCGAATAGAACTGAATACTATGCAATCATCAGCAAACATCCCCACTTCTGATGTTATGATGGAGGGAAGGTCATTGTTGAAGCAGCTGATGATGGTTGGGCCTTGGACATTGCCGTGACGAACTCCTGCAGCGATGTCCTAGGGCTGAGATGATTGGCCGCCAACGACCACAACCATTGTGTTTGACAAATTTATTAGAATTTTTTGAGGATGTAACAAGCAGGGTAGATAAAGGGGAATCAGTGAATGTTGTATATTTGGATTGCCAAAAGGTGTTCAATAAGGTGCCACATAAAAAGGTTAGGTAATGTATTAGCATGGATAGAGAATTGATTAATGGACAGAAAGCAGAGAGTAGGGATAACTGGGTCATTTTCAGACTGGCAGGCTGCAACTAGTGGGGTGCCGCAAGGATCAGTGCTGGGGCCTCAGCTATTTACAATCTATATTGATGACCTAGATGAAGGAACCGAGTGTAATGTATTCAAGTTTGCTGATGATACAAAGCAAGGTGGGACAGTAAGCTTTGAGGGGGACACACAGTCTGCAAAGGGATATAGATAGACTAAATGAGTGGGCAGTAAGGTGGCAGATGGAGTATAATGTGGGGAAAAGTGAGGTTATTCACTTTGGTAGGAAGAATAGAAAAACATAATTTTTTAAATGGTGAGAAACTTTTAAATGTTGGTGTTCAGAGAAATTTGGGTGTCCTCAAGCAAGGAACACAGAAAACTAGCATGCAGGTACAGCAATCAATAAGGAAGGCAAATGGCATGTTGGCCTTTATTGCAAGGAGGTTGGAGTATAAGAGTAAGGAAGTCTTGCTACAATTGTAGACATACCTGAAGTACTGTGTACAGTTGTGGTCTCCTTATCTAAGGAAAGATATACAAGTTGTACCTCTCCAGTCTGGGACTCTTTGGTCCGGCAACAACCCTGGTCCGGCATTATTCCCGGTGGGGAGGTTCTGGACTAAATGCTGCGCAGTAGCCTCCTGCGCAGCGCATGCGCAAATCCAGCTTTGGGGTCGGGATGCCATCTTGTCAGGAAACGATCAGCAAAGCAGCACGGAGAAGGAGTGAGGCTGGAGTTTTGCAGCTGGAGCATGGCGGAGGCGTTCAGGGGCCCGAGCACTGTCATCAGGACCCGGTAAGTTGAGGGTTGGCGTGACCTCCCGTGGTCCGGAAAATTCTCTGGTGCGGCACCGGTCAGGTCCTAAGGGTGCCGGACTGGAGAGGTACAACTGTACTTTCCTTGGAGGCGGTGCAAAGAAGCTTCAATAGATTGATTCCTGGGATGAGAGGGCTGTCCTATGATGAGAGATTGTGAAGAATGGGCCTATTCTCTATGGGGTTTAGAAGAATGAGAGGTGATCTCATCGAAACATACAAGATTCTGAAAGGGATTGACAGGGTAGATGCTGAGAGGTTTTTTCACCTGGATGGTGTGTCTAAAACTAGGGAGCATATTCTCAGGATAAGGGGTAGGTCATTTAAGACCGAGATGAGGAATTTCTTCACTCAGAAGGTTGTGAATCTTTGGAATGCTCTGCCTCAGAGAGCGGTGGGTGCTGAGTCTTTGAGTATATTCAAGGCTGAGATCGATAGATATTTGGACTCTAAAGGGAATCAAGGGATATGGAGATCGGGCAGGAAAGTGGAGTTGAGGTCGATGATCAGCCATGATCTTATTGAATGGTGGAGCAGGTTTGGGAGACCTTATGGCCTCCTACTGCTCCTATTTCTTATGTCCTTATATTCCTTTGTGCTAGTTATGACTCCAGCCAGTGGAGAGTTTTCCCATGATTCCCATTGACTTCAAATTTACTGGGGCTCCTTGATGCCTCACTCGGTCAAATGCTGCCTTGATGTCAAGGGCAGTCACTCTAGAATTCAGCTCTTTTGTCCATGTTTGGACCAAGGCTGTAGTGAGGTCTGGAGCTAAATGGTCCTGACGGATCCCAAACTGAGCATCGGTGAGCAGGTTATTGGTGAATAACTGCCGCTTGATAGCACTGTCACAACACCTTCCATCACTTTGCTGATGATTGAGAGTACTGATGGTGTGGAAATTGACCAGATTGGATTTGTCCTGCTTTTTGTGGACATTTACCTGGGCGGTTTTCCACATTGTCAGGTAGATGCCAGTGTTGCAGCTGTACTGGAACAGCTTGGGTAGAGGCACAGTTAATTGTGGAGCACAAGTCTTCAGCATGACAGCCGGGATGTTGTCAGAGCTCATAGTCTTTGCTGTATCCAGTGCGCTCAGCTATTTCTTAATATCACGTGGAGTGAATCGAATTGGCTGAAGACTGGCTTCTGTAATGGTGAGGACCTCAGGGGAGGCTGAGATGGACCATAAACCCGTCACTTCTGGCTGAAGATGTTTACAAACACTTCAGCCTTGTCTTTTGCACTTGCTTGCTGAGCTCTACCATCATTGAGGATGGGGATGTTCATGGAGCCTCCTCCTCCCATCAGTTGTTTAATGGTCCACCACCATTCACGACTGGATGTGACAGGACTGCAGAGCTTACATCTAATCCGTTGATTGTCGCATCGCTTAGCTCTGTCTATAGGATGCTGCTATTTAGCATGCATGTAGTCCTGTGTTGCAGCTTCCACAGGTTGGCACCTCATTTTTAGATACGCCTGGTGCTGCTCCTGGCATGCTCTTCTGCACTCCTCATTGAACGAGGGTTGGTCGCTTGGCTTGATGGTAATGGTAGAGTGAGGGATTACTGGGCCATAAGGTTACAGATTGTGATGGAATATAATTCTGCTGATGGCCCACAGCACCACAATTTGAAGCTGCTAGATCTGTTTCTAAATCTATCCCATTTAGCACGGTGGTAGTGCCACACAACACTGAGCAGAATGCGAGACAAGCGGGTATGCAGGGAGCCGTCTGTCACGCATTTCATGCTCTGCTTGATTGTTTGGACTGCCCGTTCCGCTTGACAGTTGGATGCGGGCTTAAATGGAGCAGACCTGACATGCTTGATGCCATGCGGGTCATAAACTCGTTGAATTCCAAGCTGGTGAAACACGGTCCATTGTCGCTGACAAGGACGTCGGGCAAGCCATGGGTAGCCAACATGGCCCGGAGACTTTCAATGGCGGCTGTGGATGTGCTGGATGACATGATTACGCATTCAATCCATTTGGAGTAAGCATCCACAACTACTAAAAACATCTTTCCTAAAAAGGGGCCGGCAAAATCTACGTGGATCCTGGACCACGGCTTGGAGGGTCATGACCAAAGACTCAGTGGAGCCTCCCTTGGTGCATTGCTCAGTTGCAAGCAAGTGTTGCACTGATGCACGCATGACTCTAAGTCCAAGTCAATGCCGAGCCACCAAACCTGCGACCTGGCAATTGCCTTCATCATGACAATGCCTGGGTGGGTACTGTGTAGGTTGCGTATAAATGTTTCCCTGCCTTTTTTTTGGCAAAACCACGCGATTACCCCATAAGAGACAATCCAACTGGATGGACATTTCAGCTTTGCGTCGGTGAAATGGCTTAATTTCATCTTGCATTTCCCTGGGAACGGCCGACCAGTTTCCATTTAGGGCGCAACTCTTTACTAATGATAGCATAGGATCCTGGCTGGTCCAGGTCCTGATCTGGCGAGCTGTGACGGGTGACCCCTCGCTCTCAAAAGCATCCATGTCCAGTCGTAAGTCTGCGGGCTGCGCCATTTCAACCCCAGTGGTGGGTAATGGTCGCCGGCTGAGAGCATCGGCACAGTTTTCAGTACCTGGTCTGTGGCGGATAACATAGTCATAAGCGGATAATGTTAGTGCCCATCTTTGGATGTGGGACGAAGCATTGGTATTTATACCTTTGCTCTCTGAAAATAGCGAAATGAACGGCTTGTGGTCAATTTCAAGCTCAACCCGAAATCCAAATAGGTATCGATGCATTTTTTTAACCCCATATACACATTCTAACTCCTCTTTCTCAACCATACTACAGGTTCTCTCAGCCTTAGACAGACCTCGAGATGCGTATGCAACCGGTTGGAGGTTGCCCGATACATTGGCATGCTGTAACACACAGCCGTCACAAGCGAGCACGAAACGTTTGTTACATATGCAATAAAGGTTCAAACTGAGTACTGTTTAACTAAGCAAGGTACAACCTTGCTTCTGCTTTATTTTGGCTCAAAGTGTCTGACCCACAAAATGGCTGGCCTTTTATACCAGAGCAGCACCATGTGCGTGCTGCTCAGTGGCCTCCAACAATGACACCATTTGGTGGCTACAAACAGCATGTACATACATGACAATATCCTCCTCTGAGATCTTATCACAGTCTTTCACAGGTTGAGATGGTCCGGTGCTTTACGCTCCCGGGTTGACCGTCTCAGTTCAATTCCGGTCTTGGATGAATGTGCGGAGTCTGTTGTGGCTGGTGGCTGGATGGCTGACTTGTTGGGGGTGGCAGTGGCCATGTCAGGAATTGCAAGTCCATTTTTATTGAAGAAGTCTGTGATGGAAATTCCGGATTCACTTAAGGCTGCTGGTAGGTTGGTTGGTCGTCGACGGTTTCTTCATCCGACTGCTCTGGCTCGTTTGTGTGCCTCAGCTTTGTTTGATCCATGTGTTTCCTGCAAGTTTTCCCATTCTTGAGCTTAATAACAAATACTCTGTTGCCCTCCTTGGCCATGACCGTACCAGCGATCTATTTGAGACCCTGACCATAATTCAACACATATTCAGGATCATTAACAGAAATCTCGCATGACATAGTTGATCGATCGTGGTACCTTTGTTGACTCTGTCTTCTGTATTCAACATGATTACTTAAATCCGGGTGTTCAAGAGATAACTTGGTCTTAAGACCTCTTTTCATCATAAGTTCAGCAGGCGAGACCCTTGTGAGTATGTGGGGTCTTGTCCTGTAATTCAACAATATGCAAGACAAGCGAGTCTGCAGTGACCCTTGGGTTACTCTCCTCATGCTTTGCTTGATAATTTGTACTGCATGTTCTGCTTGCCTGTTGGACGCAGGCTTGAACGGTGCTGACCTTACATGTTTTATGCCATTAAGTTTTACAAACTCCTGAAACTCTTGACTGGTGAAGCACGATCCATTGTCGCTCACCACTATGTCAGGCAGACCATGTGTCATGAACATGACATTGAGATTCTCTATGGTTACTGTGGATGTACTGGATGGCATGATTATGCATTCTATCCACTTCGAATAAGCATCCACCACCACTAAAAACATCTTGCCCAGGAAGGGACCTGCAAAATCTACATGGATCCTGGACCAAGGTTTGGAGGGCCATGACCACAGACTCAGTGGCGATTCCACTGGTGTTTTGCTGAGCTGCATGCAGGTTTGCACTGATGCACGCATGCTTCCAGCTCAGAAATCAATTCCTGGCTACCATACGTGGGACCTGGCGATGTCCTTCATCTTCACTATACCAGGATGTGTGCTGTGTAACTTACACACAAACTTCTCTCTCCCTTTCTTAGGCATTACAACTCAATTGCGCCACAATATGCAATCTGCTTGAATAGACAGTTCGTCCTTGAGACTAATGTATGGTTTGGTCTCCTCGCACATTTGCTTAGGTATGATAGACCAATCCTCTTTGAGGATGCAACCCTTTACCACCGATAAAATCGGGTTCTGGCTGGTCCAGGTCTTAAACTGTTGAGCCGTGACAGGGGTACCTTCACTCTCAAAAGCATCCATGATTAACATTAAATCTGCCGGTTGTGTCCTCCGGTGTGGGCAATGGCAACCGGCTCAAAGCATCGGCACAATTCTCTGTGCCAGGTCTGTGGCGAATTACATAATCATAGGCTGATAATGTCAGCGCCTACCTTTGGATGCGGAATGAAGCGTCGGTATTGATACCTTTGCTCTCGGAAAACAACAAAATGAGCGGCTTGTGATCAGTCTCTAATTCGAACCTCAGACCAAACAGGTATTGATGCATCTTTTTAACACCGTACTCACACACCAAAGCTTCTTTTTTTTCCATACTGTAGGCTCTTTCTGCTTTCGACAAACTTTTGGATGCATACGCGACAGGCTGAAGTTTCCCCGACTCATTGGCTTGTTGTAACACGCAACCAATTCCATATGACGATGCGTCACAGGCCAAAACTAAATGTTTACACGGGTCATAATGTACCAGCAGCTTGTTCGAGCAAAGCAGATTGGTGGCTTTCTCGAAGGCTCTGTCTTGTGTAGGGGAGGATGAAAACCCCCTCATTTTACCCAGTAGGAAAAGGGCTGTGGGATCAGTCTGTGCTGTGAATTGTAACCGATAACAGTTTGACCTTGGCAGAGCAATGATTGGACGGGGGAGGACACCGGGGGGGACCAATGGTGAGACAGAGTCAGCCCGAAGCATGGGGCTTTCAAGCCAATGGGAGAGCACTTGCTCGAAAACTGGGACTGACTCACAGCCATTATCGGACTATTGTCTTCCCCATGTTTACACTGTGGAAGGAAATGGCTACAGGAGGCCAACCCAATTAACACCCACTCAAACCTTGAGTAGGTTAGGAAAACTGAATTGAAGGATAATTATGCAGACATTTCGAAACCAGGGAACCCAAAACAACCCAAGGGCCTACACAATGGCTACAGGAAGCCAATGCAATCAACACCCACTCAAACCTTGAGTAGGTTAACATCAGTGGAAAAAACCTGCAATAATCTAAAACTGCTGCATTTTTCAAAATCACAAAGTCCACCAATGAGAAGAATCAACTTCAGCAGGAGAGGTGGACTGTATAATCTGGCTATAAAAAAAGGGTTTCTGACGTAGGGGGGTGGTGATTTTCCCTGCCCTCATTATCCAACAACCACAACCAGCAAGATTCTCGACACTGAAGAAAAACCAGTGTCCGAAGACACCGAATATAGAAGAAACAAACTACCAGACTGCAGAAGGCACAGTAGTGAGTATAACCTCTGGTCCCCGGAACTCCCAACTCAGTTAGGCCAGGAAAGGTGGGAGGTTGGGCATTGTACTGCTAAACTTGTGTAAAGATTTTCGTTGTGTCCGTTTAAGGGGATTGTTTTGTTGGTGTATTGCTGTTTGTTGAGATACACCTTGTCAAATAAATTGGAAGCCTAAAGTTCCTCTTGGAATCACCTTGTCTCAGTTCTATTGTATTACATCTCCTGATCGTGAGTCTTATGTCAGAACAGTGTAAGGGAAGCTAGGAGCGCCTCGAAAATGCTCAACTGTGTGTCACAGGCTAGGGAAGAAGGGGTTAGGAGTGTTTGACACTCACAGGTGCCTCACAGGCTAGGCATAAGCTGTGGGGACGCACGAGTCTCAAAACCCCCTTCATAAGCTGTGGACACAGTCTCTCCAGGGGTGCTCTTGCAGCACTCAGGGTACCTCACAGGCCAGGCATAAGCTGTGAGGGCAGAAGCCCAGAGAGAGACACCCAAGGCACAACAACACTCCCTGAGAAAACCCCTTACAGAACATGGCGACCACGAAGGGACATAAGCAAACAGGAGATGTTAATATAACAAATGAGGTGATAAGAGAGGAAACTAAAATGGAGGAGAGAATTTCCTCATACATTTTTGGCAAGGTGAACCTCACCAAACCTTGGGTGCAAGCCCTCACTCGGGCAGAGCGCCCAGTGGATGCTGCTGCTCAGTGGACAGCAGGGAAGGACCACAACTACAGGGTGGAAAAGGCCATCTGGCTTATCTGCCTCACCCGCCAAGTCCGAAAGCTCGACCAGCGGGTGAAGGACTTGGAACAGAGTCTTCAGAAATCAGAGGAGCTCTCTGCTATCCGGGCTGCGGTTGGAGACAACCTGCTGGCCGAATTAGCTGAGGAGCAGCAAAGGAACCGGCAGTTGGAGGAGACCTTCCGAAATAGCCGGGACTATCTTCAGTGTCAGGTCACTGAGGCCAAGGGTAGTGAGGGGTCCCTCCGGGAACAGAACTCTCGGTACACCCAGAAAATTTGGGAACTAGAGAATAAATTAAAAGATGTACAGGCAGCCTATAAAGTGGCCAGTAGCAGTGAGTTTGTAGATCACGGTCCCTGCCAGGAGAGGATTAAAACTCTCACCCACGCTCTATCCCAGGCAAAGGGGATGGTCGCCCTGATATGACCCGGAGGGTCCACAGGGGCAAAGGAGAGTATTGGGGGGTAGAGGAGAATCCAAAGGCAAGAGACACCCAACCACCTCCTGAGGCACCGGTGGTTTGTCTGGTGGGGTACCAGGAGGAGCGGGGCATGCAGGTAGTAGCATACCCAGGGCTTGGGGCAGGACCAATGTGTCCCGTTTGGCAGCAGGGATGTGAGGCTCCAGCCGAGGGTCAGTTAAGGACTGGATCAGGCGATCAGTCTGCTGCACTGGGTATGGTGGGACAGCCGGAGGTAGAAGTAGCAGCGCAGAAAAATCCTGAACAAGGGCGGATATGCCCGGTCAGGCAACGCAAGTACGGTCCTCCACAGGCAGGTGGCCAAGGTCGGGGAGCGCTGGAGGGCGACTTTATTATTCCCCATTGAGTTCAATTGCTCAGGGCCATAGTGGCCCATTTGGCCAAACTCACTCGCAGTGGGGACCCATCTATCCATTTCATGGAGGTGATGCAGGCAGGGGAAATTAATGGGTGCGACGAGGAAGAGACAGCCAAGCTGCTGCTCTTCTCTCTGGACAGCAAATTGTACCAGGCCCTACCGGCAGAATGCCGGAGGGGACAGCGTACATTTACTGAGGTCCAGAGGGCCGTCCTTGAGGCTATGGGCTTCGATGACGGCAGTCCTTTCGAACGGGTCGAAAGGACAAGGCAGCTCGCAGGGGAAACCCCGCAGGCGTTTGCGGACAGGCTGTGGGTGGTATACCACGCAGCCTGTGGGGAGCTCCTCGACCGGGCGAATCTTTCCGCGGTACAGACTGGCCGCTGGCTGAGGATGCTGGTGGCAAACTGCTTGCCCCGGCTCAAGGCCAGGGCAGAACTGTGGTTCGATTCCCGGGACCACAACCTCACCGAGGAAGCAGTGGTCAGGCAACTGGCACTGGTCCAACGGAATGGAGGAGGGGAGGAGGAGAAAACCTCCAAAGGTTGGGTAAATACAGTAAAACTCAACTCGATTCCCAAAAGGGAATGGAACCAGGAAGGTGGCCACTCGATTGATAAGGAGGGAGTGTGCTACGGGTGCGGGAAAGCGGGGCATTTTAAAAGGGATTGCAGGAGCCCAGTAAAGAGATATGGGGGGAGAAGTTCTTTAGGAGCCGCCCAGAGTGGGGGAAGTAGAGGGAGCTCCTCACCATCCCTTGATGAGATAGTAGCTGCAGTGAGGACAGCGCTGGAGGGGACTGGGAAGGTAGCTACGGCAACAGGCAGGGAAGCACCAGCAACCCTGCCAGTACAGAGACCGTGACTAGCCCAGACCCAGCCTGCATACCTGTGTCCACTAGAATACGACCCCTGGGGACGACCCTGGGTCAAGATGGAGGTTGAGGGTGTATTGGGTACCTACCTTTTGGACACTGGTGCTTCCAGCACGATAGTCCATTCGGAGGACCCCGCAACCTCACCTCTATCAAACGGGGTGCCGTATCAACTAGTTGGGTTCACAGGTAATGAGAAGGCTGGGTTTTTCTCAGTCCCGCTCGCAGTTCGTTTAGGAGCTCTCCAAACACAATGGAAGTGCGTCCTGATGAACTGGGAGCAGGTGGGAAAAGGGATCTTGGGGGCTGATTTCATCATCGCTCGCCAGATCCTAGTAGACTTGAGGAATCACTGTCTATGGGGCACAGTGGGCACGGGAGCAGAGGGAGAAATCATGGTTATTGATAAGAAACAGGGAAAAGGGACTCTGTGTACAATGAAGCCAAAAGGGGGTTACGACCTGGAGGTTCTGGTCGGTAACACCCCGGCCGAGTAGCGGGCCTATGTGCAAGCAAATCTTGCAGCATTTGCCACCCATAAACACGATTGTGGGAGAGTCACAGGAGTGGAGGTGAGAATAGATGGGGGTCCCATGTCCCGCCCGCAAAAGCAGTATGGCTTTCCCCGAGAGGCAGAAGCAGACTTGGAGACAGCTTTAAGCTCGCTTGTCGAGCAGGGTGTTTTGAGACCCATAGCCACCCATGTCAACTCCCCGCTTTGGCCGGTTAGGAAACCGGACAATTCTTGGAGGGCTACGGTGGATTATAGGGTGCTCAATAAAAACATCCCAGCTTGCTCCCACAGTAGCGGCGGTTGCGGATCTGATAGAGGAAATCCCTGCATCCGCAACCACGTTCACAATGTTGGACATATCCAACGGGTTCTGGTCTATCCCTGTACGGAGGGAAGACCAGTACAAGTTTGCCTTCACCTTCCGGGAACAGCAGTATACATGGAGCTGCCTCCCACAGGGCTTTCATAATAGTCCCAGCATCTTTCACCAATGCATGGCAAACTGCTTAAAAGGCTTCAGCCAGCCACACCAGCTGGTCCAGTACGTGGACAACCTGTTGTTGTTCACAGACAGCAGTGAGGAACACGGTCCACTGCTGGCCGAACTGCTGGTCTTACTGAAGGAAGGGGGTTTTAAAGTTAACCCCAAGAAAGCCCAGATAGGTCTAGGAGAGGTAAAATTCCTTGGCCTGACGATAAGGGCAGGAGAAAGGGCCATTGATGAGGCTAGAAGAAAGGCAGTGCAGGAACTCCCTGTCCCTAGGGATGTGTCGGGGGTAAGGTCTTTCCTGGGAATCACTGGCTACTGTAGGGACTTCATCGAGGACTATGCAACCACTGCCGCCCCTCTGCTCAGACTCCTACATAAGAGGGTCGAGTGGGAATGGGACGAGGGCTGTGAGGCAGCATTTGTCCGTCTTAAGAGAGACCTGCAGGTAGCACCAGCTCTAGGGGCAATTGATGGGGGGGGGGGAATTCTTCCTGGAGGTGGCAGCCAGTGGCGACAGCTTAAGTGCAGTGTTGCTCCAGGGGCGAAACGGTCAGCTGAGACCAGTGGTGTACTCCTCCAGGGTCCTCACGGAGGTAGAAAAGGGATAATCCAATTGTGAGAGGCACTTGTTTGCCACCAACTGGGCAGTAAAGAGAGCTCAGATCTTTACCGGAATATCCCCCATTACACTCCTCACCCATCATACCCCGATGCAGATGCTATTGGACGGGAGGATTAAGGACGGGACAGTGAGCAGTGCTAGAATCACTCGCTGGACCCTCCTGCTCTCCCAAATGACTTTAAAGGTCAAGGGCCTCTGCGAGCCCAGGCTCGCAGCAAATTTAATCTATCCAGGGCAGCCGCATAGATGCTCTGTGGAGGGGGTATGGGACATCAACTTTGGATTTCGGGCAGGGATACACCCCACAGGCCGCGAGATCTACGTTGATGGCTCCAGTTCAGTGTCCACGGGTACAAGACTCACGGGCTGCGGAGTTTGAGATCCCAAGGCAGGAATTGCCTTGGCTCTTAAACTCCCATTCCCCCTGAGCGCCCAGCAGGCGGAACTCTCGGCGGTGATGTATGTGGTCACACACCCCGAGGAATTCCCGACCCCATACACGATTTGCTCGGACAGCATGTTCACTTGCAATTCGTGTACAGAGTATCTGGCGATTTGGTCACGCCGGGGGTACACCTCTGCGGATGGGAAGCCCCTTGTGACCAAACCCCTGCTAGAAAAGATCGTGGCTGCAGTGGGAGAAACCGGGGATGTATATATCCATAAGGTAAAGGCCCACTCCAAAACTGAGCCACGGGGGGAAGGTAACCAGCAGGCAGATCTGCTGGCAAGGGGAGGTGCTTGTACAGGTCGCCCATGGGACCCATACGAGGCAGGCAGGATAGCAGCAGCAAGAAGGAAGCCAGGGACACAAGGGAGCGTAGGGGCGGCTGCGGCTCCGGACCTTAAAGTAGTCCAGATGCAGGATCCGATCCTGAAGGCTGCCTTGGTTGCTATCAAAAAGGGGGAAAAGGCGGAGGGCCCATACAGTGCTGCAGATATTGCTGTGAGGGAAGGCATGTTGTTTAAAGGGGACAAATGGGTAGTGCCACCACAACACCGGAGGGAATTCCTTCAGCTGGCCCATGAGGGTCCAGGTGCGGGACACCCTGGGCCGGAATCTACCTGGCAACGGGTAGAAAAGGCAGGGTGGTGGCCAGGCCTCCGGGAAGACGTCCGCAACTTCTGTGCGGGCTGTCTGGTTTGAGCTGCAAACAACCCAGACCCTCAGAAAAGGAAGGTGTCTATGGGACACATCAGGCAGGTAGAGGGACCATGGCAGTGGATCCAGATCGACTACATCGGACCCCTACTGGCCGCCCAGGGAGCTTATAAATACTGCCTCGTCCTGGTGGATGTGTTTTCCAAGTGGGTGGAAGCCTTCCCTTGCCGAACAGCTACCGCGTTGGGGACTGCAAAAATCCTGGTGAGGGAGGTGTTCTCTCGGTGGGGTCTACCTCAAATCGTGGAGTCCGACCGGGGAAGCCACTTCACCGGCCAGGTGATGCAGGCCACCCTAAAGATGCTGGGGATAAGAGCCAAATGGCATGTCGCCTACAACCCTCAGTCCTCAGGCCCCGTAGAACGCCTGAACCAGACGCTAAAGGAAAGGCTGCGCAAGGAGATGGGAGACTCACCGAACAAGTGGGTGGAGGTCCTCATCGGAATCCGGGCCAATCAGTCAAAGAGCACAGGGTACTCACCCCATGAGCTGATGACTGGCCGGATCATGAGAACCCCAGTGCATGTGTTGGCGCCGGTTCTCACCGAAGGGCAGCTTCGAGAGGTGAACCGGGACCGCTTCGTCAGGAATCTGTTTGAACAGCTTCAACAGATTCACTGGCAGGCAGCCAACAACATGGGTAAACAGCACCGTGCCAATCGGCTGCTGCTGGAACCCCGTAGTCACCATGATTGGGAGGTGGGCGACCAGGTGATGGTGAGAAGCTTCGCCAGGGTCGGGGTATTTGAACCACTGTATATGGGACCATACAGCATAGTCGACAAGGCTAGCCCTATGGTCTATGCGGTTCAATTGCCTCGCCGGGTGAAGTGGTATCACATTAATCAGTGTAAATTGTTTGACCCCAAAAGAGGTCAAAAACAGAGGGGACGAGCAAGGGAAGGGAATCAGGCACTGGGGGAAGAACAGGCCCCAGTGGATTTGGAGGCTCCGGAGGAGGCAGCGGGCCCCGAAGCTCTACAGTCGGGGCTGGTTCACTGCTCCTGTAAGGCTATCCCACCACTGGGTAGAGGTTCCCAGCCCACTAACAGAAGTAGGGAGAAAGGCTCTACCATTAGCAAGGTCCAAGGGGAAGCTGAACCTCCTATGGTGGATCAGCTGGGGCTAGCCCAAGAGATGGAGGAGATAGCATTGCAGCCCATAATGTGGGACTCTGCACCGACTGTAAGGAGGAGTAACAGAGTGCCACAGACCAGGGCGCCGTGGTCCCCTGTTTACTTAGCTCCCCGCCCCAGGCCGAGAAGGCGAAAGCCAACAGGGAGGGTGCTCTGTTGCGCTAGCAAGGGTCTCCCACCGATTATCCGGGGATCGGGAGGGCCTTGGAGGGCAGCACCAGACCCATTAAGGGGGACTATACGAGCCCCTCAGCGGAGGGCATCCTGGTCCCCAGGGTACGGTCAGCCGAGTGGTCGACGACGCCTGTACAGTGACAGGTTATAGCCTGGCCACCCGGGGACGGGTGGCGGTGTATATATTTTCCCTTCCTGTTTTGTTACTTTGTGTTGTGTGCATATGTGTTTAGGTAAGGCAGTGACGGTTGGGTACAGCATTTTTGTGTTTGGAACATGTTACGTGGGCCGAGCCTGGAGAGGTCTCTCAAGGCAAGGCCATGTTCTTCTTGCCTTTCAGATGTCAACACTTCCCTACTGGACGTTAGTGATGCTGGTATCGCTAAGGATCTGCACCGGGCACCGAGGGGTCACCGAGGACTCCCTGGTTTTCGGATGCTCCGGGGGCAGAGCGCTGACAGTGACCACAGAAGAAGGGACTCCGGCGGGGAGATGGCCGGGGTACCTACTCCCATGAGGGGAGATGGCCTGGGTGGTTGGGATCGAACTCCACCAAGTACTCCAACCATAAGGACTTTACCTACGGAGAGGCCTCCATCCCTTGCCCGGAGATCACTGTGGCTACTTACAGAGTGAGAGTGACAGACTTGTATAAACAGTGGGATAGGGCCGAACCGGGCAGGCAGAGGCGTGGCACTTTAAATGACATTTTTACGGGGTTTAACACCGGGGCGTCCGCCATAAACAGTTTGGATAACATGCAGCTGGCCCTCCAGATGGGTTAAAGAATCAGCTGCGCAAAGTCCTGGGGGACGAGAATACCGTAGTGGGATCTGCGCTCCACGAAGAGGTGGCAATGACAGTTCACTTAAAGGAGATTATCTCTCAATTGGAGGCGCAGGCCAGGGCTGTAAACGCCTTGATTCGGGAGGATAGAAACGCCTCCGATCAATCCGCCCAAAATGAGGTGTGCGTACTCTATGGTGCCTGGTTGCTGGGAGAGGGACGGAGTAACCTCGAGGATCTGAGACAGGGACAGGTCCCCTCCTGGATCAGCAACCAGCACTTAGCAGCACTGCACCCTTATGATAATGTTT
The DNA here is from genome assembly GCF_044704955.1 of Pristiophorus japonicus. NCBI lineage: Eukaryota > Metazoa > Chordata > Chondrichthyes > Pristiophoridae > Pristiophorus > Pristiophorus japonicus. The sequence continues at coordinate 90,282,073 of NC_091991.1, read as the reverse complement.
TGAGTCCTTGCCAACTTCGTGTAGCGTCGGAAGCCTACCCGGTACCGGTGGACTGTGGAAAGTCAAACCATACCATCATGGGTGTGGTGGTCAGGATGCCCGTGATGGGGGCGTTCCCACGACCAGCACCCCTGTACCGAGTGGAGAATGTGGGAGTCATTCGTGGAGGGGTGCATGTTCGATTCCAAGAGGTCCCACCTTATGTCACAATGTGGGAGCACACTGTGACAGGTACAGACCTCTCGGGTTGTTGGAGCAGGGGAGCACAGGTAATCCTGTGCCCCCAGCACTTGAACGCTTTTGCAAGGCCACAATGCGGGTTCAGCACTGCTGGGGCAGAGCCCATCAATTGCACAATAGAGGTAATGGCCCCTAACCACATGCCTCCACAGGCAGCATATGTAGGCGGTGGGACATATTGTGTCACCACAAGTGCCCAACGGTATGAACCCGGACCGGGAAGGTGGTGTCCAATACCATACAGCAGCTTTTGCTTTAAACCCAGGGCACAGGTTCAAGTGGCACACACCAGAATCACACCCATCCCTGAACCTTCCACGATTCACCTCACGGTACAAAACAGCCTCAGCCATCTACAACAATATGTCGCCCAGTTTGGCTATCCCATTGCCCCACTACCTGAGAAACTTACAGCCCTCCTCCAGGCAGTGGATTTGTCTCAAAAACATTTTTACACCATGGAGCAGAAAACTGAAATTCTAGCAGGGGAGATTGCCCACATTAAACCCCCAGCATGCTGGGATTTGGGAATACGGGCAGACATACCTGCATGGATCCGGGTGGGATCGCATGCTTTAGTAATCGGCCAACTCCTGATTGTAGCTTATCTGCTAGCTACAAGCTGTAAGCTCAGGAGAAAAAGAAAAAGAACGCAGTTCCTCAGGCTACTACACAGCCAGGAGAGCCGTTGCTAAACACTCAAGGTGTGTAAACAAAGCTTGACCGCGACACTTAGGCGGTTTTGTTATTCCCAGGGATGACTGCGTTTTCATACATGGCTCCTGGGGAGTTTGCAGGGCAGGTTTCTTTGTTTTACGGTTGAGACTGAAATGAGACTCAATGTACAATTACTGCTGTAACCTTAAGTACAGATATGTATGTTGCTGTCGTATATTGTAACCTGTTGGATTTCTATGTTTTGTACCGCGTTAAAAGGAATTACGATATATATCGACGGGATCAGTTTAGAGTTAAACTGGGGAAAGTTGGGCAATTTGGGAGACCTAGGGTTTTCTCACCACCCTGAACTTTGACACACTCGAGTGGTGTCTGACTGTGTCAGATGGGGGATTATGTAGGGGAGGACGAAAACCCCCTCATTTTACCCAGAAGGAAAAGGGCTGTGGGATCAGTCTGTGCTGTGAATTGTAACCGATAACAGTTTGACCTTGGAAGAGCAATGATTGGACGGGGGAGGACACCGGGAGGGACCAATGGTGAGACAGAGTCAGCCTGAAGCATGGGGCTTTCAAGCCAATGGGAGAGCACTTGCTCGAAAACTTGGACTGACTCACAGCCATTATCGAGCTATTGTCTTCCCCATGTTTACACTATGGAAGGAAATGGCTACAGGAGGCCAACCCAATTAACACCTACTCAAACCTTGAGTAGGTTAGGAAAACTGAATTGAAGGATAATTATGCAGACATTTCGAAACCAGGGAACCCAAAACAACCCAAGGGCCTATACAATGGCTACAGGAAGCCAATGCAATCAACACCCACTCAAACCTTGAGTAGGTTAACATCAGTGGAAAAAACCCGCAATAATCTAAAACTGCTGCATTTTTCAAAATCACAAAGTCCACCAATGAGAAGAATCGACTTCAGCAGGAGAGGTGGACTGGATAATCTGGCTATAAAAAAAGGGTTTCTGACGTAGGGGGTTGGTGATTTTCCCTGCCCTCATCATCCAACAACCACAACCAGCAAGATTCTCGACACTGAAGAAAAACCAGTGTCCGAAGACACCGAATATAGAAGAAACAAACCACTAGACTGCAGAAGGCACAGTAGTGAGTATAACCTCTGGTCCCCGGAACTCCCAACTCAGTTAGGCCAGGAAAGGTGGGAGGTTGGGCATTGTACTGCTAAACTTGTGTAAAGATTTTCGTTGTGTCCGTTTAGTGGGATTTAGGGGATTGTTTTGTTGGTGTATTGCTGTTTGTTGAGATACACCTTGTCAAATAAATTGGAAGCCTAAAGTTCCTCTTGGAATCACCTTGTCTCAGTTCTATTGTATTACATCTCCTGATCGTGAGTCTTATGTCAGAACAGTGTAAGGGAAGCTAGGAGCACCTCGAAAACACTCAACTGTGTGTCACAGGCTAGGGAAGAAGGGGTTAAGAGTGTTTGACATTCACAGGTGCCTCACAGGCTAGGCAAAAGCTGTGGGGACGCACGAGTCTCAAAACCCCCTTCATAAGCTGTGGACACAGTCTCTCCAGGGGTGCTCTTGCAGCACTCAGGGTACCTCACAGGCCAGGCATAAGCTGTGAGGGCAGAAGCCCAGAGAGAGACACCCAAGGCACAACAACACTCCCTGAGAAAACCCCTTACACTTGCAATGCGCCCCACACCCAGTTGTTGCCATTTCTCAATAGCATGTGCAGTGGTTCAAGTAAGGTGCTCAATTTAAGTAGGAAGTTACCAAAATAGTTGAGTAAACCCAGGAACGAACACAGCTCCGTCACGTTCTGCGGCATGAGTGCATTCTTGATGGCTTTGGTTTTCATGTCAGTAGGTCTGATGCCATCAGCGGCTATTTTCCTCCTGAGGAATTCGACTTCCGGTGCGATGAAAGCGCACTTCGGGCGTTTAAGTCTGAGTCCCACTCTGTCCAAACGAAATAGAACCTCTTCCAGGTTGTTCAGATGTTCCTTGGAGTCACGACTGGTGATCAGGATGTCATCTTGGAACTCGACGATTCTGGGAACAGACTTCAGTAGACTTTCCATATTCCTCTGGAATATTGCTGCAGCCGAGCGAATTCCGAACGGGCACCTGTGGTAAATAAACAGTCCTTTGTGCATGTTAGTACACGTAAGTCTCTTCGATGTCTCGACCAGCTCCTGCATCATATAAGCCAACGTCAAGTCCAGTTTTGCGATCGACTTGCCCCCGGCTTGCACAGCAAATAAGTCATCAGCCTTCGGTAATGGATCTTGTTTCGAAACCCTGTTGATCGTAGCCTTGTAGTCTCCACAGATTCTGACTGTGCCATTACTTTTCAGCACAGGAACAATGGGGCTGGCCCATTCATTAAATTCGACCGGTGATATGATCCCTTCACGCTGGAGACTGTCCAATTCAATTTTGACCTTCTCCCTCATCATATACGGCACTGCCTGAGCTTTATGATGGACGGGTCTTGCATCTGAGTCCACGTGGATCTGCGCCTTGGCTCCCGTGAAGTTGCCGATACCCGGTTCGAACAGCGAGGGGAACTTGCTCAATACTTGGGCACATGTATCTTCCTCCGACGACAATAACTTTATGTTGTTCCAGTCGCATCAGATTTTCTCCAACCAGCTCCTGCCGAGCAGCGTTGGGCCATTGTCTGGAACAATCCACAGTGGTACTGCACTGTTATACGACACATTAATTTGTGCACTGCCAATCACCTTTATCAGTTCTTTGGTGTACGTGCACAGCTTGGCATTAACAGGGCTCAGCCTGGGCCTCACAGTCTTAGTATCCCACAGCTTATTAAATACCCTCTCATTCATGATCGATTGACATGCCCCTGTGTCCAGTTCCATCGATACCGGTATCGCGTTATACTTCACATTAATCAAAATTGGTTTACTCTTGGTTATGAAAGAGTACAGTCCATACACTTCCTCCTCTGGCATCTCGGATTGCGTATCCAGATCCGGGCTAGTCTGGCTCTCAGCCTCCACGTGGTGTGTCGCAGCTCGCTTGCTCATCTGTGGACACTGGAGCTGCCCCGCTCTCAGACAGCCTTTGTAAGTATATTGCTTAAATTGGCACTGCTAGTTCCAATGATTTCCCCCACAACGCCAACACGGAGAAGTCGGATACATTCCTGCTGGCGAACTTTGAGCAGCCACAGATTTCGAGAACGCAGTCAGATAGGGCCTGCCATGTGCCGCTCAGCTGAACGCCGAATCATTCGCGAACGCAGCCGGATAGGCCCTGCCATGTGCCGGTCTACCGAATGCCGAATCAATCGCATTTACAGTACTTGCCGAGGTTCAGTTCTTCACCGCTATTTGCTTTAGACTCCTACATGATTATACATGATTGAGCGATCTGGATGGCCCTTTTTAAATCCAACTCCTCCACCGCCAGAAGTTTGTGCAGGATCACCTCGTGGTTGATGCCGATAACAAAGAAGTCCCGCAGCATGTCTGCCCACACTGTCCCGAACTTGCACGGTCTCGCTAGACGTCTCAGGTCGGCAACGAATTCTGCCTTGTTCTGGCCCTCCGATCGAACATGTGTATAAAACCTGTATCTAGAGATGATGATGCTGCCGTCTGGCTTGAGGTGCTCCCGTACCAATTTACACAACTCCTCGTACGTTTTCTCTGTTGGATCACTAGGCATGAGTAGATTCTTTATCAGACCGTCGATCTTTGAACTGCACACAGTGAGGAACACGGCCCGGCGCCGATCTGCATCGTCGACCCCCTTCATTTTGTTGGCCACGAAGTACTGGTTAAAACGGCTCACAAAGTCTGCCCAATCTTCTCCCTCCACGAATCGCTCTAAAAATCCAATCGTGCTCATTTTGCAAACAGGTTCTTGTATTCTCGTCGCCAAATGTTATGTATGCAGAAACTGAGTACTTTTTAACTAAGCAAGGTACACCCTTGCTTCTGTTTTATTTTGGCCCAAAGTGTCTGATTCACAAAATGGCTGGCCTTTTATACCAGAGCAGCACCATGTGCGTGCTGCTCAGTGGCCTCCAACAATAACACCATCTGGTGGCTACAAACAGCATGTACATACATGACAACGTTTACATGGGTCATAGTGTACAAGTAATTTATTTGAACATAGCAGGTTCCTGGCCTTCTCAAAGGCTGTGTCTTGAGATTTTCCCCAAACCCAGTCGTCACCCTTATGTAGCAACATGTGCAAAGGCTCTAACAATGTGCTCAACCCAGGTAGAAAGTTAGTAAAATAGTTGAGGAGTTCCAGGAACGAATGCAGCTCCATCACATTCTTTGGTCTGGGTGCATTCTTGATGGCCTCTGTCTTTGAGTCCGTGGGCCTGATGCCGTCTGCTGCAATCTTTCTCCCCAAAAATTCGACTTTTGGCGCCAGGAAAACACACTTGGAGCATTTCAGCCTGAGTCCCACTCTGTCTAGGCGACTTAGAACCTCTTCCAGGCTGTGTAGATGTTCGATTGTGTCATGACCAGTGATCAAGATGTCGTCTTGAAACACATATGTGCGTGGAACAGATTTCAGCAAACTCTCCATGTTTCTCTGGAAAATGGCTTCAGCCAGGCGAATCCTGAAAGGGCACCTGTGGTATATGAACAGCCCTTTGTGTGTGTTGATGCAGGTCAGTCTTTTCGAAGATTCAGCCAGTTTCTGTGTCATGTAGGCGGAGGGGTTAGGTCCAACTTGCTAAACGACTCCCCCCCCCCCGCCAATGTTGCGAACTGGTCATCTGCCTTGGGCAGCGGGTACTGGCCCTGTAGTGAGACTCGGTTAATCGTTACCTTGTGGTCTCCACAGATTCTGACCGTGCCATCGCTTTTCAACACCGGAACAATTGCACTGGCCCACTCGACTGGCGATATGATTCCTTCACGTTGGAGTCTGTCCAGCTCGATCTCGACTTTCTCCCTCATCATGTACGGAACCGCCCGAGCCTTGTGATGGACGGGCCGTGCATCGGGGCCGAGATGGATCTGTACCTTGGCGCCTGTGAAGTTGCCGATGCCTGGTTCGAATAACGAGGTAAACTTGCTCAGCACTCGAGCGCACGAGACATCATCCACTGAAGATAGTGCTTTGATGTCATTTCAATTCCATCTAATCTTTTCTAACCAGCTTCTGCCGAACATTGCCTGGAACAATCCACAAAGATCATGCATAGCTCCATCATATGATACCTTCACTGCCGCTCTTCCAATGACTGGTATGAGCTCTTTGGTGTAGGTACGCAGCTTTGCTCAGTTTGGGCCTTTGTGCTTTATTGCCCCACAGTGTCTCGAAAGCCTCTGGCTCATAATTGACTGACTCGCCCCGTGTCCAACTCCATGGATACTGGAACTCTATTTAATTTGACTTTCAGCATTATAGAAGGGCTCTTGGTGGTGAAGGTATATACCCCATACACTTCTTCCTCGGATTGAGTTGCCTGTGCTGCGTGATCCGCGCCGGTCGATCATCCTCTGCCACGTGGTATGTCGCAGCACGTTTGCACATTCGCTGGAGGTGCCCCATCGTTGTGCAGCCTTTATACACGTAGTGCTTGAATCGACATTGATGGGCCCGATGATTACCCCCGCAGCACCAAAAATGGTGCTAATTGATTAACATTCACCCCCAATGGCAGACTCTGAGTCATCACAGGTCTGGCAGCCGCAGACGTATAGGCCCTGCCATATGCAGTTCGGCCTGCTAGCGATGTCATTTTATGCACAGTACTTGCCGGTGAGCTTCGATGTTGAGAAGATATCTGTTTGGTGTTATCGTCCGTGGCCATGCATGCCTGGGCAATCGCGATGGCCTGATCAGATCTAGGGTTTCGGCAGCCAGCAGCTTTCCAAGAATGACCTCGTGGCTGATGCCCAGCATGAAAAAGTCCCGCAGCATTTGCCCCAACGCAGGTCCAAAATCGCAAGGTCCAGCGAGGGGTCTCAGGTCGGCGACATAATCCGCCACGTCCTGGCCCCTGGAGCGATGGTGCGTGTAAAAACAATATCTGGCCATGAGGATACCCTCCTTCAGCTTGAGGTGATCCCGAACCAGCGTGCACAACTCTGTATATTCCTTCTCCGTTGGTTTTGTCGGTGCGAGCAGATTCTTGATGAGGCCGCATATTTTAGGCCCACAGACGGTGAGGAGAACCGCCCTGCGCGTTAGTGTCTCCTTCCAGCTCGTTGACCATGAAGTACTGGTCGAGATGCTCGACGAAGGCTTCCCAATCATCACCCTCTACGAATCTCTCTAATATTCCAACGGCAACCATGGTTGTGTGAAGATTCTTATTCTGTAACTCGTCACCAGTTGTTATGTATAGAAGAATTTTACGAGGCTGAGTACTGTGAGCTAAACTTAGTGTGACCTTCGTCATCTTTATTACAACTCCAGGGTGTGTAAACAACATGGCAGTCAACCTTTTATACTGGCCCTGCACGTGTGTGTGCAGGTGACTATTAGGACTTCAACAGTCTGGTGGCAAGTATTACATAGTTACATACATAACATATACCACTGAGCCGGCACCTTGTGTGGGTCTGTGCTGCCGGTGGGACAGGACATACCCAGGGATTGTGATAGAGGAGTCTGGGACATTGGCTGAAAGGTATGATTCTGTGAGTATGACTATGTCGGGCTGTTGCTTCACTAGTCTGTGGAGCAGCTCTCCCTATTTTGGCACAAGTCCCCAGATGTTAGTGAAGTGGACTTTGCAGGGTCGACTTCGCTGGTTTTGCCGTTGTCGTGTCTGAAGCTGGTGCCAAGGTCGTTGCTAGGTAGTCTGTCCGGTTTTATTCTTATTGTTTCTTGTAGTGGTTTGTTACAACTGAGTGGCTTGCTAAGCTATTTCAGGAGGACAGTTCAGAGTCAACCACGTTGTGGGTCTGGAGTCACATATAGGACAAACCAGGTAAGGATGGCAGATTTCCATCCCTAATCATCATCATCATAAAGGGCATGAGTGAATGGCAATCCGGTAGTTTCATGGTCCAGTTTTATTTAATTAACTGAATTTAAATTCTATAGCTGCCGGGCTTTGAACTCACACATCCGGATTATTAGTCGAGGTCTCTGGATTATTAATCCAGTAACATAACCACTATGCTACCGTTCCCGTTAGTACATTTAACAGATTTCTTTCTCTCTGAATGAAAGTAAGAAACTAAACTTTAAGTATATTACATTGTGAAGTGATCTTACTCCAGGACCCCTAATAATTTCTTCATACCTGCATTTCTTTTAGTAAAACAATCCAACAGTTGATGGTTTGAATCCACCCACTTACTTTGAGATTTCCTTTCTCTCCAACATTTGTTTCAAACTAGCAAGGTCAATCCTTAATCTTTTCACACTCACATTTTTCGTAGGCTGTACATTATCCTACACTGAACGATTGTCTACATAACATTCAATGGGTATACTATCTTCAGTACTCCCATTGTACAAGATGCCACTCAAGATATTTGCTAAATAGTGTCCCATATTAACTGTCTCCACATGAGCCAGTGTTTCAGCAGCCAGAGTACTTTTAACAATCCTTTTTATTTTCTTAGCTTCGCAAGCTAAAGGACAACATTTTCCATTTGCGATCCTAGGAAATAGTATGAAACCAGTTGCACTAGAATACCCATCAGGAAGATTAGCATGTGAAGCATCACTAATGATAACTAGCTTCAGGTTCTTTGGGTCACCTAAGGATGGGAACTTAAGTGCACATTTATCCTGATTTAATTTTCGTAGGGGTCGAAATTCAGTGCCGCTGTTTTTGAGGCGGTGTCACCGCCCAAGTGCTGATTTTAGCATCGGGTGTTAGGTGCAGCCTCAAAGTCCGAAATTCAGTTTTTACACCCAAAGATGAGAGCAGCGCTAAAAAGTGGCGTTGTACACTCATCCTCAGGCAGGAGCTCCGGAGGCCCACTGAATTTCCCAACAGGAGGCTGCCGCCGTGCTAGAAAAAAAAAACTAAAACTTCTCCGATTCACACACACACTTCCCCACTCTTAAAAGTAATGAAAACATGCAGAAATAAATAAAGAGAAAAATTGACCTTCCTTTCTGGGCAATTCCGCCCGGGATCCGCTCTTTAACAACTGCTTTTTCCTTGCTCGACAGCTACCTGTTTGTGCAGCAGACGTGCAAAGCAAATGGCTCACCAGAGGCGTTGTACGCTGAATGACGTCACCACGTGGGTGGCATTAGCCGGCGCAGCATTGCCTCTTGGCACCTCTGCTAAAGAGCCGACTCAATTTAGATTGCGGCATCGATGCCGCTTACTGACAACGTAGGCTTTTGCCATCCATTAGCCGCCTCCCGTGCGCAATAACGGGTGTCGTATAAATCCCAATTTCGACCCCTTAATGTTTTATTTGCTCTTAACACAACCCATAGTAGAGAACGTTTTATGTCTGTAATGTACCTATGAATGACTCCACGAGACAATGTGTTGAACTCAAACTGTAGTGACCTTGGTCCTTTATTCGTAACTCCAGAGTAAGGCAACCGCATAGTGGCTACCCTTTTATACCTGTCACCAGGGCAGGAAACCCCGGTCTCCACCAGTTGCACCCTCTAGTGGTGCCAGCATAGTATATACAGTGTAAACCTTATTGATAATACGTCAGGTAAACAGGTCTTCATCTTATGCAACTATACAGTGACTACACAGAGAGTATATCTATAGTTTGCATATATAACATCACTCTCCCCCAAGTCCTTTGTGCCAATTACCTTTGCAATATGTGCTCTGGCTTAGCTCGCCCCAGACTTAAGTGCCAATAGCCCTTGCACCTTGGCTGGCTTTGGCTTAGCTCTCTCCCTGTTAACCTCCAAGTCCTTTTGCCACAGTGTTGGGTAGTGATTACTTTTATGTCTTGAATGAAGAGTCAGACTAGATACTGCAAGCTCAAAGAAAGTGTGACCGTAGTCCTTTATTACAGATCTCAGAGTGCCTCTCCAGCCTGTGAGGGCTCCTTATATACAGGTACTCCCAAGGGATTGTGAGATCCCTTGGGACTCCAAGGGATAAGCCCTCTGGTGGTTAGACATGGTAATTACAGGTTTACATACATAACAACACTCCCCCACCAAAGTCAATAGTGTAACTATTTACAATGTGAGTAGATCTGGGGCCTTCCTTTCCCTGGTTAATCATCTCGGTGCAAATGCTGGTGTTGGTGAGTCATTTGTTGGGTCTTCGCTGGGCTGTTGGGAGTGGTGAATCTTGCTGGACTACTGTGGGTGATGGGTCCTGTTTTGTGGTCAACTGCTGGGTCGGTTGCCACTTGTGTGTGTGTTGGAGGATCGAAGAAGGTAGAGTCTATTGTGGGTTGTTCTGGATAGTCCATAAATCTGAGTTTGATTTGGTCCAAGTGTTTTCTGCAGGTGAGTCCATTTGCGAGTGTGACCACAAACACCCTAATCCCATCTTTGACCAAAACAGTGCCAGCAATCCATTTGGGACCTTGTCCATAGTTCAACACAAATACAGGATCATTTACTTCAATTTCTCGCGACAAATTTGCGTGATCATGTTAGGTATTCTGTTGAAGCTGCCTGCTCTCTACCTGTTTGTGTAGATCAGGGTGGACTAACGAGAGCCTTGTCTTAAGTGCCCTTTTCATGAGAAGTTCAGCGTGAGGGACTCCGGTGAGTGAGTGGGGTCTTGTGCGGTAACTAAGCAGGACTCGGGATGAGCGAGTCTGCAGTGAGCCTTCAGTTACCCTTTTCTGCTTGATTGTTTGAACTGATCGTTCTGCCTGACAGGTTGGACACTGGCTTAAACAGGGCAGACGTGACATGTTTGACCCCATTGCAGGTCATGAATTCCTTGAATTCAGCACTGGTAAAGCACGGCCCATTGTCACTTACAAGGACATAGGCAGGCCGTGCGTGGCAAACATGGCACGTAGGCTTTAAATGGTGGCAGCAGACGTGCTAGCCGACATTATCACACATTCAATCCACTTGGAGTACGCCTCTACAACCACTAAAAACATTTTTCCCAAGAATGGGCCTGCATAGTCGAAATGAATCCAAGAGCATGGTTTGGAGGGCCAAGACTATAAACTTAGTGGCGCCTCCCTGGGTGCATTGCTTAACTTGGAACATGTATTACATTTGTGCACACAGGACTCTAAGTCTGCATCGATACCGGGCCACCACACGTGGGATCTGGCTATCGCTTTCATCATTACAATGCCTTGGTGGGTACTGTGGAGATCACTAATGAAGGTGTCCCTGCCCTTTTTTGGCACAACTACCCGATTACCCCATAGGAGGCAGTCTGCCTATATAGACATTTCATCTTTGCGCTGCTGGTATGGCTTTATTTCTTCCTGCATCTCTAACGGGACACTAGACCAACTCCTGTGGAGCACACAGTTTTTTACTGAGGACAGTAAGGGGTCCTGGCTCGTCCAGTTTCTAATCTGTCGGGCGGTAACAGGTGATTGCTCACTCTCGAATGCTTCCATTACCATAACTAGATCTGCAGGCTGTGCCATCTCCACCACAGTGGTGGGCAATGGTAGCCTACTGAGAGCATTGGCACAGTTTTCTGTGCCTGGCCTGTGGCGGATGGCGTAGTTGTATACGGACAATGTGAGCATCCATCTTTGGATGCGGGCCGATGCATTTGTATTTATCCCCTTATTTTCAGAAAAGAGTGATATAAGCAGCTTATGGTCGATTTCCAATTCAAATTTGAGCCCGAACAGATATTGATGCATTTTCTTTACCCGTAAACACACGCTAACGCTTCTTTTTCGATCATATTGTAGGCCCACTCGGCTTTAGACAGACTTCTGGATGCATAAGCAACTGGTTGCAATTTCCCAAATTCATTAGCTTGCTGCAATACACACCTGACCCCATATAACGACGCATCACATGCTAGTACCAAACGCTTACATGGATCGTACAACACAAGCAATTTGTTTGAACATAACAGCTTCCTAGCTTTCTCAAAGGCATTTTCTTGGCTTGTGCCCCATACCCATTCACCTCCTTTACGCAGTAAAGAGTGCAGGGGTTCTAACAATGTGCTAAGACCCGGTAAGAAGTTACAAAGTAGTTCAGGAGTCCTAGAAACGACCGCAGCTCCGTCACGTTCTGTGGTCTTGGTATGTTCTTGATTGCCTGCATCTTCGAATCGGTGGGCCTGATACCGTCCGCCGTGATTCTTCTTCCCAGGAACTCCACTTCAGATGCCAGGAAAATGCACTTCGAGCATTTTAGCCTGAGCCCCACACAATTAAGCCGACTAAGAACTTCCTCCAGGTTCTGCACGTACTCAACGGTGTCCCAACCTGTAACCAAGATGTCGTCCTGGAAGACCACGGTGCGCGGGACTGACTTCAGTAAGCTTTCCATGTTCCTCTGAAATAATGCCGCGGCCAATCGAATCCCAAACGGGCATCTGTTGTAAACGAAAAGACCTTTGTGCGTGTTGATACAGGTGAGGCCTTTCGAAGATTCCTCCAGCTCTTGCGTCATGTAGGCCGAGGTCAAGTCCAGCTTCGTGAATGTTTTCCCTCCCACCAGCATCGCCAATGGGTCGTCTGACTTTGGTAGCAGGTATTGATCCTGCAGTGAGAAATGATTGATAGTTACTTTGTAATCACCACAGATTCGAATGGTGCCGTCTCCCTTGAGGACTGAAACAATCGAACTGGCCCACTCATTGAATTTGATTGGCAAAATGATGTCCTCTCGTTGCAGCTCGATCTCCACCCTCTCTCTCATCATGTAAGATCTCGCCTTGTGCTGGATGTATCGCGCCCCTGGAATCTGCACTTTTGCTCCTTGGAACTTCCCGATGCCTGATTCGAACAGCATGGGGAACTTGCTTAGGTCCTGGGCACATGAGGTGTCGTCGACAGACGAAAGCGCTTGAACGTCATCCCAGTTCCAGCGTATCTTTCCCAGCCAGCTCCTGCCAAACAGCGTGGGGCCATTGCCCGGTACCACCCAGAGTGGTAAGTCGTGCACCGCTCCATCATAGGAGACCTTTACGGTAGCACTGCCAATTACGGGAATCAGTTCCTTTGTGTACGTTCTAAGTTTGGTACGAATAGGAGTCAGGACTAGCCTTGAAACCTTGTTGCACCACAACTTATCGAAAGTCTTTTTACTCATTATGGACTGGTTTGCGCTCGTGTCCAGCTCCATGGACACTGGGAGTCCATTTAATTCAACCTTCTGCATTATCGGGGGACGCTTTGTGGTAAATGTGCGCAACCCATATACCTCTGCCTCCTCGGTCTGAGGCTCTGGTTCGTCACGATCCACCGTGGATCTGTCCTCCTCTGCAACATGGTGGTTTGCAGAATTAGCAGATTTGCAGCTCGCCTGTACATACGTTGGAGGTGTCCCATTGTTCCACAGCCCTTGCAAATGTATTCTTTGAAGCGGCATGAATGGAATCGATGATCACCCCTGCAGCGCCAACAAGATGTTAATGACCTTGTATTCACCACCCTTGATGGCGGACTCTGAGTCATCTGCGGACGTGCAGCGACAGGTGTGTAAGTTCTGCCATGTGCATTTCAATTTGAAAACAAAGTTACTTTATTCACAGTACTTGCAGCAGCACTAGTATGCTGGGAAATTTGTTTGGTATTGTCACTGGTGGAGATAAACGTCTGGGCTATCGCTATGGCTTCACTCAAGGTTGGAGTCTCTACAGTCAAAAGTTTGCGAAGTATTACTTCATGGCCAATGCCAAGTACAAAGAAGTCCCTGAGCATATGCTCCAAGTGTCCTTCAGATTTGCAATGTCCTGCAAGGTGCCTTAGCTCGGCGACGTAGCTCGCCACTTCCTGGCATTCAGACCTCTTGTACGTGTAAAACCGGTACCTCGTCATCAGAATGCTTTCCTTCAGGTTTAGATGCCCCCGGACCAGTGTGTACAACTCATCGTACGACTTGTCTGAGGGTTTTGCTGGAGCGAGCAGGTTTTTTATGAGGCCATACGTTGGTGCCCCACAAACGGTGAGGAGGATCGCCCTTCGTTTGGCAGCGTTCCCTTCTCCTTCCAGTTCGTTGGCCATGAAGTATTGGTCAATTCGCTCCACGAAGGTTTCCCAATCATCGCCCTCAGAAAATTTCTCCAGGATGGCGACAGCTCTCTGCATTGTTGCGTTGAAGTTCGTGATCTGTATCTCGTCACCAGTTGTTATGTCTTGAATAAAGAGTCAGCCTAGATACTGCAAGCTCAAAGTAAGTGTGACCGTAGTCCTTTATTACAGATCTCAGAGTGCCTCTCCAGCCTGTGAGGCCTCCTTATATACAGGTGCTCCCAAGGGATTGTGCTCCCAAGTGATTGTGGGATTCCTTGGGACTCCAGGGGATAAGCCCTCTGGTGGTTAGACATGGTAATTACCGGTTTACATACATAACAGTTACCAGTTTGGATGGTTCGATGATGCAGTGGAGGTTCCAGAGGGTTCTGCGTGTGATCCATGTGTGTGTCCATGGCTACAAACATCCATTTACAACCCCCCCACCCCCCACACAGCGAGATCATGCAGCTGGACCATTACATTAACATAGAGGATCAGACACAGTGCAAGTACAAGGAAAGAAAGAAAAAAAAAACGTTTGTATCATGACACCTTGGTTCAGTGACTTACATTCGTTATGTTTTACGGTCGTGCGCCAGGATTGGGTAGATTGCATTCATGGTTCAGTCATGGTCAGTACTGAGGTAGCAGTACAGGTATGCAAGGACACTGGTTCCAGAGCAACCGGACAGGGTCCTAGTCATCTGATGACGGCGCTGCGCCCCCTGCTGGTGGGGTGGGCTTGGTTCACTCCCCATGCCAGGACTCAGGGGCTTTGCCGTTACCTAGTGGTGGGCAGAGCCACAGATGTATGTGGTCTCCCTGTCCTCCTTTGAGGGCTGCAGAATCTTCTGCCTGCTCTCTAACGGTGTTGGGAACTTGGCTGTTCCAGGTCCCATTTGGGGAACTCATTAGTTCTGACTTTTCACTCCCGGACATGGTCGAGGTGGTGACTAGGTCTGGGGGCTGCACCGTCTCCACCTGGGTGGTGGGTAACGGCGGCCGACTGCGCCCATTGGTGCCGTTTTCGTTTCCAGGTCCGTGGCGAATAGTGCCACTGGGTGCCTGCATCGTGGGATAGACCTGGGGCAGGGTATCAGGATCAGTGCCTTCACCCTCCTGAGGTTGCTGGCCTATAACTTGTGGGGACACCTGGGGCAGGGAATCATGATCAGCGCCTTTACCCTCCTGAATTCGCTCACTTGCTACTTTTGGGGACACGCTATTCCCGACATCTCACAACGACATTTTGTTCTTTACATTAGGAATAGTACTGACATCTTGCAACAACATTTTGTTCACAATCTTAATCGGTTCGTTACATGATTGCCATGCATACAATGTCTCTAAGTTCAGTTGGTTGCAGGTCTCCTTTAAGAAAACCCTGCTGGCTTTACCCCAATCAAATCCTTTGTTAGACGCCACGTGTTGATCCCTCAACGTTGCACCTCGTGGTATTGCCGCGGCCATCTTTTTTTTCCGCCACGCTGCACCTCGCTGCAGCAGGGATGCCATCTTGCCTCTGTTCTCGACGTCGACTGCCTTGATCCTTCTCTTCCGTGATTCTGCCACAAAAGCTGGAAGAGTGCCTGTGAAGTCGGTCTTCCTCCCCAGGAGTCCTGCCACTGGAACCGGGAAGGTACTTTTAGGTCGTTCTGGTCAGATCATTGCCACGCAGTCGTGATGGACGGTCTGTGCCTCAGGTGCTGCGCTGGTCTGTTCTCTGGTGCCTGGCCCAAGCGAAGGTGAGGTTTTGCTCTGCCTCTGAGCACGGGGGACATCGATTGCTGGAGTGAAGAGGTCTTCGCATTTCCACTGGATCTTCCCCATCCACCTTCTTCTTAGTAGCATTGGACCATCACCTGCAACAATCCACAGAGGTAACTTGTGCACCACGCCATTATGGATTACACTTACATCCGCACTACCAAGGACTGGGATCAGCTCCTTGGTGTAGGTGTGCAACTTTTCCTGTAATGGAACCAGCTCGGGTCGTTTTTCATTCCATAACCTCTCAAAGGAATCCTGGCTCATCACTGACTGGCTCACTTCCGTGTCCACTTCCATGAAGACTGGAACGCCGTTTATCTCGACTTCCATCTTCACTGGAGGACAATCGGTGGTGCAGGTATACACTCCATACACTTCTTCTTGGGGCTGAGTTGCCTCTCTGGCCAAATCATCATACTCCCCGCTGGATTCAAAGTCATTTACCAACTCCTCTGCTAGACGGTCAGTCGTATTTCTTTTACACATACGCTGAAGGTGGCCCTTCGTGTTACAGGCTTTGCATACGTACTCAGCAAGCCGACACTGGTGAGCCCTATGGTTTCCTCTGCAATGCCAGCATGGTGCTACTCAATTAGCACCCCTCGGCGGACTCTGAGTTCTGGAACCCTGAGGTCTGTGCTCTCTGCCCTGGGCAGAGCCACGTTCTACAGTCTTGCCTGTGAAAGGCATCATTTTGTGTACAGTACTTGCCAGGTTTGAGTCCACAGGATGAATAATTTGCTTGGTGCTGCAGGTCGAGGTCATGAACACCTGACTGATGCTGATGGCCTTCTGCAGGTTGACTGTGGTGTCGGCAAATAATAGCTTGTGAAGGAGGGCCTCGTGGCCAATTCCCATAACGAAAATGTTTTGCAATGCTTCGTTGAGGTGCCTGCCAAATTCACACGGTGCCGCAAGTCTCCTGAAGTCGGCAGCATATTTTGCAATCTCCTGGACCTCAGGTCTGTGGTGAGTGTAGAATCTGTGCCTGGCCCTGAGGATGCTCTCTTTTGGTTTTAGTTGGTCGCAAATTAGTTCAGTCAGCTCATCGTATGTTTTATCCCTGGCCTTCGTGGGCGCCAGCAAGTCCCTGATGAGGTGGTAGACCTCAGGCCCACAACTGGTCAGCAGTATAGCCTTGCGCTTCTCCGCCAATATGTCCGTCTCCCCTGCCAGGTCGTTTGCCATGAAATATAGCTCGAGCCTTTCCGTGAAGGCATCCCAATCATCACCCTCTGTGAAGTCTTTTAGTGTGTCAAAGGTCGCCACAATCACGTGAAAGTTCGTATTCTTGTCGCCAGTTGTTATGCCTGTAATGTACCTATGAATGACTCCACGAAGCAATGTGTTGTACTCAAACTGTAGTGACCTTGGTCTTTTATTCCAAACTCCAGAGTGAGGCAGCCGCATGGTGCCTACCCTTTTATACAGCCCCTGCCACCAGGGCAGGAAACCCCGGTCTCCACCAGTTGCACCCTCTCGTGGTGCCAGCATGTATATACACAGTGTAAACCTTATTGATAGTCCATCAGGTAAACATCTTATGCAACTATACAATGATTACACAGAGACTATATCTATAGTCTGCATATATAACAGGTTGTTTCATTGAAGTACTTAACTCCAACACATCAAAACTAGCATCTGGTCTAGTCTGAGTGTTCAACTGACCAATCAAGCTTCGCAATTGCTCTGTCTCTTCTTTACTTATAACATCACCTAGTACGATTAACTGGGATGGGAGTAACACTCTCTAAATAGGACTGTTGATTTAAAGTTATACCAGACACACTTTGCTCAATATCTAAACCCCACAAGCCTGACTCCCAATTTTAAATTCTACTCTAATCTTATTCATGACGAATTTCTCAAATTCCGCAGTACCACTCCATAAGAAATCATCAACATGTTCATGAAGATGCCTTAAAGTTTTCCTTTATGGAACCAATAAAACATTGCGGGATCTGATTTTAGTTGAACACAACTTATTCTCAGCAATACAGATCTCACTGAAAAAAACATATGGCGGAAGCATCATTCAGGTCATAGACGCATTTGTTTACTTTCCATAGTTTTTTTTCTGTATCTGTTGCCACTTTAAGCAGTTTTAAAAACACTTCTCTCTGAAAAGTATCGCCCTGCAACAATGTGGTTTTTATGTCAATTGACCTACACTCCCATGAATATGTGGCCAGAAAAGCCAAAAAGATTTTTAAGATTACTTTTCCAGCAGTGGGAGAGTCCACTCTAATATCTGTATCACCCAGATTCTCTTCAAACCCCCTAGCTACCAACCTCGCTTTAGCCTTAAGTCCCATCAGTACAATTCCATCTATGTGACAAAATTGGTTGACACTTATCTGGTACATCAGAATAAACTCCAAATTCTTTCCAACTATCTAACTCTTTTTGTTTTGCTTCTCTTATTTGTTTTTCCTCAAGTTTATTGGCAGCCACCAAAACTTCATGATTATGAGGACATCTATTTCTGTTACGTGACTGTTCTGTGGTCTTTGTTTGATTGTTTGATCTATTCAAGCTACGCTCTCTACATCCACTTCTATGTCTGTAGGGACTACTACTGCGAGATCTCCCTCTTGCACTATCGGAGGCCCTTTCTCTAATTCGTCAACATTTTCTGACATGAGATTCATTTCCAGACCCCCTACCACTACTTGTACTGCACATTCTTGTTTTCCACTCTTTCACCTCATTCTGCCAGTCCATGGACCTTGTTTCTTGGCCATCAACCTGAACATTCAACCAAAGTTTGAACCTACCAGTAACTTTTCCTGTATATCCCAAAATTGTCGCATATCTCCATTCATTAGTTCCCTTCTGGAACATAATGACACCCGTGTGCCCACTTTGGGTAATTGTTCTTTTAATGTGTTAGCTCTGTCATGTGTGTCATGATCACTCACATTACCACTGTTCAACCCTTGATCTACCTCATTCGGTTCCTCAGGACCCTCATCAAAACATCATGAATGTTTGAGGTACAAGGTGTCTTGCTTACTGCTATTAACTGCTCAGAGTCTGAGATTTTATAATTAATTCCAATTCCTTTTAAGGAATGAACCTCAACAGTCTTACCACCACGACCTATTACCTTATCAGAGCAATTCCATTCCCTATGCCCCTCTCTTTTATAGTATACCAAATCTCCTGAATTTTACTGTCTCAGATGGTCCAATACGATGCCTCAGTGTGATACGAATTTTCTCTGATATCTCAGCCTGGATAAAAGCCTGTCTCCATATATGTGAAGCATTTAATTGCTCAGAAAAAAGGGACTAATTTTAGCAACTTCTAGAGCAGGAGGATTATCACAAAGAAGAGAGGGTAATTAGGATTGCGGCCATAGACTAGTTGGAAAGGGCTACATCCTCCAACCATCTGAAGAGAGTTCTTTGTGTGAACTGCCCACTCTGGTCGATCAGCCAATTCTTTTTGCACCATGTTGTCAATCACAGCATGATTCCTTTCACAAAGCTCTCAGCTGCTGCATTCCTGAAAATGATAGTCATATTTTCACACGTATCTCTGAACTCCTCATTAGCGGATTCACCTCCATTATCGGTCAAAAACTTTGCTGGTGTCCTCAATCCAGTCCTTATCCATTTTTCCATAATTTCATCTATAATATTATCCTTACTATATATTAGTGTGGAAATACTAAATCTCGTAGCCAGGTCAATAAATGTAAGACCAAAACATTTTTGTCATTGTCCCATACTTGTAGAGCTATGGCAATTACCTCGTTAAAGTCACATGCCAATGTAAGACCTACAATAGGTCGAAGCGGTGTCCTATACTTTTTACAGATTTCAAAGTTCTCACTAATCTCTACTATTATCCTTGTATACCCCTCATCAAGTACACCTGCATCTTTTAGCAGGAATTTTAAAGTAGGGTGTGCAAATTGTCTTTGTAACTTTTTTCTCTCTTATCCTTATTGCTAGATGCCATGAACACTCTGATGAAAAACATCAGGTTTTGTTAAAGGGATACAATAATGTCCTGATTAGGTAATCTGCAGATGAACCAATTTCCCCCAAATAGTTGCCTTATCATGTTCTATGTCAAGTTTCATTTGTTCCTCTTTCATGCCAGGTTTACTCAAAAGCATAGGTATCTTATTAGACACTACGGCGTAGAAATTCGGGGATTTATCGCAAGCCATTAAGACCCGTTTTGAAGAAAGAATTGCGGCCGCCTCACTTCTGCCCACTTCTGGCAGGTCCTGTGGCAGCCACCATTTTGGGCAGTTCGGCAGCGCTGCCGTTGTCTGTGCTGACTGCAGAAATGGAAATGAGGTAGATCATGATGTCAATGAGTGTGAAATGCTCACTTGATGCACGATCTGCCACTTTCGTTGTCGCTGCTCCATTTACCACCCTCTTAATCATGACCAGCTGACCAAGCATTCAGCAACAGATAGGAGCCTCCAGCAGTGATATTTAAAGGAATCATCAGCAACAACTTGCAGCTGACATGGTTTCTCAGTTTGAACAGCTCTGTGTAACTTTCTGCAACACTTGTAGTTTTCTCAACTTGTTTAAAGTTCCTGAGGTGACAGGGAGTGTTGATGCAAGTGGAGAATGCCTTCATTCTCATTTAAAGGCTTTTACTCACAACACTTGCTTTCAGTCATGGGAGCTCTACTTGCAGTCCCCTTGCGTTCGAGTATCTTGGGGAGAGGGAGCGGAGGCAGCGAAGAAGAGAAGATGCGCACAGAGGGAGGAGGGCTCCCAACTTGCTCAAAAAATGGCAGAATTGGGTTTTATATATTCCTGGATAGAAGGTATTCAGGAAAGATAGGGAAGGAAAGAACGGGGGTGGTGTGGCAGTATTGGTTAAGGAGAATGTTATAGTGCTGGGGAGAGAGAATGCCCTGGAGGGGTCAAGGACAGAATCGTATTTGGTTAGAGTTAAGAAACAATAGAGATACAATTACACTACTAGGTTTATTCTGTGGCCACTAACTACTGGGAAAGATACAAAGGAGCAAATTTGCAAGGAAATTACAGAGAGGTGCAAGAACTAGAGAAGTAATAATGGGGGACTTCAATTATCCTAATATAGACTGGGATAGTAATAGTGTAAAGGGCAGAGATGGGGAAGAATTTCTGAAGTGTGTTCAGTAGAACTTTCTTGATCAGTACATTTCCAGCCCAACGAGGAAGGAGGCATCGCTGTATCTGCCTCTGGGGAATTAGGTGGGTCAAGTAGAGGAAGTGTCAGTCGGGGAACATTTAGGGAACAGTGATCATAGTATCATAAGGTTTAGATTAGAGTACTCCCTGTCCTTTCCCATAGCTAGAGTAAAAATGCTTCATTGGAGGAAGGCAAATTTCAATGGGTTGAAAACGGATCTGGCCTGGCTAAATTGGAATCGAAGATTAGCAGGCAAAATTGTAATCGAACAATGGGCTGCCTTTAAAGAGGAGATGATTCGGGTACAGTCAAGGTACATTCCCATGAGGATGAGAGGTAGGGCAATTAAAGTCAGATCTCCCTGGATGACAGAAGAGATAGGGCTAGAACCTCCACTTTTTTTTCATTCTTAACGCCCACTTAACGCCCATTTTACCGCTGAAATGACGTATAATGCCCAGATAGCGCCCATTTTGGCACAAAATGGAAACTGACGGGCATTTTTCAGAAACTTATCGCTGAATGTTACTTTCCCCATGTGCTTAACGCTGGGAAAAAATATTACCGCCCGCCCACTTTTATTGGGCGGAATCATTAGAATGGGCAAAATCAACGCCCATAATATCACCCAGCGTTACTTCCGCATGAAATTAACGCCGAGATTCAATAATACCGCCCGCCCTCTTTTTTTTGTCGTAAAGAGCACATTTGGCGAAACTAACGCCCAGAGATCGTCCACCATCACTTTCACCATCTCGCACACATATCGCCCACAATATCGCTTGCCCAAAAAAACGCCCAGAAAAAGTGGAACTGTTCTGAATGAACGCCAGCGGTGTGGCTGGCATTTTTAAACTCGCAGATCGCTGCATTCAAAAGGCTGCCTCAACTTCGGGAGAGTTTGCATTGACTCTGGAGTTCTTCTCAGGTGAAGTGAACATCTCAACAGACATATTTTCAGACTCTGCACTATTGGGGCTTTACTCCAGGTATATTTTAGTGAGGAAATTATTGTTTCTGATCGATCGCTATTATACTTTCAATGCAATGCGACCACCAAACAATAACTGTGTTTATGCAGCACTTCAGATGTCTTGACCACTCAGGAGGGGAGCTACAATACAACTCTGAGCAAGTAGGTAAATTTGTGGTCGTGTGCTCCATGCTGCACAACCTGGCTATCAGGAGGGGCCAAGAATTGCCAGAAGCCACCGATGTTCCACCTCAGGAGAGAGAGGAAGAGGATGGCAAGGGGCTGGATGCTGATCTGGGACCAGACAATCAGGCTGGCTATGCAACCATGCCCATGACCCCCTCCAGACCGCAGGAAAGCGCCCATGGTGGCTACATAGCTGCAAGACTCTTAACGTGAGGAGCTGATATCTGAACGATTTGCCTGAAAGAGCATTGATGTGAATGACAACACTGACACACTGCTGTGTGTGTGCAGCTCAGACATCAATGGTGCCCATCACCTTGGTGCCAGTTAAAGTTTACGTTGATTAATGTTAAGTTGTATTTAACCTTTTCATGTTAAGGAATCACCAGTGTGTAACGGTCCAGCTATCTGAGACAATGCACAACAAGGTTATGTTCAATAAAAAAAAATTTATACCAACATTGCTCTGAAATCATAAGTATCACAGACAATAACACCCAACCCCTGTCCACATCCCACTTTTTCCACCATTGACATCAATCAAATGTTCAGCATGTCCAGCAACACAGAATACAAAGGCAAAGCAGGAGCGTAGTCCCCAGCCCCCATACATTGCAACAAATTGCATACACCCAGATGGAGATATAACACAACCATCACCTGCGCACATGCACCTCACTTTCCTTCCCCCCTCTCTTTCTTCTCCCCAACTCTACCCCTTCCCCTCCTCGCTCCACGGTGCCTGGCTGAGGAGCTCCTCAGGCGGTGCCTCATTGGGGGGGATGAAGGCAGATGCGGTCGTTGCACGGGTACGGGAGCGGGGGTGCTGACGGGGCAACATTCTCTGATGCAGAAGCAGGATCTTGGTCCTTGCTCTCATGTGTCATTCACAATGGTGGTGTTGAACCTAGTGGAGTGCCATGCTCGGGGACCACAGGGAGGCCTGTGCTAGCGGTGTTCCTGGCTATCGCATCCAGAGCCTCCGCCATGCGTGGAATGTACTCTGTCATGGTGGCCAGCTGTCGGGACATACCCCCAAATGCTTCGGTGAGCTGGTCACCAAAGTCTACAGTCCTTCTGGACAACGGTACCAGCTCGCCGCTGTCATGTGGCACTCGTGGAACAGAGCTGCCATGTTCACGAGATCTCCGCTGGGTTGGCGCCATCCTGGGGACAAATAGGGTGCCCTGTGGTGAGGTGCTTGGGGCCGATTCCTCCAGAGTGGAGGCGGGAATGACCGGAGGACCACTAGATGGCCTTGGGCTGGAATGGCTTCTGGA
Source organism: Pristiophorus japonicus (assembly GCF_044704955.1). Taxonomy (NCBI): domain Eukaryota; kingdom Metazoa; phylum Chordata; class Chondrichthyes; family Pristiophoridae; genus Pristiophorus; species Pristiophorus japonicus. The sequence continues at coordinate 90,258,717 of NC_091991.1, read as the reverse complement.
GCATAGCGATGCAGGTTCTTCAAAGTCTGCGCTCTCATCCGCGGAGAACAGACCCAGCAGATTGACGGGCGAGAATCGGAGCTCCTCAGCACCAGATGTTGGATCGTCTAGAGATCCGGGATCCGCGCCCCCACCTTCTGGTCTTGCCATGGGACGCGCTGCTGGCTGAGCTCCAAAACACAAATGAGGTTATTAGAGGAGAAGGGGGTGCTAGGGTCACAAGGTAAGTCCAGCGCTACACACAGCATATGCACGACAAAAGCACCACCGCTCTCAAAATCATCGCAGACATCACATTTCATGACCATCAACACATTTGCATTGCAATGATTTTCATTAGGCCATCATTATTTCTCGGCTAATTTTAGAAATCATCCATCATATATGATTGTTTGGATACGAGTGGGTGTGGCATCTATTGACTTTACATTACGCAATGGTGTAAGCTTTACTCACGTGGCATCACTTCAGGGTCTGCAGATGCATCCGTGGTTGTCCGGGTGTGCTTCCCCACAAGTGCGAGCACCCGCTCCTCCATGTCAATGATGTCGCTGGGGACTGGTGGCCCTCCACCCGTTCACCTCTGCACTGACTTCATCGTCGATAGCTTCTTCTGTAAAAGGTGACAGGACGACATGGCATGAGATCATTGCGTGACATCATTGCTAGGTACTGTCACAGACACTGATACAACACGTAACCGACAGATGTAATCATGATTATTATGATAATTATCATTCTTTACCTAAAGATGTGCACTGTGACCGCAGGCTTTGAGTAAAACATTCCCGTTTTAGTGCAAGACTTCACGTCTGCTGATAGTCACTCATGACTGTTACAAATCAAATTATATAAATACATAAGTACATGTAAATCAATGTAATACTCTTGCAGATCCCACAAGGTCGCTCCATCATTTGCTGCATTGGTAGCCCTCACGCACCTCATTGGTCGCCGGCGAGACCACCTCTGCTATCTTGGTCCATATCCTCTGGTAGGCCTTTAGGGTTGGCTTTCCACGCCCTCCCTGTGTCAAATCACCCCAGCGTAACTCAACCTCCTGCAGGAGGGAGGCAATTGCTTCGTCCGAGAACCTCCTGGCTCTTTTGCGCCCTCCAATGTGCTCTTCTCCCATCTCACTGCTCTCTCCAGACTCAGTCTCCACAACATGCTGTGATGCCTCCTCCTCTCTTTCCATTATATACCAAATTCAGGCAAATATGTGGCTGGTAACAGCTAATATTTGTTTGCCTACTTGCTGTGAAGCTCTAAAGTCTCCCTCCTTCCTCCCAAAGCAGCCACACCACACCCAGGCACGCCTTCAGTCCCTCTGAGCTCTCTCTCTCTCTGTCTCCTCTTCTGCACATGTCATGATGACCCTCAGAAATATAGCAATATCGAAAATAGGTGCAGGAGCAGGCCATTCGGCCCTTCAAGCCTGCACTGCCATTCAATATGATCATGGCTGATCATGCAACTTCAGTACCCCACTCCCACCTTCTCTCCATACCCCCTGATCCCCTTAGCCGTAAGGGCCACATCTAACTCCCTTTTGAATATATCCAATGAACTGGACTCAATAACTTTCTGTGTTAGAGAATTCCACAGGTTCACCACTCTCTGGGTGAAAAAGTTTCTCCGCATCTCGGTCCTATATGGCTAACCCCTTTTCCTTAAACTGTGACCCTTGGTTCTGGACTTCCCGAACATCGGGAACATTCTTCCTACATCTAACCTGTCCAGTTCCGTCATAATTTTATATGTTTCTGTGAGAATCCCTCTCATTCTTCTAAATTCCAGTGAGTATAAGCCTAGCCGATCCAGTCTTTCTTCATATGTCAGGCCTGCCATCCCGGGAGTTAGTCTGGTGAACCTTCACTGCACTCCCCCAATATCAAGCACATCCTTCCTCAGATTTGATGAACAAAACTGCACACAATACTCAAGGTGTTGTCTCACCAAGGCCCTCTATAACTGCAGTAAGACCTCCCTGCTCCTATACCCAAATCCCCTAGCTATGAAGGCCAACATGCCATTTGTTTTCTTTACTGCCTGCTGTACCTGCATGCCTACCTTCAGTGACTGATGTACCATGACACCCAGGTCTCGTTGCACCTCCCCTTTTCCTAATCTGTCACCATGCAGATAATAATCTGTCTTCCTGTTTTTGCCACCAAAGTGGATAACCTCACATTTATCCACATTTCACTGCATCTGCCATGCATTTGCCCATTCACCTAACCTGTCCAAATCACCCTGCAGCCTCTTAGCATCCTCCTCACAGCTCACACTGCCACTCAGCTTAGTGTCATCTGCAAACTTGGAGATATTACCTTCAATTCCTTCGTCTAAATCATTAATGTATATTGTAAATAGCTGGGATCCCAGCACTGAATCTTGCGGTACCCCACTAGTCACTGCCTGCCATTCTGGAAAGGACCCGTTTATTCCCACTCTTTGCTTCCTGTCTGCCAACCAGTTCTCTATCCATGTCAATACATTACCCCCAATACCATGTGCCTTAATTTTGTACACTAATCTCTCGTGTGTGATCTTGTCAAAAGCCTTTTGAAAGTCCAAATACACCACATCCACTGGTTCTCCCTTATCCACTTTACTAGTTACATCCTCAAAAAACTCTAGAAGATTTGTCAAGCATGATTTCCCTTTCATAAATCCATGCTGACTTGGACCGATCCTGTCACTGCTTTCCAAATGCGCTGCTATTACATCTTTAATAATTGATTCCAGCATTTTCCCCACCACCGATGTCAGGCTAACCGGTCTATAATTCCTTGTTTCCTCTCCCTCCTTTTTTAAAAAGTGGGATTACATTAGCTACCCTCCAATCCATAGGTACTGATCCAGAGTCTATGGAATTTTGGAAAATGACCACCAATGCAACCACTATTTCTGGGGCCACTTCCTTAAATACTCTGGGATGCAGACTATCAGGCCCTGGGGATTTATTGGCCTTCAGTCCCATCAGTTTCCCTAACACCATTTCCTGACTAATAAGGATTTCCCTCAGTTCCCCCGTCTCGCTAGACCCTCGGTCCCCTAGTATTTTCGGGAGGTATTCATGTCTTCCTTGGTGAAGATAGAACCAAAGTATTTGTTCAATTGGTCTGCCATTTCCTTGTTCCCCAATGTGAATTCATCTGATTCTGACTGCAAGGGACCTATATTAGTCTTCACTAATCTTTTTCTCTTCACATATCTATAGAAGCTTTTGCAGTCAGTTTTTATGTTCCCTGCAAGCTTACTTTCATACTCTATTTTCCCCCTCCTAATTAAACCCTTAGTCCTCCTCTGCTGAATTCTACATTTCTCCCAGTGCTCAGGTTTGCTGCTTTTTCTGGCCAATTTATATGCCTCTTCCTTGGATTTAATACAATCCCCAATTTCCCTTGTTAGCCAAAGTTGAGCCACCTTCCCTGTTTTATTTTTACTCCAGACAGGGATGTACAATTGTTGAAGTTCATCCATGTGATCTTTAAATGTTTGCCACTGCCTATCCACCATCAACCCTTGAAGTATCATTTGCCAGTCTATCCTAGCCAAATCACGTCTCATACCATTGAAGTTTCCTTTCTTTAAGTTCAGGACCCTAGTCTCTGAATTAACTGTGTCGCTCTCCACCTTAATGAAGAATTCTACCATATTATGGTCACTCTTCCCCAAGCTTTGAGACCCTTTACCTCCTGAATCACAGGAATCGAGCATTGCCATGCTGATGCTAAGGACAGCCACACTTTACGGCAGAAGGTCAAAAAAATTTAACGCTGCCGCCCATTTCATATTGCTCGCGGTAACGCTCATTTCAAAAGTGGAGACTAGGTTGTTTGAGAATGGGCGAGAAGCCGGCGATCTGAAAACCCTTCTTTACCGCCCATGCCGGGAATAACACACATTTTTGGCTGATAAGCACAAAAGTGGAGGTTCTAGCCCATAGAGAGTAAGATGAAGCAGAAAAGGAGCGCGTATGACCGATGTCAGGTTGAGAATGCAAGTGAGAATCAGACTGAATATAGAAAGTTCAGAGGGGAAGTGAAAAAGAAAATAAGAGAGACAAAGAGAGAGTATGAGAATAAATTGGCAGCTAACATAAAAGGGAATTCAAAACTCTTCCATAGGCATATAAATAATAAACAGGTAGTTAGAGAGGGGTGGGGGTATTAAGGACCAAAAAGGAGACCTACTCTTGGAGGCAAAGAGCATGGCTGTGCTACTAAATTAGAACTTTGCATCTGTATTTACCAAGGAAGAAGATGCTGCCAAAGTCATAGTGAAAGAAGAGGCAGTTGAGGTATTGGATGAGATAAGATTTGATAAAGCGGAGGTACCAGAAAGGCTATCTTAACTTAAAGTTGATAAGTCACCAGGACCGGATGGAATGCATCCTAGCATGCTGAGGAAGAACATAAGAAATAGGAGCAGGAGTAGGCCTTTTGGCCCCTCGAGCCTGCTCCACCATTCAATAAGATCATGGCTGATCTAATCTGGGCCTCAACTCCACTTTCCTGCCCGCTCCCCAGAACCTTGGGCTCTATTGTTCAAAAGCGCCTTAAGTATATTCAATAACCCAGCCTCCACCGCTCTCTAGGGTAAAGAATTCCAAAGATTCACAACCCTCTGAGAGAAGAAATTTCTCCTCATCTCAGTTCTAAATGGGCAACCCCTTTTTCTGAAACTATGCCCCCTAGTTCTAGATTTCCCCACAAGTTTGCCTCCAATCCCCCCTTAAATAAGGAGACCAAAACTGTACGCAGTACTCCAGGTGTGGTCTTACCAATGCCCTGTACAGTTGTAGAAAGACCCCCCTACTTTTATACTCCAGCCCCCTTGCAATAAAGGCCAATATTCCATTTGTCTTCCTAATTACTTGCTGTACCTGCATGCTAACTTTTTGTGTTTCATGTACAAGGACCCACAGATCCCCGCAGCAGAATTTTGTAGTCTCTCTCCATTTAAATAATAATTTGATTTTTTTCTTCCTCCCTAAGTGGATAACCTCACATTTTCCCACATTATACTCCATCTGCCAAATTTTTGCCCACTCACTTAACCTGTCTATATCCCTTTGCAGATTCTTTGTGCATTCTTCACAATTTGCTTTCCCACCTATCTTTGTATCATCAGCAAACTTGACTACATTACACTCGGTCCCTTCATCCAAATCATTAATATAGATTGTAAATAGTTGAGGCCCCAGCACCGATCCCTGTGGCACCCTACTAGTTACTGTTTGCCAACCTGAAAATTACCCATTAATCCCGACTCTCTGTTTTCTGTTAGTTAGCCAATCCTCTATCCATGCTACTATATTAACCCCAACCCCGTGAGCTCTTACCTTGTGCAGTAACCTTTTATGTGGCACCTTATCGAATGCCTTCTGGAAATCCAAATACACCACATCCACTGGTTCCCCTTTATCCACCCTGCTCATTACATCCTGAAAGAACTCTAGCAAATTTGTCAAATATGATTTCCCTTTCATAAAACCATGCTGACTCTGCTTGATTGTATTATGATTTTCTAAATGTCCTGCTACTACTTCCTTAATAATGGACTCCAGCATTTTCCCAACCACAGATGTTAGGCTAACTGGTCTATAGTTTCCTGTTTTCTGTCTCCCTCCTTTTTTGGATAAGGGCGTTACATTTGCGATTTCCAATCCGCTGGGACCTTCCAGAATCCAGGGAATTTTGGTAGATTACCACCAATGCATTCATTATCTCTGCAGGCACCTAGGATTGAGGCCATCACGTCGATGTTAAGGAGGAAATCTTCGATATGGGAGTGGTGTAATGTTTAACGACTTAGCAGCTTTTTGCTACTTTGCTAATTACAGCAATTCAACTATTCTCATGGTTTATATTTAATTCAAACTAGGAGACTCTTGTTCAAATTATAACAAATGCTTTTAATACAGGTATATTGAGTAAAAACAAGAGAGATTTATCAAGTAAATTACGTTCTGTTACAAAAAGTAAGACTTAAATGTAATACTGGGTGTTGTGTAATGAGAGAGGATTAATTAGCAATCTCGTTGTGCGAGGCCCCTTGGGAAAGAGTGACCATAATATGGTGGAATTCTACATTAGGATGGAGAATGAAACAGTTAATTCAGAGACCATGGTCCAGAACTTAAAGAAGGGTAACTTTGAAGGTATGAGGCGTGAATTGGCTAGGATAGATTGGCGAATGATACTTAAGGGGTTGACTGTGGATGAGCAATGGCAGACATTTAGAGAACGCATGGATGAACTACAACAATTGTACATCCCTGTCTGGCGTAAAAATAAAAAAGGGAAGGTGGCTCAACCGTGGCTATCAAGGGAAATCAGGGATAGTATTAAAGCCAAGGAAGTGGCATACAAATTGGCCAGAAATAGCAGTGAACCCAGGGACTGGGAGAAATTTAGAACTCAGCAGAGGAGGACAAAGGGTTTGATTCGGGCAGGGAAAATAGAGTATAAGAGGAAGCTTGCAGGGAACATTAAGACGGACTGCAAAAGTTTCTATAGATATGTAAAGAGAAAAAGGTTAGTAAAGACAAACGTAGGTCCTCTGCAGTCAGAATCAGTGGAAGTCATAACGGGGAACAAAGAAATGGCAGACCAATTGAACAAGTACTTTGGTTCGGTATTCACTAAGGAGGATACAAACAACCTTCCGGATATAAAAGGGGTCAGAGGGTCTAGTAAGAAGGAGGAACTGAGGGAAATCCTTATTAGTTGGGAAATTGTGTTGGGGAAATTGATGGGATTGTAGGTCAGTAAATCCCCAGGGCCTGATGGACTGCATCCCAGAGTACTTAAGGAGGTGGCCTTGGAAATAGCGGATGCATTGACAGTCATTTTCCAACATTCCATAGACTCTGGATCAGTTCCTATGGAGTGAAGGGTAGCCAATGTAACCCCACTTTTTAAAAAAGGAGGGAGAGAGAAAACAGGGAATTATAGACCGGTCAGCCTGACATCGGTAGTGGGTAAAATGATGGAATCAATTATTAAGGATGTCATAGCAGCGCATTTGGAAAGAGGTGACATGATAGGTCCAAGTCACCATGGATTTGTGAAAGGAAAATCATGCTTGACAAATCTTCTGGTATTTTTTGAGGATGTTTCCAGTAGAGTGGACAAGGGAGAACCAGTTGATGTGGTGTATTTGGACTTTCAGAAAGCTTTCGACAAGGTCCCACACAAGAGATTAATGTGCAAAATTAAAGCACATAGGATTGGGGGTAGTATGCTGATGTGAATTGAGAACTGGTTGTCAGTCAGGAAGCAAAGAGTAGGAGTAAATGGGTACTTTTCAGAATGGTAGGCAGTGACTAGTGGGGTACCACAAGGTTCTGTGCTGGGGCCCCAGCTGTTGACATTGTACATTAATGATTTAGATGAGGGGATTAAATGTAGTATCTCCAAATTTGCAGATGACACTAAGTTGGGTGGCAGTGTGAGCTGCGAGGAGGATGCTACGAGGCTGCAGAGTGACTTGGATAGGTTAGGTGAGTGGGCAAATGCATGGCAGATGAAGTATAATGTGGATAAATGTGAGGTTATCCACTTTGGTGGTAAAAGCAGAGAGACAGACTATTATCTGCATGGTGACAGATTAGGAAAAGGGGAGGTGCAACGAGACCTGGGTGTCATGGTACATCAGTCATTGAAGGTTGACATGCAGGTACAGCAGGCGGTTAAGAAAGCAAATGGCATGTTGGCCTTCATAGCAAGGGGATTTGAGTACAGGGGCAGGGAGGTGTTACTACAGTTGTACAGGGCCTTGGTGAGGCCACACCTGGACTATTGTGTACAATTTTGGTCTCCTAACTTGAGGAAGGACATTCTTGCTATTGAGGGAGTGCAGCGAAGGTTCACCAGACTGATTCCCGGGATGACGGGACTGACATATCAAGAAAATTGGGTCAGCTGGGCTTGTATTCACTAGAATTCAGAAGGATGAGAGGGGATCTCATAGAAACGTTTAAAATTCTGATAGGTTTAGACAGGTTAGATGCAGGAAGAATGTTCCCAATGTTGGGGAAGTCCTGAACCAGGGGTCACAGTCTAAGGATAAAGGGTAAGCCATTTAGGACCGAGATGAGGAGAAACTTCTTCACCCAGAGAGTGGTGAACCTGTAGAATTCTCTACCACAGAAAGTTGTTGAGGCCAATTAACTAAACATATTCAACAAGGAGTTAGATGTAGTCCTTATTACTAGGGGGATCAAGGAATATGGCGAGAAAGCTGGAATGGGGTACTGAAGTTGCATGTTCAGCCATGAACTCATTGAATGGTGGTGCAGGCTCGAAGGGCCGAATGGCCTACTCCTGCACCTATTTTCTATGTTTCTATGTTTCTATGTTAACAAATTATAATCACAGCCTGATTCTCGATAGCGTCCTCTCGTTTCCTTCTGAAGATTCTTTCTTTCCGTTGCCTTGATTCGCACTGCCTTCTGAGTAGAAGAGTTGCTTTCTTTATACCCTTTTTGTGCCAATGTGGCAAGCTAGTAAAATGAGACCTGGCATATCTCATGTTTTCAATGTCCGAGCTTTGAAACCTTGAAAAGGATACATTCCATCTCCTAGGCAGAGCCGTTAATCTCCGTATCTTCCACCAGCCTGAACAGTCTCAAGATATATACTGCCTTTCTACTGATAAGGTATGCTGAGCTAAGAAGAACCTGATGTTCTTTGTTATTCTGTACTAACCCGCGCACATCGCAATGAACCTTCAGTTCAACACCTGTTTTGATTACTTAGGATGGTTCATTTACCATCAAGCTTTGCTTCTCAGCCTTTCTCCAGTTTAAAACCCATAGGCCATTTTCTATCATTTATAAGTGAGTTTTACATACAATTAATGCATATAAAGGAAGTTATAAACATAACGGTTATTCATTAATTAAAGATGTGTAAAATAAGCTTCTTAATTCTAACTTCTAATATCTGTCATAAGGAAATATCTTACAGTGGTGCCAGAGGACTGGAAAATTGCAAATATTATAGCCTCGCTTAAAAAAGGGTGTAAGGATAAACCCTGCAACCACAGGCCAGTCAGTTTAACCTCGGTAGTGGGGAAGCTTTTGGAGCGATAATCAGGGACAAAATTAACAGTCATTTGGACAAGTGTGGATTAAACATTAGTGGCCGTGCCTTCTGTTGCCTCGGCCCCAAGCTCTGGAACACCCTGCCTAAACCTCTCTGCCTCTCTTCCTGTCTTTCCTCCTTCAAGACGCTCCTTAAAACCTACCTCTTTAGCCAAGCTTTTGGTCACCTGCCCTAATTTCTCCTTATGCAGATCGGTGTCAATTTTTAAAATCTCATAATACTCCTGTGGAGCGCCTTGGGACATTTCACTGCATTAAAGGCGCTATATAAATACAAGTTGTTTTTGTTGTTACTTCATCATGGCTGGAACAAAATCCTGGGACTCCCTACCTAACAATATTGTGGGAGCACCTTCACCTCACAAACTGCAGTAGTTCAAAGGAGAAGGGCCCCCCACCACCTCAAGGGAGACGAGAGAAGGGCAATAAATGCTGGCATTGCCAGAGAGACGCATATCCAGAGAATAAATATTTAAAAACACAAGGAGAGGATTGGGCTCAGTTGTGATGCCGCTTTAGTTTAATACCTTAGTGTCCCGATTAATTTTACCCTTCGACCAACATCACTAAAACAGGTGATCTGGTCATTATCTCATTGCTGTTTGTGGGAGCTTGCTGTACATAGATTGGGTGCCACGTTTCATATATTCCAACAGTGACGACACTTCAAAAGTACTGTATTGGCTATAAAGTGCATTGGGACATCCTGAGGGTTTGGCAGGCGCTATATAAATGCAAGTATCTGTTTTTTTTCTATGCAAAGGAACACCTAGAGTGAAAGACTGAACAAGCCACGGCAACAGAAAGAGGAAGAAAATCTCACTGGGCCAGCCAACCCTTTTTTAATGTTTTAAAGATATAAATGAGAGCTGGGAAAACGAGAGTTGCAAACTTACACTTAGGTCTTCAATTGGGAATTCCCAAGTTCCCTGAAAGATGCACCAGTCAGACCTCCACTCACAGGGTTACTGATCCAAGCCTGGACTCTGCACATTGAGCTTTAACAGTCTTTTTTGGGATAAGGAAATCAAAAGGGAGCCTCATTTTTAAATCGATGCAGTTGATATGCTAGTTCATGGCAGGACTATGTTCAGGTCATAGGAAATTTTGTGGGACTTGAACCTACAAACTTCTGACTCAATATCAAAGTACTATGTAGGGAAATTTAAATGTTGTGTGGTTGATTTCCTGTGGGATATGCCTCACATTGCTCCCACTACTAGTATCAGATCGACATCCACCAGTACTTTACCCCAATGTTATACAGTTTAATAGAGTTTTTGAAGATAACAGCACAGGAAGAAGCCGTTCAGTCCCTGTAATAGTTCTTTGCTAGCACAATCCAAAACTAATCCTCTGCTCTCCCTCCACAGCTCAGTAGCTTCCTTCCCCTGCTACAAACGTTTCTCTACCGTTCCCCTAAAAGTCGCAGTGGTCTTTGCTTCAACTACTCCTTGTGCAACATATTCCATGTTTTAACAATCGTCTTTGTAAAGAAATTTCTCTTAACCCTTTTCCTCACTCTCTTAAGTGACAAAGTGATGATTCCTCATTACTGATTCCTCAACCAGCAGAAATGGTCTTTCTCTACTAACCTTATCAAAATCCTTCCTAATTTTTAAAACCTCTATTAAATACTCTGTCCAGACAGAAGCCAGAATTGGATGTGTAGTGTATGTAGCACACAAATCACTGACTCCACCCACGGTCTGGTGTAAGTCTAACTGCTGTGACCTTCGTCCTTTTATTGTTCAGCTCCAGAGTGCCTCCCAGGTGTGGTGGTCACCCTTATATAGTCCTTGTTACAGGTACTACCAGGGTTTCCCACCGCAGCGCCCTCTGTGGTGTGGCATAGTACTTACATTACATTTAAGGTACTGGGACGATACACACATCATTACATAACAGGATGGACCAAAGCCATAATTATAGAGCTGGAACTTTTCCCACAGTTCATGTCGACAGTGTTTGAAAATGTTCTGAAATCCTAAGGACAACGCAGGAGTTTCCAGAGTGACACATGACATCATTAAAAACTCCTAACCAAAACTGCATAGGATTTTAACCACATAATGGCTGCAGATTTCAGCAGAGTTTGAACCTCGTCAAATGGAAACCTTATTACCAGAGGCACTTTGATCATGCCAGAGATCCCACAGTTTGGGTCATGCAGCCCGTTACAAGCCAAATATAAAATGTGGGGCTTGCCAACTCCAGCTGCCATATAGACCTGTTTTAGCAGGTTTAAATGAGCTCCAACAGTCTTACATTTGCCTTGGAGCCATCTGAATGAGACAATATAAAAGGGCCTTTGAAGAACAAAACAGTGTTATTGAGTACGTTGGATTTCATTATCAACAGCACCCACTGTGTTCAATTTATTAAGCTGTTGTTTTCATGTCTACCGCTGATAAACTAAGCAATCTAGTTCATTGGCTGCAAGGTGCTTTGGGATGTCATGAGGTCAAGAAAGGCACTTTTTAATTGCAAGTTCTTTGTTTCAATCAGTCTCTAGTCAGAGGGAAACAATGACTGGATCTCTGGAATGTGAGATGTTACAGGCATTAAAAGGGGACACGGCTGTATGGATAAAGCATTTTAGCATATTGCACCCACTCCCCTCCCCATATAATTTGAATTTCCTAGGCTATTAATCCAGCAACAATCTAGGCCTCTCAATCTCCTGTAACCAGAACTGGGGCTCCCACACCTCCTCCATCAGTAAAGATGCCTTGACAAAACTCAGTTTCCTATTTCATGACCAACACTTCCTTTTTCCTTAACTTTCTAAAGACTCCTGAATACTGCTCCCATGGCAAGGAAGGTTCTGCTGACACCTCTCGCACTCTGGGGTATATAACTTTCGATTTAACAATCCTTTCCCCTGCAGTGTCGAAACTTGATATCACAACCTTTCTTTGTATAAATACTACTATAGTCAATGCTGCTCTGAATTTTTCCTTATTACTCCTTGTAAGCTCCAACTATGTTCACCTTCATGCTTTTCATCTTCATCTTGTTGAACTCGAGATTAATCAAAATGTCTCCTGCTCCAAATAACTGTTCCCCAGAATCTCCAAACTCCTTGCATCATCATCTCCTTACAAACAAGCAGATAGTACAGAATTAGTATGTTGCAGTTAGTTTCTACCAGACCAATAGAGTACAGATTAAGTTTCCTGAGGTCAGTTTCTACCAGACCAGTACAGTACAGATTTAGTGTGCTCGCATCAGTTTCTAGCAGACCAGTACAGTCCATTCTGGCATCTTCATGATTAAACCTGACCTCTTGCACTCCTCCGACAAGACCCCCCTCATCCCACCACATATCATCATCATCATAGGCAGTCCCTCGGGATCGAGGAAGACTTGCTTCCACTCTTAGCATGAGTTCTTAGGGGGCTGAACAGTCCAATACGAGAACCACAGTTTCTGTCACAGGTGGAGCAGATAGTCATTGAGGGAAAGGGTGGGCAGGGAGCCTGGTTTGTCACACGCTCCTTCCGCTGCCTGCGTTTGATTTCTGCATGCTCTCGGCGACGATACTCGAGGAGCTCAGCGCTCTCCCGAATGCACTTCCTCCACTTAGGGCGGTCTTTGGCCAGGGACTCCCAGGTGTCAGTGGGGATGTCGCACTTTATCAGGGAGGCTTTGAGGGTGTCCTTGTAACGTTTCCTCTGCCCACCTTTGGCTCATTTGCCGTGGACGAGTTCCGAGTAGAGCACTTGCTTTGGGAGTCTCGTGTCTGACATGCGAACTATGTGGCCTGCGCAGCGGAGCTGATCAAGTGTGGTCAGTGCTTCAATGCTGGGAATGTTGGCCTGGATGAGGACGCTAATGTCTGTGCATCTGTCCTCCCAGGGGATTTGCAGGATCTTGCGGAGACATCGCTGGTGGTATTTCTCCAGCGATTTGAAGTGTCTACTGTACATGGTCCACGTCTCTGTGCCATACAGGAGGGCGGGTATTACTACGGCCCTGTAGACCATGAGCTTGGTGACAGTCTTGAGGGACTGATCTATAAACACTCATTTCCTCAGGCGGCTGAAGGCTGCACTGGCGCACTGGAGGCGGTATTGGATCTCATCATCAATGCCTGCTCTTGTTGATAGGAGGCTCCCGAGATAGGGGAAGTGGTCCACGTTATCCAGGGCCACGCCATGGATCTTGATGACTGGGGAGCAGTGCTGTGCGGCGAGGACAGGCTGGTGGAGGATCTTTGACTTACTAATGTTTAACGTAAGGCCCATGCTTTCATATGCCTCAGTAAATACGTTGACTATGTCCTGGAGTTCAGCCTCTGTGTGTGCACAGATGCAGGCGTCGTCCGCGTACTGTAGCTCGACGACAGAGGTTGGGGTGGTTTTGGACTGGGCCTGGAGACGGTGCAGGTTGAACAGCTTCCCACTGGTTCTGTAGTTTAGCGCCACTCCAGCTAAAAAAGTTAGAAGCTGAAAAGGAATGCATATCTATGAATCATCATCAGAATCAAGAGTATGTTACCTCAGCCCTGGACACACATGACCAAAGCTGAGTGTTTGGGCATGAGCCTCCTCCCTTTCAATCCGAGATTCATGATGTCTTGGCAAACAGAAATACTCTTGTGGCTGTTGATGTCATCTACTGCTACCTGTGAGTTGTCTACCGGAAGCTCATTTGTGATTTCCGTTGTCCACGTCAGGAAATTAAAAAGCTCATCTGGTCCCAAATTCTTTGCCGCATCCAGAGTTAATTCCTTGGCAGTTGGTGGCCAGCTCAGCGGAGGGACAGCACCAGACCTCTCTCTCATTAAATGCTTCAGTGCCAGAGCAGCATGGTACAGGGGTCTGCAATCAGGTCTTAAATCCAATCCTCTGATGGGAACTTTAGCTCCAGGACCCAGGCTGGTATCCATGTCTGTGTCGCGGTCTCACTTGTGCTTGTTTCTGAAAACAAATCTCTGACTGCCTCCTTAACAACTTCTTCTGTTGCAAGATCTTCTACAAAAACAAGATCACTCTCCTTACTGTGTGATGATCTGACAAATTTCAGGAAAAGATTTCTGCATTCTACATTTAAGATTATACGTTTTATAAGAAGAAGCATTGATACCCTCTTTCTCAAAAATGCATTTCTTAAACAAACTGTTCAGCTTTGTCATTCTAAGAACTTCATGATTGTTTACAAGCCTGCCCTCTCACTGTATCACAGAAGTGGTGCCTATATCCTGTCTGGTAGAGGTTACCTTCAGGAGGGTCTTCCTGCTCCTTTCTGGTCAGAAAGCTGGTGTAGCTCTGGTAACAGATAAGATGATACCTTGCTTCAAGAGCAACGAGATCTTGTCCACGGATATGCAGCAGGATTGCCTCATCTTTGCGGGTTTCTGCTGCAAGGAGCAGCTTAACTGCAGTTTTAGTCTCACATTGTACCAGCCTTTCTTTTCGTCTCATTCGGCTGTGTCGCTCCACAATGCTCTTGTCCTTCTTGCAGAGAAGGCACTGCATTGGAAGAAGATGGGAAGCCCTTGCAGATATAACCTTGGGGTCTGTCGTCTTTGAGCAAATCAGTTGAACGTTGGTGGCGGTTTCACTCCTCTCCTCTTCTTTACGGTACTGGCTCTGCAATGGCTGCAAAGGAATGATAAAATGGATATTCTAATCAACCCCACTGACAATATCCCTTGGTCAAAAAACTTGGTTAAAGTCAGTCAGTCTACACAGAAATAAATATATGGGCTGAAGCAGACCCATGAAATGGAATGTGTCAAACGGCATCACCATTGAACTGAGGAACAAAAGTTGAATATAAACATTTGTAGGCTGAAACAGTTTCATAGGAAATACTGTAAAATCACATACTCACGTTCCTAGTTCTGATTTTCCCTTTCCTCTTCTTGGCTCAGTCGATCTTGGATTTATCATTGAAACGCATGTAGCACTGCGATGATATCCAATCAAATGTGGGATTGTTGCAAGTCTTTCTGGTGCAATAACCAGTTCCACATCTAAACTTGCGATGGCATTCTCTGCAATTTTAGCTTCTCTAGTTCCAGTAAATTTCCACTAATGAGTACTCGTGAAAAATTTTATCCAGCTAAAGTCCGAAAATTAAATGATGTTGCCTTTGGTTCCCGCACGCCATTGTTTCGGTACATGCAGTTACTGACTCCAATCGATCTAGTACAGACATGGTAATTGGCTGATTTTGCATTACTGACAAATACAGCAGTTGTGATTGGTTATTTAAGTAACTCACAATTACATCATCACTCTGGGTTTTGATGAGATTTCTGCCTATTTTCTATTGAAAATTTCTGCAAAATGCTCACTTTTTGAAGATGGGAACATTGATTTTTGTGATAAGTGGTCCCTAAACTAATATTGCTGTGAATATAAAGTACTTCCACAGAGGGGACCACGGGAAAGCATTTTTGAGAGATGCGGGCCACGGTCTAAACCCGTTTATTTCTCTCTTTATTAAATTGTGCCCTTTCACAGTGTACACAGGTTCCAGTACAAATTAGTTTCCATTTATCTACAACAAAATCCAGTTGCCATTCTTCAGCTGTGGAGTTAGTCCAGATCTTTCTGTATGCTGTTGGTCTCCCTTGTTGCTACCCTTGCCAGGTAGATTTGGTATCAGTCAAATGTAACAGTATTGTACGGTAGCATAGTGGTTATGTTACTGGATTAGTAATCCAGAGGCCTGGACTAATAATCCAGAAATGCGAGTTTAAATCCCACCATGCCAGCTGGGGAATTTAAATTCAGTTAATTAATGGTGACCGTGAAACTAGTGGATCGCTGTAAAAACCCGTCTAGTTAATTAATGTCCGATAGAAAAGGAAATCTGTCATCCTTACCTGGCCTGGCCTATATGTGACTCCAGAACTGTAGCAATGTGATTGACTCTTACCTGCCGGCTGAAATGGCCTAGCTTAGTTATACCAAACCACTGCAAAAAATGGACTGCAGCAGTTCAAGAAGGCAGCTCACCAGCCCCTTTTGAAGGGCAATTAGGAATGGGCAATAAATGCTGGCCTGGCCAGCGATGGCCACATCTCAGAGATTCATAAGAAGATAAGAAATAGCAGCAGGAGTAGGCCATAATGCCCCTCGAGCCTGCTCCGCCATTCAATAAGATCATGGCTGATCTGATCATGGACTCAGCTCCACTTCCTTTCCCGTTCCCCATAACCACTTATTCATAATAGTCCCCCTACAGATCTGGCTTGCCACTGCCCCACTTTCTATTACACCATAAAAACATAAGAATCGGCAGCTTAATTACCAGCCGGGTTAGCCCAGCACGTGCCTACCCCATGCTCTGGGACTTATGCATCTGTAGATTATACTGCTCTTTATCTGGAAACCAATTTCTCCAAAATCGTATAGCTCACAATGCTTGAATAGTTTCCCTGTAGTTTATTGTATTGTAGGATTCAACTGTAAATCCACAGAACTGAGAAATATAGGCTACCCCAAGAAATTCATCAAATTGGGGAAAGGATTTGTAAAAGAAAGAAAGACTTGCATTTATATAGTGTCTTTCACAACCTCAGGGCATCCCAAAGTGCTTTACAGCCAATGAAGTACTTTTGAAGTATACTCACTGTTGTAGTATAGGAAACACGGCAGCCAATTTGCACACAGCAAGCTCCCACAAACAGCAATGTGATAAATGACCAGATCATCTGTGTTTAGTGTTGTTGGTTGAGGGATAAATGTTGGCCATGACAGCTCCAGCTAAAATGTTGCCATTAAATATTTGGCAGAGCTTCCCTTCCTCTCATACCCATTGAGATAGCTGCAGCTCTGCTTTCACACACGTAGCCCTCGGATCTCACGCAGGTGCCGCTCTCATGCCCCAAACATGCTGTTTCACTGTACTCGTCACTGCCAACAACTCAACATATAGTTGGTGAAGACCCACACTCACAGCACAGTCCTTGCATTACAGAATTATCCTAGTGGCATGGTCACTATGTGAAATATGTCACACGACGATAAATCAAGTGCTTCAGGAAATACATGGAGGAACAAGTGCCATGGACATACATTTCAACCCTGTCCTAATTAAATTGCCTACGAATATTTTGTCACACACACTCAAAGTTCACCGCATAGAACCTTTACTGCTCACACAGTTGTTTACAAATTCAAGTCAGAAGGCTGTGGGTTCAAGTCCCACTCCAGGGACTGGAGCACAAAAATCTAGGCTGACATTCCAGCGTTTTGCTGAGAGAGTGCTGCACTGTCGGAGGTGCCGTCTTTCAGATGAGACGTTAAACTGAGGCCCTGTCTGCTCTCTCAGGTGGACGTAAAAGATCCCAAGGCACTACTTCGAAGAAGAGCAGGGGAGAACTCCCCAGTGCCCTGGCCAATATTTATCCCTCAATCAACATAACAAAAACAGATGATCTGGCCATTATCACATTGTTGTTTGTGGAAGCTTGATGTGTACACATTGGCTGCCGCATTTCCTACATTACAAAAGTGATTACACTCCAAAAGCACTTCTTTGACTGTAAAGCACTTTGAGACATCCAGTGATTGTAAAAGTCGCTATTTAAATGCATCTCTTTCTTTCTTTTTCAATGCACGCCACTTTTTCCAAGAATCGAACTGCAATAGTGCTGGCATGATGTGAACATTAAATCAATAACTGCCTCTTCCCATACCCTCTATTTCCTGTACACAGATTGTGGAATATGACTGAAATTTGCACAGTCAATATGATTACAAACATACAAACAATGACAGACAGGTAAAGACCATCTGGTCCATTGAGCCTATCCCACACAATTGCGATACCTTGTGTATCACAAAATATACACTCCACCCCACCCAAAACACTGTGATCTCCTGGGAGAGGCAAAAAAACAGATTAAAAAACCCAGGTCAATTTGGGAAAAAAATCTGGAAAATTCCTCTCCGACCCATCGAGGTGAATGAAGCTAGTCCAGGAGATCACGCTAGCCATTAAATTCCCTGCAGTACCTACCTTCTGTTAGAGGTGATCTCTGCCGCAGCCAGAAACAAATACAGCTTTTGCTTGAAGGAATTCAGTGAGTCTGCATCCACCACAGGAGAGGGCAGCTTGTTCCAGAGGTCTACTATTCTTGGGAAAGGAACCACCTCCTGACGTCTAACCTGGATTTGGCCTTATACAACTTAAATTTGTGCCCCCTGGTCCTGCCTAACCTATTTAGTTGAAATAAATGGTCAGCTGGAACACTGTCTATTTGCTTCATTATCTTATAGACCTCAATCATATCCCACCGCCCCGCCCCCACCACACTGCTCTAAGGTAAAGAGACCCAACTTTTTTAATCTATCTTGATAACTAAGAAGCTTTAGACTTGGAATTAGTCTAGTGGTCCTCTTCTGCACCCTTTCCAGAGCCTCAATCTCACCCGCCGTGTGTGGAGACCAAAACTGGGCACGGTATTCCAAGTGCGGTCTGACTAAGGTCTTGTACAAGGACAGAACCGTATGCCTCGTCTTATACTCAATTGTCCTATCGATACACCCCAACACCCTATTTGCTCTAGCTATCGCTAATGGCATTGCTCGTGTACCTTTAAAGACGTATGCGCTAGAATGCCCAAATCTCTTTCTATCTTCTCTGTAATGTCTGTAGCCTGTGTTACTGTAGCAGTGCTGTTTAATAAAGAGCAGGTCACCTGACCAGCTGGTCAGAAGTTTCTGGAACCCGTAGCCATCTTACAGGTTGTGTGTTGTAAGCTCTCTGAAGATATGACATTTGGCGACAAAAATGGGATGTAATCGGATAATACAAAGCTGAAATTTTTGTTGGTGAAGGATTCAGCCAGCCAACAGAGAGACTTTGAGAGCTTTTCTGTTTTTGGAAACAGCTATATATCCGAGATAAATTATGAGCACACTTGGTTAAACTGCCAGAGTCAAAATGGCTGCCCCTATGAGAGTTATAGGGCATTTGGGGGCATTTCAACACGACCGCGAAAGTTTCAGAGCGTAAGTGAATCAGCTAGAAATGTTTTTCACTGCAAATAATATCATTGAAATCCCCGGTAATGAAGACAATAACCGGGCTGTGTTGGAACGAAAAAGAGCTATATTCTTAACTGAGGCCGGGCCTAAGTTGTATGAAACGCTGATAAATTTGCTTGTGCCTGACAAGCTAAAGGATACAATGCTGAAACAGATTCTAACTAAGTTAGAACAACATTATAGCCCCGTTCCGTTAGAAATGGCTGAAAGTTATTGTTCCGGAATATGAAATCAGAAGGCCGAAGAAAATATCAGTGAGTACACTGTAGCATTAAAAAAGCTAGCCATTCACTGTCATTTCGGAGACTTTCAGAACCGAGCATTGCGAGACCGCTTTGTTTGTGGGATGAAAAATGATGCGAGTTATTGACGACGCCTAACTTGACTTTTGATTTAGCTTGTCAGACAGCTAGATCGATGAGCATGGCCGACCAATATTCCCAAGAATTTCATACTAATTTCAGTCATCAGACAACCGAGGTGAATCGCCTGCAGGTTCAAAGTAAAAGGCAGTGCGGCCCCAAAGTCTCAGAAACTGGAAATGGGAACAGAGTATTGACGTCCTGCTATCGGTGCCTGGGACAACACATTGCTCAAAGTTGTCCATATGAGAAGGCAGAGTGTTTCTTCTGCAGGAAAACCGGGCACCTTGCGAAGGCATGCCGAATGAAGGGTAAACCAGCTTTCAAAGCTATGAGTAGAAATCCCCAGAGACTACACAGCATGGAAGAACAACAACAGGACGAGGAGATGTTAGAGTTAAACATCATCAGGAGCACGAGATTAACAGACGGCGATTCAAAAAGTGTCATAATCCACATAGATGTTGCAGGGTTCAAGATACCCATGGATATCGACACTGGAGCATCTGTGAGTGTAGTACCGGAGTCGCTATACCTCAACAAATTGCAGGATTTCCCATTGGAGAAAGCCAAGATAGTGCTGCGAGGCTACTCGGGAGAGAACATTCCGGTGGTAGGTCATATCACCGTACCGGTGAAATACAAGGATCAAGTTCAGAGCTTACCTCGAATAATAGTGGCAGGAGATTGCAACCATGGGAAAGCTGGATGCAATCAGAAATGCACCCACTCCTAAGAATGTCACTGAACTTCGATCATTTTTGGGTCTTTTGAACTATTATGGGAAGTTCTTACTAAATTTGGCTACAGTATTACATCCACTGAATGACCTATTGAAAAAACAGGTTCATTGGAAGTGGTCAAACAAATGTGATACAGCATTCAAGGGGTGTAAAAGCCAATTGGTAGAGAGCACTATGTTAGTTCACTATGACGTATCTCAGGAGATCCAGCAAGCATGTGATGCCTCTCCGTATGGAGTTGGAGTCGTAATCTCTCGTATTACGTAGTGGGAAGGAGAGATCAATTGCTTTTGCTTCACGCACTCTCAGTGCCAGTAAGAATAATTATGCGCAAATTGAAAGGGAAGCTTTGGCATTAATTTTTGGGGTCAAGAAGTTCCACAAATACTTGTATGGTCGTAAGTTTACAATCGTTATGGATCATAAGCCCCTGACAGCAATCCTCCTTCCAAAGTCCCCACTTCCAACATTAGCTGCAGCCCGAATGCAGAGATGGGCTTTGATTTTGTCAGCATATACATATGATATTGAATACAGACGATCAGCTGATCACAGTAATGCTCTTGCTATGTCTAGATTGCCTTCCCCATCACAAGTTACACCCAATAGGGAAGAGGTGTTCTATTTTTCATACATTGATGAACTGCCAGTCACAGCTGAAGAGATTGGTAGAGAAACCAAATGTGACCCAGTTATGTCAAAGGTGTATGATTATATTGCAAATGGATGGCCAAACCAGGTAACAGACAAAGATATTCATCCATTCTTCATTCTTCATTCGTAGAACTGAATTATCAGTCGATAAAGAGTGTATCATGTGAGGTGCAAGAGTGGTTATACCAAATAAATTCAGGTCCAAATTATTAGGAGACCTCCATGACCAGCAACTGGGAATGTGCTTGACTAAGAGTTTTGCACGTAGTTACTTATGGTGGCCATAGATATAGAGTACATCGTAAGTCAGTGTATGACATGTCAATCGGTAAGCAAGCAACCACCATTACAGCCATGGAAATGGCCTCCCAGGGTGTGGCAAAGGTTACATATTGATTTAGCTGAACTAGAAGGACAACAATTGTTCATTGTGATTTATAGCCATTCGAAGTGGGTCAAGGTGTTTCCAACGTGGAATATAACAACAAGTAAAACATTAGACATTTTGCGAAAATTATTTTCTTCGCTTGGCCTCCCTGAAGAAATTGTTTCGGATAATGGACCACAATTTCGTTCAGAAGAATTTGCACAGTTCACGAGCAAAAATGGTATGAAACATACCAAGGTTCCACCGTACTACCCTGCTTTGAATGGTGCAGCAGAGCACACTGTACAAATTGTAAAACGTGCCCTCATCAAACAAATGTTGGATCCAGATCCAAAGAATCGGCAGTTGTCATTGGATCACAAATTGGCTAGTTTTCTAATAACGTATCGTAATACTCCTCGCACAACTACTAGTAGAACACCAGCAGAGTTGTTTCTCAAACGACAGCCACGAACCAGATTCTCGTTGTTAAAACCAAACTTGGCACAGTCCGTAGAAGAGACACAATTAAGACAGAAAGAAAATCATGATAGAGATAGAGTAAAAGAGAGAAGTGTGAAATTAAATCAGAAGGTGAGAGTGAAGAACCATCACCATAAATGGGTAAAGTGGTTACCAGGAAGAGTGGTGAAAATATGTGATCCTCGCACATATTTGGTCAAAGTGTTTGATCATGGACAGGTTAGGTTTGTTCACATTGATCATATTTTACCCACAGACATGGAAGGAGTTGAAGGTGAGAATGATTCAATTATTCTGACTCATCAGATAGTTTTGATACACCAGTAGCATATCCTACACCCAATGTACTGGAAACAAATCCAAGAGAAAGTCAGAATTTAAGTCTGAGTCCGAGTCAGGAAACAAACAGTCTGAAGTTAGAGAGAGTTCAAATGGAAATCAAGGGCATTCCTTGGAGGAAAACTTCCCTCAGGATCAGCCTCGAATGAGTATAAATTCGACACCATGTTTGGAAGGTTCTGTTCGAGAGCGAAGGTATCTTCTTCGAAACAGAAAACAATTGGTTAAGCTAAATTTGTAAATATAGAAAAAAATAAGCCTATATCCTGTGTCATGTATAACCATGCAAGTTATGTATGATGATTGTTGTTATAATAACTTCTTCATTAAGGAGGGAGAAGTGTAATGTCTGTAGCTCCACACTGTGGACACCTGTGTTACTGCAGCAGTGCTGTTTAATAAAGATCAGGTCACCTGACCAGCAGATCAGAAGTTTCCAGAACCTGCAGCCAGCTTACAGGTTGTGTGTTGTGCGCTCTCCGAAGATATGACATCCACCATCTTTAATGCCTTTCCCTGGAGGGTGTATGAATGTTGAGCATTTGCACTGCCCACATGTGTAACACTGCATTTATCTAAGTTATACCTCATTTTGCAGTCATGAATCCAGTCTCCCAACACATTAAGATCTGCCTAAATCAGATGAGCCTCTTCTACCATTCGAGCACTCGCACAGATCTTGGTATCATTTGCAAATTGTGCCGCCAACCCCTGAGTCCAGATCATTAATAAAAATAGTAAAAAGCAACGGTCCCAACATTGATCCCTGCAGGACACCACTGGTGACCGGTCTCCAAACAGATCCAAATCCATCTATAACTGCTCTTTGCCTGCGTCCTGCCAGCCAGTTCTGAATTCAGCTCACTATATTTTCACTAATTCCAAAGGCTCCGATCTTATAGAGAAGCCTCTTGTACGGTACCTTATCAAAAGTTTTTTGGAAATGTAAGTAGACAATGTCTACTGGGCTTCCCTCATCCACCAACTTTGTAACTTCTTCAAAAAATACAATTAGATTTGTGAGACATGACCTCTTTTTTCTGAAGCCATGTTGGGTGTCCTGAATATGTCCCATCCTATCCAAGTATTCATATATTGCATCCCTTATGATTCTTTCAAGCATCTTCCCTATTACTGATGTTAAACTGATGGGCTTATAGTTACCGAGGTCTGCCTTGTCACCTTTTAAAAAAATGGGGACTACATTGGCCTCCTTCCAATCTGTAGGAACCATTGCAGAGTGCAGTGAGCTATTAAACATACAGGCCAGGGGCTCACACATGTCCCATCTCCCGGAGAACCCTCGGGTGGATATCGTCTGGCCCTGCTGCTCTATTTATTTTTAAGTTCTTCATTCTTTCTAAAAACAAAATGCTTATTCATTCATTCATAGGCAGTCCCTCGGAATCGAGGAAGACTTGCTTCCACTCTTAAAATGAGTCCTTAGGTGGCTGAAGAGTCCAATCCGAGAGCCACAGTCCCTGTCACAGGTGGGATAGATAGTCGTTGAGGGTAAGGGAGGGTGGGACTGGTTTGCCGCACGCTGTTTCCGCTGCCTGCGTTTGTTTTCTGCATGCCCTCGGCGATGAGACTCGAGATGCTCAGTGCCCTCCCAGATGCACTTACTCCACTTAGGGCGGTCTTTGGCCAGAGACTCCCAGGTGTTGGTGAGGACGCTGCACTTTATCAGGGAGGCTTTGAGTGTGTCCTTGTAACGTTTCCTCTGCTCGCCTTTGGCTCGTTATCTATTATCTATGTTAATGTTACCAGTAGTAAAACTAGTATCATTAACATCTAATATTTGAGCGTCATCTTCGAGGGTGAACACTGATGCAAAGTACGCATTTAATATTTCCGCCATACTCAGTGAGTCATTTGTAACCTGTCCTTGAACTTCCTTCCAGACTAAAAAAGCTTCTCCCATTACTGCCATAGTTATCTACAATGCTTTTTTCCATTAGTCTTTTTGCTGTTCTAATAGCAGCCTTAGTTTTCTTTAGTTGTTCTTTGTATTCAACCCTATTTATTTGAGTGCTAAATTTATTTAAATTATAGAAACATTTCTGTTTACATCTTATTTGTCTTTGTACATACCCAGTCAACCACCTTGGCTTTTTCTGACCACATTTTCTTCTTTCTTTGATTTTGGTTACATATTTGTTTACCACGTTTTTAATTTGATTTTTAAAAATTTTCCATTTATATTCAACATCGGTTGCATCACCACCAATTTACCTGAGCCAATTTACCTGTTCCAAACCTGTGCCATTTTGGAGAAGTTTGCCCTTCTGAAATCCAGTTAGAGTTGCAGGTTCTCTGTACTTTTAGTTCTATTAGCCAATTGGAACCGTATAATGTTGTGATCACTGTTGCCCAGATGTTCCCCCACATGGAGGCGTGATACGAGGTCAGGCTCACTATTAAACACCAGATCCAATATATGATTTTCCCCAGTTACTTCATTAACATGTTGACTCAGGAAACAGTCCTGTATATTTTCAATTATTTTTTCAGTTGCACTTCCCACCACAACAGCAGGTAAACCATCATGCCACTGAATGCCAGGAAGATTAAAATCACACCAGACAAAGGTGGCATTTTATATTAAAAACATCAGTGAACTGTTTCCATAATAGCTCATCACATTCAAGTGTCTGACCCTGGGGCCTATAACAATTACTGATAATTAATCCCTGCCCGTGAACTTGGTCCACTTGGACCCAGATAGCTCCAGCTGAGCCTGATGAGGCAACATCAAGTCTCTCTCTAGCTGTTAGATTCTCACTGATAAAAATAGCAACCCCACCTCCTCTTTGATCCACCCTATCCTTTCTGAAACCCTTGTAACCCTTTAGGTAAATTTCTGTCCCATCACTATCATCGGCTCAACATAGCACAAATGAGGTTTGCTCTAGTGGCTTTTCAGAGGGTGACTGTCAAATTTGTGCATTACATGAGGTAATGTCTCAACTGCAGACTGTAACCCTTTTACTTAACAGCTACAATGATCAACTAAAAGGGGCAAGGGATTGATACTGGGATTTCAGTAAAGTGTGATGGTGGGTCCACCTGAATTGTGAAGGACACGCAGCCAGACAATCATAGATTACATGTTAAAGAGGTTATATCTGCAGAGACCTCAAATCGCTGGAGAAATACCACCAACAATGTCTCCACAAGATCCTGCAAATCCCCTGAGAGGAAAGACGCACCAACGTCAGTGTTCTAGCTCAGGCCAACATCCCCAGCATCGAAGCACTGACTACATTCGACCAGCTCCGTTGGGCGGGCCACATCGTCCTCATGCCCAACACGAGACTCCCAAAGCAAGCGCTCTATTTGGAACTTCTATACAGCAAGTGAGCCCCAGGTGAGAAGAGGAAACGATTCAAGGGCACCCTCAAAACCTCCTTGATAACATCCCCACCGGCACCTAGGAATCGCTGGCCCAAGGCCATTCTAAGTGGAGGAAGAGCATCTGGGAGGGCGCTGAGCACCGAGAGCATGCAGAAAACAAGCGCAGCCAGCGGAAGGAGCGTGTGGCAAACCAGACTCCCTACCCACCCTTTCCTTCAACCACTGTCTGTCCCACCTGTGACAGAAACCGTAATTCCCATATTGGACTGTTCAGTCACGTGAGAACTCACTTTTAGAGTGGAAGCAAGTCTTCCCCGATTTCGAAGGACTGCCTATGATGATGATCTGCAGAGAGCACTGTGAGCTGTACAACACTGGAGTACAGTACTGGTGGGTACAGGTCTGTCACTGTATAACACTGGGGTACAGTTCTGATGGTACAGGTCTGTCACTGTATAACACTGGGGTACAGTACTGGTGGGTACAGGTCTGTCACTGTATAACACTGGGGTACAGTTCTGATGGTACAGGTCTGTCACCTATAACACTGGGCTACAGTACTGGTGGGTACAGGTCTGTCACTGTATAACACTGGGGTACAGTTCTGATGGTACAGGTCTGTCACTGTATAACACTGGGGTTCAGTACTGATGGGTACAGGTCTGTCACTGTATAACACTGGGGTACAGTTCTGATGGTACAGGTCTGTCACTGTATAACACTGGGGTTCAGTACTGATGGGTACAGGTCTGTCACTGTATAACACTGGGGTACATTACTGGTGGGTACAGGTCTGTCGCTGTATAACACTGGGGTACAGTACTGGTGGGTACAGGTCTGTCACTATATAACACTGGGGTACAGTACTGATGGGTACAGGTCTGTCGCTGTATAACACTGGGGTACAGTACTGGTGGGTACAGGTCTGTCGCTGTATAACACTGGGGTACAGTACTGGTGGGTACAGGTCTGTCGCTGTATAACACTGGGGTACAGTATTGGTGGGTACAGGTCTGTCACTATATAACACTGGGGTACAGTACTGATGGGTACAGGTCTGTCGCTGTATAACACTGGGGTACAGTACTGGTGGGTACAGATCTGTCGCTGTATAACAGTGGGGTACAGTACTGGTGGGTACAGGTCTGTCGCTGTATAACACTGGGGTACAGTACTGGTGGGTACAGGTCTGTCACTGTATAACACTGGGGTGCAGTACTGGTGGGTACAGATCTGTCGCTGTATAACAGTGGGGTACAGTACTGGTGGGTACAGGTCTGTCGCTGTATAACACTGGGGTACAGTACTGGTGGGTACAGGTCTGTCACTGTATAACACTGGGGTGCAGTACTGGTGGGTACAGGTCTGTCGCTGTATAACACTGGGGTACAGTACTGGTGGGTACAGGTCTGTCGCTGTATAACACTGGGGTACAGTACTGGTGGGTACAGATCTGTCGCTGTATAACACTGGGGTACAGTATTGGTGGGTACAGGTCTGTCACTGTATAACACTGGGGTACAGTACTGGTGGGTACAGGTCTGTCGCTGTATAACACTGGGGTACAGTACTGGTGGGTACAGGTCTGTCGCTGTATAACACTGGGGTGCAGTACTGGTGGGTACAGGTCTGTCGCTGTATAACACTGGGGTACAGTACTGGTGGGTACAGATCTGTTACTGTATAACACTGGGGTACAGTACTGGTGGGTACAGGTCTGTCGCTGTATAACACTGGGGTGCAGTACTGGTGGGTACAGGTCTGTCGCTGTATAACACTGGGGTACAGTACTAGTGGGTACAGATCAGTCACTATAACACTGGGGTACAGTACTGGTGGGTACAGGTCTGTCGCTGTATAACACTGGGGTGCAGTACTGGTGGGTACAGGTCTGTCGCTGTATAACACTGGGGTACAGTACTGGTGGGTACAGGTCTGTCACTGTATAACACTGGGATACAGTATTGGTGGATACAGGTCTGTCACTGTATAACACTGGGATACAGTATTGGTGGGTACAGGTCTGTCACTGTATAACACTGGGATACAGTATTGGTGGGTACAGGTCTGTCGCTGTATAACACTGGGGTACAGTACTGGTGGGTACAGGTCTGTCACTGTATAACACTGGGGTACAGTACTGGTGGGTACAGGTCTGTCACTGTATAACACTGGGGTACAGTACTGGTGGGTACAGGTCTGTCACTGTATAACACTGGGATACAGTATTGGTGGGTACAGGTCTGTCGCTGTATAACACTGGGATACAGTATTGGTGGATACAGGTCTGTCACTGTATAACACTGGGATACAGTATTGGTGGGTACAGGTCTGTCACTGTATAACACTGGGATACAGTATTGGTGGGTACAGGTCTGTCACTGTATAACACTGGGATACAGTATTGGTGGATACAGGTCTGTCACTGTATAACACTGGGATACAGTATTGGTGGGTACAGGTCTGTCACTGTATAACACTGGGATACAGTATTGGTGGGTACAGGTCTGTCGCTGTATAACACTGGGGTACAGTACTGGTGGGTACAGGTCTGTCACTGTATAACACTAGGGTACAGTACTGGTGGGTACAGGTCTGTCACTGTATAACACTGGGGTACAGTACTGGTGGGTACAGGTCTGTCACTGTATAACACTGGGGTACAGTACTGGTGGGTACAGGTCTGTCACTGTATACCACTGGGGTACAGTACTGGTGGGTACAGGTCTGTCACTGTATACCACTGGGGTACAGTACTGGTGGGTACAGGTCTGTCACTGTATAACACTGGGGTACACTACTGGTGGGTACAGGTCTGTCACTGTATAACACTGGGGTACACTACTGGTGGGTACAGGTCTGTCACTGTATAACACTGGGGTACAGTACTGGTGGGTACAGGTCTGTCGCTGTATAACACTGGGGTACAGTACTGGTGGGTACAAGTCGGAAGCCTTTTGGAGATCCATGTGCACAGCATCAGTTGCGCTTCCCTCACCAATCGCCTCTGTTACTTCATCGAGGAATTCAGTCGGATTGGTCAGACATAATTTGCCTTTGGCAGGTCCGTGCTGACTTTAATTTATTAACCTATATTTTTCCAAGGGCTAATTGGTTTTGTTGTCTCTAGGAATTGCACCACCACCAATGTTAAGCTTCAGTGCATCTTCTTCATTCATTCCACATCCTAGTTGCCTCATGCGTGGCCATTTAACTCCTCGAGCCTGTTCCGCTATACAATTCGATTATAACTGATCTGTGACCAAGTTCTATATACCCACCTTTGCTGAACAAAAATCTATCAATCTCAAATTTAAAATTAACAATTGATCTAGCATCTGTTTCCTAATTTAATTCCTGAAAGGTCTGTCTCTAATTTTTAGATTATGCCTCTTAGTTCTAGACTCTCCAACCAGCAGAAATAGTGTCTCTCTATCTATCCTATCTGTTCCCCATAATATCTTGAAAACTTAGATCAGGTCACCCCTTAACCTTCTAAATTCTAGGGAATACAACCCTAATTTGCGTAATCTCTCCTCGTAATTTAACTCTTGAGAGTCTGTGTATCATTCTGGTAAACCTACGCTGTCTCCCTCCAAGGCCAATATATCCTCCCGAAGGTGTGGTGCCCAGAACGGCTCACAGTGCTCCAGGTGTGGTCTGACCAGGGCTTTGTATAGCTGCAGCATAACTTTTACCCCCTTGTATTCTAATTATCTAGATATAAAGGCCAACATTCTATTAGTCTTTTTGATTATTTTCTGTACCTGTTCTTGACATTTTAGTGATCTATGTACCTGGATCTTCAAGTCTCTTTGTATCCACTGTTTTTAGCTTTTCACCTTTTAACATCTAAAGTGGATGACTTTATATTTGCCGACATTGAATTCCATTTGCCACAGTTTTGCCAATTCACTTAATCTATCGATATCCCTTTGTAATTTTATGCTTTCATCTAAACTGCCTACAATGCCTATCTTTGTCAGCATATCACATTTGCACACACCAGTATTCCAAAATCATATCACATGTAACTTCAAATAACAGCTATTCCTGTGCTTTCAGATATCTGATCAACAGATCGATGGGATGTTTGGAGGTCTTTGCTTATCTTCCCCTACATGGTCCCAATGTCTCAGGTAGTGGCCAGGCTATTACATTTATTTTCATCGTTATTTAGCATAGGCAAGAACACTACCATCTTCAAGAGGAAATCATCAATTAACTATTCTTAACCATACATTCCTGGCTTTCACTAGATTGTGTGTTGATACCAGCTGGACATCTTTTGGTGAAACATGCCCAGGTGATTTATGCTTCTCATGGATGCACTCACACATCCTTTCTATAACCCCTTTGGTTGGGTTCTGGAATACACCCATAATTCCTTAGGTGATGACCTTAGACCCCAGTTGGCAGTGTAATTTTCCTGTTTCTATCATTCCCTCAGTCACATCCTCATGTCCAAATTATACAACCATTATATTAACATTTCATCTTATTCAAGAACCTTGGAGAAACTTTACTGTCCAATAAATATTCACAGTTGGTCCAATGACTCAATATATTTTGTTTATTTTACTTGGGACTACTTGGACCTTTTTTGTAAATATCCCATATTGTGCCCGAGTCCATGTTATCATTTCAAGATATCCCAGGGAGACCATAGCCACCACTCCCCTTCCCCCACCGGCTTGCGCGGCCCCAAGAAGCCCATAGTCCCCTTGCCCTGGGCTGACAAGGCCCGAGACCCACCCACAGGCAAATCCCAGCAGTTTGTAAGGGTACTGTGTCTATAAATAGAGTAACATGGTAATCCAGCGAGGAATAAATAAATATTTACAGTTTGGTCCAATGTCTCAATATGTTTTTAAATTTTAACTCTTCCTCGCCCTTGTTTTTCCAATAGCTCGCTTTATTGTGCCTGAGTCCATGTTATCTTTTCAAGGTGCCCCAGGGTGCTCATAGTCCCACCCTCTGCCCTGGGCTGACCCAGGAAGACCATAAAAGAGCAAATTGCATTTATATAGCACCTTTCATGACCACCGGACATCCCAAAGTGCTTTACAGCTAGTGAAGTATTTTTTGAAGAGTAGTCATTGTTGTAATGTATGAAACATATTCCCCCGCCCTGGGCTGACACGGCCCGAGAATGCCCACAGGCAAATCCCAGCACAGTTTGTAAGGGAACAGTGTCCAAGGAGTAGCATGGTGATCCAGTGAGGAATTGCATGGAGTGAGGGGGACAGAATCTGTATCTAATGGCAAGTATGAGTCTGAGAGTAAGAGCGAGAATTAGGAGAGTTCACTCCCAGTCACACTACAGTGGGACCTGCACCATTTGAAAATCCACTGATAGTTACAATGGCACAACAGGATATCGATTTATTTACAATTCACAAATGATGTTAAATGAATGATCAGTTTGCTGCGAAGAGGAGGTGGAGAAGGTTGGTGGCCTGAGCCTTTAGTCTTCAGTCTGATGGTGAACAGCAGCAGGTCATGACGCACATGTTCCACCAGGTGACCCTCCGTGTGCGTTGGACAGGTCCTGACCCTCGGTGAAGTAAAGATGCAAAGGCCACTGCATGTGATCACAGTTACTCCTGGGGGTTCTGGAAGTAGGACTCACAATCAGTGACATGTGAGATGATCCATTTGAGGATATCTTGAGCCAACTGCTGTGAAAGGCACTTAGGAAGTGCATGTAGCTCCTGGTGGGCTTCTCCTGATACTCCTCAATCAACGAGGAAGCCTCGACAGAGCCAATGACAACCGTAGTGTTGAACAACAAGACCTGGTGACCTCCTCACTCTGTCCATCAGGTACAACAACAATCGCACCAGGTCGGAGTGGACCCATTGGAAGGAGGAGGATCGGGAACCTCTGATTCCACATTTGGCCGAGTTCCCCAACACGCTGAATGCTTCAACCCGCACGTGATCACACTCTGCCTCAAAGAGTGGTTGAATCCTGGCGAGGAATTTCCTTCCAAAGGGTTGTATGGTGTTTTCTCACAACTGAATGAAGTGTTTCGAGAGGCACGACAGCACCTCAAATATTAGCACCTCCTTCTGGTTTTCTTGCTTCCCCAACAGAGCAATCACTGTGTGCATCACTTTCCAGGACCAGCTTTCAGTCTTGTGATGTGTTCCAATTGTAATGTTGCTCAGGCACCTGACACACAGCAGCTGGGCAAACATAGAGCAAACATCTTAGCAATCTGCTCACCAGAGTGTCTGTGAGCTGCAGCTGTGAAACCAGGGGAGATTTTAAAAGCTCTCCAAAGAAAACCACGGTGATTGGCTGACAATCTTGGACCGTAAGATTTTGAGCTGCCAGCTGTTTCACAATGCCAGTCAGTCTGGGGCCAGCATATTTCACCATTGCTCTGGCCAGCAGGACACGCTTGTCGGACTTGCAGAGATCCAGCATCTGGTCCCATCCTCCACTTTGCAGCATGACATTAGGCACTGGTTCATTATCTATCTGAGCTAGCAGGTCCTTCAGTGTCTCCACACGGTCCACACACACAGTGCTGCTTTCAGGTGTTAGAGGCTCAACTGAGAATTCTCTCTGCTGCGATTGATCATCAGGAGTAAAACCACTGCCCAGACAAACATTCACACAAGACTTCAGATTAATGAGTAGGGCACTAAATATCTGCGGGAATAACGTAAACACCGCTTTCCGACTCAGGCTCAGTTATCATTTCATGCAGACCATCGATGGCAGCCAGGCATTCAAGGGTCGAATGCTGGGTTGTCTTATCTCTGATGGGATAGGTTGTGCTTTTCGCAGTCTGTCCAGTGTTATACAGCTTTCTTGCTCTTTTCGCTTTGTTGCTTTAAACGTTGAATTACATACACACTCAGTTGTAGTAAAGGCAGAATCAGGTCTTTTATTCAGACATTCATGCTATACAAACCAAGTATGAAAGTTACTGAGACATGTCACAAAGGCAGCTCTCTGCTTGCTCCGATTTCCGTGGCTGCTCATGAGGCACACATCTTCCGAATGTCCAATGTCTAGTGTCTAATATTTGTGTGTCAAACTCTCATCTTTATACCAAAAAAGCCTTTGAACTTTGTATAGTACATTTAGACAATTAACATGTAGATGATGTAGAATCAAAATGGCATTGTCCTGAAATCACGACTAACTGCTTTCTGAATTACTATACACAAACCAGATCGTTTAACATACAGATGATGTCATCAGATTATTATTCTCAAATACAGACAATGTCATGAATTATGATACACAACTCAGATTATTATTCGCAAAGTAACAAGTTACACTCAAACATTCAACATACAGATAAATGACCAGCCAGGACTTCATTATCCTGAAGTCAAGCCTCACTGCCATAAATCGACTCCCACCATGAAGTACTGTAAACACACAGGCAATCAGATAGACACATTTGAATGGCTAACTGGCTCCATATCGTCTAGCAGCCTGTTTAGACCAAACATCATGCTTTAATCCAAACTTAAATCTTCCAACCTTTAACCCTTTCGATATCTCCAGACTGTGCCGAACAAAGTGTTTCAGAAATGTGGGCTTGTGCTCCCACATCCAGCAGCTCTCCCATTTACTTGTGGCACATTCTGTGTCCTCGACCAGTGATCGCCACACGTCACTGACGCACTTGTCCAAAGGGACAGGGCAATACGTGAGGAGATAGGACACAACTGTTGCTGTGTTGTGTGAGGCCAGTATGGCGATACTCCGTAGAACCAAAAGTTTCACCTCCTCATAACGAACTGACTTCAACTGAATGCTCAGCACATCAAGTCTGAGATCGGGTCCAGAAGTTCACTGCCATGTCTTTTAATGATGTTTTGCAGGAGCACAGTGGCTGTTGAATTTCTCCCTCATGGTCTTTATTAAGCTTGCCCCGCCCCCACCTGCCCCACCTCATCTGGACCCAGCACCTACCTGGTCCTGTGGTATCCTAGTCAGCATTTCCCACCCGAATGGAAGCCAGCCTGTTAATCAGGCTAACCTCCAGGCGGGGAACCTACCCATTATGTCACACTCAGATTAAAACTCCAAAGTGCGGGGAGTTTCGCCATCTACTGGACTGACCCCCCGCCCCCCGCATGTGTGGGTGGGTAATGGGAAAATCCTGGCCTCTGCTGCAAAAATGCCCTGATTGTTTCCTGTAGAGAGATAGATTGTCTGGAACTAACCTGATGTGTCGTTGGGCAGCAGGGAGGTGATATAGCCTCGAGCTTCCACTATTGGAATGGTAAATTCAGAGGACTCCTTCTCAATCTCTCTTTCCTCCTTTAAGACGCTGCTTAAAACCTACCTCTTTGCCCAAGCTTTTGGTCGACTGCCCTAACATCTCCTTGTGTGGCTCGGTGTCAAATGTTGTTTTAGAATGTTCCTGTGAAGTGCCTTGGGACATTTTATTATGTTGACACTATATAAATACAAGTTGTTGTATGTTGGCAGGAAGTAAGCTCTAAAGGGATTGAAGCTGCTTCATGATGTTGTGAGGAAGTTGTTGTGACATCAGAGCACTTGTTCCACTCATCTCTCCTTTAAAATCCTCTGATTTTACTATGCTCCTGTGGTCCCTTAAACTCACAGCTACCCACACAACTTTACCATCTTCCCTGGCTTCACTGCTTCCATTGGCTCAAGTTTCGGCCTGAGTTGCTCCTATTTTTTTTGAGCAACTAGTTTAGAATGGAGTATCTTAGAAATTGCAATTCTCGGCATTTAGTTTGCTCCAGTTCTAGTGAGTTAGAATAGTTTCATTTTAGAACAGGTATTTTTTTCAAAAGGGGGCGTGTCCGGCCACTTACGCCTGTTTTGCAAGTTTAGGCAGCAAAAACTTACTCCAAACTAACTTAGAATGGAGTAAGTGTAGATTTTTGTACGCTCAGAAAAACCTTGCCTACACTTATAAATCAGGCGTAGGGAACGAGAGATGGGGGTGGTGGGGGAAGGGAAGTTTACAAACATTAAACACTTCACTTTTACAAATAAAGAGCCATCATTAATAATAAATGAAACAAATAAATCAATAAATCAACCAATAAATCAATCAAAAAAATTAAAAAATTAAAAATTAAAAAAAATCAATAAATAAAAAATTAAGTTTCTACTCACCGACTGCAGCACCGGGAGCCCTCCAACAGCGTGTTGGGATGGGGCCCCCCCAGTGTCACTCTCTCTGTCTCTGTCAGTGTCTCTCTCTCTCTCTGTCTGTCAGTGTCTCTCTCTCCCTCTTTCTGTGTCAGTGTCTCTGTCTGTCAGTGTCTCTATGTTTCTGACAGCGAGGGGTGGGGGGAGGAGGGGGAGGGAGGAGGAGAGGGAGGGGGAGGGAGGGAGAGGAGAGGGAGGGAAGGGGAGGAGGGAGGGAGGAGGGGGGGAGAGGGAGAGGGAGAGGAGAGGGAGGGGGAGGGAGGGAGAGGAGAGGGAGGGGGGAGAGGGAGAGGAGAGGGAGGGGAGGGAGGGAGAGGAGAGGAAAGGGAGGGGGAGAGGGAGAGGAGAGGGAGGGGGGGAGAGGGAGGGGGGAGGGAGGGGGGGAAAGGGAGGGAGAGGGAGGTGAGGGGGGAGGCTGAATGGGCCCAGCCGATGAGAAGAAGCCGGGCCGAAGACTTCGGGCAGAGCCCGCCCCCAGCATGATGCCGGCTGGGTGGGCCCCACCGAAGACGTGAAGAGAGAGCGGACCGGACCTGAAGGGGGAGGGGGGCTGGGGGTGGGGGTAGTGGCAGGCAACAGAGCGGGAGCTGAACCGGGGAGGGGCGGGGGTGGGGGGTGCGGGAGAGAGCCAGAGGGAGTGGGAGCTGATGGGGGGGGGGGGTGCGTGTGGGGAGCCGGAGCCGGAGCCAGAGCAGGAGCTCGAGGAGGGAGGTGCAGCCTGATCCACATCGCCCCAGTGAGCCCATTCGGCCAGGGCCAGGGGCGGCGTGCTTTGGGCCCCTCTCACACAGTTTCGGGCGCTTGGAGCTACTGCACATGCGCGCCCACTGTAGCGTGCCTGTGCAGAGGTCCCGGCACTGTTTTCAGCGCAGGGACCTGGCTCCGCCCCCCACAGCTTGTGCTGCGCTGCGCCGAGGGCCTGGATCGACCTGAGGGATCGTGGAGAATACCGAGGTAAGTTTTCGGCGCGGTTTTGAGCGCAGAAATCAGGCGTGACCTTTCTAGGCGCAGCCCGAAACTTGACCCCATTGTCTCAATCACTGGCAAACCCATCTCTGACTAATTCCTCGCATCACCCACAACCCTCCACATCTTTCCAATCCCTACATTAAAAAACTCTCTCATAGCAACAGGAGGAGGACATTCAGCCCTTTGGGTTTGCTCTGCCATTCACTTAGATCATGGCTGATCTGCACCTCAACATTTACCTTTGCTCTACATTCCTTAGTACCCTCACCTATTAAAATTCTATCTGTCTCAGTCTTGAAAGCTCCAATTGTCGTAGAATCCACAGTTCCAGATTTCCACTACCCTTTATGTAATTTTACTCCTGAATGTCCTGGCTCTAATTTAAATATTATGCCCCCTTGAAAACTTTTGATGCCTTGTCCCCAATAAAATGCTTACGCTCTTCCACCCTGGTTGTTTCCCCAGGCATGACACAGACTTGAGCATCTCTGATGCAGAACTGGTTTAGCCATTCATCAGTAGATGTAGCTCGACCACATCAAGCATTATTGGGTCCTACTCGCCTCTGCCAAGACTGATCAACCTGGAATGCAAAGATAATCCCCGGCTTCTCTTTTCCTCTACCAACCATCTTCTTAAACCCCTCTACTCTCACCTCCTAGGCCGCCGCCTCGCCCTCCTGTCCCTCTCCCCTGCAGCAGCTGGTGCTGCTCTGCCTGGCCCTATGTCCTCTTCCCATTCCTCGTCCAGACCTAGGTGGATCACTAACAAGATGCCCATGACCAAACACTCCCTTTCTCATGGTGACTCCTTTAAGTTGTCCAATAAAGTGGAGTAGCACATCACTTACTCTTTTGAAGTGTAGTCTTCAGAGAATGTCTCGAATAAATGCTGCCTGATTGGGTTCTTCTTTGATGAAGTAGCAAAGGGTTGATGGAGTGCAGTACTTTTATGTATGGAATTTTAAAAGGCATTTGATAAAGTACCATATAACCATGATTCGGACCATAGAAGCACATGATATTAAAGGGATGATGATAACTGATGTGAACAGATGTTTTTCTGACTAGAAAGAAGTCTGCAGTGAGGTCGGTATTAGGACCATTGCTTTTCTTGTTTATAGAAATGACCTGGACTTGGGTTTAGAGGGGTAGAGTTTCCGCTTTGGCGCAATCGGCTGTACAGTGCAAGTTGCTCTCAATTGTACTCGTTTTTCGAATTGAACATTTTGCTCAAGTTTCCACTCAAGCTCATCTGCCAAACATAAAACCTTCCCTGAACCAGCGAAATCAGGCAGCATTTTAGAATGTAATTGTTCATTTTTGTTGCTTCAAAAATATTCCTTTATATATTTGAGTGTTAACCAGCTGCAGTTTGATTAATACAGCTGGAAATGGGTTTATCGCAAAAAATAAGCATTTTTTAATAAAGTCTATCACCAGTGAGTAGCCCAATTTTAAATAAGCAAAAGAGTTTTAAAAATCTATCCAGAACCATTTACTAGTTTCATTGGTGAACAGTTTCTTAGTCAATTAAATATTTTTTTAATATTTAAAAGCTTTTAAAATGCATTAATTAGGGTCCTTGTACCTTTAAAAAAGATGGTTCATTTTAAAAGCCTCCTCGTAGGCCAGCAAACTGGCTCAATTAGTGGAAACGAGTGATGGGAATTAACTCAATCTGGGGGCAGGGACATCTTCCAGCATGATGTTTTTAAAACCAGTGCAAAGGATCACAGAAATGCTACTTGCACTGGCCGTAATTTGCACTGTAAATTCCTTGATCTTTTGCACTGGTTTGGCCGATTTTGGGCAAATTGTGCTGGAAAATAAACCAGCGCAACCCAGTGGGAACTCCAGGCCAGAGACTGCAATGTCGGAGTTTGCGGATGGTACAAATCTTGGCAACGCAGTAAATAGTGAGCAGGATAGTAGCAGACCTCAGGAAAACGTAGACAGACTGGTGAAATGGCAGATGCAAGTTAATACAGATAAATGTGAAGTGATACACTTTGGGAAAAAGAACTTGGCGAGGCAATCTAATCTAAATGGCACACTTCTGAGAGGGGTGCAAGACCTGGGGGTGCATATTCACAAATCCTTGAAGGTGGGAGGGCAAGTTGATAAGGTATTTAGAAAGTGTATGGGATACTTGGCTTTGTAAATAGGGGCATTGAATGCAAAAACAAGGAAGCCATGTTAAACCTTTACAAATCTCTGGTTAGGCCTCAACAGGAATGTTGTGCATGATTCTGGGTACGACATATTCAGAAGGATGCCAAGGCCTTGGAGAGGGTAGAGGGGGATGTGTGGTGTCCCTGCACCTTACTACAAACTCACACGAGGCATGTACTGCAGACACAGTCACTACGTGACCTTAACCTCTATTCCCCAGGACCAAGGAGTGCAGACCCTGGGTGGGATCTCCCCTTTTATACCTGGAAACCCAGGTGAGGAGTGTCTCCCACAAGTTCACCCCCTGTGGTCAGGGTGTGTATTTCTAGGGTATAAGTACAGTGTACAGGAGTTGCATGAAGGTTACATTTACATGAAGGTTACATTTGCATGATGGTTACATACATGACATCACCTCCCCCCTTACGTCTTTTTGTGTCAAAGGTTAAGTCTTTCAGGCGGTCGACGCTTTCTCGTGGAGCGCCGCAGTTGGGGCTCTGGTGGCTGAGCCTTGGCATGCGTCTCTGTCGTCTGAGGTGATTCCGGCCTGTCCGGGCTGGCCGCAGGGACTGTGCATGCTGTGGATTGTCCTTGTTGCTCATCCACTGGCAGTGGTGTAGGTGACATCTCATGCTCTTCTTCAGGTTCCTCCATGTCTATGCTGAACCTTTTCTTTACTTGGTCCAAGTGTTTGCGGCATATCTGCCCATTGTTGAGTCTGACCACTATGACCCTATTTCCTTCTTTGCCAATTACTGTGCCCTCAAGCCACTTGGGTCCCAAAGCATGGTTAAGAACAAATATCGGGTCATCCATTTCTATCTACCACCCCCTTGAGTTTCGATCATGGAACTTGGTTTGGGACTGGCGCTTGCCCTCAACAATGTCTGCCAGGGCTGGGTGAATGAGGGACTGCCGCGTTTTAAGCGTGCGTTTCATGAGGAATTCCGCTGGCGGGACTCCCGTGAGCGAGTGCGGGCAGGATCTGTAGGCCAGCAGGAGGCGTGATAGGCGGTACTGAAGGGAGGGTCCTTGGATGCGTAGCATGCCTTGTTTTATGACTTGGACCTCACGTTCCGTATTGGAAGCCGGCTTGAATGGCGCTGTCTGGACGCGTTTGATACCATTGCCCGACATAAAGTCCTGGAATTTATGGCTGGTGAAACACGGGCCATTGTCACTGACCAGGATGTCTGGCAAGCCGTGGTTCGCGAAAACCGTATGCAGACTCTCCACGGTGATGGATGTTGTGCACGAGTTTAATATGATGCACTCGATCTATTTCGAGTAGAAAACATAGAAAATAGGTGCAGGAGTAGGCCATTCAGCCCTTCTAGCCTGCACCGCCATTCAATGAGTTCATGGCTGAACATTCAACTTCAGTACCCCATTCCTGCTTTCTCGCCATACCCCTTGATCCCCCTAGTAGTAAGGACCTCATCTAACTCCTTTTGCATCGACAATGATCAGGAACATTTTCCCCATGAACGGGCCCGCATAGTCTACGTGAATATGTGACCATGGCATGGTGGGCAGGGCCACGGGCTGAGCGGGGCCTACCTGGGGGCATTGCCCAGCTGGGCATACGTCATGCACCTGCGAACCCAGTGTTCCAGGTCTGAGCCAATCCCCGGCCATCATACATGTGACCGAGCAATGGCCTTCATTAACACGATGCCAGGGTGCTCGCTGTGGAGTTCCCTGATGAAAGTTTCCCTTCATTTCTGGGGCATGACTACCCAACTGCCCCATAGCAGGCAGTCGGCTTGGATGGAGAGCTCATCCATCCGTCTCTGAAACGGCCTGACCTCCTCAGGGCACGCCCCATGTGCGAGTGCCCAATCCCCAGTCAGAACACATTTCTTTATCATGGATAGGAGGGGTCTCTGTTAGTCCAGAGTTTGATCTGGTGGGCTGTGATGGGGGAGCCTGTGGTGTCAAAAGCCTCAACGGCCATGACCATCTCAGCACTTTGCTCCGACGCCCCTCAGTGGTGGCCAGTGGGAGCCTGCTGAGCGCGTCAGCGCAATTTTCGGTGCCTGACCGGTGCCGTATGGCTTAGTCATATGCAGCCAGCGTGAGAGCCCATCGCTGTATGCGAGCTGACGCATTGGCATTGACAGCCTTGCTGTCGGACAACAGGGATGTTAACGGCTTGTGGTCCGTTTCTAGCTCGAACCGTCGACCGAAAAGGTACTGGTGCATCTTTTTCACCCCATAAACACAAGTGAGTGCTTCCTTTTCGACCATGCCGTACCCACGCTCTGCTGGGAGAGTGACCTGGAGGCATAAGCCACCAGTTGGAGTCGGCCGTCATCATTATCCTGCTGCAACACACACCCAACCCCATAGGATGATGCATCGCACATTAAAACCAGTTTTTTACAGGGGTCATACAAAGTCAACAGTTTGTTGGAACACAGCAGGTTCCTCACCTTATTGAAAGCTCATTCTTGAC
The DNA here is from genome assembly GCF_044704955.1 of Pristiophorus japonicus. NCBI lineage: Eukaryota > Metazoa > Chordata > Chondrichthyes > Pristiophoridae > Pristiophorus > Pristiophorus japonicus. Next base: position 90,218,512 of record NC_091991.1, on the reverse strand, counting down.
AGTCCCCCCAAAGCCATTCACAACCCTTACGCAGGAGCATGTGTAACGGCTCCAATAATGTGCTTAAGTTCAGCAGAAAGTTCCCGAAATAGTTCAAAAGTCCCAGGAATGATCGCACTTCCGACGTGTTGCTGGGCCTGGGTTTTTGATTCAGTGGGCCGGATCCCGTCTGCGGCAACCCTCCTGCCCAAAAACTCGACCTCTGGGGCCAAAAACACACACTTGGCCTTTTTTAGCCGCAAACCTACCCGGTCCAGTCGGCGTAGCACCTCCTCCAGGTTGTGGAGGGTTCCTTGATGTCTCGACCCATTATAAGGATGTTGTCTTGAAACACGATTGTTCCAGGAATGGATTTGAGCAAGCTTTCCATGTTCCTCTGAAAGATAGCTGCCGCTGAACGAATACCAAACGGACACCTGTTGTAGATAAATAATCCCTTGTGCGTCGTGATGGTGGTCGGAAGCTTGGATTCTTCAGCCAGTTCCTGAGTGATGTAGGCCGAAGTGAGGTCCAGCTTCGTGAACAGCTTGCCACCTGCCAGCGTGACAAAAAGGTCCTCCGCTCTCGGGAGTGGGTATTGGTCCTGTAGTGACACTCGGTTGATGGTGGCCTTGTAGTCGCCACAAATCCTGACCGAGCCATCCGCTTTAAGGACAGGAACGATGGGGTTTGCCCAGTCACTGAATTCAATTGCCGAGTTTATGCCCTCTCTGAGCAGCCTGTCCAATTCACTTTCAATTTCCTCACGCATCACATACTGCACCGCTCTGGCTTTGTGGTGCACTGATCTGGCGTCCGGGGTGATGCGTATCACTACTTTGGTGCCCTTGAACGCTCCGACAGCGGGTTGAAACAGTGACCCGAATTTTTGTAGGACCTGTGAGCATGAACTTCGCTCCACAGATGAAATGGCGTGCACACCCCCCATTTCCAATTCATCTCGGCGAGCCAACTCCTCCCCAAGAGCGCGGGGCCATTTTCCAGGATGATCCAGAGTGACAGTTGGTTCTGTGATCCATTATGTGTTCCCACCAAGTTTGCACTGCCTAGCACTGGGATGATCTCTTTGGTGTACATCCATAGCTACGTGTCAATGCGTTCCAGTTTGGGCCTGCTAGCTCTGCGTGGCCATAGTCTCTCAAATTGTTGGGCGCTCATAAGTGACTGGCTAGCTCCCGTATCCAGCTCCATGCCATTCAATAAAACTTCCATCATCATGGGTGGCGTTTTATAGTGTATGAGCTGTGGACATCAGCCACATGAACCCGCTGAACTTCAGCATCCATGGCTTTTCCCCAGGCACCATCCTGCATTGCAGACCCCTCGTCTGGTTCCTCTGTCTCGCAGATTAGCCTCGCTGCAGCCTTTTTGCACATCCTGGCCAAGTGTCCACTGACGTTACAAATCCTACAGGTAAATTGCTGAAACCTGCAGCTTTTCACAGTATGTCTAACCCCGCACCTCCAGCATGAGCTGAGATTGTTGTTAACAAAGGGACTGTTACCAGGCATTCCTCTCTGATTGCCCAGTTTGGTTGTTTCTAGGCACTCTGATGGTGGGTGTTAATGGTCTCATCGCGGGACGCATTGTTCCTCGTGATGGCGTGAATTGCTGATCCCCTTTCCATTGTCCCTGTTGCGGGCCCACCCTAGAGCCTGTTGCTGCCTGGGCGGTTTCGAAATGCCCTTGCCTGCCTGCGGGGTCCCGAGCCGCGTTCACCATGTTAACTCCCTGGTCCATCGCCACGTTGGGACCAGGGCTGCACGCGTAAATTAGCTTGGTCTCCTCTTCCCATGCCATGAAGGACTGAGCTATCAATGCCGCCCCTTCTAAAGTCAAGTCCTTCGTCTCTATGAGCTTCCTGAAAATCCCGGCATGGTTAATACCCTTAATGAAGAAATTCCTTAACATCTCCCCCCTGCAGACGTCTGTGAACTTACAGAGACTGGCCAAGCGCCACAGATCCGCAAAGAAGTCCGAGATGTTTTGTCCCTCCCGACGCCGGTGTGTGTAGAACCGGTGCTGGGCCACGTGTACGCTACTCGCCGGCTTGAGATGCTCACTGATCAGCCGGCTGAGCTCTTCAAAGGACTTGTCCGCTGGCTATTGGGGTGCGAGCTGGTCTTTCATCAGCGCATACGTCTGTGGTCCACAGCTGGTCAGTAGATGCACCCTCTGCTTGTCAGCCGCTGCTGCTCCCAGCCAGTCCTTCATGACAAAGCTCTGCTGGAATCTCTCCACGAAGTCATCCCAGTCCTCACCCACACAGTAACATTCCTCTGTGCTACCGGTGGCCATCCTTGTGGTTTGGTGATTCTCGTTTCTCGTCGCCAAATGTGGTGTCTCTGCACCTTGCTACTGAATCACATGAGGCATGTACTGCAGACACAATCACTACGTGACAACCTCGATTCCCAAGACCAAGGAGTGGAACCTCCCCTTTTATACCTGGAAACCCAGGTGAGGAGTGTCTCCCACAAGTTCACCCACTGTGGTCAGGGTGTGTATTTCTAGGGTATGAGTACAGTGTACAGGGGTTGCATGAAGGTTACAGTTACATGAAGGTTACCGTTGCATGATGGTTACATACATGACAGGATGAGCGATTCAGTTATTTGGAGAAGCTGGGATTGTTCTCCTTAGAGCTGAGAAGGATAAAGGAAGATTTGATAGAGGTATTCAAAATTAATGGGGTTTTGATACAGCAGGTAGGGAGAAACTGTTTCCTCTGACAAGTGTGTCAGTAACCAGAGGTCAGAGATTTAAAATAATTGTCAAAAGAACTAGAGGGGCTGAAGATACATTTTTTCCCCGCCGAGAGGGCTGTAATGATTTGGAATGTGCTACTTGAAATGGTGGTGGAGTCAGATTCCATAGGAACTTTCAAAAAGGCAATTCGACATATATTTGAAATGGACTAATTTGCAGGGTTATGGGGAAAAAGCTAGGGTATGGGACTAAATTGGATCGCTCTTCCAAAGAGTTGGCACAGGCACGATGGGTCGAATAGACACCATCTGTGCTGTAAGATTCTGTGGTCCAGAAATTCAGGAGATTAGCATTGGTCCTTATGAAGAACAAGGCGGCCACTTCGCTTCCGGTGGGCCCCGCGGCCACCTCCATTTTGGGCAGGTTGGCAGCACTTCTGTTGCCTGCGCTCGCTACAGAACTGGAAATGAGGCAGATCATGACACCAGTGAGTGTGAAAAGATCACTTGACGCACTTTTTGCCATTTCTGCCACTGCCACTCCACTTACCGCCTTCTTAATCACGAGAGCAGTCTGAGCTTGTGTGGCAGCAAGCGGAGACTGCAGGAGGGCAGCACTGAGACCTTGGGTCACTTCCGCCTGTGCTGTAACGGAAGCTGCGACCTCGCCCATCACACACAACATTATGGCTGGGTCCACAAGGTGTCTCCTGGAGTTGTTGGGAGCAGGATCCTCCATGCTCCTCGACATTGAGGTTATCTGGTAGGATTCCCATTGCACCTAGCACTTCCGTTTGCATACCCAGCACCCTTTTTCTGAGGTCATCATCAGAGTCCTGTGCAGCAGAAGTCGTGTGCAAACTTGCCCTCTGGGGAGCTAGCCCCCGAGCTACCCTTTCCCCTGGCCTTGTTGCAGCCCACTCATGCCCTGTGCCTCACCATGTGCAGATCCTGCCTCTATACTACACTCTAAATTCAGGGCAGTGCCATTTTCTGAAGGTGTCAGATGCAGTGACGCAGTGTCTTCATCTTCTCCTCCATCACTCTACTCCATAATTTCAGGGACAGGCTGTGCTGGTAGCAGCTCTTGGGTCTCTGAAAGCAGAAGGGCACAAGGATCAGGGTGTGGTGCGGGGAGGGGGCTGAAACAAGATATCCGTGCATAAACCATCAGCAGCCTGTAAGTGAGACAAGATTGCGGGAAGTGAGCAGAAAGATTGGTATGACCGTCATTATCAGCAATGGCTTCAACTTCTTCCGTTGCCACGGAATCCATCACTGCCCTTCCAATTATGTCAAGGACAGATTCCACGAGGTTGCTGTGCTTCCGTATAGCAGCTTGGCCGCCTCTTGGCAGCCACTGCTCCCTCCTGTTCTGTGCCACCTTTGCATGCAAGAGAAAGGGAAGTGTGTCCGTGAGTGTAGTGTAATGTGTTTGGCTGATGTTGCTGCAATAATTGAATAGCTGTCAGTGTGTGCAAGGTGCGAGATGTGGGTTTGAGTGTTGCAGCAGTGGTAAGGTTGAGGGGGAAGTGAAGCTATGACTGACATATGAGTGGTGATAGGTAGAGATTGTTGGAAGGTGAGTGGTGGGAGTGTGGAGCATTGTGTGATACTTGTGGTGCAGATGGTGGGTCATCATCAGCATCATAGGCAGTCCCTCGGGGCCGAGGATGGCTGGTTTCCACACTCAAAATGAGTACTCAGCTGACTGATGAACTCATTTTAAATGGAGGAAAATGCCTGTGCGTGAGTTCTTTTAACGTGGGGTGGCCGTTGCACTACACGGGCTTGACGGAGCAAGGTCTTGGTCCAGTGGCAAAGGGGTCCGACTGGAGACCAGGCTCCGCCACATGTACCAATACATACACACACACTCAATCATACTCTTACTGTCCTCCATCCCACAGGACCTCGCTCCACGTGGAATTCACAGCCTCACCACGTCACAGCCTCGCTATCGGCCCGTGCTGCACCTTCCCTTGGTCATGTCCACGCTGCTCCACCTCTGGGCTCCGACCTCGACACTCCGCCGTGCCTTGTCCGTCTGTTCCATACCCAACCGTGCTAGTCCTCCCCCCCACTCTCCCCACCCCGGACCCGCCGGTCCCAAACCGCAACCCCCCCTCCCCCGGGCCGCGCCGGTCCCGACCCCCCCCGGTCCCGACCCCCCCGACTGCACTGGTCCTGACCCCCCTGGTCCCGACTCCCCCCGACTGCACTGGCCCTGAACCCCTGGTCCCGAGCCCCCCTGGTCCCGACACCACCCTCCCCCGGACCGCGTCGGTCCAGCACCCCTGCCGGACCTGACTCCCCCTGGTCCCGATCCCCCCTGACTGCGCTGGTCCTGACCCCCCTGGTCACGAGCCCCCCTGGACCGCGCCAGTCCCGACCCGCCCCAACTGCGCTGGTCCCGAACCCTTCCCCACCACCGGTCCCCGACTCCTGTTCCTATTTCTTGTGTTCTTATGTTCTTATGTTTGGTCGTCTTACCTCAGGGAGGATATACTTGTATAGAGGGAGTGCAACAAAGGTTCACCTGACTGATTCCTGGAATGGGGGGAATTGTCCTATGAGCAGCAAACTTGGCTACATTACACTCAGTCCCTTCATCCAAGTCATCAATAGAGATTGTAAATAGTTGAGGACCCAGCACCGATTCCTGCAGCACACCACTAGTCACTGTTTGCCAACCAGAAAATGACCTATTTATCCCGATTCTCTATTTACTGTTAGTTAGCCAATCTTCTATCCATGCTAATATATTACCCCCAAGCCAGTGAGCTTTTATGTGGCACCTTATCGAATGCCTTCTGGAAATCCAAATACACCATATCCACTGGTTCCCCCTTATCCACCCTGCTCGTTACATCGTCAAAAAACTCCAGAAAATTTGTCAAAATGATTTTCCTTTCATAAAACCATGCTGACTGCTTGATTGAATCATGCTTTTTCAAATGTCCCACTATTGCTTCCTTAATAATGAACTTTAGCATTTTTCGAATGACAGATGTTAGGCGAACTGGTTTATAGTTTCCTGCTTTCTGTCTGCCTCCTTTTTAAAATAAGGGCGTTACGTTTGCGGTTTTCCAATCTGCTGGGACCGCCCCAGAATCCAGGGAATTTTGGTAGATTACAACCAATGCATCCACTATCTCTGCAGCCACTTCTCTTAAGACTTGTACATGAGCCACTCCAGGTGCGGTCTCACCAGGGCATCATATAATTGCAATAAGACATCTTTACTCTTATACTCAAATCCTCTTGTAATAAAGGCCAACATACCATTTGCTTTCTTAATTGCTTGCTGTACCTGCAGGTTAACTTTCAGTGATTCGTGTACAAGGACATCCAGGTCCCTCTGAACACCAACATTTCACAATCTCTCACCATTTAAAAAATACTCTGCTTTTCTATTTTTCCTACCAAAGTGGATAACTTCATATTTCTCCACATTATACTCCATTTGCCATGTTCTTGCCCATTCACTTAGCCTGTCTATATCCCCTTTTTGAATGCCTTCGAAAATTCAAATACACCACATCCACTGGTTCCCCCGTTATCTATTCTGCTAGTTACAATCTCAAAATATTATCCGACATGATTTCCCTTTCATAAATTCATGTTGACTCCGCCCAATCCTGTTATTTTGTAAGTGATCTGTTACCACGTCTTAATAATAGATTCTAGCATTTCTCCTACTGATGTCAGGCTAATAGGTCTGTAGTTCCCCGTTTATTCTCTCCCTCCTTTCTTAAATAGATGAGTTACATTTTCTACCTTCCAATCTGCGGGAACAGTTCGAGAATCTATGGAATTTTGAAAGATGACAACCAATGCATCTACTATCTCTTTCAAAACCCTAGGATGCAGGGGATTTGTTGGCTTTCAGGCCCATTAATTTCCCCAGTACTATTTTTTACTAATACTAATTTCTTTCAGTTCCTCATTCTCGCTAGACCCTTGGTTCTCCACTATTTCCTGGAGGTTTTTTACATCTTCTTCCATGAAGACAGACACAAAGTATTTGTTTAATTTCTCTGCCAATTCCTTATTCCCCATTATAATTTCTCCTATCTCAGCTTGTAAGGGACCCACATTTACTTTTACTAAACTTTTCCTTTTTACATACCTATCGAAGCATTTGCAGTCTGTTTTTATGTCTTTCGCTAGTTTACTCTCATTGTATTTTCCCTTTCTTTATCAATTTCTTGGTCCTTCAATCCTCCCAATCCTCAGGTCTACTCTTTTTGGCAACATTATTAGCCTCTTCCTTTGATCTAATACCATCTTTAACTTCTTTTGTTAGACATGGTTAGACCCCATGTGGGGTTTATGTGCCTTGAAGGAATGTATGTTTGTTGTAAATTGTGTATTAATTCTTTAAATGCTAGCTATTGATTGTCTACCATCATACATTTTAATGTATTTTTCCAATCTATCTGAGCCAACTCGTCCTTCATACCTACATAGTTTGCTTTGTTTAGATTTAAGACCCTAGTTTCGGATTTAACTGAATCACTTTCAAACTTAATATAAAATTCTATCATATTATGGTCACTCTTCCCTAAAGGCCCCTTTACTACAAGGTTATCAATTAACACTTTCTCAATGTACAATACTAGATGTAAAATATCCTGTCCCCCAGTTGGTTCCATCACGCTCCATCACTTGTGCCTTGTAGATGATGGAAAGGCTTTGGGGAGTCAGGAGGTGAGACACTTGCCGCAGAATACCCAGCCTCTGACCTGTATTTATGTGGCTGGTCCAGTTAAGTTTCTGGTCAATGGTGACCCCCAGGATGTTGATGGTGGGGATTCGGCGATGGTAATGCTGTTGAATGTCACGGGGTGCTTGTTCGACTCTCGCTTGTTGGAGATAATTATTGACTGGTTGTTGTGTGGCATGTATGTTACTTGACACTTATCAGCCTAAACCGAATGTTGTCCAGGTCTTGCTGCATGTGGGCCCGAACTATTTCATTATCTGAAGAGTTGCGAATGGCACTGAACACTGTGCAGTCATCAGCGAACATTCCCATTTCTGACCTTATGATGGAGGATAGGTCATTGATGAAGCAGCTGATAATGGTTGGGCGTAGGACCAACCAGGGAGCAGGCTATCTTAGATCTGGTCCTGTGTAATGAGACAGGATTAATAAACAATCTCCTCATAAAGGATCCCCTCGGAATGAGTGACCATAGCATGATTGAATTTCAAATTGAGATGGAGGATGAGAAAGTTGGATCTCTAACCAGTGTACTAAGTTTAAATAAAGGAGACTATGAAGGTATGAGGGCAGAGTTGGCTAAAGTGGACTGGGAAAATAGATTAAAGTGTAGGACGGTTGATGAACAGTGGTGTACATTTAAGGAGATATTTCACAATTCTCAAGAAAAATATATTCCAGTGAGGAGGAAAGGGTGTAAAAGAAAAGATAGCCATCTGTGGTTAACTAAAGAAATAAAGGGGTATCCAATTAAAAACAAGGGCATACAAAGTATCCAAAACTAGTGGGAGGACAGAAGACTGGGAAGCTTTTAAAAGCCAGCAAAGAATGACTAAAAATATGATTAAGAAAGGGAAGATAGACTATGACAGTAAACTAGCATAAATATAAAAACAGATAGCAAGAGTTTCGATAGGTATATAAAAAGAAAAATAGCGGCTAAAGTAAATGTTGGTCTCTTAGAAGATGAGTCTGGGAAATTAGTAATGGAGAACAGTGAAATGGAAGGGACGTTGAACAAATATTTTGTATCGGTCTTCAGGGTAGAAGGCACTAAAAACATCCCAATAGTGGATAATCAAGGGACTATAGAGAGGGAGGAACTTAATACAATCACTATCACCAAAGAAGTAGTACTTGGTAAAATAATGGGACTAAAGGTGGACAAGTTCCCTGGACCTGATGGCCTGCATCCTAGGGTCTTAAAAGAAGTGGCTGCAGAGATAGTGGATGTATTGGTTGTAATCTACCAAAATTCCCTGGATTCTGCGGCGGGCCCAGCGGATTGGAAAATCGCAAATGTACCGCCCCTATTTAAAAAAGGAGGGAGACAAAAAGCAGGAAACTATTGACCAGTTAGCCTAACATCTGTCGTTGGGAAAATGCTGGAGTCCATTATTAAGGAAGCAGGACATTTGGAAAATTAAAATTCGGTCAGGCAGAGTCAGCATGGATTTATGAAGGGGAAGTCATGTTTGACAAATTTGCTGGAATTCTTCGAGGATGTAACGAACAGGGTGGATAAAGGGGAACCAGTGAATGTGTATTTGGATTTCCAGAAGGCATTTTGACAAGGTGCCACATAAAAGGCACAAGATAAAAGTTCACGGGGTTGGGAGTAATATATTAGCATGGATAGAGGATTGGCAAACTAACAGAAAACAGAGTCGGAATAAATGGTTCATTCTCTGGTTGGCAACCAGTAACAGGGATCGGTGCTGGGAATCCAACTATTTACAATCTATATTAACGACTTGGAAGAAGGGACTGAGTGTAATGTGACCAAGTTTGCTGATGATACAAAGATGGAGGAAAAGCAATGTGTGAGGAGGACACAAAAAATCTGCAAAAGGACATAGACAAGCTAAGTGAGTGGGCAAAAATTTGGCAGATGGAGTATAATGTTGGAAAGTGTGAGGTCATGCACTTTGGCAGAAAAAAAAATCAAAGAGCAAGTTATTATTTAAATGGAGAACGATTGCAAAGTGCCGCAGTACAGTGGGACCTGGGGGTACTTGTGCATGAAACACAAAAGGATAGTATGCAGGTACAGCAAGTGATCAGGAAGGCCACTGTATCTTGGCCTTTATTGCAAAGGGAATGGAGTATAAAAGCAGAAATGTCTTGCTACAGCTATATAACGTATTGGTGAGGCCACATCTGGAATACTGCGTGCAGTTTTGGTTTCCATATTTACGAAAGGATATATTTGCTTTGGAGGCAGTTCAGAGAAGGTTCACTAGGTTGATTCCGGGGATGAGGGGGTTGACTTATGAGGAAAGGTTGAGTAAGTTGGGCCTCTACTCATTGGAATTCAGAAGAATGAGAAGTGATCTTATCAAAACGTATAAGATTATGAGGGGGCTTGACAAGGTGGATGCAGAGAGGATGTTTCCACTGATGGGGGAGACTAGAGGGCATGATCTTAGAATAAGGGGCCACCCATTTAAAACTGAGATGAGGAAAAATTTCTTCTCAGAGAGTTGTAAATCTGTGGAATTTGCTGCCTCAGAGAGCTGTGGAAGCTGGGACATTATCTCTGTCTTAAATTTATTCAAACAGTTTCTTAATTGATAAGGTGATAAGGGGTTATGGGGAGTGGGCGGGGAAGTTGAGCTGAGTCTATGATCGGATCAGCCATGATCTTATTGAATGGTGGAGCAGGCTCGAGAGGCCATATGGCCTATTCCTGTTCCTATTTCTTATGTTCTTATTAGAGTTCTTGTGTGTTTGAAAGGAAAAAGACACGAGGGGAGGTGGGGTGGGGCAGGGGGGGGGAAGCAAGAGGTGCACGCTTACGCCTTAAGGCGGCATGCAGGATACATTCCTTTATTAGTTGAGGTATAGATTATAAGTGACTAGTTAGGCCACAGCTAGAGCACTACATAGAGTTAGGTCACCAGATTACAGGAAAGATACCATTAGAGAGGGTACAGAGGAGATTTACGAGGATGTTGCCAGGACTGGAGCATTTTAGCTATGAAGTAAGATTAGATAGGCTGGAGTTGTTTTCTTTGAAACAGAAGAGGCTGAGGAGGAGACTTAATTAAGGTGTATAAAATTATGAATGGCCTAGATTGAGTGGATAGGAAGGACCTATTTCCCCTCGCAGAGAGGTCAATACTAAGGGGCATAGATTTAAAGTAGAATTGATAGAAGGATTAGATGCGAGTTGAGGAGAACTTTTTTCACCCAGAGGGTGGTGGGGATTTGGAACTCACTGCCTGAAAGGGTGGTAGAGGCAGAAACCCTCACCACATTTAAAAAGTACTTGGATATGCACTTGAAGTGTCATACCCGTCAAGGCTACGGACCAAGAGCTGGAAAGTGGGATTAGGCTGGATAGCTCATTTTTGAGCAGCACAGACATGATGGGCCGAATGGCAGTGGACCATGTGCAACTTGTAAACCAGAAGGGATTGTGGGATGAGCAGGAAGTGGGATGTAAGAAGGAGCATTAGGTATGAGGATACCGTCATCTTCAATGGGTCCAACCCTGCCGCTGGCCATGGCCACTTCAATAATACTAAGCACCGTATCCTCCATCAGGGTTAGGATATGCAGGCATGCCTGTTCCCCTTCAGTTAGCTGATACTGTCTGCGGTTGTACGTCACCTTCTCCTGTGGGGTGTGTCAGTGAGTGTGGTGCAATATCTTTGGTTGATGTGGCTGTCATGGTTGAATAGCTGGCAGTGTTTGTAAACTGTGAGATGTAGTGTGAGGCTTGCAGCAGTGGTAAGTGCGAGGATGAGATGCAACATATGAATGTGAAGTCTGAGTTGTGATTGATACAGATTGTTGGTCGGTGAGTGATGGGGGTGTGGTGCTGAGGCTAGAGGTGCAGTTGGTGGTATATGACAGTCGAAGATGCATTCACTGACCTTGACTACTCGTGTCATTGAACTTCTTTCAGCACTGCACCATTCCTCGGAGCAACACTGCTGACATTTACCTGCAGTGCTATCTGCTCCCACTGCTTTCCCAGAGCCTCTCTGGAGGGCCTCCTGGACCCCTTCAGATACAGGTCCTCTCTCCTCCTGTCTATTTCCTGCACTAAGGTCTCCAGTGCTGCGCGGATTACCTTGGTGCTCTCTCTTTGGCATGTTGTGCCATTTTTGGGTGTTTCCCAGGTGAAACTCCCTTCTGCAATGACTTTCAGAACCTACTCTCAGCAAACTGCACCTCCCCGTTAAGAGGTGCAGGCTGGCTTTAAGAAGTGCAATCTAGCTTTAATTGGTGCTAGCCTCATACAGACTTGGGCCCCTTGCTGAGCGTGCAGCCACTCAGCAGCACGTTCAGTGCTGGACTGCATGCTCTGGGGGGTAATCAAAGTCGAGTATGACCATCACGCCAGAACTCCAGTACAGACTTTATTGGGGGGTCCGACTCCCTTCATTGGTCTGAGATTAAGGCCATTGTCCCTCTCTCTGGATGGGAGGAGCAAACGGTGTGATTACCACTGTCCCTTGTTTGTTTGACCAGTAAAAGCTTTAGCGATGTTACTGGTGGTCATTAAAGCCAATAGTTTGTCCATTTTAGCTTCCATCGCCCCCAGTGCTGGTCTCGGGAGGGAGGTTTCTGATGGCTAGATGCTGAAGAAGGGGGAGGGAGCCCTCTAGCCTGTCAGTATCCTACCTTTCCACAGTTGTAACATGTTGGTCCCCTTTTTGTTAGTGACTCAAATGGAGCTCTATTCGTTCGGGGTTGGGAAATTAATTTTGGGGGTGCTTTTACAGCTGGCACGACTGGTGGGACGGAGAGTGTGACTTCTCACACTCGCCCATGCCTGAAGGGTGGATGTATTAATGGCCGCCCAGATACTATTTTTAGAGACTGACACTCCAAGTGCCGTTTGGACCAGTGGTTGCAATTAATTTAGAAACATTTGTTTAAACAGAACATTATCCCGGTAATCATGAAGCACATCTCTTTCTGGCGGAATAGTGGGCTGGGTCCTCTCATCGAGGTCCAGGTGCCGATTGCCAAAAGCTGTTGGGTGCTCAGTGATTCCTTGGACGTTGGAACAATGAACCACGAGTTTAACGTTTCCTATTGCCAGAATGTCGACAATTTCTGTGAATAGCACGTCTGAATTGGCGCCAGTTAACATGGCTACTGCCAGAATGCACAGCTTCAGTCCCATGTCCAGGGCAACTAAGATCTGCTTCCTCCAATTAAGTGTGATGTCATTTAAAATCTCCCCACACTCCGGTGATTGTTATAGGGTTATCACCGTTTTTAATAGCTTTGAATTCCTTGGCTAAGGTCTATGCAGCTTCAGGTTTCAAAGGGGTTGTTATCAAGGTTGCAGTGACAGGATCAGCAGCTCTTCCTGCAGTGGGTTGGGAGCTACTAGCCCGGATAGCTACAACTCTTTTGGGGTGGGGGGGGAACAAAATAAATGCCCCCCGATCTGGGGGACACTCCAGACACTTTTGACTGCCCCTTTATTTTTTTTAATGTTTATTGTCTTTTTGGGGGTTTTTTGTGGGGTTTTTTTGTGATTTTTTTGGGGGGGCATTAAAACCATATATAATTTCAAGTGCCCCCTATAAAAAGGGGAGGGGGACACTAAAAACGGCAATTAAAACAAATTAAACTTTAAAACATATAAAATCAAATTAAAATTTGGTTGCCGGGGGTAATAATGCACTCCAGTCCCTCCGGTGCCCACCTCTCGCGGAAGGCCGCGAGCGTACCGGTGGACACCGCGTGCTCCATCTCCAGGGACACCCTGGCCCGATGTAGGCGCGGAAGAGAGTCAGGCAGTCGGGCTGAACGACCCCCTCGACCGCCCGCTGCCTGGGCCGGCTGATGGCCCCCTTGGCCGTGCCCAGGAGCAGTCCGACAAGGAGGCCTTCGGACCTACCCGCTCCCCTCCGCACAGGGTGCCCAAAGATCAGGAGTGTGGTACTGAAGTGCAACCAGAAATTGAGGAGCAGCCCCTTTAAAGAATGGAACAGGGGCTGCAACCTCGCACATTCAATAAAAACGTGGAACACGGACTCTTCCAGACCGCAGAAATTGCAGGCGGCCTGGGAGCCCGTGAACCGACTTAAAAATTTATTGCACGGGACTGCTCCATGCACCACCCTCCAGGCCAAGTCCCCGACAAATAGTGGGAGGACTCCCGTGCAGAATGCACTACACTGGGGACCCCCGCCTCCTCCGGACGGCAAGATGGTACGCCATGGCGTGTCTGGACAGCAGGCGAGGATGGCAAGGTGGAGAGTGTGCAGGAGCAGCCCGTACAGGAAACCCCTCCGTGCAGAACTGAAAGGCACAGAGGGGATTTCCTCGAGGCGGCTCAAGTTGTGAGGCGCCGGCTCCCGAGGGAGGTTCAGGGGTTTGGCGCCGATGAGGAATTCCGTCCGGACGGGGGTCAGTTCGGACGGGATCTCCCCACGTGCTTGAGCCTCCTCGACACACCTAACGGAATCAGGGCCCAGAGCTGTTTTTAGCGACTCGATGGCATCGGCCGCGCGGCGGACGTCGGCCGAATTTAGGCGCCGTGCCAGCATGTCTGGCGCCATCCAGCCCGTTCCTCCGCCATCGAGCAGAGCCCTGACCCTGGTCACCTCACCAGCCACCGCCCTCTCGTCCGACTGCCACCTAAAACCTCGGTCGTGGAGGTACGGATTCCCGAGCAGCGGCTCCTGCAGGACAGCCGCCACTCCAGCCGGTGGAGAGCTGCGCTTGGTGGAGACTTTGTTCCAGACCCTGGTGAGTTCCTGGTAAAAGACAGGCAGCCCCTGGACGGCGGTCCTGACGCCCCCCACGATCACAAACAGGAGCTGCGTGTCGTAGTTGAGGCCGTGCTGCTGGCGGAAGAAATACGTCGCCAGAGCACGCCACCTAGGAGGGGGCTCAACGTAAAGGTATCTCTGCAGGGTCTGAAGACGGAAAGTTTCTAGCTGGGTGCTGACGCACACCAGCGACTGACTGCCCTCCTCAAGCGGGAGACTCAATACTGCGGCAGAGACCCAGTGCTTCCTGTTGTTCCAGAAGAAGTCCATCAGCTTCTTCTGTATCCCGGATAGCTACAACATTAACTGGTCCTGACCATGGTTCTCAGTCTCTACAATCTGGGTCACTGTAACAGGCAGCCTCTCTATTACGTTCATTCTAAACTACCTTATCTCCCAGACCCCTGTAGTAATAGATGTCCCAATTTGCCCTGCAACTCGTAAATTTTTAACTGACATTTAGTATGATCTGCCACCCGGTCTGGTCTATTGACCATTTCACGGAGTGCATCACGGGCTTCCTCTAATTCCTGCCTGAGACTACTGTTAATCTATTCTAACTCCCTAATAGTCTCTTTCATCTTCTGGGCCCTGAGCCCCTGCGCAGCGGCAATGGCAACTCCTGACTAATTGTGTAATGATGCAAGTTAGGTCTCCGTTTCATTGGTCTAATTGTTTTCTCTCTTTTTCCTGGTGTTCCACTAATTGTTGCTTTTCCTTTTGTTGTTGCTTCTCTTTTCCTTCCTGTTTCTCAACTATTCAACCACTTCTGCGCACATAAAAGTGAACAGCGACTGTCTACCCTTGTCTAACTTAATCTTTTTATCATCTATCTGCTTCTGAATGAAACTCACAGCCTTTCTGTGAGTTTTTGCCTTGTCACTCGTAAGGACGGAGGTCAGATCAGTCACGCAGACCTTCTACAATTTCTCGACCTCAAACTAGTTAGTCATACAGACTTTCTCCATTTCCTGGTCACACAGACCTGTTTAGTCATACCGACCTTCTCGAGACACTCTGACTATCAGTGGGTGATGTGAGTCTCCTACACAAACTGACTTACAGACCTAATAGGTCAATCATGGAACTTAACTTGAGAACAACAAAACCACTATTCGTCAGTCTCCTGGCTGGCTCGCCAGTTTGCATTTTTGCAGAGGTTATGACTGACGCCAATACTGATAATAGTGGCTATTTATTGTCAATAAGTAAAGATAAATACATGCACGTATTTAAATGATAATTAACAGAACAGAGCTAGAATTGATATTACTCTGGGTAGTGACCATCGTCCCATTCACAATTGCCCTGTCATGTTACACCTTCCTCCCTTGCCTGGACTCTAGACTCCATCTACAGACGCGGCTCCTTGTTTTGACTTGACAACATTTCCTGCAAACATGGTTCTGCTTTTAAATCCTGAGAACAAAGAAATTGTACTGCACTAATCAGGTTTCTCCAGGGCTGTTTTCCCTCCTGGTTAGTTAATCACTATAGCAATAGGTCTGCTCCGACCCCTGGTTAGCACCTTCCCAATTTCATCTCTGTTCAACCGATAATGGCCATCCTGTTTGTCTAATTACTAATCAATTGTTTTGTGCCTGGCAGTTCAAAGGAGCATGAGATGCTTTAAATCCTGGACAGTTAATGTGATCTCACAGCTTGTCTATCTGCCAGTTTCTGCCCCTCCATTTTTCCGGCCAATCTTTGATATTAACACGTTGTAAAGTCCTGTCCCCTCAGTACAGATTCACACGAGGCATGTAGTGAAGTCAAGGTCACTCTGGGCCTGTACCTTTATTTCACAGCTCTGGAATACTGCACTTGCCTGAGACCTGCCCTTTATATACCTGTCTCTTGCAAGTGCACCCCTGGTGGTAAGGTATGCTGGTGGTTACAGGTCATATCTTATTACAGTTGAGTACAGCATGTTAAAATACTATATATAATAATGTAAGATACATGACATCACCCTCCCCCAAGGTCTTATTGTCTTTATAGGTTCAATCTCTCAGGTGGTCTATGCTCTCGCGTGGAGCGTCTGAGTTGTGGTTCAGTTGTTTGCCTTGGTGTCTGTTTTTCTTTGGGTGTGTTGCTGGTATCTCGCCTGGGCTGTCTGTTTCGATTGGTGTGATTGTTGTTGACTCGCCTGGGCTGTCTGTTGGGATTGCCCTTTCCTCAGGTTGTTCCCTCTGTCTGTCCACCAGGTGTGGTGCGAGTTCCACATTGTAGTCTGCCTCTGGTTCCGCAGTGTTGTTGGTAAATCTGCTTTTGACTTGGTCTACATGCCTCCGGCAGGTTTTGCCATTGTCCATTTGTACTACCAGTAGCCTGTTTCCTTCCTTGCCCGTTACTGTCCCTGCAAACCATTTGGGACCCCTGCCATAGTTTAGTACAAACACTTTGTCCCCTATCTCATTCCATCTCCCCCTCGAATTTCTGTCATGGTATTCAGTCAGCTTACGGCGCTTTGCCTCAACAATTTCGTGCATGGCTGGGAGGATTAATGAGAGCCTTGTCTTTAACGTGCTTTTCATCAACAGTTGCGCGGCGGGGGGGATCCCAGTCAATGAGTGCGGATGAGATCTGTATGCTAGCAGCAGTCGCGACAGGCGACCCTGCAGCGTGGGACCTTGGATTTTAAGCATGCCTTGTTTAATGATTTGCACTGCTCTCTCCGCCTGGCCGTTGGAGGCCGGCTTGAACGGTGCCGTCTTGACGTGATTTATGCCGTGGTCAATTATAAAGTCTTGAAATTCTGCGCTGGTGAAGCACGGACCATTGTCACTGACCAATATGTCAGGGATTCCATGTGTTGCAAACATGGTTGCAAGGCTCTCCACAGTGGTGGAGGTTGTGCTCGAGTTTAAAATGGTGCATTCGATCCACTTTGAAAATGCATCTACAATTACGAGGAACATTTTGCCCATGAATGGGCCTGCATAGTCTACGTGCACCCGCGACCACGGTTTGGTAAGCCAGGGCCAGGGGCTCAGTGGAGCCTCCCTGGGGCATTGCTGAGTTGGGCACAAATGGTGCACCTTCGGACGCAGAGCTCCAAGTCCGCGTCAATACCAGGCCACCAGACGTGGGATCTGGCTATGGCCTTCATGAAAACGATCCCCGGGTGCTCGCGGTGGAGCTCCCGGACAAATGCCTCTCTGCCTCGCAGAGGCATGACTACTCGGCTGCCCCACATCAGGCAGTCTGCTTGTAGTGATAGCTCATGCATGCGCCTGTGAAAGGGTTTTAATTCCTCGGGGCAGGCATTGCGAGCCTCTGCCCAGTCACCGGTTAGGACACATCTTTTTAATAAGGATAATGTGGGGTCGCTGGCCGTCCAGGCTCTGATTTGTCGAGCCGTCATGGGCGAACCTGTGGACTCAAAGGCATTGATTGCCATGACTGTCTCACAGTCCTGTTCGTCAGACCCTTCCGTGGTCGCCAGGGGTAGCCTGCTGAGCGCGTCGGCACAGTTGTCTGTGCCTGGTCTGTGCCTTATGGTATAGTCGTAGGACGCCAGCATGAGTGCCCACCGTTGAATTCGCGCTGAGGCGTTGGCGTTTATTGCCTTGCTTTCGGATAGGAGGGACATGAGGGGCTTGTGGTCGGTTTCTAACGCGAACTTGGCCCCGAAAGGTATTGGTGCATCTTTTTGACACCTTACACGCACGCGAGCGCCTCCTTCTCTACCATTCCGTACCCGCGCTCCGCCCGCGAAAGTGACCTGGAGGCATAAGCTATGGGTTGTAATTTGCCCACACTATTGACATGTTGCAAAACACACCCGACCCCATACGCTGACGCATCGCATGTGAGAACTAGCTTTTTACCTGGATCAAAGAAAGTCAAAACACTGTTGGAACACAGAAGGTTGTGTGCCTTATTGAAGGCGCGTTCCTGGGCGTCCCCCCAAAACCAATCGCACCCCTTCCTGAGTAGCACGTGGAGAGGCTCCAGCAGCATGCTTAAGTTCTGCATAAAGTTCCCAAAGTAATTGAGTAGCCCGAGAAAGGCGCGCAGTTCTGAGACATTCCGGGGCCTGGGTGCCAGGCAAATTGCTTCTGTTTTGGACTCTGTTGGGCGGATTCCATCAGCGGCAATCCTTCTGCCCAAAAATTCAACCTCGGGTGCGAGAAACAGGCACTTGGATTTCTTGACTTGTAGGCCTACCCAATCCAACCGCTTTAGTACTTCCTCCCAATTACGGAGATGGGAGTCGCTGTCCCTGCCCGTGATAAGTATGTCGTCTTGAAATACAACCGTCCCCGGGATGGACTTGAGCAGACTCTCCATGTTGCGCTGGACTATGGCAGCTGCCGACCTGATGCCGAATGGGCATCGATTGTACATGAAAAGGCCTCGATGCGTGTTGATGGTGGTGAGTAGCTTGGATTCCTCGGTCAATTCTTGCGTCATATACGCAGATGTGAGGTCTAATTTTGAGAAAAGTTTACCTCCAGCCAATGTGGCAAATAAGTCCTCCGCTCTGGGCAGCGGGTACTGGTCCTGTAGGGAGACTCTGTTTATGGTAGATCGTACAGATCCATCAGGCTTCAAGACTGGGACGATGGGACTTGCCCAGTCGCTAAATTCCACAGGTGATATAATGCCTTCCTGCAGAAGCCTGTCTAGTTCATGTTCAATCTTTTCCCTCATCACATAGGGTACAGCTCTGGCCTTGTGATGGACCGGTCTAGCATCCTGTGTGATGTAGATTTTGACTTTGGCCCCTTTGAAAGTGCCTACACCTAGCTGAAAGAGATGTTCAAATCGCTTTATAACTGTTGAGCAGGAGGTCCGTTCCTCTAATGACATGGCATGGACATCATCCCATTTCCAGTTTAGGTTTGTCAGCCAGCTTCTCCCCAGCAGTGCTGGGGGGTCTCCGGGGACAATCCACAGGAGAAGTCGGTTCACTGTCCCTTTGTGTGTGACAGAGAGCATGGCGCTGCCGAGGACTGGTACGATTTCTTTGGTATAGGTCCTTAGTGTGGTGTCGACCCTTGTGAGTTTTGGTCTATCTCTTTTATGCGGCCACAGCTGTTCAAATTGTTGAGCGCCCATGAGAGATTGACTCGCTCCCGTATCCAGCTCCATGTTGACAGATATCCTGTTGAGTAGGACCCTCATCATTATAGGAGGCGCCCTGTTGTAGGAGCAGCGGCCATTAATCGTGTTGACCCACTGTACATCGGTGTCCCGGGTACTGTCCCCACCATCTTCTGGTCCGCTTTCCGACCCATCCGATTCGTATACCAGCCGAGCTGCCGTTTCTTTGCACATGCAGGCCAAATGCCCTGTATAATCACAATTTCTGCAAACAGCCTGCTGAAATCGACATCCCCTTGACGAGTGCCCACCCCCACACCTCCAGCACAGACCTGTTCCATTGTTCAAAGTGTTCCCAAAGAATGAGCTGTGTCTGGCTGATCTCTCTTGAGCTTCTCTCAGTTTGTAGTTGATTGCTCGCATTGTGGGTTGATGAGGTGTGAATGGCCATTCCTGTGTCCCTTGATGGCTTCTGCCTGCTGTCAAGAGCCTGTTCTCCCGGTTTTGTCTGTGTGTGGGTGTATAGTGCTGTGAACTTCTTGTTCCGATGTTTCGTTAGTTGTCGTACCTGCATTGTAAATCAACCTCGTTTCTTCTTCCCCTACCAAGAATGTCTGTGCAACCAGTGCTGCTGCCTCTAAGGTCAGGTTCTTGGTCTCTATGAGCTTTCGGAATATGCCTGCATGGCCTATTCCTTCAATGAAAAAGTCTCTCAGCATTTCTCTCCTCAGTTCATCGGAGAACTCACATAAACGAGCCAACCTCCGAAGTTCCGCCACGAAGTCGGGTATGCTCTGGCCCACACAGCGTCTGTAGTTGTAGAACCTGTGTCTGGCCATGTGTAGGCTGCTCGCTGGCTTCAGGTGGTCTCTTATCAGTGTGCTCAATTCTTCAAATGACTTGCTTGCTGGTTTCTCGGGTGCCAACAGATCCTTCATTAAGGCATATGTTTTCGAGCCACAGCTGGTCAAGAGATGGGCTCATCTCTTGTCTGCCTTATCGTCGCCTAACCAGTCTTTGGTTACAAAGCTTTGCTGGAGCCTTTCTATAAAGTCCTCCCAATTGTCTCCCGCATTGTACTTTTCATCTGATCCGTTGTTCGCCATTCTGTGGATTCTGTAATCCCGTAACTCATCGCCACTGTAAAGTCCTGTCCCCTCAGTACAGATTCACACGAGGCATGTAGTGAAGTCAAGGTCACTCTGGACCTGCACCTTTATTTCACAGCTCTGGAATGCTGCACTTGCCTGAGACCTGTCCTTATATACCTGTCTCTTGCAAGTGCACCCCTGGTGGTAAGGTATGCTGGTGGTTACAGGTCCTATCTTATTACAGTCATGTATAGCATGTTAGGATACAGTTATATATAATAATGTAAGATACATGACACACGTCACAGAAGAACATGGGATACCTTCCACATACAATGTGGAATGACGCTGACCTGTCTGTTAGTTCCTGCTTTTCCATTGTCCTGCCCAATCTCCAATATTAGCATATCTTTATATGCTCAGGATCTCAGGATGTGATTAACTTCTGACTTGCATCAGCAGTGTGTAGGTTTTAGCTTTATCACTTTGAATGATGCGCAATGCAGGATGTTAATATAGCCAAGCAAGAGATGCCCATTTAACTCTGATGCCTATTATTCTTACATCTCTGGAATGATCAGTTAGAGCAAGCAAATGCTGGTGAGATGCTATCGGATTCTGGACAGAAGTTATATGATTTTAATAATTGTCTTAAAAAGTAGTTCACTCTAAAATTCTACCTGCAATTCCTGCTGGTCGTCACCTGAGGGCAGTGCAGCTGTCTGATTCTGTGTTACCGCCTGTTGCATTTTTTGTGCTCCCCATTTTATGTTCAGGATTCAGACAGATTGATGGTGAATTCAAATTAGTCTGCTCATGTTCAAACTGACTGATTAACTCACCATTCTGCACATATAAATACATTCCAGATTTCCTCTATTCCATGATTGGCCCTGGACAGACGCACGTAGAAAGGTTTATACGGTAGAGAAATGATTTCAAAGAAACAATCTGACAGACAGAGAGAAAGGCCATTAGTCTGTGATAAAAGCCAACATTTTCAGAGTGAGCTTGACTATTGTTGCGAAGGTTATGTTCACAGGTAACTCTCGTAATCTGCTAATGGTAAAACATGAATGCTCCAGTACGTTAAATGTGGGAACAGGGAACATCAACTTGGTCTCCTGGTCTCAAGTATTCATCATTATTGTTCACAGCATTACTAGGAAAGTGAAAGTGATAACATTTATTATTTTTACATTTAGCGATAATATATTAAAACTTATAGATCTAGATTTTTTTATTCATGCCCTTGAGAAGGTGGTGGTGAGCCGCCTTCTTGAACCGCTGCAGTCCGTGTGGTGAAGGTGCTCCCACAGTGCTGTTAGGGAGGGTGTTCCAGGGTTGTGACCCAGCGACGATGAAGCCACGCGATATATTCCCAAGTCTGGATGGAGCTGGTGATGTTCCCATGCGATTGCTGCCCTTATCCTTCTATACGGTAGAGGTCACGGGTTTGGGAGATGCTGTCAAAGAAGCCTTGGTGAGTTGCTGCAGTGCATCTTGTAGATGGTACACACTGCACACGGTGCGCCGGTGGTGGAGGGAGTGAATGTTTAAGGTGGTGGATGGGATGCCAATCAAGCGGGCTGCTTTGTCCTGAATGGTGTCGAACTTCTTGAGTGTTGTTGGAGCTGCACTCATCCAGGCAAGTGGAGAGTATTCCATCACACTCCTGACTTGTGCCTTGTAGATGGTGGAAAGGCTTTGGAGAGTCAGGAGGTGAGACACTTGCCACAGAATACCCAGCCTCTGACCCGCTCTATTTATGTGGCTGGTCTAGTTAAGTTTCTGGTCAATGGTGACCCCCCCAGGATGTTAATAGTGGGGGATTCAACGACAGTAATGCTGTTGAATGTCAAGAGCGGTGGTTAGACGGTCTCTTGTTGCAAATAGTTATTGCCTGCCGCTTGTGTGGTGCGAATGTTACTTGCCATTTATCAGCCCAAGCCTGAATGTTGTCCAGATTTTGCTGCATGCGGGCATGGACTGCTCCATTATCTGAGGAGTTGTGAATGGCATTGAGCACTGTGCAATCATCAGCGAACATCCCCACTTCTGACCTTATGATGGAGGGAAGGTCATTAATGAAGCAACTGAAGATGGTTGGGCCTAGGACACTGCCCTAAGGAACTCCAACAGCGATATGCTGGGGATAAAATGATTGGGCTCCAACAACCACAACCAACTTTCATGGTGCTCGGTATGACTTGTACTTGGTGCGGCTCTGGAGCGCAAGTCTTCAGCGTGACAGTCGGGATGTTGTCGGGTTCCATAGTCGTTGCTGTATCCAGTGCGCTCAGCCATTTCTTGATATCACGTGGAGTGAATCAAATTGGCTGAAGACTGGCTTCTGTGATAGTGGGGTCCTCCAGAGGAGGCCAACATGGACCATCCACTCGGCACTTCTGGCTGAAGGTGGTTGCAAACGCTTCAGTCTTGTCTTTTGCACTCGCATGTTGGGCTCCGCCATCATTAAGGATAGGAATGTTCATGGAGCCTCCACCTCTCGTTAATTGTATAACTGTCCACCACCATTCACGACTGGATGTGGCCAGACTGCAGAGCTTTGATCTGATCTGTTAATTGTGGGATCGCTTAGCTTTGGGATCACTTAGCTCTGTCTATAGAATGCTGCTTCCACTGTTTAGCATACATGTAGTCCTGTGTTGCAGCTTCCCCAGGTTGATATTTTATTTTCAGGTACACCTGGTGCAGCTCCAAGCATGCTCTTCTATACTCCGCATTGAACCAGGGTTGGTCCCCTGGGTTAATGGTAGAATGAGGGATATGCCGGCCATGAGGTTATAGATTGTGCTTGTTTATGTTGTTTTGAACTGGAGCCAAATGGTCTCCTCAGACTAGAGAGGGTGCTTAGAAATGCTCATGTCTTGGTTTCTTGTGGATGGTATGGCTTCTTTGTACTATATACCATCTCCTTGTTGCTAAGCGATTATCTGTTGTTTTAAAGTTAAGACTTGAACCTTGTTTATGTGCTTTATGTATAATGTTAAAATAGGGGATTGAAGCTAGTTTAACAGAACACTTGTAGTTCTGTGATAGAAGTTAATGTGTTAAACATTTGCTACGTCATAAACGAGGTTACACACTGGAGCTGGTTTCCGGCTTGGGCCTTTTGGGGTCAAAGGAAGAATAGGAATGAGAGATAAGACACAAATTTCAAAGGAAGAAACTCTGACAAAATGTATACACAGAAAAGAAATGTGACCAAAATCATGAGACGTCTTTAGGGAGGGTTCTTGATTCAGAATCGAAACAAAGAACTCGACATGGCATTGGATAGGGAGGTTTTAGGGGAACCTTAGTGGAGTGGGTTTTAGGTGAATGGTGGGTGCTCATTGTAGAGATAAAGTAATGAGTATTCTCTCAGAGAAAGAGGTTATCAGAGTCTTCCAAGAGGACAGATGTAGTTACTCCAAGTGCTTGGATGAGATGGTATCCCAAGTGAGTGAGAAAAAGGCTAAACTTAAAGAAATCAGATACCAACTTCTGTGCAAAGTGTGGAGACTTGAGAAATAAAGAGCAGGAGAGAGAGTGGGAGATAAACAGGGGGAAAAGATTCAAGCTACATGCTAACCCAGCTGAGAACTCAGCAAAGGAAGGGGAAAAACCAGAGAATTAGATAATAAGTTGCTGAGATGAGAATTAAAAAAAAAGAAAATGAAGCCAACACAGAAGTTTCAGCTATTGTGCCGAGAAAAATAAAACATAAGATTTGCTGAGTGAAAGGAACTTTAAAAGAAATGCTGGAATTACGGTTTGGGTGAATGTCTGTCTTTTAAAAAAGGTGTCTGTTATGTTTGTTTTATCTGTGCCCACTTTTCTGTGCTGAGAGCAAAAAGCTGTTTAACCCTTTGTGTGCTTTTAAGTTTGTTAATTAAAATGTGTGGTTTTGTTTTAAATCAATTTAAATTGTAATAAAACACTGCCGCCTTAATTTGGTTACTGAAAGTTTTCTTGAAAGTACAAATTGTGAAAGACCCGACTTACATTGTGACCATAGTGAAATTCTAGTTATTTTAAATTATGTGAGAGTTTCTAGATCCTTAAAGGAGATTCTCACAATTAAAAAGATTGGCAGTATTGGAATTGGAATTTTGAGAAATTTGAGGTGATTCTCCTTGCTAAATATTTTGGAAAATCTTGGAATTGGAAACCTTTTTAAATGAAATAATACTAAAAAGTTTAGAAACAATCTAAAATGCTGTTTTCTCTGAGAAGAGACAGAAGTTCTTGAGGTGGGGAGTCGAGATAAGATATGGAAATTACCTGGTAAATGAATTGCGAGCACTTGTGTCTCTAATGTTAAGACATCATGTAAACTACCAAGCTTGGCAATCACTGGTTTCTGAAACTGGAATTAATAAAAGATAAAGATAAATTGATAAGAGTTGTTGTTTCAAGCACTCGAGAATGGAAAATCTAACTGAAGTTTAAAGGGAGAATTAATTTTTCGCTAAAAGAAACTGATGGAGAACAGTCTAGGTGGTCCTGCTAATTGCTGTGTATCAGGGGGAAAAAGTTTGTGGGGAAATAAAATTGAACAGTGACAAAACCTGTCAGTGCAACAATACTGCTATTTAGATTTGTGATAAGGTGGAAATGATAAAATGGACTCTGGCACAATATAGTTGGTTATAAAGTTTTTTAAACAAATATTAATCTTTAATATTGTATTGGACAGTAAAGTTCCTCTAGAGCTCATGCATATGAATAGTAATTAATGGGATGCCCACTTAAGATGCAAGATAGAAACAGGAAAATTACACCACCAAATGGGGAATTTTTCTAACATTCTAGTGAAAGTCAGAAAAGTAGTTAAGAATAGTAAATCGATAGCTTTCTCTTGGAGACATTTGTGTTCTTGCGTATGAACCTTTTAAGAAAATTGCATTGATAGCCTGGCCACTACCCGAGACATACAGTGAAAGATGAGCAAAGATCTCCAGATGATAAGATCACATGAAAGGCTGAGATGGCCTGCATCGGATGGCATGATATTGTGATACCGGTAAGTGTGTAGACGTGTTTTGTAGAATATGAAGCAATTAGCATGTGGAAATGCATGGTGAATTTGCACTGAAGAACGGGTCTCAGACATGTTCAGTTACTTGACAACAGCAAGACATGAAATGGTTAATGTGGCTCAGGGAAGTGAGATAATTTTTAAAGCATTGACATATACTCCATCGAGAAACTATCTAATTAATGAAACAATCAGAAGAGAATTAAACACACTGGTACCTGTCAGAGGGATTACAATTTAAGTAAAACCTATATTGAATTTAGATTGGAAAAATTGAAGGTAGGGAGAAATAAATTTCATAAGAATTATTCACAATGGATGGATACGAGTAAAAGAGATCTGGAGAATCTTTTGGGTCCATGACTTGTTGATTAGATGTTAAACTTCTGCTTTCTTTGTCTGCATCACTTTTGCTTGAAATGTATGTAATTATGTTTTGTAGGTAACAGAGCATGGGAAAAGCCAATACAAATCCAGCAGGAGATGGTTTTGGTGGTGCCCCCTGTACCATGCTTTATGAGTCTAAGAGGACTTGTCTCAAAACCTATGCTTAACTGAAACCGACAGTAAATGAGATACTTATGTATAAGCTGCACAATTATGTGGCACAATTGGTACCACATTCACACTGGTGGGATATTGGGCTTAATATATCAGCACACCCTTAGGTTTGAATTATTTCACAGGCTCTGGTAGTTTCCAACTTACAATGAAAGTGTATTTGATATATGTACCCCGTGTAGCAAGACTTTGATGCATAAGCCAATGTCTATGACTAACCAGCAGTAAAACACATCGAAAGAGAAGAACAAAGTGGAGGCCCCAGGTGGGGTAAGATCAGGAAAGATACAAGAAACAGAGTGGGGTAGAATTGGAACATTTTGGACTAGTGAATTGAATTTGAGAAAGGGGTCAGAGGTTGCTCCTCCCCCTCAAAGGAATGGACAGTAAGTCATTTCTGAGTCTCCCTTATCGAAATTTAGAGATGGCACGTTTGATGTGAAACCAGAAATGGGAGACCAAAATAAAGTTTTCTCTCTTTCAAGGTGGGGAATATGCTAGAAATTAGGGGTTCAAAATGTACAAAACCGATACGAAGGATACAATGTTTAAATCATTGTGTTGAACTGGAATCAAAATGTCTCTTCAGATTAGAGAGGGTGCTTAGAATTGCGAATGTTTTGCTTTCCTATGGATGGTATGACTTCTTTGTACTATATAGAATCTCCTTGTTGCTAAGCGATTATCTGTTGTTTTTAAGTTAAGACTTGAACATTGTTTATGTATTTTATGTATAATTTAAAATAGGGGATTGAAGTTAGCTTAACAGAATACTTGTAGTTAATGTGTTAAACATCTACTACGTTATAAAGGAGGTTACACTCTGGAACAGGTTCTGGCTTGGGCCTCCTGGGGTCAAAGGTAGGCTAGGGATGAGAGACAAGACACGTCATTCAAAGGAAGAAACCCTGAGAAAGTATACACAGAAAAGAAATGTGGCCAAAATCATGAGATATCTTTAGGGAGAGTTCTTTACTCAGAATTGAAACAAAGAACTTGACATGGCATCGGACAGGAAGACTTTAGGGGAACCTCTATAGGTCAAAAGGTCTTGTTAATACCCCATGTCAGGCCCACCCCTAAAAAGAGAATAAAAGTAGCCGCCTCAAGGATGTCCTCACAAACGATGTGAGGGGAGAGCGAAACAGAAGTTGGGTTGGTTGAATGCTCTTTGAACGATCCCATGCTTTACCGAAGGATGCTCTAGATGAAGATAAAGAGGCTTTACGTCAGAAAACTGCTCACATGCACCAGCTGTTTGTCCAATCGGGATCGGTATCAGCTACTTGTCATGGTCGTATGTTTTTGCTGTATAACTAACATGTTAGATTCCATCTTAAACTCTGATGAAACACAATATATCCACCAGATTGGTTTACAGTCAATACTGATTATTAAGGTGACCAGAGATAGCCTTAACTTGGCTATTTCTAACAGCTGGCCCACAGTGCCTCATGGATGCCCAATTTTGAGGTGCTAGATCGGTTCTGAATCTATCCCATTTCATCATCATCATAGGCAGTCCCTCGGAATCAAGGAAGACTTGCTTCCATTCCTGAAGTGAGTTCTTTGGTGGCTGAACAGTCCAATACAAGAGCCACAGACTCTGTCACAGGTGGGACAGATAGTCGTTGAAGGAAAGGGTGGGTGGGACTGGTTTGCTGCACGCTCTTTCCGCTCTCTGCGCTTGATTTCTGCATGCTTTCGGCGTTGAGACTCGAGGTGCTCAGTGCCCTCTTGGATGCACTTCCTCCACTTAGGGCGGCCTTTGGCCAGGGACTCCCAGATGTCAGTGGAGATGTCGCACTTTATCAGGGAGGCTTTGAGGGTGTCCTTGTAATGTTTCCTCTGCCCGCCTTTGGCTTGTTTGCCATGAGGGAGCTCCAAGTAGAGCGCTTGCTTAAGGAGTCTCGTGTCGGGCATGCGGACTATGTGGCCTGCCTAGCAGAGCTGATTGAGTGTGGTCAGTGCTTTGATGCTGGGGATGTTAGCCTGAATGAGGACGCTGATGTTTGTGCGCCTGTCCTCCCAGGGGATTTGTAGGATCTTGCAGTGGTAGCATCGTGGTAGTGCCACACAACATGATGGAGTGTGTCCTCGGTATGAAGACGGGGCTACTCTTGTGGGACTGGAGTCTCCACAAGGACTTTGCAGTGGTCACTGCTACCAATACTGTCATGGACAAATACATCTGTGACAGGTAGATTGGTGAGGACGAGGTCAAGTATGTATTTCCCTCTTGTTGCTTCTCTTATCACCTGCCGCAAGCCCAGTCTGGCAGCTATGTCCTTCAGGACTCGGCCAGTAATGGTGCTCCGAACCATTCTTGGTGATGGACATTGACGTACCCCACCCAGAGTACATTCTGTGCTCTTGCTACTCCCGGTGTTTCTTCCAAGTGGTGTTCAACCTGGAGGAGCACTGATTCATCAGCTGAGGGAGGGCTGTAGGTTGTGATCAGCAGATTTCCTTGCCCATGTTTGACCTGAAGCCATGAGATTTCGTGGTGTCCGGAGTCAATGTTGAGGACTCCAAGGGCCACGATTTATACCACTATGCCACCACATCTGGTTGGTCTGTCCTGCCGGGGGACAGGACATACCCAGGGATGGTGATGGAGGAGTCTGGGACATTGGTTCTGTGATTGGCTGTTGCTTGTCTAGTCTGTGGGACAGTTCTCCCAATTTTGGCACAGATGTTGGTGAGGAGGCTTGGGCAGGATCGACTGGGCTGGGTGTGTCTAGGTCGATGCCGGGTTGTCCGTCTGGTTTTATTCTTATTATTGTTTTCGGTAGCAGTTGGTTACAACTGAGTGGTTTGCTAGGCCATTTCAGAGCGCAGTTAAGAGTCAACTACATTGCTGTGGGTCTGGAGTCACATATCGGGCAGACCAGGTTAGGACGGCAGATTTCCTTCCCTTAAGGATATTAGTGAACCCGATGGGTTTTTCCTGACAATCTGGTAGTAGATTTTTAATCCCAGATGTATTTAATTAACTGAATTTAAATTCCCCAGCTGCTGTGGTGGGATTATGAACTCACATCTCCGGACAATTAGCCCAGACCTCTGGATTACTGGTCCAGGAACATAACCACTATGTCGTGTTACTCTCGTGCACATTTCCTGCTTGTCAAACTAACTTCCTATATGAAAATGATGTCAAGGCTGTGTCATAATTTTGTCATGCCTGGGTAATACCAGTAAGTACTTTTAAACTGAGCATTCGTGCCTAGGTGTAAATTATAGAAGTGCATTAAAATTGAGAATATAATTACCATTACTTAACATGCAGGCTTCACAACACTTTACCCCTCTAAACTCCGTCACCCAGTTCCTCTTATGCCACTAATTGTAAAGTATTTCCTATTGTTTTAAATTTCCTGATATCTCATGAATTCATTAATTAACTGATATTGGCCTTAAACAGGTTGACAAGCAAATAAATTAATGAAGTGAAATTTAGCTGCACATGAGTTGGGACGCCATGAACTAATGAAATGAATGGCGTCTGAGTAAATGCAGTCAAGCTTCTGGGAGAATGAATTAATTAGATGAATAAACTGGGTCCGAACAAATGAAATCATTGGGAGAATGGGTCAGTGAATTAATTACATTAACTACAGCTGAATAAATAAAATTAGGGTGGTGTCTGTGAGCTCTCTCTCCACTCCTCCCTACATCCTTTCTAGCCCTTCATATCCATTTCTCCTTCCAACATTTAAGTTATATCTATGTCAAACCTTAACCCTAACTACTCATTATATCTATAGCCAGTACTTTTCCTCCACAGAGATGAAAGTTCATAGGAGTATTGACTATCTTTTTCCATCTGTAATATATTAAAAATATAATCTCTCACAAGCTGCTTCCGTATCCTATCTGCACAACTTGACTTCTTGTCACACTTTTGTCATGCTGTTTGTGTCAACTTTTACCCATTATAAATCCCTATGTCAACATTTATAATGGATTTTGCCGATACAAACAAATCAATGCAATTGTGCAATCTGACCACCAGCCTCCCACAAATTGCTCAAAATGCTTTCTGGATTCTTTTAATCAATAATTAAAATTTATTATATCCAAAATAAGAGTTTAAACAAAACAAAATTGTGAAAGTGATTTCGTTAAATCCGAAACTAGAGTCTTAAATCTAAACAAAGCAAACTATGTAGGTATGAGGGGTGAGTTGGCTCAGTTAGATTGGGAAACTACATTAAAAGGTGTGATGGCAATCAATGGCTAGCATTTAAAGAATTAATACATAATTTACAACAAACATACATTCCTTTAAGGCACAAAAACCCCGCAGAAAAAGTGGTCCAACCGTGGTTAACAAAAGAAGTTAAAGATAGTATTAGATCAAAGGAAGAGGCTTATAATGTTGCCAAAGAGAGCAGTAGACCTGAGGATTGGAGGACCAAGAAATTGATAAAGAAAGGGAAAATAGAATATGACAGTAAACCAGCGAGAGACATAAAAACAGACAGCAAAAGCTTCTATAGGTATGTAAAAAGGAAAAGATTAGCGAAAGTAAATGTGGGTCCCTTACAGGTTGAGAAAGGAGAAATTATAATGAGGAATAATGAATTGGCAGAGAAATTAAACAAATACTTTGTGTCTGTCTTCACGGAAGAAGATGCAGAAAACTCTAGGAAATAGTGGAGAACCAAGGGTCGAGCGAGAATGAGGAACTGAAAGAAATTAGTATTAGTAAAAAAATAGTACTGGGGAAATGAATGGGCCTGAATGCTAATAAATACTCTGGACCTGATGGCCTACAATGTTCAAGGGTTTTGAAAGAGGTGGCTATAGAGATAGTGGATGCATTGGTTATCATTTTTCAAAATTGCATAGATTCTAGAATGGTTCCCGCGGATTGGAAGGTAGAAAATGTAACTCGTCTATTTAAGAAAGGAGGGAGAGAATAAAGGGGGAACTACCATCCTGACATCAGTAGGGGAAATGCTAGAATCTATTATTAAAGACGTGGGGCTAGATTTTACACTTCTGTGCAGATCGCCCAAAAGTGGGCAGTATTCACAGCGTGGGCAGTAAAAATGTATTTTCAGATCGCCGGCTTGTCGCCCATTCTCAAAGCCCCTAGTCTCCATTTTAAAAATTGGGCGTTACCACGAGCGATATGAAATGGGCGTTAGCATTAAATCTCTCTTACCTTCTGCCGTAAAGTGTTGCTGTCCTTAGCAACGGCATGGCAACGCTCGTTTCCCGCGATTCAGGAGATCAGGGGTCATCATGACGTGCGCAGAAGAGGAGGCAGAAAGAGAGGGAGCAGAGAGGGACTGAAAGCATGTGTGGGTGTGGTGTGTGCTTGTTTGGCTGTTGTGGGAGGCACGAGGCAGATTCACCAGTAGTAAAAAGCCTACTAAGCACCAAGAACATAGTTGGCACCGAGTTTTTGTCCATCAAATAATGTATAACATGGAAGGGATGGAGGAGGCCCTGGAGCTATTAGCCAAGAATACTGATGGCAGAAGGCCCCCAGTGGTCCCGAAGTGTGGCACTGCACCCCAAGGTGCTGCACCCCCATTGCCAACGACACATGAGAGCCAGGAGCAACATGTTGCTTCTGGCTCGCAACACATTCCCACCTCAGGACCGTCCTCTCCCATATCCATCCAAGCAGCACTTCGGCTGTCACCAACCCCCCCCCCCCGCAATGAAACATCGCCCGAGGAGCTCCTTGACCAGGCAGCTTGGAGTCAGGAGGGGAAGGGGAAGGGTTAGAGATGGGGATGAGAAGCGGGTGGGGTGGGGCAAGGGTTGTTTTTTACAGAAATACTTACGATTTCAGAAATATATTTGTTTTAAATGTTTTTTATTTAACAAAACCTTGTCGTGCATTGGCTCAGATAGCTGCACAGTTACACACTGGTGATTCCTTAACATCAAAGGGTATAATTACACTTAACTTCAATCAACTTCAACTTTAACTGTGACCAAGGTGATGCCCACCATTGATGTATGACCTGCACACCCAACAGTGTGTCAGCTTTGTCAATAACAGCAATGTTCTTTCAGGCAAAGCGTTCATTGATGAGCTCCTGATTTAAGAGTCTTGCAGCTATGATGCCACCACGGGCCCTCTCACGCGGTCTACAGGGGGGCGGGGGCATGGTTTCAGCATCAGCCTGATTGTCTGGCCTGATGTCAGCATCCACCTCCTCGTCCTCCTCTTCCTCTCTCTCCTGAAGTGGACCGCCACACTCTTCTGGCAATTCTTGTCCCCTCCTGATAGCCAAGTTGTGCAGCATGGAATACACCACCATGAATTGAGCTACCTGCTCAGGGTGGTATTGGAGCTCGCCTCCTGAGTGGTCCAGGCATCTCCAATGGTTTTCTCCACGATATTGCGAGTGGCTCTGTGGATCTCGTTGTATCGCTTCTCGGCTTCAGTGTGGGTGTCACGCAGGGGGGTCATCAGCCAGGTGGCTCGGTCATATCCTTTGTCACCAAGCATCCAGCATTGACCTTGTGGCTGATTGTTAAACATGTCAGATATAGTGCTTTCATGCAGGATGTGAGCACCATGGATGCTGCCCGGAAATTTAGCATTCACTGCCATAATAATTTTCTGGTGGTCGACAACAAGTTACACATTCAGAGAGTCGAATCCCTTGCGGTTCCTGAAAATCTCAGCATCCTGAAAAGGTGCCCGCATCGCGATGTGCATGCAGTCTATTGCTCCCTGCACCTTGGGGAAGTTAGCAATTCGGTAGAATTCTAGAACCCTCTCAGTCTGAGCCTCCCTGGTCTTTGGGAAGCAGATAAACTCCATCCTGCGTGTGACCTGTCTAACGCAGCAACGTGTGACATGCTGAAACATACTGCAAATGTCGCCAGCTGAGGCCTGAAAAGAACCCGATGCGTAGAACGACAGTACTGCGGTGACTTTGACCTCGACAGACAGTGCAGTCCTGATGGTGCTGGCAGGCTGCAGATCTCCCCTAATGAGCTGGCATAAATAAGTGATAACGTCTTTGTGGAAGCGCAGTCTCCGAAGGCAAGTGGTGTTGGGCAAGTTGAGGTAAGACTGCTTCTCTCTGTACTTGTGGGGGCTGGGGGGGTGTAGCGTCTGGTCCTTCTCATCAGCATGTCAGTGGTCAACAAGAGAGAGTGAGAAAGGACAGGCCCCATTGCAATAGCTATCTGTTTTGCACAGATTGGTCACAAAGAATGAATGTCCCGACGAAGACAGCTATTAAATTCCAATAATCCACAGTATGATAAAGATGTTTGTTCAGATGTTCACATCACCTCCAAAGATCTCCAGAGTACATCCGAACTCCCCCGAGGTTGAAGCAGAGCAGCCTTTTAAATGATGCGACATGTGATTTAGAACATGGCGTCCATTCCGCTGTGAGTAGTTCCAGTTAGTTCCACTTTTTCCCGGCGTTTTATTGGGCGAGCGATATTGTGGGCGAGATGTGTGCGAGGTGGTGAAAGTGACGCTGGGCGATCTCCTGGGCGTTAGTCTCAGCAAATGTGATCTTTGCGACAAAATAAAGTGGGCGGTCGGTATTATTGAATCTCGGCGTTAATTACATGCAGAAAGTAACACTGGGCGATATTATGGCCGTTGGTTTCGCCCATTCTGATGATTCCGCCCCAAAAAAGTGGCCGGGTGGTTTTATTTTTTCCTGGCATTACGTACATGGGGCAAGTAACGCTCGGCGATAAGTTTCCGAAAAATGGCGTCAGTTTCCATTTTGTGGCTAAATGGGCGATATCTGGGCATTATACCTCATTTCAGCGGTAAAATGGACATTACGTAGGTGTTATGCATGCATGCCCCTGGTAATAGATCACTTAGAAACTAATAATAGGATTGGGCAGAGTCAACACGGATTTATGAAAGGGAAATCATGTCTGATAAAATTTTGAGGTTGTAGCGAGCAGAATAAATAAGAGGGAACCAATGGATGTGGTGTATTTGGATTTTCAGAAGGCATTTGATAAGGTGCCATACAAGAGGTTATTAAACAAAATTAGTGTTCATGGGATTGGGGGTAATAAACTAGCATGGATTGAGGATTGGTTAACGGACAGAAAACAGAGAGTAGGAATAAACAGGTCATGGGTTGGCAGGCTGTAACTAGTGGGGTGCTGCAAGGATCGGTGCTTGGGCCCCAGCTAGTCACAATCCATATCAATGATTTGGATGAGGGAACCAAATGTAATATATCCAAGTTTGTTGATGATAGAAAGCTAGGTGGGAATGTAAGTT
Source organism: Pristiophorus japonicus (assembly GCF_044704955.1). NCBI lineage: Eukaryota > Metazoa > Chordata > Chondrichthyes > Pristiophoridae > Pristiophorus > Pristiophorus japonicus. The sequence goes on along the minus strand of NC_091991.1, from coordinate 90,184,330 downwards.
GTGAGATGGATGCCAAGAGGTTTCAATGGGAAACAGTCAGGCAAGAACATGGCAAATGGAAAATAATGTGGAGAAATGTGAAGTTATCCACTTTGGTAGGAAAAATTGAAAAGAAGAGTATTTTTAAAATGGTGAGAGATTGGGAAATGTTGGTGTTCAGAGGGACCTTGTACACTAATCACTGAAAGTTAACATGCAGGTACAGCAAGCAATTAAGAAAGCAAATGCTATGTTGCTCTTTATGACAGGAGGATTTGAGTATAAGAGTAAAGACATCTTACTCCAATTATATAGGGCCCTGGTGAGACCACACCTGGAGTATTGTGCACAGTTTTGGTCTCCTTACCTAAGGAAGGATATACTTGCCATAGATGGAGTGCAACAAAGGTTCACCAGACGGATTCCTGGGATGGGGGGATTGTCTTATGAGGAGAGATCGAGTAGACTAGGCTTAAATTCTCTGGCGTTTAGAAGAATGAGAGGTGATCTCATTGAAGCATACAAACTTCTTACAGGGCTTGACAGGGTAGATGCAGGGAGGATGTTTCCCCAGGCTGGGGAGTCTAGAACCAGGGGTCACAGTCCTAGAATAAGGGGTCGGCCATTTAGTGCTGAGATGAGGAATCTCATCACTCAGAGGGTGGTGAATCTTTGGAATTCTCTACCCCAAGGGGCTGTGGAGGCTCAGTCTTTGAGTATATTCAAGACAGAGATCGATAGATTTTCAGATATTATGGGTATAGTGCAGGAAAGTGGAGTTGAGGTAAAAGATGAGCCAGGATCTTATTGAATGGCGGAGCAGGCTTGAGCGACCGAAGGGCCTACTCCTGCTCCTATTTCTTATGTTCTTATGTACTCTTCGCTTTCCTGGATGATCGCAGCTCCAACAACATTCATGAAGCTCGACACCATCCAGGACAAAGCAGCCTACTTGATCAGCATCCCATCCAGCACCTGAAACATTCACTCCCTCCACCACCGGCGCACCGTGGCTGCAGTGTGTACCATCTACAAGATGCACTGCAGCAACTCGCCAAGGCTTCTTCGGCAGCACCTCGCAAACCCACGACCGCCACCACATAGAAGGACAAGGGCAGCAGGTGCACGGGAACACCACCACCTCCAAGTTCCCCTCCAAGTCACACACCATCCTGACTTGAATATATATCGCCGTTCCTTCATCATCACTGGGTCAAAATCCTGGAACTCCCTCCCTAACAGCACTGTGGGAGCACCTTCACCACACGGACGGCAATGGTTCAAGAAGGCGGCTCACCACCACCTTCTCCAGGGCCAGTTAGGGATGGGCAATAAATGCCGGCCTTGCCAGCGACGCCCACATTCCATGATCGAATTAAACAAAATCAACATTTCATATCGTCACTTCTTACAAAACACAAACTTTCCATAACCTCTGACTTCCCATGAACTATGATGTGAGATCCAATTATGATTAATAGTATTTCAAGGACCCGACCCTCACGTTTCATACATTATTTTTCAAAGTATTAAAAAAGAGAGAGAAAGCAAAGCAGTCATTTCTTGCTGGTTTTCCAATCTAATAACGTGCCCTCTCCTGAAGGATAGGAGGAAGAAATTTACAAATATCTGCCAATCAACACAAGCATCCCTCAGCATTTAACAACAACAACAACTTGGATTTATATAGCGCCTTTAACATAGTAAAATGCCCCAAGGCGCTTCACAGGAGTGTTTTAAGTCAAAAAAACACCTAAAGAGAAAGTCGGGCAGATGACCAAAAGCTTGGCCAAAGAGGTAGGTTTTAAAGAGCCTCTTAAAGGAGGAGAGAGTGGCGGAGAGGTTTAGGGAGGGTGTTCCAGAGCTTAGGGCCCAGGTTGAAGGCAATTAAATTCAGGGATGCTCAGGAGGGCAGAATTAGAGGAGTGCAGATATCTCGGGAGGTTGTGGGGCTGGATAAGATTACAGAGATAGGAAGGGGCAAGGCCATTGAGCAATTTGAAAACTAAGATGCGAATTTTAAAATCGATACATTGCTTAACCGGTAGCCAATGTAAGTCGACGAACGCAGGGGTGATGGGTGAGCGGGAATTGATACGAGTTAGAACAAGGGCAGCCGAGTTTTGGATGACCTCTAGTTTACGGAGGGTAGAATAGAAATATAGAAACATAGAAATTTACAGCGCAGAAGGAGGCCATTTCGGCCCATCATGTCCACGCCGGCCGACAAAGAGCTGCACGGCCCTTGGTCAGCAGCCCTGAAGGTTACATATAAACCTATGAACAATGACGGAAAGGCAAAGAGCACCCAGCCCAACCAGTTGCCTCACACAACTGCAACACCCCTTACACTGAAACATTCTACACTCCACCCCAACCGAAGCCATGTGATCTCCTGAGAGAGGCAAAAACCAGATAAAAACCCAGGCCAATTTAGGGAGAAAAAATCTGGGAAAATTCCTCTCCGACCCATCCAGATGATTGAAACTAGTCCAGGAGATCACCCTGGCCGTATTCTATTCCCTGCAGTACTTACCATTATATCTGCGCCGTCCAACAAAAGGTCATCCAGTCCAATCCCAATTACCAGCTCTAGGTCCATAATCCTGCAGGTTACTGCACTTTAAGTGCCCATCCAACCATCTCTTAAAAGTGGTGAGGGTTTCTGCATCCACCACTCTTTAGGCAGCGAGTTCCAGATCCTCACAACCCTCTGTGTAAAGAAGCCCCCCCTCAAATTCCTTCTAAACCTTCCACCAACCACCTTAAAACTTTGCCCCCTTGTAATAGACCCCTCCATCAATGGAAATAGACCTTTACTATCCACTATGTCCAGGCCCCTCAATATTTTGTACACCTCAATGAGGTCTCGTCTCAACCTCCTCTGTTCCAATGAGAACAAACCCAGCCTATCCAATCTGTCCTCAAGATTCTCCATTCCAGGCAGCATCAGAGTAAATCTCCTCTGTACCCTCTCTACTGCAATCACATCCTTCCTATGATACGACGACCAGAACTGCACGCAGTACTCTAGCTGTGGCTGAGCCAAAGTATTATACAATTTAAGCATAACCTCCCCGCTCTTATATTCTATGCCTCGGCCAATAAAGGCAAGCATTTTGTATGACTTCTTAACCACCTTATCTACCTGGCCTGCTACTATCCGGGATCTGTGGACAAGCACTCCAAGGTCCCTTTGTTCATCTACACTATTAAGTGGCCTACCGCTTAATGTAAATACCCTTTCCTTATTAGCCCTCCCAAAGTGCATCACCTCACAATTTTCTGAATTAAATTTCATTTGCCACTGCTCTGCCCACCTGACCAGTAGATTGATAACCTCCTGTCGGCCAGCCAGGAGTGTGTTGGAATAGTTAAGTCAAGAGGTAACAAAGGCATAGATGAGGGTTTGAGCAGCAGATGAGCTGAGGCAGAGGCGGAGATGGGCGATGTTATGGAGATGGAAAGAGGCGGTCTTAGTTATGGCATGGATATGTGGTTGGATGCTAATTTCAGGGTCAAATATGACACCAAGGTTACGAAAGGTTCTGCCTCAGATAGATGCTGGGGAGCCAGATTGAGGCTGTGGCTCGGGAACAGAGTTTGTATTGGGGGCCGATAATAATGGCTTCGGTCTTCCCAATTTCTGTTCACCCAGTACAGGATGTCGATCAAACAGTGTGACAATTTAGAGACCATGGAGTGGTTGAACAAAGGGGTGGTGAGATAGAGCTGGTTGTCATCAACGTACATGTGGAAACTGACGCTGTGTTTTCATAAGAACAAAAGAAATAGGAGCAGGAGTAGGCCATTTGGCCCCTCGAGGCTGCTCCGCCATCTAATAAGATCATGGTGGATCTGATCCTAGACCTTTTCGGGCAGTAAGGGGAGTGGTATGTAGCAGGCAGTGGCGGGCATTGTAGTCGATCGAGATCGACTTTTTTCTCGATCGCGAAAAGAACGGACTTCTGCGCATGCATGTTTTTTTTCCGTTTTTTTTCTGAGTTCGTTTCTCCCGCGATTTTTATAGCTAACAGTCTCTCGTCTGAAGACTTCCAACGATTAGATTCACGGCAGTTTTCCATGTTCAACATTGGGTGAAGAAAAAGAGCCCGACAGACAGCACAATGACTGCAGCAACAGAGAAAAAATAACTTGAAGGGAAAATGATCCGTGTGGAATCATTTTGTAAATTCAACATAGTGACAGGGGGAGTGGGCGATGTGGAGGGAGTTGTTTAATCATCGATTTGAGTGAAAGGGCCTTGAATGATAAACTTTAAACTGGATGAAGAAAACAAAACAGAAAAAAAAATTGCAGTTTCTGAGGACGCTAGAGACTAATCTTCATCAGCCTTTCATCAAATGCTCCCGCTTCCAAAATGGAGTCCATACCGTTCGCTTAAGAATGGGTAAGATCAAGTAAGAGCTGCTTTTTCAGGGCGGTATGTAGGTCTGGCGGTAAATGGATCTTAATGATGAAATTACCATTTTGGGCGGCATTTGGGCCTTAAACGATAGATGGGCAGTATCAAATATTGTCGACGGTAAATGACTGATGAATTTTCCACCCACAGGATTGTGGGCGTTATCTGGGTGGTAAATTATTATTTTTGATGACATTCGTATTTCTGGGTGGTAAATGAGCGGTAATATGATGAATTTCAGGCCCATTATTCCTTATCTCCACCGAACCTGATTCAACATCTTGATCTTCTGAGCCAATATCGTTTCTCACTACTGCCCTGATCACGTCCTTTATTAACAGAGCTAACCCACCTCCTTTTCCTTTCTGTCTGTCCTTCCGAATTGTCAAATACCCCTGAATATTCAGTTCCCAGCCTTGGTCACCTTGCAACCACATCTCTGTAATGTCTATCAGATCATATTCATTTATATCTATTTATGCCGTCAACTCATCTATCTTGTTACATGCATTTAAATAAAGATCTTTTAAATTTGTTTTTTACCATTTTTTCCTGCTTTGAGCCCACTTTCTGTTTCAGTTTTATGTTTGTACATTCTGTCCCTTCCTGTCACGCTCTGGTTTTCATTTCCCCCAGTGCTACCCTGTTCTATTGCCTTCTCCTTATTCTTTGACTTTTTAAATTTCCGCTCACCTGAACCCTGCCCTCCACTATTTGGTTTAAAGCCCTCTCTACAGCCCCAGTTATTCGATTCGCCAGGACCCTGGTCCCAGCACGGTCTCAGTGGAGCCCATCCCAATGGAACAGCTCCCTCTTACCCCAGTACCAGTGCCCCACAAATCAAAACCAATTTCTCCCACACCAGTCTTTGAGCCACGTATTTAACTCTCTGATCTTATTTACCCTATGCAAATTTGCTCGTGGCTTAGGTAGCAAGTCAGAGATTGTTACCTTTGTAGTTCTGCTTTTTAATTTAGCCCCTAGCTGCTCATAATCCCGCAGCAGAACCTCTTTGTTTGTCCTATCTATGTTGTTGGTACCCACATGGACCATGACAACTGGATCTTCCCCTCCCACTCCAAGTTCCTCTCCAGCCCAGAGGAGATGTCCTTAACCCTGGCATTGGGCAGGCAACACAGCCTTCGGGACTCACGCTCTCGGCTGCAGAGAATGATATCTATCCCCCTAACTATACTGTCCCCTACCACAACCTTTCATTTTACTCCTCCCACTTGAATGGCCCCCTGTACCACGGTGCTGTGGTCAGTTTGCTCATCCTCCCTGCAGTCCCTGCTCTCGTCCACACAGGGAGTAAGAACCTCGAACCTGTTGGACAAGAGCATGGGCCGAGGCTCCTCCATCACTCCGTCCTGAGTCCCCATACCTTCCTCACTCGTAGTCACACCCTCTGTCCCTGACCACATGATATCACTGATATCAACATGTAGATGAGAAAGAGGAAGGGGCCAAGAGTAGATCCTTGGGGGACACCAGAGATAACGATGCGGGAGTGGGAAGGGAAGCCATTGCAGGTGATTCTCTGGCTTCGATTAGATAGATAAGAATGGAACCAGGCGAGTGCAGTCCCACTGTAAGAAATCATGAATTGGAAGGAATTGTGAATTGTAATAGGAAATGGTTTTATAAAAAAGAATGTGTTTGCCTAGCTCAGGGTGCCAGGATAAGCTGATGACACAGAACATGGACATAACGCAGATACAGGACTTCATGTAGGCATGACTAGGCCTGATAAGAGGTCAAGGAAGGAGCCTTGATATACAAGGAGAATGTAACAAGATGTCCAAACACGAGATAAGCAAAGGAATGACTTCCTGAGGCTGGGAGGGGGCTGTCATAGAAACATAGAAACATAGAAACATAGAAAATAGGTGCAGGAGTAGGCCATTCGGCCCTTCGAGCCTGCACCACTATTCAATAAGATCATGGCTGATCATTCCTTCAGTACCCCTTTCCTGCTTTCTCTCCATACCCCTTGATCCCTTTAGTCGTAAGGGCCATATCTAACTCCCTCTTGAATATATCCAATGAACTGGCATCAACAACTCTCTTATTCACCGCCTGCTGTACCTGCATGCCAACTTTCAGTGACTGATGAACCATGACACCCAGATCTCGTTGCACCTCCCCTTTTCCTAATCTGCCGCCATTCAGATAATATTCTACCTTTGTGTTTTTGCCCCCAAAGTGGATAACCTTACATTTATTCACATTATACTGCATCTGCCATGCATTTGCCTACTCACCTAACCTGTCCAAGTCACCCTACAGCCTCTTAGCGTCCTCCTCACAGCTCACACCGCCACCCAGTTTAGTGTCATCTGCAAACTTGAAGATATTACACTCAATTCCTTCATCTAAATCGTTAATGTATATTGTAAAGAGCTGGGGTCCCAGCACTGAGCCCTGCGGCACTCCACTAGTCACTGCCTGCCAATCTGAAAAGGATCCGTTAATCCCGACTCTCTGCTTCCTGTCTGCCAACCAGTTCTCTATCCACGTCAGCCGATAACTACTCCTCTGTAATTGGACAATTAAAAGGGTAAAAGTGATTAAACAAGTGATTGACGCGAGGTATCCCCCTGCCCACCGAATAAGGTATATAAACGGGCAGCCGAAAGGGAAAACAGGCAGAGAGGGCGAGAGCTTCCTCTGAGGTGGATCTCTTGCCGGCTTCGGCCTAATACCTCTGCCAGCTCGGGAGATGGCCAAAGAGGAAGAGACGACTGTCACGGGCTGCAGGGATCCGAGACCATCGTTCTGCCTCAACCTCTGCCCATTCGTCTGTTCGTCCGTTTGTTCCGGGGCCGGTAAACCGTTCCCATCTGTTACGGGTTGTATATCTACTATGTCTGTCCTGATTGCGTGTTGTACTTACCTTAAACTGCCGCTCCTTAATAAACCACCCATGACTCCGAAGACCCTTTGGGAAATCTGTGTGTGACCTGTGATCCAAATCCTACAGTGGTGTCAGAAGTGCGATCACAAAGTCGGAGTTACACGGACCCCGGTTTGAGAGAACCGGGGTGACTTGGTCGACCGCGAGTGATTGTCGCTAAGACTGAGTAGGTAACTCTCTAAGAGAGAGAGAGAGAGCGTGTCAAATAAGTAAAGCCAGAAATACAATGGTGTTGGCATATCACCGGGAACAGGTAATAAACAGCTTGACAGAGAAACTGGTGTGCCTGGGGTGACGGGCGTTCTAAAAATCCGAGAAAAGTGTGATGGGAACTATGATTGCATTTTTTACAGACTCTCTGGAGGATGTCCAGAAACGCAAACTTCAGCTAAAAAAAAGGCCAAGATAAGTCAGCTTACGGAGCACATTTGTGCACGTTGCAGTTAAATAAAAAAAACAAAGTTAAAGGAACAGGCAGACAAGCTACAAAAAGAAAGTGAAGGTTGGCAGGAAAGCATTGCCATCCTGCATAATCAGTGGGAATAGAAAGGGCACGGCGAGGCACGTTATACACAGAAAAAGCTGGAACAAATATTGGAACAAAATATCGAGTTACAGGCAGAGAATACCAGCCTAGGTGAGGAGTTAGAAGATGCAATGGGGGGTGGGGCATGGGGGGCTCTGAGGGAGTCAGATCGGAGCCAAACTATCGCCTCCCCCGAAACACACCATGCCCCACGTTTATCAAAAATCCAACAGTTCCAGGTTCAGATCGGCCAACAACAGGCAGTGGTGGCTGCTGTCTCCAAAATCAAACCAAGAGATCCCGGCCCTTGTTGGGACAATATTGTTGGGGACCCCACCCCTTCTGCTCCACCGCCACCAACAAGGATGGCAAGGCAAGTGAGACAGTACCAGAGCGTGTGGTCACCCGAGTCAATGCAGCACACCAGCCTAAGTGCCAGGCTGACCAAGAACCCTCCTCGACCACAAGTGACGAGGTGGAAACCACCACCACAACCAGCATTGGTCCCTTACCACAGTTGAGGAAGGGCGTTAAGGGACGACCTGGGGTCGGTGGACATGAACACCAGCACCCTCGACCTCAGGCAGCGGTGGAGGATTTTTAAGATTACTCATCCAGAACCAGAAGGAGACGATCTTAAACAGGACCTCCTGGTTGCATGTTCCTCAGAATTAAAACAAGAGATGGGTCAGAAAATTCTGGCTGAGGGTGTGATACGGGCTTTGAGGTGGACCTATGTAAAACCCACATCGACATCCACCAGCTCCTAGCTAATACCAAAAGACTGACCAGGAGACTACCTTAACTCCCCTGGACCAGAGAAGGGTGTCCCGGTGCGCTGCTATCTCTGCAATGGCCTAGGCCACTATGCCCATCAATGCCGCACTCCTCCGAGACAGACAGGCCCCGACTCGGTCAAACAGCGGCTAGAGAGAATGGAGGTAGCGATAATGGCCATGCAGGCCTCTCAGGGGGCTCGACCGGTTGCCGCGATGTATCAGCAATCCAAGCCAATGGCTCCAGCTCCACCAGAAATTAACAGCAGTACCCTTACCAGCCCAGAGTATACCGTATATTCGAGCTATCATCGAGTCATTGTTAAAGCAGGGTGCTGTTCGCAAAGGCACGTTCATGACTAACTTCCCAGTTTGGCCGGTTAGAAAAACGGAGGACATCTGGCGACTGACTATTGACGATCACAAACTCAACTCAGTGACCCCCACCTGTGACCCGGTGATTCAGGAGACAAACCACCCTATCTCCCAGATTCCCACTGGCAGTCATCAGTACACAATGGGATTCAGTAGAAAACATCTGAAATTGAAAAAGGATAAAAATAGTTATGATGGAATATAGGAGAAAAGCGAAGATCATGACTCTTTCCTGCTGTTCTCCTGTTTTTTTGTTTCAGTGTGAATGTTAATGTCTTTTTACAAAACGTGTTTCGAAGCTACAAGCTGATGGAAGCTCTGCTCTCTTTTTCCTTTCATGATTTTTGTTTAAATGTGAGAACCAATTTTTCTCCAGTTATATTCAGTAATTTTACAGTCATTTGGAAAGGAATCTAAGAGACAACAAAGAGAAATATGATGCAACTCACTGCGCTATTTTGTTGTATTTTATCTGTTCTCTGTTGTGTTTAGTTAATAAGATATTGGTCTGAATTAAATTGGAACTATTGCAGTTAACTCAACTATTAATTGTAAAAACCCGACTTACATTGTCACCACAGTGAAAATCTGGTTACTTTAAATTATGTGAGTTTCTGGTTCCATAAAAGAGATTCTCACCTTTAAAAAAAATGTTTTGATCAGGAAAGTTAAAAAATATATATATTTTATGTAAAGTGATGCGATTTGCATGCTTCTGACAATATCTGCTCCACCTTCTTATACACCTGCAAAGCAGTTAACCCTTTCTGCTGACAGCTGGGCATTTTTTGGTTCACCACACAACTTTTGTATTGCTGAATGAAATTTACATATTGGACATTATTAAATTTAAGTTTTTAATTTTAGGTGATATTTCTCCACAGTGACAGAAGGAATATTATGATTTGACAAATTAACCCCTTGGGCTGTTAAGCAGAGCCACAATGGATTATCTACTTTCTTTTGTTATATGGAAGTTATCCTGTAAACTAATTATGAGACTTTCTGTCTCTAGTGTAAATCCTTGTAAAACCATCAAGCCTGTTTCTAAAATTGGAATTGATAAAAAAATAAAATTGATATGAGCTGCTGTTTCAAGCACTCGAGAAGGGACAATCTAACTGAAGTTTAAAGAGATAATTACTTTTTCATTGAAAGAAACTGGTTGAGGACAGTCTAAGGTGGTTTCTGGAAGAAAAAGTTTGTGGGGAAATAAAATTGAACAGTCCAACAATACTGCTGTTTGAATTTGTGATATGCTTGAACTGATAAAATGGACTCAGGTACAATATCATGGGTTATAAAGAATTATTAAAAAATGTGTTAATAACTTGGACCAAGTGGGAACGTTTTATCTATGTTTTCTATCTTAAATATTGTTTTGGACAGTAAAGTTCCTCCACGGCTCATGGATGAGCTAGAATGGTAATTAATAGGATGCCCCACTTACAATGCCCTTACAATGCAGATAAAACAGGAAAATAACACCACCAAATGGGAAATTTTCATTCTAGTGAAAGTCAGGAAAGTACAGTTGAGATAATAAATTGACAGCTTTCTCTTGGAGACATTTGTGTCCCTGCCTATAATGAACTTAAAAAAAACCTGAATTTGATAGCCTGGCCACTACTCAAAACATCGGGTCCAAGCAGTAGGAGATGAGCAAAGATCTCCAAATTACCCACAAGATGGATTCGAGCAAAAGAGATCTGGAGAATATTTTAAGTCCATGACTTGTTGATTTGATGTTAAATTACAGTGTCACTTGAAATAATTGTAAGACTAAATTTAACTGTGACTGTAATAATCGTATTTTGTAGGGAACAGAGCGTTGGAAAGGCCGGTACGAATCCAGTATGAGGCGGTTTTAGTGGTCCCTCCTGTGTCACTACTACAACAACAACCATGCTTTACGGGTCTAACGAGACCTGGCCCATTTATCGTTCCAGTTTCTGCTTCACACCACAACCTTCAACCAACACGTTTTCCGCAATATCAAAACCTATGCTCAAGTGAAACTGATAGTAAATGAGATACTCAAGTATGAGCTACACAGATACGTGGCACAATTGAGTACGACATTCCCCTGTTGTCTGACTGCTTCAGTGAGTTTGTGATGTGACTGAACTCCCTAAAGTATTTTTATATTTTGGAGCAAGACCAATTGAGAATAGATATCGAAATTGACAGCATAGGGGACGATTTACACTGGTGGGGTGTTGGGCTTAATATAGCAGCACACCCTTCGGTTCGTATTATTTCACACTCTCTGGTAGTTTGTATTTATATAGCGCCTTTAATATAGTAAAAACACCCCAAGATGCTTCACAGGAGTGTTAACAAAAAAATAAATTTAATACTGAGCCATATAAGAAGAAATTATTGCAGATGACCAAAAGCTTAATAAGCGTCTTAAAGGAGGAAATAGAGATAGAGAGGTGGAGAGGTTTAGGGAGGGAGTTCCAGAGCTTGGGGCCCAGGCAGCTGAAGGCACGGCTACTGATGGTTGAGCGATTATAATCAGGGATGCTCAAGAGGGCAGAATTTGAGGAGCATAGACATCTCGGGGGTTGTGAGGCTGAAGGAGATTACAGAGATAGGAAGGGGCGAGGCCATGAAGGGATTTGTATACAAAGATGGGAATTTTGAAATCGAGGCGTTGATTAACCGGAAACCAATGTAGGTCAGCGAGCACAGGGGTGATGGGTGAGCGGGACTTGGTGCGAGTTAGGACATGGGCTGCCGAGTTTTGGATGACCTCAAGTTTACGTAGGGTAGAATGTGGGAAGTCAGCCAGGAGTGCGTTGGAGTAATCAATTCTAGCGGTAACAAAGGCATGGATGAGGGTTTCAACAGCAGATGATCTGAGACAGGGGTGGAGACAGGCGATGTTACGGAAGTGGAAAAGGGCGGTTTTAGTTATTCCATGGATATGTGGCCGGAAGCTCAGTTCAGGGTCAAATATGACACCATGGTTGTGAACAGCCTAGTTTGGCCTCAGACTGATGCAAGGGAGAGGGATGGAGTCAGTGTCTAGGGAATGCAGTTTGTGGCGGGGACCGAAAACAATGGCTTCAGTCTTCCCAACATTTAATTGGAGAAAATTTCTGTTCATTCAGAACTGGATGTCGGACAAGCAGTCTGACAATTTAGAGAACGTGGAGGGGTTGAGAGAAAGGTGATGAGGTAGAGCTGGGTGTCATCACATTCATGTGGGAACTGATGCTGTATTTTCAGATGATGTCGCCAAGGGTCAACAGCAGATGAGAAATAGGAGGGGGCCAAGGATAGATCCTTGAGCGACACCAGAGGTAACGATGTAGGAGCGGGAAGGAAAGCAATTGCAGGTGATCATGTGGCTACGATTAGAGAGATAAGAATGGAACCAGATGAGTGCAGTCCCACCCAGCTGGATGATGGTGAAGAGGTGTTGGAGGAGGATGGAGTGGTCAACCGTGTCAAAGGCTGCAGTCAAGTCCAGGAGGACGAGGAGGGATAGTTTACCTTTGTCACAGCCACAAAGGATGTAATTTGTGACTTTGATGAGAGCCGTTTTGGTACTGTGGCTGGGGTGGAAACCAGATTGAAGGGATTCAGACATGGAGTTCCGGGAAAGATGGGTACAGATTTCGGCGGCGACAACACGTTCAAGGACTTTGGAGATTGGAGGTTGGAGATGGGATGATAGCTTCCAAGCACAGTGGGGTCAAGGGTTGCTTTTTTGAGGAGAGGGGTGATGACGGCAGATTTGAGGGAGAGGGGAACAGTACCTGAGGAGAGAGAACCGTTAACAATGTCGGCTAACATGGGAGCCAAAAAAGGAAGTTGGGTGGTCAGCAGTTTGGTGGGAATAGGGTCAAGGGAGCAGGAAGTGGGTCTCATGGACAGGATGAGCGTGGAGAGGTCAAGAGGGGAGATCAGAGAGAAACTGAAGAAAGATGTGAGTTTAGGGCTAGGGCAGGTGGGAGCCTCAGAGGAAGTTTGGCCTGGTGGGCTAGGGGAAGGAAGGGAACTGGCAGAGCGGCCGATCGGATCTTTGAGACAATGAGCTCCTCGCACTTGTTGTTGGAGGTGAGTGTGGTGGAGACAGGAAAGATGGGTTTAAGAAGATGATTAGCAATTGACAATAGTAGCCAACTTGTAATGATAGTATATTTAGTATATTTGATATATGTACCCTGTGTAGTACGACTTTGATGCATAAGCCAATTGTGTACTCATGCCTATGACTAACGAACATTAACAAATTAATTAAGCACACCGAAAAAGAAGATCTGAAGCAACGTTGAGGAGACCCCAGGTGGGGTAAGAGCAGGAATGTTAGAAGAAACAGAGGATACGCCAGGTGGGGCAGAATCGGAACACAGGAACAGTGAATTGAATTTGAGTAATGTAAGAAATCATGAGCCCGAAGAAATTGCGAATTATAAAAGAAATAATGGCTTTATAAAAGGAAATCTTGTGCCAGCTCAGCAGACTCAGAGAGCTAAGGTCAAGACAGAAAAAGAGGCCTTCAAGGCCTAGCCATGGCGATAAGGGATTTAGCACGGAGCCTTAAAGATAAACAAGCTGTCTCTTGAAAGACAACAAGACATTCAGACAGAGATAAGGAAGAAAATGACCTCCCCTGTGATTGGACAATGAATGGGTAAAACATGATTGGTGCAAGGTATCCACCGGCCCACTGAAATAAGGTATAAAAACGGGCAACTCAGAGAGAAACAGGCAGACTGAGGAGAGAGTTTCCTCGAAGTGGATCTCATACCACCTCCACCAGCTCGGGATCTGTTCAGAGACACTGTTCTACCTCAGCATCTGTCCGTTCCATTCCAGGGCCATAGATCGCACTCATCTGTCACGGGTTGTATGTCTACTATATCTATCTTAATCATGTGTATTATCTGACTGTGCTTAAAACTGTAGCTCTTTAATCAAACACCTTACAACTCCTAAGACCCTTTGGGTAATCTGCGTGTGACCTGTGATCCAAATCTTACAGTAAAGGGTCGGAGCTGCGAGTTCCCTTGACAGGAATGGACTGTAAAAATGGGGAGAATCTTCATTTCTGAGCCTCCCTATTAACTAACGCCCAATTTGAGAAAGCAACAAGTAAATGATGGGACCACGAGTGTTGGGAAGTAGCTTATAATACCAGCCAGCATCCCTGGGCACAAATGGTATCAGCGTGCCGATAACCTAGAACCAGCCAGATTAGTCAAAAGCCGAGTGTAAGATGTCAATAAGGATATTTCCTTCTCACGGTGGGGAGTTGTAAGAAATCATGAATTGGAAGAAATTGTGAATTGTAATAGGAAATGGTTTCATAAAAAAGAACGTGTTTGCCTAGCTCAGGGTGCCAGGGATAAGCTGATGACACAGAACATGGACATAACGCAGATACAGGACTTCATGTAGGCGTGACTAGGCCTGATGAGGGGTCAAAGAAGGAGCCTTGATATACAAGGAGAATGTAACAAGATGTCCAAACACGAGATAAGCAAAGGAATGACTTCCTGAGGCTGGGAGGGGGCTGTCATAGATAGCTACTCCTCTGTAATTGGACAATTAAAAGGGTAAAAGTGATTAAACAAATGATTGACGCAAGGTATCCCCCGCCCACCGAATAAGGAATATAAACGGGCAGCTGAAAGGGAAAAACAGGCAGAGAGAGCGAGAGCTTCCTCTGAGGTGGATCTCTCGCTGGCTTCGGCCTAACACCTCCGCCAGCTCGGGAGATGGCCTTACCACAGGCTGCAGGGATCTGAGACCATCGTTCTGCCTCAACCTCTGCCCGTCCATCTGTTCGTCTGTTTGTTCCAGGGCTGGTAAACCGTTCTCATCTGTTACGGGTTGTATGTCTATTATGTCGATCCTGTTTGTGTGTTGTACTTAACTTAAACTGCCGCTGCTTAATAAAGCGACCTATGACTCCTAAGACCCTTTGAGTAATCTGTGTGTCCCTGATTATTGTTGTTAAAAGCTTCCCCAGTACTGAGGTTAAACTGACTGACCTGTAGTTGCTGGGTTTATCCTCACACCTTTTTTGAACAATGGTGTAACATTTGCAATTCTCCAGTCCTCTGGCACCACTCCCATTTCTAAGGAGGATTGGAAGATTATGGCCAGTACCTCCGCGATTTCTCGCAGAGTTCTAAGATGCATCCCACCCGGTCCTGGTGACTTATCCAACTTAAGTACAGCCAACCCTTCTAATACCTCCTCTTTATGAATTTTTATCCCATCCAGTATCTCCACTACCCCCTCTTTCACTATGTCTATGGCAGCATCTTCTTCCTTGGTGAAGACATATACAAAGTACTCGTTTAGTACCTCAGCCATACCCTCTACCTCCAGCACAGCTCTCCTTTTTGGTCCCTAATCGGCCCCACCCCTCCTCTTACTGCCTGTTTACTATGTATAAAATACTTTTGGATTAGCTCTTATGTTAGCTGGCATTCTATTCTCATATCCTCACTTTGCCCCTCTTACCTCTGAACTTTCTATATTTAGTCTGGTTTTGGGATGTATTCTCGACCTGACATCTGTCATGTGATCTTTTTCTGCTTCATTTTACTCTCTATCTCTTTCATCATCCAGGGAGCTCTGACTTTAGTTACTCTACCTTTTCCCCTTGTGGGAATGTACCTCAACTGTAGCCAAACTATTTCCTCTTCAAAAGCAGCTCATTGTTCTATTATAGTTTTTCCTGCCAATCTTTGATTCCACTTTACCCGGGTCAGATCCATTCTCATCCCACTGCAATTTGTCTTCCTCCAATTAAGCACTTTTACTCTAAATTGCTCCCTATCCTTTTCCATAGTTAATCTAAACCTTATGATACTATGATCACTGTTCCCTAAATGTTCCCCTACTGACACTTGCTCCACCTGACCCACCTCATTCCCCAGAACCAGATCCAGCAATGCCTCCTCCCTCGCTGGGCTGGAAACATACTGATTAAGAAAGTTCTCCTGAACACACTTCACAAACTCTTCCCCTCTCTACCCTTTACACCGTTACTATCCCAGTCTATATTAGGATAGTTGAAGTCCCCCATTATCACTACTATATAATTATTGCATCTCTCTGTAATTTCTCTGCAAATTTACTCCTCCATATCATTCCCACTATTTGATGATCTATAGAATACACCTGGTAGTGTAAGGGCACCTCTATTATTTTTTAACTCGAGCCATAGAGATCCCTTCCTTGACCCCTCCAGGACATCCTCTCTCTCGGTAACATTCTCTTTAACCAATACTGACACATCACCTCCTATCTTCCCTTCCCTATCTTTCCTGAACACCCTATATCCAGGAATATTTAATACCCAATCCTGCCCTTTTTTGAGCCAGGTCTCAGTTATTGGCACAACATCATATTCCCATGTGGCTATTTGTGCCTGCAGCTCATCAACCTTGTTTACTATGCTTTGTGCATTCACACACATACACTGTAAACCTACCTTAGACCATAAGAACATAAGAACGTAAGAAATAGGAGCAGGAGTAGGCCATATGGCCCCTCGAGCCTGCTCGGCCATTTAATAAGATCATGGCTGATCTGATCATGGATTCAGGTCCACTTCCCCGCCTGCTCCCCATAACCCCTTATCGTTTAAGAAACTGTCTATTTCTGTCTTAAATTTATTCAATGTCCCAGCTTCCACAGCTCTCTGAGGCAGCGAATTCCACAGATTTACAACCCTCTGAAAGAAGAAATTTCTCCTCATCTGTTTTAAATGAGCGGCCCTTTATTCTAAGATTATGCCCTCTAGTTCTAGTCTCCCCCATCAGTGGAAACATCCTCTCTGCATCCACCTTGTCAAGCCCCCTCATAATCGTATACGTTTCGCTAAGATTACCTCTCATTCTTCTGAATTCCAATGAGTAGAGGCCCAACCTACTCAACCTTTCCTCATAAGTCAACCCCCTCATCTCCGGAATCAACCTAGTGAACCTTCTCTGAACTGCCTCCAAAGCAAGTATATCCTTTCGTAAATATGGAAACCAAAACTGTACGCTGTATTCCAGGTGTGGCCTCACCAATACCCTGTATAGCTGTAGCAAGACTTCCCTGCTTTTATACTCCATCCCCTTTGCAATAAAAGCCAAGATACCATTGGCTTCCCTGACCATTTGCTGTATCTGCATACTAACCTTTTGTGTTTCATGCACAAGTACCATCAGGTCCCGCTGTACTGCAACACTTTGCAATCTTTCTCCATTTAAATAATAACTTGCTCTTTGATTTTTACTGCCAAAGTGCATGACCTCACACTTGCCAACATCTGCCAAATTTTTGCCTACTCACTTAGCCTGTCTATGTCCTTTTGCAGAGTTTTTGTGTCCTCCTCACACATTGCTTTTCCTCCCATCTTTTTATCCTAGACTGACCCTACCTAATACCTTACTATTTCTTGCTTTAGTGCTATTGGTCTCTCCCAATCCTGTGTGCAGCTTATTTTCCCTTTCTAATGCTTCATCCTGGTGCCCATCCCCCTGCCAACTTAGTTTAAACCCCCCCCCCAACAGCACTAGCACAAACTTCCCTGCGAGATATTGGTCCCGGCTCTGTTGAGGTGCAAACCATCCGGCCTGTACAGGTCCCACCTCCCCCAGAACCGGCTCCAATGCCCCAGGAATCTGAAGCCCTCCCTCGTGCACCATCTCTCCAGCCATGCATTCACCTGCTCTATCCTCCTATTTCTATACTCACTGGCACCGGGAGTAATCCAGAGATTACTACATTTGAAGTCCTGCTTTTTAATCTCTTTCCTAGCTCCCTAAAATCTGCCTGCAGGACCTCATCCCTCTTTCTACCTATGTCGTTGGTAACAATATGGACCACGACCTCTGTCTGTTCACCCTCTCCCCTCAGAATGTTCTGCAGCCGCTCAGAAACACCCTCAACCCTGAGATCAGGGAGGCAACACACCATCCTGAAGTCAGGTCTGCGGCCGCAGAAATGCCTGTCTGTTCCCCTATCGAATCCCCTACCACTATTGCTTTCCCTATCTTCCTCCTTCCCCCTTGTACAGCTGAGCCACCTATGGTGCCGTGGACTTGCCTCTGGCATTATCCCCAGAGGAACCATTGCCCTCAACAGTACTCAGAACAGAATACAGGTTGGAGAGTGAGATGCACTCTGGGGACTCCTGTACTTCCTGCCTGGTCCTCCTCTTCTATCTGGCGGTCACCCAGTCCCTCTCTGCCTGTGTATTACTTAGCTGCGGGGTGACCACCTCCTGAAACATGCTATCCACGTAGCTCTCAGCCTCACAGATGCACTGCAGTGACACCAGCTGCTGCTCATGCTCCAAAACCCAGAGCTCGGGCTCCTCCAGCTGACGGCCCCTCCTGCACTCGTGGTTGTACCAGACATGGGAAGCGTCCTGCATTTCCCACATGGCACAGGATATGCATTCCAGGGACTGAGGTGACCTGCCATGCTTCTAATTAATAGACTATTAACTAACTTAGCAGAAATAAACTTAAAACATAAAAAAACACTCACCAGCTACTCACCAATCAGCTCCTTCCCTTGTGCTGACGTCACTTTATTATTTTTTGCATTGACGTCACTCCTTGCCTTTGCTGTTCTTTTGGAATTCGGCAAATTTGTATATGCCTTCTCCGATGCTGCCGACTGTTTTCAGGTCCCATGGAGCATTGACAGACTGTTGTCCATGTTCGGAGATAGGTGTAGCGGGCGAGTGAAATCCAGAAGCTGTTTGAAGGGTAGAGAATTGGATCACGGAGAATCGGTTGTGGTGCAGAACGATGATGGTGAAGTTGGAGGTCACCGTAGATCAGAAGTGGTGGAGAAATGTAAAACCATAAGCCAGCAGCTAACAAAGCTGAAACGTCAGTAGAACAGGTCACCCAGCTCAGCAGAGAAACAGCAGCTGTGAGGCAAGATGGCCAAAGTTACTGTAAAAACTTTTTGCAGCAGATGTCTTATGATGTAATCCGGTGTAATCCAGTGCACAAACGTAGTGATGTAATCCAGTGTAGTCCAGTGCAGAAACGTAGTGGTGTATTCCAGTGTAGTCCAGTTCAGAAACTTAGTCTCGATGTCCAGAGAAGTTCAGGAATTCGGAAACCAAATTTGAGAAGAGAATTCAGCAGATCAGTGAGAGAAGCAGGGGGGTGGGGGATGGGTAATGGCGGATTACAATATGAGTTATCTTGTAGCTAACCTGTAGTTGAGGCTAAAATGCACCAACTAATGGGGCCTGGGGAACTTGAATACTGGAAGCGAGGAGATTTGGGAGAGAAAGGGCAAACGATGGCAGCAGATTCCCATGGATAGAGGTGAAACAATGAAGAGCTCCTTATGGAACGGCCAGACTAACAGCAGCCACCTTGTCAGAACCTGAGACTGTGCCCATTTAGACCACTTGCCCACAGCATGTACCACAGCAGTAATTGTCGGACAGATAAGAATTTCCGAAGAACTGATCCAAAAGCCCTTTATCGCTATCCACTTGCTTTTCCATCCACTTCATTTTGTCTCTATCACCACGACACTTCCAAACTTCAACCATATCTTCAAATCACTCAAACAACATGGGGGTCAATCCAACAGTGATGTAATAGTCCAATTTTGAAGCCCCAGCCTCAGTTGAATTTGGCTTACTGAGGTGTATAAAATTATGAGAACTGGATAGAGTAGATAAGAAGGACCTGTTTCCCTTAGCAAATGGGCCAACAACCAGGGGGCATGGATTTAAAGTAGCTAACAGATGGTTTAGAGGGGATTTGAGGGGAAATTTCTTCATCCAGAGGATGGTGGGGGTCTGGAACTCACTGCCTGAAAGGGTGGTAGAGGCAGAAACCCTCACCACCTCACCTGGATGTGCACTTGAAGTGCCGCAACCTACAGGGCGACAGATCGAGAGCTGGAACGTGGGATTAGGCTGGATAGCTCTTTGTCGGCCGGCGCAGACACGATGGGCCGAAATGGCCTTCTTCCGTGCTGTAAATTTCTATAATTCTATTATTCTATGAAGCTCAATTGAATTTGGCAAGCCAAACAGGTGTCCCCATGGAACCCGCTGCTCTTTGGCTCATGTATATCACCCGCTGGGACACCGACAGAGGCCTGGGGTGGGGGGGGTGCTGAGACCGAGACTGGGTGAGGCCGAGCTGCCAGTGGCCCGAATGATTCTTCTGGAGCCAGATGGAGCGTTGCTGCTTGTTTCAGGCAGGCGCCTGTGAAAGTTGCAGCGGGCCGAACATCAGGGTTAACAGGCCGGTAAGGCTACCCACCCCATTTCAAAGCTATTACTGCCCCATCAACATCAACTTTCCCAAGTGAAAATCTGTTCCCATGTAGGATCCACGAGATTTTTTTAAATTAGAGAGGTTTAGGCAGAGGCCCCTGCTTCTTGGCCGTGGACATCACCAAGATTGAAAAGAATAAAACAGAAGAGAAGGCACCTCAGGAAGTGCCAATCCTGACGCGATGTCTGCGCTCCTCTAATTCTGCCCCCTTGAGCATCCCTGATTATAATCACTCCACCATTGGTGGCCATGCCTTCTGTTGCCTAGGCCCTAAGCTCTGGAACTCCCTCCCTAAACCTCTCCGCCTCTCTACCTCTCTCTCTTCCTTTAAGACGCTCCTTAAAACCTACCTCTTTGACCAAGTTCTTGGTCATCTGCCCTAATTTCTTCTTATGTGGTTCAGTGTAAACTTTTTGTCTTATATTAGTCGTATGAAGCTGCTTGAGATTTTTAACTACATTAAAAGCACTATATAAATGCAAGTTGTTGTTGTTTAAAAGCATATATATTGCAGCATGAAGCAAAGACTGTTATATATGCAGACTACAGATATACTCTCTGTGTAGTCACTGTATAGTTGCATAAGATGGAGACTTGTTACCTGATGTACTATCAATAAGGTTTACACTATGTATATACTATGCTGGCACCACTAGAGGGTGCAACTGGTGGAAACCGGGGTTTCCTGCCCTGGTGGCAGGGGCTGTATAAAAGGGGAGCCACCATGCTTGTGCCTCACTCTGGAGTTACGAATAAAGGACCAAGGTCACTACAGTTTGAATCCAACACATTGCCTCGTGGAGTCATTCATAGGTACATTACAGACATAATAGAATCAATGTGTTTTATAGTTTTGAAGTTTGAGAAAAGAATAAGTTGCAGTATGAGACTGCTGATGCGTTTCGATTTGAACGCAATGCAGATGCAGAAAAGGGGAAGATTGTGTAGGATTGTACTTTGGTAATTCAGAAAAATAATTCACTTCAGATGAGAACTGAACATCTATCTTTCTATATTATATTAAAAGTGCTTCTAGCACGCACCTCTTGGGCACAAAAAGCTTACTTCCTGTGTCATGACATGTGAGTCACAAGTGAGCTCATTGAGGCAATAGTCGATGTCACATCTGGGTCTAACTTTTCACCCATAAAATATCTTCATCATAGGCAGTCCCTTGAAATCAAGGAAGACTTGCTTCCACTCTAAAAGTGAGCTCTCAGGTGACTGAACAGTCCAATACGGGAATTACAGTCTCTGTCACAGGTGGGACAGGCAGTGGTTGAGGGAAGGGGTGGGTGGGACTGGTTTGCCGCATGCTCCTTCCGCTGCCTGCGCTTGATTTCTGCAAGCTCTCGGCGATGAAACTCGAGGAGCTCAGCGCCCTCCCGGATGCACTTCCTCCATTTAGGACAGTCTTTGGCCAGGCTCTGAAGTATGTATACTTGACATCATTGTCTTTCCATCTTCTGGACACTAGATGGTGCTGTTACACTTCAAAACTCTATTCCCAGGTTCAGAATTCCTGACTTGAAGGCCTAAAAATTCAATGCTTTGAAGCTGGCTGTTAAGGCTGGTTTTGTAGAAAAAATGGTGGCCGCCTCATTTCTGTCTGATTCCGGAGCAGGATACGCGGCCGCCATTTTGGTAAGGGCCACGGCGCTGCCGTTGACAGTGTTGGCCTTTCAAATTTCAATAAGCAGATCGTGAATCGGCGTACAACGCCTGGTTTGATGCCACGACTGCTGATTTGGACGAACTCCCTCTCCATTCCGCTGTGTTCTGAATACACACAGTTTTAAAAGTGAGCGTGTAGCAGCCCTTGTAGCAGTTCTCGGCACTTCTTAAAGGGACACACGCATCCTTCAGTAAGTTTGGATTTCAGCTTTTGGACTTTTTCAATATGTTATTGAAATAGAGCAATGGATTTAAAAGTTTTTGAAGTGCGCAGGGAGTGCTGATGGATGCTTGCAAGGCCTCAACTGATAAATGAAGACCTCTGGGAAGACAGAAAATGCTGGAATTACTCAGCGGGTCAGGCAGTGTGGGTGGAGAGAGAATCAGTGTTAACGGCTCATGTCGAGCTGCTGCCTCACCTGAGTATTTCCAGCATTGTCTGCTTTTATTTCAGATTTCCAGCACCTGCAGTATTTGGCCACTGAGAAGACCACTTGCTCACAGTCCTGGGGGGGGCACACGGAGCAAAAGCAGAGGCAGCAAAGGGGATCAGCTGCTCGTAGAGGGAAGAGGAAGAAGTGGAAGGAAGGAGGCATCCCAGACAGCCCCTTCCTAGCCGAGATATCCGGGATGGAATCTTCCGCCTCCGGTACCAGTGAACACAACCCCAATTCCCCTTTCATCATTAGTCCTACACCTTACCGTCCCTCTGTTACTGACCATTGCAGCGTCCTCTTGGCCACAATGCAGAAATAAAAGCCACCACAAAGCGAACTTTCCAATCCAACTTTATGCATATATGCATCCAAAATGACATAAATAAATCAACTAATCACTGTTGTGCATTCCCTTAGTGACTGCCTTATGTGTGGCTTTGCCTGTCCTAGTGATGTACCACAGTGGCTACTGACTGTCAGTCGGGGACACTGCAAATGGACTTGCAGGATGACCTTGAGGAGCTGGTGGCTGGAGTGTGAAATCGAGTGACTCCGTTTCTTCTTCTCCTCCTTTCCCTTTTCTTGGCCAACCACTGGCTGGACAGGCAACATTCCTTAGGTGTGTGAAATGAGGAAGGCACAAGGGTAACAACAACAACAAACTTAATGTAGTAATACGCCCCAAGGCGCTTCACAGGAGTGTTACACCGAGCCCCATACGGAGAAATTAGGTTAGAGTTGTGGTGAGAGGGAGGACAGGAAAACAAGGGGCAGTAATTCAGCCTTCCGATATGGCCTCTCCGGCGGTGTCGAATGGCCCCACTCACAAAATCCTGCTCAGGAGTTTTTCCGGCCGTGACCATATCCGCCCACTACCCCTACTCCCACTGCCGAAGCCTCCTCAGTGCGTCATCAAAGCACGCATTGCCGATGTCCCGCCCCGGAAGTAAAATTTAGCTGGGAAAGTCTTCCAGCCATCGGCTGCTGCCCCCAACAGCTTTTTCTGTCGGTGCACGGTGTTTGAAATAGAGGTGCGGCCGTCATTAAAGGGGAGGGCACACTGCCGCGGCCGCCATCTTATTTTTTTGGTCGGCCAACTGCCAGGTCGGCCCGACAATTACGCCCCCGGGTTCGGCCGAGCCGCCAACAGGCAGCCTGTCAGCCCCTCTTGGCTGCCAGGCCGCTGTCCCGGCCGAAACCCTCCCTGGTGGCCCAGTGGACTTAACTTAAAAAGATGCAGAGCTCGTAGCGGCTCTCCCCTTTAACTGAAAGGGAGAGACGTGGTGATGCTCCAGCGTGATGACGTCACCAGCCCGGCACTGATGAGTGTCAGTGGCGAAGACTCTGTCTCGCCTCCATTTCCGCCCCCATTATGACCGACTTCCGTCCTGCTCGAAAAAAACCGACAAAGAGCCAAATTTCGCAAGCTGGGCCGCTACATCCATTTCCGGCGGGGGTGAATTTCGGTCCTGAAAAGTTACATGCTTACACCATGCACACCTTATAAATGAGAAGATTGTGGGATTAGGGGGTGTGGGATGTGAGAAGGAGGATAACGTATGAAGACTTGTATCCTTTTGGTCCCTCTCTAGAATGGCCTGCTCTGTCTCCTCTGAGGGGGTGAGGAGAAGATAAGACTGCGAGGTGTGTCTCGTGTTTGGTAAAGATTGTTGCTAGGTGAGTGACGGAGGGTGGGGGGCGCTACTGAGCATGTGTGTCAGGCTAGTGGTGCAGTTGGTAGGAAACGGCCCTTGAAGATGCACTCACTGACCCTGGCCAGTGGTCTGAGGTCATAAAATCTCTTTGCAGCACTGAAGCCAGAGGGTGGGGGAGACACTGCTGGCAGTGACAGCCTCGGTCATGTGGTCCCACATCGATCTTTCTGGAGGCCCTCTTGGTCCCTGTGGGTAGAGGGCCTGTCTTGCAGAGTTGACCCCCTGCACAAAGCTGGAGTGCTGCGTGCGAGACCCTGGGTGCCCCTTCCCGGACTTGCCGAGCCATATGTGTTAGTGCTGAAACACTCTCACCCTTTTCTACGTGCAGAAGACAGTTCAACTTTAAGAGTTGAAGATTGCCATTTCAGAATTATTTTTAATGTTTAATTTTTTTCAGTAGGCTCTTGAACTCTAAGAGCTAAAGACTGCCTATTTTTAAAAGATTTTTATAGTTTTTATTTTAGAAAGCATGTCCCCTTGAAGGGCTCGACATTATTTTCTAAAACGACAGGCTAGCTTTAAGACAACGTTGACCTGCTCCAGCGACTCTCTGGCTATGCGATATTGGGCTTCCTGCTGAGATTACTGCCCAGAACAGTACCGAAATACCGCTGCTACCGGCACTGTTCTTGCGGGCAGCCATTAACCTCGGCACCGACCGTTTCCCAGCCTAATCGAATTTCCTGGCTGGAATATCTCTGCTCTTCCTTTCTCAGGTCTGTGCTCTGTTATTTTTTACTTTTTTCTTCTCCAATTTGATTCTCATTTCCTATACCTATTTGCTCAGCAGCTTTGCTGATCCTCGCCTCCGCAGCCCCCGTCCGTCGTCCTGCCTCTGTGCTCTTCTTCCTCAGCCATTCTTGCCCCCTATATGGTCCACACCCACCTTGCTGGAGGCTCAAGACCCCGGGCTCTCCACCCTGCCAGTGCAGCCCAGCTCATCTGCTAATTCTTTACTCACTCAGCTCACAAACCCAACAACAAAAACTTGTATTAATATAGCGCCTTTAACGTAGCGAAACGTCCCAAGGCGCTTCACAGAGGTATAATGAGATTAAAAAATCCAGGCACAGGCATCTTCCACCCACTCGATTGGAGTTCAGGACTGGAACATTGGGTCTTCATTGAAACATCTGTGAACCCATGTGGAAGCAAGTCATCCTCGTTCGCGGGGTCGCCTATGATGATGATGGAAAGAAAAATGACGGTGTGGTGACATCAGTTGACATGCAATGCCGACTTAACGTCACCAACATGAACTTCAACCCTAGTGCTGAGTTCAGCGCTGGGTCCTAAGCAAGCCAGGTTAACCTGCTGGGCAAACGGTCTGACAGTGGCGATGTCTGCAGCTCTTAAAAGGACACACATCATTCACGTAAGGGTTTGGACTGTTTTTTTTTGATTTTATTGAAATGTTGGCTTGCTGCAATAAACATGAAAAGTTTTTTTAAGTGCGTAGGGGTGCTGCTGGATGCTAAATGCCCTTCTCAATGGCACTAGGGATGGGCAATAAACGCTGGCTTTGCCAGCGATGCCCACATCCCATGAATGAATAAAAAATGAAGGCCTTTGAGAAGACACATCATGCTGCAACATCCGTGGAGAGTAAAACAGTTCATGTCTCAGGTCGACATGCTGCCTGACCAGCTGAGTATTTTCAGCATTTTAAGTTCAAATTTGGCCAGGAGTTGCTCCGTTTTTTTTGGAGCAACTTGATTTTTTTGGAGTAATTTAAAAATCGCAATTCTGCCCATTTAATTTGCGCCAGTGTAAGTGAGTTAGTTAGGATTGTTTTTAGTTTCGTTTTTTTTTCAAGAGGGGGCATTACCAGCACCTACGGCCATTTAAGCCAGTTTGAACAGCTAATAGTTGCTCCAAACTAACTTAGGCCAGTGTATGTGGCCACTTGTGGCCCCACAGAAAACCCTTGCGGAGAGTTAAGAAATCAGCGCAGGTAAGTACATTTAAAGCACCAAGCACTAAACAAAGCACAAAAAGTAATAAGCAATTAATTAACAAATAAAAAATAGAAGGAACACTGCACTTAAAGCATCAAGACCAAAGTAATAAGCAATCAATCAATCAATAACAAATAAAAAATAGAAGTCCTACCAAAACATGGCCTGCTACATTGATATAATTTTCACTTTCATGGGAAATTTAATCTACAATTGCAATAAAATCTAGCAGATTTTCCCTCAATCATGTACATGCCAGCATGCTGATAAAACATCTTAATGGCCAACCCTCAAGTACTTTGCAATATGACAACATAATTTCAATTTTACTTACAAATACAGATATTCTGGTAGCTAATCTGGCCGCCAATGAGGGAGCCCATTCGAGCAGGGATAGGGGCGGTACACCTCGGGCCCCTCCCACACAGCCTGCAGCGCACACTCACAGATTCTGGGGACGAGGAGCTACTGCGCATGCGCGCACACTCGAGCACGCATGTGCAGAGGTCCTGGCACAGTTTTCAGCACCAGGGCCTGCCTCTGCCCCCGAGTCTAGTTGCCATGCTGCGCCACCTTCGAGGAGAGGCTGGGGAGCGGCCAACTCGGCCTGAAGATTTTTGGTGGCCTAATCGTTCTACAAAAGCGGCGCATCTCTGGTGAGTGCGTCAGAAATATGTACTGGCCAAATTTGGGCCCAATACGCTGTCATTTCACATTTACAGCATCCGCTTACAGAGAGAAGAGGACGAGACAGAAGGCAAAGATGCAGAAGAGGAGGAAGCCGAAGAGGAAGAATCAGACGGAAGGATGCATCCAAGTCAGATCCTTTGTGGCTGGGATATCCGGGACAGAATCATCTACCTGCGGTCCCATGGGCTGGGCAGACTGCATTTCTTGGGTGTGTGAAATGAAGAAGGCACAAGGGTGGAGTTGTGGTGCGGGGCGGGCGGGAAAGCATGAGGTGCATGTCAGAAGGAGGACAACGCATGAGGATACCTGCAATCTTGTATCCTTTCAGTCCCGCTACTGGCCAAGGCGAGCAGGGTGGATAAGCGGGAACCAGTGGATGTGGTGTATTTGGATTTCCAGAAGGTATTCGATAAGGTGCCACATAAAAGGTTACTGCACACAATAAAAGTTCACGGGGTTGGGGGTAATATATTAGCATAGATAGAGGATTGGGTAACTAACAGAAAACAAAGAGTCGAGATAAAAGGGTCTTTTTCCGATTGGCAAACGGTAACTACTGGGGTGCCGCAGGGATCGGTGCTGGGTCCTCAACTATTTACAATCTATATTAATGACTTGGATGAAGGGACAGAGTGTAATGTAGTCAAGTTTGCTGCTGATACAAAGATGGGTGGGAAAGCAAATTGTGAGGAGGACACAAAAAATCTGCAAAGGGATATAGACAGGCTAAGTGAGTGGGCAAAAATTTGGCAGATGGAGTATAATATGGGAAAATGTGAGGTTATCCACTTTGGCAGAAAGAATAAAAAAGCAAATTATAATTTAAATGGAGAAAAATTACAAAATGCTGCAATACAGAGGGACCTGGAGGTCCTTGTGCATGAAACACAAAAAGTTAGTATGCAGGTACAGCAAGTAATCAGGAAGGCAAATAGAATGTTGGCCTTTATTGCAAGGGGGACAGAGTATAAAAGCAGAGAAGTCCTGCTACAACTGTACAGGGTATTGGTGAGGCCACACCTGGAATACTGCATACAGTTTTGGTCTCTGTATTTAAGAAAGGATATACTTGCATTGGAGGCTGTTCAGAGAAGGTTCACTAGGTTGATTCCAGAGATGAGGGGGTTGACTTATGAGGAAAGGTTGAGTAGGTTGGGCCTATACTCATTGGAGTTCAGAAGAATGAGAGGTGATCTTATCGAAACATATAAGATAATGAGGGGGCACGACAAGGTGGATGCAGAGAGGATGTTTCCACTCATAGGGGAAACTAAAACTAGGGGACATAGTTTCAGAATAAGGGGCCGCCCATTTAAAACTGTAAGTTGGGAATTTGCATTCCAGCCCCTAAAACATCCAAAGCACAAATGAAAGATTGAAAAAATACACCACATATTTTTATTAATTTAAATTAAAGTTATTTATGTAGTATAAAAAAATATATTTTTCTGATTTTTAAAAAAGTTTTTTTAGTTATGGTTTAAAATAAACTTACCGTAGTGGAGTGGAGAGGGTTTTTAACAATAAAATGTGTTTTTAAAATTTTATTTTATAATGTTGTTGTGTATTTTAAAATCCTTACGCCTGTAACAATAGGCTATGCGTCTGCTTTTATCAGGTGCAAGAGTTTTGAGGACATTTGCCGGGCAAGATATGGGTAAATACCGCAATCGTGCCCATGCAAATGTCCTCGCTCTTGAGATGTGGATCATCTGTTAAGCTCCAGCTCCAGCTTGACAGATTGGAAAAGCAAGTTTTCAGCGCAAGAGCATTGTGCGGTGAAAACCGGCTTTTGCGATGCCTTCCCGGGTCTGTACACACCCCGTACAGACCCAGAGAGGCCGGAATTTCTGGGCCACTATGTTTTTCTCTTGGCCATTCTAACTTTTTTTCACGTGTGGTCCCTTTAAATTTGCTGTGCAGCCGGCCGCTATGCAGCCACGCATGCGCTCTATCTCTTCCAGCGGCAGGAGCTGGGGAGCGTCCTACGTGGGACCACGCGATTGTTGCGCGACCGTGCAGCCAAGCGCCTTAGGGCGAACATTGATGGGCGGCCCTCAACAGCTTACCAAAACTTGTTGAGGGGCCCTCCAGCCCAAATCATTGCCCACCCCGATTCTAGGTGGTTGAGGTCGCGGGTTTGGGAGGTGCTGCCGAAGAAGCCTTGGCGAATTGCTGCAGTGCTGTAGGTGGTGCACACTGCAGCCACGGTGCGTCGGTGGTGGAGGGAGTGAATGTTGAAGGTGGTGGATGGGAAGCCAATCAAGCGGGCTGCTTTGTCCTGGATGGCGTTGAGCTTCATGAGTGTTGTTGGAGCTGCACTCATTCAGGCAAGTGGGGAGTATTCCATCACACTCCTGACTTGTGCCTTGTAGATGGTGGAAAGACTTTGGGGAGTCAGGAGGTGAGACACTTGTCACAGAATACCCAGCCTCTGACCTGCTCTTGCTGCCACAGTATTTATGTTACTGGTCCAGTTAAGTTTCTGGTCAATGGTGAACCTCAGGATGTTGATGGTGGGGGATTCAGTAATGATAATGCCGTTGAATAGATTCGCACTTGTTGGAGATAGTCATTACCTGGCACTTGTGTGGCGCGAATGTTACTTGCCATTTATCAGTCCAAGCCTGAATGTTGTCCAGGTCTTGCTGCATGCGGGCATGGACTGCTCCATTATCTGAGGAGTTGCGAATGGAACTGAACACTGTGCAATTATCAGCGAACATCCCCACTTCTGACCTTATGATGGAGGGAAGGTCATTGATGAAGCAGCTGAAGATGGTTGGGCCTAGGACACTGCAGATCAGCCATGATCTATATCGAGGGGCCGTATGGCCTACTCCTATTTTTTTATGTTCTTATGCCCTGAGTAACTCCAGGAGCGATGTCCCGAGGCTGTGATGATTGACTTCCAACCACCACAACCATCTTCCTTTGTGCTCGGTATGACTCCAGCCAGTGGAGAGTTTTTCCCCTGATTCTCATTGGCTTCAGCTTTACTAGGGCTCCTTGATGATACACTCGGTCAAATGCTGCCTGGATGTCAAGGGCAGTCACTCTCACCTCACCTCTTTTGGTCTTTTTGGAATTCAGCTCTTTTGTCCATGTTTGGACCAAGGCTGTAATGAGGTCTGGAGCCGAGTGGTCCTGGCGGAACCCAAACTGAGCATCGGTGAGCAGGTTTTGGTGAATAAGTACCGCTGGATAGCACTGTTGATGACATCCTCCATCACTTTGCTGATGATTGAGAGTAGACTGATGGGGCAGTAATTGGCCGGATTGGATTTGTCCTGGCTTTTGTTGACAGGACATACCTGGGCAGTTTTCTGTAAAATGGGGTAGATGCCAGTAGCTGTACTGGAACAGCTTGGCTAGAGGCGCGGCTAGTTCTGGAGCACACGTCTTCAGCATGACAGCCGATATGTCGGGGCCCATAGCCTTTGCTGTATCCAGTGCACTCAGCACATGGAATGAATTGAATCTCCTGAAGACTGGCTTCTGTGATGGTGGGACCTCAGGAAGAGGCCGATATGGATCATCCACTCGGCACTTCTGGCTGAAGATGGTTACAAACGCTTCAGCCTTGTCTTTTGCATTCACGTGCTGAGCTCTGCCTTCATTGAGGATGGGGATGTTCATGGAGCCTCCTCCTCCCATTAGTTGTTTAATGGTCCACCACCATTCACGACTGGATGTGGCAGGACTGCAAAGCATTGATCTGATCCGTTGATTGTGGGATTGCTTAGCCCTGTCTATAGCATGCTGCTTCCAATATTTAGCATGCATGTAGTCCTGTGTTGCAGCTTCCCCAGGTTTTGCATCTCATTTTTGGTACACCTGGTGCTGCTCCTGGCATGCTCTTCTACACTCCTCATTGAACCCGGGTTGGTCCCCAGGCTTGATGGTAATGGTAGAGTGAGGGATATGCCAAGCCATGAGGTTACAGATTGTGATGGAATACAATTCTGCTGCTGCTGATGGCCCACAGCGCCTCATCAGTTTTTGAGTTGCTAGATCAGTTCTGAATCTATCCCATTTAGCACGGTGGCAGTGCCACACAACACGATGGAGGGTGTCCTCAGTGTGAAGACGGGATTTCATCTCCACAATGACTGTGCGGTGGTCACTGCTAACAATGCTGTCATGGACGGATGCATCTGCGAGAGTTGGATTGGTGAGGACGAGGTCAAGTAGGTTTTTCCCTCGGGTTGGTTCTCTCACCACCTGCTGCAGGCCCAGTCTGGCAGCTATGTCCTTCAAGACTCGGTCAGCTCGGTCAGTAGTGGTGCTACCGAGCCACTCTTGGTGATGGACATTGAAGTCCCCCACCCAGAGTACATTCTGTGTCCTTGCTATCCTCAGTGCTTCTTCCAAGTGGTGTTCAACATGGAGGATACTGATTCATCAGCTGAGGGAGGGCAGTAGGTGATATTCAGCAGGAGGGTTCCTTGTCCATGCTTGACCTGAAGCCACGAGACTTCATGGGGTCCGGAGTCAATGTTGGGGACTCCCAGGGCCACTCCCTCCCGACTGTATACCACTGTGCCCCCACCCCTGGTGGGTCTGTCCGCCGGTGTGACAGGACATACCCAGGAATGGTGATGGAGGGGTCTGGGACATTAGCTGAAAGGTATGATTCTGTGAGTATGACTAGGTCAGACTGTTGCTTGACTAGTCTGTTGGACAGCTCTCCCAATTTTGGCACAAGTCCCCAGATGTCGGTGAGGAGGACTTTGCTGGGTCGACTGGGCTGGGTGGGCTGTTGTCGTGTCCGAAGCCGGTGCCGAGTCGATACTGGGTGGTCCGTCTGGTTTTATTCTTCTTATTGTTTCTTGTAGCGGTTTGCCCTCATGCAGTCTCAGCTGGATGCTGTGCAAGCTCTGACTGCTGCCATCGTCGCTGGGTCCACCACACTTGATCGGGGATCTCACGGTGTCGCAGCAGGCCAGCAATCTGTGTTCCAGCAGACTGGTGGGGAGGCTGAGGTGCTGCCCCAGGGGAGTGGCAGTGGATCAGTGGAGCAGGAACCTGCTGTCCTCTCTCAGGATGACAGCATTCCTGAGCCCACCACTGCCACTCCGCCATTGCCCTTGTCGCTGCCTGTCACCCAGCCAGCCCAGACTGCCGCCGCCCAGCCTGAGGTGATGCAGCCTACAGCCAGGCCTCTAGGCCCAGAGCTGGTCGAGGGCATCCTGCAAGGCCATCTGTAGTCTCTGGCCCTAACACACAGCAGCCATCCACCAGCCCTGCTGCAACCACAGGGGACACACTGTGGAGGAGCACTAGAATGGGTAAAGTCAGCGTTAGGAGGGGATGTAAAGTTTTGCATAAGGGTAAATACTCAATTCAATTGTTGTAAATGTATGTGATTCATATTTTGTGATAAAAATGTAATTGGAATGTTGAATATTTGGTGCTGTCTCTGATGTTAGTTTTGGGGCTTTGTTATGGAATGGGAAATTGATGTAATGATCGGGATGTGCAGAGCAACCGGGAAGTGGGCTGGAATTCATTGGAACCGAAGTCTGATGAGGCGATGCGGTGCAGAAGGCCACTTTAGTGCCTGCCTCCTCCGTTGCTGCTGCTCCCCTCCTCCTCCTCCCCTCCCCCTCCTCCTCCTCCCCTCCCCCTCCTCCTCCCTCTTCCTCCTCTTCCTCCTCCTCCTCCCCTCCTCCTCCTCTTCCTCCTCTTCCTCCTCCCTCCTCCTCCTCCTCCTGCTCCCCTCCTCCTCCTCCTCCTCCCCTCCACCTCCTCCTCCTCTTCCTCCTCTTCCTCCTCCTCCTCCCCTCCTCCTCCTCTTCCTCCTCTTCCTCCTCCCTCCTCCTCCCCCTCCTCCTCCCCCGTTCCCCTCCTCTTCTCCCCTCCTCCTCCTCCTTCTCATCCTCCCCTCCCCTCCTCCTCCTCCCCCTCCTCCTCCCCCATTCCCCTCCTCCTCCCCCTCCTCCTCCCCCGTTCCCCTCCTCCTCTCCCCTCCTCCTCCTCCTCCTCCCCTCCTCCTCTCCTCCTCCTCCCCTCCTCCTCCTCTTCCTCCTCTTCCTCCTCACTCCTCCTCCTCCTCCTCCCCTCCTCCTCTCCCCTCCTCCCGCTCCTCCCCCTCCTCCTCCTCCCCCTCCTCCTCCCCCGTTCCCCTCCTCCCCTTCCTCCTCCCCCTCCTTCTCATCCTCCCCTCCCCTCCTCCTCCTTCTCCTCCTCCTCTTCCTCCTCCCTGCTCCTCCTCCTCCTCCTCCTCCTCCACCTCCTCCCCTCCTCCTCTCCCCCTCCTCCTCCTCCTCCTCTTCCTCCTCTTCCTCCTCCCTCCTCCTCCCCCTCCTCCTCCCCCGTTCCCCTCCTCTTCTCCCCTCCTCCTCCTCCTTCTCATCCTCCCCTCCCCTCCTCCTCCTCCCCCTCCTCCTCCCCCGTTCCCCTCCTCCTCCCCCTCCTCCTCCCCCGTTCCCCTCCTCCTCGCCCCTCCTCCTCCTCCTCCTCCTCCCCCTCCTCCTCCCCTCCTCCTCCTCCTCCTCCCCTCCTCCTCCTCTTCCTCCTCTTCCTCCTCCCTCCTCCTCCTCCTCCCCTCCTCCTCTCCCCTCCTCCCGCTCCTCCCCTCCTCCTCCTCCTCCCCCGTTCCCCTCCTCCCCTTCCTCCTCCCCCTCCTTCTCATCCTCCCCTCCCTTCCTCCTCCTGCTCCTCCTCCTCTTCCTCCTCCCTCCTCCTCCTCCTCCTCCTCCTCCTCCTCCCCTCCTCCTCTCCCCTCCTCCTCCTCCTCCTCCCGCTCCTCCCCCTCCTCCTCCTCCTCCCCCTCCTCCTCCCCCGTTCCCCTCCTCCCCCTCCTTCTCATCCTCCCCTCCCCTCCTCCTCCTGCTCCTCCCCTCCCCCTCCTCCTTCTCTTCCTCCTCCTCCCCCTCCTCCTCCACTTCCCCTCCTCCTCCTCTTGCTCCTCCCCTCCTCCTCCTCCTCCTCCCCTCCCCCTCCTCCTCTTCCTCATCTTCCTCATCCTCCCCCTCCTCCTCCTCCTCCTCCTCCTCCCCCTCCTCCTCCACCTCCTCCTCCTCCTGTTCCTCCTCCTCCTGAGGTAGTAAATGGCAGAGCAGCCTCGAGGGACCGTATGGCCTAATCCTGTTCCTATTTCTTATGTTCTTATATTCTTAAGATTCCTTTGTGCCTGGCGCTAAATTTTCAAAATTGAAAAAGTCACCGCCCCAAATGGGGCACTCGCTGGGTTCTCCCCAAAGGATTGACCTTGCTGGCTTGAACCAAATGCTGCAGAGAAAGGAAATCTCTAAAAGTAAGTGGGTGGATTCAAGCCATCAACTGTTGGATTGTTTTACCAAAAGAAATGCAGGTATGAAGAAATGATGAGGGGTCCTGGAGAAGGGTTCCCTCACAATGTAATACTTTGTACAGAGTATGGCAGTCTTTAATATTTTCGAAATTTTTGTTGTGTTACATATAATTTTTTAATTTTTTTCTTAATGAGAGAAGGGAATCTATTAATTGTATTCCGGTGGTGTATATCAGTAGGGTATTAATTGTATTCGGGTAGTGGCTATTAATTGGGGACTCTCTTGTGTTGATATATATGGGAGCAGGCTGGGAAAGGGAAAGAGCTGATTGTAGGGGTGCACGGTATGTAATGTGTGTCTCTGTCCACAAAGGCTCTATAATTCTATCCTTCATCACCTGTCTCTTTGATTTTACACCTGGTGAGGGATGGGCTAAGGCTTTGAATATCATATCAGGTAATTGACAGTGTTATGGGTAGTTTTTTCCGACAGCTATGCTATTTCAATCGCTTTGAAGCATTGTACCGTGATGAAGGATTGAAGGGGTTGTATCTTTGGACAGTGACAATGCTTTTATTGTGAGCAAAACCAAACCATTCACTATCTTTTGCAAAGTAAATTGATTATGAAAGGCAAGACTGTTCATCTATAAAATTTGGATGATATGGAAATATAAATATACTGTGAATATTAATTTGGGCAAATCAGGCATTGTTTTATTATTCAGTAAACTAGTTGCACAGCTGCCATACTTTTTCATGTTTTATTTAGTTTTTTGACAGAACACTGGAAAGTGCACTGTGGTATATGAAATGATGCAATGAACTGCGTACTGTGAGCCAGCCAGTGACTAGCTGTAACCTGGTCAGTCTTTAATGGCTTCCAGAAGTGAGGATACAAAGGTGAAGTTCAGTTTATATACCGGGCCCAGCCGAGTGTACCTGTGACCCTAGGACCTCCAACAGTAGTTCCCCCTGTTGGTGGGCAGACCTTATGTACATACATTACATCATCCTCCCCCCCCCCAGTTCTTGGCACAAGTCCATATTATAAGTTCAGACGGTCTGGAGCCCTTCGCTCCCTGGTTGACCGTCTCAGTACAATCCCAGTGCTTTCCGAGTCTCTCACGACTTGGGGCTGGGTGTTGACCACAGTGGGTTCTTCTGATGGCTGGACGTGAGTTGGTTGGTCGTCTAAGCGCGCGGTGTCTTCTTCCAACTGTTCTGATTCATCAGTGTGTCTTAGCTTGATTTGATCAATGTGTTTCCTGCACATCTACCCATTCTTGAGCTTAACCATATACACCCGGTTACCCTCCTTGTCCATAACATTGCCTGGGAGCCACTTGGGCCCTTGCCCATGGTTAAGTACATACACTGGGTCATTTACAGATATGTCGTGTGACACTACGGCGCAGTCGTGATACCACTGCTGGTGTTGACGTCAGGTTTCGACATGATCGTTAAGGTCAGGATGGACTAGGGAGAGCCTGATTTTGAGGCCTCTCTTCATCAATAGTTCTGCAGGTGGGACCCCAGTGAGTGTATGTGGCCTTGTCCTGTAACTGAGCAGTATGTGTGACAGGCGTGTCTGCAAGGAACCGTGAGTTACGCGTTTCAGGCTCTGTTTGATGGTTTGAACTGCCCGCTCTGCTTGACCATTGGATGCGGGTTTGAACGGGGCTGACCTCACGTGTTTTATGCCGTTGCATTTCATTAACTCTTGAAACTCCAGGCTCGAGAAACACGGTCCATTGTCACTCACAACGATGTCTGACAGACCATGTGTGGCAAACATGGCTCTCAGATTCTCAATGGTGGCAGTGGAAGTGCTGGATGACATGATCACACATTCTATCCTGTTGGAGTATGCATCCACCACCACAAAAAACATTTTTACTGAGGAAGGGGCCCGCAAAGTCGATGTGGATTCTAGACCTCGGTTTGGATGGCCATGACCACAGACTGGGCGGAGCTTCCTTTGGGGCATTGCTTAACTGCATGCAAGTGCTGCACTGATGCACGCATGACTCTAAGGTCGAGTCAATGCCAGGTCACCAAACGTGGGACCTGGCGATGGCCTCCATCATGACAATACCGGGATGCGTACTATGTAACTCCTGTACAAATCTCACCCTGCCTTTCTTGGGCATTACAACACGATTACCCCAGTAAACAGTCAGACTGGATGGAAAGCTCATCTTTGCGATGGCTGTACGGTTTGGTTCATCACCCATTTCCTTGGGGATGGTTGACCAGTCCCCGTTAAGAACACAACGTTTTACAATCGATAGGATCGTATCCTGGTTGGTCCAGGTCTTAACTTGTTGAGCAGTGACAGGGGACCCTTTGCTCTCAAAGGCGTCCATGACCATGAGTAGCTCTGCGGGCATTGGCGTTTCCACCTCCGGTGTGGGCAACGGTAACCGGCTCAATGCATCAACGCAGTTGTCGGTGCCTGGTCTATGGCGAATGACATAACCATAGGCAGATAATGTCAGCGTTCACCTCTGGATGTGGGACGACGCGTTGGTATTGATACCTTTATATTCCGAGAACAATGATATAAGCGGCTTGTGATCGGTTTCCAGCTCGAAGCGAAGCCCAAACAGGTATTGGTGCATTTTATTTACCCCATAAACACGTGCTAAAGCCTCTTTCTCTACCATGCCGTAGGCTCTTTCTGCCTTGGACAGGCTTCGAGATGCGTATGCAACTGGTTTGTAGTTTGCCTCACTCATTGGCTTTGTGGAGTACGCAGCCGACCCCATAGGATGACGCATCACAGGGCAAAACTAGACACTTGCGTGGGTCATACAGCACCAGTGGCTTGTGGGAACACATCAAATTTCTAGTCTTCTCAAAGGCTCTGTCTTGAAGTTCACCCCACACCCAGTCGTCTCCTTTCCTGAGCAGCTTGTACAAAGGCTCTAATACTGTGCTCAATTTGGGTAAGAAGTTACCGAAGTAGTTAAGAAGACCCAGGAACGAACGCTACTCCGTCACATTCTGGGGCCTGGGCGCATTTTTGATGGCCTTTGTTTTCACGTCTGTAGGCCTGATTCCGTCTGCAGCAATCTTACATCCAAGGAATTTGACCTCTGGTGCCATGAAAACGCATTTCGAACATTTCAGCCTGAGTCCCGCTTTGTCCAGATGATGCAGAACCTCTTCCAGATTGTGCAGGTGCTCGGTGGTGTCACGACCTGTGACTAGGATGTCATCTTGGAATACCACGGTCCTGGGGACGGATTTCAATAGGCTCTCCAT
Source organism: Pristiophorus japonicus (assembly GCF_044704955.1). Classification (NCBI taxonomy): domain Eukaryota; kingdom Metazoa; phylum Chordata; class Chondrichthyes; family Pristiophoridae; genus Pristiophorus; species Pristiophorus japonicus. The sequence continues at coordinate 90,147,041 of NC_091991.1, read as the reverse complement.
GTTTCTCTGAAATATGGCTGCCGCTGAACAAATGCCAAAAGGGCACCTGTTGTAAATAAACAGTCCTTTGTGCGTGTTGATGCATGTAAGTTTCTTTGATGATTCAGCCAGTTCCTGTGTCATGTACGCCAATGTTAGATCCAATTTGGTGAACAAAATTCCCCCGGCTAGCGTTGCAAACAAGTCATCAGCTTTCAGTAGCGGGTATTGATCTTGTTTCGAAACTCGGTTGATCGTGACCTTGTAGTCTCCACAAATCCTGACTGTGACTGATACCGGAAAAATGGGACTGGCCCATTCATTAAATTCGACCGGTGAAACATGGAAACATAGAAACGTAGAAACATAGAAAATAGGTGCAGGAGTAGGCCATTCGGCCCTTCTAGCCTGCACCGCCATTCAATGAGTTCATGGCTGAACATGCAACTTCAGTACCCCATTCCTGCTTTCTCACCATACCCCTTGATTCCCCTAGTAGTAAGGACTTCATCTAACTCCTTTTTGAATATATTTCGTGAATTGGCCTCAACAACTTTCTGTGGTAGAGAATTCCACAGGTTCACCACTCTCTGGGTGAAGAAATTCCTCCTCATCTCGGTCCTAAATGGCTTACCCCTTATCCTTAGACTGTGTCCCCTGGTTCTGGACTTCCCCAACATTGGGAACATTCTTCCTGCATCTAACCTGTCTAACCCCGTCAGAATTTTAAACGTTTCTATGAGGTTCCCTCTCATTCTTCTGAACTCCAGTGAATACAAGCCCAGTTGATCCAGTCTTTCTTGATAGGTCAGTCCCGCCATCCCGGGAATCAGTCTGGTGAACCTTCGCTGCACTCCCTCAATAGCAAGAATGTCCTTCCTCAGGTTAGGAGACCAAAACTGTACACAATACTCCAGGTGTGGCCTCACTTTGTAGCCTGTCCAATTCGAGCTCGGCCTTTTCTCTCATCATGTGTGGGACCACCCTGGCATTGTGATGGATGGGCCTTGCATCTGGGCCGAGGTGAATCTGCACCTTGGCTCCTTTGAAGTTGCCAATTCCCGATTCAAACAGTGAGGGAAATTTGGTCAACGCTTGAGCACACCAATCATCATCTTTGATATCGTACCATTTCCATTTTATTTTCTCGAGCCAACTCCTGCCGAATAACGATGGGCCGTTGCCTGGGATAATCCATAACGGTAGATCATGAACCGCTCCCTCGTACGACACTCTTACCACTGCACTACCGATCACTGGTATGAGCTCTTTGGTGCAGGTACGCAACTTCGCATTTATCGGACTCAGCTTGGGTCTCTCTGCCTTGGTCTCCCACAGCTTTTCAAAAGTCCTCTGGCTCATTATCGATTGACTCGCACCCGTGTCTAATTCCATGGATATCGACACGCCATTTAATTTTCCCTCCAACATTATCGGTTGGCTCTTTGTTAGGAACGCACGTACTCTATACACTTCCTCCTCGCAGCTCTCAAATGCCTCCGGCTGCATCGCCAGATCCACACTGAATTGATCATCATCCATGTGGTGTGTCGCAGCTCGCTTGCTCCGTTGCGGACACATCCGCTGAAGATGCCCTGTCTTCGCACACCCTCTGAATACATACTGCCTGAAGTGGCACTGATGGGATCGGTGATTCACCCTGCAACGCCAACACGTTGAGCTCGGATTTGCGCCCGATGGCAGGCTTTGAGCGGTTCCCGTTCTCGCATACGCAGTCGAGTAGGTCCCCGATGACGAACTTTGAGTGGCTCCCAGTCTTGCAGACGCAATCGAGTAGACCCTGCCATATGCAGCTCTGCCGGCCGTCGATACAATTTTGTACACAGTACTTGCCGTGGAGTTCCTGTTTTGTCGCGATATCTGCTTCGTGCTTTTCTGCGTGGACGTGCAAGCCTGGGCGATGGTGATGACCTTGCTGAGGTCCGGCGTCTCTGCAGCCAGCAGCTTACTTAAGATCACCTCGTGGTTAACCCCGATCATGAAAAAGTCTTCCAACGCAGGTCCAAATTTGCAAGGCCCTGCAAGACGTCTCAGGTCAGCAACAAATGGCGCTATTTCCTGGCCTTCTGGATGAATGTGCGTATAGAAGCGATATTAGGATTCCTTCTGCGGATTTAAGGTGTTCCCGAACTGGAGCACACAGTTCTTTGTAATCCTTTTCTGTAGGAAGAGTGGGTGAGAGCAGATTCTTGATGAGTGCGTAGATTGTGGGGCCAGTGATGGTGAGAAGAACTGCCCTGCGCTTCTCTGCATCCTCGTCTTTGTTTAGGTCGTTTACCACGAAATACTGGTCAAGACGATCCGTGAAATCTCCCCAATCCTCTCCCTCATTGAATCTCTCAAGAATTCCCACAGTACTCGATCGTGCTGTATTCGCCATACTTTTGCGTGGGTTCGTATTTTCCTCGTCGCCAGTTGTGGTGTATGAAATGATACAATGAACTCTGTTCTGTGAGCCAGTGACTGGGTGTAACCTGGCCAGTCTTTAATGGCTTCCAGAAGTGAAGATACAAAGGTGAAGTTCAGTTTATATACTGGGCCCAGCACGAATGTACCTGTGACCCTAGGACCTCCGACGGTAGTGCCCCCTGGTGGTGGGCAGACCTTATGTACATACATTACATGCACAGCAAGATATTTAAAGCCATAAGGACAATAGAAAACCTAACAGGAGGTGGGAGCCCTGCTTTACTTCCATTGCTTGTTTAAAATTATATTCACCAATCACAAGGAATTTAGCAAGAGAAAATGGCCACCAGGCTCCTCCCGTTTTCATGACTCAACCCCATCCACTTAATCACCATATTCCTCAATGCTTTCTCTCTCCAAAAATATGTCCAAATTAAAATATAATGTGGAGAAATGTGAATTTGGTAGGGAAAATAGAAAAGTAGAGTATTTTTTAAAAGGTGAGAGATTGTGAAATGTTGGTGTTCAGAGGGACCTGGGTGTTCTTGTACACGAATCACTGAAAGTTAACATGCAGGTACAGCAACCAATTAAGAAAGCAAATGGTATGTTGGCCTTTATTACAAGAGGATTTGAGTATAAGAGTAAAGATGTCTTACTGCAATTATATAGGGCCCTGGTGAGACCACACCTGGAGTATTGTGTACAGTTTTGGTCTCCTTACTCAAGGAAGGATACAGTTGCCATAGAGGGAGTGCAACAAAGGTTCACCAGACTGATTCCTATGAGGAGAGATTGAACAGACTTGGCCTATATTCGCTAGAGTTTAGAAGAATGAGGGGTGATCTCATTTGAACATAGAACATTCTTACAGGGCTTGACAGGGTGGATGCAGGGAGGATGTTTCCCCGGGCTGCAGAGTCTAGAACCAGGGGTCACAGTCTCAGAATAAGGGGTCGGCCATTTAGGACTGAGATGAGGAGAAATTTCTTCATTCAGAGGGTGGAGAATCTTTAGAATTCTCTACCCCAGAGGGCTGTGGAGGCTCAGTCTTTGAGTATATTCAAAACAGAGATCATAGAAACATAGAAACATAGAAAATAGGTGCAGGAGCAGGCCATTCGGCCATTCAAGCCTGCACTGCCATTCGATAAGATCATGGCTGATCATTCCCTCAGTACCCCTTTCCTGCTTTCTCTCCATACCCCTTGATCCCTTTAGCCGTAAGGGCCATATCTAACTCCCTCTTAAATATATCCAGTGAACTGGCATCAACAACTCTCTGCGGCAGGGAATTCCACAGGTTAACAACTCTCTGAGTGAAGAAGTTTCTCCTCATCTCAGTCCTAAATGGCCTACCGCTTATCCTTAGACTGTGTCCCCTGGTTCTGGACTTCCCCAACATCGGGAACATTCTTCCTGGATCTAACCTGAACCGTCCCGTCAGAATCTTATACGTTTCTATGAGATCCCCTCTCATCCTTCTAAACTCCAGTGTATAAAGGCCCAGTTGATGCAGTCTCTCCTCATATGATTTTTGGATATTAAGGGAATCGGGGGATATGGGGACAGTGCAGGAAAGTGGAGTTGAGGTCGAAGATCAGCCATGATCTTACTGAATGGTGGAGCAGGCTCGAGGGGCTGAATGGCCTACTCCTGCTCCTATTTCTTGGACCCATTGATACTGTTCACCTCAGTGACATTCTCTTATCCTTTATTCTAATTTATTCCAAAGCTCTCTCATATTTTGGTGAAAACGTTCTGCCTGGCTCCTCTTCTCACACCCAGCTTCCTAATTTTATCACATGTCCCCAGAGAATTGAACTTTTCACTATAGCGAATCAGAGAACACAAGGACCATTTGGCTTGTCTTATCTGTGCCAGCGCTTTGGTGGAACAATCCAAAATTAATCCCACTGCCCTGCTTTATCCCACTGCCCTGTACCTTTAGCCAATTTTTCCTTAAAAGATGCAGTTGTCTCAGCCTCACTAGTCGCCCGGTGGGAACGGCATTTGCCAAGTGCTGCCCCATGCAGAGATTTGGGTTGGGGTCCCTACATTTTACTGGGCAATGATACTAAATATTACCTGCTTAATCTGGTGTCAAATCCATACATGGACAATTGTGAAAAGGCATATTTGTAAAAGGCAGTATAAAACACAGTTGACAAAAGGATGAGTGATAGATGACACATTGAATGATTTTAAATGTCTTGAAACACTTGTTATTTCAATGTATGAGCCTTATGACAACTCAGAAACCAGCTTTTCATGCTTTAGCTGTTGCAAGCTGGTGTATAATATCTGACTTTGTGTGGCAGTGTAAAGTGGGTAAGAGTGAATTGGTAGCATGTTTTAGATCTTTCCCGATTATATCTCTATTGAAGTCAATGAAAATAAAAATCGGGAGATTTTCTATCAGCCGTTTTACACTATCACACAAAGCCACAGTTATCCCTGCTGAGCGGCACTTAGAGTTTGTAAGAACTGAACCTCATCTTCTCTTTCTCCCACCTTAGCCTCAAGATGCAGCTATTTTTAGCTTGGAGCTCTCCGTAGGCCGCTGCAAGCACCCTGGATTACAGCCCTTGTTATTATAAAACCATAAGAATATAAAAAATAGGAGCAGGAGTAGGCCATACGGCACCTCGAGCCTGTTCCACCATTTAAAACAATCATGGCTGATCCGATCATGGACTCAGGTCCACTTCCCCGCCCGCTCTCCATAACCCCTTATTTCCTTATCAGTTAAAAAACTGTCTATCTCTGTCTTAAATCCATTCAATGTTCCGGCTTCCACAGCTCTCTGAGGCAGCGAATTCCACAGATTTACAATCCTCTGAGAGAAGAAATTCCTCCTTATCTCAGTTTTAAATGGGCAGCCTCTTATTCTAAGATTGTGCCCCCTAGTTCTAGTCTTCCCTATCAGTGGAAACATCCTCTCTGCATCCACCTTGTCAAGCCACCTCTTAATCTTATATGTTTTGATAAGATCACACCTCATTCTTCTGAATTCCAGTGAGTAGAGGCCCAACCTACTCAACCTTTTCTCATAAGTCAACTCCCTTATCTCCAGAATTAACCGAGTGAACCTTCTCTGAACTGCCTCCAAAGCAAGTTTATCCTTTCTTAAATAGGAAAGGGGCAATGCAGATACTGCTAACGAGGGGGAGTGTGATAGTCTGGATGAAATAAATATAGTGAGAGAGGAAGTATTAAGGGGTTCAGCAGCTTTGAAAGTAGATAAGTCCCCAGGCCCAGATGAAATGCATCCCAGGCTGTTGAGCAAAGGAAAAGAGGAAATAGCAGAGGCCTTGACCACCGTTTTCCAGTCCTCTTTGGATTTGGGCATGGTACCGGAGGTTTGGAGGACTGCTAATGTAGCAGTTTAAGAAGGGAGAAAGGGATAGGTCGAGTAATTACAGGCCTGTTAGCTTAACCTCCGGTGGGAAAATTATTGGAAAAAATCCTGAAAGACAGGATAAATCTGCATTTGGAAAGGCAAGGATTAATTAGGGACATTCAGCACGGATTTGTTAAGGGAAGATCGTGTTTGACTAACATGATTAAATTTTTTGAGAAGGTAACCAGGAGGGTCGATGAGGGTAGTGCATGCAATGTAGTGTATATGGACTTCAGCAAGACTTTCGATGAGGAGAAATGTGAGGAGATGCACTTTCGGAGGGCTAATAAGGAAAGGGTATACACATTAGGCAGTAGGCCACTTAATAGTGTAGATGAACAAAGGGACCTTGGAGTGTTTGTCCACAGAACTCTTTTGGGAGGAAACTAAAACATTAATCCTTAAATCGTGTCCCCCCAATCTGGGGGGCACACCAAACATTTACAAGGACCTTTTTTTGTGTTTTTCTATTTTTTTGTATTTTTGTTTTTTTTAAAGTTTTTTTGGGCACTAAAATCATATTTTTTTTTTTCTCCAAGTGCCCCCTATAAAAGGGGAGGGGGACACTAAAAAACACCGGCAATTAAAACAAATTAAACTTTAAAACATAAAAACAAATTAAACTTTAAAACTTAAAATCAAATTAAAATTTGGTTGCCGGGCGTGATGCTGCACTCCAGTCCCTCCGGTGCCCACCTCTCGCGGAATGCCGCGAGCGTACCGGTGGACACCGCATGCTCCATCTCCAAGGACACCCTGGCGTGGATGTACGCGCGGAAGAGAGGCAGGCAGTCAGGTTGAACGACCCCCTCGACCGCCCGCTGCCTGGACCGGCTGATGGCACCCTTGGCCGTGCCCAGGAGCAGTCCTACGAGGAGGCCCTCGGACCTACCCGCTCCCCTCCGCACAGGGTGCCCAAAGATCAGGAGTGTGGGACTGAAGTGCAGCCAAAATTTCAGGAGCAGCCACTTTAAATAATAAAACAGGTGCTGCAACCTCGTGCATTCAATAAAAACATGGAACACGGACTCTTCCAGACCACAGAAATTGCAGGCGGCCTGGGAGCCCGTGAACCGGCTTAAAAATTTATTGCACGGCACTGCTCTGTGCACCACCCTCCAGGCCAAGTCCCCGATAAATACTGGGAGGACTCCCGCGTAGAGTGCCCTCCATCGGGGACCCCCGCCTGCTCCGGACGGCAAGATGGTACGCCATGGCGTGTCCGGGCGGCAGGCGAGGATGGAAAAGTTGAGAGTGTGCAGGAGCAGCCCGTACAGGAAACCCCTCCGCGCGGAACTGAAAGGCACGGAGGGGATTTCCTCGAGGCGGCTCAAGTTGTGAGGCGCCGGCTCCCGAGGGAGGTTCCGGGGTTTGGCGCCGATGAGGAATTCCGTCCGGACGGGGGTCAGTTTGGACGGGATCTCCCCACGTGCTTGAGCCTCCTCGACACACCTAACGGAGTCAGGGCTCAGAGCTGTTTTTAGCGACTCGATGGCATCGGCCGCGCGGCGGACGTTGGCGGAATTTAGGCGCTGCGCCAGCGTATCTGGCGCCATCCAGCCCACTCCTCCGCCATCGAGCAGGTCCCTGACCCTGGGCACCTCACCAGCCACCGCCCTCTCGTCCGACCGCCACCTAAAACCTTGGTCGTGGAGGTACGGATTCCCGAGCAGCGGCTCCTGCAGGACAGCCGCCACTCCAACCGGTGGAGAGCTACGCTTGGTGGAGACTTTGTTCCAGACCCTGGTGAGTTCCTTGTAAAAGACAGGCAGCTCCTGGAAGGCGGTCCTGACGCCCCCCCAAGCTCACAAACAGGAGCTGCGTGTCGTAGTTGAGGCCGTGCTGCTGGCGGAAGAAATACGTCGCCAGAGCACGACACCTAGGAGGGAGCTCGACGTGAAGGTATCTTTGCAGGGTCTGAAGACGGAAAGTCGCGAGCTGGGTGCTGACGCACACCAACGACTGACCGCCTTCCCCAAGCGGGAGACTCAAGACCGCGGCAGAGACCCAGTGCTTCCTGTTGTTCCAGAAGAAGTCCACCAGCTTCTTCTGTATCTTGGTGACAAACGCAGGGGGAGGGGTCAAAGTGACCAGCCGGTACCACAACATGGCAGCCACCAGCTGGTTTATGACTAGCGCTCGACCCCTGTAGGACAGCACTCGGAGCAGTCCTGGTCCAGCGCCCTAGGCGAGCGGCGACCTTGGCCTCCAGCTCTTGCCAGTTCGCTGGCCAGGCTTCCTCGTCGGGGCTAAGGTAGACTCCCAGATAGAGGAGATGGGTCGTGCTCCAGGCAAAAGGCCTGAGCTCCTCCGGCAGGGAGTCCACCCGCCACTGACCCACCAGGAGTCCGGAACATTTCTCCCAGTTGATCCTGGCGGAGGATGCAGCCGAGTAAATCTCCTGGCACTCACGCATCCTCCGCAGGTCAGCGGGATCCTCTACCGCGAGGAGCACGTCATCGGCGTAAGCCGAGAGGACGACCTCCACGCCCGGCCTTTGCAGAGCCAGTCCCGTCAACCTTGTCTGCAGGAGGCGCAGGAAAGGCTACACGCAGATGGCATATAACTGGCCGGACATGGGGCATCCCTGGCGCACCCCTCTCCCAAAGCGAAGGGGCGCCGTCAAGGACCCGTTAACCTTTATCAGACACTCCACGGCGGCGTACACAAGTCGGATCCGGGCAACGAAATGCGTCCCGAACCCGAAAGCGCGCAGAGTTCCGAACAGATAGTCGTGATCCACCCTGTCGGACGCCTTCTCTTGGTCGAGAGATAGGAAGGCGACCGACAGACCAGTCTCCTGGGAATGATGGATGAGGTCCCGGACCAGATGGATGTTATCGTGGATTGTCCGGCCCGGGACCATGTAGGACTGGTCAGGGTGGATCATGTGGTCCAGCACGGCGCCAAGGCGAGCAGACATATCCCTGGCGAAGATTTTGTAGTCCGTGCTGAGGAGGGAGACCGGGCGCCAGTTCTTAAGGAGGCGGAGATCGTCCTTCTTAGGCAGCAGGACAATGACTGCCCTGCGCCAAGAGAGGGGCATCTCCCCGGTCGCCAGACTTTCCCCCAGGACCCGCGCGTAGTCGCCCCCCAGGACGTCCCAGAATGCCCTGTGGAACTCCACGGTCAGCCCGTCCAGCCCCGGGGATTTTCCCCTCGAGAGCCGATCGAGGGCACCGGTCAGCTCCGCCAGGCTTAGCGGAGATTCTAGATTTTCAGCGCGGCCTTCTTCGCTTCGTACACCATCCGCAGGGCCGGGTCCTCGATGACTTGACCGAGACGGGACGCCAGGTCGAGCACCTCTTTTTCTAGGCGCCCGACCCTGGCCGCCCGCCTCTTGGTCGACCCCCTCGCGTACTCTTGACAGAAGACGCGGACATGAGCCTTGCCCACGTCCCACCATAGCCTCAAGGAGGGGAAGCCCCCCTGCTTCCTTCTCCAGTCGGCCCAGAAATGACGGAATGAGTCCTGGAACCGCACGTCCTCCAGCAGCTGGTTGTTAAAATGCCAGTACGCGGACCCCGTCCTCGCGCGGAGCGAAGCGAGCTCTGCCCACACCAGGTGGTGGTCCGAACATGGCACTGGCCGCATGGAAGCCGCCGGGACGCAGGAAACGTACGCCCAAGACACGTAAAGGAGGTCGACTCTGGACCATCCTACTCCAGGCCTCACCCAAGTAAAGGCACTGGAGTCGGGATGGAGATTTCGCCAGACGTCCACCAAGTCGAAGGACCCGACCAGGTCCCTCAACTTCTCCATTGCCGTCATGCTCTGCGGGGCACCGGAGCGGTCCCTCGCCTCGAGGGTGCAATTAAAATCCCCCCCGAGGACAATGCAGTCGCCGACGTCAACGGAGCCAAGAAGAGCGGACACTTCTTCGAAGAAACGCGTTTGCTGCGGGCCGGGCTGAGGGGCGTACACGTTCACGAGATGGAGCGGCGGTTCCCCCAGGTGAACCGTGACATGCAGCAAGCGGCCTGGCACGGGCTCCTCGACCCCCAAGATCTCCGGCTGAAAATGCGGGGCCAGCAAGATGGCCACCCCACAAGAAGTAGTAGTGAGGTGGCTCATGCGGACCTCTCCTTGCCATTCCAGGAGCCACGTGGCTTCGTCTCCCGGAACGGTGTGGGTTTCTTGCAGAAAGCACACCACATATTTCCCCTCCCGCAGGAGCGAAAAATTGTTAAATCTACGGCGTGCCTCTCTGCCGCCGTTGATGTTGAGGCTGGCTATGGTTATCTTCATGACTAGAGCATAGTGCAACCTCTACCTAACCTATTGTGGGGGGGGAGTGGAGTCGTTTGTTGACCTCCACTCCTTCAGCAGCCCAGCGAGGAACCTTTTGAGCCGGCGCAGCTCAAGGCCTTGCGCCTTTGATAAGGGCCCGCCCGTGGCCATGGTTTTAGCGGCGGCGCGGACGGACGCGATGGGCTCGGACCATTTTTCCCGGGCCAGATGGGCTCGGTTGCGGCGACCCTGGCTCTTGACCAAAAAGTCCCGGAGTTCCTTTACAGGAATGAGGGGGGACTCAGCGGCGGGCACGAGGAGATCCACTGCCTCACTGGCGATGGACTCCAGATCTTCTCCCTCGTCCCCCACCGAGTCCCCGTCCCCCTCCGGGAGGTCGCCGCCAGCAGCCGGCCCGTCGACCACACGAGGTACGGCAAACGGCCCGGCCGCTCCATCCGGCCCTGGCTCTGCCCCGATCCCACCCCCAGGATCGTCGGCAGAGGAGTCCCCACTGGGCTCTTTTAAAAATGGTGCTGGGTCGGGAAATGACAGCGGAAGGGGTTCCCCCCCCGCCCCAGGAGCCAGGGAACATGGAGAGACCTGGTTTAGGAAATTCTCCAGGTCCTCCAAGTACCCCAGCTCGAAAGTAGGGGGCGAGGGTTGTTGTTCTTCCCCCTCCCCGCCGCCACCCCCCGGCCCAGCGTGTACAGAATCATTAAAATTGTTAACATATTTTGTTTCTTCCGGGCCGAGCGACACCCGGGGAAAGTTGGTTAATAGCTGGGCGGGCTCAGGTTCGGCCTTTTCAGCGCCGCCCGCCTCAGTCCCCGGGACGCTCGACCCGGCGGCAACGCATTCCTCCGCTGGCCCCACGCCCCCCACGACAGGCAGATCTTCCACGCCATCCCCGGGAGGCAGAGGCTGGGCAGCCTCGACTGTCTCATCCTCCCCAGGGACAGATTCCTCGCACCTACGGCGCAGTTTGGGGGCGCCGGTGGGGGACGCGGGACACGCGGCGGGCAACGACTCCTCCGCGGAGGGATGTTGTTACCCCTCCGCCTCATTGGAGCGGCGCCTCCATTTATTCCTGGGGGGGCGCGGAGGCAGGGAGACCTCCATGTCTGCCGAGGCCTCCCGCTCCACTCCCCCCTTTTTCTTATTTTGCCCGCGCCCGTGCCCCTCTGTGATATTGGTCAAGGGCTCGGGCACGGGCTCAGGGCACCCCGCGCTCGCGGTGACGGGGTTGGGCTGAGCGCGGTAAACAGATTGTCTGGCGCACTGAGGGGACCCGCCTCGAGATGTTTCGCCTTCCTCCGCGCCTTCCTTCCGATCGGACGCTCTCCCTCCCCCCCGCCGGAGGTCGTGGAAACAAATGCCCCTGACGATGCCCGCGCACCCATGGCTCCCGGCACGTGGACACTACTAGGGGGTGGGGTGGCGGCGACGCCAGCCTTGGCCGCCTTCGGTGGTTTGGAGGCTTTGGAGGCGGGGCAGTTCTTATGAACATGCCCCACCTCCCTGCAGGCATGGCACCGCACGCCGTCCGACGTCCAGAAGACGCGGTAGGCAGTCCCCTCGTGCACCACATTAAATGATCCCTCCGTCGTCTCCTCCTGCGCCAGCCAGACAAAGAGCTGGCGGCGGAAGGAGAACACGTGGCGCAGGCTGTTCTCCCTGAGGCCAAGCGGTATGGGGTTGATCCCCGACCTTACCTCCCCCAGTTGGTGTAGGTGAGGGAGGAGGAGCTCAGCGGGAACAAAGGGCGGGACGTTCGATATGATGACCCTCTGCGCGGTGGCCTCGAGAGGGTCCACCGGCAGGAACGTCCCGCCCACCGTGAGCCCCCTTTCAAGGGCCAGGGACACCGCCCACTCCGACCCCAGTAAGAATACAGCCTTCCCAGACATCTTGGAGGCTGCGACAATGGCCGAGGGGCTGACTACCCCAGCCATCGCCCGCACGCACTCCTCAATGCTCATTGTGGGGTGAGTGTAGCTCTTGACCCCGTGTTTTTTTGTTATAAGTCTGAAAGGTGGCAGGGCAGCAGGAGGCGCAGGAGGCACCGTGGATGTGGACGCCGCCTGCGCATATGTCTTAGCTGGCCCTGCCACCGGCGTGGATGGGGTCGCCATCACGGGGTCCCTTTAAGGGCTACACACACCCCAAAGTCACAGGCCTTAATGGTCTTAAATTGCCTCGTTGATGTTTGAACAGAGGGAGCTCTAAAAGAGGCACACCTCTCCCCTAGTTGACAATTGGGGAGGGGCCTTGCTCCCTCTGCTCAGTTGTCTTAATTGGTTTTTCAATTAGGAGGAAAGGGGCTCTCAGAGAGAGAGGGGAGAGACAGAGAGAGATAGAAAGTGAGCGGGGGTGGGAAAGAGGGAAGCTGCGAGGGCAGGTCTCCCCTCACAGTGATGGGTGGGTGTTTTTCTTAGGGTGCACTCCCCAGATGATGGCAAAACAAACACAGTCTTTGTAGATTGTCTTCGGGTGGGGGGAGAAGATGTCTTCACCTGGGACAGCTGGAGCCACCCAGGCAGACACTCCCAACGATTTTAAATAAGTGATTAATAGTTCTTCAGCCAGGTAGCTCCAGCTATCCCAGGCTAGGCAATGGGGGAGGGGTGCTTCAGTGGTGTGCGGGGCCTAGCTGTAAGCAAGAACCCCACACACACTTCAACACACACACACACCCCCCGCGATGTTCCGGCCCTCGAATGGTCTTCTTTCCTCCCCCCACCGATACAACAAAGTCTTTCGGGGAATGCACCAAAACACACCCACCTTTTGTTGATGAAGTTTCTCCCTCCTTCCACACTGGATAGTTGTTTTTTTTCCCGCTCTCTCCAACTCTCTGCAGCAGTATTAAAGGTTGTTGAATTTTCCGCTCTCCTCCTCTCTCTCTGGATGAATTGGAATTGTAGAAAGCCTCTTCCTCCTCTTCCTGGGCTGTTTCACAGGGCTCACTCCAGGCTTTCCAGGCAGGAGCAACAGCAGGGAGTTCCTTCTCTTGCAGCAACAGAGCTCCAACTGAATAGGCCATGCCTCCAAAGCTCCACCATTGGTCCACAGAACTCTTTTTCGGAGGAAACTAAAACATTAAATCATTAAATCGTGTCCCCCCGAGCTGGGGGGCACACAAACATTTACAAGGCCCTTTTTCGTGTTTTTTTTGTTGTTTTTTTTGTGTTATTGATTTTTTATAAAAAGTTTTTTTGGGCACGAAAACCATATATTTTTTTTTCTCCAAGTGCCCCCCACAAAAGGGGAGGGGGACACTAAAAACACCGGCAATTAAAACAAATTAAACTTTAAAACATAAAATCAAATTAAAATTTGGTTGCCGGGTGTGATGATGCACTCCAGTCCCTCCGGTGCCCACCTCTCGCGGAAGGCCACGAGCGTACTGGTGGACACCGTGTGCTCCATCTCCAAGGACACCCTGGCGCGGATGTACGCGTGGAAGAGAGGCAGGCAATCAGGTTGAACGACCCCCTTGATCGCCCGCTGCCTGGACCGGCTGATGGCACCCTTGGCCGTTCCCAGGAGCAGTCCTACGAGGAGGCCCTCGGACCTACCCGCTCCCCTCCGCACAGGGTGCCCAAAGATCAGGAGTGTGGGACTGAAGTGCAGCCAGAATTTCAGGAGCAGCCCCTTTAAATAATAAAACAGGGGCTGCAACCTCGTGCATTCAATAAAAACATGGGTAACGGACTCTTCCAGACCGCAGAAATTGCAGGCGGGCTGGGAGCCCGTGAACCGGCTTAAAAATTTATTGCACGGCACTGCTCTGTGCACCACCCTCCAGGCCAAGTCCCCGATAAGTAGTGGGAGGACTCACGCGTAGAGTGCCCTCCATCGGGGACCCCCGCCTCCTCCGGATGGCAAGATGGTACGCCATGGCGTGTCCGGACGGCAGGCGAGGATGGCAAAGTTGAGAGTGTGCAGGAGCAGCCCGTACAGGAAACCCCTCCGCGCGGAACTGAAAGGCACGGAGGGGATTTCCTCGAGGCGGCTCAAGTTGTGAGGTGCCGACTCCCGAGGGAGGTTCCGGGGTTTGGCGCCGATGAGGAATTCCGTCCGGACGGGGGTCAGTTTGGACGGGATTTCCCCACTTGCTTGAGCCTCCTCGATGCACCTAACGGAGTCGGGGCCCAGAGCTATTTTTAGCAACTCGATGGCATCGGCCGCGTGGCGGATGTTGGCAGAATTTAGGTGCCACGCCAGCGTGTCTGGCGCCATCCAGCCCGCTCCTCCGCCATCGAGCAGGTCCCTGACCCTGGTCACCTCACCAGCCACAGCCCTCTCGTCCGACTGCCACCCAAAACCTCGGTCGTGGAGGTACGGATTCCCGAGCAGCGGCTCCTGCAGGACAGCCGCCACTCCAGCCGGTGGAGAGCTGCGCTTGGTGGAGACTTTGTTCCAGACCCTGGTGAGTTCCTTGTAAAAGACAGGCAGCTCCTGGAAGGCGGTCCTGACGTCCCCCCAAGCTCACAAACAGGAGCTGCGTGTCGTAGTTGAGGCCGTGCTGCTGGCGGAAGAAATACGTCGCCAGAGCACGACACCTAGGAGGGAGCTCGACGTAAAGGTATCTCTGCAGGGTCTGAAGACGGAAAGTCGCGAGCTGGGTGCTGACGCACACCAACGACTGACCGCCCTCCCCAAGCGGGAGACTCAAGACCGCGGCAGAGACCCAGTGCTTCCTGTTGTTCCAGAAGAAGTCCACCAGCTTCTTCTGTATCTTGGTGACAAACGCAGGGGGAGGGGTCAAAGTGACCAGCCGGTACCACAACATGGCAGCCACCAGCTGGTTTATGACTAGCGCTCGACCCCTGTAGGACAGCACTCGGAGCAGTCCTGTCCAGCGCCCTAGGCGAGCGGCGACCTTGGCCTCCAGCTCTTGCCAGTTCGCCGGCCAGGCTTCCTCGTCGGGGCTAAGGTAGACTCCCAGATAGAGAAGATGGGTCGTGCTCCAGGCAAAAGGCCTGATCTCCTCCGGCAGGGAGTCCACCCGACACTGACCCACCAGGAGTCCGGAACATTTCTCCCAGTTGATCCTGGCGGAGGATGCGGCCAAGTAAATCTCCTGGCACTCACGCATCCTCCGCAGGTCAGCGGGATCCTCTACCGCGAGGAGCACGTCATCGGCATAAGCCGAGAGGACGACCTCCACGCCCGGCCCTTGCAGAGCCAGTCCCGTCAACCTCATCCGCAGGAGGCGCAGTAAAGGCTCCATGCAGATAGCATATAACTGGCCGGACATGGGGCATCCCTGGCGCACCCCTCTCCCAAAGCGAAGGGGTGCCGTCAAGGACCCGTTAACCTTTATCAGACACTCTGCGGCGGCGTACAAAAGTCAGATCCGGGCGACGAAATGCGTCCCGAACCCGAAAGCGCGCAGAGTTCCGAACAGATAGTCGTGATCCACCCTGTCGGACGCCTTCTCTTGGTCGAGAGATAGGAAGGCGACCGACAGACCAGCCTTCTGGGAATGATGGATGAGGTCCTGGACCAGATGGATGTCATTGTGGATTGTCCGGCCCGGGACCGTGTAGGACTGGTCGGGGTGGATCATGTGGTCCAGCACGGCGCCAAGGCGAGCAGACATATCCCTGGCGAAGATTTTGTAGTCCGTGCTGAGGAGGGAGACCGGGCGCCAGTTCTTAAGAAGGCAGAGATCGCCCTTCTTAGGCAGCAGGACGATGACTGCCCTGCGCCAAGAGAGGGGCATCTCCCCGGTCGCCAGCCTTTCCCCCAGGACACGCGCGTAGTCGCCCCCCAGGACGTCCCAGAACGCCCTGTGGAACTCCACAGTCAGCCTGTCCAGCCCTGGGGCTTTTCCCCTCGAGAGCCGGTCGAGAGCGCCGGTCAGCTTCAAGGCCTTGCGCCTTGCGCCTTTGATAAGGGCCCGCCCGCGGCCATGGTTTTAGCGACGGCGCGGACGGACGCAATGAGCAGCCCCGGCTCGGACCATCTTTCCAGGGCCAGATGGGTTCGGTTGCGGCGACCCTGGCTCTGGACCAAAAAGTCCCGGAGTTCCTTTGCAGTAATGAGGGGCTTAGCGGAGCTTCCAGATTTTCGGCGCCCTCCGGGCCGGCCTTCAACGGATCCTCCCACAAAACTCTACGCGCTTCCTCGCTGGACGGCTCCGGAGAGAACAGAGCCCCGTAATATTCACGGGCCCTGTTGTTGATGCGCTCCGGATCCGAGACGAGAGAGCCGTCGTCGGCCAGCAGCGTCAAGAGCTGCTTACGGACACCCTGTCTTTTTTCCAGCGAGTAGAAGAAGGGGGAGCTGCGGTCCAGATCCCGCAGGAACCGGATCCGCGACCTCACGAATGCGCCTCGGGACCCGACGAGCTGCAGGTCCTTCAGCGCGGCCTTCTTCGCTTCGTACACCATCCGCAGGGCCGGGTCCTCGACGACTTGACCGAGACGGGTCTCCAGGTCGAGCATCTCTTTTTCTAGGCGCCCGACCCTGGCCGCCCGCCTCTTGGTCGACCCCCTCGCGTACTCTTGACAGAAGACACGGACGTGAGCCTTGCCCACGTCCCACCATAGCCTCAAGGAGGGGAAGCCTCCCTGCTTCCTTCTCCAGTCGGCCCAGAAACGACGGAACGAGTCCTGGAACCGCACGTCCTCCAGCAGCTGGTTGTTAAAATGCCAGTACGCGGACCCCGTCCTCGCGCGGAGCGAAGCGAGCTCCACCCACACCAGGTGGTGGTCCGAACACGGCACCGGCCGCATGGAGGCCGCCGGGACACAGGAAACGTACACCCGAGACACGTAAAGGTGGTCGACTCTGGACCATCCTACTCCAGGCCTCACCCAAGTAAAGGCGCTGGAGTCGAGATGGAGATTTCGCCAGACGTCCACCAAGTCGAAGGACCCGACCTGGTCCCTCAACTTCTCCATCGCCGTCATGCTCTGCGGGTCACCGGAGCGGTCCCTCGCCTCGAGGGTGCAGTTAAAATCCCCCCCGAGGACAATGCAGTCGCCGACGTCGACGGAGCCAAGAAGAGCGGACACCTCTTCGAAGAAGCGCGTTTGCTGCGGGCCGGGCTGAGGGGCGTACACGTTCACGAGATGGAGCGGCACGTCCCCAGGCGAACCATGAAGTGCAGCAAGCGGCCTGGCACGGGCTCCTCGACCCCCAAGATCTCTGGCTGAAAATGCAGGGGCAACAAAATGGCCACCCACAAGAAGTGGTAGTGAGGTGGCTCATGCGGACCTCTCCTTGCCATTCCAGGAGCCACGTGGCTTCATCTCCCGGAACGGTGTGGTTTTCTTGCAGGAAGCACACCGCATATTTCCCCTTCCGGAGGAGCGAAAAATTGTTAAATCTACGGCGTGCCTCTCTGCCGCCGTTGATGTTGAGGCTGGCTATGGTTATCTTCATGACTAGAGCATAGTGCAACCTCTACCTAACCTATTGTGGGGGAGGGAGTGGAGTCGTTTGTTGACCTCCACTCCTTCAGCAGCCCAGCGAGGAACCTTTTGAGCCGGCGCAGCTCAAGGCCTTGCGCCTTTGATAAGGGCCCGCCCGCGGCCATGGTTTTAGCGGCAGCGCGGACGGACGCAATGAGCAGCCCCGGCTCGGACCATCTTTCCCGGGCCAGATGGGTTCGGTTGCGGCGACCCTGGCTCTGGACCAAAAAGTCCCAGAGTTCCTTTGCAGTAATGACGGGGGACTCAGCGGCGGGCACAAGGAGATCCACCGCCTCACTGGCGATGGACTCGAGATCTTCTCCCTCGTCCCCCACCTAGTCCCCATACCCCTCCGGGAGGTCGCCGCCAGCAGCCGGCCCGTCGACCGCATGAGGTACGGCAAACGGCCCGGCCGCTCCATCCGACCCTGGCTCTGCCCCGATCCCACCCCCAGGATCGTCGGCAGAGGAGTCCCCACTGGGCTCTTTTAAAAGTGGTGCTGGGTCAGGAAGCGACAGCGGAAGGGGTTCCTCCTCCGACCCAGGAGCCGGGGAACGCGGAGAGACCTGGTCAAAGAAATGTTCCAGGTCCTCCAAGTACCCCAGCTCCAAAGTAGGGGGCGAGGGTTGTTGTTCTTCCCCCTCCCCCCGCCACGCCCCGGCCCAGCGTGTACAGAATCATTAAAATTGTTAACATATTTTGTTTCTTCCGGGCCGAGCGACTCCCGGGTGAAGTTGGATATTGGCTGGGCGGGCTCAGGTTCGGCCTTTTCAGCCCCGCCCGCCTCAGTCCCCGGGAGGCTCGACCCGGCGGCTACGCATTCCTCCGCTGGCCCCACACCCCCCACGACAGGCAGATCTTCCACGCCATCCCCGGGAGGCAGAGGCTGGGCAGCCTCGACTGTCTCACCCTCCCCGGGGACAGATTCCTCTCGCCTACAGCGCAGTTTGGGGGCGCTGGTGGGGGACGCGGGACACGCGGCGGGCACCGACTCCTCCGCGGAGGGATGTTGTTCCCTCTCCGCCTCATTGGAGCGGCGCCTCCTTTTATTCCTGGGGGGGCGCGGAGGCAGGGAGACCTCCATGTCTGCCGAGGCCTCCCGCTCCACTCCCCCCTTTTTCTTATCTTGCCCGCGCCCGAGCCCCTCTGTGATATTGGTCAAGGGCTCGGGCACGGGCTCAGGGCACCCCGCGCTCGCCGGTGACGGGGTTGGGCTGAGCGCGGTAAACAAATTGTCTGACGCACTGAGGGGACCCGCCTCGAGATGTTTCGCCTTCCTCCGCGCCTTCCTTCCGATCGGACGCTCTCCCTCCCCCCCGCCGGAGGCCGTGAAAACAAAGGCCCCCGACAATGCCCGCGCACCCACAGCTCCCGGCACGCGGACACTACTAGGGGGTGGGGTGGCGGTGGCGCCAGCCTTGGCCGCCTTCGGTGGTTTGGCGGCCTTGAAGGCGGGGCAGTTCTTGCGAACGTGCCCCACCTCCCTGCAGGCATGGCACTGCACGCCGTCCGATGTCCAGAAGAAGCGGTAGGCAGTCTCCTTCTGCACCACATTAAATGATCCCTCCATCGTCTCCTCCCGCGCCAGTCGGACAAAGAGCTGGTGGCGGAAGGAGAACACATGGCGCAGGCTGCTCTCCCTGAGGCCGAGCGGTATGGTGTTGATCCCCGACCTTACCTCCCCCAGTTGGTGTAGGTGAGGGAGGAGGAGCTCAGCGGGAACAAAGGGCGGGATGTTAGAAAGGATGACCCTCTGCGCGGTGGCCTCGAGAGGGTCCAGCGGCAGGAACGTCCCGCCCACCGTGAGCCCCTTTTCGAGGGCCAGGGACACCGCCTGCTCCGACCCCAGGAAGAATACAGCCTTCCCAGACATCTTGGAGGCTGCGACAATGGCCGAGGGGCCGACTACCCCAGCCATCGCCCGCACGCACTCCTCGATGCTCATTGTGGGGTGAGTGTAGCTCTTGACCCCGTGTTTCTTTGCTTTTAGTCTGAATGGTGGCAGGGCAGCAGGAGGCGCAGGAGGCGCTGTGGATGTGGACGCCGCCTGCGCATATGTCTTTGCTGGCCCTGCCACCGGCGTGGATGGGGTCGCCATCACAGGGTCCTTTTAAGGGCTACACCCACCCCAAAGTCACAGGCCTTAAGGTCTTAAATGGCCTCGTTGGTGTTTGAACAGAGGGAGCTCTAAAAGAGGCACACCTCTCCCCTAGTTGAGAATTGGGGAGGGGCCTTGCTCCCTCTGCTCAGTTGTCTTAATTGGTTTTACAATTAGGAGCAAAGGGCTCTCAGAGAGAGAGGGGAGAGACAGAGGGAGATAGAAAGTGAGCGGGGTGGGAAAGAGGGAAGCTGCGAGGGCAGGTCTCCCCTCACAGCGATGGGTGGATGTTTTTCTTGGGGTGCACTCCCCAGATGATGGCAAAACAAACACAGTCTTTGTAGATGGTCTTCGGGTAGGGGGAGAAGATGTCTTCACCTGGGACAGCTGGAGCCACCCAGGCACATACTACCAACGATGTTAAATAGGTGATTAATAGTTCTTCAGCCAGGTAGCTCCAGCTATCCCAGGCTAGGCAATGGGGGAGGGCTGCTTCAGTGGTGTGTGGGGCCTAGCTGTAAGCAAGACCCCCACACACACTTCAACACACACACACACCCCCCGCGATGTTCTGGACCTCTAGCAAGTCTTCTTTCCTCCCCCCACCGATACAACAAAGTCTTTAGGGGAATGCACCAAAACACACCCACCTTTGCTTGATGAAGTTTCTCCCTCCTTCCACACTGGATAGTTGTTCTTTTTTCCCCCTCTCTCCAACTCTCTGCAGCAGTATTAAAGGTTGTTGAATTTTCCGCTCTCCTCCTCTCCCTCTGGATGGATTGGAATGTAGAAAGTCCCTTCCTCCTCTTCCTGGGCTGTTTCACAGGGCTCACAACAGGCTTTCCAGGCAGGAGCTTCAGCAGCAAGCTCCTTCTCTCACAGCAACAAAGCTCCAACTGAATAGGCCACGCCTCCAAAGCTCCACCATTGGTCCACAGAACTCTTTTGGGAGAAAACGAAAAC
This sequence comes from Pristiophorus japonicus, assembly GCF_044704955.1. Lineage (NCBI taxonomy): Eukaryota > Metazoa > Chordata > Chondrichthyes > Pristiophoridae > Pristiophorus > Pristiophorus japonicus. The sequence continues at coordinate 90,126,508 of NC_091991.1, read as the reverse complement.
ATTAAATCATGGCACCCCGATCTGGGTGACGCACCAAACATTTACAAGGCTCTTTTTTGGGGGGTTTTTTTGTATTTTTTTTTTGGGGCACTAAAATCATATTTTTTCTCCAAGTGCTCCCTATAAAAGGGGAGGGGGACACTAAAAACACCGGCAATTAAAAGAAATTAAACTTTAAAACATAAAATCAAATTAAAATTTGGTTGCCGGGCGTGATGATGCACTCCAGTCCCTCCGGTGCCCAACTCTCGCGGAAGGCCGCGAGCGTACCGGTGGACACCGCGTGCTCCATCTCCAAGGACACCCTGGCGCAGATGTACGCACGGAAGAGAGGCAGGCAGTCTGGTTGAACGACCCCCTCGACCGCCCGCTGCCTGGACCGGCTGATGGCACCCTTGGCCGTGCCCAGGAGCAGTCCTACGAGGAGGCCCTCAGACCGACCCACTCCCCTCCGCACAGGGTGCCCAAAGATCAGGAGTGTGGGACTGAAGTGCAGCCAGAATTTCAGGAGCAGCCCCTTTAAATAATAAAACAGGGGCTGCAACCTTGTGCATTCGATAAAAACATGGAACATGGACTCTTCCAGACCGCAGAAATTGCAGGCGGCCTGGGAGCCCGTAAACCGGCTTAAAAATTTATTGCATGGCACTGCTCCGTGCACCACCCTCCAGGCCAAGTCCCCGATAAATACTGGGAGGACTCCCGCGTAGAGTGCCCTCCATCGGGGACCCCCACCTCTTCCGGACGGCAAGATGGTACGCCATGGCGTGTCCGGACGGCAGGCGAGGATGGCAAAATTGAGGGTGTGCAGGAGCAGCCCGTACAGGAAACCCCTCCGCGCGCAACTGAAAGGCACGGAGGGGATTTCCTCGAGGCGGCTCAAGTTATGAAGCGCCGGCTCCCGAGGGAGGTTTCCGGGGTTTGGCGCCGATGAGGAATTCCGTCCGGACGGGGGTCAGTTCGGACGGGATCTCCCCACGTGCTTGAGCCTCCTCGATGCACCTAACGGAGTCAGGGCCCAGAGCTGTTTTTAGTGACTCGATGGCATCGGCCGCGCGGCGGACGTTGGCAGAATTTAGGCGCCGCGCCAGCGTGTCTGGCGCCATCCAGCCTGCTCCTCCGCCATCGAGCAGGTCCCTGACCCTGGTCACCTCACCAGCCACAGCCCTCTCCTCCGACTGCCACCTAAAACCTCGGTCGTGGAGGTACGGATTCCCGAGCAGCGGCTCCTGCAGGACAGCCGCCACTCCAGCCGGTGGAGAGCTGCGCTTGATGGAGACTTTGTTCCAGACCCTGGTGAGTTCCTTGTAAAAGACAGGCAGCTCCTGGAAGGCGGTCCTGACGCCCCCCCAAGCTCACAAACAGGAGCTGCGTGTCGTAGTTGAGGCCGTGCTGCTGACGGAAGAAATACGTCGCCAGAGCACGACACCTAGGAGGGAGCTCGACGTAAAGGTATCTCTGCAGGGTCTGAAGACGGAAAGTCGCGAGCTGGGTGCTGACGCACACCAACGACTGACCGCCCTCCCCAAGCGGGAGACTCAAGACCGCGGCAGAGACCCAGTGCTTCCTGTTGTTCCAGAAGAAGTCCACTAGCTTCTTCTGTATCTTGGTGACAAACGCAGGGGGAGGGGTCAAAGTGACCAGCCGGTACCACAACATGGCAGCCACCAGCTGGTTTATGACTAGCGCTCGACCCCTGTAGGACAGCACTCGGAGCAGTCCTGTCCAGCGCCCTAGGCGAGCGGCGACCTTGGCCTCCAGCTCTTGCCAGTTCGCCGGCCAGGCTCCCTCGTCGGGGCTAAGATAGACTCCCAGATAGAGGAGATGGGTCGTGCTCCAGGCAAAAGGCCTGATCTCCTCCGGCAGGGAGTCCACCCGCCACTGACCCACCAGGAGTCCGGAACATTTCTCCCAGTTGATTCTGGCGGAGGATGCGGCCAAGTAAATCTCCTGGCACTCACGCATCCTCCGCAGGTCAGCGGGATCCTCTACCGCGAGGAGCACGTCATCGGCGTAAGCCGAGAGGACGACCTCCACGCCCGGCCCTTGCAGAGCCAGTCCCGTCAACCTCGTCCGCAGGAGGCGCAGGAAAGGCTCCACGCAGACGGCATATAACTGGCCGGACATGGGGCATCCCTGGCGCACCCCTCTCCCAAAGCGAAAGGGCGCCATCAAGGACCCGTTAACCTTAATCAGACACTCTGCGGCGGCGTACAAAAGTCGGATCCGGGCGACGAAATGTGTCCCGAACCCGAAAGCGCGCAGAGTTCCGAACAGATAGTCGTGATCCACACTGTCGAACGCCTTCTCTTGGTCGTGAGATAGGAAGGCGACCGACAGACCAGCCTCCTGGGAATGATGGATGAGGTCCCGGACCAGATGGATGTTGTCGTGGATTGTCCGGCCTGGGACCGTGTAGGACTGGTCGGGGTGGATCATGTGGTCCAGCACGGCACCAAGGCAAGCAGACATCGCCCTGGCGAAGATTTTGTAGTCCGTGCTGAGGAGGGAGACAGGGCGCCAGTTTTTAAGGAGGCGGAGATCGCCCTTCTTAGGCAGCAGGATGATGACTGCCCTGCGCCAAGAGAGGGGCATCTCCCCGGTCGCCAGACTTTCCCCCAGGACCTGCGCGTAGTCGCCCCCCAGGACGTCCCAGAACGCTCTGTGGAACTCCACGGTCAACCCGTCCAGCCCCGGGGCTTTTCCCCTCGAGAGCCGGTCGAGGGCACCGGTCAGCTCCGCCAGGCTTAGCGGAGCTTCCAGATTGTCACCGCCCTCCGGGCTGACCTTCGGCAGGTCCTCCCACCAAACTCTACGCGCTTCCTCGCTGGACGGCTCCGGAGAGAACAGAGCCCCGTAATATTCACGGGCCCTGTTGTTGACGCCCTCCCGATCCGAGACGAGAGAGCCGTCGTCGGCCAGCAGCGTCAAGAGCTGCTTACGGACACTCTGTCTTTTATCCAATGAGTAGAAGAAGGGGGAGCCGTGGTCCAGATCCCGCAGGAACCGGATCCGCGACCTCACGAACGCACCTCGGGACCCGACGAGCTGCAGGTCCTTCAGCGCGGCCTTCTTCGCTTCGTACACCGTCCGCAGGGCCGGGTCCTGGACGACTTGACCGAGACGGGACTCCAGGTCGAGCACCTCTTTTTCTAGGCGCCCGACCCTGGCCGCCCGTCTCTTGGTCGACCCCCTCGCGTACTCTTGACAGAAGACACGGATGTGAGCCTTGCCCACGTCCCACCATAGCCTCAAGGAGGGGAAGCCCCCCTGCTTCCTTCTCCAGTCGGCCCAGAAACGACGGAACTAATCCTGGAACCGCACGTCCTCCAGCAGCTGGTTGTTAAAATGCCAATACGCGGACCCCGTCCTCGCGCGGAGCGAAACGAGCTCCGCCCACACCAGGTGATGGTTCGAACACGGAACCGGCCGCATGGAGGCTGCCGGGACGCAGGAAACGTACGCCTGAGACACATAAAGGCGGTCGACTCTGGACCATCCTACTCCAGGCCTCACCCAAGTAAAGGCGCTGGAGTCTGGGTGGAGATTTCGCCAGACGTCCACCAAGTCGAAGGACCCGACCAGGTCCCTCAACTTCTCGATCGCCGTCATGCTCTGCGGGGCACCGGAGCGGTCCCTCGCCTCGAGGGTGCAGTTAAAATCCCCCCCGAGGACAATGCAGTCGCCGACGTCGACGGAGCCAAGAGAGCACACTTCTTTGAAGAAGTGCGCTTGGTGCGGGCCGGGCTGAGGGACATACACGTTCACGAGATGGAGCGGCACGTCCCCCAGGCGAACCGTGACGTGCAGCAAGCGGCCTGGCATGGGCTCCTCGACCCCCAAGATCTCCGGCTGAAAATGCGGGGCCAGCAAGATGGCCACCCCACTAGAAGTGGCGGTGAGGTGGCTCATGCGGACCTCTCCTTGCCATTCCAGGAGCCACGTGGCTTCATCTCCCGGAACGGTGTGGGTTTCTTGCAGGAAGCACACCGCATATTTCCCCTCCCGCAGGAGCGAAAAATTGTTAAATCTACGGCGTGCCTCTCTGCCGCCGTTGATGTTGAGGCTGGCGATGGTTATCTTCATGGCAAAAGCATAGTGCAACCTCTACCTAACCTATTGTGGGGGGAGGAGTGGAGTCGTTTGTTGACCTCCACTCCCTCAGCAGCCCAGCGAGGAACCTTTTGAGCCGGCGCAGCTCAAGGCCTTGCGCCTTTGATAAGGGCCCGCCCGCGGCCATGGTTTTAGCGGCGGCGCGGACGGACGCGATGAGCAGCCCCGGCTCGGACCATCTTTCCCGGGCCAGATGGGTTCAGTTGCGGCGACCCTGGCTCCGGGCCAAAAAGTCCCGGAGATCCTTTACAGGAATGAGGGGGGACTCAGCGGCGGGCACGAGGAGATCCACCGCCTCACTGGCAGTGGACTCTAGATCTTCTCCCGAGTCCCCCACCGAGTCCCCGTCCTCCCCCGGGAGGTCGCCGCCAGCAGCCGGCCCGTCGACCGCACGAGGTACGATAATCGGCCCGGCCGCTCCATCCGGCCCTGGCTCTGCCCCGATCCCACCCCCAGGATCGTCGGCAGAGGAGTCCCCACTGGGCTCTTTTAAAAGTGGTGCTGGGTCAGGAAGCGACAACGGAAGGGGTTCCTCCTCCGCCCCAGGAACCGGGGAACACGGAGAGACCTGGTTTAGGAAATTCTCCAGGTCCTCCAAGTACCCCAGCTCCAAAGTAGGGGGCGAGGGTTGTTGTTCTTCCCCCTCCCCGCCGCCACTCCCCGGCCCAGCGTGTACAGAATCGTTAAAATTGTTCATATTTTCCGTTTCTTCCGGGCCGAGCGACTCCCGGGGGAAGTTGGTTAATAGCTGGGCGGGCTCAGGTTCGGCCTTTTTGGCCCCGCCCGCCTCAGTCCCTGGGACGCTCGACCCGGCGGCAACGCATTCCTCCGCTGGCCCCGCGCCCCCCACGACAGGCAGATCTTCCACGCCATCCCCGAGAGGCAGAGGCTGGGCAGCCTCGACTGCCTCACCCTCCCCGGGGACAGATTCCTCTTGCCTATGGCGCAGTTTGGGGGCGCTGGTGGGGGACGCGGGACACGCGGCGGGCACCGACTCCTCCGCGGAGAGATGTTGTTCCCCCTCCGCTTCATTGGAGCGGCGCCTCCTTTTGTTCCTGGGGGGGCGCGGAGGCAGGGAGACCTCCATGTCTGCCGAGGCCTCCCGCTCCACTCCCCCCTTTTTCTTATCTTGCCCGCGCCCGAACCCCTCTGCGGTATTGGTCAAGGGCTCGGGCACGGGCTCAGGGCACCCCGCGCTCGTCGGTGACGGGGTTGGGCTGAGCGCAGTAAACAAATTGTCTGGCGCACTAGATGTTTCGCCTTCTTCCGCGCCTTCCTTCCGATCGGACGCTCTCCCTCCCCCCCGCCGGCGGCCGTGAAAACAAAGGCCCCCGACGATGCCCGCGCACCTACGGCTCCCGGCGCGCGGACGCTACTAGGGGGTGGGGTGGCGGCGGCGCCAGCCTTGGCCGTCCTCGGTGGTTTGGCGGCCTTGGAGGCGGGGCAGTTTTTACGAACATGCCCCACCTCCCTACAGGCATGGCACCGCACGCCGTCCGACGTCCAGAAGACGCGGTAGGCAGTCCCCTCGTGCACCACATTAAAACTACCCTCTGTCGTCTCCTCCCGCGCCAGCCGGACAAAGAGCTGGCGGCGGAAGGAGAACACGTGGCGCAGGCTGCTCTCCCTGAGGCCGAGCGGTATGGGGTTGATCCCCGACCTTACCTCCCCCAGTTGGTGTAGGTGAGGGAGGAGGAGCCCAGCGGGAACAAAGGGCGGGACGTTTGAAATGATGACCCTCTGCGCGGTGGCCTCAAGAGGGTCCACCGGCAGGAATGTCCCGCCCACCGTGAGCCCCTTTTCAATGGCCAGGGACACCGCCCGCTCCGTCCCCAGGAATAATACAGCCTTCCCAGACATCTTGGAGGCCGCGACATTGGCTGAGGGGCCGACTACCCCAGCCATCGCCCGCACGCACTCCTCGATGCTCATTGTGGGGTGAGTGTAGCTCTTGACCCCGTGTTTTTTTGTTATGAGTCTGAACGGGGTCCCTTTAAGGGCTACACCCACCCCAAAGTCACAGGCCTTAATGGTCTTTAATTGGCCTCGTTGGTGTTTTGAGCAGAGGGAGCTCTGAATGGGGCACACCTCTCCTCTAGTTAACGAATGGGGAGGGGCCTTGCTCCCTCTGCTCAGTTGTCTTAATTTAACTTTAATTTAAGGAGGAAAGGGGCTCTCAGAGAGAGAGGGGAGAGAGTGACAGAGAGAGAGAGAGTGGGGGGTGGGTAAGAGGGAAGCTGCGAGGGCAGGTCTCCCCTCACAGCAATGGGTGGGCGTTTTTCTGGGGTGCACTCCCCAGATGATGGAAAAAAACAAGACACAGTCCTTGTAGATGGTCTTCGGGTGGGGGGAGAAGATGTCTTCACCTGGGGCAGCTGGAGCCACCTCGGCACACACTCCCAACGATGTTAAATAGGGTGATTAGTAATACTTCAGCCAGGTCGCTCCAGCTATCCCAGGCTAGGCAATGGGGGAGGGGTGCTTCAGTGGTGTGTGGGGCCTAGCTGTAAGCAAGACCCCCACACACACTTCCACACACACACACCCGCCGCGATGTTCCAGCCCTCGAATGGTCTTCTTTCCTCCCCCCACCGATACAACAAAGTCTTTCGGGGAATGCACCAAAACACACCCACCTGTCGAAGATTGTAGAAATAGCTCTCCCTCCTTCCACACTGGATGGTGTTTTCTCAGGTTGTTGTTCTTTTCCCCCTCTCTCCAACTCTCTGTAGTAGTAATAAGTTGATAAATTTTCTGCTCTCCTCCTCTCCCTCTGGACGTTGAATTGTCATAAGCCAGCCCCTTCCTCCTCTTCCTGGGCTGGTCTCAGGGCTCACTCTAGGCCTCCCAGACAGGAGCAACAGCAGGGAGTTCCTTCTCTCACAGCAACAGAGCTCCAACTGAATAGGCCACGCCTCCAAAGCTCCACCATTGATCCACAGATCCCCTGAAAGTAGCAAACCAGGTGGATAAGGTGGTTAAGAAGCCATATGGAATGCTTGCCTTTATTGGATAAGGCATAGAATATATGAGCAGGGAGGTTATGCTTAAATTGTATAATACTTTGGTTAGGCCACAGCTGGAGTACTGAGTGCAGTTCTGGTCGCTGTGTTATAGGAAGGACGTGATTGCACTAGAGAGGGTGCAGAGGAGATTTACAAGGATGCTGCCTAGAATGGAGAATATAATTTATGAGGACATATCGGATAGGCTGGGTTTGTTCTCATTGGAATAGAGGAGGTTGAGAGAAGACCTCGTTGAGGTGTACAAAATATTGAAGGGCCTGGACATAGTGGTTAGTAAGGGTCTATTTCCATTGGTGGAGGTGTCTATAATGAGGGTGCATAGTTTTAAGGTGGTTGGTGGAAGGTTTAGAGGGGATTTGAGGGGGCGCTTCTTTACGCAGAGGGTTGTGGGGATCTGGAACTCGTTGCCTGGAAGAGTGGTGGATGCAGAAACCCTCACCACTTTTAAGAGATGGTTGGTTGGGCACTTAAAGTGCAGTAACGTGCAGGGTTACAGACCTAGCATTGGTAATTGGGATTAGACTGGATGGCCCTTTGTTGGTCGATGCAGATATAATGGTAAGTACTGCAGTGAATAGAATACGGCCAGGGTGATCTCCTGGACTAGTTTCGATCGCCTGGATGGTTCAGAGAGGAATTCTCCCAGATTTCTTCTCCCTAAATTGGCCTGGGTTTTTATCTGGTTTTTTGCCTCTCCCAGGAGATCACATGGCTCCGGTTGAGGTGGAGTGTAGAATGTTTCAGTATAAGGGGTGTCGCAATTGTGTGAGGCGACTGGTTGGGCTGGGTACTCTTTGCCTTTCCGTCATTGTTCATAGATTTAGGTGTAACCTTTAGGTCTGCTGACCGAGGGCCTTTGTCGGCTGGCACGGACACGATGGGCCAAAATGGCCTCCTTCTGCGCTGTAAACTTCTTTGTTTCTATGTTTCATTGTCTAATATTTTGCCTAAGTCTTTGTTCCATCGCTAAGTCTAAAGGTGATGGGGATCAACTAGTAAATGACCATTGAGGTGGGAGTCTTTTCGCTGGAGCAGCTTGGGGCCCCGTGAAATGACACGGGTTCCGCAGTCTTAGCTCCACCCCTGCCCTCTGGCAACGTGTTCCATGCTCCAACAGCCTTCTGTGTAACGACATTTACCTAACCTCTCTTCCTCAACCTCAACCCCTGATTGTTGACTCCCCAACCAGAGGACGTAGTGTTTCCCTATTCACTTGCCAGCTCGAGTACAATGGGCCAAATGGCCTCTTTCTGCACTGTAAGCATTCTGTGATTCTACGTACCAAAATCCTTCGGGGTGGAAATGCAGTCGTGCCTCTGTTACACCACTAATCCGGGTCGAGTGGTAAATTTTGCACCGGCATATGGTTTGTGTCTGCCGCAATATTCAACAGCTGGGCCCTGAGTTTGGAGCGGGGGGTTAAGGGCGGTGTTGCACGACTGTTTTAGGGCACCATGCCGGCTGAGCAAGTGAAAATCCCAAGCTAAACAGCCGGCCTCGGAGCGCTCTCAGAGAGGCCGCAGGGGAAAAAAAAAATCTGAAAATAACACCAAAAACATTCCCAATAAATAACTCACGCCACCACAACATACATTGCAAAAAACCAAACCAAACCAATCACACTTACCTCAGGTCGGCATTACTTACCTCACTGCAGCCGCTATAGCTCGGAACGGCCGCTTCCACAGGCGTTCCCACCAGGGGGCGCTACGGTGCACTACGAGTTGGGTGCGAGCCAAATATCGAGCCGATGTCGCAACCAGCGGCATTGCACATCGGCTCGCCTCTCCCGGTAATGCTCCGCGCACGGCTGAAACTGGCACCGAAAGTCCCGGCGGAGTGCTTGAAGCTGGCTGCCTGCCTAGAAGTACTTACTGCCGCCATTGCTACCCTTCTGGGGCGCTAACAGAGGCGGCTGAAGACTGAAAATCCAGCCCATATATATTTGATTAAATTTCCTCTTAACCGTCTCTGTTCCAGTGGAAACAGTCCCAGTATGTCAAGCCTCTCCTTATAACTTTAGTTTCCCATCCTGGCATCGTCCTGGTGAATCTATGGTGTGAATTGTGTTGAAATGCTTCAAGGTGATGCTTCATGGACCAATAAAGCGGACGAGTTGGGAGTGAAAGATGAAGTTCCAGCGATGGCTGATCGGAGGGTGTGTATACAGTTCCCTTTTGCTGTGGAACCCAGGGACCATGGGCTAGAACTTCCACTTTTGCGGTTATCGCCCAAAAATGGGCGTTATTTCCGGCGTGGGTGGTAAAAAAGGGTTTTCAGGTCGCCGGCTTCTCGCCCATTCTGAAAACACCTAGTTTACCTTTTTGAAAATAGACGTTACCGTGAGCGATCGCAAATGGGCGGTAGCGTTACATTTTTTTGACCTTCTGCCATAAAGTGTGACCATCCTTAGCAACGGCATGGCAGCGCTCGATTCCCGCGATTCTGGAGGTCAAGGGTCACCATGACATGCGCAGAAGAGGAGACAGAGAGAGAGGGAGCTCAGAGGGATTGAAGGCGTCGCTGGGTGTGGTGTGGCTGCTTTGGGAGGAAGGAGGGAGACTTTAGAGCTTCACAGCAAGTAGACAAACAAAATGTAGCTGAGACCAGTCACATATATGACCGAATTTGCCCTATAATGGAGCGAGAGGAGGAGGCATCACAGCACATTGTGGAGACTGATGTTGGAGAGAGCAGTGAGGTGGGAGAGGAACACATTGGAGACCGCAAAAGAGCCAGGAAGTTCTTGGAAGAGCAAATGCCTCCCTCCTGCAGGAGGTCGAGTTACGCTGGGGTGATTTGACACAGGGAGGGCATGGGAAGCCCACCCCAAAGGCCTACCAGAAGATATGGACCGAGATAGCAGAGGTGGTCTCGTCGGCGACCAACTTGGTGCGTGAGGGTAACCAATGCTGCAAACGATGGAACAACCTTGTGGGATCCACAGGAGTAAGTATTACATTGATTTACATGTACTTATGTATTTATATAATTTGATTTGTAACAGTCATGAGTGACTATCAGCAGATGTGAGGTCTTTCATTTTTACCGGGAATGTTTTACTCAAAGCCTGCAGTCTCGGTGTACGTCTTTAGGTAAAGAATGATAATAATCATATTAATCATGATTACATCTGTCGGTTTTGTGTTGTATCAGTCTCTGTGACAATACCTAGCAATGATATCATGCAATGATCTCATGCCATGTCGTCCTGTCACCTTTTACAGAAGTAGCTCTCGATGATGATGTCCGTGCAGAGGTGAACGGGTGGCGGGGGCCTCCAGTCCCCAGCGACATCACTGAGATGGAGGAACGAGTGGAGCTATGCTAGCTACGGATGCATCTGCAGACCCTGATGCCACATGAGTAAAATTTACACCATTGCGCGATGTAAAGTCAATAGATGCCACACCAACTCATATCCGACCAATCATATATCATAGTTGATTTTTAAAAGTGTCACTGAAACAATGCTGGCCGAATGAAAATCATTGCAATGCGCAATGTGTTAATGGTCATGAAATGTGATGTCTGCGATGATTTTGAGAGCGGTGGTGCTTTTGTCGTGCATATGCTATGTGTAGCGCTGGACTCACCCTTGTGACCCTAGCACCCCCTTCTCCTCTAATAACCTCATTTGTGTCTTGCAGTTCAGCCAGCAGCGCGGCCCCAGGCAAGGCCACAGAGGCCAGAAGGTGGGGGCGCGGGGCAGGAGTCGTTGGACGATCATGCTACATCTGGTGCTGAGGAGCTCCGATTGTCGCTCGTCAATCTGCTGGGTCTGTTCTCGATGGATGAGAGCGTGGACTTCGAAGACCTGCATCGCCACGCTCCAGAACCCATTCCACCTCAAGGCCATCTATTGGTCCTCCAGTCATTCCCGCCTCAATTCTGGAGGTGCCAGCCCCATGCACCTCTCCACAGGGCACCCCATTTGTCCCCAGGATAGTGCTGACCCCGTGGAGGTCTCATGAACACGGCAGGTCTGTTCCACGAGCGCGACTTGACAGCGGAGAGATGGTACAGTTGTCCAGGATGACTGTAGACATTGGTGACCAGCTCATCGAAGCATTTGGGGGGCATATCCTGACATTCCACACGTGGTGGAGTCCCTGGATGCGATAGTCAGGAACACTGCTGACACAGGCCTCCCAGTGGTCCCCGAGCGCGACACTCCACCCCTACATCCCGCACCACCACTGCGAATGACAGATGAGAGCAAGGACTAAGATCCTGCTTCTGCATCAGAGAATGTGTCCCCTCGGCACCCCCCGCTCCCGTACCCGTGCAACCACCGCATCTGCCTTCATCCCCCCAGTGAGGCACCGCCTGAGGAGCTCCTCAGCCAGGCACCGTGGAGCGAGGAGGGGAAGGGGTAGAGGTGGGGAGAAGAAAGAAAGGGGAAAGGAAAGTGAGGTGCATGTCCGCAGGTGATGGCTGTGTTATATCTCCATCTGGGTGTACGCAATTTGTTGCAATGTATGGGGGCTGGGGACCACGCTCCTGCTTTGCCTTTGTATTCTGTGTTGCTGGACATGTTGAACATGTGATTTATGTCAATGGTGGAAAAAGTGGGGTGTGGGCGGGGGTTGGGTGTTATTGGCTGTGATACTTATGATTTTAGACCAATGTTGGTATTAAACTTTTATTATTGAACATAACCTTGTTGTGCATCGTCTCACATAGCTGGACTGTTACACACTGGTGATTCCTTACCATGAAAGGGTTAAATACAACTTAACATCAATCAACGTAAACTTTAACTGGCACCAAGGTGATGGGCACCATTGATGTCTGAGCTGTACACACACAGCAGTGTGTCAGCATTGTCACTCACATCAGCGCTCTTTCAGGCAAATCTTTCCAATATCAGCTCCCCACGCAAGAGTGGGATTTAACAAATGCCAGCCACACTGCTGGCGTTCGTTCCGGTTACTTCCACTTTTTGTGGGCGTTTTTTTGAACGAGCGATATTGTGGGCGATATGTGGGCGAGGTGGTGAAATTGAAGATGGGCGATCCCATGGCTGCTAGTTTGGGTAAATATGCTCTTTAGGACAAATAACAGTCGTCGGGCGTTAATATTGAATCTCGGCGTTATTTCCGTTCGGAAAGTAACGGCGATATTACGGGCGTTGAATTCGCCCATTCTGCTGATTATGTCCCAAAAAAGTGGGCAGGCGGTGATATATTTTCTCGGCGTTAAGCCCAATGGGAAAATAACGCTCGCCGATATGTCTCCTAAAAATGCCCGTCAGTTTCCATTTTGTGCCAGAATGGCCGATATATGGGCGTTTTGTCATTTCAGCGGTAAAATGGGCATTAAGTGTGCGTTAAACATGCAAAAGAAGTGTAGGTTCTAGCCCTATATGTCAGGGGTCTAGTATTTAAAATAAACATGATTTAAGAGCGTTGAACTCATGAGGATATAGTGGAGGTAGTTTCCACGAATGCACTATAGATGGAAGATAAGCTTTAAAAGTCTACGAGGCGCATAGGGAACATATACAGGTCATGATGCAATTCATGCTGAAATGCTTCAAGGTTTCTGGAGCATATCTTGGAGCATATAGCGGCCCAGAAGAGATCTGCAGGTCCTAAGAGGAGAGATGTAAGGGTAATCACGGCTTCTGGAATGGTGGCTGTGACTGCTCCCATTGTGAGTCATCCTTAACCGTACTATTGCACAGGACTTCAAAGAATGATTTGGTCTGCTTTCTCATTGACCATTAGCCTAACTGAGCCAGTGGGTTGTTAGGTGTGGAAACTTGTGATGAAACACTGCCTCTTAGGGCAGCGAAATATTGATTTCCTCCCTCCAGCCCGCTCTAATGCCATCACCATCAAAGACAACAACAACTTATATTTATATAGCGCCTTTAACGTAGTGAAACAGCCAAGGCACTTCACAGGAGTATTATGTGATAAAAATTTGACACCGAGCCACATAAGTAGAAATTAGCGCAGGTGACCAAAAGCTTGGTCAAAGAGGTAGGTTTTAAGGAGTGTCTTGTAGGAGGAAAGAGAGGTAGAGAGGCGGAGAGGTTTAGGCAGGGAGTTCCGGATCTTGGGACCTAGGCAACAGAAGGCACAGCCACCAATTACAAGCAATTACAATCAGGGATGCTCAAGAGGGCAGAATTAGAGGAGCGCAGAAATCTCGGGGAGTTGTGGGGTTGGAGGAGATTACAGAGATAGGGAGGAGTGAGGCCATGGAGGGATTTGAAAACAAGGATGAGAATTTTGAAATTGAGGCGTTGCTTAACCGGGAATCAATGTAGGTCAGCGAGCACAGGGGTCGAGTCTCGTTACCGAGAGCATGCAGAAACCAAGCGCAGGCAGCGGAAAGAGCGTGCGGCAAACCAGTACCACCCACCCCTTCCCTCAACGACTGTCTGTCCCACTTGTGACAGGGACTGTGGCTCTCGTATTGGACTGTTCAGTCACCTAAAAACTCATGTTAAGAGTGGAAACAAGTCCTCCTCGATTCCGAGGGACTGCATATGATGATGTGTGAAAGGACTTGATGCGAGTTAGTAGGAAGGACATGTAGTTGGAAGCTGGTCCTTCTAAAGCATCTGCGACATGAATGTCAGCTCGCCCTCAAAGGCAGAAATATCCCAGACATCCACCGTATAACTTCCTGGCGCCCACAGCACCACGTGCAAGTGTCATGGTAGGTTCACCTTGAAACACGGTTGCAGGCACATGGGGTAGACATGGTGGTAAGAATGAAGAAGAAACCTTTTGATGCGAACATCAGTAAAGTTGGGGTTTGATTGAACATTGCGTGTGTGTTTTCTGAGCTGGCAATATTTTTTATTCTTTATATTGCACGGCAATGAATGGAATGAAGCTTTCCCTGGGAGCAGTTGGAATCGAATGCAATTGGAAGCAGTGGGCCATTGCAACGGGACATCCACTGAATTAAGCACTCTGTTGCTGGAAACAGTCTCTAATGACTTGCTGCAGCGTTTCTCTTGCTGCTGGTAAAGTGGAAAATATTGCATCAGTGCAGCTCACTGAGCAGTACCCGTGAATCCTGGGAAATCAGAAATGCTCAGACTCTGCTATCCAAATTCAGTTCACATCACGTCACAGCTAAGGGCAAAAATATGAAGTGCCATCTCAGGCTTTTTGGAGAGGCTGAGGCATTCCAGTTAGAAACATTCCGCAAAGTACTAAAAAAGACAATTCAGCAGATAAATGTAGTCATGTTCTTGTGATATATGTAATTTGTTTAATGTTTTATTTTGTTTAAATATCAACAACAACTTGTATTTATACAGCACCTTTAAAGTAGTAAAACATTCCGAGGCGCTGCACAGCAGTGTTATAAGACGAAACAAATAAATTTGACACTGAGCCACATAAGAAGATTTAACGGAATATGATCAACATTTGGTTAAAGAGGTAGGTTTTAGGAGCGTCTTAAAGGAGGAGAGAGGGGTAGAGAGGCGGAGAGTTTAGGGAGGGAGTTCCAGAGTTTGGGGCCCAGGCAGCTGAAGGCACGGCCGCTGATGGTTGATGGATTACAATCAGGGAAGCTCAAGAGGGCAGAATTAGAGGATTGCAGACATCTCGGGGGGTTGTGAGGCTGAAGATTACAGAGATAGGGATAAACCATTATTTGATGCATAGAAATTTCAGTTGGAGGAAAAATAGTGCATGGAAAATTTTCAGAAAGTATTTTGAGTGATTTTTGGAAAAGAGAGTTAATGCAAGACCAACCAGTGACCAGGTTGCACAATAACGTGATGGCGAATAGTTGCCATTATCAATGTGAACATTGGAATTTGAGGAAATGCAAAAAGTCGACCCAAAGATGTGACAGAAACTTGACAACAGGAAGTAAGGTTTTGTAGGCAGGAAATGCACGCAGATTATAACAGGATAAAGTACAGATGGTGAACACAGCTAAGGTTACGTACAACGGGGTCGTTATGCGGTTTCTAACGCCACCCATTAGTGCCGGAGACGGGTGGCTAAATCCTTACCGTCGGCAGCGACCGGATTTCCCGGCTCACGAGAAATCTACTTGGACAGTGGGGGCGGGGCCAAGACGTACCGCTGCACGCCCAGGTGCCGCCCACGTGCTGATGTCATCGAACGTGCAACGTCCCCTTGGCACTGCAGCTGCGAGATTCGGTGAGTACGGTGGCCCTACCGGAAGGCGTCGGTATAGCCTGGGGAAGGTGGCGGGAAATTGGGGATACCGGGGTGGGAGCATCCAGGGATCAAGGTAGGTGGTTATGTTTATGATTTTTAGCATTTAGGTATTAATGGGACCAGGGGGGGAAGGGTGAGGGAAATAGTCGGAAACTTATTTTTCATTATTTTCATCGAGCATCAATATAATAAAACAGTTATTTATATATTTTGTAAAACCATTTACAGCAAGCTGTGTTAATTTAAGTCCTTGATATCTTTGGGATGAGCCAAGAATAAAGTGGTTCCGAGCCAAATTAGGTATCACATACAGAAAAGTTCTACCTATAAACCTATAACCTAATCTAATATTTGCACAAAAGATCAATTGTAAATCCATTTGCCACACAGCACGTTGTCTCTGTACTCTTGCAGTTTTGTGAAGATCTCAAATGTTTGAGCAAAATGCCATCACTGAAGTCAGCAGAGATGCTGAGTCTGGGTCATATATCTTAAAGTAAAATGCTGATGAGAAAATGAGCATTAATATCCAAAATGAATTCCTACACAGCCAGCACTGGAAAATCCTAGGTGCCAGATCGTGACTGCCTATTCCCGAGGTATCCTTTCCTGCTAATTCCTCACAGAGCGATCATTTGTGGGAATTTTACTGTAGATTGGAAGAGGTGTTCACTAATAATGTGTATTTCCAAATTTGGAATAGTATTGAGAAAAATTACAACCATCCCTGAAATTAGAATTAGAAACCTTCTAAATATAGCTGGATTTTTCTAAGTGGATCATGATTTCAGCTCCACTATCTGAGGTATTAAGCTTGTGTAGAACATTAGAGCTTTGGGAGTCGAAATTGCCCCTTTTTGCGATGTCTGTTAACATCTCTGATGCGTGAAACACTTTTCGGCAGGGGGGAGAGGAGGGGAGAGCGGAGGGGGGAGGGGGAGAGGGGGGGGAGAAAGGAGCGGGGAGGGGGGAGGAAGGCAGTGACGAGAGCGGGAGAGTCCGTGACGAGTGTGGGAGAGTCCGTGACGAGAGTGGGAGAGTCCGTGAGTTCCGGGGAGTCTGCGTTCAGGAGGTCAGCGATTCTGTAGGTCCTGAGGTCGGTGAGTCGGGAGTTCGGAGGCCGGGAGGTCATTGAGGTGAGTTGGTGAGTAGCTCTCTTTTCTCTATTTCTTTTTAAGTAGATTTTAAACTAGATAAGTCTAACTAGAGGGATAGTAGTGCAGTTCAGTCCTGCGGCATGTGGGAAGTCCTGGATGCTTCACGCGACCTAGACAACCATGTGTGCAGGAGATGTCTTCAGCTTCAGCTACTCGAGCTCTGCGTTTTGGAGCTGGAGCAGCGGCTGGAATCACTATGCTGCATCCGCGAGGCTGAGAGCTACGTGGATAGCATGTTTCAGGAGGTGGTTACTGTTATGTGTGAATAAACTGGATACTGTGAGCCCAAAGTAAAGTGTGACCGTAGTCTTTTATTGCAAGTCTCCAGAGTGCTGGTCTCCAGCCTGTGAGGCCTCCTTAAGTACCTATGCTCCCAAGGATTGTGGGATCCCTTGGGACTCCAGGGAATGAGCACTCTGGTGGCTGTACAAGATATATACAAGTTTACATATATAACAACACTCCCCCGCCCCCCTCCCAAAGTCAACAGTGTAACTATTTACAAGGTGAGTCGATCAGGGGCCTTTCTTTCCGTGGTTGATTGTCTCGGTGAAAATGCTGGTTTTGGTGAATCGTTTGTTGGGCCCTCACTGGGTTGCTGTGCAACTGGCCTTGCTGGGCTGCCTGGTGTGGTGAGTACTGCTGGGCTGCTACAGGTCATGGGTTGTGCTTCGTGGTCAACCGTGGTGCTGGTTGCCACTGGTGTGTATGTTGGGGGGTCAAAGAAGGTAGGGTCCAAGGTGGGTTGCTCTGGATAGTCCGTGAATCTGAGTTTGATTTGATCCAAGTGTTTCCGGTGAATGAGTCCATTTGAAAGTTTGACCTGAAACACCCTGCTCCCTCATTGGCCACGACAGTGCCGGGAAGCCACTTGGGACCTTGTCCATAATTCAATACAAATACAGGATCATTGATTTCAATTTTGCGTGACACATTTCGGCTATCATGATATGTGCTTTGTTGTAGTCGCCTGCTCTCTACCTGTTCATGTAGATCAGGGTGAACTAACGAGAGCCTTGTCTTAAGTGCCCTTTTCATGAGCAGTTCAGCAGGTGGAATACCAGTGGACGAATGAGGTCTTGTGCGGTAACTAAGCAGGACTTGGTATAGGCGAGTCTGCAGTGAGCCTTCAGTTACCCTCTTCAAGCTCTGCTTGATGGTTCGCACTGCTCTCTCTGCCTGGATGCTGGTTTGAATGGGGCAGATGTAAAATGTTTGATCCCGTTACGGGTCATGAAGTCTTTGAACTCGGCACTGGTAAAACATGGCCCGTTATCGCTCACAAGAACATCAGGAGTCCGTACGTGGCAAACATGGCCCGCAGGCTTTCAGTGGTGGCAGCGGATGTGCTTGCCGACATTATCTAACATTCAATTTATTTGGAGTACGCATCGACAACCACAAGCATAATTTTACCCAAAAATGGGCCTGTATAGTCGACGTGGACCCTGGACCACCGTTTGGAGGGCCAAGACCATAAACTTAGCGGCGCCTCCCCTGGTGCATTGCTTAACTGCGAGCATGTGTTACATTTATGCACGCAGGACTCTAAGTCCGCATCGATACCGAGCCACCACGTGTGGGATCTGGCTATCGCTTTCATCGTTATGATGGCTGGGTGGTTACTGTGGAGGTCATTGATGAAAGTGTCCCTGCCCTTCTTGGGGACCACTACCCGATTATCCCACAGAAGACAGTCTGCCTGTATAGACATTTCATCTTTGCACCGCTGGTACGGCTTTTATCTCTTCCTGCATTTCCACTGGGACACTGGACCAGCTCCCGTGAAGTACACAATTTCTTACTAGGGACAGTGAGGGGTCCTGGCTCGTCCAGGTTCTAATCTGTCGGGCTGTGACGGGTGATTGCTCACTCTCGAATGCTTCCATTACCATGACTAAATCTGTGGGCTGCGCCATTTCCACCCCCGTGGTGGGCAATGGCAGCCTACTGAAAGCATCGGCATAGTTTTCTGTGCCTGGCCTGTGGCGGATGGCGTAGTTGTATGAGGACAACGTGAGCGCCCATCTCTGGATGCGGGCCGATGCATCCGTATTCATCCCCTTGCTCTCCGAAAACAGGGATATTCGTGGCTTATGGTCAGTTTCCAATTCAAATTTTAGCCCAAACAGATATTGATGCATTTTCTTTACCCCACAGATACACGCTAACGCTTCTTTTTCAATCATGCTGTAGGCTCTCTCAGCCTTAGACAGACTCCTGGATGCATAAGCAACCAGTTGCAGTTTCCCAGAATCATTCGCTTGTTGCAATATACACCCGATGCCATATGCCGACGCATCACATGCTCGTACCAAACGCTTTCGTGGATCATACAAGACAAGCAATTTGTTTGAGCATAAATTTTTCTACTTTTTACAAAGGCATTTTCTTGGCTTTTTCCCCATACCCATTCATCTTCTTTATGCAGTAAGGTGTGCAGTGGTTCTAACAGTGTGCTGAGACCCGGTAAGAAGTTACCAAAGTAGTTCAGGAGTCCTAGAAACGACCGCAGCTCCATCACGTTCTGTGGTCTCGGTGCGTTCTCGATTGCCTCCGTCTTTGAATCGGTGGGCCTGATGCCATCCGCCGTGATCCTCCTCCCAGGAACTCCACTTCAGGCACCAGGAAAACGCACTTCGAGCGTTTTAACCTGAGCCCCATGCGGTTGAGCCGACTAAGTACCTCCTCCAGGTTTTGCAGATGCTCAACTGTGTCCCGACCTGTGACCAAGATGTCGTTCTGGAAGACAACGGTGCGTGGGACCACCTTCAGTAAGCTTTCCATATTTTTCTGGAATATCGCCGTGGCTGATTGAATTCCAAACATGCATCTGTTATAAATGAAGAGACCTTTGTGCGTATTGATGCAGGTGAGGCCATTCGATGATTCCTCCAGCTCCTGCTTCATGTATGCCAAAGTCAAGTCCAGCTTTGTGAACGTCTTTCCTCCCGCCAGCATAGCAAAAAGGTCTCAACCTTCGGTAGTGGGTATTGATCCTGCAGGGAGAAATGATTGATAGTTACTTTGTAATCACCACAGATTCTGACAGTGCCGTCTCCCTTGAGGACTAGAACAATCGGACTGGCTCACTCGTTGAA
Source organism: Pristiophorus japonicus (assembly GCF_044704955.1). Classification (NCBI taxonomy): domain Eukaryota; kingdom Metazoa; phylum Chordata; class Chondrichthyes; family Pristiophoridae; genus Pristiophorus; species Pristiophorus japonicus. The sequence continues at coordinate 90,106,943 of NC_091991.1, read as the reverse complement.
TTCGATCGGCGAAATGATGCCCTCTCTTTGCAGCCGGTCGAGCTCGATCTCTACCCTTTCTCTCATCATGTATGGTACTGCTCTCGCCTTGTGATGGAAGGGTCGTGCCCCCGGAATTAGGTGGATCTGCACTTTTGCTCCTTGGAACATCCCGATGCCTGCTTCGAACAGCGAAGGGAACTTGTTTAAGACCTAGGCACACAAAGTGTCATCAGTGGATGAGAACGCTCGGACATCATCCCAGTTCCAGCGTATCTTTCCCAGCCAGCTCCTGTCCAGCAGCGTGGGACCATCGCCCGGTACCACCCAGAGTGGTAGCTTGTGCACCACTCCATCGTAGGAGACCTTTACAGTAGCACTGACAATTACGGGAATCAGTTCCTTTGTGCAAGTTCTCAGTTTCGTGCGACTGGGAGTAAAGACTGGCCTTGAGGCCTTGCTGCACCACAATTTTTCAAAAGTCTTTTTGCTCATAATGGACTGGCTCCATTGTCCAGCTCCATTGACACCGGGAGTCCATTTAGTTCAACATGCAGCATTATCGGGGGACACTTTGTGGTGAATGTGTGCACCCCATATACCTCTGCCTCCTCGGTCTGAGGCTCTGGTTCATCGTGATCCACCATGGATCTGTCCTCCTCTGCAACATGGTGGTTTGCAGGATTAACAGGGTTTGCAGCTAGCCTGCACACGTTGGAGGTGTCCCATTGTTCCACAGCCCTTGCAAACGTACTCTTTGAAGTGGCATGAATGGAAACGATGATCACCCCCGCAGCGCCAACAAGGTGTTAATGACCTTGCATTCATCATCCTTGATGTTGGACACTGAGACACCTGCGGAAGTGCAGCTGCAGGCATGTGTGACCTTCGCTGTACGTTGCGATTTGAAAACAACATCACTTTGTTCACAGTACTTGTAGCAGCACTTGTGTGCTGAGAGATTTGCTTAGCATTGTCACTGGTGGCAATGAATGCCTGGGCTATCGCCATGGCCTTACTCAAGTTTGGGATCTCTACAGTTAAAAGTTTGCGAAGTATCACTTCATGGCCAATGCCAAATACGAAAAAGTCTCTGAGCATATGCTCCAAATGTCATTCAAATTCGCAATGTCCTGCAAGGTGTCTTAGCTCGGCGACATAACTCACCACTTCCTGGCCTTCAGACCTTTTGTAGGTGTGGAACCGGCGTAGAGCCACCAGAATGCTTTCCTTCAGGTTCAGATGCTCCCGGACCAGTGTGCACAAATTATCGTACGATCTCTCTGTGGGTTTCACTGGAGCAAGCAGATTTTTCATGAGGCCATACGTTGGTGCCCCGCAGACGGTGAGGAGAATTGCCCTTTATTTAGCAGTGTTCGCTTCTCCTTCCAGCTCGTTGGCCACGAAGTATTGGTCGAGTCGCTCCACAAAGGTTTCCCAATCATCTCCCTCCGAGAATTTCTCCAGGATGCTCACTGTTCTCTGCATCGGTGGGTTCGTAATCTGTATCTCGTCACCAGTTCTTATGTATGAATAAAGAGTCTGACTGGATACTATGAGCTCAAAGTAAAGTGTGACTGTAATCTTTTATTGCAGGTCTCCAGAGTGCCTCTCCAGCCTGTGAGGCCTCCTTAAGTACCTGTGCTCCTAAGGGATTGTGGGATCCCTTGGGACTCCAGGAGATGAGCCCTCTGGTGGCTGTACAAGGTAAATACAAGTTTACATATATAACAGTTGCCCCACAGCTTAGAGGTATGCAGGTAGAGGAGAGGTTGGTGACCACCAGATGTAGTAAGTGAGCTGGGCAGGTAGTGCAGGAGTCCCCCCGTGAGTCCATCTCACTTTAAAACCGATGTTCACTTCTGAGTATCGGTAAGGATGATGGTGCTTCTGGGGAGTGCAGCCAGAGCCAATCCCAAGGCACCATGGGTGGCTCAGCTCCACAGGGGGAAGGGACGAAGAACAAAAGAGCCCTAGTGATGGGGGATTCTATAGTTAGGGGAACAGACAGGCGTTTCTGCGACCGTAGACGTGACTCCCGAATGGTTTTGTGCCTCCCCGGTGCCAGGGTCAAGGATGTCACAGAGCGGATGCAGGGCATCCTGGGGGGCGGCTGGGGGTGGGGGGAGGGTAAACAGCTGGAGATCATGGTCCATATCGGGACAAATGACATAGGTAAAATGAGGGATGATGTCCTACAGGAAGAATTCAGGGAGCTAGGAAGAAAATTAAAGGGTAGGACCTCAAAGGTGGTAATCTCCGAGTTACTACCGGTGCCACGTGCTAATGAGTACAAGAATAGAAGGATAAAGAGGATGAACACGTGGTTGGAAAATTGGTGTAGGAGGGAGGGCTTTAAATTCTTGAGGCATTGGGACTGCGTCTGGGGGAGGTGGGACCTGTACAAACCGGACGGATTGCACCTCAACAGCGCCGGGACCAATATCCTCGTAGAAAGTTTGCTAGTGCTGTTGGGGAGAGTTTAAACTAGCTTGGCAGGGGGATGGGAACTGGAGAACGAATTCAAAAAGGAAGGAAGTAAAGCAGAAGTTGGATAGTAAGAACCTAGAAAGCGAATCTGTAAGACAGAGGAAACAGGGCTTAGTGTGTAGTAAGCAAGGAGGTCTTCCTGTGCTGAATGTTATTTTCCTTTAATGCAAGGAGTAGAGTGAATAAGGCGGATGAGCTAAGAGCACAAGTAGATATTTGGGAGTATGACATTATAGCCATTACAGATACATGGCTGAAAGAGGGGCAGGTTTGGCAGATTAATATTCCTGGTTACAGGATTTTTAGACAAGATAGAGAGGGGGGTAAAAAGGCTGGGGGTGTGGGGTGTGGGGTGTCACGGTACTGATGAAATAAACTATTATAATGATGAGGAGGATGATATGTTAGAGGGATCAACTGAGGCAATATGGGTCGAATTGAAAAATAAAAAAGGAGCGCTCACACTGCTGGGCGTGTATTATAGACCCCCAAACAGTGGGAGGGAGATAGAGGAGCAAATATGTAGGCAAATTGCTGCAAAGTCTAAAAACCACAGGGTAGTAATAGTAGGGGATTTTAACTATCCAAATATTGCTTGGGACAAATTTAGTGTGAAGGGTATTGAGGGTGCGGAATTTTTGAAATGCATTCAAGAGAACTTTTTTAGTCAGCATGTAACAAGCCCATCACGAGATGGGGCGGTCTTGGATTTAGTTTTGGGGAATGAAGCTGGGCAGGTTGAAGGGGTATTAATGGGGGAGCATTTGGGTGCCAGTGACCATAATTCAGTCAGATTCAAGTTGGTTATGGATAACGGCAAGAATAGGCCTGGAATAAATTGGGGAAAAGCTAACTTTGCTAAGTTGAGGAATGATTTGACTACAGTGGATTGGAAACAGCAACTTGTCGGTAAATCAGTGTCGGAACAGTGGGAGGCATTCAAGGAGGAGATCCGGAAGGCTCAGGCCAAACATGTGCCCTTAAAGAAAAAGGCTGCGAAAAATAATTCTAGAGCCCCCTGGATGTCTAGGGACTTACAGGGGAGGAGTAAGAAAAAACGGGACGATTATGTCACATATCAACGGCTAAATACTTTAGAATCTTTAGAGGAATATAGAAAGTTAAGAGGCAAAATTAAAAAGGATATTAGAAATGCTAAGAGAGAGCATGAGAAATCCTTGACCAGTAAAATTAAGGAAAACCCTAAGATGTTCTATAGATATATTAAGAGTAAGAGGACAACTAAGTAAAAGGTAAGGTCTATTAGAGACCATGAGGGTAATCTTTGTTTGGAGGTGGAGATGTTGGTAGGGTTCTTAATGAATACTTTGCATCTGTTTTCACAAAGGAAAGGGGCAATGCAGATATTGATATCGAGGAGGAGTGTGATATTCTGGATGAAATAAATATAGTGAGAGAGGAAGTATGAAGGGGTTTAGTAGCTTTGAAAGTAGATAAGTCCCCAGGCCCGGATGAAATGCATTCCAGTTTGTTGAGCGAAGTAAAAGAGGAAATAGCAGAGGCCTTGATCATCATTTTCCAGTCCTCTTTGGATCTGGGCATGGTGCCGGAGGATTGGAGGACTGCTAATGTAGTGCCCTTGTTTAAGAAGGGAAAAAGGGATAGGTCTAGTAATTACAGGCCTGTGAGCCTAATGTCAGTGGTGGGGAAATTATTGGAAAAAATCCTGAAAGATAGGATAAATCTGCATTTGGATAGGCAAGGATTAATTAGGGGCAGTCAGCACGGATTTGTTAAGGCAAGATCGTGTTTGACTAACCTGATTTAATTTTTTGAGGAGGTAACTGTTATATATGTAAACTTGTATTTACTCTGTACAGCCACCAGAGGGCTCATCCCCTGGAGTCCCAAGGGATCCCATAATCCCTTGGGAGCACAGGTATTTAAGGAGGCTTCACAGGTTGGAGAGGCACTCTGGAGACCTGCAATAAAAGACTAAGGTCACACTTTACTTTGAGCTCACAGTGTTCAGTCTGATTCTTTCTCCATACATAACAGTAACCAAGAGGGTCGATGAGGGTAGTGCGTACGATGTAGTATATATAAATGTTAACAAGGCTTTTGATAAGGTCGCACATGGTAGACTGGTCACAAAGGTTAAAGCCCATGGGATCCAGGGCAAAGTGGCAAGTTGGATCCAAAATTGGCTTGGAGATAGGAAGCAAAGGGTAATGATTGATGGATGTTTTTGTGACTGGAAGGATGTTTCCAGTGGGGTTCTGCAGGGCTCAGTACTGGGTCCCTTGTTTTTTGTAGTATATATCAAAGATTTAGATTTGAATATCGGGAGCATGATTAAGAAGTTTGCAGACGACACTAAAATTGACTGTGCGGTTGATAATGAAGAGGAAAGTCATGGGCTGCAGGAGGATATCAATCTAGGTGGGCAGAGCAGAGGCAAATGGAATTTAATTCAGAGAAGTGTGAGGTGATGCAATTTGGGAGGGCTATTAAGGAAAGAGTATACACATTAGGCGGTAGGCCACTTAATAGTGTAGATGAACAAAGGGACCTTGGAGTGCTTGTCCACAGAACTCTTTTGGTTGGATAACGAAATAAATATTAAATCAAATGCCCCCAATCTGGGGGACACTCCAAACATTTTTCAAACTGCCCATTTTTTTTTTTGACTTTAAAAAAAAATTTTTTTTTTTGGGCCATCAAATCATTAATTCTACAAATGCCCCCTATAAAAGGGGAGGGGGACACTAAAACCTGCAATTAAAACAAATCAAACTGTAAAATAAATACAATCAAATGAAAATTTGGTTGCCGGGGGTAACGATGCACTCCAGTCCCTCCGGCGTCCACCTCTCGCAGAAGGCCGCGAGCGTACCGGTGGACACCGCGTGCTCCATCTCCAAGGACACCCTGGCGCGGATGTACGCGCGGAAGAGAGGCAGACAGTCAGGCTGAACGACCCCCTCGACCACCCGCTGCCTGGACCGGCTGATGGCACCTTTGGCCATGCCCAGGAGCAGTCCTACGAGGAGGCCCTCGGAACTACCCGCTCCTCTCCGCAGAGGGTGCCCAAAAATCAGGAGTGTGGGACTGAAGTGCAGCCAGAATTTCAGGAGCAGCCCCTTTAAATAATAAAACAGGGGCTGCAACCTCGTGCTTTCAGTAAAAACATGGAACACGGACTCTTCCAGACCGCAGAAATTGCAGGCGGTCTGGGAGCCCGTGAACCGGCTTAAAAATTAATTGCATGGCACTGCTCCGTGCACCACCCTCCAGGCCAAGTCCCCGATAAATAGTGGGAGGACTCCCGCGTAGAGTGCCCTCCATCGGGGACCCCCACCTCCTCCGGACGGCAAGATGGTACGCCATGGCGTGTCCGGACGGCAGGCGAGGATGGCAAAGTTGAGGGTGTGCAGGAGCAGCCCGTACAGGAAACCCCTCCCCGCGGAACTGAAAGGCACAGAGGGGATTTCCCCGAGGCGGCTCAAGTTGTGAGGCGCTGGCTCCCGAGGGAGGTTCCGGGGGTTTGGCGCCGATGAGGAATTCCATCCGGACGGGGGTCAGTTCGGACGGGATCTCCCCACGTGCTTGAGCCTCCTCGATGCACCTAACGGAGTCAGGGGCCAGAGCTGAATTTAGGCGCCGCGCCAGCGTGTCTGCCGCCATCCAGCCCGCTCCTCCGCCATTGAGCAGGTCCCTGACCCTGGTCACCTCACCAGCCACAGCCCTCTCATCCGACTGCCACCTAAAACCTCGGTCGTGGAGGTACGGATTCCTGAGCAGCGGTTCCTGCAGGACGGCCGCCACTCCAGCCGGTGGAGAGCTGCGCTTGGTGGAGACTTTGTTCCAGACCCTGGTGAGTTCCTTGTAAAAGACAGGCAGCTCCTGGAAGGCGGTCCTGACGCCCCCCAAGCTCACAAACAGGAGCTGCGTGTCGTAGTTGAGGCCGTGCTGCTGGCGGAAGAAATACGTCGCCAGAGCACGCCACCTAGGAGGGGGCTCGACGTAAAGGTATCTCTGCAGGGTCTTCTGTATCTTGGTGACAAACGCAGGGGGAGGGGTCAAAGTGACCAGCCGGTACCACAACGTGGCGGCCACCAGCTGGTTTATGACAAGCGCTCGACCCCTGTAGGACAGCACTCGGAGCAGTCCTGTCCAGTGCCCGAGGCGAGCGGCGACCTTGGCCTCCAGCTCTTGCCAGTTCGCCGGCCAGGCTTCCTCGTCGGGGCTAAGGTAGACTCCCAGATAGAGGAGATGGGTCGTGCTCCAGGCAAAAGGCCTGAGCTCCTCCGGCAGGGAGTCCACCTGCCACTGACCCACCAGGAGGAGGATGCGGCCGAGTAAATCTCCTGGCACTCACGCATCCTGCACAGGTCAGCGGGATCCTCTACCGCGAGGAGCACGTCATCGGCGTAAGCCGAGAGGACGACCTCCACGCCCGGCCCTTGCAGAGCCAGTCCCGTCAACCTCGTCCGCAGGAGGCGCAGGAAAGGCTCCATGCAGACGGCGTATAACTGGCCGGACATGGGGCATCCCTGGCGCACCCCTCTCCCAAAGAAAAGGGGCGCCATCAAGGACCCGTTAACCTTAATCAGACACTCTGCGGCGGCGTACAAAAGTCGGATCCGGGCGACGAAATGCGTCCCGAACCCGAAAGCGCGCAGAGTCCCGAACAGAAAGTCGTGATCCACCCTGTCGAACGCCTTCTCTTGATCGAGGGATAGGAAGGTGACTGACAGACCAGCCTCCTGGGAATGATGGATGAGGTCCCGGACCAGATGGATGTTATTGTGGATTGTCCGGCCCGGGACCGTGTAGGACTGGTCGGGGTGGATCATGTGGTCCAGCACGGCGCCAAGGCGAGCAGACATCGCCCTGGCGAAGATTTTGTAGTCCGTGCTGAGGAGGGAGACTGGGCGCCAGTTCTTAAGGAGGCGGAGATCGCCCTTCTTAGGCAGCAGGACGATGACTGCCCTGCACCAAGAGAGGAGCATCTCCCCGGCCGCCAGACTTTCCCCCAGGACCCGCGCGTAGTTGCCCCCCAGGACGTCCCAGAACGCCCTGTGGAACTCCACGGTCAGCCCGTCCAGCCCTGGGACTTTTCCCCTCGAGAGTCGGGTGAGGGCGCCGGTCAGCTCCGCCAGGCTTAGCGGAGCTTCCAGATTTTCGGCGCCCTCCGGGCCGACCTTCAGCAGGTCCTCCCACAAAACTCTACGCACTTCCTCGCTGGACGGCTCCGGAGAGAACAGGGCCCCGTAATATTCACGGGCCCTGTTGTTGACGCCCTCCGGATCCGAGATGAGAGAGCCGTCGTCGGCCAGCAGCGTCAAGAGCTGCTTACGGACACTCTGTCTTTTTTCCAGCGAGTAGAAGAAGGGGGAGCTGCGGTCCAGATCCCGCAGGAACCGGATCCGCGACCTCACGAATGCGCCTCGGGACCCGATGAGCTGCAGGTCCTTCAGCGCGGCCTTCTTCACTTCGTACACCGTCCGCAGGGCCGGGTCCTGGACGATTTGACCGAGACGGGACTCCAGGTCGAGCACCTCTTTTTCTAGGCGCCCGACCCTGGCCGCCCGCCTCTTGGTCGACCCCCTCGCGTACTCTTGACAGAAGACGCGGACGTGAGCCTTGTCCACGTCCCACCATAGCCTCAAGGAGGGGAAGCCCCCCTGCTTCCTTCTCCAGTCGGACCAGAATCGACGGAACGAGTCCTGGAACCGCACGTCCTCCAGCAGCTGGTTGTTAAAATGCCAGTACCCGGACCCCGTCCTCGCGCGGAGCGAAGCGAGCTCCGCCCACACCAGGTGGTGGTCCGAACACGGCACCGGCCGCATGGAGGCCACCGGGACGCAGGAAACCGGAGCGGTCCCTCGCCTCGAGGGTGCAGTTAAAATCCCCCCCGAGGACAATGCAGTCGCCGACGTCGACGGAGCCAAGAAGAGCGGACACTTCTTCGAAGAAGCGCGCTTGCTGCGGGCCGGGCTGAGGGGCGTACACGTTCATGAGATGGAGCGGCACGTCCCCCAGGCAAACCGTGACGTGCAGCAAGCGGCCTGGCACGGGCTCCTCGACCCACAAGATCTCCGGCTGAAAATGCGGGGCCAGCAAAATGGCCACCCCACAAGAAGTGGCGGTGAGGTGGCTCATGCGGACCTCTCCTTGCCATTCCAGGAGCCACGTGGCTTCGTCTCACGGAACGGTGTGGGTTTCTTGCAGGAAGCACACCGCATATTTCCCCTCCCACAGGAGCGAAAAATTGTTAAATCTACGGCGTGCCTCTCTGCCGCCGTTGATGTTGAGGCTGGCTATGGTTATCTTCACGACAAAAGCATAGTGCAACCTCTACCTAACCTATTGTGGGGGGGGGAGTGGAGTCGTTTGTTGACCTCCACTCCTTCAGCAGCTCAGCGAGAAATCTTTTGAGCCGGCGCAGCTCAAGACCTTGCGCCTTTGATAAGGGTCCGCCCGCGGCCATGGTTTTAGCGGCGGCGCGGACGGACGCGATGAGCAGCACCGGCTCGGACCATTTTCTTGCCCGTTCCCGAGCCCCTCTGCGGTAATGGTCAAGGGCTCGGGCACGGGCTCAGGGCACCCCGCACTCGCCGGTGACTGGGTTGGGCTGAGCGCGGTGATCAGACTGTCTGGCGCACTGAGGGGACCCGCCTCGAGATGTTTCGCCTTCCTCCGCGCCTTCTTTCCGGCCGGACGCTCTCTCTCCCCCCCACCGGAGGCCGTGAAAACGAAGGCCTCCGACAATGCCCGCGCACCCACGGCTCCCGGTACGCGGACGCAACTAGGGGGAGGGGTGGCCTTCGGTGGTTTGGCGGCCTTGGAGGCGGGGCAGTTCTTGCGAATGTGCCCCACCTCCCTACAGGCATGGCACCGCACGCCATCCGACGTCCAGAAGACGCGGTAGGCAGTCCCCTCGTGCACCACATTAAATGATCCCTCCGTCGTCTCCTCCTGCGCCAGCCGGACAAAGAGCTGGCGGCGGAAGGAGAACACGTGGCGCAGGCTGCTCTCCCTGAGGCCGAGCGGTATGGGGTTAATCCCTGACCTTACCTCCCCCAGTTGGTGTAGGTGAGGGAGGAGGAGCTCAGCGGGAACAAAGGGCGGGACGTTTGAAAGGATGACCCTCTGCGCGGTGGCCTCGAGAGGGTCCACCGGCAGGAACATCCCGCCCACCGTGAGCCCCTTTTCAAGGGCCAGGCACACCGCCCGCTCCGACCCCAGGAAGAACACGGCCTTCCCAGACATCTTGGAGGCTGCGACAATGGCCGAGTGGCCGACTACCCCAGCCATCGCCCGCACGCACTCCTCGATGCTCATTGTGGGGTGAGTGTAGCTTTTGACCCCGTGTTTCTTTGTTATTAGTCTGAAAGGTGGCAGGGCAGCAGGAGGTGGATGTGGACGCCGCCTGCGCATATGTCTTTGCTGGCCCTGCCACCGGCGTGGATGGGGTCGCCATCACGGGGTCCCTTTAAGGGCCACACCCACCCCAAATCACAGGCCTTAATGGTCTTAAATGGCCTCGTTGGTGTTTGAACAGAGGGAGCTCTGAAAGAGGCACACCCTAGTTGACGATTGGGGAGGGGCCTTGCTCCCTCTGCTCAGTTGTCTTAATTTAATTTTGATTAAGGAGGAAAGGGGCTCTCAGAGAGAGAGGGGAGAGACAGAGACAGTGACATAGAGAGAGAGAGAGAGAGAGTGGGGGGGTGGGAAAGAGGGAAGCTGTGAGGGCAGGTCTCCCCTCACAGTAATCGGTGGGTGTTTTCAGGGGGTGCACTCCCCAGATGATGGAAAAAACAAGACACAGTCTTATAGGATGGTCTTCGGGTGGGGGGAGAAGATGTCTTCACCTGGGGCAGCTGGAGCCACCCAGGCACACACTCCCAACGATGTTAAATAGGGTGATTACTCAGTCTTCAGCCAGGTAGCTCCAGCTGTCCAGGCTAGGCAATGGGGAAGGGGTGCTTCAGTGGTGTGTGGGGCCTAGCTGTAGGCAAGACCCCCACACACACTTACACACACACACACCCCCTGCGATGTTCCGGGCCTCGAAGAAATCTTCTTTTCTCCCCCCACCAATAAAACAATGTCCTTAGGGGAATGCACCAGTACACCCACCTGTCGAATGTTGTAGAGTCTCCCTCCTTCCACACAGGTTGTTGTTCTTTCCCCCTCTCTCCAACTCTCTGTAGAAGTGATAAAGTTGTTGAATTTTCTGCTCTCCTCCTCTCCCTCTGGATGGATTGTAATGAAGTAAGCCCCTTCCTCCTCTTCCTGGGCTGGTCTCAGGGTTCTCTCCAGGCTTTCAGGCAGGAGCTACAGCAGGGAGCTCCTTCCCTCACTGCTCCAGGCTCCAAATGATCAGGCCACGCCTCCAACAGCTCCACCCTTGTCCACAGATCCCTGAAAGTAGCAGGCCAGGTGGATAAAGTGGTTAAGAAGGCATACGGAATGCTTGCCTTTATTGGCTAAGGCATAGACTATAAGAGCAGGGAGGTTATGCTTAAATTGTATAATATTTTGTGTTAGGCCACAGCTGGAGTACTGCGTGCAGTTCTGGTCGCCGTATTATAGAAAGGACGTGATTGCACTCGAGAGAGTGCAGAGGAGATTTACTAGGATGCTGCCTGTAATGAAGAATCTTAGTTATGAGGACAGATCGGATAGGCTGCATTTGTTCTCATTGGAACAGAGAAGCTTGAGAGGAGTTCTCGTTGAGGTGTACAAAATATTGAGGGCCCTGGACATAGTGGATAGTAAGGGCTTATTTCCATTGGTGGCGGGGTCTATAACAAGGGGGCGTAGTTTTAAGGTGGTTGGTGGAAGTTTTAGAGGGGATTTGAGGGGGGCTTCTTTATGCAGAGGGTTGTGGGGATCTGGAACTCGCTGCATGGAAGAGTGGTGGATGCAGAAACCCTCCGCACTTTTAAGAGATGGTTGGGTGGGCACTTAAAGTGCAGTAACCTGCAGGGTTACGGACCTAGAGCTGGTAATTGGGATTAGACTGGATGACCTTTTGTTGGACGATGCAGATATAATGGTAAGTACAGCAGGGAATAGAATACGGCCAGGGTGATCTCCTGGACTAGTTTCGATCGCCTGGATGGGTTGGAGAGGAATTCTCCCAGCTTTTTTTCTCCCTAAATTGGCCTGGGTTTTTATCTGGTTTTTGCCTCTCCCAGGAGATCATATGGCTCCGGTTGGGGTGGAGTGTAGAATGTTTCAGTGTCAGGGGTGTCACACTTGTGTGGGGCAGAGTAGTTGGGCTGGATGCTCTTTGCCTTTCTGTCATTGTTCATTCTTCATACGTTTATATGTAACCTTCAGAGCTGCTGATCAAGGGCCATGTAGCTCTTTGTCGGCCGGCGTGGACACGATGGGGCGGAATGGCCTCCTTCTGCGCTGTAAATTTCTATATTTCTATGTTTCTAAGTGAGGCATGAGAGGGGGAGCAGAAGGAGTGGGGTGAGGGGAGGGGGAAAGTGGGAATTGGGGAGAGGGGAGGGAGAGGAGGGGGGAGGGGGAGAGGGGAGGGTTGAGGGGGTGAAGGGAGGGGCAGAGAGGGAGGAGGGGAGAGGGAAGGGGAGGGTGGGGGAAGGGGAGGGGGGAAGAGAAGGGAGAGGGATGTAGGAGGAGGTGGTAGAAGGGATGAGGGGAGAGAGGGAGAGGGAGGGAGGGGGAGGTGGGAGAGGGTGTTGGGGGGAGGAGGGAGAGGGAGCGAGGGGGAAGTGGGCGAGGGGGAGGTGGGAGAGGGGGAAGGGGGGAGAGGGGGAGGGGGGTTGTGATACAGCTCCCGGAAGCAGGAAGTCCTGTCTGAGTAGGTTACTGCCACCAATTGGGGTGCAGGACAATTTCTCTTGGTCTCTAAGTTTGATGTTGAAGCGCTCCTTAGCTTTTGGTGATGAGGCCCATGCCTGTAATGGAGTGGTGATAGAAAAAACTATTGGTGTCTTCAATGGTTGGTAGAAGAAGGGGCTAGGCATAAGGATCTTGGGGTAGGTGACCCAGCTGGCTCGGAGGCAGAGCAGATTAGAATCGAGCCTCTGGGAGACCATTACTTGGAGGATTCCTCAATGCCAGCTACAAGAGGGATCCGAATGCAAATAAATAAAGAAGATTTCTCATTATTTGAATCTGTTGCTCTGTCAGCATTACCATTCTTCCATTTTCTCCATGTTCAAGTCAAACCCAAACCATCCATGACAAACACAGCTGAGAACGTAACTGAACATAGACCTTTGCCCTTAGCAGACACTGCAAGACAATATAATCTTCCTAAATAACTGAGCACGAAATAAGTGCATGCTTTCTTTTATTATAACGAGCTTATAGATGAACATTGTAGACATTCTACTCTACCTTCGCACAATGCATACATATATGTTACAACACCGAAATTGGTCATTTGCACAACCAGTCCATGTTGCTGTTTACCCTCCATGCAAGCAAATAATCCTAATCACATTTACCCACCCTTCTTCCATCTCCCTTTATCCTCTTTTTTGTCATCACACATCCTATCTTATCTTGAATATTGACATTGGCCAGAATTTTTACCGTGGAGTCGGGGTCGGGTGTGTGCGGGATGCATAGTGGGTTGGGAACACGATGTTCTGCTCCGCGTATTCTTCTGGACGACTTTAACTTCATGGTCCCACTTAAAGCAGCCATGCGCATTTCCCGGCCCAAATAAATGGAGCAGGTCTGATGACTCGTGTCCAGTGCTGATATTTAAAGCAGCCTTGCAAACATCTCATTTGAAGGCTGCTAGAGCAGTGTGGAAGGTGAAATAGAAAGGGCTGTTCCAAATTATCAATGATGGATCCTCAAAGGCAGAGGGCTGCATCCCGATTTTCTGATGCATCGTTGCATATATAAGAACATAAAAAAGCAGCATTTGGCCCCTCGAGCCTGCTCCGCCATTCAATAAGATCATGGCTGATCTAATCCTGGCCTCTTATCCATTTCCCTACCCCCCGCCCCATAACCCTCGATTCCCTTATCATTCAAAAATCTGTCTATCTCCACCTTAAATACATTCAAAGACCCAGCCTCCACAGCTCTCTGGGGCAAAGAATTCCAAAGATTCACAACACTCTGAGAGAAGAAATTCCTTCTCATTTCCGTTTTAAATGGGCGACCCCTTATTCTGAAACTATGCCCCCTAGTTCTAGATTCCCCCACGAGGGGAAACATTCTCTCTGCATTTACCTTGTCAAGCCCTCTCAGAATCTTATACGTTTCAATAAGATCACCTCTCAGTCTTCTAAACTCCAATGAGTACAGGCCCATCCTGCTCAACCTTGCTTCATATGACAACCCCTTCATCTCAGGAATCAACCTCGTGAACCTTCTCTGAACTGTCTCCACTGCAAGTGTATCCCTCCTTAAATAAGACCAAAACTGTACGCAGTACTCCAGGTGTGGCCTCACCAATACCATGTACAGTTGTAGCAGGACTTCGCTACTTTTGTACTCTATCCCCCTTGCAATAAAGGCCAACATTCCATTTGCCTTCCTGATTACTTGCTGTACCTGCCTACTAACTTTTTGTGTTTCATGTACAAGGACCCCCAGGTCCCTCTGTACTGCAGCATTTTCAAATCTCTCCCCATTTAAGAACATAAGAACATAAAAATATAAGAAATAGGAACAGGAGTAGACCATTTGGTCCCCCGAGCCTGCTCTGCCATTCAATAAGATCATGGCTGATCTGATCATGGACACAGCTCCACTTCCCTGCCCGCTCCCCATAAACCTTCATTCCCTTATCTCTCAAAAATATTTCTATCTCCGCCTTAACTATATTCAATTACCCAGCCCCCACAGCTCTCAGGGTCAGAGGATTCCACAGATTTACAATCTCTGAGAGAAGAAATTCCTCCTCATCTCAGTTTTAAATGGGCGGCCCCTTATTCTGAAACTATGACCCCTAGTTCTAGATTCCCCCATGAGGGGAATCATCCTCTCTGCATCCACTTTGTCAAGCCCCCTCAGTATCTTATACGTTTCAATAAAATCACCTCTCATTCTTCTAAACTCCAGTGGGTATAGGCCCAACCCACTCAACCTTTCTTCATACGTCAACCCCTTCATCTCAGGAATCAACCGAATGAACCTTCTCTGAACTGCCTCCAATGCAAGTATATCCTTCCTTAAATAAGGAGCCCAAAATTGCATGCAGTACTCTTGGCGTGGCCTCAGCAATACCTTGTACAGTTGGAGTAGGACTTCTCTGCTTTTATACTCCATCCCCTTTGCAATAAATTCCATTTGCCTTCCTGATTATTTGCTGTACCTGTACTCTGACCTGCTGCATTTTGCAATTTTTCTCCATTTAAATAATAATTTGCTTTTTTATTTTTCCTGCCAAAGTGGATAACCTCACACTTTCCCACATTATACTCCATCTGTCAAATGTTTGCCCATTCATTTAGCCTGTCTATATCCCTTTGAAGATTTTTTGTGTCCTCCTCACAACTTGCTTTCCCACCCATCTTTGTATCATCAGCAAACTTGACTACATTACACTCGGTCCCTTCATCCAAGTCATTAATATAATTGTACATAGTTGAAGCTCCAGTACTGATCCCCACTAGTTACCGTTTGCCAACCGGAAAATGACCCATTTATCCTGACTCTCTGTTTTCTGTTAGTTAGCCAATCCTCTATCCATGCTAATATATTACCCCCAACCCTGTAAACTCTTATCTTGGCACCTTTATTGAATGCTTTCTGGAAATCTAAATACACCACATCCACTGGTTCCCCTTTATCCACTCTGCTCATTACATCCAGCAAATTTGACAAACATGATTTTCATTTCATAAAACCATGCTGACTCTGCTTGACTGCATTTCCAAATGTCTTGCTACTATTTCCTTCATAATGGATTCCAGCATTTTCCCAATGACAGGTGTTAGGCTAACTGGTCAAAAGTTTCCTGCTTTCTGGCTCCCTCCTTTCTTAAATAGGGGCGTTACATTTGTGGTTTTCCAATCCACTGGGACCTCTCCAGAATCTAAGGAATTTTGGTAGATTACAGCCAATGCATCCACTATCTCTGCAGCCACTTCTTTTAAGACCCAAGGAGGTAGGCCATCAGGTACAGGGGACTTGTCCACCTTTAGTCCCATTAGTTTGCCTAGTACTTTGGGGCCAAGTTTCGGCCTGAGTTGCTCCTGTTTTTTTGGAGCAACTGGTTTAGAATGGAGTATCTTAGAAATTGCAATTCTCGACATTTAGTTTGCTCCAGCTCTAGTCAGTTAGAACAGTTTCAGTTTGGAAAATATTTTTTTTTTCAAAAGGGGGCGTGTTCGGCTACTTATGCCCATTTTGAAAGTTTAGGCAGTGAAAACTTACTCCAAACTAACTTAGAATGGAGTAAGTGTAGATTTTTGTACGCTCAGAAAAACCTTGTCTACATTTAGAAAATCAGTCGTAGGTTACAAATCAGGCGTAGGGAATGGGGGGTGGGGGGGGGGGGTTTAAAGGGAAGTTTACAAACATTAAACACTTCAGTTTTACAAATAAAGAGCCATCATCAATAATAAATGATAAATACATCAATAAATCAATCAATAAATCAATCAAAAAAATTAATAAAAAATTAAAAAATTATTAAATCAATAAATAGAAACATAGAAACATAGAAAATAGGTGCAGGAGTAGACCATTCGGCCCTTTGAGCCTGCACCGCCATTTAATGAGTTCATACAACTTCAGTACCCCATTCCTGCTTTCTCGCCATACCCCTTGATCCCCCTAGTAGTAAGGACTACATCTAACTCCTTTTTGAATATATTTAGTGAATTGGCCTCAACAACTTTCTGTGGTAGAGAATTCCACAGGTTCACCACTCTCTGGGTGAAGAAGTTTCTCCTCATCTCGGTCCTAAATGGCTTACCCCTTATCCTTAGCCTGTGACCCCTGGTTCTGGACTTCTCCAACATTGGGAACATTCTTCCTGCATCTAACCTGTCTAAACCCATCAGAATTTTAAACGTTTCTATGAGATCCCCTCTCATTCTTCTGAACTCCAGTGAATACAAGCCCAGTTGATCCAGTCTTTCTTGATATGTCAGTCCCGCCATCCCGGGAATCAGTCTGGTGAACCTTCGCTGCATTCCCTCAATAGCAAGAATGTCCTTCCTCAAGTTAGGAGACAAAACTGTACACAATACTCCAGGTGTGGCCTCACCAAGGCCCTATACAACTGTAGTAACACCTCCCTGCCCCTGTACTCAAATCCCCTTGCTATGAAGGCCAACATGCCATTTGCTTTCTTAACCGACTGCTGTACCTGCATGCCAACCTTCAATGACTGATGTACCATGACACCCAGATCTCGTTGCACCTCCCCTTTTCCTAATCTGTCACCATTCAGACAACAGTCACTCTCTCTGTTTTTACCACCAAAGTGGATAATCTCACATTTATCCACATAATATTTCATCTGCCATGCATTTGCCCACTCACCTAACCTATCGAAGTCACTCTGAAGTCTCATAGTATCCTCCTCGCAGCTCACACTGCCACCCAACTTAGTGTCATCCGCAAATTTGGAGATACTACATTTAATCCCCTCGTCTAAATCATTAATGTACAATGTCAACAGCTGGGGCCCCAGCACAGAACCTTGTGGTACCCCACTAGTCACTGCCTGCCATTCTGAAAAGTACCCATTTACTCCGACTCTTTGCTTCCTGTCTGCCAACCAGTTCTCAATCCATGTCAGCACACTACCCCCAATCCCATGTGCTTTAACTTTGCACATTAATCTCTTGTGTGGAATCTTGTCGAAAGCCTTCTGAAAAGTCCAAATACATCACATCAACTGGTTCTCCCTTGTCCACTCTACTGGAAACATCCTCAAAAAATTCCAGGAGATTTGTCAAGCATGATTTCCCTTTCACAAATCCATGCTGACTTGGACCTATCATGTCACCTCTTTCCAAATGCGCTGCTATGACATCCTTAATAATTGATTCCATCATTTTGCCCACTACCGATGTCAGGCTGACCGGTCTATAATTCCCTGTTTTCTCTCTCCCTCCTTTTTTAAAAAGTGGGGTTACATTGGCTACCCTCCACTCC
Source organism: Pristiophorus japonicus (assembly GCF_044704955.1). Lineage (NCBI taxonomy): Eukaryota > Metazoa > Chordata > Chondrichthyes > Pristiophoridae > Pristiophorus > Pristiophorus japonicus. The sequence goes on along the minus strand of NC_091991.1, from coordinate 90,089,387 downwards.
ATAGGAACTGATCCAGCGTCTATGGAATGTTGGAAAATGAGTGTCAATGCATCCGCTATTTCCAAGGCCACCTCCTTAAGTACTCTAGGATGCAGTCCATCAGGCCCCGGGGATTTATCGGCCTTCAATCCCATCAATTTCCCCAACACAATTTCCTGACTAATAAGGATTTCCCTCAGTTCCTCCTTCTTACTAGACCCTCTGACCCCTTTTATATCCGGAAGGTTGTTTGTGTCCTCCTTAGTGAATACCGAACCAAAGTACTTGTTCAATTGGCCTGCCATTTCTTTGTTCCCTGTTATGACTTCCCCTAATTCTGACTGCAGAGGACCTACGTTTGTCTTTACTAACCTTTTTCTCTTTACATAGCTATAGAAACTTTTGCAGTCCGTCTTAATGTTCCCTGCAAGCTTCCTCTCGTACTCTATTTTCCCTGCCCTAATCAAACCCTTTGTTCTCCTCTGCTGAGTTCTAAATTTCTCCCAGTCCCCGGGTTCACTGCTATTTCTGACCAATTTGTATGCCACTTCTTTGGCTTTAATACTATCTCTGATTTCCCTTGATAGCCACGGTTGAGCCACCTTCCTTTTTTTATTTTTACGCCAGACAGGGATGTACAATTGTTGTACCCTCTAAATGTCTGCCATTGCCCATCCACAGTCAACCCCTTAAGTATCATTTGCCAATCTATCCTAGCCAATTCACGCCTCATACCTTCAAAGTTACCCTTCTTTAAGTTCTGGACCATGGTCTCTGAATTAACTGTTTCATTCTCCATCCTAATGTAGAATTCCACCATATTATGGTCACTCTTTCCCAAGGGGCCTCGCACAACGAGATTGCTAATTAATCCTCTCTCATTACACAACACCCAGTCTAAGATGGCCTCCCCCCTAGTTGGTTCCTCGACATATTGGTCTAGAAAACCATCCCTTATGCAATCCAGGAAATCCTCCTCCACCGTATTGCTTCCAGTTTGGTCAGCCCAATCTCTATGCATATTAAAGTCACCCATGATAACTGCTGCACCTTTATTGCATGCACTCCTAATTTCCTGTTTGATGCCCTCCCCAACATCACTTCTAACGTTTTTTGCCCTTTGGTGTTCTGCAGCTCTACCCATATAGATTCCACATCATCCAAGCTCATGTCCTTCCTGACTATTGCCTTAATCTCCTCCTTAACCAGCAATGCTACCCCACCTCCTTTTCCTTTTATTCTATCCTTCCTGAATGTTGAATACCCATGGATGTTGAGTTCCCAGCCCTGATCATCCTGGAGCCACGTCTCTGTAATCCCAATCACATCATATCTGTTAACATCTATTTGCACAGTTAATTCATCCAACTTATTACGGATACTCCTTACATTAAGACACAAAGCCTTCAGGCTTGTTTTTTTAACATCCTTTGTCCTTTTAGAATTATGATGTTTTATTTCTTGCCTTTGTTTACTCGGCCTTCCACTATTGCTTTTTACCTTTCTACCATCTGTTTCTGACTCCATATTACTTCGCCCTATCTCGCTGCATAGGTTCCCATCCTTGTGCCATATTAGTTTAAACACTCCCGAACTGCATTAGCAAATGTTAGCCCCAGGACATCAGTTCCAGTCCTGCTCAAGTGCAGACCATCCCTTTTGTACAGGTCCCACTTCCCTCAGAACTGGTTCCAATGTCCCAGGAATTTGAATCCCTCCCTCTTGCACCACTGCTCAAGCCACGTATTTATTCTAACTATCCTGCTCCCTCTACTCTGATTAGCACGTGGCACTGGTAGCAATCCAGAGATTACTACCTTTGAGGTCCTACTTTTTAATTTAACTCCTAGCTCCCTAAATTCAGCTTGTAGGACCTCTTCCCGCTTCTTACCTATATCGTTGGTACCTACATGTACCACAATAACTGGCTGTTCACCCTCCCTCTCCAGAATGCTCTGCAGCTGCTCCGAGACATCCTTGACCCTTGCACCAGGGAGGCAACATACCATCCGAGAGTCTCGGTTGCGGCCGCAGAAACTCCTATCTGTTCCCCTTACAATAGAGTCCCCTATCACTGTAGCTCTCCCACTCTTTTTCCCACCCTTCTGTGCAGCAGAGCCACCCACGGTGCCATGAACCTGGCTGCTGGTGCCTTCCACTGGTAAGTCATCTCCCCAAACAGTATCCAAAATGGTATATCTGTTTTGGAGGGAGATGACCGCAGGGGACTCATACACTACTTTCCTGCTCTTGCCTTGTCTCTTGGTCACCCATTCACTATCTGTCCTAACCCTTAACTGCGGTGTGACCAACTCACTAAATGTGCTATCCACAACATTCTCAGCATCGCGTATGCTCCAGAGTGAGTCCATCCGCAGCTCGAGTGCCGCCATGCTGTCTGTCAGGAGCTGCAGCTGGACACACTTCCCGCACACATAGTAGTCAGGGACACTGGAAGCGTCCCTGACTTCCCACATAGCACAGGAAGAGCATGACATGGGTCCGAGCTCTCCTGCCATGACTTAACCCTTAAATTAATTTACTTACTAAAATTAACTTAAACACCAAACAGCTACTTAGTAGTTCGCTGCCAATTAAACCAATCTAAAAGTCAGTCTAAAAGCGAGTTATACTTACCAGTCGAACAGCCAACCACTTACCAGCTTGGCTGTGACGTCACCTCTCAATTTCACACCCCTCTATCTTTGTCTGCAACTGGTTGGGCTGGTCTCTGGGCCTCCATCTCCTACTCTCGCACTCCTTATCAGCTGCTCTAGTGTCAGCATTGGTAGGAAAAACAAGACAAAACAGCACCTGCCACCCCCGCTTGCCCGAACTCACCCACTTACCAAACCCACAAATGCCACTCTATGCTGCTGCACTCCGTGCTCTGCAGGAGCTGCCTCTTTTTAAACTGTATCTAGGTCAGATGATTCACGACTGGTCAGTCGTTTACAGAACTGGTTTTAACTAGCTGCTAATTGCCTCCTACTGGAGAGTTACCTTGCTTTTCTCTGCCTAAACCTGAAAGATTCCCAATTATTTAAATTTTCCCCTTTAAATTAAACTGCTACTTACTTAGAAGCTACTGGCAATTGCCACTAACAATTTACTCCAGTCTCCAAATGGTTTAAAGAGAATAACCCTTAAAACTCACCCACTTACCAAATTCACAAATGCCACTCTATGCTGTTGCACTCCGTTTTCTCCTTACCGACTGCAGCACCGGGAGTCCTCCAACAGCATGCTGGGATGGCCCCCCCAGTATGTCTCTGTCAGTGTCTCTATCTCTCTGTCTGTCTGTGTGTGTGCCTCTCACTCTCTGTCTGTCAGTGTCTGTGTTTCTGACAGCGAGGGGGGGCGGTGGGGGAGGGGGAGAAGGGGGCTGGGGGTGAGAGGGAGAGGAAGGAGGAGGGAGGTAGAGGGGGTGGGGGAGAGGGGAGGGGAGAGGAGGAGGAGGACGAGAAGGAGGGAGGGGGAGAGAGGAGAAGGGAGGGAAGGAGAGAGGAGGGAAGGAGAGCCGAGGGAAGGAGAGAGGGAGGGAGGGAAGGAGAGAGGAGGGAAGGAGAGAGGGAGGGAGGGAGGGAAGGAGAGAGGAGGAAGGGAGGGAAGGAGCAAAGAGGGAAGGTAAGAGGGAGGGAGGGAAGGAGAGAGGAGGGAAGGAGAGAGGAGGGAAGGAGAGAGGGAGGGAAGGAGGAAGGGAGGGAGGGAGAGAAGGAGAGAGGAGGAAGGGAGGGAAGGAGAGAGGAGGGAGGGAGGGAGGGAAGGAGAGAGGAGGGAAGGAGAGAGGAGAGAAGGAGAGAGGGAGGGAGGGAAGTAGAGAGGAGGGAGGGAGGGAAGGAGAGAGGAGGGAAGGAGAGAGGAGGGAAGGAGTGAGGGAGTTTGGGAAGGAGAGAGGAGGGAGGGAGGGAAGGAGAGAGGAGGGAAGGAGCGAGGAGGGATGGAGAGAGGGAGGGAGGGAGGGAAGGAGAGAGGAGGGAGGGAGGGAAGGAGAGCGGAGGGAGGGAGGGAAGGAGAGATGAGGGAGGGAGGGAAGGAGAGATGAGGGAGGGAGGGAAGGAGAGAGGAGGGAGGGAGGGAAGGAGAGAGGAGGGAGAGAGGGAGGGAAGGAGGGAGAGAGGGAAGGAGAGAGGAGGGAGAGAGGAGGGAGAGAGGGGAGTAGAGAGGAGGGAAGGAGAGAGGAGGGAAGGAGAGAGGGAGGGAGGGAGGGAAGTAGAGAGCAGGGAGGGAGGGAAGGAGAGAGGAGGGAAGGAGAGAGGAGGGAAGGAGTGAGGGAGTTCGGGAAGGAGAGAGGAGGGAGGGAGGGAAGGAGAGAGGAGGGAAGGAGCGAGGAGGAATGGAGAGAGGGAGGGAGTTCGGGAAGGAGAGAGGAGGGAGGGAGGGAAGGAGAGATGAGGGAGGGAGGGAAGGAGATATGAGGGAGGGAGGGAAGGAGAGAGAGGGAGGGAGGGAAGGAGAGGAGGGAGAGAGGAGAGGAGGAGGGAGGGAGGAGAGAGGGGGAGGGAGGAGAAGGGAAGGAGAGAGGAGGGAGGGAGGGAAGTAGAGAGGAGGGAAGGAGAGAGGAGGAAAGGAGAGAGGGAGGAAAGGAGAGAGGAGGGAAGGAGGGAGAAAGGAGGGAGGGGAGGAGAGAGGAGGGAGGGAGAGAGGAAAGGAGAGAGGAGGGAGAGAGGAGGGAGAGAGGGAGGGAAGGAGAGAGGGAGGGAGAGAGGGAGGGAAGGAGAGAAGAGGGAGGGAGGGACGGAGAGGGGAGGAGAGGGAGGGAGGAGAGGGGAGGGAGGGAGGGAGGGGGAAGGAGGGAGGAAGGAGAGAGGAGGGAGGGGTGGGAAGGAGAGGAGAGGGGAGGGAAGGAAAGGGGAAGGGGAGAGAGGAGAGGGAGGCTGAACGGCCGGGCCCAAGACTTCGGGCTGGATTTACAGGTAGGTGGTGTCGGGTCTCGGGTCCGGGGGGGGCGGTCGCGGAGGTCGGGGGGGATTGCAGAGGTCGGGGGGGAGGTGTCGCGGAGGTCGGGGGGGGGAGAGTCACGCAGGTTGGGTCGCCGGGGGGGGGGGGGTCGCCGAGGTCGGGTCCCTGGGGGGAGGGGAGGGGGTCATGGAGGTCGGGTCCTGGGGGGGGGAGGGGGGAGCGGAGGTCGGGTCGCCGGGGGGGGCGGGTCGCCGAGGTCGGGTCCCTGGGGGGGGAGGGGGGAGCGGAGGTCGGGTCGCTGCGGGGGGGAGCGGAGGTCAGGTTGCCGGGGGGGTGGGGGAGCGGAGGTCGGGTCCCTGGGGGGGGAGGGGGGAGTGGAGGTCAGGTTGGGTCGGGTCCGGGGAGCGGGAGTCAAGTCGGGTCGGGTCCGGTCGGGTGGGAGGTGAGCCTTATCCACGCAGTCCCAGTGAGGCCATTTGGCCAGGGCTAGAGGCTGCGTGCTTCGGGCCCCTCCCAAAGTTTCGGGCGCCTGGAGCTACTGCACATGCGCGCCCACTGTAGCGCACATGTGCAGAGGTCCCGGCACTGTTTTCAGCGCAGGGACCTGGCTCCGTCCCCCACAGCTCGTGCTACGCCGCGCCGAGGGCCAGAGGACCTGCAGGGAGCCGGAGAATAGGTGAGTTTTTTTTAGGCGCACTTTGTGGCGCGGAAAACGGGCGTCCAGGTCCAGGCTGTGCTGTTTTAGGTGCGGCCCGAAACTTGGGCCCAATATCTCTAGTGATAGTGATTGTTTAAATTCCCTCCCCGCCAAAAAAAATTGCCCCTTGATTATCAATTATTGGGATGCTTTTAGTGTCTTCTACCGTGAAGACAGAAACAAAATATTTGTTCTAAGTCTCGCCATTTCCTTGCTCCCCATTACTAATTCTCTAGTCTCATCCTCCAAGGGACCAACATTTACTTTAGTTACTGACTTCCTTTTTATATATCTGTAGAAGCTCTCACTGACTGTTTGTATATTTCTTGCTAGTTTATTCTCATAAAATATCTTCCCTCTCTTTATCATTTTTTTTAGTCATCCTTTGCTGGTTTCTCAAAATTTCGCAATTCTCTGGCCTTCCACTGTCCTTCACAACATTGTATGCCTTTGTTTTAAATTTGATACTGTCCTTTACTTCCTTAGGTGATGGTACATCCTTGTCTTAGAGTCTTTCTTTCTTTCTCACTGGAATATATCTTTGCTTAGAGTTAAGAAATATCTCCTTAAATGTTTGTCCACTTTAACCAACTCTGCCTTCATACCTTTGTAATTATTTTTATTTAAGTTCCAGACACTAGTTTGAGACCTAGCTTTTTCACCCTCAAACTGAATTTGAAATTCTACCATGCTATGATCAGTCTGCCTAAGAGAATCTTTCACTACAAGATCATTAATTAATCTAGACTCATTACATGTTACCAGATCTAAAATAGTCTGCTCCCTGGTTGGTTCCAAGAAACCATCAAGGCTACCTTTGCCAATTTGATTTGTCCAATATCAACTCTCAAGAAAAATATATTCCAGTGAGGAGGAAAGGGTGTAAGAGAAAAGATAGCCACCTGTGGTTAACTAAAGAAATAAAGGGGTATCCAATTCAAAACAAGGGCATACAAAGTGTCCAAAACTAGTGGGAAGACAGAAGATTGGGAAGCTTTTAAAAGCCAGCAAAGAATGACTAAAAAAATGATTAAGAAAGGGAAGATAGCCTATGAAAGTAAACTAGCACAAAATATAAAAACAGATAGCAAGAGTTTCTATAGGTATATAAAAAGGAAAAGAGTGGCTAAAGTAAATGTTGGTCCCTCAGAGGACGAGACCGGGGAATTAGTAATGGGGAACATGGAGATGGCAGAAACTCTGAACAAATATTTTGTATCAGTCTTTACGGTAGAGGACACTAACAATATTCCAACAGTGGATAGTCAAGGGGGGAGAAACTTAACACAATCACAATCACTAAGGAGGTAGTACTCAGTAAGATAATGGGACTAAAGACTATTAAATCCTTTGGACCAGATGGCCTGCATCAGAGGGTTTTAAATGAAATGGCTGCAGAGATAGTGGATGCATTGGTTGCAATCTACAAAAACTCCCTGGATTCTGGGGAGGTCCCAGCAGATTGGAAAACTGCAAATGTAATGCCCCTATTTAAAAAAGGAGGACACAGAAAGCAGGAAACTATAGACCAGTTAGCCTAATATCGGTGGTTGGGAAAATGCTGGAGTCCATTATTAAAGAAGTAGTAGCAGGACATTTGGAAAAAATGATCAGGAAGGCCAATGGAATCTTGGCCTTTATTGCAAAGGGGATGGAGTATAAAAGCAGGGAAGTCTTGCTACAGTTATACAGGGTATTGGTGAGGCCACACCTGGAATACTACATACAATTTTGGTTTCCATATTTAAGAAAGGATATACTTGCTTTGGAGGCAGTTCAGAGAAGGTTCGCTAGGTTGATTCCGGAGATGGGGCGGGGGGGGGTTGACTTATGAGGAAAGGTTGAGTAGGTTGGGCCTCTACTCATTGGAATTCAGAAGAATGAAAGATGATCTTATCGAAACGTATACGATTATGAAGGGGTTTGACAAGGTGGATGCAGAGAGGATGTTTCCACTGATGAGGGAGACTAGAACTAGAGGGCATGATCTTAGAATAAGGGGCCGCCCATTTAAAACTGAGATGAGGAGGAATTTCTTCTCTCAGAGGGTTGTAAATCTGTGGAATTCGCTGCCTCAGAGAGCTGTGGAAGCTGGGACATTGAATAAATTTAAGACAGAGATAGATAGTTTCTTAACCGATAAAGGACTAAGGGGTTATGGGGAGCGGGCAGGAAAGTGGAGCTGAGTCCATGATCAGATCAGTCATGATCGTATTAAATGGTGGAGCAGGCTCGAGGAGCCGTATGGCCTACTCCTGCTCCTATTTCTTATGTTCTTATCTTATTAATATGAAGATTAAAATCACCCATGATTATTGCAGTACCTTTCTTAGAAGCCTCCATTATTTCTTGATTTATACTCTATCCAACAGTGTAGCTACTGTGCAGGGGCCTATAGACTATGCCCACCAGTGACTTCTTCCCTTTTTGATTCCTTATCTCCACCCAAACTGATTCTACATCTTGATCTTCTGAGCCAATATCATTTCTCCCGGCTGCACTGATCCCATCCCTTATTAACAGAGCTACCCCACCTCCTTTTCCTTTCTGCCTATCCTTACGAAATGGCAAATATCCCTGAATTTTCAGTTCCCATCCTTGGTCACCTTGCAACCATGTCTCTGTAATGGCAATCAGATCATATCCATTTATATCTATTTGTGCCGTCAACTCGTCTTACTTGTTACGAATGCTGCGTGAGTTCAGATAAAGAGCTTTAAACTTTGTCCTATATATGTGTGGTGCAGGTAGTGAGTGTGGGAGGTCCTGTTCCCTGCAGATAGATGAAAGAGACCTCGCAAAACCACCAAAAGGGCCTGGCTGGAGATAGCAGAGGAGGTCAGCAGCAGGGATGTGGTCAGGAGTAACTGGATCCAGTGCAGGAAACGATTCAATGATCTCATGAGGTCAGGAAAGGTGAGTGCAAAGCCACACTCACCTTCACCCTGATGTGCCTGTCACCATGTCCCTATCACTCTACCTTCCCAAGCCTGCTCCTGCACATCATTCCTCACACCAACATACCTTGCATACTCACCCATCCCTCTCTCTGTCTATGCACTGACTCACATCGCCATCTGACTAACCACCCCTCACATTCACCCTCACCCTAATGTAATCAGAGCAGATAACACCGCAGAAGGAGGCCATTTGGGATTGGCTCCCCACTCCCTCATAGTCACCCTCTACAGATGTAACCCGTCCATTCCTTACACTCATTCCATCACTCTCACTCAAACATCTCTTCTTTCCCTCCTTGCTGGAGAAAAGAGCCCAGATCAAGCAGAAGAGACAGAGAACCGGAGGTGGCCCTCCAATATTCGGCAAGCTGACACCAGCAGAGGAGGGGGCCCTGGAGATATCATGAGTTGCAGAGCTGGTGTTGGTGAGAGACAGAGAGAGAGGGACATCCCAGCAACCTGGTGACAGAATTACACCTCATACAGCCACGTGGCACACAGCAATCACTCATATGATGGGTGATGTCAGTAGCCAGTGAAATGCCATCATGTTCCTAATGGTAATGTTACCCATTCTTATTATAACACTTCTAATTCAGCTCTTTACTCTCCCATGGGTCCATCAATTGCCCCCCACTGTCCAGTCTGAGGAGGAAGACCGCTCCTCAGAGGAACCTCCAGCCTCTAAGGTTAGCACCGTCAGCAGACCCAAGCGCACCCAGGACCAGAGGAGATACACACACCTGGGTGGGTCCTATGCGAGATAGAATAGTGTTTCACCTGGAGACTCACACTGCACAAGTGAGCAAGAGCAGATGATGGAGACAGGGACAGCAGTGGAGACTCCTCGCCGGAGGGTGCAGGACGCTCCCAGCTCTGCTCAGTTGCATGCAGACGCTGAGCCTCGGGGACCATCGGGAAAGAGGGCGATCCTGGAGGGGCAGCAACAATTGCAGGAGGCTGTTACACGTTTTGCAGCCGCAATGTCACCAAACGTGCAGAGAATGGAGGAGTCCATCGCCAACAGAGCACTACCGTGTCACAGGTGATGGCGACGATGTGTTCCATGGACAGGATGGCCACATGCACGGAGGAGTTAATGTGCCAGTCACATGAGCACATACAGGCTGTGGGCAACAAACGTCAGATGCACATAGACCTCCTCTCTAGGAGGGATATAAACGTAGACTTGGGCATTAATTGCCCCACTGCTGTGCAGCAAACTGCTCTCCAGCTCCTTGCTAGTGGGGAAGTGCAGGTGGCCCATGAGAGGGATGATGGTGAGAGGGGACATGGAAGTGGAGGCTCCTCTCAAAGTGCTCCCACTTCTCCCCCATTGCCTCCCCCTCAGTCAGAGCCCCACACGCTTCCTCGGGTCCCAATGGCTGAGTCTGTCCCTGCACAGTTACAGGAGGAGCAGACTTTGGCAGAGCTGTCAAAGGCTCCAAAACCAAGAGGACGTCTGACAAAAGTGTCTAACTAGTCGCAGCAGGGAAGTGAGCAGCCTGTCTCCACTTCTGCTGAAACCACAGGGGTTGCATCTTGCAGAAGCAGTCAGAAAAGAGAAAAACCACAAAAGTAGGGTGTATGAAAAAATGTTACTGTTAAGTTTCAGTTCTTTTGAGGACACATATAAATGTATTTTTTGTATCATTTTCTGGTCTTGGCCATTTTTGCCTGCTACCCGGGAAGTGGCTCCGTCACTTGAGTGAATGGTGAGACATTACCTAACCTCAAGCACTGGGGCTTTGGCTGAGAGGAATGGCTTGTTCATTGAAGGGATGCTTTATAGTGTTGTTGTGGTGGGGTGTGGGGGGGGGGAGGGGCACAGTACAGCATGTGGCAGCCAGTGGAGCAAGTTAATTAAATTGGGCCATGCTGAGGCCACCCCAGGGCTCCCGGGCAGCAACGTGCGCCATCTCCACCTCAGGTTCATCCTCCTCCTCCACAGCCTCCCCCTCCTCCTCTTCCTGCCCGTCTTCCACCTGCTCCTCCTCCTCCTCCTCCCCGGCCTCTTCCTCCTCCTCCTCCCTGGCTTCCATCTCCTCCTCCTCCTTCTCTGAAGAGGTGAACACTCTGCACCTTGCTCCTCCTGCAGCTCCAATCCTCACTGCTGCTCGATGTTGTGCAGGGCGCAGCAGATGACAATGATTCTGGAGACCCTGGCTCGTGCGCACTGAAAGGCTCCTCCTGATCTGTCAAGGCATCGGAAGCGCATCAACAGCATGCCGACTGCTTGCTCAATGACACATTTGGTGGAGATGTGGCTCTCATTATAATGCTCCTCAGCCTCAGTACTTGGCATCCTCAAGGGTGTCATGAACCATGTCTTCAATGGCTAGCCCTTGTCTCCAAGCAGTAAGTCTGTTTGGCAGTGTGAAGAGCTGAGGGAGGGTGGACTGGCACAGCATGAAGAGTGATGGCAGCTGCCAGGGAATCTGGTGCACACAGGCATAATGATCTTTCTATGGCTGGAGACGAGCTGCACATTGAGGGAGTGTAAGCCCTTGCGGTTGACAAACACACTGGATGATGTGGGGGTGCCCTGATGGCCACATGTGCACAGACGATGATGCCCTGCACCCGTGGGAAGCCAGCCAGAGTGGCAAAGCCCAGCGCCTGCTCAGTAACACTGGCAAAGTTGATATAATTGGCTGACTTGTCAAACATTGCATCGGTCACCTGGGTGATGCATTTGTGGGCGGAAGATTGCGAGATGCTGCAGATCCCTGGAAAGAGCAGGAGGCGAAGAAGTTGAGGGCAGTGGTGACTTTGACAGCTCCTAGTAAGGAGCATCCACCAGGTCCTCTGGGCAGCGGGTCTTGCTCCAGAAAGCGGAAAATATCTGTGACAGCCTGAGCTCATCCTCTGCCCACACACCTTGTGTTGGTATGGAACTGTGGGTAAAAAACAGAAAATGACAGACTGGCTGTTGCAGAACAGCATGTTGGGTAAGGCACAAAATGAAAGGACGCACCCGTCAAATATTGTTTGTATAATTCTCCGACTACATAAGAACATAAGAATTAGGAGCAGGAGTGGGTCCTCTAGTTCTAGATTCCACACGAGGGGAAACATCCTCTTTGCATCTACATTGTCAAACCTCCTCAGAATCTTATACTTTTCAACTCTTTGCTGTTTAAATCGCATTACACTAAGAAAGGTTGAAAACAAATTGATATCCAGCGGTCTTGTTGTCATTGTCTGCCACTGTCTCTATCTCTGCCGCTTTGTGTTGCCTATACACTTGTGTTTAATGGCAGGACCTCATTCAGAATAATTACATAAACTCTGGTGCAGCAGTGACATTTACAAAAATAGCACCAGGCTCTCTCAAGAGAATCCAGTCTCCTGCTGCTTTAACTCTTTCTAACCCACCACTTTATTTTGAAAATGCACTTTTGCCTTTCGAGACTAGCTGGTGGCTCAGCAGCAAGTACTACACCATTACTCGCCATGGACCACTCTCTTCACGTGTGGCCGCATTCTCACACCGACTGCAATGTTAAAACCACATTGTTGTTCCACTGACTGCCGAGTACAGGTGACTGAGCATCCAGCGGTAACCCAGCCGAACATGTGTCTCACTGGTGACTTTTCCCAGATTGCTGAAGGGCAGCGAAAGAGCGTGCGAGACCTGCTTACTCAGACAGAGGAGGTGGTGACTGAATGGCCAGTGTCACTCGGGCAGACACCTGAAGGCCTTTCCCACAAGGCTAAGGCACAGCAAGAGAGCCACTCATTCTGCACTGGGGGTGGGTCTGAAGGCAGCACATGTGCCTGACTGGGCCTTGTTCGTCGAAGAAAACACTAGGGTCTGGAGTTTCATCCTTGGGCACAACCTGTAAATTAGACCCGAAAATGTGTCCAGTGTCGCGCAGATATTTGCCAACATCAAGTTACGCGCAAGTGTCGTCCCAATCATATTAGCATACACCCGAACTTAAAATAGACCTCAATCAGCACAAAGAATCGGAGCCAGGGAAAGCTCCAAACCTCACATCATATATACTCCTTCTTCAAGTATGCAAATGTAAGTTTCAACTCATTTAACCATCATTCATGCACATCAGGCACAGCATAGCTGGGAACCTGCAATCTGGGAAGATTTTTCAAATTTTAATGTGACTGTAGTTATGCCATCAACATCCATTCCAAGACACTGAACTGGTCTTGGTGAGCGTACTTTTTAAAAACGCTCAAAACATTGTAATTATACAGCAGAAGAATTACTTTATATCCTGCTGCGCCTGGAAATCTGGTCTCAACAATAAGAGACACCCCGCTCCCACCCCTTCCCGCAACAAGTGCAATTGGAGGATACTCGTATGTGTGAGTTGGAGCATGGCCAGTTATGTGTACCCTGATGAAGGGTTTCATGGACGGGTGTTAAAGATCGAGGCGACTTGGGTGCACTGTAGTTATGAGCGTAACTCACTTACACCCAACATTTCGGGATCTTTTAAGCCACAACAACAACTTGGGTTAACTTATGAAGAAAGGTTGAGCAGGTTGGGCCTATACTCATTGGACTTTAGAAGAATGAGGTGATCTTATTGAAACATATAAGATACTGAGGGGGCTCGACAAGATAGATGCTGAGAGGATGTTTCCCCTCGTGGGGAAATCTAGAACTAGGGGGGCATAGTTTCAGAATAAGGGGCCGCCCATTTAGAACTGAGATGAGGAGGAATTTCTTCTCTCAGAGGGTTGTAAATCTGTGGAATTCTCTGCCCAGAGAGCTGTGCAGGCTGGGTCATTGAATATATTTAAGGTGGAGATAGACAGATTTTTCAACGATAAGGGAGTAAAGGGTTACGGGGAGCGGGCAGGGAAGTGGAGCTGAGCCCAAGATCAGATCAGTCATGATCTTATTGAATGGCGGAGCAGGCTCGAGGGGCCAAATGGCCTACTCCTGCTCCTATTTCTTATGTTCTTATGTTACGTTTTCCACCTTGTGGACTACTGCTCCATCTAGTGGACTACTGCGGCGATGCAACTGCTGATATAAATAAAAGCATCATGTGATTAGGTCACCTGACAAGTTCCTGTTGGAGACAGCTTGTGATGTTGTAAAGAATATATCATAGGGGTGATAGGTGAACGGGACTTGGTGTGAGTTAGGACACGGGCGACAGAGTTTTGGATGACCTCAAGTTTACGTAGGGTAGAATGTGGGAAGCCAGCCAGAAGCGCATTGGTATAGTCAAGTCTAGAGATAACAAAGGCACGGATCAGTGTTTCGGAAACAGATTAACTGAGGAAGGGGCGGAATTGGCCGATTGAACAGATATAAGATAGGAAGTTCAGTAGTACTTCTGCTCCTATTTCTTATGCTCATTGTATAAGCTGCATAAGTAGTTTGGGCCCAGTTTACATGTCACTATTACTGGAAAGGCAGAGGAAATTCCAGGCCCTGCTCTTCGATGGTTTTGCCCAGAATGTGACCTCAATCTCCAACGTAATCATCATCAGAGGCAGTCCCTCGAAATCGAGGAAGACTCGCTTCCTCTCTAAGAGTGAGTTCTCAGGTGACTGAACAGTCCAATTTGGGAATTACAGTCTCTGTCACAGGTGGGACAGACTATCGTTGAGGGTAAGGGAGGGTGGGACTGGTTTGCTGCACGCTCCTTCCGCTGCCTGTGCTTGTTTTCCACATGCTCTCGGCGATGAGACTCGAGGTGCTCAGCACCCTCCCGGATGCTCTTCCTCCACTTAGGGCAGTCTTTGGCCAGGGACTCCCAGGTGTCGGTGGGGATGTTGCACTTTATCAGGGAGGCTTTGAGGGTGTCCTTGAAACGTTTTATCTGCCCACCTGGGGCTCGCTTGCCGTCTAGGAGTTCCGAGTAAAGCGCTTGCTTTGGGAGTCTTGTGGCAGGCATGCGGACATTGTGGCCCGCCCAGCGGAGCTGGTCGAGTGTGGTCAGTACTTCGATGCTGGGGATGTTGGCCTGATCGAGGACACTAACGTTGGTGCGTCTATCCTCCCAGGGGATAATGCTGTTGCTGAGAACAGCAACTTTTCACATCTTCGCTGTCTGAAAGGTCACACAAATCAGATTTGATCCGATGTGAATTTCAGCACAAACTGTGACATAAACATGCATAACTAACTAAAAGGAAACAGCATGATCACCACCGACAGGACTTGGATCTCATCACACTTCATTACAGCTGCTGGCACAAGGAAGAAAATTTACAGATACAGCGGATTAGTCCAAGAATTTGGTTGGAAAATATTGTCAGAGATGAAGCTCTTGGTGCAGCTGTGACAGTTCCTCCTGGATAAACCATGTATAATGAGGTCAGCAGGAGGAGGATAATGCATCCATAGTTAGATCCACCAGCAAACAGGAGGATGGTGTTATGTCTATAGTGTACTTAGGAATGACTCCACAAAGCAATGTGTTGTACTTGAACTGTAGTGACCTTGGTCCTTTATTCCAAACTCCAGAGAGCTGTGCAAGCATGGTGTGCAGCCTTTTATACAGGGCCCTGCCACCAGGGCAGGAAATCCCCCGTCTCCACCAGTTGCACCCTCTAGTGGTGCCAGCATGTATGTACATGGTGTGAACCTTATTGAAAGTACATCAGGTAAACAAGTCTGCATTTTATGCAACTATACAGTGACTACACAGAGAGTATAACTATAGTCTGCAGATATAACATTATTCTCCCCCAAGTCCTTTGTGCCAATTACCTTTGCACTATGTGCTCTGGCTTAGCTCTCCCCAGACTTAAGTGCCAATAGCCCTTGCACCTTGGCTGTGCTTTGGCTTGGCTCTCTCCCTGTTAACCCCCAAGTCCTTCTGCCACAACGTTGGGTAGTAGTTATCATATTGGATGGTTCGATGATGCGGTGGAGGTTCCAGTAGGTTCTGGGTATGATCCATGTGTGTGTCCATGGCTATATACATCCATTTACCCGCCCCCCACCACACAGCGAGATCATGTCGGCCCGTTACATTAACATACAGGATCAGATACAGTGCAAGTACAAAGAAAGGAAGAAAAACATTTTTTTCAGTTTGTACCGTGGCACCTCGGTTCAGTGACTTACATTCGTTACGTTTTACGGTTGTGCGCCAGGATTGGGTAGATTGCATTCATGGTTTAGTCATGGTCAGTACTGAGGTAGCAGTACAGGTATGCAAGGACACTAGTTCTAGAGCAACTGGACAGGGTCCTAGTTGTCTGATGGCGGCGCTACGCCCCCTGCTAGCAGGGTGGGCTTGGTTCACTCACCTTGCCAGGACTCAGGGCCTTTACCGTTGCCTAGTGGTGGGCAGAGCCACAGATGTGTGTGGCCTCCTTGTTCTCCTTTGAGGGCTGCAGAGTCTTCTGCCTGCTCTCTAACGGTGTTGGGAGCCAGGTTGTTCCAGGTCCCGTTTGGGGAACTCGTTGGTTCTGACCTTTCGCTCCCAGACATGGCCGAGGTAGCGACTGGGTCTGGGGGCTGCGCCGTCTCCACCCGGGTGGTGGGCAACGGCGGCCGACTGTGTGTATTGGCGCTAGTTTCATTTCCAGATCCGTGGCGAATGGTGCCATTGGGTGCCTGCAGCGTGGGATAGACCTGGGGCAGGGTATCAGCCTCCGCGCCTTTACCCTCCCGAATTTTCTCGCTTGCTGCTCTAGGGGACACTCTATTCCCAACATCTCGCAACAAGATTTGGTTCTTTATATTAGGACTGGTACCGACATCTCGCAACAACATTCTGTTCACAATCTTAATCGGTTTGTTACATTGATTGCCATGCATACAATGTCTCTAAGTTCAGTTGGTTGCAGGTCTCCTTTAAGAGAACCCTGCTGGCTTTACCCCAAAATGATCCTTTGTTGGACCCCACGTGTTGGTCCCTCAGCGTTTCACCTCGTGATGTTGCCTCGGCCACCTTTCTTTTCATCCACACTGCTCCTTGCTGCAGCAGGAACGCCATCTTGCCTCGGTCCTCGAGGTCGACTGCCTTGATCCATTTCTCCCGCGATTCTGCCACAAACGCTGGAAGGGTACTTGTTATTTCGATCTTCCTCCCCAGGAGTCCTGCCACTGGAGCCGGGAAGGTATTTTTAGATCGTTCCGGTCGGATCATTGCCACGCAGTAGTGATGGACGGTCTGTGCCTCAGGTGCTGCGCTGGTCTGTTCTCTGGTGCCTGGCCCAAGCGAAGGTGAGGTTTTACATAGAAATATAGAAAATAGGTGCAGGAGTAGGCCATTCGGCCCTTCGAGCCTGCACCACTATTCAATAAGATCATGGCTGATCATTCACCTCAGTACCCCTTTCCTGCTTTCTCTCCATACCCCTTGATCTCTTTAGCCGTAAGGGCCACATCTAACTCCCTCTTGAATATATCCAATGAACTGGCATCAACAACTCTATGCGGCAGGGAATTCCACAGGTTAACAACTCTCTGAGTGAAGAAGTTTCTCCTCATCTCAGTCCTAAATGGACTACCCCTTATCCTAAGACTATGTCCCCTGGTTCTGGACTTCCCCAACGTCGGGAACATTCTTCCCGCATCTAACCTGTCCAGTCCCGTCAGAATCTTATACGTTTCTATGAGATCCCCTCTCATCCTTCTAAACTCCAGTGTATAAAGGCCCAGTTGATCCAGTCTCTCCTCATATGACAGCCCAGCCATCCCTGGAATCAGTCTGGTGAACCTTCGCTGCACTCCCTCAATAGCATCTTATATAATTTCACAGTGACTATACACAGAGTACATTCATAGTCAGCATCTACAACAGATGGAGCCGCTAAATACTAATGTTAGCGGCCAGAAGGTAAAGAACCAATCACCAATCACTTGCATTTCCCCACAACACAGTGACATGGGTGAGGGTGTTGGGATTGCCCTTTAAGCAATTGGGAACTTCTGGAATTCGTCACTGGCAAATCCCACATTTCCAGGAGGCATCAAAGCCAGAAATCCCGGCTGCATTTTCTTTTTCTAACTGGCTCGGGATAGTCAGGCCTTCGTGACACCAGTTAACTCACCTATTCTGCATGGGTCAGTAGCACACATTGGGGTGTATATACCTCCAAACCATCGGAGAAACACTCCAATCTTACCCTTTCGTTAGATTTTCTTGAGTGGACATGATGCTACCTTTCTTTACTTGGTAAAGCTATGCTTCCATCTACTTGATTTCAAATGATTTGTTTTCTGGTCGCTGCATGCACTGTATGTGAAAGGGTTAGCTTTGTGACCCAAGGCTCAATCTGAGCACAGCTGGTATTAGGCACAGCTGAGCTGCGTGGCGATGATTTTCCCTGTAGTATTGGCCAAGGAAACAGTAAATGAGCAAATGCTGGCCTTCAAGGTGGAGACATTTCGGTTACAAACCAAGCATATTCCCACAAGGAGGAAAGATAAGGGGACGAACTTGCCCCCCATCCCGATTGGTGGCTGTAACCTTCTGGGGCCGGGACTTTTATCGCCCGGCTCAGAGGTCCCGCCCCCGACGCGGAATTGGGCTGACCGCCCCTCAAAGGCAGCGGAGTGCTGTCTCCAGCATTCTGCTTCCTCTGAGGGGCGCTCGCGGGATGTTAGTGCGGCGCTGAGGCCAGCGCTACGCGGATATTCCATGACACGCTACAACGCTTCTCCCCTTCCATTAAAGGGGCGGGCCGCTGCACACTCTGCAAGGCCCTTTTGTGGCCGCCACTGGGCCACCAGGGCAGCGTGAGACCAGGCCAGTGGCCCGGCACCCAAGGCGGAGTGTGGGGCTGCGTGATGGGGTCCTGGTCCACACTAGGTACGCCACGGTCGGGCCGACCCGAGAGTGAACTGACCAACAAAGATGGCGGCCCGGGGTGCTGCAACCTCCCCTTTAAACACCACCCCTGGAGCGGATGGCCGCCAGCCTCGCGACCCAGACATCATAGAGTTAAAGTAATCGGCACAAGAAGAGGGGTAATGAGGAGAAGGTTGTTAAGATCTGGAATGCACAATCTGAGAGGGCGGTGGAAGCAGATTGCATAGGAATTTTCAAACAGCAATTGGACATGTCGTTGAAGACTAATTTGCAGGGTTTTGTGGAAAAATTGTGGTGTGGGACTAAATTGGATCAGTCTTTTAAAGAGTTGGCACAGGCATAATGGGCCGAATGGCCTCCTGAACTGTAAGATTCTATGGTTCCTAGACCAAATTACCTGGGTACAGGAATCCACACCATAGCTTAGATGGGCTGAGCTTGATTGCTGAATGAAGGCGGAGATTAACTACTGCCATGGAGTCATGTGGAGTTTACAAGGCTGTTTTTTCTGTTCCGTGTTACAGGAAACACAATTTGTTCCCCCCTGTGCGTTTCCTGCCAAACTGCACCCAGTGCCTCTTCTTACTTAATTTTTGCAGTTTCCTCTCCTGAAGGTGCGGATCCGTGTGCCAGTGTGGTCTCGTGCCTTTTGGTAGCTCATCCAAGCTGACATTTCTTCCGTATGAAACATAGAAACATAGAAACATAGAAAATAGGTGCAGGAGTAGGCCATTCAGCCCTTCGAGCCTACACAATCATTCAATATGATCATGGCTGATCATGCAACTTCAGTACCCCATTCCTGCTTTCTCTCCATATCCCTTGATCCCTTTAGCCGTAAGGGCCACATCTAATTCCCTCTTGAATATATCTAACGAACTGGCCTCAACAACTTTCTGTGGTAGAGAATTCCACAGGTTCGCAATTCTCTGAGTGAAGAAGTTTCTCCTCATCTCGGTCCTAAATGGCTTACCCCTTATCCTTAGACTGTGACCCCGGTTCTGAACTTCCCCAACATCAGGGAACATTCTTCCTGCATTTAACCTGTCCAATCCCGTCAGAATTTTATATGCTTCTATGAGATCCCCTCTCATTCTTCTAAATTCCAGTGAGTATAAGCCTAGTCGATCCAATCTTTCTTCATATGTCAGTCCTGCCATCCTGGGAATCAGTTTGGTGAACCTTCGCTGCATTCCCTCAATAGCAAGAGTGCCTTTCCTCAGATTAGGAGACCAAAACTGCACACAATACTCAAATTGATACAGCATGGTCAGGATTTTCTGCTTCTGGCACCCCCATTCATTGAATGAATTGAAAATCGCGGGTGGGGATGTGCAGAAGCAGAAATACCCCTAGCCTGGTGTCAGCGGCTGATTTGACTGCGGAAGCCATCACAACTAAACTTGATCCTGTCCTCAATCAATATCTCTACAGATGTACTTTCCAGCAGGGGTCACTGGACAGCAATCGGGAACAGGAGTCCTGATTGATTGCCCCCCTCACTAGCTGGAGAGCGTCAAGGCCAAAGGTAGTGTCCCAAGTGTTACTAACCAACAGACCAAGAATCAAACCCTGGCACCTTCCTGACTAAACTCCTCACTGACTAAACTACTAACCCATCAGTGGAACTTGCATACATTATTTATTTAATCCTTTTTGTTAATTCAGTTGAATGCAATAAAGCAGGTGCCTTGGCGTATAACCATCAAAAGCTGCACAGTGCTGCGTGTTAATTAGTTCCTTCTTTAGAATGCAATTCATTTTCTCAGTTGGAGGACAGATTTAGACATCAGGCTCAGTCTGAAAGGCAGGGGAATAAGTATTTGCCAAGGTTTCAGTTTATTACATAATTTTAAGTCCTTTTTTGTAAACACGTCACTGTCAGTAGGAAGAGGATTTGCTCTAGATCATCTATTTCGGCTAACAATGTAGTGCATGCCTGTCTGTACACAGGACAAATGCAGAATTGCGTGTGCCGAGGTGATTATCCAGAGGAGCCAGCAATACTGATGGAGATATAGATGCAATTATAGCATCTGGGAATGTGAATGTTACATAGTATTACATAATATTTACAGCACAGAAGCTGGCTATTCTTCCCAACAGGTCCATGTCGGTGTTTATGCTCCACACAGCCTCCTCCCACTCTTCTTCACCTCACCCCATCAACATATCCTTTTTTCCTGTCTCCCTCAGGTGTTTATCTAGCTCCCCCTTAAATGTCACCTCACCTACTCCTTGTAGTAGCAAGTTCCACATTCTAACCGCTCTGTGGTAAAGAAGTTTCTCCTGAATTCCCCATTGGATTTACTAGTGATTAGCTTATATTTATGGCCCCAATTCTGGTCTTCCCCACATCTTCTCTACGTCTACCCTATCGAACCTTTTCATAATCTTAAAGCCCACAGTCTTTTGAGAGAAAAGAGCCCCAGACTGTTCAATGTTTCCTAATGGGTATCATCCGAGGAAATCTTTTTTTCACCTTCTCCAGTGCCTCTATATTCTTTTTCTAATATGGGGACTAGAACTGTCCACAGTTCTCCAAGTGTGGGCTAACCAAGGTTCGATAAACGTTTAACATAACATCTCTGCTTTTCAATTCTATCCCTCTAGAAAGGAACCCCAGTGCTCTATTGAATTTTTTACGGCCTTATTAACCTGCGTCGCTACTTTTAGTGCTTTGTGTCTATGTACCCCAGATCCCATTTAGACACTTATTTCCACAGGAGTATGTGGCCCAATGTTCCCGTTAAGCTGTGTGGCCGTGCAGTGGTCTGGAGATCCCGTGCAGGCTGCTCAGCAGCTTTTAGATGGATAAACCGCACACACACAAACATTTGAATGAGCCGTGCAGTCCATTAAAGGTGCCGCGCACTCAAAAACAATTAGTGGGAAAATTGAAGGGCCTCCTTATTCTTCCTATCAAAATGTACCACTGCACACTTATCTAAAATGAAGTTCATTTGCCAATTACACACCCATTCTGCAAGTTTATTAATTTCATCCTGTGTTTTGTCATATTCCTCTTTATTGATTATACCCCCAATTTTTTGTCGTCCACAACTTTTGACCTCTGATTCCCAACTCCATAGAAACTTAGAAACTTAGAAATTTACAGAGCAGACGGAGACCATTTTGGCCTATCGTGTCTGCATCGGCCAACAAAGAGCCACATGGCCCTTGGTCAGCAGCCCTGAAGGTTACATATAAACCTATGAATAACGACGGAAAGGCAAAGAGCACACAGCCCAACCAGTTCGCCTCACACAACTGCAACACCCCTTACACTGAAACATTCTACACTCCACCCCAACCAGAGCCATTTGATCTTCTGGGAGAGGCAAAAACCAGATAAAAACCCAGGCCAATTTAGGGAGAAAAAAATCTGGAAAAATGGTGAACAATAGTGGTCCTAGCACTGATCCTTGTAGAACATCACTTCCTACCTTTTGCCAGCCTGAGTAACTACCTTTCACCCCTAACTCTCTGTTTTCTGTTTTGCAGTCAGCTTGCCATCCAGTCTGCTACTTGTCCCCGACTCAACTTATTCTGACCGTAGTCACGTGTCTACAATGCAGTATTTTATTGAAGACAGGTTGAAATTCCAAATATATTATGTCTACTGCATTATGCAGGTCTATCCTTTCTGTTACTTTTGTAATTTCCCAGTACTCTCCTGGAGCAATTAACCTGGACGTATACCCCACAGGGACAAACATAGATAGAAAATAGGTGCAGGAGTAGGCCATTCGGCCCTTCAAGCCTGCGCAACCATTCAATAAGATCAAGGCTGATCTTTCCCTCAGTATCCCTTTCCTGCTTTCTCTCCATACCCCTTGATCCCTTTAGCCATAAGGGCCATATCCAACTCCCTCTTGAATATATCCAATGAACTGGCATTAACAACTCTCTGCGGCAGGGAATTCCACAGGTTAACAATTCTCTGAGTGAAGAAGTTTCTCCTCATCTCAGTCCAAAATGGTTCATCCCTTATCCTTAAGACTATGTTCCCTGGTTTTGGACTTCCCCAACATCGGGAACATTCTTCCTGTATCTAACCTGTCCAGTCCCATCAGAATTTTATATGTTTCTATGAGATCCCCTCTCATCCTTCTAAACTCCTGTGAATACATGCCCAGTCGATCCAGTCTCTCCTCATATGTCAGTCCTGCCATCCCGGGAATCAGTCTGGTGAACCTTCGCTGCACTCCCTCAATAGCAAGAACGTTCTTCCTCAGATTAGGAGATCAAAACTGAACACAATATTCCAGGTGAGGCCTCACCAAGGCCCTGCACAACTGCAGTAAGACCTCCCTGCTCCTATACTCAAATCCCCTAACTATGAAGGCCAACATGCCATTTGTCTTCTTCACCACCTGCTGTACCTGCAAGCCTACTTTCAATAACTAATGAACCATGACACCCAGGTCTCGTTGCACCTCCCCTTTTCCTAAGGACTGAACGTCCTCCACCACCTGAATTGAATTTTGCAGATGCCCACCTCAGGGTGCACTCGTGGCTGCAGCCCTGAAAAAAGAGGAGGTCGGGATGCTTCAGGGCTTTGAAGGCAACAATAGCAGCCTGGAAGGGGCAACCTCACTGGCAGCCTGCTGAAAGGGAAAATTGAGGTATGTGAATATTCTTGTGTATTCAACAAAAAGTATTAAAAGTGCCAGTTGCAGGTGAGTATTTGGAAGGTGTTCAAATTAATCATAGCCACCTATGGCCCTGTGATTCCAATGATTTGGGAGGGTGTTAAACTAGCATATCTAACTGGTGGGAATTGGAATTTAGGTTTAACAGAGTATTTCTTTTCCTTGGTTTTTACATCGCCTTTTATGGTTTGCCCTGATGTTTATTTGAAGTGAGGATGTAAGGTAAGTCCACAGCAGCTGAGGTGTAGCCATGCAATTGATGGATTTAGACCAGGATGACATTCCGGCTTGGATTCTCCTCCCATTGGTGGGTTTGTGGCAGCCTGGTTCTAAAACCCACCAATGTGAAACTGGCGCAAACCCGCCACCATTTCCTCCCAGGTCCTTTATTAGCCATACAGTGTGTACCATCCACCATCGGAGCAGGCCAGGGAGCAGAAGGAGCAGCGTGGCAGTGTACCACTCCAGGGAGCAGCGCGTGCTGGAGCAGGAGAGCAACGGTAGTGAAGAGGGACGTCACCAAGATCCAGGTCGGTGATTGGAGCGTGGGCAGGTACAGCAGGAGCTTCGAGAGACTGTAGAGGGATGTGATCGGGGCCCACGAGAGGCACGAGTTCGGGGCCCAGAAGAGGCGAGGGCCCAAGGGCAGCACGGGCCAGCCCACACTGCGATATGTGTGCGCACTAGGTCCGCGCAGCAGAGCTGGTCTCCAGTTGTCTTGGTTAATCCTTGCCACTGGACCAAGACCTAGCTCTGTCAAACCCGTGTGGTGGCTGGTGTGCAACGGCCACCACACGTTAAAAAAATCCACACAAGGCATCTTCCACCCTTCAGGATGTAGTTCGGGACCTGGAATATTAGGTCCTTCATTGAAACACCTGTGAACTTTTCGACGAGGAAGCAAGTCATCCTCGATTCGAGAGACCGCCTATGATGACCATCTACAAGATGCACTGCAGCAACTCGCCAAGGCTTTGTCGACAGCACCTCCCAAACCCGCAACCTCTACCACCTAGAAGGACAAGGGCAGCAGGTGCATGGGAACACATTTTTTTATCAATATTGTGTCCAGTGAGGTCAGGGATTTTAATATCGCAAAATGGAAACAGCGCAGACTGTCTCCCCTGAATCCTTGGGAATCCTTTGGATTGTCACAGAATAAGGGGAGAGGCTGAGATAATGCAGCACTATGGAATCATTCAGGGGAAGACTCGGAAAATCCCCTGAGTTCCCATGCAGCCAGCCCGCCATTGAAAAGAACCATTTCAAGCACCTAGTATCAACGTCAGGCATTCCCAGGTCAGGTGCAGCACCATTAGATGTAGAGTAAGCTCCCTCTACTTTGTCCCAGCAATCTGCTTCAGCCCCTGTGGCCATCAGTATGGTATTCGACTACTTCCTGCATCCATCACACTGTGGGCTCGGAGAGAGATTGCTAATTAGCAGCAAGAAGAAGAGATAAAACAGATTTATAGAACTGTATCCTTGACAGACAATTATCGGCAGTGATCTGCCATGCCACTAATTTCCCCAGTGTAAGGGCTTTTGTGCAGAAAAACTGAACTTGATAGTTGCAATTTCTAAGGCATGTTTGGAGAACTTAATTGTATCTTTTAAAATGATTTATGCAGGAAGGATTGTTTGCCACGGTTGGTTAAATCAGATGAAGTGATAATAACTGCAGCAGCTTTAAGTACTTAAGGTTGAGCATTGTTCACTGCATATGCAGGACCTACAGAGAGATTGCAGATTTAAGAAAGTTTCTGGGCGATAGAAGTTAGGGATATTGGAAATGTTCAGCTGAAATAGAAAAACAATAGAGTACAACGCTGAAGTGCAAGGTGCTAGGCAGATGAAGGTTGCTGCTGAGTCAGATGGAAAGAGAAAGAGAAGGACACTTACCAAAGGTGATTCAGGAGCAGAGCCACACAATGGCAACAGCAACTTGCATTTATATAGCGCCTTTAACATAGCAAAATGTCCCACGGCGCTTAACAAAAGGTTTATCAATAAAAATTTTGACTCAGAGTCACAGAAGGAAATATCAGGATCAGGTTAGATGACTAAAAGCTTGGTCAAAGAGGTAGGTTTTAAGGAGCATCTTAAAGGAGGAAAGAGAGATAGAGAGACGGAGAGGTTTAGGGAGGGAGTTCCAGAGCTTGGGGCCCAGGCAGCTGAAGGCACGGCCACCAATGGTTGAGCGATTATAATCAGGGATGGTCAAGAGGCCAGAATTGGAGGAGTGCAGAGATCTGGAGGGCTTGAAGAGCTGGAGAAAGTTACAGAGATAGGGAGGGGCGAGGCCATGGAGGAATTTGAAAACAAGAATGAGAATTTTAAAGTCTAGGTGTTGCTTAACCAGGAGTCAATGTATGTCAGCAAGGTCATCCATTTTGTGACTTAGTGACCTTGAGTACTTATTTTTCTGTTTTCCCACTTTCTCCTATTTGTGCAATGTTACAGTTCCATGAATGTTAGCTCCCTCTGACACTTTGCTCAAGTGGCAATTGTTCAAATGCGAATGAGGTAGTGAGTGTCAGCAGGCTATGGGACCATCACGTCCAAGCAGGATCTTTGTTCTCAGCAGGGATTGTTAGATAGTTTTGGGTGATAGGTTGTCAGTAGCCTTACTTTCACTGAGGCACATGACAAGGCCACCCTGACAAAGGCTTCATTGTATTCAGAATCAATAAGCTTGTGTTTGCACTAATCTAGCTTAATAAAATAAAATGCATTTAAAGACATTCTGAACAATTCTGTAATGAAACGCTAATGTATGGGAAAAGGTTAGTTGTTTCCCAGACTTCTGGCCTTTCAGGTTTTCTCAGGAGAGTAGAGGAGAATGCCCATTGTATTTCTGAGGTCACTGACTCATACCCTGCCCCTTAACGCTCTCAAAGTGGAAGCTTCGGGAAATGGTTAACTTTCTCTCATGCTATTTGATTTTAAGTGAGGGTTGAAAGGATTCACTAATAAGCTGTTACTTCCAGTTGAATTGATTGCCGACGATTTCAGAGAAACATCATTCATTTCCAGTGGGTGATTCATTAAAACATAAGAACATAAGAATTAGGAGCAGGAGTAGGCCATACGGCCCCTTGAACCTGCTCTGCCATTTAATACGATCATGGCTGATCCGATCATGGACTCAGCTCCACTTCCCTGCCCGCTCCCTATAACCCCTTAGTCCCTTATCGTTTAAGAAACTGTCTATTTCTGTCTTAAATTTATTCAATGTCCCAGCTTCCACAGCTCTCTGAGGCAGCGAATTCCACAGATCCACAACCCTCTGAGAAAAGAAATTTCTCCTCATCTCAGTTTTAAATGAGCGGCCTCTTATTCTAAGGTTAGTTCTATCCTCTAGTTCTAGTCTCCCCATCAGTGGAAACATCCTCTCTGCGTCCACCTTGTCAAGCCCCCTCATAATATTATACGTTTCCATAAGATCACCTCTCATTCTTCTGAATTCCACTGAGTAGAGGCCCAACCTACTCAACCTTTCCTCATAAGTCAACCCCCTCATCTCTGGAATCAATCTAGTGAACCTTCTCTGAACTGCCTCCAAAGCAAGTATATCCTTTCGTAAATATGGAAACCAAAATTGCCGTAGTACTCCAGGTGTGGCCTCACCAATACCTTGTATAACTGTAGCAGGACTTCCCTGCTTTTATACTCCATCCCCTTTGCAATAAAAGCCAAGATTCCATTGGCCTTCCTGATCACTTGCTGTACCAAAATGCTATCCCTTTGTGTTTCATGCACAATTACCCCCAGGTCCCATTGTACTGCATTCGTATGCAAACACCTTCTGCTTATCAATGTATTTCACGGTCTTTGATTTATAGAGTAGCAATGATTTCCTCTGGTGGGTAATCAAGCACGAGGGGACATAATTAGAGCGAGGTTTAGATGAGGTAGGGTGGGAGGAGGCTCGTGTGGAGCACAAACACCGGTATCGACCAGTTGTGCCGAATGGCCTGTTTCCATGCTGTACATTCGATGTAGTTCTATGTAATAGCAATTAGCATTGCGAACTCTGTCAGATTTAAGATAAAAATAAACATAGAAACATAGAAACATAGAAAATAGGTGCAGGAGTAGGCCATTCGGCCCTTCAAACCTACACCGCCATTCAATGAGTTCATGGCTGAACATGCAACTTCAGTACCCCATTCCTGCTTTCTCGCCATACCCCTTGATCCCCCTATTAGTAAGGACTACATCTAACTCCTTTTTGAATATATTTAGCGAATTGGCCTCAACAACTTTCTGTGGTAGAGAATTCCACAGGTTCACCACTCTCTGGGTGAAGAAGTTTCTCCTCATCTCGGTCCTAAATGGCTTACCCCTTATCCTTAGACTGTGACCCCTGGTTCTGGACTTCCCCAACATTGGGAACATTCTTCCTGCATCTAACCTGTCTAAACCCGTCAGAATTTTAAACGTTTCTGTGAGGTCCCCTCTCATTCTTCTGAACTCCAGTGAATACAGGCTCAGTCGATCCAGTCTCTCCTCATATGTCAGTCCAGCCACCCCGGGAATCAGTCTGATGAACCTTCGCTGCACTCCCTCAATAGCAAGAATGTCCTTCCTCAAGTTAGGAGACCAAAACTGTACACAATACTCCAGGTGTAGCCTCACCAAGGCCCTGTACAACTGTCGGAACACCTCCCTGCCCCTGTATTCAAATCCCCTCGCTATGAAGGCCAACATGCCATTTGCTTTCTTAACCGCCTGCTGTACCTGCATGCCAACCTTCAATGACTGATGTACCATGACACCCGGGTCTCGTTGCACCTTCCCTTTTCCTAATCTGTCACCATTCAGATAATAGTCTGTCTCTCTGTTTTTACCACCAAAGTGGATAACCTCACATTTATCCACATTATACTTCATCTACCATGCATTTGCCCACTCACCTAACCTATCCAAATCACTCTGCAGCTTCAGACAGAGAGAAAGAGCGAGAGAGACAGACAGAGAGAGAGAGAGAGGGGGTGAGAGAGAGAGAGAGTGAGAGTGTCATGTATTCTACTGTCATTGTAATCCATATATAAACTAACCTAAGTTGTGCACTGTGAGAACATTGAACACTAGGTGGTGAACTTGTGGGAGACACTCCTAACCTGGACTTTCAGGTATAAAAGGGGATGCTCCACCCACCTTCATTATTTCAGTGCTGGAATAAAAGTTACTGGTCACAGAGTGACCTTCTCTCTAGTATGGGCCTCGTGTGCATTTGTACTGTATAGTAAGGACATATTATTGGCGACGAGAAACTGGGATTTAAACCACGCGAGTATGGCCACTGGCAGCACAGAAGAGAGGTACTGTGTTGGTGATGATTGGGACGATTTTATTGAGAGACTACAGCAAAGTTTTGTCGCTAAGGAATGGCTGAGACAGCATTCGGCCGACAAACGCAGGGCTCATCTCCTGACAGTTTGTGGATCCAGGACGTACTCCCTGATGAAGGACCTTCTAGCGTCAGAGAAGCCGGCGGACAAGACGCTCGAAGAGCTCAGTATGTTGATCGGGAAACACTTTAAACTGGCGAGCAGCATGCACATGGCGAGACATCGGGTTTACACGCACCGGCGGCAAGAAGGGCAAAGCGTTCCAGACTTCATGGCAGACCTCCGGCGACTGGCGAGCCTATGTAAGTTCCCAGATGTATGCAGAGCGGAGATGCTGCGAGACTTTTTTATTGAGGGCATCGGGCACGCTAGGGTTTTCAGGAAACTGATTGAGACCAAAGTCTTGACCCTGGAAACGGTGGCTTTGATAGCCCAGACATTTATCTCACGGGAGGAAGAGACCAGAATGATGTTTGATAAAAATCTTGGTTTAAATGCAGCAAATGGACAGGGAGTCAACATTGTTAACGTGGCACACAGTACTCCAGGCAGTTAGGGGCAATCGGACATGCCCGAGCAGGTAGTCAAACCCAAAGGGGGAATTCAACAGAGACAATGGCTAGCTGAACGGCGATTCATGCCATCGCAATGGACAATGCGGCCAGTAATGGGGCCATCAACACCTGTCAATGGTGCGTTTAAGGATAGTTACAGAGACAGTCAGAGACGATCGACTGGTAATGGACCTTTTGTTTCCAACAACGGCTCATGTTGGAGGTGTGGAGGCAAACACCCAGCCAGAGCTTGCAGGTATCAGCAATACACCTGCAGAAATTGCAACGTCAGCGGTCACTTGGGGCGTATGTGCAGGAAGCCTTGATGTACGAGGAGGATGGGCCCGATGTAAGCCCTACGAGGCCAAATGGACACTGGGGGAAATTGCTGGAAGCTGAAGTTCAGCGAGTTCATGTGGAGCACGTATATAGTTCATACACCAGGACGCCACCGATAATGATGAAAGTGCTCCTCAATGGCATCCCAGTATCAATGGAGCTAGACACGGGGGCCAGCCAGTCCCTGATGGGTATCAAACAGTTTGACAAGTTGTGGGCATCCAAGGCCAGAAGGCCAAAATTATTGCCGATTGACGCACAGCTACGGACATATGCAAAGGAGATCATTCCGGTGCTAGACAGCGCCACGGTAGTCGTGACCCACAAAGATGCAGAGAATAGGTTGCCACTCTGGATTGTCCCGGGGGCGGTCCCGCACTACTGGGGAGGAGTTGGCTTGCTGTCATGAACTGGAAATGGGGCGATGTCAATGCAATTTCTTCTGTGGAGCGAGTATCATGCTCACAGATCCTGGACAAATTTGACTCACTATTTCAACCCGGCATTGGCACTTTCATGGGGACCAAGGTAGTGATTCACATAAACCCGGACGCCAGGCCAGTAATCACAAGGCCAGAGCAGTGCCGTACGTGATGCGGGAAAAGATAGAAGGCGAATTGGACCGCCTGCTGAGGGAAGGCATCATCTCGCCAGTCGAGTTCAGTGATTGGGCGAGCCCGATCATGCCGGTGCTCAAGGCGGATGGGTTGGTCAGGATATGTGGTGATTACAAGGCCACCATCAATCGGGTGTCACTCCAAGACCAGTACCCGCTACCGAGAGCGGAGGACCTCTTTGCGACGCTATCCGGTGGCAAACCTTTTTCAAAATTGGACCTGACCTCAGCTTACATGACCCAGGAACTGGCGAGTGAGTCGAAGAAGCTGACCACCATCACGACACACAAGGGGCTGTTTGAGTACAACAGATGTCCGTTCGGGATTCGCTCGGCCGCCGCAATCTTTCAACGAAACATGGAAAGCCTCCTCAAGTCGCTTCCAAGGACGGTGGTTTTTCAAGACAACATCCTCATCACGGGTTGTGATACTGAAGAACACCTCCACAACCTGGAGGAGGTGCTACGCAGACTGGACCGGGTAGGGCTGCGACTGAAAAAGGCGAAGTGCGTCTTCCTAGCTCCAGAGGTAGAATTCCTGGGGATGAGGGTAACAGTAGACGAGATCAGACCTACTGCGTCCAAGACAGAAGCGATCCAGAGAGCACCCAGACCCCACAACATGACAGAGCTGCGTTCGTTCCTGGGGCTCCTGAACTATTTTGGTAACTTTCTTCCCAAATTAAGCACGCTGTTAGAGCCGCTACACGTGCTCCTACGCAAAGGTCGCGATTGGGTCTGGGGGGACAGCCAGGAAAGGGCTTTTGATAGAGCACGCCATTTGTTATGTTCCAACAATCTGTTAACGCTATATGACCCGTGTAAGAAACTTGTTTTAACGTGTGAATGCCAAGGGTCAGTTACAGCCGATAGCTTATGCCTCCAGAAGTCTGTCCCAGGTAGAAAGGGGCTATGGGATGGTAGAAAAGGAGGCGCTCGCATGTGTATATGCTGTAAAAAAAATGCACCAATACCTGTTTGGCAGGAAATTTGAGCTGGAGACAGATCACAAACCCCTAACGTCCCTTTTGGCCGACAACAAGGCCATAAATGCAAATGCATCGGCCCGCATATAGAGGTGGGCACTCACGTTAGCCGCCCATGACTACACAATTCGGCACAGACCGGGCACTGAATGGGGACTGGGCAACCACGTACAGGGCATGCCCTGAGGAATTCAAACCATTTCACAGGCGCAAGGATGAACTCTCGATTCAGGCCGATTGCCTACTATGGGGAAACCGAGTAGTCATGCCCCAGATGAGCAGAGAGGCGTTCATCCGAGAACTCCACAATGAGCGCCCGGGCATTGTCATGATGAAGGCAATTGCCAGATCACACGTTTGGAGGCCAGGGATCGGTGCAGACCTGGAACTTTGTGTTCGCAGGTGTAACACGTGTGCCCAGCTGGGCAATGCGCCCAGGGAAGCCCCCTTTGCCCCTGGTCCTGGCCTGCCAAGCCTTGGTCACGCATCCATGTGGACTACGCAGGTCCTTTCATGGGAAAAATGTTTTTGGTTGTACTAGACGCCTACTCCAAATGGATTGAGTGTGACATTCTCAATTCAAGCACATCCTCTGCCACGGTAGAAAGTCTACGGGCAATGTTCGCCGCCAATGTTCGTCTACCGGACATCTTGGTCAGCGACAATGGCCCGTGCTTTACAAGCATTGAATTCCAGGACTTCATGGCAGGAAATGGTATCAACCATGTCAGAATGGCACCATTCAAGCCGGCCTCAAATGGTCAGGCGGAACGAGCAGTGCAGATAATCAAACAGGGGATGCTCAGAATCCAATGGGGTTCCCTACAAAGCCGCTTATCACGCCTCCTGTTGGCCAATAGATCCCGACCACACTCGCTCACAGGGGTCCCACCCGCAGAGCTGCTAATGAAAAGGACGCTCAAAACCAGGTTATCATCCCACCATGAAAGAAATTGTCGAGAGCAGGCATCAGTCACAATATGACTACCATGATGGGAATGTGAGGGCGCGATGTATTGATGTAAATGATCCTGTCTTTGTCCTCAACTACCATGCAGGGCCCAAATGGCTCGCAGGCACTGTGGTTGCCAAAGAGGGGAATAGGATTCTGGTAGTTAAACTTACCAATGGACAAATCTGCCGCAAACATGTGGATCAAACAAAAAGGAGGTTCAGCAACCCCATAGAAGAAGCAGAGGAAGAACACGATATAGAGTTCACTCCACCACAGGTGACCGAACACCGGAACCAAGTGGAGGA
The DNA here is from genome assembly GCF_044704955.1 of Pristiophorus japonicus. Taxonomy (NCBI): domain Eukaryota; kingdom Metazoa; phylum Chordata; class Chondrichthyes; family Pristiophoridae; genus Pristiophorus; species Pristiophorus japonicus. The sequence continues at coordinate 90,057,324 of NC_091991.1, read as the reverse complement.
GAGCCCAGTCACTGTGGGCAGTCCGGACAGGCCTGAGGCACCGCAAACAGCAGACACTCAGGCCAGCGCCCAACAACCGGAGCCCCAACTCAGGCGCTCCACAAGGGAGCGTAAACCATCAGAGAGACTTAACCTGTGATCCCAATAAGACTTTGGGGGGGAGGTGATGTCATGTATTCAACTGTCATTGTAACCCATGTATAAACTGACCTAAGCATTTATACTGTATAATAAGGAGAGAGAGAGAGAGAGAGAGAGAGAGACAGAGAGAGAGAGAGAGACAGAGAGAGAGAAACATAGAAAATAGGTGCAGGAGTTGGCCATTCAGCCTTTTGAGCCTGCACCACCATTCAATAAGATCATTCCCTCAGTACCCCTTTCCTGCTTTCTCTCCATACCCCTTGATCCCTTTAGCCGTAAGGGCCACATCTAACTGAAGAAAGACTTGCATTTATATCATGCCATTCATGACCTCGGGACATCGCTTTACAGCTAATAAATTACTTTTGGAGTGTAGGCACTGTTGTACTGTAGGAAACGCAGCAGTCAATTTGCGCACAGCAAGCTCCCACACACAGAAATGTGCTAATGTCCAGATAGTCTGTTTTATTGATGTTTATTCCAAGGTAAATTTTGACCAGGATACTGAGGAGAACCCCCCACTCCTGCTCTTCATTGAATAGTGCAGTGGGATCTTCTAAGTTTACCTTAGAGGGCAGACAGGGCCTCGGTTTAACGTCTGTATGTCGCCCGAGGAGTCTGAGATTAATTGAAATGTTTAACTGCTGAACAAACTGAAATTAACCATCAGTGTAGTCTTGTGCTAACCTGTGTGACTCAGTCATCATCATCATCATCATCATAGGCGGTCCCTCGAACGAGGATGAGTTCACAGGTGTTTCAATGAAGGACCCGATGTTCCAGTCATGAACTCCGGTTGAGGGGGTGGAAGATACCTGTGGGTGGATTTTTTTAACATGTGGTGACCGTTGCACATCAGCCACCACACGGGCTTGACAGAGCTCGGCCTTTATCCAGTGGCAAGGGTTAACCAGGACAACTGGAGACCAGCTCTGCTGCACGGTCCTAATGCGCACACATATCGCAGTGTGGGCTGCCCGTGCTGCCCCTGGGCCCTTGGCTCTTCTGGCCCCCTTACATTCACTGTGGAATAGTGCCTGTCCCACACTCTGGAATTCCATCCCTAAACCTCTCTGCATCTCCACTTTCCCCTCCTCCTTTAAGGCCATCCTTTTTTTGACAATGCTTTTGCTCATCCCTTCCAATATTTCCTTTATTGGTGTCCATCTTTGTCTGATTCTGACTCTAAGCATCTCCTGACTCTCCAAAATTTTTCCACCATCTAAAAGACACAAGTCAGGAGTGGAACTCTCTCCACAGCAACAATGAAGGACAGCAATATATTTCCAAGTCGGGATGGTGTGTGACTTGGAGGGGAACTTAGAGGTGATGGTGTTCCCATGCACCTGCTGCCCTTGTCCTTCTAGGCAGTAGAAGTCATGGGTTTGGGAGGTGCTGTTGAAGAAACCTTGGTACCCTGTTGTTGCAAGGCTAATTTTCCTGGTTCTATCACCCCCCCTGGAGCACCTTCAGGTGAGGCCCAGAAAACTGGAAAATTGGGAGACCTGTAAGAGCGGGTGTCCAATCCAAGAAGGCTTCCCGCAAAGCTCCTGTTTGCAGAAGGGTCCCGCGAAAGTTGCTCCAGAAGCAGTTGCCATGGTGCAAATATAAAACTTTCATTGCATTGGTGACATTACCATGACTTGCGACCCAATTTCTTGTTGCAGCATCAGTTATAGGTTGTGTGCAAGTTGCCCACGTAAAGAGAGGGTGCTGTGAAAAAACTGAAGGGGCGGATTTGGATTTGATGGGGACCCAAAACGGAGGAGTTGCATTGGTCGATATTCTGTTCCATTGAAGGCAACGGCACTGGGTATTGGGCGGGGCATATACCGGGTGGCCAATGTGATTCCGCCCCTACTGCATCCCTGCTCACGTTCAATTTCACCCCCTGAGTGTTTTGAAATTGCACATGTTACTCTCTAGCATTTTCTCCACAGGGTTTCCCTCAGAATGTGTGGTGAAGGTACTCCCACAGTGCTGACTTTGTCGTCGTGGTTTAGTACAACTGAGTGGCACTCTAGGCCATTTCCGCGGGTAGCTAAGAGTCAACCACGTTGCTGTGGGTCTGGAGTCACATATAGGCCAGACTGGGCAGGAACGACAAATCTCCTTCCCTAAAGGACATTAGTGAACCAGATGGGTTTTAACGACAATCCAGTAGTTTCATGGTTAGCATTACGGATACTAACTTTTTATTCCAGATTTATTTAATTAACTGAATTTAAATTCCCCAGCTGCTGTGATGGGATTTGAACTCACGTCTCCAGATTGTTAGTCTAGTTCTCTGGATTACGAGCATAGTGGTTACTGTACCCACCGTAAATCTACTTTGTAATCAAAAGAGTAACTATCAGAGGATCCGGCTTATTGCACAGATGTACTTTTTGTCAGCTAGTTATGGGATACCTGTTATGTATGTAAACATTGTAACTGTGTAACACTTTCCACCAGAGGGCGCCACTGTTGGAGGCCCAATGGTCAACTGCACACTTCGTGCAAGGGAGTATAAAAGGTTGTCTGCCATGCTGCTTAGGCACTCTGGAGGTGTATTAAAGAGACTAAGGTCACATCAGTTTTAGCTCACAATACTCAGTCTTGTGGAGTTCTTCCATACTTAACAATTTGCGACGAGTAACAGATTACAAACTTTCACGTGGTCATGGCTGCTGTTGGTATTTTAGAGAGACTTGTAGAGGGTGATGATTGGGAAGCCTTCATTGAGCGTCTCGACCAGTACTTCGTGGCCAACGAGCTGGATGGGGACGATAAAGCGATCAAGCGCAGGGCGATTCTCCTCACCGTGTGTGGGTCCACAATATTTGGCCTCATCAAGAATCTGCTAGCACAGGAGAAACCAGCGGAGAAGACATATACAGAGTTGTGCACCCTGGTTCGGGAACACCTCAAGCCGAAGGAGAGCGTCTTAATGGCCAGGTATCGCTTCTACACGCACCACCACTCCAAGGCCAGGACGTGGCGAGTTATGTCACCGACCTGAGACGCCTTGCGGAAACTTAAAAATTTGCTTGATTTTTAGGGGAAATGCTGCGGGACTTTTTCTGCTTGGCATCGGCCACGAGGTCATTCTTCGCAAGCTGCTGTCTGCCGAATCCCTAGCCCTGAGCAAGGCCATCACGACAGCCCAGGCATTCATATCCACGAGCGATAATACCAGACAGATATCTTCCCAGCATCGAAGTTCACCGGCAAGTACTGTGCATAAAATAACGTCGCTAGCAGGCAGAACTGCATATGGCAGGGCCTACACTTCTGCAGCTGTATGACCTAGGATGACTCAGAGTCCGCCATTGGGCGTGATTGCAAATCCATTAGCACCATGTTGGCGCTGCAGGGTAATCATCGAGCCCATCAATGTGGATTCAAGCACTACGTGTGCAAAGGCTGCGAAACAATGGGGCACCTCCAGCGAATGTGCAAGAGTTCTGTGACTCACCACGTGGCAGAGTCGGCAGAGGATGATCGATCCGGCGCGGATCACGCAGAACAAACAAGAGAGGCAACTCAACCCGAGGAAGAAGTGTGTGGGGTACACACTTTCATCAAGAGCCCTCCTATTATGCTGAAAGCAAATTGAACGGTATTCCGGTATCAATGGAGTCAGTCAATTATGAGCCAGAAGGCTTTTGAGAAACTGTGGGGCAACAAGGCACAAAGGCCCAAACTGAGCCCGATTCAGACAAAGCTGCACACCAACACCAAAGAGCTCATACCAGTCATTGGCAGTGCGGCAGTTAAGGTATCGTATGATGGAACTGTGCATGATTTATCACTCTGGATTGTACCAGGCCATGGCCCAACGCTATTCGGCAGAAACTGGCGAAGAACGATTTGATGGAACTGGGACGACATCAAAGCACTATCTTCAGTGGATGATGCCTCGTGCGCCCAAGTGCTGAGCAAGTTTCCGTCGCTATTTGAACCAGGCATCGGCAACTTTACAGGCGCCAAGGTGCAGATCCATCTCGTCCCCGATGCAAGGCCCATTCATCACAAGGCTTGAGCAGTTCCATATATGATGAGAGAGAAAGTCGAGATCAAACTGGACAGACTTCAAAGAGAGGGAATCATATCGCCAGTCGAGTTCAACGAGTGGGCCAGTCCAATTGTTCCGGTGTTGAAAAGCGTTGGCACGGTCAGAATCTGCAGAGACTACAAGGTAACGATCAACCGAGTCTCGTTACAAGACCAGTACCCACTACCCAAGGCAGATGACCTGTTCGCAACGTTAGCGAGGGGGAAGTCATTCACCTAGTTGAACCTAACCTCTGCCTACTTAACAGGCACTGGCTGAATCTTCGAAAAGATTGATGTGCATCAACACGCACAAAGGACTGTTTATATACCACAGGTGTCACTTTGGGATTCGTTCGGCTGCTGCCATCTTCCAGAGGAACATGGAGAGTCTGCTGAAATCGGTTCTGCGCACCGTTGTGTTTCAAGACAACATCCTGATCACCGGCCGTGACACCACCGAACACCTGCACAACTTGGAAGAGGTTCTAAGTCAACTAGACAGAGTGAGACTCAGGCTGAAATGCTCCAAGTGTGTTTTCCTGGCGCCAGAGGTTGAATTTTTGGGGAGAAAGATTGCATCAGATTGCAGACGGCATCAGACCCAACGACTCAAAGACAGAGGTCATCAAGAATATACCCAGACCACAGAATGTGATGGAGCTGCATTCGTTCCTGGGACTCCTCAACTATTTTGGAAACTTTCTACCCGGGTTAAGCACTTTGCTGGAACCGTTGCACATGTTGCTACGTAAGGGTGATGACTGGGTTTGGGGTAAATCTCAAGAGACAGCCTTTGAGGCCAGAAACCTACTTTGTTCTAATAAGTTACTTGTACTGTATGACCTGTGTAAACTATTAGTGCTAGCTTATGATGCATCTTCGTATGGGGTCGGCTGTGTGTTACAATAAACCAATGTATCGGGCAAACTTCAACCGGTTGCATATGCGTCTAGAAGTCTGTCTAAGGCTGAAAGAGCCTACAGTATGGTCGAGAAAGAGGAGTTGAATGTGTATGTGGGGTTAAGAAAATGCACCAATACCTATTTGGACTTCAGTTTGAGCTTGAAGCCGACCACAAACTGCTCATTTTGCTGTTTTCAGAGAGTAAAGGTATAAACATCAATGCTTCGTCCCGCATCCAGAGATGGGCACTAACATTGTCCGCCTATGACTATGTTATCTGCCACAGACCAGGCACGGAGAACTGTGCTGATGCCCTCAGTTGGCTACCATTGCCCACTACCGGGGTGGCAGAGGCGCAGCCCGCAGACTTGCTTCTGGTCATGGATGCTTTTGAGAGCGAGGGGTCACCCGTCACAGATCGCCAGATCAGGACCGGGACCAGCCAGGATCCTGTGCTATCACTTGTAAAAAGTTGCATCCTTAATGGGAGCTGGTCGGCCATTCCCGGGGAAATGCAAGATGAAATTAAGCCGTTCCACTGACGCAAAAATGAAATGTTCATCCGGCGGATTGTCTCTTATGGAGTAATCACGTGGTTTTTCCAAAAAAAGGCAGGGAAACGTTTATACGCGACCTACACATTACCCACCCAGGCATAGTCATGATGAAGGCTATAGCCAGGTCGCATGTTTGCTGGCCCGGCATTGACTCGGACTTAGAATCATGTGTACACCAGTGCAACACGTGCTCACAACTGAGCAATGCACCAAGGGAAGCTCCACTGAGTCTGTGGTCATGGCCCTCCAAACCTTGGTCCAGGATCCACGTAGATTTTACTGGCCCTTTTCTCGGAAAGATGCTTTTAGTTGTAGTGGATGCTTACTCTAAATGGATTGAATGCATAATCATGTCATCCAGCACATCCACTGCCAACATTGAAAGCCTCTGGGCCATGTTCGCCACCCATGGCTTGCCCAACGTCCTTGTCAGTGACAATGGACTGTGTTTCACCAGCTCGGAATTCATCGAGTTTATGACCCACAATGGCATCAAGCATGTCAGGTCTGCCCCATTTAAGCCCGCATCGAACAGTCAAGCAGAACGGACAGTCCAAACTATCAAGCAGAACTTGAAACGCGTGATGGAAGGCTCCTTGCAGACCCGGTTATCTCGGGTTCTGCTCAGTTACCAGATGCGACCCCACTCGCTCACTGGGATCCCCCGGCAGAATTGTTAATGAAGAGAGCACTCAAAACCAGGCTCTCCCTAATCCACCCGGATCTAAATGATCATGTGGAAACCCGGCGTCATCGACAAAACACATACCACGATCGTGCGGCTGTATCGTGAGACATTGATGTTAATGACCCTGTGTTTGTCCTGAATTACGGTCATGGTCCTAAATGGGTTGCTGGCGCTGCCTTGGCCAAGGAGGGGAATAGTGTGTTTATAGTCAATCTATTGAATGTACAAATGTGCAGAAAGCGGTTCTTTGACAACCAGGAACAGCCTGAAGACATCACCATCATCGATCCACCAACACACACGCAACCAGTAATCAACCACACTGTCAATCAAGAGGATGAACCCACCATTCCCAACAGTCCTGGCAGACCAGCCGTGCCGCAGTGCAGCAATGGTCTGACCAACTCACCCATGCCAGAGTTTGAACTCAGACGATCAACCAGGGAGAGTAGGGCCCCGGATCGTCTCATCTTGTAAATAATTTGTATCAAAGACTTTGGGAGGGAGTGATGTTATGTATGTAAACATGATAACTGTGTAAGACTTGTCACCAGAGGGTGCAACGGTTGGAGGCCCAAGGGTCACCTGCACACCTCGTGCAAGGGAGTATTAAAAATTGTCTGCCATACTGCTTAGGTACTCTAAAGTTGTATTAAAGAGACTAAGGTCACATCAGTTTTAGCTCACAGTATTGTGGAGTTCTTCCATACTTAACAATACCATTGCCAGCAGATATGAAGATAGCAATGGCTGTAGCTCAGCCTGGATCCGGACTCTGCCCGTGTTTCCTTCCATGCTGAAATGAGGACGGGGAGGTGGGAGGGAGGCACAAACACAGTCAAACTCTAAATTATAAATATTCTCCATGTACCAGAAGCAACACATTGGCATTCTCAATATTCTTTCTTTTCTCTTGTGCAGTTCTGATGTGTAACGGTGAAGTTATGAGTAATGGCAGACATCTTTCCGCCATTGACATTTATTCTGTAAATAACATTATGCAGAGAAGAATTGTTTGATGTGGCAACAATATGTCCCAGCCAATGCTCACTTTCAGCAGCCAGACGGGTTGTCAACATGTACCTCCGCAGACTTACTAAGAACAGCGCAATTTATGACCATGTCCTTAAGTGTATTCCCTCGCTGAGGGTCATCATTTACTGACGTTTTTTTCCCCCTCCTGTCAGAGAAGAAGCTTGCTGGAACAAACTTTGTTTGTGGCTGGATTGCTGGTTGAAGAGGCATACAATCTCCGTTAACCTGAGAGAGATTGTGCCGGATGAAGTGTTGGCACCATGCTCTGCAGGTACAAGCTTTTGTTCCCTTGGCGAGTCATAACTTGTTTTCGCTGGCGTGGAGGCAGCAGGTCCATTTCTCTTGGCATGAGGTATATAATTTGTTACAGGCATGACACTCCATTGCCTATTTATTTATTTATTTATGCCAATGTCTTTGAAAGGCATTGACATCTCGCTGACATATGTTCCAGCAGCCCTATGTTGCTTCTCTGAAGTGCCCATTTTGTTGAAGTATGAGCCCAAACATTATGTGAAGGGTATCACTGCTAAATCCAATCCTGTCCTCACCCGACATCCATCCAAGCAATATTTTCCAACAAGAGTCACCAGTAATTAGGGGCGGCATCAGGAAGATGCATCTGGGACTTTCAGCCCTCCTCACCACACCACGTAGTCATCCCCATCATCATAGGCAGTTCCTCGGAATCGAGGAAAACTTGCTTGCATTCTAAAAGTGAGTTCTTGGGTGACTGTACAGTCCAATACGAGAATTACAGTTTCTGTCACAGGTGGGACAGACAGTAGTTGAGGGAAAGGTTGGGTGGAGAGCCTGGTTTGCCGCACGCTCCTTCTGCTGCCTGCGCTTGCTTTCTGCATGCTCTTGGCGATGAGACTCGAGGTGCTCAGCACCCTCCCGGATGCACTTCCTCCACTTAGGGCGGTCTTTGGCCAGGGACTCCCAGATGTCAGTGCGGATGTTGCACTTTATCAGGGAGGCTTTGAGTTTAACCTTGAAATGTTTCCTCTGATCACCTGGGGCTCGCTTGCCGTGTAGGAATTCTGAATAGAGCACTTGCTCTGGGAGCCTCGTGTCAGGCATGCAGACTATATGGGTCGTCCACCGGAGCTGGTCGAGTGTGGTCAGTGCTTCGATGCTGGGGATGTTGGCCTGATCGAGAACAATGACATTGGTGCGTCTGTCCTCCCGGGGATTTGCAGAATCTTGCGGAGACATCGTTGGTGGTATTTCTCCAGTGATTTGAGATGTCTGCTGTATATGATCTACGTCTCTGAGCCATACAGGAGGAAGCATCTGGGACCTTCAGCCCTCCTCACCATATCATATAGTATAACTTCACCATTACACACCAGAGCTGCACAAGAAAAAGGAAAGGACATTGAAAATGCCAACATGTTGCTTCTGGTATATGGAGAATATAGTTCAGAGTTTGAGTGTGTTTGTGCTTTCCCCCACTCATCCTCCATGTTTCAGCATGGAAGGAAACACGGGTAGAGTCTGGATCCAGGCTGGACTACAGCCATTGCTACCTTCATGCCTGCTGGCAATGATATCCCATATAAACCGGTCCATCGGGGAAGTTAGTTGTTTATTTTTGTGTCTTTAAATGATGGTCCGAACCAAACCAATCTCAATTAGGTAAGCTCTAATTCTTTGAAAATGGACCCAGAAGTCTAATACTTCAGAACCCGAATGTTGTTTGGTTCTTGCCTCTACGTGGGCAGGCGTGTGCTGGTGCTGAGCTCCAGGATGCTCAAACTCCTCATGCAGGACTGACTTCTATTAAAATACAGGATCAGATGTTTCAAGTGGTTTGAATCCAAAACCCAGATAAAGCCAAATGTGAGTCTTGAGTGATCATGACATCACTGATCTAAACTCACATCAAAATAAAGTTCCACGTCGCTTTTTCAATTGGTGTGAAAATGTAATTACATTTTATGGTGTATGTAGGCACCTTTAGTAATGATTCCACGAGGCAGGGTACGATACATAAACTGTGCAGACCTGTAGTCTTTTATTTGCAGCTCCTGAGTGCAGACAACAAGCTGTGAGTTCCCTTTTATACTGGGTTACCTGCAGTGTGCAGGCAACCTCTAGGTCTCCAGCAGCAGCATCCTCTGGTGTATAGGCAAGGTGTGTACTGTGTAAGGGTACATTCAGTGTTGCATAACAGTGTTACAGACATCGCACAGTAAATAGACATGCATACACAACAATACTCCCCCCTGAACATTTTTTATATCCTTATTGTCATGCCCAGGGGAGGTGATCAGTGGTGGGCTATGGGAGGTTGTGGTGAGGGTTGTGTGGTTGCCAGGTGTGACCCCTGTGCTTGAGGCTGGCCTCATGCGTTTCCCCCCCTTCACACACAGACCAAGTGGGTGTCACTGTTGTGGGCTACATTCAGGGAGGTAGCCACGGCAGCAGTGGGTGGCGTGTATACACTGTGATGTGGGTAGTTGTGGGGTGGTGGGCAGGGCCACAAGACTGGGTGGGCTCCTTGTCCACCAATTGAGATGAGGGTCAGGTCATCCCAGGGTTTACCAGGGAAGCTGGAGGGTATTGGCCTCATGCTCCTGGCGTTGGCCCTGGTGGCCAGGGGTTGTAGGGCTGGTCTGGTGCAGGTTGCCATTGGTGGTGGCTGGGCTGCCCATTGACCACTGTCCTTGTAGTGGGTCTGCTCCCACTGCATGTGTGTGTCCTGCAAGGGACATCACATTCGTTCCAAAGTTCCAGGCTACATGGTCAGGTAGCCTGCTGAACCTGGGGGTCTCCCACAGGGGGATTCCATTGGCATCAGCATGGTCCCTGTAGGACCCAATGTCCTTTGGCAGTGTCCTACCGGTATACATGACACCTTGGCTCTGATCACACATAGTCGAGCCTGCATTATACATTCTAGCATTTGCATCACTTTTAGGTGTCCTGGTTTCAAACAGACATAGTTACATTAGGCATTTCACAATCTCTATCATTACTGTTAAGCATAATAAACTTGTTCTTAACCTTACTGACACCTGCATTCATATCATTAGTCACCATAATCACAATTCATTGTTACATTGCATACATTTTTATACTTGCACCCTTTAATTGCATCTTTAGCTTTAAAGTCCGTGTACTCAAATAGTTGGAACTTCCCCTTTAAATTTTTTTGGTTACCGGTCTCCTTTAAGGGAGCTTTCAAATCCGATTGGCTGCTCGATGTCACATGATGCTCCTCCATGTTGACTCATGGCATGGAGGAGGCCATTTTGAATGCAGGTCTGCTGCTTGGTGTGCTGCAGCCATTTTGTGGTGCTCCTTTCTTCCACAGTCTTGTGGTGCTGCAGCCATCTTGTGGTCTTGTTGCAGGCAGGCTGTGGTGCTCTTTTCTTCCACATTCTTGTGCTGCTGCCAATCGAGCGGCCAATCGGAGCCTTCAAATCCGATTGGCCGCTCGATGTCATGTGATGCTCCTCCATGCTCACTGGTGGCATGGCGGTGGCCATTTTGATTACAAGTGTTTCTCCTTGTGCTGCTGGTGCTGCAGCCATTTCCTGGCTTTCCTGCAGGAGGGCTCTGGTGGTCTTTTCTTCCACAGCACCACTTCGCCTGATGTGGATCCGGTTCATCCAATTCCTGCCCAGCAGCGTGGGACCGTCGCCGGCTACAATCCACAGGGGGAGTTTGTTCACCTTTAGAAATGACTCCACGAGGCAGGATTTTACCTTTGGTATAGGTGAGCAGCTTTGCCTGAAAGGAGACAGTTTTGGTCGAGTGGCAGGATTCATCCAAATTTTTTCAAAGGTCATTTGGCTCATCACAGACTAGCTCACCCCTGTGTCGATCTCCATGGAGACTGGGACCCCATCGACGTCCACTTCCATCATCCACGGAGAACTTCCAGTGGAGCAGGTAAAGATTCCATACTCTTCTTCCAGGTTTGAACAGCTTCATCTTCATCTGTGTCGGAGCCCCGGTGATTAGCCAACTCTTCAGAGACACAGTGAGTACAGCCTTTTCTGCACATTCTCTGAAGGTGCCCTTTCTCTTTGCAGCCTTTGCATGCATAGTCTTTGTAGTGGCACTGGTGGGCCCTGTGGTTTCCCCCACAGTGCCAGCACGGGGCCATCTGGTTTGCCCCATGTGGTTGACTCAGGGTTGCGGGACTCGGAGCAGCATTTCTGCCTTCAGAAGTGTCCATGCGGTGCACTGCTCTCACCGGTTTAGAGTCCTGGGTCAGTATTTGCCTGGAGTCGCTGGCCGAAACCATGTAGGCCTGGCTCATTTGAATTGCTTTCTGCAGGGTGACCGTGATGTCAGCCGAGAGCAATTTGTGTAGGAGGCCTTCGTGGCCGATTCTGATGACAAACATGTCCCTTAGTGCTTCATTAAGGTGGTCGCCAAACTCACACGGTGCAGCTAGTCTTCTTGAGTGTGCAGCATACTTGGCAATTTTTTGGCCCTCAGGTCGCCGGTAAGTGTAGAACATGGTGCCTGGCTGTGAGGATGCTTTCTTTCGGTTTGAGTTGTTCCTGTATGATTGTTACAAGTTCCTCATAGCTCTTGGTGGTTGTCTTCTCCGGGGCTAGTAAGTCCCTGACGAGACCATAGATGGTGGGCCCACAACTGCTAAGCAGGATGGCCCTGCGTTTGTTCGTTAGTGTAGCTGGTGTGTCCCCGTCCAGGTCGTTGGCCATAAAGAAGCGTTCCAATCTTTCCACAAGAGCATCCCAATCTTCCCCCTCTGTAAAATGCTGAAAGTTGCTGAGGTTAGACATGTTGAGCATATAGTTTGTGACCTCGTATTCCCGTCCCCAGTTTTGGTGTATGCAGGCACTTTTAGAAATGACTCCACGAGGCAGGGTATGGTACTTTAACAGTGTAGACCTGCAGCCCTTTATTTGCAGCTCCTGAGTGACGACACCAAGCTGTGTGTTCCTTTTATGTTGGGTTACCTGCCGTGTGCAGGTAACCCTTAGGTCTCCAGCAGCAGCACCCTCTGGTGTACAGGTAAGGTGTGTACAGTGTAAGGGTACATTCAGTGTTGCATAACAGTGTTACAGACATCACACAGTAAACAGGCATGCATACACAACACATTTCTCCAAGGGAATTCTATTTTCTTGACTGACACTGAGCATGTATATGTCTCTGTTTTGAAAATGGCGCTCTCTGGGTACAGGATTAAACAATCAATCATCTCCGTGAATCTATGTTTCCATGCAGAAGCCAGGACCATGGGGCTTGGATTCACCTTTTCTCGGCAGTGTCACGACAGGGCTGGACTTCCTTGCATCTCCACCACACCTCCGTGTCCCCGAAGCATTTCCCAAGTGATGCAGTTCAGCCTCCCGACGGGATCCCTGCCACTAGGAATGAGCCCGCGTCTTCTGGGTCACAAAATCCAGGTGCCCCGTCTACTCTCTCACATGTAAAAAATCCCATGACACTATTCAGAGAACAGCAGGGGGGTTCTCCCCGGGCATCCTGGCAAATATATTTATCCCTCAACCAACATCACTTAAAAAAAAACGATTATCTGGTCGATTGCTGCGCGTGGGACCTTGCTATGCACTATTTGGCTGCTGTAATTCCTATCATCATCATCATCATAGGCAGTCCCTCGAAACGAGGATGACTTGCTTCCAAGCAGAAAAGGGATGAGTTCACAGGTGTTTCAATGAAGGATCTAATATTCTGGATCCCGAACTACATCCCGAAGGATGGAAGATGCCTGTGCGTGGATTTTTTAACCTGTGGTGACCGTTGCACACCAGCCACCACACGGGCTTGACAGAGCTCGGTCTTGGTCCAGTGGCAAGGGTTAACCAAGACGACTGGAGACCTGCTCTGCTGCACGGACCTAGTGTGCACACATATCGCAGTGTGGGCTGGCCTGTGCTGCCCCTGGGCCCTCGCCTCTTCTGAGCCCCGAACTCACACCTCTCCTGGGCCCCAATCACGTCCCTCCATGAACTCTTGCCGCTCCTCCTCCCCGACCTCACTGCTCCTGCTGTACCTGCCCACGCTGCAGTCAGTCGTCGCCCTCCTGCAGCAGCACGCGCTGCTCCCTGCAGTGGCATGCCACCACACGCTGCTCCCTACAATGGCCCCGGCCTGCCGATGGTCTCGCAGGCCGGGACCGCACCTACCTTAGCACATATTAAAACATATTACAACAGTGACTACACTTCAGAACCATTTAATTGGCTCTAAATCGCTTTGGGATGTCCTAAGGTCATGAAAGGCACTTTGGAAATTCAAGTCTTTCCTTCTTTGCAGCGCCAAGAATTGTGACCAGCCAGTTAAAGAGTTGGGAAGAGGCCCGAAGAGCATTTAAAGATTTATTTTTTAGGCCTTGGCTGAGATTGTTAGGGTCGTAATTGAGGACGAGGAGGCTCTGCGATGCCCTCTCCCTCTCTTAAAAAGACATTTGGGGCCTCATTCCCACTACTGAGCCTCCTGGCACCTTTCTCCAGATGGTCCTGAGGAGTGGCAATACAAAAGAAAGAAAGAAAGACTTGAATTTATATAGCGCCTTTCATGAACACCGGACATCTCAAAGCGCTTTATAGCCAATGAAGTACTTTCGAGTGTAGTCACTGTTGTAACATGGGAAATGCGGCAGTGAATTTGCGCACAGCAAGCTCCCACAAACAGCAATGTGATAACGGCCAGATAATCTGTTTTTGTTATGTTGATTGAGGGATAAATATTGGTCACGACACTGGGGAGAACTCCCCTGCTCTTCTTCGAAACAGTGCCATGGGATCTTTGATGTCCACCTGAGAGAGCAGACGGGGCCTCGGTTTAATCTCTCATCTGAAAGACAGCACCTCCGACAATGCAGCACTCTCTCAGCACTGCACTGGAGTGTCAGCCTAGATTTATGTGCTCAAGTCCCTGGAGTGGGACTTCAACCCACAACCTTCTGATTCAGAGGTGAGTGTGCTATCCACTGAGCTACGACTGACATAAGAGGGGTAGACAGCAGGAAAATCAGGCAGGAAGCCAGGCCCTGCCCCCCGCCACCCCCCCACTCACGACATTTCCATGGAGGGAGGGGAAAGGGTGGCTAGCGGCAAGAGCAGGGGAAGGAAATGGAATTCAGGGTGGGACAGCAGAGGAACAACCAGACCTGAGTGTCAGCAGCCTATTGGAACCTTGATGGGACATAACTCAGCTCAGTGCTGTACACACCTGACATCCGTGCATATGCCAATCTCCATCCATGTACTGTGTGCTGGCTGGGGGGCAGTGCTGTGCGGCGAGGACAGGCTGGTGGAGGACCTTTGTCTTACGGATGTTTAGCGTAAGGCCCATGCTTTAATATGCCTCAGTAAATACGTCGACGATATCTTGGAGTTCAGCCTCAGACAGTACGCAGATGCAGGCGTCGTCCGCGTACTGTAGCTCAACGACAGAGGTTGGGGTGGTCTTGGCCTGGAGGTGGCGAAGGTTAAACAACTTGACCTTGGAAGTGGCGACGTTGATGGCTCAGACCTTCATGGCGGGGGAGGAGGAAACCAAGACAATATACGCGCGCAACTCAGCTTCCAACGTGGCGATGGATCAGGGAGTTAACATTGTAAACGTGACTCAGAACCCCACAGGCAGGTAAAGGCAATTCGACACCACCCAGGCAGCAACAGACTCTAGAGTGGGTCCTCAACAGGTTGAATGGCAGGTTGAATGGACATTTACGCTATCAATGGCAGGTTGAATGGACATTTACGCTATCAATGGCAGGTTGAATGGACATTTACCCCATCACGGTGGACAATGCGTCCCGGGATGGGGCCATTGACACCCACTAACATAGTGCTCAACAGTAATCAAAGAGACAATCAGAGAGGAATGCCTGGTAACAGCCCTTTTGTTCACAACAATCTCAGCTCATGCTGGAGGTGCTGGGGCAGACATGCTGCAAAAACCTGTAGGTTTCAACAATTTATCTGTGGACATTGTAACTTCAGTGGACATTTAGCCAGAATGTGCAGGAAGCCCACAGCGAGGCTAATTTACAAGGCAGATGAACCAGAAGAGGGGTCTGCAAGGCAGGTTGATGCTTGGGACAAAGCAATGGACACTGAAGTTCAGCGGTTCATGTGGCAAACATCCACAGCTCATATACCAAAATACCACCTATGATGATGAAAGTCCGATCACACGGCATCCCGGTATGCATGGAGCTGGACACAGGGGCCAGCCCGTCACTTATGAGTGTCCAACAATTCGAGAAACTATGGCCACTCAGAGCTAGCAGACTCAAACTAGAACGCATTGACACGCAATTACGGACGTACACCAAAGAGATCATCCCAGTGCTAGGCAGTGCAATGTTGGTGGTCACACATAATCGATCAGAGAACCGGCTGCCACTCTAGATTGTCCTGGGAAATTATTCCGCGCTTTTGGGGAGGAGCTGGCTAGCCGAGATGAACTGGAAATGGGGGGATGTGCACGCCATTTCATCTGTGGAGCGAAGCTCATGCTCACAGGTCCTACAGAAATTTGAGTCACTATTTCAACCTGGTGTCGGGACTTTCAAGGGTACCAAAGTAGTGATACGCATCATCCCGGACGCCAGACCAGTGCACCACAAAGCCAGAGCTGTGCCGTATGTGATGCGGGAGAAAATTGAGAGTGAGTTGGACCGGTTGCTGAGAGAGGGCATCATCTCGCCCATTGAATTCAGCGACTGGGCGAGCCCCATCGTCCCTGTCCTAAAAACGGATAGCTCGGTCAGGATCTGTGGCGACTACAAGGCCACTATCAACTGAGTGTCACTACAAGACCAATACCCGCTTCCCGAGAGCGGAGGATCTTTTTGCCACGCTGGCAGGCAGCAAGCTGTTCACCAAGTTGGACCTCACTTCAGCCTACATGACCCAGGAACTGGCCGAAGAATCCAAGCTACTGACCACCATCACCACGCACAAGGGGCTGTTTGTCTACAACAGGTGTCCGTTTGGCATTCGATCAGCGTCCACTATCTTTCAGAGGAACATGGAAAGCCTGCTCAAATCCATCCCTGGAACAATCGTATTTCAGGACGACATCCTTATCACGGGTCGAGACACCGAGGAACACCTCCACAACCTGGAGGAGGTGCTACGCCGACTGGACCGGGTAGGCCTGCGACTAAAGAAGTCCAAGTGTGTGTTTTTGGCCCCAGAGGTCGAGTTTTTGGGCAGGAGGGTTGCCGCAGACGGGATCCGGCCTACCGAATCCAAAACAGAGGCGATTCATCGTGCGCCCTGGCCCGGCAACACATCGGAGTTGCGTTCATTTCTGGGACTCTTGAACTATTTCGGGAACTTTCTGACGAACTTAAGCACATTGTTGGAGATGCTACACGTGCTCCTGCATAAGGATTGTGAATGGTTTTGGGGGGACTGTAAGGAACGGGCTTTCAATCGGGCGCGGAACCTGCTTTGTTCTAATAAGTTATTGACCCTGTACGACCCCTGTAAGAAATTGTTTTTGACATGTGATGCATCATCCTATGGGGTTAGGTGCGTGTTGCAGCAGAGTAATGATGAGGGTCAACTTCAACCTGTGGCTTATGCCTCTAGGTCGCTCTCCCAAGCAGAACGGGGATATGGGATGGTTGAAAAGGAAGCACTCGCATGTGTCTACGGGGTGAAAAAGATGCATAAGTACCTTTTTGGCAGAAGGTTCGAGTTAGAAACGTACCACAAGCCATTAACATCCCTGCTGTCAGACAGCAAGGCTGTCAATGCCAATGCATCAGCTCGCATACAGCGATGGGCTCTCACGCTGGCTGCGTAATGACTACACCATACGGCACCGGCCAGGCACAGACGCGCTCAGCAGGCTTCCACTGGCCACCACTGAGAGGGCAGCGGAGCAAAACGCTGAGATGGTCATGGCCGTTGATGCCTTTGATAGCGCAGGTTGCCCCATCACAGCCCTCCAGATCAAAATCTGGACCAACAGAGATCCCCTCCTATCCTTGATTAAGAAATGTGTCCTGTTTGGGGATTGGGCTCCCGCACATGGAGCATGCCCCAAGGAGGTCAGACTGTTTCACAGGTGGATGGATGAGCTCTCCATCCAAGCCGACCGCCTACTATGGGGCAGCCGGGTAGTTATGCCCCAGAAAGGCAGGGAAGCATTCAACAGGGAACTCCACAGCGAGCACCCAGGCATCGTGCTAATGAAGACCATTGCCCGGTCTCATGGATGGTGGCCGGGAATTGATTCAGGTGCACGACAAGTGCCCAGCTGGGCAATGCCCCCAGGGAGGCCCCACTCAGCTCGTGGCCCTGGCCCACCAGGCTATGGTCACGTATTCACGTACACTATGCGGGCCCGTTCATGGGAAAAATGTTCCTCATTGTTGTTGATGAGTACTCGAAATGG
The DNA here is from genome assembly GCF_044704955.1 of Pristiophorus japonicus. Taxonomy (NCBI): domain Eukaryota; kingdom Metazoa; phylum Chordata; class Chondrichthyes; family Pristiophoridae; genus Pristiophorus; species Pristiophorus japonicus. The sequence goes on along the minus strand of NC_091991.1, from coordinate 90,039,582 downwards.
ATCGAGTGCATCATTTTGAATTCGTGCATGACATCCACCACTGTGGAGAGTCTGCGTGCAGTCTTTGCGACCCACGGCTTGCCGGACATCCTGGTTAGCAACAACGGCCCGTGTTTCACTAGCTATGAATTCCGGGAGTTCATGTCCGGTAATGGCATCAAACATGTCAGGATGGCACCGTTCAAGCTGGCTTCCAATGGCCAGGTGGAACGTGTGGTCCAAATCATAAAACAAGGCATGCTCCGGATTCAAGGACCCTCCGTTCAATGCCGCCTATCGCGCCTCCTGCTGGCCTATAGGTCCCGACCGCATTCGCTCACGGGAGTCCCGCCCGCAGAACTACTCATGAAACGTACATTTAAAACTCGGCTGCCCCTCATTCATCCAGTCCTATCAGACATTGTTGAGGGCAAGCGCCAGTCCCAAAATGAGTGCTATGATCGCAATTCAATGGGGAGATGTATAGAAATCGATGACCCTGTATTTGTTCTTCATCACGCTTTGGGGCCCAAGTGGCTTGAGGGTACTGTAATTGGCAAAGAGGGGAATAGGGTCATAGTGGTCAGACTTAACAATGGACAGATATGCCGCAAGCATCTGGACCAAGTTAAAAAAAAGGTTCAGCATGGACACTGAGGAACCTGAGGAAGATCATGAGATGTTGCCCACACCACCGCCAGTGAACGAGCAACAAGAACATTCAGCAGCCTGCACAGTCCCTGCGGCCAGCCCGGACAACCCGAATCACCACAGGTGACAGAGACGCATGCCAAGGCTCAACAACCAGAACCCCAACTGCGGCGCTCCACGAGAGAGCGTCGACTGCCTGAAAGACTTAATCTTTGACCCCATAAATCGTTGGGGGGGGGGAAGGTGATGTCATGTATGTAACCTTCATGTAACAACACTGCATACTGTATACACCTAAGAAATGCACACCTTGACCACAGGGGGTGGACTTGTGGGAGACACTCCTCACCTGGTCATCCAGGTATATAAGGGGAGGTCCCACACAGGGTCATCACTTCTTGGTCCTGTGAATAAAGGTTCAGGTCATGGAGTGACCTTGTCTGCAGAATGTGCCTTGTGTGAATTTATAGTAGTGTGTCAGGGCACTACAGTTTGAATGACGAAAAAATGTAATTTGCACTACTTTGGCGTGGCACCTGAAGGTGCCCGGTTCTCATGGAGCTACACTCCAGTCTGGTTCCACCCTTTCTGAAGAGGAGGGTATAAAACTGGAGCGAAAAACACTTGCCCATCCCCAGTTTCAAAACAAAATAAGAAAACCTAAAGGGAAGTTTAGCTGTATAGTTTTCAAACTAGAGTTTTCAAACGCCTCGATTTCAAAATTCTCATTCTTATTTTCAAATCCCTCCATAGCCTTGTCCCTCCCTATCTCTGTAATCTCCTCCAGCCCCACAAACCGCTCCCCCCCCCACCCCACCGCCTCCAAGATATCTGCGCTCCTCTAATTTTGCCCTCCTGAGCATCCCTGATTATAATCCCTCAACCATCGGTGGCTGTGCCTTCTGTTGCCTGGGCCCCAAGCTCTGGAACTCCCTCCCTAAACCTCTCCGCCTCTCTACCTCTCTTTCCTCCTTCAAGACGCTCCTTAAAACCTACCTCTTTGACCAAACCTTTGGTCACCTGCACTAATTTCTACTTATGCGGCTCGGTGTCAAATTTTTATCACATAATGCTCCTGTGAAGCTCCTTGGGACGTTTCACTATGTTAAAGGTGCTATATAAATACATCTTATTATTGTTGTTTATCCATAAAGGAATTATGTAGTCATTTAAAATCAACCTGCTTGGTTCTATCCAGCAACCACTGCTGGAAAGGATGCATGATCCAGCTCGGTTATGATGGCACCTATGGATAAACAGCCCGGCAACACTCTCATCTCTGCTCGCACAGGAAGAATGATCGTTAGGCAAGCTACCAGAGGGCACACAGTGCATGCAGGGCTGTACCTCAGCAATCCCTTTGGCAGAAGTGAGGAGAAAATTGAAAAAAGAAAAGAGTACCTCTTCGCAGCACAGTCTGATGTGACAGACGGTGATTGAGCTTCCAAAGAAGCAATCTGTGGATATACAGCAATGATCTCCACTCTTTGCTCTCAGCATCCTGTGTTCCTAAGTAATCAACCAACCACCGAAAATGATAAGGTGGCTTCGGCTGTTCAAGTCTTCAAAAGTTGACTATTTTGACATACTGTACTTTGTCAGGTATCAGGCAGAGCCACATCAACTGTCAGCGCAAAGCTTAATCAACACAAGATATCAATGTGGCAGATTTTGTCTAATTTTAACCCAGGATGAAGCTGAGGTATGTATATCTCCGTATAACTTCAAGTACTTAACTGGCCGCCTCTCTCATGCTGTCTTTGAGAACCATACACAGTCGTGGCATGTTGTGTGGTGAGGAGAATATTAAGGAGCCTACGCATCATTTCCTTTAATCAGGGAGCCATTAGCAATGTCTGTGAGGGTTCTGTTACAGAGGGCTCTGTCAGAGAGGCAACCAGAATAGTGTGCTGTTATATAGGACAGTGTGATAGTGAAGGCTGTGATGCATAAAGGCTGTTTTATGTGGGTTTTCTGTCACTGCGAACTGCAGTTAATGCTGTCCTATCTGTTGGATCAGTGGCAGTTTTATTGGTTGGGGTGAGTCCAATAAGCTGAACTGTGAAAGATTGCAATATAATGAGTAAGAGTCAATCAAGAGGACATTTTATGCAAATATGTGGTTTCTGCATTTAAATATATGACACAATCACTTTTGTGAGATGGAATCGACAGCAACAGAGCAAGTGTTGCTCGGTCCTGATGAAGGTGAGTTTGGAGCATCAGCTCATGTGGGAAATGTTGGCCAGAGCCAAGATGGCAGTTCCGACATGTGTCATTGGCAATAGCCATTTATGTTTGCTGCCAATGACCCTTTGCCACCTTCGTCAGTGATTATTGGCTGACTATTCACAACCAGGCCCAATCCTGCTCTCACCCGTAGGCCACACAGAGGCCGCTAAATGACACTCACTAATAGGAGCTGACTGAGTTTTCGGCTCGCCAGCACAAGGATGCTGAGGTCAATGATTGTGCTTCCTGGTCTATGCTGCTCAGTAGCCCACGGCCTAGTGTGTTTACTTACTGAACAGTTTGGGCTGATCCTGTCTTGCCTTTTACATTGTCTGGAACCCTATCAATATGAACTGCGTTGGAGACAGTTCAGAGAAGGTTCACGAGGTTGATTCCTGAGATGAAGGGGTTGACTTATGAAGAAAGTTTTAACAGGTTGGGCCTATACTCATTGGAGTTTAGAAGAATGAGAGGTGACCTTATTGAAACGTATAAGATTCTGAGGGGGCTTGACAGGGTTGATGCAGAGAGGATCTTTCCCCTTGTGGGGGAATCTAGAGCTAGGGGGCATCATTTCAGAATAAGGGGTCACGCATTTAAAACGGCGATGAGGAGGAATTTCTTCTCTCAGAGGGTCGCGAATCTCTGCCCCAGAGAGCTGTGGAGGCTGGGTCATTGAATATGTTTAAGGTAGAGATAGACAGATTTTTGAACGATAAGGGAGTCAAGGGTTATGGGGAGCGGGCAGGGAAGTGGAGCTGAGTCCATGATCAGATCAGCCATGATCTTATTAAATGGTGGAGCAGGCTCAAGGGCTGTATGGCCGACTCCTGCTCCTATTTCTTGTGTTCTTATGATTATGCAGTTTCCCCAGCTGGTGCTTATTGCCATTGAGGGATTTTGAAATAAAATAAGTTGGGCTACGCAGTCCATGGACTGTGCACCATTATTTGTAAACACTGAGTTCCACATTGGGGCCGAAATTCATCAACTCACCTCCCACTGCCGCCCACTGCCTCCCACTGCCTCCCACTGCCTCCCACTGCCGCCCACTGCCTCCCACTGCCTCCCACTGTCTCCCACTACCTACCACTGCCTCCCACTGCCACCCACTGCCGCCCACTATCTCCCACTGCCGCCCACTTCCCCCCACTGGCTCCCACTGCCTCCCACTGCCTCCCACTGTCTCCCACTGCCTCCCACTATCTCCCACTGCCTACCACTGCCTCCCACTGCCGTCCACTGCCTCCCATTGTCTCCCACTGCCTACCACTGCCTACCACTATCTCCCACTGCCGCCCACTGCCTCCCACTGCCTCCCACTGCCACCCACTGCCTCCCACTGTCTCCCACTGCCTCCCATTATCTCCTACTTCCGCCCACTGCCTCCCACTGCCACCCACTGCCTCCCACTGCCGCCCACTGCTGCTGGCATTCCTCTGGAAGATCCGCCCAGTGCCACTGTCGAGGTGGCCTGGAGCGGGTGGGAGGGGAGAGCTGCCAGGAACTGCCCACTGACGTAGGCAGACGGCTGAGAGGCACAACTGAGCTCCCAACCGCCGAGCTCCCAGATTCCTGCGGGCAGGAGTCAGCGGCAGAACGGGGTGGATCGCAGGCTGTAGGCTGGTCTGTCCCTGACGGTGAGTGTGAAGAACCTGAAAAAAAGTTAGTGAATATTGAATATATTTTTTTCCACAGCGACTTACCTGGATGGGGTCCCCTGAAGGTCTTCTGATAGTTTTTAAATTTTTTTACTACTGAATTTTTTTTCAGCTGTTCAACCCTCCGTGGGCCCGACTCCATCCTCGGTGGCACTTGGGCGGCAAGCGCCTCTGCCGCCGAGAATGAGAGCTCCCGCCCGCTGCCACCCAGATTGGCGGCATATGACGTCCATTTATCGCCCGCCGACCTTCGAGGGACTTCGGCGATGAATAACCCGCCCAAAGTACCGTCCGGCGCCTCGGTGGTCATCGGCGGCACTTTGGGCGGCACTTGCAATCTACAGTTCATAAACAGGCCATTTGGCCCAAATGGTCTTTGCTGGTGTTTATGCTCCATTCGTGCCTTCTCCCAGTCTAATGGCCTCTCCCCACCCTGTCTCCGTATCTCCATATCCCTCTATTCCCTCATGTATGCACAAGGAAGCTTGATAAATTGCTGCAGTGCACCCTATTGCTGGTACATACTGTAGCCATGGTGCGCACTTGGGTGAGGGGGGTAAACATTGAGTCCAGTGCCAGGGCTGCCAATCAAGAGGACTTCTTTGTCTTGGATGGTGTCCAGCTTTTCGAGTCTTGCCAACCAAATATAAATTGAGAAAGCCCAACTTGGCTTGATGAATGCTTTCTTTCACCGTCATTCCTTGCTATTTCTATGCCATTCAACCATGATGACGTCAGGGCCATGTCACACCCAGCCAACTTCACAAATGATTGACTGGATCAGGGGAGAGGGGCTTCACTGTCCTCCTATTTGGTAGCAGCTGTAATCTAAAAGAGGAAAGAAAAATAGTGGCATCCATTTATATAGCACCTGAGAACATCTCCCAAACATCTCAAAGCACTTCACACACAACAAATTCACTTCAAATGCCACGATTGTTCTTTTTTTATGTAGGCAAACAGGCCAGCCATTTTACATATTCAAGATTGCACAAACAGCGCTGAGATGAATGACCAATTCATCTGTTTTTGGTGGTATTGATTGAAGGAGGAATCTGGGCTAAGATGCTTGAAGATCCTCTTGCTGTTATGCAAATATTACCATCGAATATTTAACATCCATGAGAACAGACAGATGAAATCTGGGTTTAATGCCTCGTCTAAAGGATGGCACCTACCACAGTGCGATATTCCTTCAGCATAGGTGAAACCTGCGAGTCTGAAGGGGGAGTGAGTGACCAAAGCAGAGCTCTGTCATGCCTCCAACAGGGACATGTCTGTATTATTATTAAGCAGCCTTCTGTTTTGCCTCGGCCCTAAGCTCTGGAACTCCCTCCCTAAACCTCTCCGCCTCTCTACCTCTCTTTCCTCCTTTAAGACGCTCCTTAAAACCTCTTTGATCAAGCTTCTGGTCAGCTGTCATAATTTCTTCTTATGTGGCTCGGTGTCAAATTGAATTTTTGTCTGATAACACTCCTGTGTTGCACCTTGTTATGTTTTACTACGTTGTGGTTATATCCTTTTAAGGGGACTTTGTAGACAGTGTAATGTAAGTTAGGGAAACTGGCTTCAGATTGGTTGAAAGTGAGTTTTTCTGCCTTGCTGACCAGGGGACAGGCAATGTACGAAAGTGTCCAGAGATACTGAGTACAGTTTTCTTGCCTCCTCTCCCCCGGCCTATCTGAGTGCTGGTCAGGCAGCTCGCTCACACATTGTGCTCCATCTGACAGGACCTGACCGTGCCACCTATTTCAGCGTTTGCGTTATTTTAAGAGGTTGACAGTGACAATCCTCAACTTGCACCATGGCAGGGGTTTGTGGCCAGAATTGGGAGTGGAAATTCAATCAATGTTACAGGCCTGAGGGGTTCTGCAGCACAGGCTTTGGCCACCAGCTGCAGTATCTTTGGACAATCATCTTGGTTAACCTTTGCCACTGGACCATGACCTAGCTCTGTCAGGCCCGTGTGGTGGCTGGTGTGCAACGGCCACCGCACATTAAAAAAATCCACACACAGGCATCTTCCACCCTTCAAGATGTAGTTCGGTGTTATGTATGCAATAAAGGTTCAAACTGAGTACTGTTTAACTAAGCAAGGTACAACCTTGCTTCGCTTTATTTTGGCCCAAAGTGCCTGACTCACAAAATGGCTGGCCTTTTATACCAGAGCAGCACCATGTGCATGCTGCTCAGTGGCCTCCAGCAATGACACCATCTGGTGGCTACAAACAGCATGTGCATACATGACATTCGGGACCTGGAATATTAGTTCGTTATCTGGAACATTGAAACACCTGTGAACTCATCCTTTTTTGGCATGGAAGCAAGTCATCCTCGCTTCGAGGGACCGCCTATGAAGATGATGACTTTGGACAACAGCCAGATGATCTCCAGCCCTAGCCATCTTCTCGAAAACAACAGGTTTACCTTTGTCTCAGCTCTATCCACCCGCTGCCTTGCCCGTCTCCGATCCTCCAATCTAACCGGGCAGGAGACAGGGCCTAAGGCCTGGCCACTCTTGGCATTGCCCCAAAAAAATGGCCATTTGGCATAGAGCAGAAATTGAGACAGGGGATATGATTACATCACTTTCTCCTCATTAGAATGGAATTTGAATGTTTGCACCTATTCTGTCACCCTCCAGGAGACCCCCCAGAAATCCCAGGCCATTGCAAAAATGGCACCATGGACTTCTACAATTTTTTTTCCTCTACTTTGGTTCCAAGAACTGAACATTTTTCAAGTGTAAAGTCAATTAAAGTCATCCCCATTTACTTATCCATGGGGATCATTTGGCCTAACTGGTTTCCTCCTTTGACATTGTCGCCTGTATTGATAAATGAATTGTGTCAAAAGATTATCGGGCACACTTTTGTCTACACGGCTGGGTGGTGATCTGGCAGAGTGAATCACAACAACAACAACAACAACAACAACAACAACAACAACCTGTATTTATATAGCACCTTTAACGTAGTAAAACATCCCAAGGCGCTTCGCGGGAGTGTTATAAAACAAAATAAATAAATTTGACACCGAGCCACATAAGAAGAAATTACGGCAGGTGACCAAAAGTTTGGTCAAACAGGTAGGTTTTAAGGAGCGTCTTAAAGGAGAAAAGAGAGGTAGAGAGGCGGAGAGGTTTAGGGAGGGAGTTCCAGAGCTTGGGGCCCAGACAGCTGAAGGCATGGCCACCGATGGTGGAGCGATTATAATCAGGGATGCTCAAGAGGGCAGAAATTGAGGAGCAAAGACATCTCGGTGGGGGGGTTGTGGGGCTAGAAGAGATTACAGAGATAGGGAGGGGCAAGACCACTACAGTAGACCCCACTCTGATTTTAGTTCCATTGTGATGTAGGCCTTTAACCTCTAACCCTCTGACCCAGAGGTAAGAGTGCCAAAAGGGCATGGAAATGCTTGCAGGCAAATACTTCAAACAAATAAATTGTCAAAATGATGGCTTAGAAATGCCATGATTTTTTTCAGGGAATAAAATGAGCACAAATTGATTATGCCAGTTTCCCACACCAAAATTGGTCCTTTATACTTATCTGCTGCTCCCCCAGCATGCCAGAAATGGTTTTATAATGGCTCCACTCTAATTTTCATGTGTCCCAGCACATTACTCGCATTTTACATGGGTTTTATGCCAATTACTGCTCCAATGATCATGCAAATGAGCTGACCCAAGAAATCCTTGTGTAAATACCTCTTCAGGCCATAGATGGGTGAAACTCATTTTCCATTGTCATTTTTATTGAGTATGTAGGCACCTTTTGTAATGACTCCACGAGGCAAGGTATGATACTTAAACTGTGTAGACTGTAGTCCTTTATTTGCAACTCCTCGAGTGAGGACACCAAGCTATGAGCTCCCTTTTATACTGGGTTACCTGCAGTGTGCAGGTAACCCTTTGGTCTCCAGCAGCAGCACCCTCTGGTGTACAGGTAAGGTGTGTACAGTGTAAGGGTACATTCAGTGTTACAGACATCATATAACAATACAAGCATGCATACATAACAATTATAGTAGTTCAACTCACCGCATGGAAATTGGGTAAATTCAATGCCTGCTGTCACACTAAGTCATGCAGCTAGTGACCTGGAAGTTCTGCAGTGGTTCTACTGATCATTTGTGGTAACTTTGGTGACAGATCAGCAGATTCCCTGTAGAAATGGCTGAAAACAGCCATTTACACCATTAGGGACCATTGATATCCTGCCGAAACTATGGCAACAGATCAGGGCCAGTGTCTGGTGTAGTATCTAAGCATTTAAGCATTCCCCTCCTAGTCTCACACTATCTTGATTTGGACAGATATCACCATTCAATATCCTGGAATTCCCCACCTAGTACCATTGTGTGAGCACCATCACCACAAGGACTCCATAAATATTGGCTTTGATTCCTGCAGCTGATCACATTACAGTGACTACATGTCAAAAAGTATTTCATTGGCTATAAAGTGCTTTGGTCGTGAAAGGTGTTATATAAATGGCAGTCTTTCTTATTTTCGTTCTTTCACAACTGGAAAGTGAGTGTGTGGACATTGGTTGGGAACAGGGTCTGGCTCAATTGTGATGCCCTCCAACATTGATGTTCATTGTTCAGGCTCCGAGATGAAGAATGGCCATTTAAGCAAGGTCCCCGAGGACTGCTGGCTGGCACTAATGAGGCAGTACCCCAGTGAGGAGTCAAGGCCTTCAGGAGAAAAGGGGAGAAAAATTGGGGGTGGGGGGTGAATTATCACACATGATCTTCATTTCATCGTTACTATCAGCAACGAAACATTGGCCCTGAAACTCCTATTACGGTGAATGAGAAAATACTTTACCGTGCGGATGTCCCAACATCAATGCGCTCCGTTGCGCAAGAAGAGGAGGCCTCGAGTCCGTGATCTCTGGGGAGCGTTCGACCAAAAGGTAAGTACTCATCTTTTGTCCTATTTTTAGTCGAACGTGAAGAAGAAACCGAGATTTCAGGGCCATTATTTTTTAATAATCTGTATTGCAACACTTCGCACACTGATGGCCGCTATAACTAGAATTACTGAGTCAGGAGCAGCAGCATACTGGAACATTATCTTTGCTTTTCCTACATTATTCTGTGAGTTATTTCTGATATTACACTGTTTCTCATGGAGAATTTTGCTTCTCCGTTTACTTGTCATGGTCTATAAATTACATGCAGACTGCATCAGTAGCTTCAGTAAAGAGTGGGATACATCTTTGAAAATGATTTCCCTCTGTCTTTTTATTCTATAAATATTGACTGCAGTTCAGGCTTGTGGAAATTACTGATCAAAGGGTTACCGAAGAACCTGAGACTTTGGAAAGACAGATTTAGCCAGGACAAACCGGGGATAATTCCCCTGCTTATCTTCGAAATAGTGCCATGGGATCTTTTACATCCATCTGAGAGAGTAGACAGGGCCTCGGTTTAATGTCTCATCTGAAAGACGGCACCTCTGACAGTGCAGCACTCCCTCAGCATTGCACTGGAGTGTCAGCCTAGATTTATGCGATTAAGTCTCTGAAGTGGGGCTTGAACCCACAACCTTCTGGCTCAGAGGCGAGTGTCCTGCCCACTGAGCTGACACTTTAGTACACTTCAACCAATGGGAGATCGTTTACTGACTGCACCCTGCCATTGGAAGGTGTTTTCACTTTGCTTTATTCTCTCTCTATATAATGTTCAGCCTTCCTCTCCTGAAGGTGCTGACTCTTGCAGGGGTACAGCTCAGGGCACGATTCCAGCCCTCCAGTGCCGTACCTAAATGGCAATTCTTCACGTGTGACCTAGGGCACTGTCTGTTGGCAGGCTGTTCAACCATAGAGGGCAACACAGAGAAGCCGAAAATAGAAAGAGAAAATGCTGGAAACACGTCAGCAGGTCAGGCAGCATTTGTGGAGAGAGAAACAGAGTTACCGTTTCAGGTCGATGACCTGCCGTTTTAACTGCCTCCACAGTATTTTGCTTTTGTATTACAGAAAAACCTAATCCTGTTTTCATCAGAGATCCACACACAAGCATTTTCCTTCAGAGGACAATTAATCTCTTCCCCCACCCCACCTAATCCAGAGGTATTGAGTCCAATTAAAGTACCTACTCGCTGTATTCATAGACTTGTGACCTTCTGGTCGCTATAACTTACTGCCACATTGGCACCCAGGCTGTCGGGGGTATTTTCGATTGTACTTTTAAGTGGATTTTGTTTATAAATGGGGCGAAATGTTTTATCTCTTTTGCCGCAGGGTATGACCTGTGTGTTATTTGTCAGCATGAGCGTGGAGGGAATCAGTTGCTGATGTCCCTTTTTCTTCCTGGCTGGAGTACAATCCCACAAGTACTGGCTGCCCTCTGTTTTGTCACTTAATTAACTGTTCTTCATTTTGTGTGCCAAGGCAGTAAGTGTCAGCAGGCTATGTGACCACAACATGTGTTATTGCCAAGCCAGATGCTCTCTTCACTCATAATAAAAACATAAGGAATAGAAACAGGAGTAAGTCATACGGCCCCCTCGAGCCTGCTCCGCCATTCAATCAGATCATGGCTGATCATCGACCTCAACTCCACTTTCCTACATGATCTCCACATCCCTTGAGCCCCCTAAGGTACAAAAATCTATCTATCTCAGCCTTGAATATATTCAGAGACTCAGCATCCACGGCCCTCTGGGGCAGAGAATTCCAAAGATTCACCACCCTCTGAGTGAAGAAATTCCTCCTCATCTCTGTCTTAAATGGTCTACCCCTATCCTGAGACTATGCCCCCGAGTTCTAGACTCTCCACCCGGGGGAAACAACCTCTCAGCAACTACTCTGTAAATCCCCTTCAGAATCTTGCATGTTTCAATGAGATCATCTCGCATTCTTCTGAACTCCAGAGAGTATGGGCCCATCCTACACAATCTCTCACCATGAGACAGCCCTCTCATCGCAGGAATCAATCTAGTGAACCTCCATTGCACCGTCTCCAAGACAAGTATATCCTTCCTTAGATAGTGCCCCTGACTAAGACTATTCTTTGCTTTTGTCAGTTACTCGGTAACAGCAAAAGTTCCACACTCATGTCTGGTCACTCTTCACCCAACTGCGTTGAGTGTCTGGGTCCCATTGTATAATTTTAAAGTATATGATATCACCTGTGGTGTATGCGCATGATATCACCTGTATGCAATGAAGGCACCTCGGATTTGAGGAGATTCCTCCGAGCAACAGCATTTGTGACATGGATGTTTTTTAAGACTAATGAAGCTCTTTATATAGGGTTGGAGCTGGTGTTAATGGGACATGTTGGTGCCACTTCAACCCAGGCTTGGCATGACTAGATCACGACACCCGGCTTTACCTCGCCTCCTCTTCTACTTGTTTTCAATCTTGCTGGTATCCTGTCAGATGATTATTTCAAGAACAAAAGAAATGCAGCCAATTCTGGATCTTGGCTAAACTGCCTGATCTGCCTCAAATATCACTGAAGTCAATAGAAGGGACGTGTGTCACAAAACATGGAATGGAGTTTACTAAATACACATTAACATCTTCAGATAGCATGGTTGTGGTTGGGGGGGTGGGGTGGTAATTATAGCCTTTGGCAGTGCCATTAAAGGGCAATATCAGATCACCCATCTGATTTTCCTTTACATTGTATTACCTAGTATTTACAGCACAGAAACAGGCCATTTAGCACAACAGATCCACACGAGCCTCCTCCTACCCTGCTTCAGCTTTTTCCCATCAACATATCCTTCTATTCCTTTTTCACTTGTGCTTATCCAGCTTCCCCTTAAATGCATCGACACTATTCACCTCAATCACTCCCTGTGGCAGCAAGTTCCACATTCTCACCACTCTGGGTGAAGAAGTTTCTCCTGAATTCCCTATTGGATTTATTAGTGACGGTCTTATATTTATGGCCCCTAGTGATGAAGCGGGAGAGGGAAAGAGGCAGAAGTTGGCAGTTGTGCATTGAGGGGAATGAAGGAGAAACTGAGTAGCTTTTCTGAATGGGGGAAGAAAAGAGAGTGTGAGCCTGGAATCTGGGGGGAGGAGAGGGGGTAGGGGGGAGAGTGTGAGCCTGCACTCTAGGGAGAGGAGAGAGGAGAGAGGAGAGAGTGTGAGTCTGCACTCTGGGGAGAGGAGAGAGGAGAGAGGAGAGAGTGTGAGCCTGCACTCTGGGGAGAGGAGAGAGGGGAGAGTGTGCGCCTGCACTCTGGGGAGAGGAGCAAGGAGAGAGTGTGAGCCTGCACTCTGGGGAGAGGAGCAAGGAGAGAGTGTGAGCCTGCACTCTGGGGAGAGGACAGAGGGGAGAGTGTGAGCCTGCACTCTGGGGAGAGGACAGAGGGGAGAGTGTGAGCCTGCACTCTGGGGAGAGGACAGAGGGGAGAGTGTGAGCCTGCACTCTGGGGAGAGGAGAGAGGGGAGAGTGTGAGCCTGCACTCTGGGGAGAGGAGAGAGGGGAGAGTGTGAGCCTGCACTCTGGGGAGAGGAGAGAGGAGAGAGCGGAGAGTGTGAGCCTGCAATCTGGGGAGAGGAGAGAGGGGAGAGGCAAGAGTGTGAGCCTGCACTCTGGGGAGAGGAGAGAGGGGAGAGTGTGAGCCTGCACTCTGGGGAGAGGAGAGAGGGGAGAGTGTGAGCCTGCACTCTGGGGAGAGGAGAGAGGGGAGAGGCAAGAGTGTGAGCCTGCATTCTGGGGAGAGGAGGGGACCTGAAGAAAGAGCACAGGGCTCAGGTGCAGAAGATTCACAAAGAGCATGTAAATGAGCTCCACTTAGTGGACGACTGATGTAATAACAATAAAAGTTCATGTGGCAAGGTCATGTGACACAGTTCTTGTTAAGGAGACATCTTGTGTGTGTGTGCTTGTTTAGTGGTGTCTAAAGATATCACAGATTGGTGAAGAGGATAGGATTTTTGGATTCCCTAGCTGATATTTTTGTTGATGGATAATCCTGCCAACAGATGGAGAGACTTTGAGAGGTTCTTTGTTTTGCAGAACAGCTAAAAATCCACGGTAAATTTTAAACACACTTTGCTGAACTGTCGACGTAGCCAGAGTCCAGATGGCCGCGCCTGTGGGAATAGGATGGTTGGATGAGTTCCATCCAGACCAAGAGACTTTCAGAGCATATGTGGAGTGGCTAGACATGTTTCAACGAAGCTCCCAATGATGTAAACCATAATCGGGTGGTTTTAGAAAAGATTTTCTAATTTTCTTGACCCCGAGGTTTATGAAACCCTGAAAAATGTGCTTGTTACCGACAAGACAAAGGACACGCCTCTGACTGAGATTCAACAGCATTAGTCCTGAGCTCCTAGAAACTGCTCAAAGTTATCATTTTGGAAAACAAAATCAATTAAATGATAAGGGTATCAATGAGTACATTGTAACTTTAAAAAATCTATCCATTCACCGTCATTTCAGAAACTTTCAGGACTGAACATTGCGTGACCACTTTGTTTGTGGGATGAAAAATTAAGCAATCAGAAGGAAGTTGTTGACAATCCCTAACTTGACTTTTGATTTTGCTTGTCAGACAGATATGTCGTTGGATATGGCCGACCAATACTCCCGAGAATTTTGCACGCTTTCAAGTCGTCAGACAACCGAGGTGACTCGACTGCAGATTAAAAGTAAAAGGCAGTTGGGCCCCAAGGTTTCAGCAACTGACCAAGGTATCAGAGCATTGAAGTCATGCTATCGATGCCTGGGACAACACATCGCTCAAAGCGATGTGAAGGCAGAGTGCTTCTGCTTCAAGAAAATAGGGCATCTTGCGAAGACGTGCCGACTGAAGAGTAAACCTAATTTCAATGCTAGAAGTAGAAATCTCCAGAGACTACATAGCATGGAAGAGAAGCAACAGGAGGAGAAGGTTCTGGAGATACACGTCATCAGGAGCATGAGGGTATCTAACAACAATTCGCGAAGTATTGTCATCCTCGTAGACGTTGCAGGAACCAGGATAACCATGGAGACCGACACCGGTACATCCATGAGTGTAGTACCAGAATCGCTTTATCTCAACAAGTTGAGTGATTTTCCACTGGAGAAATCGAAAATAGAACTGTGAGGCTACTCAGGAGAGCAAATCCCTGTTATAGGAAGTATCACCACACCGGTGAAATACAAGAATCAGTTTCAGAGCTTGCCTCTCATAATAGTGGCAGGAGACAAGCCTGCCGTGATAGGTACAAATTTGTTGGGATCACTGACGTGGATTGGAATGAGATTTTCCTGTGGAAATGAAATTTGCATCGAAAGACGATGTCATCAAGCAGTATTTGAAGGTGTTCCGCAAAACAGGCAGTCCGATCCAAGACTTCAAGGTGAGTGTCAGAGTGCAGAAGGACGCAAGAACTGTTTACTGCAAGCCACGTACTGTACCATACACACTCAAGGAGAAAGTTGAGCAAGAACTCAAAAGACTAGAAACTGAGAACATTATTGTTAAGGTTGATCTAAGTAATTGGGCCCCATTTGTTGTTGTACCTAAGTCAGATGGTAAGGTAAGGTTGTGTGGTGATTATGAAGTAACTGTAAACTGAATGCAGAGATGGGCTTTGATTTTGTCAGCATATACATATGACTTTGAGTACAGATGATCAGCTGATAACAGTAATGCTGATGCTATGTCCAGGTTGCCATCTCCATCACAAGTTACACCCAATGGAGAAGAAGTGTTCTATATTTCATACACTGATCAGCTGCCAGTCACAGTTGAAGAGATTGGTTGGGCAACCAAACATGACCCAGTTATGTCAAAGGTGTATGTTTACATAGGAAATGGCTGGCCAAACCAGGAATCAGAGTTAGATATTCATTCATACATCATTTGTAGGAATGAATTGTCAATGGATAAAGATTATATCATGTGGGGACAAGAGTGGTTATTCCAAATAAGTTCAGATCCAAATTGTTTGGAGATCTTCATGACCAGCACCTGGGAATGTGCTTGACCAAGAGTTTTGCATGCAATTACTTATAATGGCCAGGTTTAGATAAAGATATAGAGTACATCGTCAGTCAGTGTACGACATGTCAATCGGTAAGCAAGAAACCACCATCATTACCATTACAACCATGGAAATGGCCTCCCAGGGTGTGACAAAGGTTACATGTAGATTTTGCTGAGCTAGAAGGACAACAATTGTTCATTTGGCCGCAAATATATTCAGAAGAATTTGCACAGTTCATGAGCAGAAACGGTGTGAATCATACCAAAGTTCCATCGTATCACCCTGCTTCAAATGGTGCAGCAGAGCGCACAGTACAAGTTGTAAAACGTGCCCTCATCAAGCAAATATTGGATCCAAATCCAAAGAAACTGCAGTTGTCGTTGGACCACAGACTGGCAAATTTTTTGATTACTTATCACAATACTCCTCATACAACTCCTGGTAGAACACCAGCAGAGTTGTTTCTCAAATGACAGGCACACACCAGGTTCTCATTGTTCAAGCCAAACCTGGCACAGTCAGTAAAAGAGAAACAATTAAGACAGAAAGAGAGTCATGAGAGTGTGAAAAAGTGTGAAATTGAATCAGAAGGTTAGAGAGAAGAACCATCACCAAAAATGGGTAAAATGGTTACCAGGAAGAGTGGAGAAGATATGTGGCCCTTGCACATATTTGGTCAAGATGTTTGATCATGGAAAGGTTAGGTTTGTTCACATTGATCATATTTTAGCTAAAGATGTGGAAGGAGTTGAAAGATGCAATGATTTGATTATTTCTAATAGGGCAGATAGTCTTGTTACTAGTAGAGTACCAGTAGCAAATCCTACATCAGAAGTATTAAAAACAGATGCAAGGGAAAGTCAGAATTTCAGTTTGAGGAAGTCAGGCAGACATAGAGTCTGAAGCTGTAGAGACTTCAAATATAGAACAAGGTTTGCCCTTGGAGAAAAGCATTCCTCAGGATCAGCCTAGAATGAGTCTAAGTCCTACAACAAGATTGGAAAGTTCTGTTCAAGAGCAAAGGTGTCCTCTTCGAAACATAAAACCAGTGGTTACGTTTGATTTGTAAATATGGAAAAATAAGTGATTTTCTTTGTTTTGTGATTTGTTTTGATTAACTTCTTCAATATGGAAGGAACAGTGTAATAGAGATCCACCTGGTGAATAACAATTACTAATGTAATTACAATAAAAGGTCATGTGGTGAGGTCATGTGACACAGTCTTTGTTAAGAAGCCATCTTGTGTGTGTGCTTATGTAGTGATGTCTAAAGATATCACAGAGCACAGTTCTCAGGTACAGGAGATTAACATAGAGCACAGTTTTCAGGTACAGGAGATTAACATAGAGCACAGGGTTCAGGTACAGGAGATTAACATAGAGCACAGGGTTCAGGTACAGGAGATTAACATAGAGCACAGTTTTCAGGTACAGGAGATTAACATAGAACACAGGGTTCAGGTACAGGAGATTAACATAGAGCACAGGGTTCAGGTACAGGAGATTAACATAGAGCACAGAGTTCAGATACAGGAGATTAACATAGAGCACAGTTTTCAGGTACAGGAGATTAACATAGAGCACAGAGTTCAGGTACAGGAGATTAACATAGAGCACAGGGTTCAGGTACAGGAGATTAACATAGAGCACAGTTTTCAGGTACAGGAGATTAACATAGAACACAGGGTTCAGGTACAGGAGATTAACATAGAGCACAGGGTTCAGGTACAGGAGATTAACATAGAGCACAGAGTTCAGATACAGGAGATTAACATAGAGCACAGTTTTCAGGTACAGGAGATTAACATAGAGCACAGAGTTCAGGTACAGGAGATTAACATAGAGCACAGAGTTCAGGTACAGGAGATTAACATAGAGCACAGGGTTCAGGTACAGGAGATTAACATAGAGCACAGAGTTCAGGTACAGGAGATTAACATAGAGCACAGAGTTCAGGTACAGGAGATTAACATAGAGCACAGGGTTCAGGTACAGGAGATTAACATAGAGTACAGAGTTCAGGTACAGGAGATTAACATAGAGCACATGGCTCGTGTACCAATGCCAGCTCTTACACAGTGTGATATTTTAATCTGCTGGAGACAACCAGGAGTCCCATTGGGAGTTCGGTACTTCAGGTTAAATGTTATGGAATTTCAGTTACCCACTATCGGCACTCCCAGGTAAGGCTAGATGCAGAGTAAAACCTCCTCTACTCCGTCTCAACATTATAGCTTAGCCCCAACCTTAAAAGCTACTGTACTAGTGTGACCTATTCCATCTGCTGCAGCAGGCATCCTGTCGCCTCCTCTGAGTGCAGATTTGTAATTTAGTGCTGAATTTGGGGCAGTTTGGGCTGAATTCGCAGCCCACAGCCAGCAAGAATTGAGTTAAAACTGCTCAAACTCATTTCACATTGGATAACATTTCTTGAGCTTCAGCAATTATACTTTAATAGATGTGCAGTCTGAAGGAATGCAAAATTCACAAGAAAACCCCCCTGTGTTTGGTCTCATTCGAAAGGAAATTTAATTTGGGATTATCTACCGAAAAGTTTGGAACTCTAAAGTGCTTATGGAAGAAACTACGAACTTTAATAGAATTATGAACTTTTACAAGACAAATTCAAGCCTGTGGGCGGACCTAGGAAACAAAAGAAGCCCACTTGATTGTTGGAACTGTCTGGGTGTGAGGACTGAGTTAACCTGTCTGGAAGAATAAGTATTTGAAAATCCTTCTCCACAAGAGATATTACCATCACAAAATCATCCAGAGGTAGCTCCCGATCAACATGGGTCTGGACAACCATTTCAGCATATACATCACAGAGAGGCCCAATCCAGCCTGTATGCGAAAAACTAAGCACAAAAGGACATTGCAATTACCAAACTAATATTTCCATCAGGAAACAGTTTTCGAACATCAACCCACCCAAAACATATCAACTTTAATGAACCCGACAAAATATTACAAAGAAGAACCAAGCCCGCCAAAATTATACAAAGGATTTTGAAGAGATTTGGTGGCAAGATTACAATCCTTGAAATCGTATAACTGGCCACTGTTTTCAACAGAGGTTAGAGAGAGGTGGTTGCTACTACCTCATCAAGACAAGGAGAGAAACCAACGCGACAGTTGTAAACTAACTTCTCCAGCCTTGAAGTCTTGAAGTCTTGAAGGAAGGAAGAACATCACCATCTACTATTAACTATCAAAAGGATTGGTAAGCATAAGTCGCTGCCTGCCCTGGAGTCTAACCTAGCTAGAATTAGGTATTGGGAGGTGGGAGGTATAATTTTACTGCAACCCCCTTTGAATGTGTAGTGTATGGTACTTTATTAAAGTGATTATAAGTTTGACCTTGTACCTTTTCTTGTATTCTTCTTTATTAGAGTGATTGTAAGTTTGGCCTTGTATTTTCTTACGAGAGTAATAAGCCTGTATTACTTTGACTGTAATAAAAACAAAGTTCTTTGCATCAAACCAGTGTCCTTTGCACTTTTGTCACCCCCCACCCCAAAATTTAGCTGCCCATCTCTGCAGCTGCTAAATTTTCATGTAATTCGAATTGTGCGCCTCAAATGGGACCGGCGGGCAATTTCACTCCCCTATAACTGTTCACCGCACTCCCAAGTGTGGTCTAACCAAGGTTCTTTACAAGCTTAACATAACTTCTCTGCTTTTCAATTCAATCCCTCTAGAAATGAACCCCTGATCTTTGTTTTTTTAATGGCCTTATTAATACTATCGCTACTTTGAATGATTTGTCCACCTGCAACCCCAGATCCTTCTGTTCCTCTATCCCATTTAGACACTTATTTTCCAAGGACCATTCTTCTGCTGGGGGGGTTCAGCACAGAGAGTGTTAATACTGACGGATACTGAAAGCCTTAGGAAAGTGGATGCTGTAAATGTTACAACATTTGGCTTGGCATTTTGGTTTTTGTGTGATGCAGTACTGAGTGACATTTTGAATCACTGATCCATAAAAAAACTGGTGATAGTGATTAATATTAGTCATCATTATCTCCTGTGCTGTCAGTGAATTATGTCAGCTTGCTGACTATGATGAGCTATACACAGTTAAAGTGATGAATTTCTGGAATTAGGAGATGTCTTAGATATGCTTATAGATCTGATACTTACACACCTCCTCGGGGACTGGATCGACGGCACGAGGAATGGAATTCTGGAACAGCAGCGGGAGCAGACATGGAAAGAATAATGTTGGTCAGTTTTTAAACTTCCTAATCTTCAAGGAGGGAGAGAGAAAACGGGTAATTATACACCGGTTAGCCTGATATCGGTAGTGGGGAAAATGTTGGAATCAATTATTGAAGATGAAATAGCAGCGCATTTGGAAAGCAGTGACAGGATCGGTCCAAGTCAGCATGGATTTATGAAAGGGAAATCATGCTTGACAAATCTTCTGGAATTTTTTGAGGATGTAACTAGTAGAGTGGACAAGGGAGAACCAGTGGATGTGGTGTATTTGGACTTTCAAAAGGCTTTTGACAAGATACCACACAAGAGATTGGTGTGCAAAATTAAAGCACATGGTATTGGGGGTAATATACTGACGTGGATAGAGAACTGGTTGGCAGATAGGAAGCAGAGAGTCAGGATAAACGGGTCCTTTTCAGAATGGCAGG
The DNA here is from genome assembly GCF_044704955.1 of Pristiophorus japonicus. Taxonomy (NCBI): domain Eukaryota; kingdom Metazoa; phylum Chordata; class Chondrichthyes; family Pristiophoridae; genus Pristiophorus; species Pristiophorus japonicus. The sequence goes on along the minus strand of NC_091991.1, from coordinate 90,019,449 downwards.
CAGTGACCAGTGGAGTGCCGCAGGGCTCAGTGCTGGGACCCCAGCTCTTTACAATATACATTAATGATTTAGATGAAGGAATTGAGTGTAATATCTCCAAGTTTGCAGATGACACTAAACTGGGTGGCGGTGTGAGCTGTGAGGAGGATGCTAAAAGACTGCAGGGTGACTTGGACAGGTTAGGTGAGTGGGCAAATGCATGGCAGATGCAGTATAATGTGGATAAATGTGAGGTTATCCACTTTAGGTGTAAAAACATGAAGGCAGAATATTATCTGAATGGCGGCAGATTAGGAAAGGGGGAAGTGCAACGAGACCTGGGTATCATCATTTGTCAGTCATTGAAAGTTGGCATGCAGGTACAGCAGGCGGTGAAGAAGGCAAATGGTATGTTGGCCTTCATAGCTAGGGGATTTGAGTATAGGAGCAGGGAGGTCTTACTGCAGTTGTACAGGGCCTTGGTGAGGCCTCACCTGGAATATTGTGTTGAGTTTTGGTCTCCTAATCTGAGGAAGGACGTTCTTGCTATTGAGGGAGTGCAGCAAAGGTTCACCAGACTGATTCCCGGGATGGCGGGACTGACATATGAGGAGAGACTGGATCAACTGGGCCTTTATACATTGGAGTTTAGAAGGACGAGAGGGGATCTCATAGAAAGTTAAAAGATTCTGACGGGACTGGACAGGTTAGATGCGGGAAGAATGTTCCCGATGATGGGGAAGTCCAGAACCAGGGGACACAGTCTTAGGATAAGGGGTAGGCCATTTAGGACTGAGATGAGGAGAAACTTCTTCACTCAGAGAGTTGTTAACCTGTGGAATTCCCTGCCGCAGAGAGTTGTTGATGCCAGTTCATTGGATATATTCAAGAGGGAGTTAGATATGGTCCTTACGGCTAAAGGGATCAAGGGATATGGAGAGAAAGCAGGAAAGGGGTACTGAGGGAATGATCAGCCATGATCTTATTGAATGGTGGTGCAGGCTCGAAGGGCCGAATGGCCTACTCCTGTACCTATTTTCTATGTTTCTATGTTTCTGAAGAACCTGGATTGAGCTGGACCCCAAGTATATATTATAATATTTCTCTGACTATCTCTCAGGCAAACCACTCTAATGACCTTTGCATTCGGTAAAAATTACACAAGGAATGAAGGCTATAGTTTACGGAAACTACAAAAGAATGTGAATGGAGGGAAGGATCAAACCCCAGAGCTGAACCAAAGATAATCGTTGCCCAGTCTCATCAGACTTGCTCTTTTTAATGCAGGGAAGACTGAATGGAAGTGTCTGACCATACACTTTCAGTTCTGATGGCCACCTTTTGCCAAGTGAAAAATCAGACAGAAGGTGGGAGATGGGCAGGATAGAGATTGCTTGTGATATAAATTCACTGAAAGCCAGATAGAACCTCCATAACAAATCTAATGAATTCCGCATCACGTGAGACAGAAAGAATCGGTAGGCCAAAAGCAAAATACTGCGGATGCTGGAATCTGAAATAAAAACAGAAAATGCTGGAAATACTCAGCGGGTCAGGCAGCATCTGTGGAGAGAGAAACAGAGTTAACGTTTCAGGTCGACGACCCTTCGTTAGAACTGGCAATCGGTAGGCGATGGGTTACATAAGAACATAAGAAATAGGAGCAGGGGTAGGCCATCTGGCCCCTCGAGCCTGCTCCACCATTCAATAAGATCATGACTGATCTGATCATGGACTCAGCTATTCAAAATCTTGACATTTTCTGTGCTAGCGATCTGCCTGTTCCATTATTTGCTCCAACTTCCGTCTCCATTCTCCTGAAAAGAGACGCTATCGGCCCCTGTTCTCTGCTTTTCCAAATATTCCAATTTCTTGATTTCTTCACTGAAATCAATTGTTGCAACGTTTCAATTTTACTCAATGTTGTAAGCAACCCAACCTGATTCTCTCCTCATTTTTCCCCAGCTGCTATTACGTTCTTCACTCTGCTTCCATCCGTCCTGTCTAAAGGCATTGGGGGCAAAGCTCCCCTGTTGTGTGCCTCCCGTCCGCGCGTTTGGGGGGCGCTAACGGGGCGTGAAAGTGTTTTTGCCCGGGGGGGTTGGTGGGGGGGGGGGCAAGGGCAGGGGGCATAACCGACTCCTGTCCAGACCCATACAGCTTGCAGCGAGGACGCGGTGTTACTGTATTTGCGGCTCTGCTAACTCCCGCGCGCAATTTCACGAGAGTTAGCGGGGCTGCGAATACAGTAACAACGCGCCCCCCCCGCTGGTAGCGCCCTGGGCCACTGCGCCTCTGGCGATGATGTCATCGGCATGCGCGCCGACCCTTTTTCGCCTCGTGGTGAACCGGGGCGCACACCGACGCGGGGCGAAAGTTAAAGGTGAGGTGCGCTTTGCGACGCCATTTTTATTTCTCCAACTCACCAGTCGGGCCGTTGTCCACCGATGTGGCAGATTTCGGGTCGCGATCGTGCAGCCCTGCACTCCGTCTCAGTGCTGGGCTGTGGCCATGGCACTCCGCATCCCTCGTGGCCCAGTGGAGGCCCATCAATTGGCCTGCAGAGTTTGCAGCATTCTGCCCCTTTAATTTCGCTATGAAATAAACCAGCTGAACTGTAATAGTTCCCCTAGTGGATTACTGCTCCACCTCGTGGACTACTGTGGTACTGCAACTGCTGATTTAAATATAATAAAAGTATCATGTGACAAGGTCACATGCCAAGTTCCTGCAGAGCCATCTTGGTATGTGTGTGTTTGTGATGCCGTAAAGAAGGTATCACATTGGCGAATGACGATAGGGTTTCTGGATTCCTAAGCTGAAATTTTTGTTGGTAGATCATCCAGCCAAACAACAGAGAGATTTTGAGAGATTCTTTGTTTTGCAGAACAACTAAAAATCCAAGGTAAATTAAGCACACTTGGGTGAACATTGTTGACATTGCCAGAGTCCAGATGGCTGCGCCTATGGGAATAATAGGGTGCTTGGGTGAGTTCCATTGCGACCAAGAGACTTTTGGAGCGTATGTGGAGTGACTAGAAATGTTTTTCACTGCAAATAGTATCGTTGAAGTCTTTGATGATGAAAACCATAACTGGGTGGTATTAGGAAGAAAACGGGCTATTTTCCTGACTGAAGCAGGCCCCGAGGTGTATGAAATCCTGAAAAATGTGCTTGTTCCCGTCAAGCCAAAGGACACACCACTGATGGAGATTCAGCACTACAGACCTGAGCCCTTGGAAATTGCTGAAAGTTATTGTTTTGGAACACGGGATCAATTTCATGATGAGGGTATCAGTGAGTACATTGTAGCTTTAAAAAAGCTACCCATTCACTGTCAGTTTGGAACCTTTCAGGACCGAGCATTGCGTGACCACTTTATTTGTGCGATGAAAAATGAAGCAATCAGAAGAAAGTTGCTGACAACTCCGAACTTTTGATTTAGCTTGTCAAACAGCCATGTCGATGGACATGGCCGACCAATATTCCCAAGAATTTCATGCCATTTCAGGTCATCAGCCCACTGAGGTGAATCACCTGCAGGTTAAAAGTAAAAGGCAGTTGGGGCCCAAGGACTCAGCAAATGGCCATGGTAACAGTGAATTGAAGTTGTGCAATCTGTGTCTTGGACAACACATTGTACAAAGTTGTCCATATGTAAAGGCAGAGTGGTTTCTTCTGCAAGAAAACAGGACATCTTGCGAAGGTATGCTGATTTTATCAAGGAGGCTTTGAGGGTGTCCTTGAAATGTTTCCTCTGCCCACCTGGGGCTCGCTTGCCGTTTCGGAGCTCCAAGTAGAGCGCTTGTTTAGGGAGTCTCGTGTCGGGCATGTGGACGATGTAGCCCACCCAACGGAGCTGGTCGAGTGTGGTCAGTGCTTCGATGCTGCGGATGTTGGCCTGATCGAGAACACTGACGTTGGTGCGTCTGTCCTCCTAGTGGATTTGCAGGATCTTGTGGAGGCAATGCTGGTGGTACTTCTCCAGCGCTTTGAGATGTCTGCTGTGTATGGTCCACGTCTCTGAGCCATATAGGAGGGTGGATATCACTACTGTCCTGTAGAACATAAACTTGGTGCCAGATTTGAGGTCTTGGTCTTCAAACACTCTCTTCCTCAGGCGACCGAAGGCTGCACTGGTATACTGGAGGTGATGTTGGACCTTGTCATCAATGTCTGCCCTTGCTGAAAGTAGGCTCCCGAGGTATGGAAAATGATCCACATTGTCCAGGGCCGCGCCATGGATTTTAATGACCAGGGGGCAATGCTGTTTGGCAGGGTCAGGTTAACGGAATGGTTTTACGAATGTTTAGTGTAAGGACAATGCTTTCGTACGCCTCACTCCTTGATAAAGTGCAACATCCCCACCGGCATCTGGGAATCCCTGGCCAAAGACGGCCCAAAGTAGAGGAAGAGCATCCGGGAGGGCCCTGAGCACTTTGAGTCTCTTCGCTGAGAGCGTGCAGAAACCAAGCGCAGGCAGCGGAAGGAGCGTGTGGCAAACCAGATTCCTCACCCACCCTTTCCTTCAACCACTGTCTGTCCCACCTGTGACAGAGACTGTAATCCCACATTGGACTGTTCAGCCACCTGAGAACTCACTTTTAGAGTGGATGCAAGTCTTCCTCAATTTCGAGGGACTGCCTATAATGATGATGATGCCGACTGAAGGGGAAACCGATGTTCAATGCCAGAAGTAGAAATCCGCAGAAACTACATAGCAATGAAGAGAAGCAACATGATGAGGAGGTGCTGGAGAAACATGTCATGAGGAGTCATCATCACCATAGGCAGGCCCTCGAAATTGAGGAAGACTTGCGTCCACTCTAAAAGAAGTAGTAGCAGGACATTTGGAAAAGCAAAATTCGGTCAGGCAGAGTTAGCATGGATTTATGAAGGAGAAGTCATGTTTGACAAATTTGCTGGAGTTCTTTGAGGATGTAACAAACAGGGTGGATAAAGAGGAACCAATGGATGTGGTGGATTTGGACTTCCAGAAGGCATTTGACAAGGTGCCACATAAAAGGTTACTGCACAAGATAAAAGTTCATGGGGTTGGGGGTAATATATTAGCATGGATAGAGGATTGGCTAACTAACAGAAAACAGAGAGTTGGGATAAATGGTTAATTCTCTGGTTGGCAACCAGTAAGTGATGGGGTGCCGCAAGGATCAGTGCTGGGACCCCAACTATTTACAATCTATATTAACGACTTGGAAGAAGGGACTGAGTGTAACGTAGTCAAGTTTGCTGACGATGCAAAGAAAAGCAATGTGTGAGGAGAACACAAAAAATCTGCAAAAGGACATAGACAAGCTAAGTGAGTGGGCAAAAATTTGGCAGATGGAGTATAATGTTGGAAAGTGCGAGGTCATGCATTTTGGCAGAAAAAAATCAAAGAGCAAGTTATTATTTAAATGGAGAAAGATTGCAAAGTGCTGCAGTACAGCGGGACCTGGGGGTACTTGTGCATGAAACAGAAAAGGATAGTAGGCAGGTACAGCAAGTGATCAGGAAGGCCACTGGTATCTTGGCCTTTATTGCAAAGGGGATGGAGTATAAAAGTAGGGAAGTCTTGCTACAGCTATACAAGCTATTGGTGAGGCCACACCTGGAATACTGCATGCAGTTTTGGTGTCCATATTTATGAAAGGATATACTTGCTTTGGAGGCAGTTCAGAGAAGGTTCACTAGGTTGATTCCGGGGATGTGGGGGTTGACTTATGAGGAAAGGTTGAGTAGGTTGGGCCTCTACTCATTGGAGTTCAGAAGAACGGGAAGTGATCTTATCGAAACTTATCAAATTATGAGGGGGCTTGACAAGGTGGATGCAGAGAGGATGTTCCCACTGATGGGGGAGACTAGAACGAGAGGGCATGAAGTTAGAATAAGAGGCCACCCATTTAAAACAGAGATGAGGAGGAATTTCTGCTCTCAGAGGGTGTAAATCTGTGGAATTTGCTGCCTTGGAGAGCTGTGGAATCTGGGACATTGAATAAATTTAAGACAGAAATAGACAGTTTCTTGAGCGATAAGGGGATAAGAGGTTATGGGGAGTGGGCGGGGAAGTGGAGCTGAGTCCATGATCAGATCAGCCATGATCTTATTGAATGGCGGAGCAGGCTCGAGGGGCCGTATGGCCTACTCCTGTTCCTATTTCTTATGTTCTTATGTATATTCCTATCATCATAGGCAGTCCCTTGAAATCGAGGAAGACTTGCTTCCACTCCAAAAGTGAGTTCTTAGGTGACTGAACAGTCCAATACGAGAATTACAGTCTCTGACACAGGTGGGACAGACAGTTGTTGAAGGAAAGGGTGGGTGGGACTGGTTTGCTGCATGCTCCTTCTGCTGCCTACGCTTGGTTTCTGCATGCTTTCAGCGATGAGACTCGAGGTGCTCAATGCCTTCCCGGATGCACCTCCTCCACTTTGGCCAGGGACTCCCAGGTGTCGGTGGGGATATTGCATTTTATCATATCATCAGGAATACGACGGTAGCTAACAACGATACATGAAGTATTGTCATCCAAGTAGACGTTGCAGGAACCAGGATACCCATGGAAATCGACACTGGTGCATCTGTGAGCGTAGTACCAGAATCGCTATAGCTAACTTGAATTATTTTCCACTGGATAAGTCAAAGATAGAGCTGCGAGGCTACTCAACAGAGCAAATCCCTGTTGTAGGATGTATCACCATACCGGTGAAATACAAGGATCAGTTTCAGAACTTGCCTCTCATAATAGTGGCAGGAGACAAGCCTGCCTTAACAGGTAGAAATTGGTTTGGATCAGTGAAACTGGATTGGAATGAGATTTTTCGTGTTGAAACGAGATTTGCATCGAAAGATGACGTCATGAAGCAATATTCGAAGATATTCCGTGAAACAGGCAGTCTGATCCAAGGTTTCAAGGTGAGTGTCAGGATCCAGAAGGATGCTAGAGGAGTTTAATGCAAGCCACGTCCCATACCATACGCACTCAAGGAGAAATTTGTGCAAGAACTCAAAAGACTAGAACTGAGAACATTATTTCTAAGGTAGAAGAAGGGTTCTATTTTTTATACATTGATGAACTGCCAGTCACAGCTGAAGAGATTGGTAGAGCAACCAAACGTGACCCAGTTATGTCAAAGGTGTATGATTACACAGCAAATGGCTGGCCAAACCAAGTATTAGAGGAAGATATTCATCCATACTTTGTTTGTAGGAATAAATTGTCTGTGGATAAAGATTGTATCATGTGGTATGCAAGAGTGGTTATCCCAAATAAGTTCAGGTCCAAATTGTTAGGAGATCTTCATGACCTGCCCCTGGGAATGTGCTTGACCATGAGTTCTGCACGCAATTATTTATGGTGGCCAGGTTTAGATAAATATATAGAGTACATCATTAGTCAGTGTACAACATGTCAATCGGTAAGCAAGAAACTACCATCAGTACCATTACAGCCATGGAAATGGCCTCACAGTTTGTGGCAAAGGTTACGTATGGATTTTGCTGAGCTAGAAGGACAACAATTGTTTATTGGATCACAATTATATTCAGAAGAATTTGCACAGTTCATGAGCAGAAACGGTGTGAAACATACCAAAGTTCCACCATACCACCTGCTTCAAATGGTGCAGCAGAGCGCAGAGTACAAATTGTAAAACGTGCCCTCATCAAGCAAATGTCGGATCCAAATCCAAAGAAACGACACTTGGATCACAAACTAGCAAATTTTCTGATTACTTATTGTAATATTCCTCATACAACTACTGGTAGAACACTAGCAGAGTTGTTTCTCAAACGACAGCCACAAACCAGGATCTCGTTGTTAAAGCCAAACTTGGCACAGTCAGTAGAAGAGAAACAATTAAGACTGAAAGAGAATCATGATAAAGGTAGAGTAAGAGAGAGAAGTGTGAAATTGAATCAGAAAGTTAGAGTGAAGAACCATTACCATAAATGGTTAAAATGATTACCAGGGAGAGTAGTGAAGATATGTGACCCTCGTACATATTTGGTCAAGATGTTTGATCATGGACAGGTTAGGTTTGTTCACATTGATCATATTTTACTTACAGATGTAGAAGGAGTTGAAAGATGGAATGATTTGATTATTTCTGCTGAATCAGTTGTCTTGTTACAAGTCGAGTACCAAAAGCCAATCCTACATCAGATATACTAGAGACAAGTCCAATAGAAAGCCAGAATTTAAGTCTGAGTCCGAGTCAGACAGACAAACAGTCTGAAGTAGAGAGTCAAAATGTAGATCAAGGGTTGCCCTTGGAGAAAAACTGTCCTCAGGCTCTGTCTAGAATGAGTCTAAGTTCGACAACAAGTTTGGAAAGTTCTGTTCAACAGCAAAGGTATTCTCCTTGAAACAGAAAACCAGAAGTTAAGTTTGATTTGTAAATATGGAAAAATAAGTCCATATATTTTGCTATGTATAACCATGCAGGTTATGTATGATGATTATTTTGTTATGATGACTTCTCAGCAACGAGGCCCAGATAAAAGGGCATGGAATTCGGGAGGAGCAACACACAACGGGAGAGCGAGGCCCAGATAAAAGGGCACGGAGTTCGGGAGGAGCCAGCTGTTGCAGGGTCAAAAAGTTTTTAAAAATCGAAATCGAAGTGTGACGTCACAGCCAAGTTGGTAAATGATTGGCTGGTGGATTGGTGAGTATTTTTCTTTTTCTTTTCTGTAGGAAACCTTTGGCATTGTTGTAAGTTTGATCTACCAGTAAATGTATGTGATCTTTATTATCTAAAGAGAGCCAGTTAATTAAATCGGCTGTTTGCTGAGTAGCGGCTGGGTGTGTTGTGCTGAGGTTTAGAGTTTAGTTCTACTTGATAGTTGTGAGTGTAACTAGAGGGATGGCAGTGCAGCTCAGTCCCATGGATTGCACATCCTGTGGCATGTGGGAAGTCCCGGACGCTTCGCGCAGTCGGGGCGACCATATGCGGGAGGTATCTCCAGCTGCACCAACTCAAGCTCCATGTTTTGGAGCTTGAGCAGCAACTGGGGTCACTGCGGTGCATCCGCGAGACTGAGAGCTACGTGGATAGCATGTTTCAGCAGGTGGTCACCCCACAGCTTAAGAGTGTGCAGGCAGAGAGGGAGTTGGCTAAAGTGGACTGGGAAAATAGATTAAAGTGTAGGACAGTTGATGAACAGTGGTGTACATTTAAGGAGATATTTCACAACTCTCAAGAAAAATATATTCCAGTGAGGAGGAAAGGGTATAAGAGAAAAGATAGCCATCCATGGCTAACTAAAGAAATAAAGGACGGTATCCAATTAAAAACAAGGGCATACAAAGTGGCCAAAACTAGTGGGAAGACAGAAGACTGGGAAGCTTTTAAAAGCCAGCAAAGAATGATTAAAGAAATGATTAGAAAAGGGAAGATAGACTGTGAAAGTAAACTAGCACAAAATATGAAAACAGATAGCAAGAGTTTCTATAGGTATCTAAAAAGGAAAAGAGTGGGTAAAGTAAATGTTGGTCCCTTTGAGGATGAGACCACGGAATTAGTAATGGGGAACATGTAGATGGCAGAAACTCTGAACAAATATTTTGTATCAGTTTTTACGGTGGAGAATACTAACAATATTCCAACAGTGGATAGTCAGGGGCTATAGGGGGGGAGGAACTTAACACAATCACAATCACTAAGGAGGCGGCATTCTGTCATGTATGTATGCTTGGGTTTACTAGCCACTAGGTGGCACCACTGTCGGAGGTCATTGGGCTGTGCGCATGTGTGTGCGGCCCAGGTATAAAAGGCCAACCATCTTGTAATGTAATCTCTTTGGGCCCTGATAAAGTAGAGCCAGGTTTGTACCTGTTCAGAGTTTATAGTATTCAGTCTATTGAGTTATTGCATACACAACATTTGGCGACGAGGTAACAAGAACCTTTGCATGCAAAAATGAGCACGATTGGAATTCTGGAGTGATTCGTGGAGGGAGAAGATTGGGCCGACTTTGTAGCCCGCTTGAACCAGTACTTTGTGGCCAACAAAATGGAGAAAGAGGCCGACGCAGTTCAGCGCTGGGCGGTCCTCCTCATGGTTTGCGGTCTGAAAATCTATGGACTCATAAAGAATTTCCTCTTGCCCTTAAGTCCAACAGACAAGGACTATGCAACATTGTGTGCTCTGGTATGTGACCATCTGAAACCAGATGAAGGCATCATCATCTGAAGATATCGATTCTATACGCACGTTCGTTCTGAGGGCCAGGATGTATCGGAATTCGTTATCGACCTAAGATGTCTAGCTGGACTCTGTAAGTTGAAAACTGCATTGGCAGACAAGTTGCGGGTCTTCTTTGCAATCAGCATCAACCACGAGGTGATCCTGCGTAAGCTACTAGTGGCGGAGATGCTGGATTTGAGTAAGGCCATCACGATTGTCCAATCATGCATGACGATGGACAAAAACTTAAAGCAGATATTGAAAAATTGGAACACAGCAAGTACTGTAAACAAGATAGTATCGTCGTTTGACAGAGCTGCATATGGCAAGGCCTACCCGACTGCGTATGCGAAACCTGTGGCTGCTCAAAGTCCGCCAACGGGAATGAATCCGATATCACCGCATTGGCTTTGTGGGGGAAATCATTGGCATCATCAGTGTTGGTTTAAACAGTATATTTGTAAAGGCCGTTCAAGAGTGGGGCATCTCCAGCGCATGTGTCCGCAACTGAGCAAGCGTGCTGCAACACACCATGTGGAGGATGATGACCAGTCTAGCGCGGATCCGGATATGAAATCCGAGATACCAGAGGAGGAAGTGTATGGACTGTATTCATTCCTAACAAAGAGCCAAATGATAATGATTAATGTAAAACTTAATGGTGTGCCGGTATCGATGGAATTGAACACCGGTGCGAGTCAATCAATAATGAGCCAGAGGACATTCGACAGTCTGTGGGATACTAAGGCTGTGAGGCCTAAGCTGAGTCCAGTCAATGCCAAGTTGCGTACGTACACGAAAGAACTCATAACGGTGATTGACAGTGCAGTAATCAAGGTGTCGCATGATGGTGCGGTTCACGATTTACCGTTATGGATTGTTCCAGGCAATGGTCCAACGCTGTTCAGCAGGAACTGGTTAGAAAAAATCAAATGGAACTGGAACGAGATCAAAGCGTTGTCGTCGGAGGATGATACTCCATGAGCTCAAGTGCTGAGCAAGTTCCCCTCACTGTTTGAACCAGGCATCGGCAATTTCACGGGAGCCAAGGTGCAGATCCACGTGGACTCGGATGCAATACCCATCCATCATAAAGCTCAGGTAGTTCCGAGGGAGAAGGTCGAAATCGAACTGGACAGACTCCAGCGTGAAGGGATTCACCAATTGAATTTAATGAATGGGCCAGCTCCATTGTTCCCGTGTTGAAAAATGATGGCACTGTCAGGATTTGTGGAGACGACAAGGTTACGATCAACCGAGTTTTGAAACATGATCAATATCCGTTACCGAAGGCTGATGACCTGTTTGCAATGCTAGCCGGGGGAAGTCATTCACAAAACTGGATCTGACATCGGCCTACATGACACAGCAGCTGGTCGACTCGTTGAAAAACTTAGGTGCATCAACACTCATAAAGGACTGTTTATCTACAACAGATGCCCTTTTGGAATTCGATCGGCTGCAGCCATATTTCAGAGGAACATGGAGAGTCTACTGAAGTCCGTCCCCAGAACCGCCGTGTTCCAAGATGACATACTGGTCACAGGTTGTGACTCCACCAAACATCTGAACAACCGGGAAGAGGTTCTACATCATCTGGACAAAGTGGGATTCAGACTGAAATGCTCAAAGTGTGCCTTCGTAGCACCGGAAGTCGAATTCTTGGGGAGGAAAATTGCTGCTGACAGTATCAGGCCTACAGACTCGAAAACCAAGGCCATAAAAAGTGCACCCAAGCCTCAGAATGTGACGGAACTGCGTTCGTTCCTTGGTCTACTCAACTACTTCGGTAATTTCTTACCTAGATTGAGCACCTTATTAGAACCACTGCACATGCTGCTAAGAAAAGGCGACAACTAGGTTTGGGGTGCATCTCAAGATAGAGCTTTTGAGAAAGCTACTAATCTGCTTTGCTCTAACAAGCTGCTGTTACATTATGATCCATGTAAGCGTCTAGAATTGACATGTGATGCTTCGTCATATGGAGTTGGTTGTGTGCTCCAACAAGCTAATGAGTCGGGCAAATTACAACCTGTTGCATATGCTTCAAAAAGTTTGTCAAAAGCGGAAAGAACCTGCAGCATGGTAGAGAAAGAAGCACTAGTCTGTGTGTATGGGGTTAAAAGATGCATCAATACCTGTTGGGTCTTCGGTTTGAACTGGAAACAGATCACAAGCCACTCATTTCATTGTTTTCAGAAAACAAAGGTATCAATACCAATGCATCGTCCCGCATCCAGAGGTGGGGGTGACATTTTCTGCCTGCGACATGAACATAGCCCCAAAGCGGAGGGGGCAGCAGAAGCAGTGCCGCAAAAAAGTCAATGCCGGAGCACTTAATGATCCAGTTAAGAGAGCCCTATACAGTCAGCGCCTCACAGCTAACCTGGCGACCCTTGATGACCCTAAGATGCAAAATGCCCACAGCGCTTGGTCTGCCCACCAGGCCTCCATAACCAGTGCCTGCAAAGAGACACTCGGTCACTCAACCAGGAAACACCAGGACTGGTTTGATGAAAATGATCAGGAGATCCAAGAGCTAATAGATCGCAAGTACAGGGCATTTCTGAGCCTTAAACAACAACCCAACGCAGGAGCAGCAAAGCAGCATTACAGACGGCTCAAGGCTGAGGTCCAACAAAAAAAAACAAGGACCTAAAGAACAGGTGGTGGATGGAGAAAGCACAGGAGATACAGCAGCTGGCTGACAAACATGATGTGCGAGGATTCTTCATCGCAGTCAAGGCCACCTACGGTCCAAACACCCAAGGTCCCACCCCACTGCTGGACAAGAACGGGGAAACACTCATCAAGGACACCGAGGCAGTCTGCTGGAAGGAGCACTTTGAAGATCTCCTCAATCGAGACTCTGCCTTTGACTCAAGTGTTCTCGACTCCATCTCGCAGCATGCTACCCACTACCACCTCAGTGAGACCCTAACACTGCACGAGGTAGAAAAAGCCATAAGACAGCTTAAGAACAACAAGGTACGGGTGCGGACGGAATCCCTGCTGAGGCATTGAAGTATAGCGGAGAGGCACTGCTGGTGCGAATACACAACCTCATCTCTCTCATCTGGAGGGAGGAGAGCATGCTGGGAGATCTCAGAGATGCAGTAATCGTGACCATCTTTAAAAAAAGGGGACAAGTCTGACTGCGGCAACTAAAGAGGAATCTCCCTGCTATCAGCCACTGGGAAAGTCTTCGCTAGAGTCCTCCTCAACTGTCTTCTTCGTAGCCGAGGAGTCACATGGGGCCCTATGGGGCACAACAGACATGATTTTCACAGTGCGATAGCTACAGGAAAAATGCAGGGAGCAGCGCCAGCCCTTATACATGGCTTTCTTCGACCTTACAAAGGCCTTTGACACTGTCAACCGCGAAGGTCTATGGAGTGTCCTCCTCCGTTTCGGATGCCCCCAAAAGTTCATCACCATCCTCTGCCTGCTTCACGACGACATGCAGGCTGTGATCCTTACCAACGGATCCATCACAGACTCAATCCATGTCCGGACTAGGGTGAAACAGGGCTGCGTCATCGCCCCAACCCTCTTCTCAATCTTTCTCGCCGCCATGCTCCACCTCACAGTCAACAAGCTCCCCGCTGGAGTGGAACTAAACTACAGAACCAGTGGGAACCTGTTCAACCTTCGCCGTCTCCATGCCAGATCCAAGACCACCCCAACCTCTGTCGTCGAGCTACAATACGTGGACGACACCTGCGTCTGCGCAGATACAGAGGCTGAACTCCAGGACATAGTCGACGTATTTACTGAGGCGTACAAAAGTATGGGCCCTACGCTAAACATCCGTAAGACAAAGGTCCTCCACCAGCCTGTCCTCACCGCACAGCGCTGTCCCCCAGTCATCAAGATCCACGGCGCGGCCCTGGACACCGTGGACCACTTCCCATATCTCTGGAGCCTCCTATCAACAAGAACAGGCATTGACGACGAGATCCAACACTGCCTCCAGTGCACCAGTGCAGTCTTCGGCCGTCTGAGGAAAAGAGTGTTTGAAGACCAGGCCCTCAAAGCTACCGCCAAGCTCATGGTCTACAGGTCTGTAGTAATAACTGCCCTCCTGTATGAACCATGTACAGTAGATACCTCAACTTGCTGGAGAAATATCACCAATGATGTCTCCGCAAGATCCTACAAATCCTCTGGGAGGACAGGCGCACCAACATCAGCGTCCTCATTCAGGCCAACATCCCCAGCATTGAAGCACTGACCACACTCGATCAGCTCCGCTGGGCAGGCCACATAGTCCGCATGCCAGACATGAGACTCCCAAAGCAAGCGCTCTACTTGGAGCTCCTTCACAGTAAACAAGCCAAAGGTGGGCAGCGGAAACGCTACAAGGACACCCTCCCTGATAAAGTGCGAGATCCCCACTGACACCTGGGAGTCCCTGGCCCAAGACCACCCTAAGTGGAGGAAGTGCATCTGGGAGGGCGCTGAGCACCTCGAATCTCAACGTCGAGAGCATGCAGAAAACAAGCGCAGGCAGCAGAAAGAGCGTGCAGCAAACCAATCCCACCCTCCCCTTCCCTCAACGACTATCTGTCCCACCTGTGACAGAGTCTGTGGCTCTCGTATTGGACTGTTCAGCCACCAAAGAACTAATTTCAGGAGTGGAAGCAAGTCTTCCTCAGTTCCGAGGGACTGTCTATGATGATGATGATGACATTTGCCATAGACCTGGCACTGAGAATTGTGCCGATGCATTGAGCCGTCTGCCATTGCCCACACCGGAGGTGGAAACGCCACAACCGGCAGACCTGCTGCTAGTCATGGATGCTTTTGAAAGTGAAGGAACCCCTGTCACGGCCCAAGAAGTTAAGACCTGGACCAGCCAGGATCCGATATTATCAGTTGTGAAATGTTGTATCCTTAGTGGTGATTGGCCTGCCATACCCAAGCAAATGTGTGAGGAGACCAAACCTTACATCCGTCGCAAAGACGAACTATCCATTCAATCAGATTGTTTACTGTGGGGTAATCGTGTTGTTATGCCCAAGAAAGGCAAAGAGAAATTTGTGCATGATCTACATAGCACACATCCCGGTATTGTCATGATAAAAGCCATTGCCAGGTCTCACGTATGGTGGTCTAGAATTGACTCTGATCTGGAATCATGCGTGCATCAGTGCAACATTTGCATGCAGCTTAGTAAAGCACCAGCAGAATCGCCACTGAGTCTGTGGTCGTGGCCGTCTAAACCATGGTCCAGGATCCACATCGACTTTGCGGGTCCCTTCCTGGGAAAGATGTTCTTAGTTCTGGATAGAGTGTATAATCATGTCATCCAGCACATCCACAGCTACCATTGAGAGCCTTCGTGTCATGTTTGCTACGCATTACAAATCCATCCTCTTACACATCCATCATATTACACATCCATCCTATTAAACATCCACCCTATTACACATTCATCAAATTATACATGGTCTGCCTGACATCGTTGTAAGCGACAACAGATCTTGCTTCACCAGTATGGAGTTTCAAGAGTTCATGAAGCTCAATGGTATCAAACATGTGAGGTCAGCACCATTCAAACCCGCATCCAATGGACAAGCAGAACGTGCGGTCCAAACCATCAAGCAGAGTATGAAACATGTAACTCAAGGTTCACTGCAAACTCGCTTGTCACGCATATTGCTTAGTTACAGGACAAGACCTCATACACTTACCGAGGTCTCCCCAGCTGAACTATTAATGAAGAGAGCTCTCGGGACCAGGCTCTCTCTTGTCCACTCTGACTTGAATAATCGTGTTGAATACAGACGTCAAAGTCAGCAAGGGTATCAGGATCGCGCTGCTGTGTCACCCAACATTTCTATCAATGATCCTGTGTATGTACTGAATTATGGTCAAAGGTCCCAAATGGATCGCCGGTACTGTTACGGCCAAGGAGGGTAACAGAGTGTTTATCGTTAAGCTCAAGAATGGGCAGACGTGCAGGAAACATGGCATTGCCACTCCCATCAGATTGGCTACCCAGTCCCCAGTCATAACAGACTCAGAACACTCACCCAAGACTGACGTTGAACTGAGACGTTCAACTCGGGAGGGGAAAGCCACAGACTGTCTCAATTTGTAAAAAGACCATTACTAATATGTTAAAGGGTGATATTGTCATGTATGTATGCTTGAAGTTACTAGCCACCAGGTGGCGCCACTGTCGGAGGTCATTGGGCTGTGTGCACGTGTGTGCGGCCCAGGTATAAAAGGCCAGCCATCTTGTAATGGAATCACTTTGGGCCCTAATAAAGTACAGCCAGGTTTGTAATTGTTCGGAGTTTACAGTATTCAGTCCATTGAGTTATTGCATACACAACATACTCAGTAAGATAATGGGACTAAAGGCAGATAAATCCCCTGGACCTGATGGATTGCATCTTAGCGTCTTAAGAGAAGTAGCGGCAGGGATTCTGGATACATTGGTTGTAATTTACCAAAATTCCCTGGATTCTGGAGAGGTCCCAGCAGATTGGAAAACTGAAAATGTGACGCCCCCATTTAAAAAAGGAGGCAGACAAAAAGCAGGAAACTATAAATCAGTTAGCCTAACATCTGTGATTGGGAAAATGTTGGAGTCCATTATTAAAGAAGCAGTAGCAGGACATTTGGAAAAGCAAAATTCGGTCAAGCAGAGTCAGCATGGATTTATGAAAGTCATGTTTGACAAATTTGCTGGAATTCTTTCAGGAAGTAACGAACAGGGTAGATAAAGGGGAACCAGTGGATGTGGTGGATTTGGACTTCCAGAAGACATTTGACAAGGTGCCACATAAAAGGTTACTGCACAAGATAAAATTTCATGGGGTTGGGGGTAATATATTTGCATGGATAGAGGATTGGCTAACTAACAGAAAACAGAGAGTCGGGATAAATGGTTCATTCTCTGGTTGGCAACCAATAACTAGTGGGGTGCCGCAGGGATCAGTGCTGGGACCTCAGCTATTTACAATCTATATTAATGACTTGGACGAAGGGACTGAGTGTAATGTAGCTAAGTTTGCTGACGATACAAAGATGGGAGGAAAAGCAATGTGTGAGGAGGACACAAAAAATCTGCAAAAGAACATAGACAGACTAATAACTGTGGGCATTAATTTGGCAGATGGAGTATAATGTTGGAAAGTGCGAGGTCATGCACTTTAGCAGAAAAAAATCAAAGAGCAAGTTATTATTTAAATGGAGAAGGATTACAAAGTGCTGCAGTACAGCGGGGCCTGGGAGTACTTGTGCAGGAAACACAAAAGGATAGTTTTCAGGTACAACAAGTGATCAGGAAGGCCAATGGAATCTTGGCCTTTATTGCAAAGGGGATGGAGTATAAAAGCAAGGAAGTCTTGCTACAGCTATACAGGGTATTGGTGAGACCACACCTGGAATACTGCGTGCAGTTTTGGTTTCCATATTTACGAAAGGATATACTTGCTTTGGAGGCAGTTCAGAGAAGGTTCACTCAGATGATTCCAGAGATGAGGGGCTTGACTTATGAGGAAAGGTTGAGTAGGTTGGGCCTCTACTCATTGGAATTCAGAAGAATGAGAGGTGATCTTATCGAAATGTATAAGATTATGAGTGGGCTTGGCAAACTGGATGCAGAGAGGATGTTTCCATTGATACGGGAGACTGGAACTAGGGGGCATGATCTTAGAATAAGGGGCCGCCCATTTAAAACTGAGATGAGGAGAAATTTCTTCACTCTGAGGGTTGTAAATCTGTAGAATTCGCTGCTTCAGAGAGCTGTGGAAGCTGGGACATGGAATACATTTAAGATAGAAATAGTCATTTTCTTAAACGATAAGGGGATAAGGGGTTATGGGGAGCGGGCGGGGAAGTGGAGCTGAGTCCATGATCAGACTCTGATATTGAATGGCGGAGCAGGCTCAAGGGGCCGTATGGCCTACTCCTGTTCCTATTTCTTATGGTCTTATGTTCATTAAGGAGAGAGAAGTGTAATATAGAGATCCATCCAGTCGACTACTGCTCCACCTAGTTGACTACTGTGGTAATGTAACTGCTGATGTAAATATAATAAAATGATCATGTGACAAGGTCACCTGACAAGTTCCCGCAGAGCCATCTTGTGTATGTGCGTTTGTGTGTGATGTCGTAAAGAAAAATCATATTAACGAATCATGTCAAGTTTCAGCTCACCAAACCTTAACTCGGTCCAGCAGACAGATTGAAGCAATACGCGTACAGAAGATATGAATATCCACCACACTTTAAAAGGGGATGCTATTGCTACATCTCTGGGTTACACAATTGTACAAGTACATATAGGATGGTGTGAATCAACTCCCATAAAAGTAAGATGCTCTGACTACTTACGGAAGTGACTGATGAAAAGCAGTGACAGGATCGGACCAAGTCAGCATGGATTTATGAAAGGGAAATCATGCTTGACGAATCTTCTGGAACTTTTTGAGGATGTAACTAGTAGAGTGGACAAGGGAGAACCAGTGGATGTGGTGTATTTGGACTTTCAAAAGACTTTTGACAAGGTCTCACACAAGAGATTGGTGTGCAAAATTAAAGCACATGGTATTGGGGGTAATATACTGACGTGGATAGAGAACTGGTTGTCAGACAGGAAGCAGAGAGTCGGGCTAAACAGGTCCTTTTCAGAAAGGCAGGCAGTGACTACTGAGGTGCCACAGGGCTCAGTGCTGGGACCTCAGCTCTTTACAATATACATCAATGATTGAGATGAAGGAATTGAGTGTAATATCTCCACGTTTGCAGATGACACTAAACTGGGTGGCAGTGTGAGCTGTGAGGGGGATGCTAAGAGGCTGCAGGGTGACTTGGACAGGTTAGGTGAGTGGGCAAATGCATGTCAGATGCAGTATAATGTGGATAAATGTGAGGTTATCCACTTTGGGGGCAAAAACGCGAAGACAGAATATTATCTGAATGGTGGCAGATTAGGAAAAGGGGAGGTGCAACGTGATCTGGGTGTCATGGTTCATCAGTCATTGAAAGTTGGCATGCAGGTACAGCAGGCGGTGAAGAAGGCAAATGGTATGTTGGCCTTCATAGCTAGGGGATTTGAGCATAGGAGCAGGAAGGTCTTACTGCAGTTGTACAGAGCCTTGGTGAGGCCTCACCTGGAATATTGTGTTCAGTTTTGGTCTCCTAATCTGAGGAAGGATGTTCTTGCTATTGAGGGAGTGCAGCGAAGGTTCACCAGACTGATTCCCGGGATAGCTGGACTGATATATGAGGAGAGACTGAATCAACTGGGCCTTTATACATTGGAGTTTAGAAGGATGAGAGGGGACTTCATAGAAACATACAAGATTCTGACGGGACGGGACAGGTTAGATGCGGGTAGATTGTTCCCGATGTCCAGAACCAGGCGACATAGTCTTAGGATAAGGGGTAGGCCATTTAGGACTGAGATGAGGAGAAACTTCTTCACTCAGAGAGTTGTTAACCTGTGGAATTCCCTGCTGCAGAGAGTTGTTGATGCCAGTTCATTGGATATATTCAAGAGGGAGTTAGATATGGCCCTTATGTCTAAGGGGATCCAGGGGTATGGAGAGAAAGTAGGAAAGGGGTTCTGAAGGAATGATCAGCCATGATCTTATTGAATGGCGGTGCAGGCTCGAAGGGCCGAATGGCCTACTCCTGCACCTATTTTCTATGTTTCTATTGGCAGACCCTGTGTGTAACCATTACAGATCGCCCAATGATGAAGGAGAGCATTTCAATTTCTATTGACTGCAAGGCAGCTATCCCCAAAGCATTGCTGTTAGCAAATGGTGACATTGTTGGGCCAATTTGAGAGATTTGGGTGTAAGTATTGTCATGTATGTAACCTCTATGTAACACCACTGCAATACTGAATATACTTAAGCAATGCACACCTTGACCACAGGGGGCGAACTTGTGGGAGACACTCCTTCCCTGATCATCCAGGTATATAAAGGGAGGTCCCATGCAGGGTCATCACTTCTTTGTCATGTGAATAAAGGTTCAGGTCATAGAGTGACCTTGTCCATAGAATGTGCCTCGTGTGGGTTTTGTGCCATTGAGTAAGGACATTACATTGGCGATGAGAAACGGGCATCAACGACCCACGAGAATGGCTACTGGTAGCACAGAGGAACGGTATTGTGTTGGTGAGGACTGGGATGATTTCATTGATAGGCTGCAGCAAAGCTTTGTCACGAAAGAATGGCTGGGAGATGCAGCGGCCGACAAGCGAAGAGCCCATCTGCTGACCAGCTGCGGACCTAAGACTTATGCGCTCATGAAGGACCTACTAGCACCTGAAAAGCCGGCGGACAAAACCTTTGAAGAGCTCAGGAAACTAATCGGTGAGCATCTCAAACCAACGAGCAGCATACACATGGCCCAATACAGATTCTATATCCACCGACGTCGTGAAGGACCTCCGGCATTTGGCCAGCCTATGTAAGTTCACAGATGCCTGCAGTGGGGAGATGTTAAGGGACTTCTTTATTGAGGGCATCGGTCACGCGGGGATTTTCCGGAAGTTAATTGAGACCAAGGTCTTGACTTTGGAAGCAGCGGCGTTGATAGCTCAGACTTTCATGGCGGGGTAGGAGGAAACCAAAATAATATATGCGCGCAATTCTACCTCCAACGCGGAGGGGGACCAGGAAGTCAACATCATAAATGCGACTCAGAGCCCCGCAGGCCGGCAAGGGCAGTTCGACACATCGCAGCAGCAATAGACCCCAGAGAAGGTTTTCAACAGAGACAATGGCAGGCTGAACGGACATTTACACCATCACAGTGGACAATGCGGTCCAGGATGGGGCCATTGACACCCACAAACAGGGTACTCAAGGACAGTCAAAAGGATAATCAGCGAGGAATGCTGGGTCATAGCTCCTTTGTTCACAGCAATGGGAATCTCAGCTCATGCTGGAGGTGTGGGGGCAAACACTCTGCCAGGACTTGCAGGTTTCAACAATTTGTCTGCAGAAATTGCAACCTCAGTGGCCATTTAGCTCGAATGTGCAGGAAGCCTGTAACCAGGCTAATTTACGAGGCGGATGGACCAGAAGAGGGGTCTGTGAGGCAGGATGACTCTTGGGACCCTGAAGTTCAGCGGGTCCATGTGGCAAACATTCACAGCTCATATACCAAAATGCCACCAATGATGATGAAGGTTTTATTAAACGGCATCCCTGTATGCATGGAGCTGGACACGGGGGCCAGCCAGTCACTCATGAGCGTTCAACAATTCGAAAGGCTATGGCCACTCAAAGCCAGTAGACACAAACTAGAATGCATTGAGACACAACTACGGACGTATACCAAAGAAATCATTCCAGTACTAGGCAGTGCAATATTGGCGGTCACACACAATGGATCACTGAACCGGCTGCCGCTCTGGATTGTCCCGGGCAATGGTCCCGCACTGTTGGGGAGGAGCTGGTTAGCTGAGATGAACTGGAAATGGGGGGATGTGCACGCAATGACATCTGTGGAGCGAAGTTCGTGCTCACAAGTCCTACAAAATTTGAGTCACTATTCCAACCTGGCGTCAGGACGTTCAAAGGTACCAAAGTAATGATACGCATCACCCCGGACGCTAGACCAGTGCACCACAAAGCCAGAGCGGTGCCGTATGTGATGCGGGAGAAAATTGAGAGCGAATTGGACCGTTTGCTGAGAGAGGACATCATCTCGCCCGTTGAATTCAGCGATTGGGCGAGCCCCATCGTTCCCATCCTAAAAGCGGATGGCTCTGTCAGGATCTGTGGCGACTACAAGGCAACTATCAATCGGGTGTCCCTACAAGACCAATACCCGCTCCCGAGAGCGGAGGATATTTTCACCACTCTGGCAGGCGGCAAGCTGTTTACCAAGTGGATCTCACTTCATCCTACATGACCCAGGAACTGGCCAATGAATCTAAACTACTGACCACCATCACTATGCACAAGGGACTGTTCATTTACAAAAGGTGCCCGTTTGGCATTCGATCAGCGGCCGCGATTTTTCAAAGAAACATGGAAAGCCTGCTCAAATCCATTCCTGGAACAATCGTATTTCAGGACGACATCCTCATCACGGGTCGTGACACCGAGGAACACCTTCACAACCTGGAGGAGGTGCTATGCCGACTGGACCGGGTAGGCCTGCGACTCAAGAAGTCTAAATGTGTGTTTTTGGCTCCTGAGGTTGAGTTCCTAGGCAGGAGGGTTGCTGCAGATGGGATTCGGCCCACCGAATCCAAAACAGAGGCGATTTGACGAGCGCCCAGGCCTGGCAACACATCGGAGTTGCGTTCATTCCTGGACTCTTTGAACTATTTCGGGAACTTTCTGCCGAATTTAAGCACATTGTTGGAGCCGCTTCACGTGCTCCTGCGTAAGGGTTGTGATTGATTTTGGGGGGACTGTCAAGAACGGGCTTTCAATCAGACGCAGAACCTACTTTGTTCAAATAAGTTATTGACCCTGTACGACTCCTGTAAGAAATTGGTTCTGACATGTGATGCACCGTCCTATGGGGTTGGGTGTGTGTTGCAGCAGAGTAATGCTGAGGGCCAACTACAAACTGTGGCTTATGCTTCCAGGTCGCTCTCTCAAGCAGAACAGGGATATGGGATGGTTGAGAAGGAGGCACTCGCCTGTGTCTATGGTGTAAAAAAAATGCATCAGTACCTTTTTGGCAGGAGGTTTGAATTAGAAATGGACCACAAGCTGTTAACATCTCTGTTGTCAGACAGCAAGGCTGTCAATGCCAACGTGTCAGCCTGCATACAGCGATGGGCTCTCACGCTGGCTGCTTATGACTACTCCAACCGGCACTGGCCTGGCACCGAAAATTGCGCTGACGCGCTCAGCATGCTTCCACTAGCCACTACCGAGACGGCAGCAGAACAAAGCGCTGAGATGGTCATGGCCGTTGATGCCTTTGACAGCGCAGGCTCCCCCATCACAGCCCGCCAGATCAAAATTTGGACAAACAGAGATCTCCTCCTATCTCTGATTAAGAAATGTGTCCTGTTTGGGGATTGGGCTCCCGCACACAGAGCATGCCCTGAGGAGATCAGACCGTTTCACAGGTGGATGGATGAGCTCTCCATCCAAGCTGACTGCCTACTATGGGGCAGCCGGGTAGTCATGCCCCAGAGGGGCAGGGAGGCATTCATCAGGGAACTCCACAGCGAGCATCCAGGCATCATGCTGATGAAGGCCATTGCCCGGTCTCATGGATGGTGGCCGGGAATTGATTCAGACCTGGAACACTGTGTTCACATGTGCACGACGTGTGCCCAGCTGGGTAATGCCTCCAGGGAGGCCCCGCTCAGCCCGTGGCCCTGGCCCACCAGGCCATGGTCACGCATTCACATAGACTACGTGGGTCCGTTCATGGGGAAAATGTTTCTCATTGTGATAGATGCGTACTCGAAATGGATCGAGTGCATCATTTTGAATTCGTGCATGACATCCACCACTGCGGAGAGTCTACTTGTGGTCTTTGCAACCCACGGCTTGCTGGACATCCTTGTTAGCGATAATGGCCCATGTTTCACGAGCTACGAATTCCGGGAGTTCATGTCCGGCAATGGCATCAACCATGTCAGGACAGCACCGTTCAAGCCGGCCTCCAATGGCCAGGCAGAAAGTGTGGTCCAAATCATTAAACAAGGCTTGCTCAGGATTCAAGGACCCTCCCTTCAATGCCGCCTATCGCGCCTCCTGCTGGCCTATAGGTCCCGACCGCACTTGCTCACGGGGGTCACGCCCGCTGAGCTACTTATGAAACGAACACTCAAAACTCGGTTGTCCCTCATTCACCCAGTCCTGACCGACATAGTTGAGGGCAAGCACCAGTCCCACAATGAGTACCATAACCGAAATTCAAGGGGGAGATATATAGAAATAAATGACCCCGTATGTGTCCTCAATCGTGCCATGGGGCCCAAATGGCTTGAGGGTACTGTAATAGACAAAGAGGGGAACAGGGCCATCGTGGTTAAACTTAACAATGGGCAGACATGCCGTAAGCATCTGGACCAAGTAAAAAAAAGGTTCAGCATGGACACTGAGGAACCCAAGGAAGATCATGAGATGGTATTCACACCACCGCCAGTGAACGAGCAACAAGAACATTCAGCAGCCTGCACAGTCCCTGCGGTCAGTCCGGACAGGCCGGAATCACCACAGGTGACAGACAGTGATGCCAAGGCTCAACAACCAGAGCCCCAACTGCGGCGCTCCACGAGGGAGCGTAGACCACCTGAAAAACTTAACCTATGATCCCAATAAGACTTTGGGGGGGGAGGTGATGTAATGTATGTAACCTCTATGTAACACCACTGCAAAACTGTATATACTTAAGCAATGCACACCTTGACCACAGGGGGTGAACTTGTGGAAGACACTCCTTACCTGGTCATCCAGGTAAATAAAGGGAGGTCCCACGCAGTGTCATCACTTCTTAGTCCTGTGAATAAAGGTTCAGGTCATAGAGTGACCTTGTCCATAGAATATTCCTCGTGTGGGTTTTGTGCCATTGAGTAAGGACATTATGAGCATCATCCCGAGTTAATAGTCAACAACCTCCGATAGCTGGAACATTACTACTGCCTCCTTTCTGCTACTGACTCCAACGGAATACAAGTGTGAGAGGGAGTGGGTGACTCAGTGAATAAGACTTTTGGGCTTTTTGGATTTTGGGGCGTTAATCATGGCGGGTCATTAAAGTTATCGCCTGAAAATAGTTTGTGCCTTCGACTGCAAGTTATGGTGGAAAAGTAAGTTGGAGGACCGTTGATGTTAAGTCAGGTGTTGCACAACGGACTTTGTGTGCCCAAGCCGAAACTTATGTCATAAAGTAGGCGGCCATTTTGCGCGTGCGCAGTGTTTTTTGTGTTTTTTGCCCGGTTGCAAACGCTAATGCAGGACGGGACAGCTTTCTGCGTGTATGCGCATATAAACCACCCCACTTTCAGCCACTTCTGCAGAGATGGAAGAGCAGGAAGGTAGGCAGCCTGCCAGGTGCTTCAGCAATGAGGTGAGTGAGGCCTTAGTCAGCGCAGTGGAGAGGAGGTGGGCTGCACTCCATCTTGCTGGGGGAGCCAGACTATTCCCACCTGTATTTAAGAGGCTGTGGGGCTACATAGCGCAGGAGGTCCCTGCTGTAGACACTGTGCCCAGAACTGGGACACAATGTCAGAAAAAGATCAACGACCTTACCAGATTTGTCAGGGTGCATACCAGTGACTGCTTCCGTCCATAGCTGGGCCTTCAAGGCCAAGAGCTGGTCCAGGGCATCCTCAGACACCGTCTGCATTGTCTGCCCCCTGAACACAGCAGCCCTCTAGCAGCCTTGCTGTAGGCACTGAAGCCTCATAAGGAGGAGCCATAGGCGTGGGAGGGGGCTGACAGAAATGGGGCAGGAGGGGGGGTGGGGGCAGGGAAAGTGCGGCTAACAGCCATTAAGTTTCAGCTCATGTGGAAATGCTGATATTGTAAATAATTGTATCTTAAGAAATGGAGTAGTTTGCATTGACTTGCTGCAGGAAGCAATTTTGTATTTATTTAGTTTTGGTTTTATCATTGTATCATTTTAGGTTGTGGGGTGTGGGCATTGTTTGTTATTGTTGCTCATTATTGTTTCATGCAGCTTTGCCATTGGTGTCTTGTGTCTCATTGCAGAATTCAGTGTAGATGAGCCGTCACGGTGGCACAGAGTCGCGAGTCAAAGCTGCAGCCCTACCTTCCTCATACAGCAAACTGCTCGATGATGAGCTGGCGACGTAAGGGTCTTGCTGCGGCCGTATCTCCATGCTGCCACCCCTGTGGTTGTGGTGTATCTGCAATGGGTTCCTTGCCAGGATCATCTTCCTCGTCCTCCTCCTCCTGAGGTGATCCCCACTGGTAATGCCTGGCCCCTTATGATGGCTGAGTTGTGTAGCATGCAGCACACCACAATGAATTCAGAGACCAGTTGAGGGTAGTATTGAAGGCTGCCTCCAGAGGGGTCCAGGCATCTGAAGCGCGGCTTGAGCACGCCAATTGTTCGATGATTGTTGCGGGTGGCTGCACGGCTGTCATTGTATCTCTGCTCGGCTTCTGTGGTGAGGTTCCGGAGGGGGAGTCATGGCCAGACCGTAACCTTTGTCCCCGATCAGCCAGCACTGCCCTTGTCTTTGTCACTGAAACATTTGTGACACACTGCTTTCATACAAGATGAAAGCATCATTTGCGCTCCCTGGATAGAGGGCATTCACTGTGTGGTTGCGCTGCGTATGGTCACAGACCAGCTGTATGTTTAGGGAATGGTATCCCTTTCGGTTTCTGAAGACCCCTGCATTGTGTAATGTGCTCGCAAGGTGATGTTTGTGCAGTCAATGGCTCCTTGAACCTTGGGAAGCCTACATTTCTTCCAAACCCTAAAGCCCTCTCATTCTGCCTGTCCCTGCTCATTGGGAACTTTATGAAGTCCATTCTGCCTGCGTACAGAGCCCTTGTAACTTGCCGAATGCAGCAATGTGCAGCGTGCTGAGAGATGCTGCATATGACCCCTGCTGCTGCCTGGAAGGAGACAGAGGCATAGAAGGCCATTGCCACAGTCACCTTCACCTCGATGGGCAGCGCAGTCCTGTTGATGCTGGTAGGCTGTGGGTCTGCCTGGATGAGCAGGCATATCTCTGTCAACACTTCTTTTCAGAAATGCAACCTTCTAACATCTTGCGCCTCAAAGACATGGAGGCGTAAGGCCTCCTCCCCATGTGTCTGCGACCTCTTCAAATCCTTGACCCAACATGGCCAAGAACCTTTTTGAATCCACCTGCCAACAGCAACCAGCATGATACTCTGATGAACTAGTATTGCACCCATTGAAACCTCTCACTGACCTTGTAAGCAAAGTGTCACAGCGCATAAAAGTATCGCTTGCAACTCAGAGCCTCACATAGCATTCTGTGCACAATTGTATAAATATGCTGCCAGTAGCACGTGCTACACCCTAGGACCACCTGTTTTTTTCAGGCGTTTCCTGGGGTGGGCGTTAAACAAGGCGTTAAGGCCGAAAGTTCCATTCAGGGTGTTAGCGCAGCCTCACGCTGAAAAGGGAGGCGGAGCGGTAAGTCTTTGCGCCGGTGCAAACCAATATCCGAATCTTGCGGCTGGGCGCTAAATCCTGGATGCCCGTATTCACACTAAAAAACAGCATTTATCGCCGGGGTGTTAAACAGAGCAACATAAGGAGAAATTAGGGCAGGTGACCAAAAGCTTGGTCAAAGGTTTTAAGGAGCGTCCTAAAGGTGGAAAGAGAGGTAGAGAGATTTCGGCAGGGAGTTCCAGAGCTTAGAACCTTGACAACAGAAGGCACGGCCACCAATGGTGGAGCGATTATAATGAGGAATGCTGAAGAGGGCAGAATTTGAGGAGCGCAGACATCTCGGAGGGCTGTATGGCTGGAGGAGATTACAGAGATAGGGAGGGGCAAGGCCATGGAGGGATTTGACAACAAGGATGACAATTTTAAAATCAAGGCGTTGCTTAACTGGGTGCCAATGTAGGTCAGCGAGCACAGGGGTGATAGGTTGAATGGGACTTGAATTGAATGCAGAGTGATCTAACTGTCACAGCAAGTTGTATTGCCTCAATAGTCTGATGCTTCTTTGTCCCTTCAATTGTTATGAAATGCTGCTGTTATTTTTAGCCTGTTAAAACTCCTATCTGTATTTTGATATTCTGTCGAGAAGATTGAAAATCTATAGAATTTCCAGTGGGCACTTTATTTGTAGTCGGTTATTTGACTGTATAGGGCATCACAGCTGAGCCTGATCCCACACTCATTCATATCCATGCGCACACGTTTGTCAGTGTGGTGGTTGAATAGTAATCAAAAGCAAGAAACTTCTTCCCCACTCTTTCCGTTTCTCAGGAGTGAGAATGATAGTTACTTCTCTCTCTCTCTCTCTCCCATCACTCACCTTCTTGCAACCTGCTCTCCTCAGCACAGCGAGAGAAATATTGAACATCAGTGGAGGAAGCAAGGGATTTGTTGTGTGCACGAGTGTGAATAATACAGGTTTGGGCTATTTAATTTGAAAAGATCCCTGCTGTCCTAACCTTTAGTTTAGCAATACTCCGTGTTCTCCCTGGAGATTGTGCTAAAGGAAATTACATGGAAATCTGTCATGTCCAGGTTGTTCCATTAAAATGAAAATCTCTGCTCCATCTCGCGCAGCGCTTTAAGCTGCTTCTACACTCAATTCATTGAGCACCTACGTCATTTTCATGTGTCACGTTGAGATCTTTTTTGTGTAGCACAGGCATTGAATTCTACCCAATAAATGCCAGAGGACATGAAATGCCTTTCAGCTCTGAAGTGACTACAAAATTCATACAATTCTATGGATCAAAGCTCAGTGTTTCATTCTACCTGAGGTACAATTAAGCTCCATCAGAAAATCAATTTCAGCTGTAACCCCCTCACAATTTGACTGTGTTTTAAAAAAAAGAGTTAAGGACTCCAAACTGAAAAGCTCTATTGAGGGCTGATTTGAGACTGTCTAAATGCTCACCTGAGCAAATTGAATCATCGAAACTTACAGCACAGAAGGAGACCATTCGGCCCATCGTGCCTGTGCCGGCTCTTTGAGAGAGCAGTTGTGCTCAATCCCACATCCCTGCTTTCCGTTTATAACCCTATAAACTCCTCACCCTCAAGCACCCGCCCAACTCCCTTTTAAAATGACTTATGGAATCAGCTTTCATCACCTTTTCAGGAGAGAGTTCCAGATCCTCACAACTTTCTGAGTAAAAATATTTCTCCTCGTCTCCCCTCCAGCTCGTTTGCCAATGATTTTAAATCTGTGACCTCTGGTTATTGAACCACTCGCCAGAGGCAGTAGATTTTTTCCCAAAACCTCTCATCATCTCTAATATGGTCACCTCTTAACCTCTCCTCATAGCTGAAGTCCCTCATCCCTAGTATATAGAAACAACATAGAAACATGGAAACATAGAAAATAGGGGCAGGGGTAGGCCATTTGGCCCTTCGAGCCTGCACCACCATTCAATATGATCATGGCTGATCATGCAACCTTCAGTACCCCACTCCTGCTTTCTCTCCAAACCCCCTGATCCCTTTAGCCGTAAGGGCCACATCTAACTCCCTCTTGAATATATCCAATGAATTGGCCTCAACAACTTTCTGTGGTAGAGAATTCCACAGGTTCACCACTCTCTGGGTGAAGAAGTTTCTCCGCATCTCGGTCCTAAACGGCTTACCCCTTATCCTTAGACTGTGACCCCTGGTTCTGGACTTCCCCAACATTGGGAACATTCTTCCTGCATCGAACCTGTCCAATCCTGTCAGAATGTTATATGTTTCTATGAGATCCCCTCTCATTCTTCTAAATTCCAGTGAATATAAGCCTGGTCGATGCAATCTTTCTTCATAGGTCAGTCCTGCCATCCCGGGAATCAGTCTGGTGAACCTTCGCTGCACTCCCTCAATAGCAAGAATGTCCTTCCTCAGGTTCGGAGACCAAAACTGCACACAATACTCAAGGTGTGGTCTCACCAAGGCCCCGTACAACTGCAGTAAGACCTCCCTGCTCCTATACTCAAATCCTTCACTATGAAGGCCAACATGCCATTTGCTTTCTTAACTGCCTGATGTACCTGCATGCCTACTTTCAATGACTGATGTACCATGACACCCAAGTCTCGTTGCACCTCCCCTTTTATTAATCTGTGACCTTTGAGATAATAATCTGCCTTCCTGTTTTTGCCCCCAAAGTGGATAACCTCACGGTTATCCACATTATATTGCATCTGCCATGCATTTGCCCACTCACCTAACCTGTCCAAGTCACCCTGCAGCCTCTTAGCATCCTCTTCACAGCTCACACTGCCACCCAGTTTAGTGTCATCTGCAAACTTGGAGATATTACATTCAATTCCTTCGTCTAAATCATTAATGTATATTGTAAATAGCTGGGGTCCCAGCACTGAACCCTGCGGTACCCCACTAGTCACCCCTGCCATTCTGAAAAGGACCCGTTTATTCCTACTCTTTGCTTCCTGTCTGCCAACCAGTTCTCTATCCACGTTAATACATTACCCCCATTACCATGTGCCTTAGTTTTGCACACTAATCTCTTGTGTGGAATCTTGTCAAAAGCCTTCTAAAAGTCCAAATACACCACATCCACTGGTTCTCCCTTATCCATTCTACTAGTTACATCCTCAAAAAATTCTGGAAGATTTGTCAAGCATGATTTCCCTTTCATAAATCCATGCTGACTTGGACCGATCCTGTCACTGCTTTCCAAATGCGCTGCTATTACATCTTTAATAATTGATTCCAGCATTTTCCCCACTACCAATGTCAGGCTAACCAGTCTATAATTCCCTGTTTTCTCTCTCCCTCCTTTTTTAAAAAGTGGGATTACATTAGCTACCCTCCAATCCATAGGAACTGATCCAGAGTCCATGGAATTTTGGAAAATGACCACCAATGCATCCACTATTTCTAGGGCCACTTCCTTAAATACTCTGGGATGCAGACGATCAGGCCCTGGGGATTTATTGGCCTTCAGTCCCATCAATTTCTCTAACACCATTTCCTGACTAATAAGGATTTCCCTCAGTTCACTCAGTTCCTCCTTCTCGCTAGACCCTCGGTCCCCTAATATTTTCAGGAAGTTATTTGTGTCTTCCTTAGTGAAGACAGAACCAAAGTATTTTTTCAATTGGTCTGCCATTTCCTTGTTCCTCATTATGAATTCACCTGATTCTGACTGCAAGGGACCTACAATAGTCTTCACTAATCTTTTTCTCTTCACCTATCTATCGAAGCTTTTGCAGTCAATTTTTATGTTTCCTGCAAGCTTCCTCTCATACTCTATGTTCCCCCTCCTAATTAAACCCTTAGTCCTCCTCTGCTGAATTCTAAATTTCTCCCAGTCCTCAGGTTTGCTGCTTTTTCTGGCCAATTTATATGCCTCTTCCTTGGATTTAACACTATCCTTAATTTCCCTTGTTAGCCATGGTTGAGCCACCTTCCCCATTTTATTATCCTGTTTTACCATCCTGGTAAACCTCCTCTGCAACCTCTCTAAGGCCGTTACATCTTTCTTGAAGTGTGGTGCCCAAGATTGTCCACAATACTCCAGCTGAGGCCCAACCAGTGACTTAGAAAGTTCTCACACGATCTCTTTGCTTTTACATTTTATTCCTCTCTGTAGAAATCCAAGTAACCAAATGCTTTTTTAACCACCTTGCTGCAATCGGGCAGGGTGGGGGCGCTGTCGGGGGGGGGGGGGGGCGGTGCTATGGCAGCGATCAGGGGAGAGTTTGCGATTGGGGGGGGGGGAGAGGGGAGAGGGGTCTCTGTCTGCGATCAAGGGGGGGGGGAAGGAGAGAGGGTCGCTGGCTGTCATTGGGGAGGGGGGGGGAGGGAGCTCTGGCTGTGATTGGGGTGGAGGGGAGAGGGAGGTCTGGCCATGATCGGGGGAGAAGGGGGTTTGGCCACGGTCAGTGGGCCAGAAGGTGTCTGGCCGAGATTGGGAGAGAGAAGAGGATCTGTCCACAATCGATGGGGAGAGACAGGGTCTGTCCACCCTCCTGGGGAGGAGGGGTGGATAGCCTGGCACAAGTGAAGTCCATGGCTTCCTCAGGAGGCCTGGAGGAGCATTCCTGGCCCACAAGGAAACATCAAAAGTGAATTTAAAACTTACCTTGTGGCCCAGGATATCATTGGACCCAATCTATATGTTGAAAGTAGGGCTTCCTTCATGTGGGAGCATTGTTTCCCTGCGCAAAAGAACAGGTCAATATGGGGGCTCGGCAGGAAGTCGGTGGGGTCAAAGGTTGTAAATGCCTGCTGTTATTTTAACCAACCCCTCAATTTGGCCCAGTTTTCGCCAGATGGAGGCAGTTAACATTGGGCCAATGTCTCTGAATCAGTCATTTGCTCTACTTTGAGTGAAATTCTATTCAGTTCCAGCCAAGCTTTCACACATAACATTGAGCTGCCAATAAATACCTTCTAATTGAGTGAATATCAGTACTGACACTTGTAATAGCTTTTAAACTCCTACCAATTATTATTTGTTAGTTCTGGCCTTATCAGCTGTTGATTAGATTAGATATACTTGTCATTTTAATTATTTTAATTTTTAACATTATGTAGATGTGGTAAATGGCTGTCAGATTCAATGCTGTATATCTTAATATTATTATTGGCTGATCTATGTTTTTAAATGCTGGATTTAATTAATCTACTCTGGAGACTAAACTTGAAAGATTTCATTAAACCAACATAACTTTTGAGATTTGTGGTCGAATTGCTATGATTTCTCACCCAGAAGATTACACCTCAGTAATCCCGCATTCCCGTATTCTTCAGTACTGCACTGGAGTGCCAGCCTAGACTGCTCAATAATTGAAGGATGGCTTGTAAACATAACCTACTGACTTAGAGGCAAGATTTTTAAAAATTTATGCATGGGATATGTGTGTAACTGGCAGGGACAGCATTTATTGCCTATCCCTAATTGCCCCTCGAGAAGGTGGTGGTGAGCCGCCTTCTTGAACTGCTGCAGTCCATGTGGTGAAGGTGCTCCCACAGTGCTGTTAGGGAGGGAGTTCCAGGATTTTGATCCAGCGATGATGAAGGAACGGCCGATATATTTCCAAATCAGAATGGTATGTGACTTGGAGGGGAACTTGCAGGTGGTGGTGTTCCCATGCACCTGCTGTCCTTGTCCTCCTAAGTGATAGGGGGTCTCAGGTTTGGGAGGTCCTGTCGAAGAAGCCTTAGTGAGTTGCCGCAGTGCATCTTGTAGATGGTACAAACTGCATGCTGTTAACTGAGTCAATACTAACACTAATGCACGCTACATTATAGATTACCTGCTACTTGTAGTAACACATTTGGAGGAACTTTTACACTCCTCTAGATTTATGTGGTATTACTCATTGGAGTCTGTCATTGTCTGCAGGGGTGCAAACTTGGGTTGATGAGGGAGGCGGATACAATTGGACAGAGGGTTGAGGCAGTACTCAGTCAACTCAAGCTATTTCTGCGACAGCGGCGGAGTAGTTGCCTTTGAATTATCTGGAAAGTGCTGAAAACAGTGAGTAATTTGGTTCTACACATTCGAAGAATCTGTACACTGAGTACTCTGTATAAACTTGTTTTGGTAATATGTTGTTCATCAAGATGATCGATGTTAATGCAGGGGAGTGGAACATTAACTCTTAGCACCCAATGTCAGTATTGTTATGTATGTAACGCTTAGCAACCTGCATCATACCACCACCATAGAAACATAGAAACATAGAAAATAGTTGCAGGAGTAGGCCATTCGACCCTTCGAGCCTGCACTGCCATTCAATAAGATCATGGCTGATCATTCACCTCAGTATCCCTTTCCTGCTTTCTCTCCATACCCCTTGATCCCCTTAGCCGTAAGGGCCATATCTAGTTCCCTCTCGAATATATCCAATGAACTGGCATCAACAACTCTCTGCGGCAGGGAATTCCACAGGTTAACAACTCTCTGAGTGAAGAAGTTTCTCCTCATCTCAGTTCTAAGTGGCCTAACCCTTATCCTAAGACTGTGTCTCCTGGTTCTGGACTTCCCCAACATCGGGAACATTCTACCCGCATCAAACCTGTCCCGTCCCGTCAGAATCTTATATGTTTCTATGAGATCCCCTCTCGTCCTTCTAAACTCCAATGTATAAAGGCCCAGTTGATCCAGTCTCTCCTCATATGTCAGTCCTGCCATCCCGGGAATCAGTCTGGTAAACCTTCGCTGCACTCCCTCAAAAGCAAGAACATCCTTATTCAGATTAGGAGACCAAAACTGAACACAATATTCCAGGTGAGGCCTCACTAAGACCCTGTACAACTGCAGTAAGACCTCCCTGCTCCTATACACAAATCCCCTAGCTAGGAGCCAAAATACCATTTGCCTTCTTCACCGCCTGCTGTACCTGTATGCCAGCTTTCAAAGACCGATGAAGCATGACACCCAGGTCTCGTTGCACCTCCACTTTTCCTAATCTGCTGCTATTCAGATAATATTCTGTCTTCGCGTTTTTGCTTCCAAAGTGGATAACCTCACAATTATCCACATTATACTGCATCTGCCATTCATTTGCCCACTCACCTAACTTGTCCAAGTCACCCTGCAGCCTCCTAGCGTCCCCCTCACAGCTCACACCGCCACCCAGTTTAGTGTCATCTGCAAACTTGGAGATATTACACTCAATTCTTTCATCCAAATCATTGATGTGTATTGTGAAGAGCTGGGGTCCCAGCACTGAGCCCTGTGGCACTCCACCAATCACTGCCTGCCATTCTGAAAAGGACCCGTTTATCCCAACTCTCTGCTTCCTGTCTGCCAACCAGTTCTCTATCCACGTCAGTATATTACTCCCAATACCATGTGCTTTGATTTTGCACACCAATCTCTTTTGTGGGACCTTGTCAAAAGCCTTTTGAAAGTCCAAATACATCACATCCACTGGTTCTCCCTTGTCCACTCTACTAGTTACATCCTCAAAAAATTCCAGAAGATTTGTCAAGCATGATTTCCCCTTCATAAATCCATGCTGACTTGGACTGATCCTGTCACTGCTTTCCAAATGCGCTGCTATTTCATCCTTAATACTTGATTCCAGCATTTTCCCCACCACCGATGTTAGGCTAACCGGTCTATAATTACCCGTTTTGTCTCTCACTCCCTTTTTAAAAAGTGGTGTTACATTAGCTACCCTCCAGTCCATCGGAACTGATCCAGAATCGATAGACTGTTGGAAAATGATCACCAATGCATCCACTATTTCTAGGGCCACTTCCTTAAGTACTCTAGGATGCAGACTATCAGGCCCCGGGGATATATCGGCCTTCAATCCCATCAATTTCCCTAATACAATTTCCCGCCTAATAAGGATATCCAGAGGGCCTACCTGTTGGAGTCCCAAGGGATCCCAGCATCCCTTGGGAGCGCTGTATATAAGCAGGCCTCCCATGCTGTACCAACACTCTGGAGTTTAAGTAAAGGAGCTAAGGTCACACTTACTCATTGCAAATAGTACTCAGTCATGTCACTTTATTATGAGCATAACAATTGGCGACGAGATAATGAACAATCTCGCAAAAATGCAAAAAACTGTTGGTATATTGGAGAAATTCTCAGAAGGGGATGATTGGGAGGCCTTCATGGAGTGACTGGACCAATACTTCGTGGTCAACGAGCTGGAAGGGGACGAGAACACTGCCAAACGAAGGGTGATCCTCCTCACCGTTTGCGGGGCAACAACCTATGGCCTCATGAAGAATCTTCTTGCTCCGATGAAACCAACAACCAAATCCTATGAAGAACTGTGTACGCTGGTCCGGGAGCACCTAAATCCGAAGGAAAGCATTCTGATGGCATGGTATCGATTTTACACATGCCAACGGTCTGAAGGCCAGGAAGTGGCGAGCTACGTCGCCGATCTAAAGCGCATTGCAGGACATTGCGAATTCGATGGATTCCTTGAGCAAATACTAAGAGACCTTTTTGTGCTTGGCATTGGCCATGAGGTTATCCTTCACAAACTATTGACTGCTGAAACACCGAATCTGAGCAAAGCCATAACGATAGCCCAGGCATTTATGTCCACCAGTGATAACACCAAACAAATTTCGCAGCATAAAGAGGTTTCGGCAAGTACTGTACACAAAGTAACAACGTTTTCAGGCAGGAATGTACATGGCAGAACGTACACACCGGCAGCTGCACAACCTCAGATGACCCAGAGTCCGCCATCAATCATTAATGCAAGGCAGTTAACACCTTGTTGGTGCTGCGGAGGTGATCGTTGAGCCCATCAATGCCGCTTCAAACACTATGTGTGCAAAGGCTGTGGAACCTCCAGCGAATGTGCAGATGAGCTGCAAGCCCTGCAAACCACCACGTTGCAGAGGAAGACCGATCCATGGTGGATCAGGCTGAACCAGAGACTCGAACCGAGGAGGCAGAAGTGTACGGGGTACACACCTTCACCACGAAATGTCCACCGATCATGTTAAAAGTTGAACTGAACAAAATTCCAGTATCCTTCGACAGGCTGTGGTGCAACAAGACACACAGGCCCAAGCTTAGCACTATTCACACCAAGTTAAGAACTTACACCAAAGAGCTGATCCCTGTTATTGGCAGCGCAGAAGTAAAAGTCTCCTATGATGGAGCAGTGCACGAACTCCCACTTTGGATTGTACGAGGTGATGGCCCCACACTGTTCGGCAGAAGCTGGCTGGGAAAAATCCGCTGGAACTGTTACGACATCCGAGTGCTTTTATCCGCCAACGACACCTCATGTGCCCAGGTTCTGAGCAGGTTCTTGTCGTTGTTTGAGCCAAGCATCGGAAGTTTCTCAGGGGCGAAGGTGCAGTTACATTTCGTTCCCGATACACGGCCCATCCACCACAAGGCACAGGTGGTGCCATTTATGATGCGAGAGAAAGTGGAAATTGAGCTGGACACGCTGCAGTGAGAAGGCATCAACGCGCCGGTGGAATTCAACGAGTGGGCCAGTCCAATTGTTCCAGTTCTCAAAGGCGACGGCACAGTCAGAATTTGCGGAGACTATAAAGTAACGATTAGCCGTTTTTCACGACATGACCACTACCCGCTACCCAAGGCAGACGACCTATTTGCGACCCTGGCAGGAGGAAAGATGTTCAGCAAATTGGACCTGACCTCGGCCTACATGACGCAGGAACTGGCGGAATCTTCGAAAGGCCTCACCTGCATCAATAGATGCCCGTTTGGGATTCGTTTGGCCGCGGCAATTTTCCAACGGAACATGGAGAGCCTGCTAAAGTCAGTTCCACGCACCGTGCTCTTCCAGGACGACATACTGGTCACAGGTCGGGACACCATTGAACACTTGCAGAACCTGGAAGAGGTTCTAAGTCGGCTAGATCACGTGGGACTCAGGTTGAAACGCTCGAAGTGTGTTTTCCTGGCGCCAGAGTTCGAGTTCTTAGGAAGAAGAATCGCGGCAGACTGCATCAGACCCACCGACACCAAGACAGAGGCAATCAAGAACGTGCCGAGACCACAGAACGTGACGGAGCTGGGACTCCTCAACTATTTTAGTAATTTCCTACCCAGGTTAAGCACCTTGCTAGAACCCCTATATGTGCTACTGTGTAAGGGAGACTAGGTATGGGGGAAATCACAAGAGGCTGCTTTTGAGAAAGCCAGAAATCTGTTATGTTCCAACAAACTACTTGTTCTGTATAACCCATGTAAACGATTAGTGCTCGCTTGTGATGCGTCGTCATATGGGGTCGGGTGTGTGCTACAACAGGCTAACGAATCGGAAACATTGTAACCGGTCACCTCTGCGTCCAGGAGTTTGTCCATGGCCGAAAGGGTTTACAGCATGATTGAAAAAGAAGCTCTGGCGTGCGTTTACAGGGTGAAAATAATGCACCAGTATCTGTTTGATCTCAAGTTTGAGCAAGAAACTGAACATAAGCCGCTCATATCGCTATTCTCAGAGAGCAAAGGGATTAACACCAATGCCTCTGCCCGCATCCAAAGATGGGCACTCACGCTGTCTGCATATAACTATGTAATCCGCCACAGACCAGGCACAGAGAACTGCACTGATGCTCTCAGTCGGCTACCATTGCCCACCAACGGGGTAGAAATGGCACAGCCTGCAGACTTGCTCTTGGTAATGAATGCATTCAAAAACTAAAAGTCACCCGTTACGGCCCGCCAGATCAGGACCTGGACCAGCCAGGATCCTTTACTGTCCCTGGTGAAAAACTGTGTCCTCAATGGGAGCTGGTCCAGCGTCCCAGCGGAGATGCATGAAGGGATCAAGCCATTCCAGCGGTACAAAGATGAAATATCCATACAGGCGGACTGTCTTTTGTGGGGTAATCATGTGGTTTTGCCGAAGAAAGGCAAGGAAACGTTCATACACGACCTACACAGTACCCACCCAGGCATAGTAACGATGAAAGCTATAGACAGATCCCATGTGTGGTGGTCCGGCATCGACTCAGACTTAGAGTCATGCCTGCGCCAATGCAGCACTTGCTCTCAACTGAGCAATGCACCCAGAGAGGCATCGCTAAGTTTGTGGTTATGGCCCTCCAAACCGTGGTCGAGGATCCACATTGACTTTGCGGGCCCATTTCTAGGCAAAATGTTCTTGGTTGTTGTGGATGCTTATTCATAATGGATTGAATGTGTAGTAATGTCTGTAAGCACATCCACTGCCACCATCGAAAGCCTACGAGCCATGTTCGCCACGCACGGCCTGCCTGATGTCCTTGTCAGCGACAATGGGCCGTGTTTCACCAGTGCTGAATTCAAGGAATTCATGACCCGCAATGGGATCAAGCATGTCACATCTGCCCCGTTCAAGCCCGCATCCAACAGCCAGACAGAACGGACAGTCCAAACCATCAAGCAAAGCTTGAAACGTGTGTCGGGAGGCTCCCTGCAGGCCCGCCTGTCCCGAGTCCTGCTCAGCTACCGCACCAGACCCCACTCACTCACCGGGGTTCCCCCAGTCGAGCTGCTCATGAAAAGGGCGCTCAAAACAAGTCCACCCTGACCTCATGATCACATCGAGGGCAGGCGGCATCAACAAAGCATGTACCACGATCGCGCAAACTTGTCACGCGATATTGAAGTCAATGACCCTGTATTTGTACTCAACTATGGACATGGTCCCAAATGGTTTGCAGGCACTGGCATAGCCAAAGAAGGGAGTAGGGGGTTTCAGGTCAAACTGGCCAATGGACTAATGTACAGAAAGCATTTGGACCAAATCAAATTGCGATTCATAAACAGCCACGAGCAACCCGAAGAGGACACCACCAACTTCGCCCCTCCAACACACACACAAGTGACAACCGACATCATGGTTGACCACGAAGCTGAACTCACCATCCCTAGAAGCCTGGCAAGGCCAGCTGCCCAGCAACCTAGCGAAGAACCAACCAACTCACCCACACCTGCATTTGTACTGAGACGATCGACAAGGGAGCGCAAAGCCCCAGATTGTCTCACCCTGTAAATAAGTGTACCATTGACTTTGGGAGGGAGTAATGTTATGTATGTAACCCTTGGCAACCTGTATCATACCACCACCAGAGTGCCTACCTGTTGGAGTCCAAGGGATCCCAGCATCCCTTGGGAGCACTGTATATAAGCAGGTCTCCCACGCTGTACCAACACTCTGGAGTTTAATTAAAGGAGCTAATGTCACACTT
Organism: Pristiophorus japonicus; assembly: GCF_044704955.1. Taxonomy (NCBI): domain Eukaryota; kingdom Metazoa; phylum Chordata; class Chondrichthyes; family Pristiophoridae; genus Pristiophorus; species Pristiophorus japonicus. The sequence continues at coordinate 89,979,997 of NC_091991.1, read as the reverse complement.
ATTCATTGCATACAGTACTCAGTCGTATCACTTTATTATGAGCATAACACGTATCATAGCAACATAAGTCATTCAGCCCCTCAAGCCCGTTCCATCATTCTATTAAATCATGGCTGATCTTTGCCTCAACTCCATTTACCCACCTTTGATCCGTACCCTTTGATACCCTTAAATATTGATCTCAGTCTTGAACATTTCAATTGACCCAGCACCCCAGCCTTTTTGGGGAGAGTTCCAGATTTCATAAGAAATGGAACAGGACTAGGTCATTTGGCCCCTCGAGCCTGCTCCGCCATTCAATATTATCATGGCTGATCTGATCATGGACTCAACTCCACTTCCCTGCCCGCTCCCTATAACCCTTTATTCCCTATCTTTCAAAAATCTGTCCATCTCCACCTTAAATATATTCAATGACCCAGCCTCCACAGCTCTCTGGGACAGAGAATTCCACAGATTTACAACCCTCTGAGAGAAGAAATTCCTCCTCATCTCAGTTTTAAATGGGCGGCCCCTTATTCTGAGACTATGTCCCCTAGTTTTAGTTTCCCCTATGAGTGGAAATGTCCTCTCTGCATCCACCTTGTCGAGCCCCCTCATTATCTTACATGTTTCAGTAAGATCATCTCTCATTCTTCTGAACTCCAATGTGTATAGGCCCAACCTACTCAACCTATCTTCATCAGTCAACCCCCTCATCTCCAGAATCAACCTAGTGAACCTTCTCTGAACAGCCTCCAAAGCAAGTATATATTTCCTTAAATACCAAGACCTGTCGAAATACCGAAAACTGTACGCAATACTCCATGTGTGGCCTCACCAATACCCTGTACATTTGTAGCAGGACTTCCCTGCTTTTATACTCTATCCCCCTTGCAATAAAGGCCAACATTCCATTTGCCTTCCTGATTACTTGCTGTACCTGCATACTAACTTTGTGTTTCATGCACAAGGAGTCCAGGTCTCTCTGTGCTGCAGCACTTTGCAATTTTTCTCCATTTAAATCATAATTTGCTTTTCTATTCTTTCTGCCAAAGTGGATAATCTCACATTTTCCCACATTATACTCCATCTGCCAAATTTAGCCTGTCAATATCCATTTGCAGATTGTTTGTGTCCTCCTCACAATTTGCTTTCCCACCCATCTTTGTATCATCAGCAAATTTAGCCACATTACACTCGGTCCCTTCATCCAAATCATTAATATAGATTGTAAATAGTTGAGGTCCCAGTACTGATCCCTGCGGCACCCCACTAGTTACTGGTTGCCAACCTGAAAATGACCCATTTATCCCGACTCTCTGTTTTCTGTTAGTTAGCCAATCCTCTATCCATGCTAATATATTACCCCCAACCCCGTGAACTTTTATCTTGTGCAGTAACCTGTTATGTGGCACCTTATCGAATGCCTTCTGGAAATCCAAATACACCACATCCACTGGTTCCCCCTTATCCACCCTGTTCATTACATCCTCAAAGAACGCCAGCAAATTTGTCAAACATGATTTTCCTTTCATAAAACCATACTGACTCTGATTGATTGAATTATGCTTTTCCAAATGTCCCGCCACTGCTTCCTTAATAATGGACTCCAGCATTTTCCCAACGACAGATGTTAGGCTAACTGGTCTATAGTTTCCTGCTTTTTGTCTCCCTCCTTTTTTTAAATCGGGGCGGTACACTTGCAGTTTTCCAATCTGCTGGGCCTGCCCCAGAATCCAGGGAATTTTGATAGATTACAACCAATGCATCCACTATCTCTGCAGCCACTTCTTTTAAGACCCTAGGATGCAGGCCATCAGGTCCAGGGGACTTGTTTACCTTTAGTCCCATTATTTTACTGAGTAATACTTCATTACTGATAGTGATTGTATTAAGTTCCTCCCTCCCCATAGCCCCTTGATTATCCACTTTTGGGATGTTTTTAGTGTCTTCTACCGTGAACACCGATATAAAATATTTGTTCAACGTCTCTGCCATTTCCCTGTTCTCCATTATTAATTCCTCAGCCTCATCCTCTATGGGACCAAACATTACTTTAGCCAGTCTTGTCCTTTTTATGTACCTGTAGAAACTCTTACTATCTATTTTTATATTTTGTACTAGCTTACTTTCATAATCTATCTTCCCTCGCTATCATTTTTTTAGTCATTCTTTGCTGGCTTTCAAAAGTTTCCTCTGGCCTCACACTAGTCTTGGCCACATTGTCTGCCCTGGTTTTCAATTTGATACCATCCCTTCCTTCCTTAGTTAGCCACGGATGGTTATCTCTTTTCTTACAGTCTTTCCTTCTCATTGGGATATAGTTTTGTTGAGAGTTATGAAATATCCCCTTAAATGTCTGCCACTGCTCATCAAGCATCCCATAATTTAATCTATTTTCCCAGTCCACTTTAGCCAACTCTGCCCTCATACCTTTGTAGTCTCCTTTATTTAAGCTCAGGACCCTGGTTTGAGAATCAACTTTCTCACCCTCCAACTGAATGTGAAATTCAACCATGCTATGATCACTCTTTCCTAGAGGATCCTTTACTAGGAGATCATTTATTAATCCTGCCTCATTACACAGTACCAGATCTAAGGTAGCCTGCTCCCTGGTTGGTTCCACAATGTACTGTTCAAGGAAACTATCCCAGATACACTGTATGAATTCCTCCTCAAGGCTACCTTGGCCAATTTGATTTGGCCAATCAATATGAAGATTATAATCACCCATGAATATTGCCATACCTTTCTTACAAGCCTCCATTATTTCTTGATTTATACTCCATCCTACAATGTAGCTACTGATAGGGGGTCTATAGACTCCGCCCACTAGTGACTTCTTCCCCTTATTATTTCTTATCTCCACCCAAACTGATTCTTCATCTTGATTTCCTGAGCCACTATCATTTCTCACTACTGCACTGATTTCATCTGTTATTAACAGTACTACCCCACCTCCTTTTCCTTTCTGTCTGTCCTTCTGAATTGTCAAATACCCCATAATATTTAGTTCCCAGTCCTGGTCACCTTGCGACCACATCTCTGTAATGGCTATCAGATCATACCGATTTATAACTATTTGTGCCATCAACTCATCTATGTTGTTACGAATGCTACGTCATTTAGACAAAGAGCTTTTAAATTTGTTTTTGTACCCTTTTCTCCTGCTTGTTTCCTCTGTCCTTCAAATTCACTGTCTACATTTTTACTTTCCACTTCCAGCTTTACTCCCCTCTCTACTGAATCTATTCTAAGGCTCCCATCCCCCTGCCAAGCTAGTTTGTCAATGAAGTCAGATTTGTGGTCGGTCAAATGGTTATAAAGGGGAAAAAAAGTGTGTCGGTCGTGTCCTTGCCTTATTGCATGGATAAATTGTTATTATGGAAAATAATTCCTTTGAAAAATTAACAGCACTAGCAAACCTTCCCACGAGGATATTGGTCGCGGCTCTGTTGAGGTATAACCCGCCCGGCTTGTACAGGTCTCACCTGCCCCAGAAGCGGTCCCAATGCCTCAGGAATTTAAAGCCCTCCCACCTGCACCATCTCTCCAGCCATGCATTCTTCTGCTCGATCCTCCTATTTCTGTACTCACTAGCTTGTGGCACTGGGAGTAATCCAGAGATTACTACCTTTGAGGTCCTGCTTTTTAATCTCTCTCCAAGCTTCCTAAACTCTGCCTGCAGAACCTCAACCCTTTTTCTACCAATATTTCCACTAGCTCGTTCTGTGAAACAGTCCTTCTTTATTTCACTCCTGAACGGCGTGTCTCTTATTTAAAGATTGTGCTCCTTGTTCTGATTCCAGATGAAATCGTTTGTCTGTATTGACCCTATTGAATGCCGTAGTCATTTCAAATGTCAATTAGATCCCTCAGTCTAAACTCAAGCGAATATAAGCCATGTTTATGTAAGGTGTCATCATAATTTAACCCTTTAAACCTTGCTATCATTCTGATGAATCTGTGCTGCACCCACTTGGGTCAATATCTCCTCCCCAAGGTGTGCTGCCCAAAACTGAACGCAATGCTCCAGATGGAGTCTGATCAAGACTCTGTACAACTCGAGTCTGTTCTGCTATTCTATTAGATCATGGCCAATCTGTAGCTGAACCCCATTTACATGCTTCTTCTCCATATCCCTTGCTATGCTTACCTAACAAGAATCACCAATTGCATTTCAAGGACAAGTCTATCATGCTGAAATGCAGTGCAGCTCCATCCACTGATGCCATAAGAGCTGGTCAGACTTCATTACCTCCTCAAAATGGCCAATTATCAGCTGGGTTTCTAGCTATTCATCAATCAAGGGCAACATAGCTAAGACCTATCCTTGCTCATCTGATATCTATACATGCACATTATCAAGCAGGAGCCACTGGTTAGTGACTGGGAGTGAGAACTCTGGCTGATTTCTCCTCTTCCTCCCCAGCCCAGTCAGACGCTGAGGAATTGCACTTCTGTCACAGCTAACTCAGCACAAACTGGTGGGTGGCACCCCTGGGGCTTTCCTGGTTTGTGGAGCTCCGTTATAAATCAGGAAACGCATTTATTGACTGAGCAATGGGAGTGGGGGGGCCCGATGGCCAGTTTAATGCAATTATGTGAATGTGGGCTCAAAATGCCCAAAAGCCAGATGGTGAAGTGAACAGGAAGGCGTGACGAAGACCTTGAGATTGCCTCTAAATCCTTGTTGAAATTCAATTTCACTTTGTAATTTCTTGAAATATGCTTAGCAGAGTGAAACCCTTCCATGAGCCCGTCTAAAGGAGGATGTAGTTATTGAAATTGCTCGTAGAAGTGCAGTTTTATACTTCAGCTAACAACTTGGACATTTGGAGCCAACAAAGATCATAATAGAAAGCTATTTCCTACTCTTGTTAGCATGTGAATGACAAGCTGTTAAATTAACTTGTCAGTTTAGTGTGAAGGTGACTATTGCATATTGAGACTTTGAAAGCAAGTATTTTTAAATCACAGAATCTTGCTGCACAGAAGGAGGCCATTCGGCCCATCGAGCCCATGCCGACTCTATGAAAGAGCGATCCAATTAGTCCCACTCCCCCACTCTTTCCCCATAGCCCTGCAAATCTTTCCTTTTCAAGTGTATATCCAATTCTTTTTTGTAAGTTATTGAATCTGCTTCAACTACATTTTCAGGCAACAAAATCCACACCATCATAACTCGCTACGTAAATACATTTTCCTCATCCCCTCCCCCCCTTCCTGGTTCATTTGCCAACTATTTTAAATCTGTGCCCTCTGGTTACTGACGCTCTCCCTGTGGAAACATTTCTCCTTATTTACTCTATCAAAATCATTCGTGATTTTGAACACCTCTATCAAATCTCCCCTTAATCTTCTCTTCTCTGAGGAGAACAATCCCAGCTTCTTGAGCCTCTCCAGGTAACTGAAGTTCCTCATCCCTGGTACCATTGCAGTAAATCTCTTCTGCACCCTCCCCAAGGCCTTGACATCCTTCCTGAAGTGCGGTATCCAGGATTGGCCACAACACTCCAGTTGGGGCCTAACCAGTGTTGCATAATGGTTGAGCATACCCTCGGTGCTGTTACACTGGGCCAGAGATTGCGGTGGAAGCGGTGAATCACCGCTGACACGGGGCGTCGGCCGCAGCTCCAGCGGCGGAGGGAGAGCAGCTCCGGGGAGACTTCCCGCCATTGTGGCGATCCCTGCGGGTATCACCCGGTGTAGTATAACCGGATATGTGTGCGCACTAGGTCCGTGCAGCAGAGCAGGTCGCCAATTGTCTTGGTTCAACCCTTGCCACTGGACCGAGACCTAGCTCTGTCAAGCCCGTGTGGTGGCTGGTGTGCAACGGTCACCCCATGTTAAAAAAATCCACGCACAGGCATCTTCCACCCTTCAACTGGAGTTCAGGACTGGAACATCGGGTCCTTTATTAAAACATCTGTGAACCCTTGTGGAAGCAAGTCACCCTTGTTCGAGGGACCACCTATGATGATAACCCGTACAGAATAGCAGCACTCGGCGCCATTCCTGCTCACTCACTTCGCTGATCTCAGTCAGGGGCACAGTTGGCCTGCTGCCATTTGCCCTTGGATTTGCCAACTGTGGCTGGACTTATCCCTGGATGTTACATCACGTGACCGCCCGTCTCCAACTGCCTCGCCCAGTCAAACAGCAATTTTTTCCCCCTATTTCCAAATGACTGGCAAACTCTAGTGCACATGGAAGAAATAAACTTAACATTACGTACAGCTGGCTGATTGAGAGGGAAAGGCTCAAGAGTGTTAGTTGTTGGGCAGTGAGTGAAGATACAAGCGCAAAGCAATGGAACAGAGTTACATTTTACTTCCAGATTTACAAGTATTTTTCTTGTTCAACTACCTCTCTCAGGAGCTTAAAATTCGCTACGGCAGCATGTTCCGAATGAAGTTAGGAAAGGGAATATGTACTTGTGGGGCAGCAATTGAACATGGTTTTATAAATTGGATAGTCAAGCCAGGCTGGTTGATATTCTGCTTCTTTTATGCATATGCATTTTGCTTTGCATGATTACTGTGCTCAACCTCGTCAGGTTGTTCGCTTCTGTAGATGGTTCCGTAATGGTTGATGGGTGTTTTTGTGACTGGAAGGCTGTATCCAGTGGGGTTCCGCAGGGCTCAGTGCTGGGTCCCTTGCTTTCTGTGGTATATATCAATGACTTGAAATGTTGGGGGCATGATTAAGAAATTTTCAGATTATACTAAAATAGGTTGTATGGTTGATAATGAAGAAGAAAGCTGCGGACTGCAGGAAGATATCAATGTACTGGTCAGGTGGGCAGAACAATGGCAAATGGAATTCAATCCAGATAATTGTGAGTAATGCATTTGGGGAGGTCTAACAAGGAAAGGGAATACACATTAAATGGTACGACACTGAAAAGTGTAGAGGAACAAAGGGACCTTGGAGTGCAGGGCCACAGATCCCTGAAGGTAGCAGGCCAGGTAGATAAGGTGGTTAAGAAGGCATATGGAATACTTGCCTTTATTAGTAGAGGCATGGAATACAAGAGCAAGAAGGTTATGCTTAAACTGTATAAAACACTGGTTAGGCCATAGCTGGAGTACTGTGTGCAGTTCTGGCCATCACATTACAGGAAAGATGTGATTGCATTGGAGAGGGTGCAGAGGAGATTTACAAAAATGTTGCCTGGACTAGAATATTTTGGCTATGAGGAAATATTGGAGATGCTGGGTCTGTTTTCTTTGGAACAGAGGAGGATGAGGGGAGACCTGATTGAGGTGTATAAAATGATGAGGGGCATGGATAGAGCGGATAGGAAGGACCTGTTTCCCTTGGCAGAGGGGTCAACAACCAGAGGGCATAGATTTAAAGTAACTGGGGGTGGTATAGAGGAGATATGAGGGGAGATGTCTTTACCCTGAGGGTGGAACTCACTGCCTGAAAGGGAGGTAGAGGCAGAAACCCTCACCATATTTAAAAAGGACTTGAATGTGCACTTGAAGTGCCGTAACCTGCAGGGCTACGGACCAAGAGCTGGAAAGTGGGATGAAGCTGGATAGCGCTTTGTTGGCCGACGCGGACACGATGGGCCGAAATGGCCTCCTTCCATGCTATAACTTTCTATGGATCTATGATTCTATTGTTTCGGGTTGACACCTTTTGCGAAGCCCAAGATCCGATGGGGCAGGATATGGCATGTTGGTTCTAATGTTGATGAAAATCTATTAAAAATCTAAATGAATAAAGAAGTTTGGAATGGGGGACTTCCATTTCACAAGGCGTGGAAATGAAATGGGGAAAAATAGATTTGTATTTCATCCAGTATCATATTTCTGACTTTCCAGTTGGCGCTGTTTAATATTTGAACAGCCCACTCAGTACGAGAAGGTTACATACCCAATCTGATACTCATTATACAACTTTTAGAAGTAATTTATAAGTCCCATTGTTGTGGAACATTACTCTGCTTGCCCAACCGCCACCCCCCCCCCGCCATATATCCAAAATCCAAATCCAAAATTGTAAACTGAACATCAACATTTTATTCTCACATGAAAGGACTTCATCTGACTCGACTCAGCAGCACCTCACCACCACCTCTCTCGACCCCTCTACTGCCTTGGATTTGTCACGCTACTTGTATGACATCCAGTATTGGATGAACAGGAAGTTCCTTCAATTAAATATTGGGAAGACCGAAGTCGTTGTCTTCAGTCCCCGCCACAGATGCCGTTCCCTAGCCACTGACTCGATCCCTCTCCCTGGAGAGCCTGGTCCATCCCTTTGCCTGAGGCTGCACCAGAGCTATAGTGTATGTAGGCACCTTTAGTAATGACTCCATAAAGCAGGGTACGATACTTAAACTGTGTAGACCTGCAGTCCTTTAGTTGCAGCTCCTGCGTGAGGACAACAAGCCGTGAGTTCCTTTTTATACTGGGTTACCTGCAGTGTGCAGGCAACCCCTAGGTCTCCAGCAGCAGCACCCTCTGGTGTACAGATAAGGTGTGTACAGTGTAAGGGTACATTCAGTGTTGCATAACAGTGTTACAGACATCACACAGTAAACAGGCATGCCTACACAACAACACTTCCCCCCTAAGCATTTTTCATATCCTTATTGTCATGACCAGGGGAGGTGATCAGTGGTGGGCTATGGGAGGTTGTGGTGAGGGTTGTGTGGTTGCCAGGTGTGACCCCTGTGCTTGAGGCTGGCCTCATGCGTTTCCCCCCCTTCACACACAGGCCATGTGGGTGTCACTGTTGTGGGATCCCTTGGTGGGGGGTAACCATGGCAGCAGTGGGTGGTGTTTATACACTGTGATGTGGGTAGTTGTGGGCAGAGCCACAAGACTGGGTGGGCTCCTTGTCCACTATTGTTGTGGAGTGGTGGGCAGGGCCACAAGACTGGGTGAGCTCCTTGTCCACCAATTGGGATGAGGGTCAGGTCATCCCAGGATTTGCCAGGGAAGCTGGAGGGTATTGGCCTCATGCTCCTGGCGTTGGCCCTGGTGGCCAGGGGTTGTAGGGCTGATCTGGTGCAGGTTGCCATTGGTGGTGGCTGGGCTGCCCATTGACCACTGTCCCTGTAGTGGGTCTGCTCCCACTGGCTGTGTGTGTACCGCAAGGGGCATCACATTCGTTCCAAAGGTCCAGGCTACATGGTCAGGTAGCCTGCTGGACCTGGGGGTCTCCCACAGGGGGATTCCATTGGCATCAGCATGGTCCCTGTAGAACCCAATGTCCTTTGGCAGTGTCCTATCGGTATACCCGACACCTTGGCTCTGATCACACATAGTCGAGCCTGCATTATACATTCTAGCATTTGCATCACTTTTGGGTATCCTGGTTTCAACAGACATGGTTATATTAGGCATTTCACAATCTCTATCATTATTGTTAAGCATAATAAACTTGTTCTTAATCTTACTGACACTTGCATTCATCTCATTAGTCACATTTGTTAAACCAGCATCACAATTCATGGTTACATTGCATACATTTTTATACTTGCACCCTTTAATTGCATCTTTAGCTTTAAAGTCCATGTACTCAAATAGTTGAAACTTCCCCTTTAAGTTTTTTTGGTTACCGGTCTCCTTTAAGGAAACCTTCAAATTCGATTGGCCGCTCGGTGTCACGTGATGCTCCTCCATGTTCACTCGTGGCATGGTGGAGGCCATTTTGATTACAGGTTCTGCTGCTTGTGGTGCTGCAGCCATTTTCTGGTCTTGCTGCAGGTAGGCTGTGGTGCTCTTTTCTTCCACAGGTTCGATCCTGGACATCGGGAATCCATTTCTTTCGTCGATGTTCACCTCTTGGAGTGCTGCCCCGGCCCGGAAAGTGGAGTTTGGATCCTCGGTCTCGGAGATTTTGCCGGGGTGCTGTGTGCAGTTGAGCTGGACAATGGAACCTCCAGATGCAGCGATGGATCCATGTTCGAGGTTGATTGCCAGGGCCCGGAGGCCTGGGAGCAGCTTCGCTTGGACAGGCGGCCATTGTGGTCGATTGGCAAGATTCATCCAAAGTTCTTCAAAGGTCGCTTGGCTCATCACAGACTGGCTCGCCCCTGTGTCGCTCTCCATAGAAACTGGGACCCCATCGACGTCTACTTTCATCGCCCACGGAGAACTTACGGCGGAGCAGGTATGAGTTCCATACTTCTCTTCCAGGGGTTGAGCAACTTCACCTTCCTCTGTGTCGGAGCCTCGGTGATCAGCCAACTCATCAGAAATGTGGTGAGTAAAGCTTTTTTTTGCACATCCTTTGAAGGTGCCTTTTCTCTTTGCCTGCATAGTCTTTGTAGCGGCACTGGTGGGCCCTGTGGTTTCCTCCACAGCGCCAGCACGGGGCCATCTGGTTTGCCCAATGTGGCGGACTCAGGGTTGCGGGACTCGGGGCAGCATTTCTGCCCTGAGGAGTATCAATGCGGCGCACTGCTCTCGTCAGTTTAGAGTCCCTTAGTGCTTCATTTAGGTGGTCGCCAAAGTTGCACGGTGCAACCAGTCTCCTTAAGCGTTCCAATCTTTCTACAAAAGCGTCCCAATCTTCCCCAACGGTAAATTGCTGGAAGTTGCTGAGATTCGACATACTGAGCATGTGGTTCATGACCTCGTATTCCCGTCGCTAGTTGTAGTGTATGTAGGCATCTTTAGTAATGACTCCACGAGGCAGGGTATGATACTTAAACTGTGCAGACCTGTCGTCCTTTATTTGCAACTCGTGAGTGAGGACAGCAAGCTGTGTGTTCCTTTTTATATTGGGTTACCTGCAGTGTGCAGATAACCCTTAGGTCTCCAGCAGCAGCACCCTCTGGTGTACAGGCAAGATGTGTACAGTGTAAGGGTACATTCAGTGTTGCATAACAGTGTTACAGACATCACACAGTAAACAGGCATGCATACACAACAAGAGCCTTCACAACCGTTGCATCCTATTTGACCCCGAGCCAAGTGTCCGACCCCATATCGTCTCCATCACCAAAACCGCCTACTTCTATCCCTATTGCCTGAGTCACCTCCTTCCTCAGCTCATTTGCAATGTGCAAATGTATCAACCACAAGTGGTTTATTTACATCACCCACTGCCCCTGTCTGCTCTGCTCCACCTATACAGTCACAGTCCCTGTTTCATTCATTCATCAGAGCAAGGACGGCAAACATTGGGGTCGAAATTTGGTTATGGACGTTATGGTGGTAGGCGGCAAAGGGGCGGCAAAGGCCTACCGCTGTCATTTAGCGGCATCTACACCCCGGCTTGAATTGAGTCGGCTCTTTGGCAGACGTGCCAAGAGGCAACGCTGTGCTGGCTAACGCCACCCGCATGGTGACATCATCCACCCTCTTTGGCGCCTCTGTCGCGATATTTGCCGTACCGGCAGGCGGCCGTACAGCCTGAAAAAAGCGGTGGTTAAAGAGCGGTTCTCGTGCGGAATGGTCCCGAAAGGAAGATAAGTTTTTCTCTCTATTTATTTCTGCATGTTTTCATGAATTTCATGGGGAAGTGTGCGTGTGGATCGGAGAAGCTTCAGTTACTTTTTTCTTCATCCCTTTTCTTCCCATGTTTTAATCCCTGCACGGTGGCAGCCTCCCGATATGGACGGCAGTGGGTCTCCTGAGCTCCCGCCCGCTGCTCTCTCAGCTTTGGGCGCAAAAACGGGATTTGGCAGTTTGGGCCTGCACCTAATGCCTGGCGGTGAAATCGGCACTCAGCCGGTAACACCGCCTCAAAACGGCGGGACCGAATTTCAACCCCCTGGTGCAGTACACGGGCCGACCAGCACTTGGATTTGTTGGGCATATCGTGCCCTCCTGTCTGAGGATCGCGATCGTGTTTGCACAGACTGTACCAGCATCCTCTCACTGATCAGTAAACGCTGTGTAAGTGAGTCTATTCCAGCAACATCAGAGATTGCAGAAACCTTCTGTTACAGCTATGGTCCTCAGCTTCTGCTTCATTAGCACTGGATGCTGGGACAGGCCAGCCTTCAGACCTGCGTCCCTTACTTTCTAGTGGGAGAAAAATCTCACAGCCAGCTGTGCTGTGAAAAGCAAGCAGGCAAGAAAAACAGAATGAGTGAAATGGGCGAAGAGATGGAGATTAGAGGATTACATTCTTCTTCTTCGGAGGTGGTCCCTCGTATCGAGGATGACTTGCTTCCAAACCAAAAAGGATGAGTTCACTGATGTTTCGATGAGGACCTGATATTCCAGGACCCAAACTGAATCCTGAAGGTGCCTGTGCGTGGATTTTTTTAACGTGTGGTGGCCGTTGCACACCAGCCACCACACGGGCTTGACAGAGCTAGGTCTTGGTCCAGTGGCAAGGATTAACCAAGACAACTGGAGACCAGCTCTGCTGCACGGACCTAGTGCGCACACATATCGCAGTGTGGGCTGGCCTGTGCTGCCCCTGGGCCCTCGCCTCTTCTGAGCCCCCATCACGTCACTCGTGGGCCCCGATCTCTCTCTGCTCCTCTCCCCGGTCGTTCACCGCACCTCTGCTGTATCTGGGCCCCACCGAAGTTCCTGCCCACTGTTGTGTTCAGAATAAATCCAGAGGGCTATATCACAAGCTCAAACTATTGTGCCCTTAGTCTCTTTATTCAGACTCCAGAGTGGAGAAGTAGCATGGTGAGCCAGCTTTTATACCTGCTTGCCCCAGGGTGCACAGGTGACCCTTAGGTCTCCCACAGGTGTGCCCCCTAGTGGCAAGTCTTACATATTGGTAAGGGTTACATACATAACATAACACCCAATCGGCTTTCTTTCTCTAGCCTCCCCTTAAATGCATCAATACTATTAAACTACAATGGGCGAAGAGATGGAGATTGGAGGATTACATTAATGTCACCTGGCTGCCCCTCTGCAGCTCAGGAGACACCTGCAGCTTTCCGTACTTAGCCACATGTTCATCTTCGTGGGGCAAGTCAGTACCTGAAGGATGCAGGCTGCAGCTGTACATCTCACAGGCAGGGTGTGTCCACTGTTGGCTGCCCTAACTGTGGATTGCTCCATCCCAAACTGCAGCCTTTCCTACACCATCCCAAACCTCCAGCCCTTGTACCAGTGAGTGTGAAAGAGTGTGTGTGCATCTGCGTGCTTCATTTATTCTACATCCAAAAAGATGGAAGCTTAATTATGGGGCGAGGAGATTACAGCTCAACAGACAGAGGCTGACTGGTTACTGTGTGTCTGCTGAACAGGCAAATTACTGCTTTTCCCACAGAAATCACGCATTCTGGCCTTATATGTACCCTGTATTTTTAATCAGTTCAAACCAGCTAATTTACTCTCTCCTATTACAGTACCTTCCCTGGATCCTGCCCAAATTCCCAGAGCGTATCATCAACTGCCTTATCATCTGGCTGGGACGTCAGTCATGATGCTGACTTAGACAGAGACTTGTAGGGGAGAGAGGATTCGAACTGATATTTGAATTTCGTTGCAGTGAGCCACTCTGCAGACCACCATCTTTTAGCAATGATTACTATTCAAGAGATGATCACTTTGCAAACAGAGCATTTGGGGAGCTGTCAATGGTTCTTTTAGCATCAAGTGTTATCTTGAATGCTCAATAGTATTTTGGCTGGGTTCCCCCGATTACATAGCTGGTTAACTTAGTGACCAGCTGAGCCCTACAGACGAGGAAGGGCCCTGTGTCAATTCCAGTTCAGGGCTCTCAGCTAAAGCAATTGTGTGCTTCAATTGGCCGTGCTCCTCCGTTATGGAGCACAAAATTAACCCGAAGTCCTACTCCTCATCCCATGAACCCTGCCTGAGCTTCGGTGTGGGGATGTTGGTTGATGTTATATCCTCGGATGCTCTGATAATGACTGCGCGAGGCAATGTGTTGTACTTGAACTGTAGTGACCTTAGTCCTTTATTGATAACTCCAGAGTGAGGATCACACCTGGTGACCTGCCTTTTATACTAGGCCAGGCACACCTGTACAGGTAACCTACAAGTCTCCCACTGCGGTGCCCTCTGGTGGCACACCTTGTGATAGTACCAACAGTAGTCATGTAGGATACATGACATTTGAGGAGAGTCAGATCAGCCATGATAAGAATATAAGAAATAGGAACAGGAGTAGACCATTTGGCCCCTTGAGCCGACTCCGCCATTCAGTAAGATCATGGCTGATCTGATCATGGACTCAGCTCCACTGCCCTGCCCCATAACCCTTTACTCCCTTATCGCTCAAAAATCTGTCTATCTCCGCCTTAAATATATTCAATGACCCAGCCTCCACAGCTCTCTGGGGCAGAGAATTCCATAGATTTACAACCCTCTGAGAGAAGAAATTCCTCCTCATCTCAGTTTTAAATGGGCGGCCCCTTATTCTGAGACTATGTCCCCTAGTTTTAGTTTCTCCTATGAGTGGAAATATCTTCTCTGCATCCACCTTGTCGAGCCATCTCATTATCTTATACGTTTCGATAAGATCATCTGTCATTCTTCTGAACTCCAATATGTATAGGCCCAATCTACTCAACCTTTCCTCATAAGTCAACCCCCTCATCTCCGGAATCAACCTCGTGAATCTTCTCTGAGCTGCCTCCAATGCAAGTATATCCCTCCTTAAATACGGAGACCAAAACTGTACGCAGTACTCCAGGTGTGGCCTCACCAAGACCCTATATGGTTGTAGCAGGACTTCTTTGCTTTTATATTCTATCCCTCTTGCAATAAAGGCCAACATTCCATTTGCCTTCCTGATTACTTGCTGTACCTGCATACTAACATTTTGTGTTTCATGCACAAGGACCCCCCAGGTCTCTCAGATCTTATTGAATGGTGGAGCAGGCTCGAGGGGCCAAAAGGCCTATTCCTGCTATTATTTATGTTCTTATGAGAGGGTCTGGCATGGCTGTGGTGCCCTACATGGTTGAATTGCACACGCTGTCCAAGCTCAGACATGAAGAATGGGTGCTTGAGCATAGTTTCAGAGGAGCAGTCAGTGCCCATGCAATAGTAACCCTGCAATGTGTCAGCAGCTTTAGGTGGAGGGAAGCGGAGACTTTTGTTGGAAAAACACAAAGCCAAAGAAGTATTTTGTTGATTTTTTGAAGAGGCAGGGAAAAGTACCCTCTGCTCTGCCCTGCTAACATTCCTTAATCCCAACCTTCAACAAGCACATTATGCCAGTTAAGTTCCCATGCCTGCATTGCTTGCTGCTGCTCTAACTCAGGCTGCCAATATAGTGCCAATTAGTGCTGAGCTCTGGGTGTTGCGATGTGGACGTGTGCCCACGCAGACTGATCCAAACGTGTTGATACGGGCCTACAGTTTTGAGGCAGCTCTCTTGATTTGCCTGCTGATACTTGGATAGTGCTGAACCAGGAATTATTAGTGTAGTTGGGAGGATTGAGACAAGCATTTTATGAGACAGCATCAATTAGGCTGACAATTTGAGAAACTTGTTGTAGAAACATAGAAACATAGAAACATAGAAAATAGGTGTAGGAGCAGGCCATTCAGCCTTTCTAGCCTGCACTGCCATTCAATGAGTTCATGGCTGAACATGAAACTTCAGTACCCCCTTCCTGCTTTCTCGCCATACCCCTTGATCCCCCGAGTAGTAAGGACTTCATCTAACTCCCTTTTGAATATATTTAGTGAATTGGCCTCAACTACTTTCTGTGGTAGAGAATTCCACAGGTTCACCACTCTCTGGGTGAAGAAGTTTCTCTTCATCTCGGTCCTAAATGGCTTACCCCTTATCCTTAGACTGTGACCCCTGGTTCTGGACTTCCCCAACATTGGGAACATTCTTCCTGCATCTAACCTGTCTAAACCCGTCAGAATTTTAAACGTTTCTATGAGGTCCCCTCTCATTCTTCTGAACTCCAGTGAATACAAGCCCAGTTGATCCAGTCTTTCTTGATAGGTCAGTCCCACCATCCTGGGAATCAGTCTGGTGAATCTTCGCTGCACTCCCTCAATAGCAAGAATGTCCTTCCTCAAGTTAGGAGACCAAAACTGTACACAATACTCCAGGTGTGGCCTCACCAAGGCCCTGTACAACTGTAGCAACACCTCCCTGCCCCTGTACTCAAATCCCCTCGCTATGAAGGCCAACATGCCATTTGCTTTCTTAACCGCCTGCTGTACCTGCATGCCAACCTTCAATGACTGATGTACCATGACACCCAGGTCTCGTTGCACCTTCCCTTTTCCTAATCTGTCACCATTCAGATAATAATTTGTCTCTCTGTTTTTACCACCAAAGTGAATAACCTCACATTTATCCATATTATACTTCATCTGCCATTCATTTGCCCACTCACCTAACCTATCCAAGTCACTCTGCAGCCTCATAGCATCCTCCTCGCAGCTCACACTGCCACCCAACTTAGTGTCATCCGCAAATTTGGAGATACTACATTTAATCCCCTCGTCTAAATCATTAATGTACAATATAAACAGCTGGGGCCCCAGCACAGAACCTTGCGGTACACCACTAGTCACTGCCTGCCATTCTGAAAAGTACCCATTTACTCCTACTCTTTGCTTCCTGTCTGACAACCAGTTCTCAATCCATGTCAGCACACTACCCCCAATCCCATGTGCTTTAACTTTGCACATTAATCTCTTGTGTGGGACCTTGTCGAAAGCCTTCTGAAAGTCCAAATATACCACATCAACTGGTTCTCCTTTGTCCACTTTACTGGAAACATCCTCAAAAAATTCCAGAAGATTTGTCAAGCATGATTTCCCTTTCACAAATTGTGCGGTGTTATGGACTGTAGGAGGCTGAGTTAGGCTGGAAAGCTGTGGGCAGATTTCAGATCAGCAAATGTTCTTTCATTGAGTTCAGATAAAAATGAGCTATGTTGGTGAAATTTTAGGATTGAGATTTATGATCACAAAGGAGTGAGACGCAACAAACCTTTTAAAGAAGTTCAGGCCTTCCATTTCCTCATGGGCAGAGCACCCAGGAACTCCATTTTCTCATGGGCAGAGCACCCAGGAACTCCATTTCCTCATGGGCAGAGCACCCAGGAACTTCATTCCCTCATGGGCAGAGCACCCAGGAACTCCATTCCTTCATGGGTAGGGCACCCAGGAACTCCATTCCCTCATGGGTAGAGCACCCAGGAACTTCATTCCCTCATGGGCAGAGCACCCAGGAACTCCATTCCCTCATGGGAAGAGCACCCAGGAACTTCATTCCCTCACGGGCAGAGCACCCAGGAATTCCATTCCCTCATGGGCAGGGCACCCAGGAACTCCATTCATTCAAGGACAGGGCACCCAGGAACTCCATTCCCTCATGGACAGAGCACCCAGGAACTCCATTTCCTCATGGGCAGAGCACCCAGGAACTCCATTCCCTCATGGGCAGAGCATCCAGGAACTCCATTTCCTCATGGGCAGAGCACCCAGGAACTCCATTTCCTCATGGGCAGAGCACCCAGGAACTCCATTCCCTCATGGGCAGAGCATCCAGGAACTCCATTCATTCAAGGACAGGGCACCCAGGAACTCCATTCATTCATGGACAGGGCATCCAGGAACTTCATTCCCTCATGGGCAGAGCACCCAGGAACTCCATTCACTCATGGGCAGAGACCCCAGGGTAACGATCCTGCTTTTGCTTGCTCCTGAGCAGGCAAGTTATAATGACTCCTTTTAAAAAAAAACACACATAAATGCACAGCTCAGTTGCCAGTGAAGAGCACGCTGAGGCCCAGTGATGGACTGAGCGGAGGGAGCTTTATTCTGTCTCGAAGCTTGCAATGCACGAGCTGGGAGTGCTTGGTGTTGGTCCAACGTCATTATATCGGCCAGCACCAACATCCCTCGCTTCAAAGACCACAACATTTACAGAAGGAAAAATTAGCATTGACTTTCAAAGCTCTTGTTATTTTACGTCCATCTTTCTATTGAGATAGATTTGTGCTGACAACATCATAGTGCAATTGCTTCAGGCCCGCTGTGTCTGACACTGTGACGGAGCTGCATTAGTATTCATAATAGAAGTAGGAGAACTGCTGGGTTAACAACTGCATGCCCGCTGATATTAATGTAGCTCTCCCACTTTGTCAGTCTCTCACTCCTGCAAGGCGGCACCTCCGCTTTCTCTATTGGTGTTGAATATTTTAAACTACAAGAATCAGCTGAAAGATAGATTTCAAGAAAGGTGTTACAGCTGGTGGTCACTGAAGGCGTTATTTTTCTTGAGCATCTCATCAGTAATACTATTTTTATCTCCAGTTACAAAATACCGACGTTGGCACAGGAGAGATGTAGAAATCATCTTGTTCTGGATTCAACCCCGGTATCCACTTCTCTTTTAACTCTCAGCATCAACACTCACACATCAGTGGCAAATTCATTTTGATTCCATGTGCTTTGGAAAAACTGTCACCCAAATCGATTTAGTTATTTTTGAAGGTGTTTCAATCAAGTTTGATTTGCTTGAAGAAGTGGGCTTGTGAAAGATAAAATAGATCTCATTTTTAAAAAGCTTTGATTGAAGCTCGGTAGCCCATTGAAATTGGCCTGCCC
This sequence comes from Pristiophorus japonicus, assembly GCF_044704955.1. Taxonomy (NCBI): domain Eukaryota; kingdom Metazoa; phylum Chordata; class Chondrichthyes; family Pristiophoridae; genus Pristiophorus; species Pristiophorus japonicus. The sequence goes on along the minus strand of NC_091991.1, from coordinate 89,961,512 downwards.
TGGGCTCACTCTCACAGTATCAGCTTGCCCTGGGCTCACTCTCACAGTGTCGGCTTACCCTGGGCTCACTCTCACTGTGTCGGCTTACCCTGGGCTCACTCTCACAGTGTCGGCTTACCCTGGGCTCACTCTCACTGTGTCGGCTTACCCTGGGCTCACTCTCACAGTGTCGGCTTGCTTCTGTCGTAGTGCTGCTTGTGGTGAGTCCAGCACTCGGTTGGATGGTCCCTGAGGGCCCCGGCAAAAACACTCGGGCGGAAATTGGTCCTGGACCGTGGCGTAACCCGAACCATAGGGACCGGCAGCTCGGTTATATACCCCGCAATGGGACTGAAGATCAGGCCGGTTGTCGGTTCACTATCGGGGGTCACTATCGGGGTGTCACTATCGGGGGTCACTATCGGGGGGTTTACTATCGGGGGGTTCATTATCGGGGTGACACTATCGGGGGATTCACTATTGAGGGTTCACTATCGGAGTTCACTATGGGGGGTTCACTATCGGGGGGTTCACTATCGGGAGTCACTATCGGGGGCTTTCCCGATCAGGGTTCGCTATCGGGGTTAAATTTCGGGGGCACAATCGGGAGGTTGACTATCGGTGGGTCACTATCGGGGGGGTTCACTATCGGGGTTCACTATCGGGAGTCACAATCGGGGTTCACTATCGTAGGTCACAATCGGGGGTCACTATCGGGGTGGTCATTATCGGGGGGCACTATCGGGGAGTTCACTATCAGGGGTCACTATTGCGGGGGTGTCACTATCGGGGGTCACTATCGGGGGAGTCACTATCGGGTGTCACTATCGGGGGGTTCACTATCGGGGGTCACTATTGGATGTCACTATGGGGTGTTACTATCGGGGTTCACTATCGGGGGCTTCACTATCGGGGGAATCACTATCGGGGGTCACTATCAGGGGGGTCACTATCGGAGGGGTCACTATCGGAGGGGTCACTATCAGGGTGTCACTATCGGGGTGTCACTATCGGGGTGTCACTATCGGGGGGTCACTCTCGGGGGGGTCACTATCAGAGGTCACTATCGGGGGTTCACTATCGGGGGGTCACTATCGGGGTGTTCACTATCGGGACGTCACTATCGGGGGTCACTATCGGGAGGTCATTATCGGGGGGTCACTATCGGGGGTTCACTATCGGAGCGTCACTATCGGGGGTCACTATCGGGGGTGTCACTATCGGGGGTGTCACTATCTGGGGTCACTATCGGGGATCACTATCGGGGGGTCACTATCGGGGGTCACTATCGGTGGGGTCACTATCGGGGGTTCACTATCGGGGGAGTCACTATTGGGGGTTCACTATCGGGTGGGGTCACTATCGGGGTGTTCACTATCGGGGTCACTATTGGTGGGGTCACTATCGGGGGTTCACTATCGGGAGGGTCACTATCGGGGGTTCACTATCGGGGGTCACTATCGGGGGGGTCACTATCGGGGGTCACTATCGGTGGGGTCACTATCGGGGGTTCACTATCGGGGGGTCACAATCGGGGTGTCACTATCGGGGGTCACTATCGGGGGTCACTATCGGGGGGTCACAATCGGGGTGTCACTATCGGGGGTTCACTATCGGGGGGTCACAATCGGGGGGTCACTATCGGGGTGTCACTATCGGGGGTCACTATCGGGGGTCACTATCGGGGGGTCACTATCAGGGTATCACTATCGGGGTGTCACTATCGGGGGTCACTATCGGGGGGGTCACTATCGGGGGTCACTATCGGGGGTCACTATCGGGGGGTCACTATCGGGGTATCACTATCAGGGTGTTACTATCGGGTGGTCACTATCGGGGGTCAATATCGGGGGTCACTATCGGGGGTCACTATCAGGTGGTCACTATCGGGGGTTCACTATCGGGGGTCACTATCGGGGGGGGTCACTATCGGGTCACTATCGGTGGGGTCACTAACGGGGTGTCACTATCGGGGGTCACTATCGGGGGGGTCACTATCAGGTGGTCACTATCAGGTGGTCACTATCGGGGGTCACTATCGGGGGTCACTATCAGAGGGTAACTATCGGGGGTCACTATCGGAGGTCACTATCAGAGGGTAACTATTGGGGGTCACTATCGGGGGGTCACTATCTGGTGGTTCACTATCTGGGGGTTCACTATCAGGTGGTCACTATCAGGTGGTCACTATCGGGGATCACTATCAGAGGGTAACTATCGGGGGTCACTATCGGGGGTCGCTATCAGAGGGTAACTATCGGGGGTCACTATCGGGGGGTCACTATCGGGGGGTCACTATCGGGGGTTCACTATCAGGGGGTCACTATCGGGGGTTCACTATTGGGGGTCACTATCGGGGGGTCACTATCGGGGGGTCACTACCGGGGTTCACTATCGGGGGTTCACTATCGGGGGGGTCACTATCAGGTGGTCACTATCAGGTGGTCACTATCGGGGGTCACTATCGGGGGTCACTATCAGAGGGTAACTATCGGGGGTCACTATCGGGGGTCACTATCGGGGGGTCACTATCAGGGTATCACTATCGGGGTGTCACTATCGGGGGTCACTATCGGGGGGGTCACTATCGGGGGTCACTATCGGGGGTCACTATCGGGGGGTCACTATCGGGGTATCACTATCAGGGTGTTACTATCGGGTGGTCACTATCGGGGGTCAATATCGGGGGTCACTATCGGGGGTCACTATCAGGTGGTCACTATCGGGGGTTCACTATCGGGGGTCACTATCGGGGGGGGTCACTATCGGGTCACTATCGGTGGGGTCACTAACGGGGTGTCACTATCGGGGGTCACTATCGGGGGGGTCACTATCAGGTGGTCACTATCAGGTGGTCACTATCGGGGGTCACTATCGGGGGTCACTATCAGAGGGTAACTATCGGGGGTCACTATCGGAGGTCACTATCAGAGGGTAACTATTGGGGGTCACTATCGGGGGGTCACTATCTGGTGGTTCACTATCTGGGGGTTCACTATCAGGTGGTCACTATCAGGTGGTCACTATCGGGGATCACTATCAGAGGGTAACTATCGGGGGTCACTATCGGGGGTCGCTATCAGAGGGTAACTATCGGGGGTCACTATCGGGGGGTCACTATCGGGGGGTCACTATCGGGGGTTCACTATCAGGGGGTCACTATCGGGGGTTCACTATTGGGGGTCACTATCGGGGGGTCACTATCGGGGGGTCACTACCGGGGTTCACTATCGGGGGTTCACTATCGGGGGGGTCACTATCAGGTGGTCACTATCGGGGGGTCACTATCGGGGGTCACTATCGGGGGTCACTATCGGAGGGTCACTATCTGGGGGTTCACTATCAGGTGGTCACTATCAGGTGGTCACTATCGGTGGTCACTATTGGGGGTCACTATTTGGGGGGTTCACTATCAGGTGGTCACTATCAGGTGGTCACTATCGGTGGTCACTATCTGGGGGGTTCACTATCAGGTGGTCACTATCAGGTGGTCACTATCGGGGGTCACTATCTGGGGGGTTCACTATCAGGTGGTCACTATCAGGTCGTCACTATCGGGGGTCACTATTTGGGGGGTTCACTATCAGGTGGTCACTATCAGGTGGTCACTATCGGGGGTCACTATTTGGGGTTTCACTATCTGGGGGTCACTATCGGTGGTCACTATCTGGGAGTCACTATCTGGGGGTTCACTCTCTGGGGGTCACTATCAGGTGGTCACTATCGGGGTCACTATCGAGGGTCACTATCGGGAGTCACTATCTGGGGGGTTCACTATCAGGTGGTCACTATCGGGGGTCACTATCGGGAGTCACTATCTTGGGGGTTCACTATCAGGTGGTCACTATCGGGGGGGTCACTATCGGGGGTCACTATCAGGAGTCACTATCGGTGGGTTCACTATCTGGGGGTCACTATCTGGGGGGTTCACTATCGGGAGGTCACTATCGGGGGTCACTATCGTGGGTCACTATCGGGGGTCACTATCGGGGGTTCACTATCTGGGGGGTTCACTATCAGGTGGTCACTATCGGGGGTTACTATCGGGAGTCACTATCTGGGGGGTTCACTATCAGGTGGTCACTATCGGGGGTCACTATCGGGTATCACTTTCGGGGGCTTCACTATGGGGGGGGAGTCGGATCACTATCGGGGGGAGAGGAGAGAATACAGGATTGACTAAAAAAATCGAGGCTGCCACTCCTTTGCAGTACTGAGGGAGCACTGCACTCAGAAGTGCTGTTTTATCGATGATATGTTAAACCAAGGGCCTCTCAGGTGGACAGGAAAGATCCCACGGCACTATTGGAAGAAGAGCAAGGGAGTTCCCTCCGGCGTCCTGGCCAACATTATCCCTCAACCAACATCACTAAACCTGGCTGCTGTGTTTTCTATATTACAACAGTGCCTACACTTCAAAAGTACTAAATGGCATTAAAACACTTTCGGATTTCCTAAGGTTATGAAAGGCGCTATATATAGGCAAGTCTTTCTTTAATATTTAAGATCTAGTTTGCAACTTCTGCAGGAAAAACAACAGGAAGAATTCCACTTTGAGAAAAGACAATTTTGCCCATTGAAGTTTATTGCTTTAATACATGAATTCTCCCATAGCGGCATCAAATTGCCTTGTGATCGCCCAATGTTTTTCCTTCTCTTTCTTAGTAGATAATGCCAATCATTTGTCAGTCTTTACATAGAGAAGTTTTTCCTGATAGATGTTCTAAATTCATTTTTTTACTAAATGTCTGTTCACAAGCCTGGTGCTGATGTACTTTGAATTTATAATTAGGATTTATCTGATCTATACTATTTAATATTTTGTACATTTCATATCAGGCCTCTGTAGACTAAAACTCAAACTTTTCTAATCTACCCTGCTACTTCACCCCTTTAAACTAGCTCACGCTGGAGATAATTATGCTAATGATATTCAGAATGTAATGAGGGCACACTGGCCCATTGGCTTCAGTAGCTATGCTTTAAGCAGCACACGTGTGAGGCTGCCGCCATCCTCCAGCATAGCGCCTTGTGTATTTTAAAGTGATGTTTTATCTCCCTTTAAAGTAATATTTCCTTAGGTTCCTCTGCGTGATGCACTAACCCGCAGCCAAGAGGATCCACCTGCTGCTCCATTTGATTTTCAATTAAGTTCTGAGACACATCTCTCGAGCCTCCTATAATAAATCAAAGCAGATGTTTTAACCTTGTATAAATCATTAGAGAGCTGATGGACCACCTCACCTTAAAGAAGACAATTATGCAGTGGAGAAGGTTTGGACAACAATTATTCTAAAACTTCCAAGTTCTGAGACTTATTGCTGGAGTAGGTAAGTTACTGAGCTTTTACGTAGTTTGAATCTAGCCTTGACTGATCAGATATCTATTTATGTATAATTTGAGTTTGGGCAGTCTCCATCATCTTCTTAATGGGCATTGTATTTATTTACTGCTCAATTGGAAATATCACTTGAGACCAGGAGATGGGGAGAAATATCACTGTGATAACACTTTTCATTCTTCTCAGAAGAATGAGGGGTGATCTTATCGAAACATATAAGATTATGAGGGGGCTTGACAAGGTGGATGCAGAGAGGATGTTTCCACTGATGGGGGAGACTAGAACTAGAGGGCACGATCTTAGAATAAGGGGCCACCCATTTAGAACTGAGATGAGGAGAAATTTCTTCTCTCAGAGGGTTGTAAATCTGTGGAATTCGCTGCCTCAGAGAGCTGTGGAAGCTGGGACATTGAATAAATTTAAGACAGAAATAGACAGTTTTTTAAACATTAAGGGGATAAGGGGTTATGGGGCGTGGGCGGGGAAGTGGAGCTGAATCCATGATCAGGTCAGCCATGATCGTATTGAATGGCGGAGCAGGCTCGAGGGGCCATATGGCCTACTCCTGCTCCTATTTCTTATGTTCTTATTTGAGGTTGTGAAGGCACATTGGTGGGGCAGGCATCTTGTCATATTGCTCCGAACTGGTCAGGGATTCCACAATGCTTTGCTTACAATGGTTGCTGACTTACAAGTCAGTCAGTCACACACTGTTAATGCAGCATACTGTGTACGTGGATCAGGGGTCATAAAACAGATTAGGAAGAGATGGAGAAACAATCTTACACAGTGGCTCGCAGGCGGTGCCGAAGATTAGCTTTGGTGAGTGGTAGTGTGGTGTTGCAGCAATGCCCATTACATCGTTTTGACTGTGTTGCCCCAGCTTTGCAAACCTGGGTAGGTGGGTTGACACACATCTTTCTCCTTGATGGCTGGCCTGCTTGGGAAGAGAGGAGGGGGGGTGAGGAAAAATGAAAGTGCCAGTCACTCATTGCCAGTCGTCCAAGAATGGGAACTGGAGAATTTCACAGATTCAGCCTCCATGTTATTATTATTTTGTCAGATTATTAATAATACAGCATGGGGGAAAAAAGAGAAAGGAATCTGGGAAAACATAAGAACATAAGAAATAGGAGCTGGAGTCGGCCATTTAGCCCTTTGAACCTGGCTGATCTTCCTCAACTTCACCTTCCCGTACTATCTTCATATCCTTTAATTCCCTTCTTCCCCAAAATTTATCGACCTCTGCCTTGAATATACTCAACGACTGAGCATCCACAGCCCTCTGGGGCAGAGAATTCCACAACCCTCCGAATGAAGAAATTCCTCGTCATTTCAGTCCTAAATGGCTGACCCCTTATTCTGAGACTGTGACCCTGGTTCTAGATTCTCCAGCTAGGGGAAACATTTTCTCAGCATTAACCCTGTCAAGCATCTTAAGAATTTTATATGTTTCAATTAGATCACCTCTCATTCTTCTAAACTCTAGGGAATAAGGAGGCTCAATTTTCCCCAGTGGCTTGCCGCGCTTTTTTTGGCGTAAGTTAAAAAATTAAAGTTTCCCCAAGGAATATGCACCAGCGTAACTCAGTTAGTTACGATTTTTTTAGGTTAGTTTTATTTTTGAGTGATAGGGGGCGTAACTTGATGTCTGCTCCAGTTTGTGTCAATTATGGAAGTTTGCCCCCCAAAAATGTCTCCTTGGTCGCATATGTGACCACTCCCGAAAAACCTCCTGGTGAGTTAAGAGAAAGCATTTGGAAATCGGCGCAGAAAGACGCCATTGTTTCTCAGTGAAGTTTTGGAGGGAGCCAAGAAGACTTAAATATGCAGAATAAAGATTATTTTTGTTTACCTTATAACGCAGTAAATGGAAGTTTGATGGAATTCTGTAACTTTTCAAATTTTTCAAGTCACACTCCACCACCGAACATTTGCAAACAGGGCTGGAGGGTCGGAGCATCAGCCGGCATAATCGGTCACACGCCCAGACATAGGGGCTCGGGGCTCGGCTGCAAAAGAAGCCCGGGGGGGGGGGAGGGTGGGGTGCTGTGGAAGGTGATCACAAGACTGCACTATGCATCAAATGTAGCCCGGGGGTTTGGGAGGAGGCGTGTTCCCGATTACTGCACCTGCTCAGACCTGGGTGTGGTCCATACAGACCTTGTGGGAAGACAGAACAAAGAACCTTGTTGTTGTGTATGGAGAAAGAGTCAGACTGAACACTGTGAGCTCAAAGTGAAGTGTGACCGTAGTCTTTTATTACAGATCTCCAGAGTGCCTCTCCAACCTGTGCAGCCTTCTTAAATACCTGAGCTCCCAAGGGATTATGGGATCCCTTGGGACTCCGGGGAATGAGCCCTCTAGTGGCTGTACAGAGTAAATACAAGTCCACATATATAACAACATTCCCCCCAAAGTCAATAGTGTAACTATTTACAATGTGAGTCGATCTGGGGCCCTTGCCCTGGTTGATCGCCTCGGTGTGAAAGCTGGTGTTGTTGAATCATTTGTTGGGTCCTCGCTGGACTGCTGTGCAGCTGGCCTTGCTGGGCTGCCTGGTGTGTTGGGCCTGCTAGGCTGCTGTGGATGATGGGTTCTGCTTCTTGGTCAACCGTGGTGTCGGTTGCCACTGGTGTGTACGTTGGGGGATAAAAAAGGTAGGGTCCAAGGTGGGTTGCTCAGGGTAGTCCGTGAATCTGAGTTTGATTTGTTCCACGTGTTTCTGGTGAATGAGTCCATTTGAAAGTTTGACCCGAAACACCCCGCTCCCCTCTTTGGCCACGATAGTGCTGGGAAGCCACTTGGGACCTTGTCCATAATTTAATACAAATACAGGATCGTTGACTTCAATCTCGCGTGACACATTTGCACTATCATGGTATGTACTTTGTTGAAGCCGCCTGCTCTCTACCTGTTCATGTAGATCAGGGTGAACTAACAAGAGCCTTGTCTTAAATGCTCTTTTCATGAGCAGTTCAGCAGTGGGATCCCAGTGAGTGAGTGGGGTCTCGTGCGGTAGCTAAGCAGGACTCAGGATAGGCGAGTCTGCAGTAAGCCTTCAGTTACCCTCTTCAAGCCTTACTTGATGGTTTGCACTGCTCTCTCTGCCTGATCATTGGACGCTGGTTTAAACGGGGCAGATGTGACATGTTTGATCCCTTTACGGGTCATGAATTCTTTGAAATCAGCACTGGTAAAACATGGCACGTTGTCGCTCACCAGGACATTGGGTAAGCCGTGTGTGGCAAACATGGCCCGCAGGCTTTCAGTAGTGGCAGCGGACGTGCTAGCCGACATTATCTCACATTCAATCCACTTGGAATACGTGTCTACAACCACAAGGAACATTTTACCCAAGAACGGGCCTGCATAGTTGACGTGTACCCTAGACAATGGTTTGGAGGGCCAAGACCATAAACTTAGCGGCGCCTCCCTGGGTACATTGCTTAACTGCGAGCATGTATTACATCTGTGAATGCAGGACTCTAAGTCCGCATCAATACCGGGCCACCACACGTGGGCCCCAAGTTTCGTGCCGCGGCGAAAACGGCGCATCTCCGAGCGGGGCGCCTGTTTTTCGTGCCGAAAACTGAGCCTAAAAAAAAATCCGATATTCTCGAGCTCCTTGGAGCTCGATGTCTGCTTGGCGCGGCGTGCTCATCGCAGCAGGGGGCGGAGCCTAACACTCGCGCCGATTTTCTAAGCAGCAGGGGGCGGGTACAATTTAAATTAGCCTTCGTGGTGCCGGCAACCCTGCGCGTGCGCATTGGAGCGTGCGCGCACGCGCAGTCTCACACAAACATTGGCACTCGGCCATTTTTAAAAATACTGCAGAAAAAGTGAAGATTTATTTCTTGGACCCCTGCAAAGGCTTGTAATTTAATTTTTTTTGATATTTCTGTGTGTGAGGGAGTGCTTTTAGCAGCACTGCTGAATAAATCACCTGCTGAAATCAGTGAGTTCAGCTTTTCACTGCTAAACTTGCAGAACCGGTGCTGCATTGGTGCATACAAATTAAGGACTGTGTGTTTGGAGAAATAAGAGTGCCAATTCAACTTTGCAATAATACGTGGTGTTGACAATGCAGCACCCATTCTGCAAACTTAAATATAAAACTGTCGATGTGGCTGCCTCTCCCTGTCCAAATGGCCTCAGTCCCCCTCACAGCTCGAAGGCCGCTGCTGTATCTTCGGCTGTCGGCCAGCCACTGACGCCGCTGATATCTCATGGTCGAATGGCCTCGCATCGGTCCGCTGATTCTTCGGCTGCTGGCCAGCCACTGACGCCGCTGATATCCTATGGCCGAATGGCCTCACGTCCGTCCGCTGCTGATTCTTTGGCTGCTGGCCAGCCACCGACGCCGCTGATATCTCATGGTCGAATGGCCTCGCATCGGTCCGCTGATTCTTCGGCTGCCGGCCAGCCACTGACGCCGCTGATACCTCATGGTCGAATGGCCTCGGGTCTGTCCGGCCACGAAGAGACATGAAAGGCCTGCCTGAAGCACTTTCACACAGGTAGGAACATGCTTTATTTAATCTTTTCTTTGCTTATAAATTTTTATTCAGGTTGGATTTATTTGTATAATATTTGTATAAGTATAACTAAGGATTGATTGTAGAATTTAATGACTTCCCTTCCCCCCGTCCCCCCCCCACCTCGTTCCCTACGCCTAATTTGTAACCTGCGCCTGATTTTCTAAAGTGTAGACAAGGTTTTTTCGAGCGTACAAAAATCTTCACTTACTCCATTCTAAGTTAGTTTGGAGTAAGTTTTCACTCACGAAACTTTGAAATCAGGCGAAAAAAAATTTCTGTTCCAAAGTGAAACTGTTCTAACTGACTAGAACTGGAGCAAACTAAATGTGGAGAATTCCGAATTCTAAGATACTCCGTTTTACACCAGTTGCTCCTAAAAATCAGGAGCAAATCATGTGGAAACTTGGGGCTGTGGGATCTGGCTATCGCTTTCATCATTACGATGCCTGAGTGGGTACTGTGGAGGTCATTGATGAAGGTGTCTCTGCCCTTCTTGGGGACCACTACTCGATTGCCCCACAGAAGGCAGTCTGCCTGTATAGACATTTCATCTTTGCGCTGCTGGAACGGCTTTATCTCTTCCTGCATTTCCACTGGGAAACTGGACCAGCTCCCGTGAAGCACATAGCTTTTGATTAGAGATAATAAAGGGTCCTGGCTTGAACAGGTTTTGACCTGCCGGGCAGTGATGGGTGATTGCTCACTCTGAAATGCTTCCATAACCATGGCTAGATCTGCTGGCTGCACCTGGGCTATCGCTATGGCCTTACTCAAGGTTGGAGTCTCTACAGTCAAAAGTTTGCGAAGTATGATTTCGTGGCCAATGCCAAGTACGAAAAAGTCTTTGAGCATGTGCTCCAAATGTCCTTCAAATTCGCAATGTCCTGCAAAGCGTCTTAGCTCGGCGACATAACTCACCACTTCCTGGCCTTCAGACCTTTTGTAGATGTAGAACCGGTACCTCGCCATCAGAATGCTTTCCTTTGGGTTCAAATGATCTCGGACCAGTGTGCACAAATCGTCATGCGATTTCTCCGTGGGTTTCGCTGGAGTGAGCAGATTCTTCATGAGGCCATACCTTGGTGCCCCACAGACGGTGAGGAGGATCGCCCTTTGTTTGGCAGCGCTCTCTTCCCTATCTAGCTCGTTGGCCATGAAGTATTGGTCGAGTCGCTCCACAAAAGACTCCCAAATCATCTCCCTCCGAAAATTTCTCCAGGATGCCCACTGTTCCCTGCATCTTTGGGTTCGCTATCTGTATCTCGTCGCCAGTTGTTGTGTATGGAGAAAGAGTCAGACTGAACACTGTGAGCTCAAACTAAAGTGTGACCGTAGTCTTTTATTGCAGGTCTCCAGAGTGCCTCTCCAACCTGTGAAGCCTTGTTAAATACCTGTGCTCCCAAGGGATTATGGGATCTCTTGGGACTCTGGGGAATGAGCCATCTGGTGGCTGTACAGAGTAAATACAAGTCCACATATATAACACTTGTCCTGCCTGCCTGCCATTTTGAGCTTCTTGCAAAGGTAAAATTTAAGCATGGGACAATACTGGCAATGCTATACCTTGTGCAAGCCGTTTGCATGATGGTGATGCGGAGGAGACAATTGATTTAACATCATCGCATGAGGAACCTCAGAGTCCATAGGGTGATGGGCAGGAGGCCTGACCCATGTCGGGTATATTGAGACTGGTGTTCGTACCTGCACCTGAGTGATGCAGACTGTGTAAGTAGGCTGCGTTTCTGCAAATAAGTTGTAACTGAGATTTGTGATTTGGTAAAAGTAGACCTGCAACCTAGAAGCATCAGGAGGACTGCTTTGTCAGTTGAAGTGAAGTTTACAGCTGCACTTTCATTCTATGCATCCAGATTGTTCCAAGCTACAACTGGGGATGTGTGCATCATTTCTCAACATGCAACAGATGTCTGCATTCGGCAGGTCACTGCTGCACTATATGCCCGGCGGAATGACTACATAAAGTTCCCCATGATCACCCAGGCAATGCGTGACAGGGTTGTGGGCTTCTCCAGGATTGCTGGCTTCCCAAAAGTATAGGGCTGTATTGATTGTACCCACATCGCCTTGCGAGCACCTTTGGAGGATTTCGAGATGTACAGGAACAGAAAAGGCTTCCACTCTGTTAATGTGCAGCTTGTGTGTGACGACATGCATCGCATCATGTCAGTTGATGCAAGATACCCTGGGCGCACCCATGATGCATTCATCCTATGCGACAGCGTTATATCTGCCATGTTTCAGCTGTAGCCAGAAGGGCAGAGCTAGCTACTGGGAGACAAAGGGTACGGCCTCGCCACCTGGCTCATGACGCCCCTATGTGTAACCCGGACAGAAGCTGACCGGGAATACAACATTTCGCACATTGCGATGTGCAGCATCATAGAGAGGACCATTGGCATCTTGAAACAGCATTTCTGATGCCTGGAACATTCCGGGGCCTACTTGCAATACTCCCCTGAGATTGTCGGTCAGCTCACTGTTGTGTGCTGTAGGCTGCATAAGTTAGCCATCATGAGGCAGCAGCAGCTGGTAGTAGAAGACCCACCTGCGGTGAGAATGGCTGATGATAACGATGAGCAAGATGCAGATGACAAGGAGGAGGATGAGGAAGCCATGCAACTACCTGAACCCGGAGCATAACGGCGGAGGAGGCCAGGACATCATGCCCCTTTAACGCATCCATGAACGCTTTGCTGCCTGAGGGCTCAGCGGCAACTATTCCACATGGACCATGTTTACTGTTTGGACCTGTTCCGTAATGTTGTGTTGTTATGTAATGATTCTTATTTACTTCAAAAAGTTGTGTTAATAATGGAACAAATAATGGAAATTATTCAGTTATAATTTAAAACATATTTTATTCAAAAGTTTAACAAATATTTATTTGTACTTAACTTTAATAAAGGGGATAAGGGGTCATGGGGAGCGGGCGGGGAAGTGGAGCTGAGTCCATGATCGGATCAGCCATGATCTTATTGAATGGGGAGCAGGCTCGAGGGGCCGCATGGCCGACTCCTGCTCCTATTTTTTATGTTCTTATGTTCTTATTCTTGAATGAAACTTTAAAGTTTTCACTTAAGATCACTTACAGACTTTAAATTACTTACAAACTCTAAGATCACTTAAAAATTTTATCACTTACTAATTTTGAAACTTGTAAATTTACATAACTTACAAAAAACTTTTAATTTGAGAACAGTTACAACAGCAACAACAATAATAACAACAACAATAATAACAATAACAACAGCAGCAAAGAAAGGCTGCACCCATCTCTCCTCCACCTTATTCTAAGACCGCCCGCTGCGCTGGGTCTTGTTGACTCCACCCTGACCCACAGGCAGTAGCGCAGTGTTTCTTGGGTTGGTACCAAGCTTATTCTTTCGAACATCTCAGATAATGTGCACTTCTTGGTGGAGGGAGGGGGGTGCAGCTGGTAATGTGGAAGGCCCGGCTTGGGCCTCTTCAGAGGCTGGTCTGGGGATTGGAGTGGGAGTGGCAGTTGATTCTGTCAATGGGCGCGGGGTCTGGGCGTGATCCCTTATTGCAGCAGCTAACTCCGACATTCCCTCCCTCATGTTCGCTGACAGTGTCTCGGCTAAATCCGACATTCCCTCCCTCATCTGCACCGACATGGTTTCAGCTGACTGAGATATTCCTTCTCTCATGTTCCCGGACAGTGTTCCCATTTCTCGTGCTGTTACTTCTCCCGACAGTCCCGATACCTCATCACCCACCCCACTGATGGTGTCCAGGAGTGATTGGGTAAGGTCAATGCTCCCCGCACTCATTGCCATCATCTGAACCACATCTGTTAGATCCTGCACCTCAGGAGAGCGTGGTCGAGCTCTCCTTCCCCTCCTCACCCTGGGTGTGGCTCACAGCATCCCAGTTGGACCCACAGACTCGGACAGTGGGGTCCTGGGTTTGCCTCACTGCATCCCACTGGGACCCGCAGCCTTGGACGGTGTGAAACCATAGAATGTCCCACCAACACAAATCACTCAGGGAAGGGACTGGCCCCTCAATGGACGGCACCTGCACCTCCTCCAAAGTGAGTATAACAGTGAGGGCTTCATCCATCCCCTCCCCCTCCCCCTCACCCCCATGCTCTTGGTCTGGAAGGTGGGATTGGAAGATGTTCTCCTCTTCAGGCTCGTCCTCGTCTGAATCTTCTTCTGCATCGTCAGGGTTAGCCTCAAGTTCTGCAAAATATAACAGAACAGACAAATGGTTAGCAGCAGAGGAGGGGGCAGGGTGGGTGACATGAGTAGGCTCACAGCGCAGGCAGCAGGCTGATTTGAAGGACCACGATGAATGATAGCACATTACATCAACCGAAGCGTAATTGATGGAGACATCCCCATGAACCGAAGCATGGCTAGCCCTCGCAGTACTGAACTTTTAGCAAAGCCAGACTGGAATTTGCAGGACATACCCCCTCCCTCGAGTGTGGGCCCAACTTGTGCAGTGGTGGTTGCTTTTCTCCAGGCAGTACCATCAAAGCAGCGACCCTCTCTTCCAAGTGTGTCAGTGGCTGCAAATTTTCCGGGCCGCCTCCTGTTTGAGTTCTTTCTCGTTTGTTGTTGGCCATCTTCCTCTGCAAAGATGAAAATACAACTTTTTAGAGAGGGTGTCTTTCTACTGGGTGGGACATATAGATGGTCACAGTTACAATTGCAATTCCAGTGAATAAATGAAAATATTACTTACACTAATTGCTTGACCAAGGTCCTGCCACTTCTTTTTGCACTGGCCTCCAGACCTCGGGGTGGTCACCACTGCACAGTAATCTTCTGCAAGTTAGTTCCAGTGTTTCTTCATTTCTTTCGGTGGAACTTTTATGTGACCTCTGCTGGTGTCCAGCTCCTGCCATCTGGCCTCAATCATAGTAACTAGTGCCTCCACTTCGTCCTGTGATAAATTCTTGATCCTTGCGCCGTGTTTGCAGCTTGTATTGCAGCTTTGATTTTTCCAACGATAATTAAAGTTCTCACACAGCACTCCATGTTCTCACACACACAACTGGCTCTTTAAAAATGGCCGATTGCAGATCGGGAGTTGTACTGCGCATGCGTGCCCCCAGGAATCACGTCAAAAACATCCTTTTTTTGCGCATGCGCAAAAGGGGCAACATCGTTTTCTCGGCACAGACAGTTGGCTCCACCCCCCGTGCTGCAGGATAGGTTGAAAAATAGAACGGGGAAACTTGCCACATTTATTTTTGAAGTAGTTCTGGCCTAAAAAAATGGGCGTAACTCTGGCAGCACGCCAAAAAACAGCTTTGGGCAAAATTGAACCCTATAGGCCTAGTCTACGCAATCTCTCCTCATAGGGAAATCCCCTCATCATCATAGGACAATCCCTCCATCCCAGGAACCAGTCTAGTGAACCTTTGCCGCACTACCTCTAAGGCAAGTATGTCTTTCCTTAGGTAAGGAGACCAGAACTGTACACAGTACTCCAAGTGTGGCCTCACTAATGCCCTGTATAATTGCAATTAGATTCTTTATTCTTACACTCTAACCCTTTTGTAACAAAAGCTGACATACCATTTGCTTTCCTAATTGCTTGCTGAACCTGCATGTTAACGTTCTGTGATTCATGTACAAGGCCACCCAGGTCCCTCTGAATGCAAACATTTCCCAGTCTCTCACCATTCAACAAATATTCTGCTTTTTTGTTTTTCCTACCAAAGTGGATAACTTCACCCATCCCCACATTGTATTCCATTTGCCATGTTCTTGTCCACTCAGCCAACCTGTCTATATCTCTCTGCAGCCTCTTTGCATTCTCCTCACACCTTACTTTCCCACCTAGCCTTGTATTGTCAGCAAACTTGGATACATTACACTCAGTCCCTTAATCTAAGTTATTGATAGAGATTGTAAATAGCTGGCGCCCCAGCACTGATCCTTGCAATATCCCACTAGTTCCACCATGCCCACCAGAAAAAAATCCTGTTTAGTCCTACTCTCTGTTTTCTGTCCATTAACCAAACCTCAATCATAGAAACATAGAAACATAGAAAATAGGTGCAGCAGTAGGCCATTCGGCCCTTCAAGCCTGCACCGCCATTCAATGAGTTCATGGCTGAACATGCAACTTCAGTACCTCATTCCTGCTTTCTCGCCATACCCCTTGATCCCCCTAGTAGTAAGGACTACATCTAACTCCTTTTTGAATATATTTAGTGAATTGGCCTCAACAACTTTCTGTGGTAGAGAATTCCACAGGTTCACCACTCTCTGGGTGAAGAAGTTTCTCCTCATCTCGGTCCTAAATGGCTTACCCCTTATCCTTAGACTGTGACCCCTGGTTCTGGACTTCCCCAACATTGGAAACATTCTTCCTGCATCTAACCTGTCTAAACCCGTCAGAATTTTAAACGTTTCAATGAGATCCCCTCTCATTCTTCTGAACTCCAGTGAATACAAGCCCAGTTGATCCAATCTTTCTTCATATGTCAGTCCCGCCACCCCGGGAATCAGTCTGGTGAACCTTCGCTGCACTCCCTCAATAGCAAGAATATCCTTCCTCAAGTTAGGAGACCAAAACTGTACACAATACTCCAGGTATAGACTCACCAAGGCCCTGTACAACTGTAGTAACACCTCCCTGTCCCTGTACCCAAATCCCCTCGCTATGAAGGCCAACATGCCATTTGCTTCCTATACCGCCTGCTGTACCTGCATGCCAACCTTCAATGACTGATGTACCATGACACCCAGGTCTCGTTGCACCTCCCCTTTTCCTAATCTGTCGCCATTCAGATAATAGTCTGTCTCTCTGCTTTTACCACAAAAGTGGATAACCTCACATTTATCCACATTATACTTCATCTGCCATGCATTTGCCCACTCACCTAACCTATCCAAGTCACTCTGCAGCCTCATAGCATCCTCCTCGCAGCTCACACTGCCACCTATTTGTGTCATCCGCAAATTTGGAGATACTACATTTAATCCCCTCGTCTAAATCATTAATGTACAATGTCAACAGCTGGGGCCACAGCACAAAACCTTACGGTACCCCAATAGTCATTGCCTGCCATTCTGAAAAGTACCCATTACTCCTGCTCTTTGCTTTCTGTCTGCCAACCAGTTCTCAATCCACATCAGCACACTACCCCCAATCCCATGTGCTTTAACTTTGCACATTAATCTCTTGTATGGGACCTTGTCGAAAGCCTTCTGAAAGTCCAAATACACCACATCAGCTGGTTCTCCCTTGTCCACTCTACTGGACACATCCTCAAAAAATTCCAGAAGATTTGTCAAGCATGATTTCCCTTTCACAAATCCATGCTGACTTGGACCTATCATGTCATCTCTTTCCAAATGCGCTGCTATGACATCCTTAATAATTGATTCCATCATTTTACCCACTACCGATGTCTGGCTGATCGGTCTATAATTCCCTGTTTTCTCTCTCCCTGCTTTTTTAAAAAGTGGGGTTACATTGGCTACCCTCCACTCCATAGGAACTGATCCAGAGTCTATGGAATGTTGGAAAATGACTGTCAATGCATCAGCTATTTCCAAGGCCACCTCCTTAAGTACTCTGGGATGCAGACCATCAGGCCCTGGGGATTTATCGGCCTTCAATCCCATCAATTTCCCCAACACAATTTCCCGATTAATAAGGATTTCCCTCAGTTCTTTCTTCTTACTAGACCCTCCGACCCCTTTTATATCCGGAAGGTTGTTTGTGTCCTCCTTAGTGAATACCAAACCAAAGTACTTGTTCAATTGGTCTGCCATTTCTTTGTTCCCCGTTATGACTTCCCCTGATTCTGACTGCAGGGGACCCACGTTTGTCTTTATTAACCTTTTTCTCTTTACATATCTATAGAAGCTTTTGCAATCCATTTTAATGTTCCTTGCAAGCTTCCTCTCGTACTCCATTTTCCCTGCCCTAATCAAACCCTTTGTCCTCCTCTGCTGAGTTCTAAATTTCTCCGGGTTCGCTGCTATTTCTGGCCAATTTGTATGCCACTTCCTTGGCTTTAATACTATCCCTGATTTCCCTTGATAGCCACGGTTGAGCCACCTTCCCTTTTTTATTTTTACGCCAGACAGGGATGTACAATTGTTGTAGTTCATCTATGCGGTCTCTAAATGTCTGGCATTGCCCATCCACTGTCAATCCCTTAAGTATTATTCGCCAATCTATCCTAGCCAATTCACGCCTCATACCTTCAAAGTTACCCTTCTTTAAGTTCTGGACCATGGTCTCTGAATTAACTGTTTCATTCTCCATCCTAATGTAGAATTCCACCATATTATGGTCACTCTTCCCCAAGGGGCGTCGCACAACGAGATTGCTAATTAATCCTCTCTCATTACACAACACCTAGTCTAAGATGGCCTCCCCCCTAATTGGTCCCTCGACATATTGGTCCAGAAAACCATCCCTTATGCACTCCAGGAAATCCTCCTCCACCGTATTTCTTCCAGTTTGGTTCGCCCAATCTATATACATATTAAAGTCACCCATGATAACTGCTGCACCTTTATTGCATGCACCCCTAATTTCCTGTTTGATGCCCTCCCCAACATCACTACTACTGTTTGGAGGTCTGTACACAACTCCCACTAACGTTTTTTGCCCTTTGGTATTCTGCAGCTCTACCCATATAGATTCCATATCATCCAAGCTAATGTCCTTCCTGACTATTGCATTAATCTCCTCTTTAACCAGCAATGCTACCCCACCTCCTTTTCCTTTTATTCTATCCTTCCTGAATGTTGAATACCCTTGGATGTTGAGTTTCCAGCCCTGATCATCCTGGAGCCACGTCTCTGTAATCCCAATCACATCATATCCATGGCAATATATTACCCCCTATCACATGAGTCCTAATTTTGTATAATAACCTCTTGTGTGGCACCTTATTAAATGCTTTTTGAAAATCGAAATACACTACATCCACTGGTTCCACCTTATCCATCCTACTAGTTGCATCTTAGAAAACTCTCACAGAATTGTCAAACAAGATTTCCCTTTCATAAAACCATGTTGATTCTGCTTAATCATACTACGAATTTCGAAGTGCCCTGTTACCACATCACTAATAATAGATTCTAACATTTTGTCTACTACTGATGTCAGGCTAACTGGCCCATAGTTCCCCGTTTTTTCTCTTCCTCCTTTCTTAAATAGCGGTGTTATGTTTGCTACCTTTCAATCCTTGGGGACCGTTCTAGAAACTAGGGAATTCTGGAGATTAGTACAAGTGCATTCACTATCTCTGCAGCTACCTCTTTTAAAACCCTAGAATGCAGATCCTGGGGATTTGTCGTCACTTAGTCCCATTCCTTTCTCCAGTACTGTGTCTTCACGTGTACTGATTTCTTTAAATTCCTCATTTTCTGTCGACACATTATTTCCGGAATATTTTTGAGTCTTTTGCCGTGAAGTCAGACACAAAGTATTTGTTTAATGCCTCTGCCACTTCCTTATTGTCCATTATAATTTCTCCTGTCTCTGCCTCTAATAAGCCCACATTTACTTTCACTAATCTCTTCCTACTTACATACCTATAGAAATGTTTACAATCTGTTTTAATGGCCCAGAAATTGCGGTCGGAGGCTTCCCGCGGGCAATTGCCTCTGACTTGAAACATTTCTACGGATTTACCTGGGGGTCCGGGAGGAGCCTGGGATTCCGGTGGGGGGGCCTTCTCTTCCTGCGCTGCAAAGCGCGCTCCCATCCTCCAGGTTCCCACGGAGACGGTGCAGTCATGTGTGACTGCTCAGCCAATCAGGTGCAGTATTCCACAGCTTTCTCATTAATAGCAATAACCAGTTCTCATTGCTATTAATGGGAAAAAAAACAAACACACTAATAATAATTAAAAAACGGACCTCACATAATTAAAATTAATTGAAATTAAAGTTAATAAATGCCTTAGAAAAAAACAATATTTTTCCAATTTTTTTTAAAGTTTTGTAATTCGGATTAAAAATAAACTTACCGTAGTGGGCAATATAATGTGTTTATTTCATTTAATTTTATTATGTTCATGTATGTTTTTAAACGCTTACCCCTGTAACAATAAGCTATGTGCCTGCTTTTATCAGGCGCAAGAGTTTTGAGGACATTTGTCGGGCAAGATATGGGTAAATCCCGCAATCATGCCCAAGCAAATGTCTTCGCTCCCGAGATGTGGATCATCTGTCAAGCTCCAGCTTGACAGATCGGAAAAGCCGGTTTTCACTGCATGCGCATTGTGGGCTGAATACCGGCTTTTCCAATGCCTTCGTGGGTCTGTAGAAACTTCGTACAGACCTGGGGAGGCCGTGATTTCTGGGCCTCTGTCTCTGCTAGTTTACTCTAATATTCTTTTTTCTCTTTAGTTATCAATTTCTTGGTCCTCCTTTGCTGAATTCTAATTTTAACTCTCTTAAAACTGCACTTATCAACTCAACCTTTGGCCCTCTTTTATCAATGACATTTCTGCAGCCACCGATCTGCTCAGTCACACCCTCACTACCACCTTTGATGCCCGAGTCCCTATTAAATAGATTACTCTCTCCCTCCCTAGGCGTTCCCCCTGGTATGGCCCTGACCTTCACTCCCTCAAATCCAAAGGGTGCAGACTTGAACGGATGTTGCGGACAACTGGTTTAGCTATTCACCGCCAGATCTGACTAGAACACGTAAAGCATTATTGGGTCCTATTCCTGTCTACAAAAACTGCTCACTATTCCAGGATCATTCTGGATTTCAAAGCTAACCCCCGCCTACTGCTAACATCTCCTTAAGCCCCTCTCCCCTGTTTCCACCACACTCACCTCCAACAACAATGTGTGAGGAGCTCATGGACTTCTTCATCTCAAAGATTGAGACCATCCGATCAGCTGCCTCTGCGAGTTCCCTTCCTTCCCCTCGCCCACCGGACAAACTTCCTCTGAGGCCCCCTCCCCCCCCGCGCCAGCCCTAAACTCACATCTTTCTCCAGTTTCTCTTTGATCTCCCCTCTCGATCTTTCCAAACTCATCCTGTCCATGAGACCCACTTCCTGCTCCCTTGACCCTATTCCCACTAAACTGCTGACCATCCAACTTCCTTTTCTGGCTCCCATGTTAGCCGACATTGTTAATGGTTCTCTCTCCTCAGGTACTGTTCCTCTCTCCCTCAAATCTGCCGACAGGTTAGATGCGGGTAGAATGTTCCCGATGTTGGGGAAGTCCAGAACCAGGGGACACAGTCTTAGGATAAGGGGTAGGCCATTTAGGACTGAGATGAGGAGAAACTTCTTCACTCAGAGAGTTGTTAACCTGTGGAATCCTCTGCCGCAGAGAGTTGTTGATGTCAGTTCATTGGATATATTCAAGAGGGAGTTAGATGTGGCCCTTACAGCTAAAGGGATCAAGGGGTATGGAGAGAAAGCAGGAAAGGGGTACTGAGGGAATGATCAGCCATGATCTTATCGAATGGTGGTGCAGGCTCGAAGGGCCGAATGGCCCACTCCTGCATCTATTTTCTATGTTGCTATGTTTCTATCATCCCTCTCCTCAAAAAATCAACCCTTAACCCCTGCTTGCTAGCTACCTGTCGCCGATCTCCCTTTCCTGTCCCAAGTACTTGAACGTGTGGTCACCTCCCAAATCCGTGACCATCTTTCCATGAATTCAATGTCTGAATCCCTTCAATCTGGTTTTCTCCCCTGCCACAGTACCGAAACAGCTCTCATCAAAGTCACAAATGACATCCTTTGTGAGTGTGACAAAGGTAAACTATCTCTCCTCGTCCTTCTTGACTTGTCTGCAGCCTTTGACACGGTTGACCACTCCATCCTCCTCCAACGTCTCTCAACCATCGCTCAACTAGGTGGGACTGCACTCGCCTGGTTCCATTCTTATCTATCTAATCGTAGCCAGAGAATCTCCTGCAATGGCTTCTCTTCCCACTCCCACATCGTTACCTCTGGTGTCCCCCAAAGATCTGTCCTTGGCCCCCTCCTATTTCTCCTCTATATGCTGCCGCTTGGAGATATCATCTGAAAACGCGGAGTCAGTTTCCACATGTACGCTGATGATACCCAGCTCCATCTCTCCATCATTTCTCTCGACCCCCCCACTGGCTCTAAATTATCAGACTGCTTGTCTGACATCCGGTACTGGATGTGCAGAAATTTTCTCCAATTAAATATTGGGAAGACCGAAACCATTGTCTTTGGTCCCTGCCACAAACTGCGTTCCCTAACCACTGACTCCATCCCTTTCCTTAGCATCAATTTGAGGGTGAACAGGACTATTTGCAACCTAGGTGTCATATTTGACTGTGAACTGAGTTTCCAGCCACATATCTGCGACATAACTAAAACCGTCTTTTTCCATCTCCGTAACATTGCCCGCCTCCGCCCCTGCCTCAGCTCTTCTGCTGCTGAAACCCTCATCCAAACCTTTGTTACCTCTAGACTTGACTACTCCAACTCACTCCTGGCTGGCCTCCCACATTCTACACTACGTAAACTTGAGGTCATCCAAAACTCAGCAGCCCGTGTTCTAACCCGCACCAAGTCCTCCTCACCCATCACCCCTGTGCTCGCTGACCTACATTGGCTCCCAGTTAAACAACATCTCGATTTCAAAATTCTCATCCTTGTTTACAAATCTCTCCATGGCCTCACCCCTCCCTATCTCTGTAACCTCCTCCAGCCCCACAACCCTTCAAGATGTCTGCGCTCCTCTAATTCTGGCCTCTAGATTATCCCTGATTATAATCGCTCAACCATTGGTGGCTGTGCCTTCAGCTTTTGGGCTCCAAGCTCTGGAACTCCCTCCCTAAACCTCTCCACCTCTCTACCTCTCTTTCCTCCTTTAAGACACTCCTTAAAACCTCCCTCTTTAAACATGAGGTCATCTACGCTAATTTCTTCTTTTATGGCTCGGTGGCAAATTTATCTGTTTTGTCTTGTAACACTGCTGTGAAACGTCTTGGGACGGTTTACTACATTAAAGGCACTATATAAATAAAAGTTATTATTTATTTTTATTCTAGGGGTTCGAAATTCGTTCCTGCTGTTTCTGATGCGGTGTCACCGTCCGAGAGCTGATTTTACCGCCAGGCGTTAGGTGCAGGCTCAAATTGCCAAATTCTGCTTTTTAGGCCCAAAGATGAGAGAGCAGCGCTAAAAAGTGGCATTGCACACTCATTCTTGGGCGGAAGCTCAGAAGGTCCACTGAATTTCCCCACTGACACCATGCAGGGATAAAACTGGGAAGAAAAAAAAATGCTGAAACTTCTCCGATCCACACACACACTTTCCCATTTTTAAAACTAATGAAAACATGCAGAAATAAATAAAGAGAAAAACTTACCTTCCTTTCTGGCCGATTGCGCCTGAGAGCCACTCTTCAACCACCGCTTTTTTCAGGCTGTACAGGCGCCTGCTGGTACGGCAAATATTGCGACAGAGGCATTGTACGCTGGATGATGTCACCACATGGGTGGCATTAGCCGGCACAGCGTTGACTCTTTGCGCCTCTGCCAAAGAGATGACTGAATTTCACCGCTTACCGATGACGGTCGGCCTTTGCCGCCCGTTTGCTGCCTACCGCCGGTGTCCGCAGCCAAATTTCGACCCCTAAACTCCTCCCAATCCTCAGCCTTACTGCTCTTTTTGGTAACATTATAAGCTTGTTCCTTTGATCAAATACTAGCTATGACTTCTCTTGTTAGTCACGGTTGGATCACTTTTCCCATGGGATTTTTGTGCCTTATAGGAATGTAAATTTGTTGTAAATTATTTATTAATTCGTTAAAAGCTAACCATTGCTTGTCTACCATCATACATTTTAATGTTGAACCAACAAAGGAACAGGCTATTTTAGAACTAGTACTGTGCAATGAGAAAGGGTTCATTAATAAGCTTGTAGTAAAGGGGCCCTTAGGGACAAGTGACCATAATATGATAGAATTTTAAATTGAGTTTGAAAGCGATTTACTTAAATCCAAAACTTGGGTCTTAAACTAAACGATCTAAACTATCTTGTATACATTCCATGAATTCATCCTCTGTACTGTTACTCCAAATTTGGTTTGCCCAGTCTATATGTAGATTAAAGTCCCCCATGACTACCGTATTACCTTGTTACACGTGTCTCTAATTTCCTGATTTATACTGGGCCCTACATTACCACTACTGTTTGGAGGCCTATAAACAACATAGAAAAATAGAAAACATAGAAAATAGGTGCAGGAGTAGGCCATTCGGTCCTTCGAGCCTGCACCAACTCCCACCAATGTTTTCTGCTTCTTGCTGTTTCTTAGTTCCACCCAAACTGATTCTACATCTTGATTTTCGGAGCTAAGATCCTTTCTCTCTCCTGTCTTCATCCCAACCTTTATTATCAGGGCTACCCCTCCTCCTTTTCCATTTTGCCTATCTCTACTAAAAGTTAAGAATCCTGGAATATTTAGTTCCCAACCGTGGTCGCTTTGCAACCACATCTCCGTAATGACTATTAAATCAAATCTATTAATTTCTATCTGTGCTATTAATTCATTTATTTTGTTGTGAATTCTTCGTGCATTCAGATATAGAGCCTTTAGCTTTGACTTTTTTCTATTTTGTCAATTTAGTCAGTGATGCCCTATGATCTTTGTTACTCTCTCTGTCCCTCCCTGACCCACTCTGCTTATTTTACCCAAAACTCTACTCTGCCCTAGAGCCTTGACATTACTCTTTCCTGAATCCCCCCCTTCCACCCCGCTTCATTAGTTTAAAGCCCTGTCTATTGTGCTAGTTATTCAATTCGCCAGGACACTGGTTCCAACGGTTCAAGTGGAGCCTGATCCAACGGAACAGCTCCCTCTTTCCCCAGTACTGGTGCCAGTGCCCCATGAAGCAAAACCCTTGCCCCCCACACCACTCTGTGAGCCACGCATTGAACCTTCTAATCTGCTTATCCCTATACCAATTGATGCGTGGCCCAGGTAACAATCCAGAGATTATTACCTTTGAGGTTCTGCTTTTTAATTTGGATCCTAACTCCTCAAAATCTCTCCGCAGAACCTCATTCCTATACCTATATCATTGGTTCCTACATGGCCCACGACAACTGGATCCTCCCCCTCCCACTCCCAAGTTTTTCTCCAGCCGCGAGGAGATGTCTTTAACCCTGGCACCGGGCGGGCAACACAACCTTCGGAACTGCCGGTCGTGGATGCAGAGAACAGTACTTATCCCCCTGACTATATTGTCTCCCACTTGAATGGCCTCCTGCACCATGGTGCCATGGTCAGCCTGCTCATCCATCCTGCAGGCCTTTCCCTCATCCATACAGGCAGCAAGAACCTCATACCTGTTGGATATGGACAAATGCCGAGGCTCCTCCAGCACTGCACTTGGGGTCCCCTTACCTGCCTGAGTTGTAGTCACACCCTCCTGTCCTTGATCAGTAACCAGTCGACACCACTATCTAACGTAAGGGGTGTGACTGCCTCTTGGATCAAAGTATCCAGGTAACTCTCCCCCCTCCCTGATGCCCCGCAATGTCTGCACCTCAGACTCCAGCTCAACAACTCTGAGCTGAAGTTCCTCAAGATGCAGGCACTTACTGCAAACGTGATTGTCCGGGATCACAATGCTCTCCACAAACTCCCACATGCTGCAGTTGTGGCACACTACCGGCACTGCTGTACATATATCACCTTGTTCCAGTTAATTACATTTGTATTTAAGTAACATTGTTTACAGTTTAGTTTCTTGACTACTTAATTGATCTAGATTAAGTTACGGACAATGAAATTAAATATCTACCTGTAACACAAAGCACTACAAATAATGTCGGCAAAAAGCAACAACTCCTTCCCTCTCTTCTCCGAATTCTCACTCTTTCCAAATTCCAGAATAAAATACTCTTGTTTAAGTGCACTCCGTTTAATCCTGCTCTGTGCAGTCCGCCAATCTCACTTGTAATTAGAAATGGAAAAGTTAGCCTTTTCTAAATTCCTGTTTTTTAAACATTTCATAGATAAATGAATACAAGTCCCTGATGTGATTTTTAGCTTTGTTTAAATTTGCCGTCTCTTGTATCAAAATGATGTGGCCCGTGACAGGTTATGATTACAACCGTAATCTAACATTTGTCGCAGCATCTCACTGCATGGTCTGGTTTGACTTAATTGAGTTCCACTGTAGAACTGAACAAATCGCGAAGAGTTATAGCTCTCATGTGTACATGAACTAGAGTGGAGCATGCATCTTATTATGTTGACTGTTTATAGTCTACATTGAAAATTTTAGAGGCTAAGAGACCTTGCTTTTACTTTTTGTGCCCATGGTGAGGGATATCACTGTTGGGGAATTAAACATTTTCCACTTGAGGCCTTAAGAGTTGACATCAAACACTTCTGGTTCACGTACTGCGTGCGTAATTGCTAGGTAAAGACAAATTGGGAGCCGTTTTATGATGTGTAATCATACAACAATAATTTGCATTTATATACCACCTTTAGAAAAACTTGGATTTATATAGCGCCTTTCATGACCGCTGTATCAAAGCACTTTACAGCCAATGAAGTGCTTTTGGAATGCAGTCACTGTTGTAATGTGGGAAAAGCGGCAGCCAACTTGCGCACAGCAAGCTCCCACAAACAGCAATGTGATAATGACCAGATAATCTGTTTTTGTTATGTTGATTGAGGGATAAATATTGCCCAGTACACCAGGGATAACTCCCCTACTCTTCTTCGAAACAGTGCTGTGGGACCTTTTACGTTCACCTGAGAGAGCAGACAGGGCCTCGGTTTAACATCTCATCAGAAAGACGGCACCTTCGAAAGTGCAGCACTCCCTCAGCACTGCACTGGAGTGTCAGCCTAGATTTATGTGCTCAAGTTCCTGGAGTGGGACTTGAACCCACAACCTTCTGACTCAGAGGTGAGAGCGCGACCCACTGAGCCACGGCTGACACTTTTTAACGCAGTAAAATGTCCCAAAATGCCTCACAGATGTGCAATCAGACAAAAATTGACACCGAGCCAAAAGCAGGAAACATAAGGACAGGTTACCCAAGAGCTTGGTCAAAGAAATATATTTTAAGCAGCATCTTAAAGGAGGAGGGATAAGTGGAAAGGTTTAGGGAGGGAATTCCAGAGCTTGGAGCCTACACACTGAGGTTTTGGATATTAATGGTGGGGCAAAGGGAGTGGCAGATGCATAAAAAGACAGAATTGGAGGAATGCAGAGTTCTCGGAGGGTTGTAGGGTTGGAGGAGGTTAGAGAGATATGGAGTGGTGAGGCCATGGAGGGCGTTGAACATGAGATTGAGAATTTTAAAATTGAGACCTTGCTGGACCGGATGCCAATGTTCCACTAAATTCATTTTGCATAAGACCCTTGCAGCCAGAAGACTGAGGAGACTTCCAGCCATCCACCTTGGCTAGGTTTGAACTCAGTCAGAGGGCACAAGACAATTCTACTTAGAAAGAGCTCGACACACCGGCTGTGCTGTTTACTTCTGTTGTCGTTTGATTTGCACAGAAGCCGTTGAGGTTGAGATCATGATCCCCCTTTTAAGAGGATACGGATTAGTAGCTGATGGTGAATGGCAATTGGTGGTTATTGGATCCCAAAGTATAACAGGTGATCGCAGTTGTTCATGTCATGTATGTAACCACAATGTAACACCACTGTATTACTGTATACACTCAACCTAGATGCACACCTTGACCACAAGGGGTGAACTTGTGGGAGACACTCCTTGCCTGATCACACAGGTATAAAAAAGGAGGTCCCACGCAGGGTCATCGTCTTTGGAGTCCTGTGAATAAAGAGTTAAGGTCACAGAGTGACCTTGTCCCCAGAATGTGGCTCGTGTGGTTTCATACTGTAGAGTAAGGACTTTACATATAGTAACAGTTGTGAACAAAGCCAATAAATGTGTACATTTGGGAGCATTGAGTGTTAATGTGCTTCATGCACAGCATCATGTAGTAAAGCAGTGAGAGACCTACAATTCTTCACACGATTTTCAGTTTATTTTGCCACAGCAAATCACTGCCCTTAGTTATTTCCTGCACGCAGAACTCAACCACCACAACAGTAATCTGAATTATGGAACATAATAAATGTCCCAAGGTACTTCAAGTCGAGCATCAGAGCGGTGACCAAAGGTATGGTCTCTCCTCGCCGCACAACACTGCCCCTCAGTCATTAAGGTCCAGGGCACAGCCCTGGACAACGTGGAACACTTCCCATAACTCGGGAGCCTCCTATCAACAAGAGCAGGCATTGATGACGGGATCCAACACTGCCTCCAGTGCAGCCTTCGGCCACCTGAGGAAAAGAGTGTTTGAAGACGAGGCCCTCAAAACTGCCACCAAGCTCATGGTCTACAGGGCTGTAGTAATACCCGCCCTCCTGTATGGCTCAGAAACATGGACCACTTACAGTAGACACTTCAGGTTGCTGGAGAAATACCACCAACGATGCCTCCGCAAGATCCTACAAATCCCCTGGGAGGACAGATGCACCAATATTAGCATCCTCGACCAGGCCAACATCTCCATCTTGAAGCACTGACCACACTTGATCAGCTCCGCTGGCCAGGCCAAAGGGTTCGCATGCCAGACACGAGACTCCCAAAGCAAGCGCTCGACTCGGAACTCCTTCACGGCAAATGAACCAAAGGTGGGCAGCGGAAACATTACAAGGACACCCTTAAAGACTTCCTGATAAAGTGCAACATCCCCACTGACATCTGGGAGTCCCTGGCCAAAGACCGCCCTAAGTGGAGGAAGCGCATCCGTGAGGGAACTGAGCACCTTGAGTCTCGTCGCCGAGAGCATGCAGAAATCAAGCACAGGCAGCAGAAAGAGCAAACCAGTCCCACCCACCCTTTCCCTCAACGTCTGTCTGTCCCACCTGTGACAGGGACTGTGGTTCTCGTATTGGACTGTTCAGCCACCTAAGGACTCATGTTAAGAGTGGAAGCAAGTCTTCCTCGATTCCAAGGGACTGCCTATGACGATGGTTGAGGAAGTAGATTTTGAGGATGCTTTTGAAGGTGGGAGAGAGGTTGGAAGATTCAGAGATTGGGAGTGGGAGCTTGAGGCCCAATGGCTGAAGCCAGTGCTTTCACGAGGGAAGAGAGGGAAGGGGAAATGAAAAGAATACCAAGAGTCTGTGGTACGTGGAGCTGCAGAAGTTCACCCGGGTAGACTGACACGAGGCAGTGGAGAGATTTGTGATCAAAGACCAGAACATTGAATTCAATCTATTGGGAAACAATGGATTGGAGATCGTCAAAGACATAAATGACAGGAGATACTGGATAGGATTCAAGGGACCGAGGTTTAGATAGGTTGTATTTTATGTATGACTGGGCGTCGGAGGCTGGTGACGACTGCATTGCAAAAGTCGAGGCTGGAAGTGAGGCAAACGTGGATGAGTTGGACTTTAGTGACAGGCTTGGTGATGGATAGAATATGGGGCTGAACGCTCAGCTCATTGTCAGGGGATAGAAATGAGCCAGAGATGTTCACATCAATCTTGCTAGTAAGTTGGAAAGTGTTCTGGCTCATGCTAGACTTGCTGTTAGTGAAGCAATCAGATCCCACAGCAGCAACAGAGAGGCAGAGCAGTGTATTAATGGAGGATGACCTCCATGAATAAGAATGATGTTGCTGAGGGGTAGAATGTGTATGAGGAATAGGAGGAGGCTCAGGGTGAAACCTTCGGGTAGTCCTGGAGTCACCATGTGGAACTGGGGGAACCATTTTAGCACATTTAACACTGGGGTACAGTACTGGTGAGTACAGGTCTGTCACTGTATAACACTGGGGTACACTACTGGTGGGTACAGGTCTGTCACTGTATAACACTGGGGTACAGTACTGGTGGGTACAGGCCTGTCACTGTATAACACTGGGGTACAGTACTGGTAGGTACAGGTCTGTCACTGTATAACACTGGGGTACAGTACTGGTGGGTACAGGTCTGTCACTGTATAACACTGGGGTACAGTACTGGTGGGTACAGGTGTGTCACTGTATAACACTGGGGGGTACAGTACTGATGGTTACAGGTCTGTCACTGTTTAACACTGGTGTACAGTACTGGTGGGTACAGGCCTGTCACTGTATAACACTGGGGTACAGTACTGGTGAGTATAGGTCTGTCACTGTATAACACTGGGGTAAAGTACTGGTGGGTACAGGTCTGTCACTGTATAACAGTGGGTACAGTACTTGTGGGTACAGATCTGTCACTGTATAACACTGGGGTACAGTACTGGTGGGTACAGGTCTGTCACTGTACAACTAGTTCCAGTGCCTGTGGTGTGATGAAAGCAAATAAATAAAGACTTGCATTTCTATCGTGCCTTTCATGACCTCCGGTCATCCCAAGCACTTTACAGCACTGTAGTCACTGTTGTAATGTGGGAAACGCATCAGCCTCTTTGCGCACTGTAAGCTCCCACACACAGCAATATGATAATGACCAGTTAATCTGTTTTTAATGATGGTGATTGAGGGACAAATGTTGGCCAGGACAGCAGGGACAACTTCCCTGCTCCTCTTCAAAATAGTGCTATGGCATCTTTTATGTCCACCTGAGAGAGCAAAAGGGGCATCAGTTTAACATCTCGTCTAAAGGACGGCACCTCCGACAGTGCAGCACCTCCCTCAGCACTGCACTGGAGCGTCAGCCTAGATTTATGTGCTCAAGTTCCTGGAGTGGGACTTGAACCCACAACCTTCTGCCTCAGAGGCAAGTGTGCTACCCACTGAGCCACAGCTGATATCCTGTACATCATCATCATCATAAACGGTCCCTCGAACAAGGATGACTTGCTTCCACAAGAGTTCACAGATGTTTCAATGAAGGACCCGATGTTCCAGTCCTGAACTCCAGTTGAGGGGGTGGAAGATGCCTGTGCGTGGATTTTTTTAACATCAGCCACCACACGGGCTTGATAGAGCTCGGCCTTTATCCAATGGCAAGGGTTAACCAGGAAGGAGGGAAAAATAAGCAATCCATCACTCAGCAATATCAATATGTTGATGTAGGTTATTTGAAGGGAGAATGTTAATAAAAACCTAAGTAGGAAAATCAACGTTCCAAATCTAGTATGGAAATACCTGCCTTCCAAGCTTTGAAGAATTGTGCAGGAGAATAAGTACACTGCTAATAATTCACCGCTAATTGTGCCTCAGGAAGTGAATGTAGGGTGATCTGACACTGAACAGCTCACCGTCTGTCACAGAGGGTTTCATTCTCCCTCGTTGAACTACAATTGAACTTGGATGACACAGATGAAAAGACCATTGATGAATAATATTCACAACTGGCTTCCCCTGATTCCTGGTGAAGAACGTGAGAGGCCTTCAGTAGTCTTACATTGTGACAACTACTGGCATTCCGCAATGAAATCGGAGTTAGGAGAAGAGTCGTGTTCACTGAACCCCACCATCACTAATGAGATTAACTGCACTATTCAAAAGAGGATATTTCATCCAAACAAACTCTGAACAAACATTATCTTTGACATTTAGCATTTTAATAGAAAGTTGACAGTAAAACCAGGAATAGCATGAAGATTAATCAGGCCAGAAAGATAAACGAATGCCATCAGAGTTCGGTGATCTTCCCATTGACTATTATACAGATATTTCAGCATATTCTCCTGGCCTTAATCGTGTTAATATAGTATTAATCCTGTTAAGAAGATTGAAGCAAAGGGCTGATGATCCATCCAACCTGCCAGTCTGTTGATAGTCCTGGCATTTCAAAGCATGCATTCTAATAAACCCATCTAAAGGCTTTTGCTTTCATCACTAACTTGCCTCGAGAATGCTATCATTGTGATTGTGACTCAGATTATGGTAATTTGAGCACACAGTCACATCATCATGTTGCCAACGTAAGGGGAAATGCACAGTTTACTCTGTATCTGCCACAATGGAAAGTCGCATTGCTCCATTTCAAGGGCAAGGTGTCTGGGGTAACCAAAGTATCAGAGCTAGAATCCCATTGATAGTCTGCCTTTCATTTGGACGACTTGAGTTACCTCTGATTCAAATGTCTGTTCCATGGTCACCCTTTCAATATTATTTAATTCAACTATTTTCCCCTTCTCCCCATTCCCTCAAAAGCACTGACTCCTACTGGGCATTACTATAGCTTGGGGAATGTCTGGAATCACTGCAGGGCTTACAGGAGGCTGACAATCTCCTGGACCATATGTTGCAGGAGGTAGTCACCCCACAGCCAGAGAGGGCACAGGACAGTAAGTGGGTGGCCATCCGACAATGGTAGGAAGAGACAGGCAGTGCAGTGGGATACTCCGTGAGTGTAGCGCTCACTATACGGTTTTCAATATTGAAAGAGTGCAGTCTGGAGGATGACACAATGGGGCAAGGGACTGCACAGGGTGTACAGCAACCTGTAGGAATACAGTGAGGTTTTCTTTGTATTCGTTGTGGGCCTCGCTGGCAAGGCCGGCATTTATTGCCCATCCCTAATTGCCCTTGAGAAGGTGGGGGTGAGCCGTCGCCTTGAACCGCTGCAGTACATGTGGTGAAGGTACAAGGTACTCCCACAGTGTGGTTAGAGAGGGAGTTCCAGGATTTTGATCCAGGTTATAGGAGATTCATCATGATCATAGGTGCTCCCTCGTGTCGAAGATGACTTGCATCCACGCCAAAAAAGGGTGAGTTCACGGATGTTTCAATGGAGGACCTGATATTCCAGGTCCCGGACTTCATGTTGAAGGGTGGAAGATTCCTGTGCGTGGATTGTTTTAACGTGTGGTGGCCGTTGCACACCAGCCACCACACGGGCTTGGGTGGCAGGCGGGTGTTTCTGCAACCACCAACATGAGACCCGCATGGCGTTTTGCCTCCCTGGTGGGTAAAGAAGGTCACTGAGAGGGTGCAGAACAACTTCCTGTTGGAGCGGATTCGGGAGCGCCACTCGGGCGTGTTCGCGGCTGCTCCGCGAGGCGCTGACATGTTTCAACGCCCCTCCCCTTCCGTTAAAGGCGAGGGGCCGCTGTGCACTCGGCACGGCCTGGCGCTGACAGCACTCACGGGGCACTGGGCAATCTTTGCCGCAGGGCGGACAGGGGTTGCCACTCATGGCGATGATATCATCGGCGGTTGTACGGCAGCCCGGGGTGCTACTGGCGGGGCGCGGCGTTACCGTATCAGTGCCTCCGCTAACTCCTCCGCAATTTTGCGGGAGCCGGTAGCCCCCCAATCCGGGCAAAAATAGATTAGTGCCCCGTTAGTGCGGCCCGGAGGCACTCACAGGAGGCTCCATACAGGGCTGTTCCGGCACCACAATATCAGATTAGATTAGTGGGTAACATAAAAGGGAACCCCATAGCCTTTTATAAACATACAGAAGGAGGCTTTCGCCGTCATTTTCAGTGGTTTTCTCGGCGGTACAGCTGTTTTTGGGGGAGAAACCGCCCGGCGAAAGTTTGCCCCTTACTTTGTGAATGGTATCGCCCAAATCTCGAAATGCCCGCCGGGACCAAGCCGCCGACGTACATCGCCGAGAAAATCGCCGGGCCGTAAGTTTGGCCTCAACGGAACCCGTCCCGTTTGCCGAGGGAACCGCCCTGTGAAAGCTGCCTAAACAGGGCGGGAGGTGGGTACCCTGCAAAGGAAGGTAACTTAAAGGTTCTTTATTTATTTTTAAATTGTAAAACACGATTAGGTGTAAAACTATCTTGGGAATGTTTTTTAACTTTTTTTTTGGTGAAATTTTTTTTGTTAAGTTTCCCCCCTCCCTAGGCCCAACCGCAGCCTCGGATTACATTTTTAAAAACATTTTAAGAACCGCTCGTTTCACCGAGTTTCGCCTTTAACCGTCGAGAATCCTGGTGCAAGATCCATTTTCTTACCTTAATTATGGAAATTCTCGCCAGCATTAGTTGCAAAATGTTAGCGGTTTTTCTGGGCGGCAATAGGTGTTGAGGGGCTCTCGGGAAAGTCTAGCCCTATATAAAGAGGTTAGTCAAAGGAAAGGTGGGAACAATTACTGACCAGTAAGGAGAAGATCTTGTGGAGGCAGAGGACATGGCTGAGGTTGTAAATAAATACCTTGCATCTGCCTTCACTAGAGAAGAAGATGCTGCCAATGTAACAGTAGAGGAGGAGGTAGTCGTTGATATTGGATAGGTTTCAAAGAGCCAGCACAGGCATGATGGGCCGAATGGATGCCTTCTGTTTTGTATCATTCTATGATTATCATATTATGTCAAATTCTGTTCATTATCATATTATTACACAAAGCTTGCTATTTTATTAAAACCTGCTCATTATCATACTATATTGTAACCTGTAGGCTGCGATTAGGTATCAAAACCTCATTATGAATTACAACCTGCTCATTTTCGTGTAACACTGTGTCATAACCTGCTTAGTTTCTTGCGGTGAATAAAGTCTCCGCACCTCCATCTCATTATCATGCATTTATGTCCTATGCTCATTTCTGTATCATTGCATACCAAATTCTTCTGCTCATATTGCGATTTACCATAATCTGCTACGAGTTATCTTTGCAGATCAAGAGCAGTTTATTTCTGCAGCATCGCCGATCAGGACTTGTCCTTATCTGCTGACAAGTGTACAGCTGCAGCAAGGGAGATTAGAGCTTGGAAGCTGAGGAGTTAGAAATGTAATGATAATAACAATTGTCATGTCACCATTGGCTCGGATTGATTATTTGTGTTTTATGTGCCAATTAATGATGCCTTAGACAAGCGAGTCTCATCGCCGAGAGCATGCAGAAATCAAGCATAGGCAACGGAAAAAGCGTGCAGCAAACCAATCCCACCCACCCCTTCCCTCAACAACTATCTGTCCCACCTATGACAGGGACTGTGGTTCTCGTGTTGGACTATACAGCCACCTAAGGACTCATTTTTAGAGTGGAAGCAAGTCTTCCTCGATTCCGAGGGACTGCCTATGATGGTGTGACAAGCTGATTAATTGTTCTGGTCTTGCTGACCAATGCCAGGTTTTATGTGGCTGACAGGATGTTGAGGAATGTATTAGAATGTGGAAAAATAGGACCACTTGGTTCATTTTCTTTTTTAGCATTATATCGCCAAGTATTGTAATTAGCTTACTAGTGTACTGATATATAAATGCAAGTCTTTCTTTCTGAACGCCTTTCACAACCCCACGATGTTCCCAAAGGGAAGCTACAACCAATTAAGTACTTTTTTAAAGTGTTGTCACAAGTCCCACAAACATAAATGTGATAACGACCAGATAATCTGTGGGGTTTTTTTAGCGATGTTGGTTGAGGGAGAAATATTGGCCAGGACACTGGGAGAACTCTCCTGTTTTTCTTTGAATAGTGCCACGCGATCTTTTATGTCCACTTGAGACGATAGAAGGGGCCTCGGTTTAACGTGTCATCCGAAAGACGGCAGCTCCAATGGTGCAGTGCTCCCTCCATCATAATTGATTCAAAGCTGTAAGAGAAATTTGGCATTAGAAGTACCAGCGGGACAAGGGTTAAAGTGCTGGTTCCTGCACCGACCCATAAGGAGGTAAAAGGCCTCTCTTCGGCCTTGTACCAAGGCTCCAGAAGTTATCAATTCAATAATATTCCGACAGGATACAATGTGAGAACCTAAACAGACATTGATAAGACCTTGCAAAGAGGCTCAAGGCAGATTGACGGGCACCAGGGAGAATCAACAAATTCTGACCTAATGAAGTCATTCTAGTCATGGCCTAAGATGGTCACGAGGGTCTTGGCCTGTCAATCCAAAGTAGCACTAATAAGGTAGTCCAATTAGAGAAGTAGCACTGATAAGGTAGTCCAATTAGAGACCATGGGAGGTCTTACCAGGGAACGAAGGGGTTTTTGAAATGTATAAAAGTTGTATGATTGTGCTGTTCGGGGAGCATCTCCACTCACAGGCGGCTGTGATGAGAGATGTTCCCTGACGTTCGCAATAAAAGATCGTTATACCTTGCCATTCGTCTCTGCTAACTCCGGGCTGTTACGCGGGATGGGGCAAGCATCGACCCTCTATATCAAGGGGCCCGCTCGTGGGAGTAGAAGCCTTCCCATTTTCCCCTTACATTTGGCGCTGCGAGCAGGGTACAGACTTCCCAAATGGAACAATGACCCAGCTGTTGGGGTGAGTATGTTTTAATTTACCATCTTCAAGTTAGAGCTGTGGCATTGTAAACCGCAAGGGAAGGACATCTGTACTAAGAACCATTTGTAGCAGGTCCAGGAGGGACGGAGACGGAGGACAGGGACGATCTAGGGGTAGAAGGGGGTCAAAAGGTGCATCCTAAAATGCGCGCGTGGAGGTAGCACGGCAGTGCGAGGGTATGACACAAGGGAAGATATAGAGGAAGGTCTATTGACCCGAAGCGATACGAGCGCACGGTGCAGTGACGAGACATATTGACCCAAAGCGTGGCAGTACGAGTGTACAGCGCCAAGGGAAGACATATAGATATAAATAATGTCCAGCATACCTAACACGAATTAAAGGGAGTGCCCAAGATAGCCCCGAAGAAGATGGGTAACACGGCTAGTAAAAAGGTGAATAAAACCAATCATTAATTGTAACTTGCGTAACTATGTAATGCCATAAAAAAGCTGATAGTGACTATCTTAAGTGACATAGGGATCCAAAAATACAGCCGGCCAAACAATTAATAAGCTTTGTTGAATGAAGAGAGACTTTTGTGAATGTCTGTCGTTGAGTGAGAGTCCTTGTGTGATTTTTTGATTGCGGAATGAATTTTTCATGTTTCTGAAAGCCTGTTTGGAACAATGGGGGAGTTGTCTGTTTGTTTTAGCTCCACCCACTTTTTCAGACATTGTGAACGTTTTTTTAACCTTTGTAGTGTTGTCCTGTGTGTGGGACGTTTTAAGACATTTTAAGTTAGAAACGCAGATGTGGATTTATTCAGATGATAAGTTCCGGAGCTAGGAAATGCACAAAGGATAGGTTTGTTGAGCAAAAGATAAAAATACATGGTCCCGGTGGTTTTAAAAAAAAATAATTTATTTGACACGCTCACTTACTTGTTGACAGAAAACACGCAATCATTGATTACATTGGGTTGAAAGACAGAAATTTAGTCTAGGAATGAGATAAAGAATGCCTTTTAAAAAAGCCTGCGAGGGTCTCTCGAGGCTGCAGGCTAGGGAAGTACGCTCCCATTTTCCTTTGTGTAAAACCTTGACATGAAAGCTTCTAGCTCAGTAAAAATTGTAACGGCCTTGAAACTGGAACATTTGAGATAACGAAAAGCAGCCCTCAAAGCCTATATGCTAGACTCCGTTCTAGTTATGGAGAAAATAAAAAAGATAAAGACGCAACTTTGAAAGTAAACAAATTGAACAAATTTGAAAGGAAAAGTGTCTTCGATTGTCTGATGATTTTAAATTAACAAATTTATGGAGACATGAGCCCTCCGTGTAAAATACAAAACCTAATTTGAAGAAAGGAGATCTGAAAAAAAAAGATGTAACGTACTGAATAGGTGCTGGAAAAAAAGGGGTGTTTGCGATGGAAAAAGACATAACTTACTAAATACTAGTTGATATCGGCTGTGAAAAGGATATTGGCTTAATTGAAAAAAAATAATTTGAAGAGGTAAAAGGCACTCTCCATTGATAATGATTTTAAGTTACGAGAAAGTTTCACTGCAGTTTGAAAGATTTCTAAAATGGACGTTGTTTATCAAGAAAAGTCCCGAACAGTCTAAACAAGCAGGAGGGTTTTAAAATAACGAGGAGAAAAAATCTAAGCTGTGCGAACTCAGCACAGAAAGGAAAAAAACTGGGAATTAGAGAATTTTGTGCTGAGAGAAATAAAACACAAGATTTGCCCAGTGAACGGGACCGTTAAAAAAAAACGAAATGTTGGAATGCATACAGCTTGTGTGAAAATTGGATTTCAGTAAACAAAATAGCTATTAAAAAATTTTTTTTGGCAAGTACTTGAATTAGAAGTTAAGAAAAAATTGGAGTTTAATCTAAAATGCCGTCTTTCCTGAGAGAAGACTTTTATTATGATGGCTTTACTAATGATTTCTGCTGTTTTAACGGATTCCTAATTTCTAAGCAAGTTTTGAAGGCACAAAGACTTTAAAAAAAAATTTCGGATGATTACGCGAAGTCACGTAATGACATCAGGCTTTCTTACAAACCTGTAAAGGAATTAACCCTTTCCATTGACAGATGTTTTATACTGGACATTATTAATTTGGATTTCTTAATAGAATAAAAAAGACTCACCTGACAGATAGAGGAAATGGTGCGATAGTCAGAATAAAAATAAAAACAGAACTAGCCTATGTAATAATACTTGCCTGATACAAATAAAAAAAAGATACTCAAACAAAACAAATTCAAGAGTTAAGATAAATAAGCTGGAAGAGATTTTTTTTTAAACGGGAACAGACGGATAGTGCAGTGCGCAGCCATAGCACCATCACCTACGGCAATAGAGCCAATGTACCCCACGGTGGGTAAGTGTAGTCCACAAACCCAACCTAACCTTACCTCCGATTTCACAGAGTGACCTTGACATGCATGGATAAAGGATGAGTAGACCAGAACCTAACACCTGGTGACGACCAGGCTATCTGTTTAAAATTTGCAGATAAAACACTCACCGAGATGGGACCGCAGCGGCTACTTCGACTCTGGAGACTCAGGATACTGGGGACCTTAAGGCCCACGCAAGCACTGGATAATACAGATGGACTACGAGAGATATAGCACATGCAGGAAAGACACAACTACATGAACTAGCTTTGTTTAATTTAACTGTTGAAATATGCATCCCAGCAGCCAAGGACTGGAGCAAGGACAGAACTTATTTTAACGCTATGTATAATGTATTAAGTAAGGTTGTAATGCAGCAGGCTGCCGATGCCATGGGCGCCAGTAGATTCCGAGGACAGGAGCAAGTTCATAGGACCAAAAGGGGAAGGGCGCAGAAATCCAACTGGATGGAATTTCAGTTCTAGAAGCACATGTCTGGGCGGACGAAGCTGCAAACAAGCAGCCAAACCCACCCAGCAAGAGACAGAAGGGTGGGAACAGAACGGAGCAAAAAGGAGGTGGGTGGAGTGTGGCGGAAAGATGACAATGTAGTGGACCCGAAATAAAGGTCCGGCTGGGACACCAAACATGCCCAAAGGGACCCTGGGAAGCCCTACCGCTGCCCTGACAACCACCCTGGGGACAACAACTCTTCCCAGCACAGCCACGCAAGTCCCCTCATAAGCCCGTCCATAAAGACTGGAGCCAAAGGGGCCTAGTAATGAAAGAACCTAAAGAAAGGATATAATTTGGGGTGCGTCAGCGACTACTTAACCTAAACCTAATGGATATCATTCTTCCTAGTTTCTGTGGGAATGAAACTATAAGTCTATACCAGAACCTGACACAACGGATCCTCAAAGGCCTGGAATCCACTACCCTGAGATTTAATGTCAGAAAGGGAATAGGATAAGGTTGAACAAAAAGGGGAATAATGGAAACACTAGGCACGAGTTATGCGGCAGGGGTTACGACGATGAATTCCATACACCTGTATGCAATAGATGACGGGTTAACAACTTAACTTAAATCTTGAGGGGTGTACTGGGGAGGGACATGGATAACCAAGCCCTACAAGCGTGGTTGGGAGATGGCGCGGAAGGTGAACTGTTACAGGTGGCCCATACATTACAGAAACATGCCAAGACAAAAATTTGATCCACGCAATGGGGAACGACATAAGTAAAGGATTACAAGCTGAGATAGTTTGCTCTAGGTATGAGGCCTGGATATTAAGTGAAGTACAACATAACTTGGAGCAACTCCAGAATGGGGACATACCAGATTGGATCACGAACAGCATACGTAAAAATTCAGATGTATTACTGGCCGGGCGAATATGATCGGATTTATGTTGTCCATACCACAGTATGATGTAACAAAGGGAGACCCCTTATATCAGATCGATAATATCGGTGAAGTAAGAAACCAAACTCGGTTGCGTTACCATCAGCCTGCCAGACAGGTGATAAAAATTAAATTAGTACGAAAGGCATTGACATAACTGATTGCTGTAAAAAAATCAAGTGATTTTATGTCGAGGTACGCCACGAATGACGAATGATGATTGCAGATTCCACCAAACAAACGGATGTATGCTGAGTATCACTCCTCTCGAATACGATTCCGAAACAATCGCTGCTCCACAAGGGAATGGAGATTTGGTGCATGAGCACAGGAGCAGCCAACCCGATGATTAAGACCAGGGGAGGAGTCACCCCCTGTGTCATCACCAATGCTAACTTCTGTTTCAGGCCCATGGGAAAAATAGACATAAATGGATACCACATACATCCCGAGACAACGGAATCATCCACGGAACGGTCACAGATACCCTCCGAGAAGGGTACAAGGAGGCAGTATGGGAACCGCAAGAAAAACAGATACCCGAATTAAGGGAGGAACGGTTGGTGCAATATTCAGCTGATGGAAGAAATAGACAAACCTACAAAGAGACCCTAATGAGATGCTGGCTGATCAGCCCTAGTACTCAAAGCTGTGGGACATTGGACTTAATATTCCTATGGATAAGAATTATATCACATGCACTTGTAGGAATACGAGGCCTAGTCCTGATGGTACTGGTCGGGCTAACCTGTGCACGAATTAAACAGGCCAAACGATACGTCAGGTCACGCACTATGATTAAGGCCATAAGGGATGAAAATTTAAGCAGTCCTACAGGAAGGACTTACCTTATATAACTCTGCGGGAAAGGTCTCAGGAGCTCCCGAAGCTTGGGAGATGGCCACCCAGGTGAACGGACCTATCTGGAACTTGCCTACAGGGAGATAGTTATCTGGAAATATGGCCAGCTTGGGATATAGCCAAGGGCCAAAAGGGGGGAATTGTAAGAGAAATTTGGCATTAAGAGTACCAGCGGGACAAGGGTTAAAGTGCTGGTTCCTGCACCGACCCATAAGGAGGTAAAAGGCCTCTCTTCGGCCTTGTACCAAGGCTCCAGAAGTTATCAATTCAATAATATTCCGACAGGATACAATGTGAGAACCTAAACAACCTAAACAGACATTGATAAGACCTTGCGAAGAGGCTCGAGGCGGACTCACGGGCACCAAGGAGAATCAACAAATTCTGACCTAATGAAGTCATTCTAGTCACGGCCTAAAGTGGTCACGAGAGTCTTGGCCTGTCAATCCAAAGTAGCACTAATAAGGTAATCCAATTAGAGAAGTAGCACTGATAAGGTAGTCCAATTAGAGATCTAGGGCATTCTTACCAGGGAATGGAGGGGTTTTTGAAATGTATAAAAGTTGTATGATTGTGCTGTTCAGGGAGCATCTCCACTCACAGGCGGCTGTGATGAGAGGTGTTCCCGGACGTTCATAATAAAAGATCGTTATACCTTGCCATTCATCTCTATCTGCTAACTCCAGGGGCTGTTACGCGGGTTGGGGCGAGCGTCGACCCTCTATATCAGGGGGCTCGCTCGTGGGAGGAGAAGTCTTCCCATTTTTCCCTTACTATAGCCATTTATAAAGTCTTCATGGGCCTCTGACCAACAATTTGGACTGGGCAACCTGGCCAATTGCTGCTCCTGAATCCCAGTGAC
The DNA here is from genome assembly GCF_044704955.1 of Pristiophorus japonicus. Lineage (NCBI taxonomy): Eukaryota > Metazoa > Chordata > Chondrichthyes > Pristiophoridae > Pristiophorus > Pristiophorus japonicus. The sequence goes on along the minus strand of NC_091991.1, from coordinate 89,919,996 downwards.
CTAAGGCTAATTGTAGCAATTCTCTGTCTACAATGGCTGAGATCAACTAACTCAGCACACACCAACGATCCAATTTGGGATTTCCCTGGTTTGTGTATCTCCGCATTGCATCAAGTCAGTACTTTCCCAGCCATGCCACATGAGGCAGATTCCTCTCCTTATTTATTTGATTCCTTTTATCTTTGTTCAAAAACTCTTTTGTTTCTTATTAATTAGGAAAATGGAAAGCTGTGACCACTTAATTTCTGCTGTGGTTGTTTGGCTTGATGTGATATATAAAAAAAAAATTAAAATCTCAACGGTTGAGATAAAGATTTCATCAAGGCATAGGATGAAGTTCCCAATGACCCCACTGGTTAAGCTAGTGAGCAGTTCAGGCATCAAGATCAGGAAGTTCCCAATCTGAATCCCTGTCTGTGGTGAGTCAGCTGACCCAACCTGGGCAGGCCAGGGAGCACTGCAATTGACCTCAGCACCCCTAGATTCCAGGGGCAAGGGTGGGGGTGGTGCGGGGCAATCATCCAGTGCACCTGCTGTAAAGTGGGCATGTATGTGTGTCAACCAATGATAGAATGGCACCTGTCTGTGGTCAAATTGGTTGTTGAAACTAGTCATTCTTTTCATTCGTTCCGGGATGTGGGCGTCGCTGGCATTTATTGCCCATCCCTAATTGCCCCTTGAGAAGATGGTGGTGAGCCGCCTTCTTGAACTGCTGCAGTCCGTGTGGTGAAGGTGCTCCCACAGTGCTGTTAGGGAGGGAGTTCCAGGATTTTGACCCAACGACGATGAAGGAATGGCGATATATTTCCAAGTCAGCATGATGTGTGACTTGGAGAGGGACCTGGAGGTGGTGGTGTTTCCATGCATCTGCTGCCCTTGTCCTTCTAGGTGGCAGAGGTCGCCGGTTTGGGAGGTACTGCCGAAGAAGCCTTGGCGAGTTGCTGCAGTGCATCTTGTAGATGGTACACACTGCAGCCACGGTGCGCCGCTGGAGGAGGGAGTGAATGTTGAAGGTGGTGGATGGGGAGCCGATCAAGTGGGCTGCTTTGTCCTCGAGGATGTCGAGCTTCTTGAGTGTTGCTGGAGCTGCACTCATCCAAGCAAGAGACGTGTATTCATCACACTCCTGACTTGTGCCTTGTAGAGTCAGGAGGAGGTTGTCTACACTCACGCGTCGTGGGTGGGAAACTGGCAGTGGTGGAAGCTAACCCCATCAAGCAGTTAATACTTTCAGGCGAGAGAGAGAGACAAGAAAGGGAGTGGAGAAAACCAAGCGGTGGAGGGGATTGAAAAGCAACCATGGACACATCGCGCAGTGGCGGATATATAAATGGAACTAATTACGTCACAAGCACAGACATTACTATAATTTAATTTAATTATTTCTTGACACTGTGCTTATAGAGAAAATGTTTGTGCAATCAGAATGTTTAAAGTATCTCTGCTTCATTGCAGGTCATGAAGAATCCAACGATCCATGCAGTTTTTAAAAAATAAATATGTTCCTTGAGGAAACGAAAAATGGAAGATTTATTTTGCCAAATTATGAGTAAGTTGGTGAATGATGCTCATTTACATACTCATTTATATACCGATTTACATACTGATTAAACACCCACAGTATTACCAGTTGCCCCTAATAGGTAACGGTATCACACCGTGTTGTACTGAGCCAAGTCTCAGGTTCTATCCCTGATAGGTGGTGGCTCAGCCAATTGCAGCCAGGGTAGCAGGTGAGGCACTGTGGTTGGACTTGTTTGATTGGAGCATGTAATGTAGGCGGTCACTCCCAGTGCAGTGCTGAAGGAGTGCTGCACTGTCTGAGGTGGCGTCTTTCAGATCAGACATTAAACCAAGGCTCCATCTCCCTCTCAAGTGGACCAAAAAAATTTCCATGACACTATTGGAAGAAGAGCAGGGTAATTCCCCTGGTGCCCTGGCCAACAGTTATCCCTCAACCAACAACACTAAAGCAGATTATCTGGTCATTTATTTCATTGTTGTTTGTGGGAGCTTGCTGTGCCCAAATTGGCTGCCGCATTTCCCACATTACAACAGTGACTACACTTCAAAAGTACTTAATAATCTGTAAAGTGTTTTGGGATGTCCTGAGTTAGTGAAAGGCATTATATAAATACCAGTTCATTCTTTTTGTTTCTTTCCCCATGTTCCTGAGCTATTTGGGAAGAAAGTCAGACATAGTTGCAGCTGGAAAATGTGCAAATGTGGACATTGAGTGAGAATAGAACAGCCTCACTTCATAAGTAAAGAGGCGTCTGACACTTGTTCAGGCTTGCACACTTGATGAAAGGCCACGGGTGAAATAGTGGCGGACTGGTAGTATCTGTGAAACATTGGAGTAGAAATTCCGATGTCCCGGGCCCATACAGAATGTGTACGGATCCGGGAAAGCATTGGAAAAGACGGTTTTCAGTGCACAATGCGCATGCGCTGAAAACCGGCTTTTCCGATCTGTCAAGCTGGGGCCTGACAGATCGTAGCCAGATCGGGGAGCGAGGACATTTGTACGGGCAAGATTGTGGGATTTACCCATACCTTGCCCGGCAAATGTCCTCAAAACTCTTGAGCCTGAAAAAGCTGGCGCATAGCCTACTGTTACAGGCGCAAGTGTTTTAAAACACACAAACAAATTAAAATTAAATTAAATAAACACATTTTATTGTTAAAAACTTTGCCCACTAAGGTAAGTTTATATTTAACCCAAATTACAAAACTTAAAAAACATCGAAAATATATTGTTTTATTCTGAGGCATTTATTAACTTTAATTTCAATTAATTTTAATGATGTGAGGTCTGTTTTTTATTTTTTATTAGTGTATGTTTTTTCCCCATTAATAGCACTGAGAACTCATAGATACGTGAGTCTAAGTGCTATTAATGGAAACCTGTGAATTACTTACCTGATTGGCTGAGCAGTCAGACGTGGCTGCACCTTCTGCGTGGGACCCCTCCGGACGGGAGCGTGCTTTGCAGCGCGGGAAGAGAAGGTCTCCCCATCGGAAATCAGGGCGCCTCCTAGACCACCAGGTAAATTCGTAAAAAATCTCCAGCGAGGAAGCAATTGCCCGCGGGGAGACCCCCAGAGGAATTTCTGCCCCGTTATGTCAGCAATAGTGGGGGCCATCGGAAGGGGTGGACAGAGAAGAGCAGCTGATAAACAAACATCTGTGAAATGTAAAAGATTATGAGGGGGCTTGACAAGGTGGATGCAGAGTGGATGTTTCCACTGATGGGGGAGAATAGAACTAGAGGGCAAAATCTTAGAATAAGTGGCCGCCCATTTAAAACTGAGATGAGAACAAATTTCTTCTCTCAGAGGGTTGTAAATCTGTGGAATTTGCTGCCTCAGAGAGCTGTGGAAGCTGGGACATTGAATAAATTTAAGACACAAATAGACAGTTTCTTAACCGATAAGGGCATAAAGGATCATGGGGAGCAGGCAGGGAAGTAGACCTGAGTCCATGATCGGATCAGCCACGATCGTATTAAATGGTGGAGCAGGCTCGAGGGGCTGTATGGCCTACTCCTGTTTCTTAAGTTCTTATGTTCTTATGAAACAGAAAGCCAGTAATAGTGGGGGCCATCGGAAGGGGTGGGCAGAGAGGAGGGGCTGATAAACAATGAGCCGTGTTGTCCAGATGACAGTTTACAGGTAGTCTGGAGCGGCCTGACCTGCAACGCTCCAGCATCATTCATTGTGTGTGCACTCACATCTCTTACCCAGCTGGTTCTCCCAATTCCTGCTTCTTTATTGTTGGATAAACAGATGTGTGTAAATTACTAGAAACATTAATTAAAACTTTTTGTGGCCCACAGGCCTCTATGGTTCGTTTCTGAGAGATAATAGTCTGTATCGATAAGCAATGCTATCCACAAAATTGTGCTTCCATGTGCTGGAGCTGACTGAAGAAGAAAAGGTAAGATGGCAATAATTTACATGCATTTTCATATTGTGAGTGAGACATGCATCATATCCACCTGGTCTTGTTCCGACATTATATTAATCTGAATCTCTCTTCCCCACATCATTTGAACTTTCCTGCTCAAATCCCAGTGTGCTGTGCACGTTGATTGAACCCTTTAAAGTGATGATTTCGCCTACCAGCGATCATAGAATCATAGAATGGTTACAGCATGGACGGAGGCCATTCGGCCCGTTGAGCCCCTGCTGGCTCTCTGCAAGAGCACCTCAGCTAGTCCCACTCCCCCGCCCTTTCCCGGTAGGCCTGAATTTCCTTTCAGATACTTATCCAACTCCCTTTTGAAAGCAGTGATTGAGTCTGCCTCCACCACCTTTTGAGGCAGTGTATTCCAGATCCTCACCACTTGCTGTGTAAAAAAGTTTTTTCTTATGCCGCCTTTGGTCCTTTTGCCAATCACCTTAAATCTCTGTCCTATGATTCTCGACACTTCTGCCAATGGGAACAGTTTCTCTCTATTTACTCTGTCCAGACGCCTCATGATTATATAAGAACATAAGAAATAGGAACAGGAGTAGGCCATACGGCCCCTCGAGCCTGCTCCGCCATTCAATAAGATCATGGCTGATCTGATCATGAACTCAGCTCCACTTCCCGCCCGCTCTCCATAACCCCTTATCCCCTTATCGTTTGAGAAACGTTCTATTTCTGTCTTAAATTTAATCAATGTCCCGGCTTCCACAGCTCTCTGAGGCAGCGAATTCCACAGATTTACAAGCCTCTGAGAGAAGAAATTTCTCCTCATCTCTGTTTTAAATGGGCGGCCCCTTATTCTAAGATCGTGCCCTCTCGTTCTAGTCTCCCCCATCAGTGGGAACATCCTCTCTGCATCCACCTTGTCAAGCCCCCTCATAATCTTATATGTTTCGATAAGATCACCTCATTCTTCTGAATTCCAATGAGTAGAGGCCCAACCTACTCAACCTTTCCTCATAAATCAAACCCCCTATCCCCAGAATCAACCTCGTGAACCTTCTCTGAACTGCCTCCAAAGCAAGTATATCCTTTCGTAAATATGGAAACCAAAACTGCACGCAGTATTTCAGGTGTGGCCTCACCAATAGCTTGTATAGCTGTAGCAAGACTTCCCTGCTTTTATATTCCATCCTCTTTGCAATAAAGGCCAAGATTCTATTGGCCTTCCTGATCACTTGCTGTACCTGCATACTATCCTTTTGTGTTTCATGCACAAATACCCCCAGGTTCCACTGTACTGCGGCACTTTGCAATCTTTCTCCATTTAAATAATAACTTGCTCTTTGATTTTTTTCTGCCAAAGTGCATGACCTCACACTTTCCAACATTATACTCCATCTGCCAAATTTTTGCCCACTCACTTAGCCTGTCTATGTCCTTTTGCAGATTTTGTGTGTCCTCCTCACACACTGCTTTTCCTCCCATCTTTTTATCGTCAGCAAACTTGGCTCCGTTACACTCAGTCCCTTCTTCCAAGTCGTTAATATAGTTTGTAAATAGTTGGGGTCCCAGCATTGATCCCTGTGGCACCCCACTAGTTACTTGTTGCCAACCGGAGAATGAACCATTTATCCTGCCTCTCTGTTCTCTGTTAGTTAGCCAATCCTCTATCCATGCTAATATATTACCCCCTACCCCGTGAACTTTTATCTTGTGCAGTAACCTTTTATGTGGCACCTTGTCAAATGCCTTCTGGAAGTCCAAATACACCACATCCACTGGTTCCCCTTTATCCACCCTGTTCGTTACATCCTCAAAGAATTCCAGCAAATTTAACATGACTTCCCCTTCATAAATCCATGCTGACTCTGCCTGACCAAATTTTGCTTTTCCAAATGTCCTGCTACTGCTTCTTTAATAATGAACTCCAACATTTTCCCAATCAAAGCTGTAAACCTCTATCAAATCCTCTCTCAATCTTCTCTGCTCTAAGGAGCACAACTCCAACTTCTCCAGTCTATCCATGTAACTGAAGTTACTCATCCCTGGAATCATTCTCGTAAATCTTTTCTGCACCCTCTCTAAGGCCTTCATAACCTTCCTAAAGTGCGGTGCCCAGAATTGGACACAATACTCCAGTTGATGCCGAACCAGTGTTTTATAAAGGTTCATCATTACTTCCTTGCTTTTGTACTCTATGCCTGTACTTATGAAACCCAGGATCCCTTAAACATTTTTAACCGCTTTCTCAACCTGCCCTGCCACCTTCAATGATTTGTGCCCATATACCCCCAGGTCTCTCTGTTCATGCACCCCCTTTAGGATTTTACCCTTTACTTTATATTGCCTCTCCTCATTCTTCCTGCCAAAATGTATCTATTCACGCTTTTCTGCGTTAAATTTCATCTGCCACGTGTCCGTCCATTCCACCAGCCTGTCTATGTTGTCTTGAAGTCTATCATTATCCACCTCACTGTTCACTATATTTCCAATTGTGAAATTGTGCCCTGTACACCCAAGTCCAAATCATTAATATATATCAAGACAAACAATGGTTCTAGTACCGACCCCTGGGGAACACCACTGTATACCTTCCTCCAGTCTGACAAACAACCGTTCACCACTACTCTCTCTTTCCTGTCACTTGGCCAATTTCGTATCCATGCTGCCACTGTCCCTTTGGACTTGTTGGCCACACTTGTCCAAGTGACTGTTACTTTTGACCCTGATCATTGTTGCTTCTCCACTACCGAGGTTAAACTGACTGGCCTGTAGTTGCTGGCTTTATCATTACACCCTTTTTTGAAAAAGGCTGTAACATTTCCAAGTCTCCAGTCCCCTGGAACCACCCCTGTTCCTAAGGAGGATTGGAAGATTATGTCCAGTGCCTCCGTGATTTCTTCCTTCACTTCCCTCAGCATTCCAGGATGCATTCCATCTGGTCCTGGTCATTTACTTTAAGTACAGCCAGGCTTTCTAGTATCTTGCCTTTATCAATTTTTATCCTATCTAGTATCGCCTCTACCTGTTGTGCTCTATTGGTAATCTCAGTTGAAATGGAAATCTCCTGTCACTGAGCTTATCTGGAAAGCTCCTAGATTTTATATGACAAGGATGGAGAGCCTTTGAAATTTTCAATAATTCTTTTATTAGGTCTCCAAACTTTTCTTTGTTCTCCAACAGCTTTGGTCTCTCTCCGGTCCTTGATATGCATGTCGTGGACATGCTTGATGCTGACATGAGGTGTAAAATAGAAGTTGCAGCAGCGTAGATATGCCTTTCAACTCAATTGATCTCATTCTTGCAGACACCAATCTTATCCATCTTTCTCATACACTATGTAGCTGTTTCTTAAATTGATCCAGTGTTCTGGCCCCCACCCTTCCACATCCAGCTGATCATCACCATCAGCTCAGCCTAAAATAATCAACCCAAACAAATCACTCTGCTCTCCCACTATCAAAACAAAAAATCAAACAGTGCTAATGTTTCAAATGCAACTGGACATCACTTTCACACTGTTACTGCTGGATTTAAGTTCCCCAGTTCCAATCGAATCAAATTCAATTTGTGTCCTCAGCCTTCTCCAAGGAGAAGTGTGCTTTAACTTGGTCTGTAGCAGAATTAATACCACAAATATTATCTCTTCCATTCTCCCAGTTCCTCCGTCTATGACGCATCTGTTCTGACGATGTCACCTTCCTTGCCAGTGGATCCGATATGTCTTCCTTTTTCCTTAACCGAGGATTTCCTCCAGCATGATTGTTACTGGGCCCTCGACCGTTTCCATCCCATTTCCCACACTTCTGCTCTCACCCCTTTTCCCCTCCCTCCCAGAACTACGAGAGTTTCCCCTTGTCCTCACCTTCCATCTCACCAGCCTCCACATTCAACAGATCATCCTCCGCCATTTCCCAACCTCCAGTGTGATCCTACCATCAATCACATCTTCTCCTCCCCTCCCCTCTCAGCGTTCCGAAGGGACCGCTCCCTCCGCGACACCCTGATTCACTCCTCAATCACCCCCAGCGCCCCCTCCCCTTCCCACGGCACCTTCCCGTGCAAGCGCAGGAGATGCAACACCTGCCCTTTTACCTCCTCCCTTCCCACTATCCAGGGCCCCAAATATTTCTTCCAGGTGAAACAGTGATTTACTTGTATTTCTTTCAGTTTAATATACTGTATTCACTGCTCACGATGGGGGGGGTCTCTACATTGGGGAGACCAAACGTAGACTAGGTGACCGCTTTACGGAACATCTCCGTTCAGTCCGTAAGTGTGACCCCGAGCTTCCGGTCGCCTGTCACTTTAATTCCCCGCCCCACTCTGACCTCTCCATCCTCGGCCTCCTGCACTGTTCCAACAAAGCTCAGCGCAAACTCGAGGAACAGCACCTTATCTTTCGATTGGGCACTTCACAGCATTCTGGTCTCAACATTGTGTTCAACATTAAAAACTCTGCCCCATTCCTTTGGACGCCAGCTGTTGATTATTCTGCCATTCCCATTTACACCTCCTCGAGACCCATCCTTTGTTTCTTCTCTTGTCCCATTACCATCTTCTTTTGCCTTGCACCATCATCCCTTTTGTCATTTAATCTCTCCTGCCTTCCACCCTATCACAGACCTTCCCTTTTGTTCTTCCCTCCCCTCCCCCTTTCCCTGCCTCTGCACTCGCTTAAAATCAGTTATATTTCTAACTTTTTCCAATTATGATGAAAGATCATCGGCCTGAACCGTTAACTCTGTTTCTCTAGCCACAGATGCTGCCTGACCTGCTGAGTTTTTGCGACATAGTTATGATGCCTCTCCAGCTGGGGAGTAAATGGGGAGGGTGGAATTGACCCTTGAGTTGATCATTTTGAACGTCAGTGAGCTGAAGGGATTGGGCCTATGTGTTTCTACTCATTTGTGCAATCTGACCCTGTATATACTGATAGATTCACGGTGCGGACACCAATAAGATACACTCACCACTGTGTTTCTCGAGCTGACCAGTCTGATTTTGTTGAGCCTGCACTTGCACAACTAGTTTAAAATGGCATTTAAAGCCTTCACATAAATCAGAGATAAGAAAGATATTTCATCTCTTATACTGACTCTGTACCCAGAACATTTTCACTATTCAGTAGAAAAGGAAGCATTTTCTTTGAGTATTTTGTGCATTGGCAGAATTCCATGGAATGTGGCTGCTTTGATAACGTATCTTAATAGTTTACTTCATGCCAAAAAGCAAACAGAACTAATTAGCTTTAACTAAAAATGAAATGATTCATTACATCTGATAAAATGGGATTGCAATCTTTCTCCACTGTGCTGCATGGTCAGAAGGTGAGCATGCAGTGCACTGCTCTTAAACCTCTGCTGTGATTAGTGCAATAGCATTTCTGGTTGTTCTCATTGCAATGGTTCACTTGGGATTCACTCAATAGTTCAGCTGGTTAGAGCAGTGAGCAGCTGAGATATATGAACCATACCCTCCCTGCCTGGCTGTGGCCCCAGTTTCAGTCAGTACTGAGGTAATGTTGGGCACATTAAATAGCCCTCTCTGGCTTACGCAGGGGGATTTGGTCAGGGGGGTTTATCATCGAATCATAGGGCCCGAATCTCTCTCGTTTCTGGTCAGTCTCCCCTCCGAGCGAGTTTGGTGAGGTCCTCGCGGCGGGGAGAGAAGACCCGTTGGGGGAGCGTTCGCTGGCGTGCGCCGGCGTGCAACGTCGACAAACGTCCTCCATCCCGCTCCCTCCCCAGATCGGTCCAGGCGGCCCCCTACTCCAGCAGCAGAAGAGACCACCGTGTGGGGGCAGGTCTGACCCGAACGGTAGGTATGGAGACCTGCAAGGCAAGGTAAGTGCACATGTTTTCTTCATTTCTTTTGCAGGGATTTTGGTGGATGGGGTCCTCTGAAGGACTTGGTAAAGCTTTTTTTCCATTTGTTGAAATGTTTTTTTTCCCCGTTCCCCCCCTCCCGGGGCCCGACTCTATCCTCGGCGGTACTTTGCCGAGGATCGCATTTGCCGCCCAGAATCCAACCTACTGCCCACTGCCGCCCAGAATTGCCGTGTAAGGCCCATTTTTTCCGCCGGGCGTTTTCCCCACATTTTTCCACCAAACTTCCTCCCAAAGTACTGTCAGGATCTTAGCGGTCCTTTCGGCGGTCCATGGGCGGAACTTAGGTTTGACCAAACTCGGGCCCATTGAATGGTTACAGCATGAAAGGAGGCCATTCAGTCTGCCGAGCCCATATCGGCTCTCTGTAAGAGCACCTCAGCTAGTTCCACTCCGCTGCTGTTTCTCCATAGCCCTGCAAAAAAATTTATTTCATGTACTTATCCAACTCCCTCTTAAAAGCAGTGATTGGCTCTGCCTCCATCATCCTTTCAGGCCATGCATTCCAGATCCTAACCACTCGCTGCGGAAAAAAGTTTTTTCTTATGTTGCCTTTGGTTCTTCTGCCAATCACCTTAAACCTGTGTCCTCTGGTTCTCGACTCTTCTGCCAATGGGAACAGTTTCTCTCTATCTACTCTGTCCAGACCCCTCATGATTTTGAACACCTCAATCAAATCTCCTCTCAACCCTCTCTGCTCTAAGGAGAATAACCCCAGCTTCTCCAGTCTAACCACGTAACTGAAGTCCCTCATCCCTGGAACCATTCTTGTAAATCTTTTCTGCACCCTCTCTAAGGCCTTCACATCCTTCCTAAAGTGCGGTGCCCTGAATTGGACACAATACTCCAGTTGAGGCCGAACCAGTGTTTTATACAGGTTCATCATAATTTCCACTCTTTTATACTCTATACCTCTGTTCATGAAGCCCAGGATCCCATAAACATTTTTCACCGCTTTCTCAACCTGCCCTGCCACCTTCAACGATTTGTGCCCACATACCCCCAGGTCCCTCTGTTCAGGCACCCCCTTTAGGATTGTACCCTTTAGTTTATATTGCCTCTCCTCATTCTTTCTACCAAAATGTATCACTTCGTACCTTTCTGTGTTAAATTTCATCTGCCACGTGTCCGCCCATTCCACCAGCCTGTCGATGTACTCTTGAAGTCTATCACTATCCTCCTCACTGTTCACCAAACTTCCTAGTTTTGTGTCATCTGCAAATTTTGAAGTTGTGTCCTGTACACCCAAGTCCAAGTCATTAATATACATCAAGAAAAGCAGTGGTCCCAGTACCGACCCCTGGGGAACACCACTGTATACCTTCCTCCAGTCTGAAAAACAATGTTCACCACTACTCTCTGTTTCCTGTCATTGAGCCAATTTCATATCCATGCTGCCCCTGTCCCTTTTATTCCTTGGGCTTCAACTTTGCTGGCAAACCTATGATGTGGCACTTTATCAAGCGCCTTTTGGAAATCCATGTACACCACGGCAATTGCATTGCCCTCATCAACCTTCTCCGTTACCTCATCAAAAAAACTCGATCAAGTTGGTTAAACACAATTTGCCTTTAACTAATCCATGCTGGCTTTCCTTAATTAATCCATATTTGTCCAAGTGACCTGCTCTTAATAGCTCTCTAGTGAGCTAACAAGACATGATTGGTTTTGAACATTATGCCACCCGATGGTAAAATAGCCTCCCAACATTCACTGTTCTGGGCATGTGAGATCCCTAGTCTTAGCTCTAGTCATAGGGCACTAAATTTAGCAGCATGGGAGGAGACTGGGCCAAACATTGTGAAACTGATGGATGTTGGAAGGTGACAGACAGGTTTATACTTTTAATATTGCACGTGGTGCCCCTAAAAATGAGTAAGTAAACATTTAATCTTCATTCTGTGGTCCTGGTGTCTGCTGTTGGGTATGTGTCAGGCTTAACAGCCCTCCTGCATTCCATCTCTGCATATATCCACAGTGCCAGTAAGTATTGGCATTTCTCACTGCAGAGATGGGCTATCCTGCCATCTGCAACAATAGTGAAACGCTCTGCATTAAAACTGTATAAAAAAGTAGAAGGCTTTCAGAGTGGCTGTCATTTGTGGACTGGCAGTGGATCTTGTTTTTTCCTCACTGGAGAGCAAGACAAAACACTTGGAAATTCCACAGCCAGGCAGGGTGTGAAGAGGTAAAAGGAATTCAGAACTAGAAAGAAAGACTTGCATTTATATAGCACCTTTCATGACCACCGGACGTCGCAAAGCACTTTACAGCCAATGAAGTACTTTTGAAGTGCAGTCACTGTTGCAATGTAAGAAACACGGCAGCCAATTTGCACACAGCAAGCTCCCACACACAGCAATGTGATGATGACCAGATCATCTGTTTTTATGTTGATTGAGGGTTAAATATTGACTAGGGCACCAGGGATGCCTCCCCTGCTCTTCTTCAAAATAGTACAGTGGGATCTTTGACATCTATCTAAGAGGGCAGACTTGGTTTAACGTCTCATCTAAAAGACGGCACCTCTGACAGTGCAGCACTCCCTCAGCACTGCACTGGAGTGTCAGCCTAGATTTTGTGTTCAATTTCCTGGAGTGGGACTTGAACCCACTCAGAGTCAAGTTGTGCTACCCACTGAGCCACGGCTGACACTAAGACAATATCTGAGAAATAGAGAAAGACGGGGAGAGCTAGACGTGATGAGAAATAGAATAGTATGCTGATACGACTTAGCTGTCCCAGTGCTGCACATGATCTTTTTTCTCTCTCTCCATACTTCACAATCAGAAAGATAAACATATATTTTAAGTAGTACAGACTTTAAGGTTTAAACTACAGCCCATCAAAAATAAGCCTTTCATGTTACAGGTGTTAATGTTGAGACAATAACTATCAGCAAGATGTTTAATGTTCTGAGTGAGAAGTTTGAGGGAAATAAATTAATTACATTTCAAAAGCAAAAAGCTGCAATGTGAAATAAAAACAGAAAATGCTGGAAATACTCCGCGGGTCAGGCAGCATCTGTGGAGAGAGAAATAGGTTGATGACTCTTTGTATCAGTTCTGACGAAGGGTCATCGACCTGAAACATTAACTCTGTTTCTCTCCACAGATGCTGCCCGACCCGCTGAGTATGTCCAGAATTTTCTGTTTAAATTAATCACATTCCTTTAGATTCCCTTCTCCAATAAGAAGTCCTAAAGGTTGCAATTATTCTTAAAATACGAAAAAAAAAATGAATGCCTTCAAAAATTGAGGGATCAGGACAGGAGCAGCCTGTATTGTCCGGGCTAACGCCTGTACTCAGGAATTGAGGAGGTCACATTTGCTTGATGGTTGGACAATCTTTGAAATTCTAACGCACTTGAATCCACACACTGAAATAGCCGAGGATCCATTAAGGGATTTGTTTGAGTGGAAAATAGTTATTGGGCCACAAACTGCGGTCGGAGGCTTCCCGCGGGCAGGAGGATGCGTCGGGTGTGCACGAATGCACCTGGTAGTCCAGGAGGAATGAACACTTGCGCTCCGAGTTCTCCATGTGCAGTCCAGTGCAGGGGCCCACGTATTCCAGGAGCGTGTGTGCAGCCTGGGATCACATGGGCAGGACCAACCAATGAGCATGACGTATCCCCAGTCACAGTAATGGGGAGTTGGCGATCACCGTTTCTGTGAATGGGGATACCCCCAAAAACCACAAACATTTTAAATAAATAAGAAAATAGCTTCACATATTTAAAATTAATTGAAATTGAATTTAATTAAATGTTTTAGACAAAAATTTATTTTTTTGACCATTTTTTAATATGTTTTAATAGGGATAAAAATAAACGTACTTTAATGGACAAGGTTTTTAATATAAAAGTTATTGATAACATTTTATTTTTCTATCTTTTAAAACTCTTACGCTGATAAAAGCACGCCTGCTCTTACCAGGCATAAGAGTTTGAAGTATATTTGCTGGGCACGAGTTGGGCAAATTGCCCAAATCTCTGCCCGCGAAGGGATGCGTGGAACTGCGCAAGTGGTGGAGCTTAGTGTGTGCGCATCCCATGCCGAGAACCAGAGCTTGCGGGGCCTCTACGGGGCGTGCCCACATCGTACACGCCTGCAGAGACCGCGATGTTTGCCCCAACATCTGTGACATGAAAAGCCTCTTTTGGGGTAAAGCCACCTGTGCACCTTGATTGACAGCTCTGTGCTCTGTGTGGTGGTCAGGATTTACGGCCCACATACAGTCAACCATCGCCTATGAAAGTCTGTTTGATCCAGCAGTCTTTATTGAACTGCGCAAGAATATAGCTTAAAGAAGATATTTGAATCCCTTGTGGACTGATTCAGTCTTTATTGTTTTCTGTGTAGATGCACCATTGGTAACTTGACTTTCTTTGCTTTTGTATAATGAATCTGGTTGTAAGTAAATCGTACACGGTCTGACAGTGCCTTTCGAAGTTGTAAAGGTAATGTGACAGGTTCCTACACACGCCCTGGTGCAGTGCACCATAATTGATGGAGGATTGTCAGTCCCGTAACATGCTGTTCCGCTCAACAGAGGGTTTCAGTTCAGAGAGGACTGGAAGAGGTGCACACATGTGATTGTGTCCCTTGCATATTCTGCTTGAGGTGCTGCTATTATCAGATAGTGAAAGCAGATGGTGCTGTCAGCCCAGCTCTGCACCTCATTCTTTCATTTGTCTTTGATCTTTTGTTCTCTGTCACAGCTGGCTGGCTCACCCATCAGCTAACATTGGTGAGAAGTTGCAATTCATTAGGAAGGGCTTTGTAAATGGCAGTGGTGAATCGTACCATGCAAGCTCAGCATTGAATTTTTTTTAAATCGAGATTTGTCATTGTATTAGAACATATACTTATTTAAAGCGGAAAAAATTAGAACCCAATAAACTTGTTTCTTTTTCAATGAATGCCCCCACACCTCCTCACTTTCCTTCAATCACTTCCCTTTCCACAAATGCGTCTAATTGGTCTTTCAGTCTATTTATACTGTCTGCTTCAATGTCATTCCCTGTTAACTTATTCCATTTCTTTTGGATGAGAAAGTTAAATCTGACATCTCTTCATACTCACATTTTTAACTGTTTTCCCCAATATTTGAACCCATTAACTGTCACAGGACAGAGAGTGGAGAGCACCAGTTCCCACTATCGCAGGAGAGAGTGGAGAGCACCAGTTCCCACTGTCACAGGACAGAGAGTGGAGAGCACCAGTTCCCACTGCCGCAGGAGAGAGTGGAGAGCACCAGTTCCAACTGTCACAGGAGAGAGAGTGGAGAGCACCAGTTCCAGCTGTCGCAGGACGGGAGAGTGGAGAGCACCAGTTCCCACTGTCGCAGGAGAGAGTGGAGAGCACCAGTTCCCACTGTCACAGGACAGAGAGTGGAGAGCACCAGTTCCCACTGTCGCAGGAGAGAGTGGAGAGCACCAGTTCCAACTGTCACAGGACGGGAGAGTGGAGAGCACCAGTTCCAGCTGTCGCAGGAGAGCGTGGAGAGCACCAGTTCCAACTGTCACAGGAGCATCCAGTCGTGCCCCGGTAACTGCCCCCAAGGGAAGTGGAGTGTGGGAAATTGCACTCCGCTTCCATTGAAGGGTGGTAAGGCCAATTCTTCGGGGGGAGCAGGACTTCCACGCTGGGGGCTAAAATTCCCTGCCCCAGAAGGTTACCGCCCCAAGATGGGAGCCTGTGCGGGGAGGCAGAGGGAAGATGAGGGGAGACGGGGGCGGGGGGTGGAGGGGAGAGTGGTGGAGGTGGGGGGCGGAGAAACTCAGGGCGGGGTCAGGAGGGGCTACAGCAGAGGTCTGGGGGGTGAAGTGTGTTGGAGGGGCGGGCCTGAGGGCTCTGTGCCTCGGTGCGGGGAGTGTTCGGAGTGGGGTGGACGGGTTGACTGCGCAGATGGCGATTGGTGGATGTGGTGTGGTTGGCGTCGTGGGGGGGTGGCTCCGGGGTGGCCAGGGCTGGGGGCTCGACATCCGGGGGTGTTCGACATTTGGGAAGGATTCTGACAGGACGGGGTGGGTTGGGTGCGGGGGTTGTGTTCCCGGTGTTGGGTGGGTCCGGAGCCGGGGGGGGGGCACGCTCTTGGGATGGGGAGTGGGCTGTTTGGGGCTGGGATTGGGAGAGACTTCTTCACTCGGGGAGGTGTTGGCCTGTGGGGTTCCCTGGCGCGGAGAGTTGTTGATGCCAGTTCATTGGATGTGTTTGGGAGTGGGTGGGATATGGTCCTTGCGGCTGCGGGGGTCGGGGGGTGTGTAGGGGGCGTGGGGGGAGGTGCTGGGGTGGGTGATCAGCCATGATCTTGTTGAATGATGGTGCAGGCTCGAAGGGCCGAATGGCCTACTCCTGCACCTATTTTCTATGTTTCTATGTTTCTATTTCTATTTACAGCCAACAAATGGTTCCTACCCAAGTAAATCATCGAGGACTAAAAAAACTGAAGTAATCACAAATTCTGTGGAGTATTTAAACTGCAACAGTTTGGAGATGTGGCAGCCTTTATACCGAGCGTCTTTGACTGATTGTTCAACAAGAAGTCACTTTGCATTGGCTGTGTAAACAACTGAAAGGGAAGAAGCCAGTTTGCATTGACAGCTGAACAGATAAAAGGAAAAGAAAATGCGCACTTACCTGTTCCTGCTGCGCCCGCTCGAGATCCCGATCCTGAGGCCTTCACTCCCTGTGCATCACAGCGCCTGCACGTCGGGATGTCTGTAAGCTGGGGCTGGAGTCAAGGTACAGTATTTTCTCATTCCAAATAATGGGAACTCCGTAAGTTGGAGAAAAACCCCCAAACACCCAAAACACTAATAAACAATAGTAAGTATACACTACATATTTAAGATTCATTTAAATTAAAGTTATTAATGTCATAAAAAAATATTGATCCAAATTTTTAAAAAGCTTTTTTAATTATGGTTTTTAATAAACTTACCGTAGTGGGCAGAGTTTTTAACCATAAAATGTGTTTATTTAATTTAATTTTATTGTGTTTATGTATGTTTTAAAACACTTACGCCAGTAACAGTAGGCTATGCGCCTGCTTTTATCAGGCGCAAGAGTTTTGAGGACATTTGCTGGGCAAGATATGGGTAAATCCCGCAATTGTGCCCAAGCAAATGTCCTCGCTCCCGATCTGTGGATGATCTGTCAAGTTCCAGCATGATAGATTGGTAAAGCCAGTTTTCAGCGCACTTCATCTCCCTAGCTGGGTATTTGGGTGGAGAAGGGAAAAATAACATTTGGCATCATGATAGCTTTGTGAATGGCTGATTGTAGATATGTTTTGAGGAGTAAGGGTTGGCCAAAGTCCCTGCCTATTTACACTGCTGGGTGCACTCTTGCACCATTCCAGGCAGGCTGTTTTAATTTCTCCAACAAGGTCCTGAGCAGATTCAGTGTAGGAGTCATTATTTTCTTCCACTTGTACCTTTTGCAATCCTGCTGGAACACTGCAATCTGGGCATTGTTTCCAGGGTTACCACCAGTCTGTTTTCAGGAGGCAGTTGGTTTAGATGTAACTACTTGATGAAGAGGCTGATGAATGCGTTGGCAAAAGGAGACAGTAGCAGCAGATTGTATTACCAAATTCAAGAGAGTTGAATAAGCAATTGGTAGAGCGGTGTGCAAGGTTCTGTGGGACATGATAGTCCATAAGACCTGGGAGTGACCAGATTGACTACAACAGTCTTTTCCAGTCCTGGCCATTCCCATGTTCCTGTGATTATTAGTGGGAAGGAACAGTCCAGTGTGTGGGGAAAACAGTGCTTTGCGCATGCACCAGTATAGCTCTCATCACTGTGCGCAAATCTGGAAGCGACTTGCAATTCTGTGGAATTAGTTGATTGATATTAATATCCTACAAATCCCCTGGGGGGACAGGTGCACCAACATCAGTGTCCTCATTCAGGCCAACATCCCCAGCATTGAAGCACTGACCACACTTGATCAGCTCCGCTGGGCAGGCCACGTAGTTCGCATGCCAGACACGAGACTCCCAAAGCAAGCGCTCGTCCGTCCCGCAGCCAACTCGGGGGCACCGTGCCCATTTGGAAAGAGGTGACATGATAGGTCCAAGTCAGCATGGATTTGTGAAAGGGAAATCATACTTGACAAATCTTCTGGAATTTTTTGGGGATGTTTCCAGTAGAGTGGACAAGGGAGAACCAGTTGATGTGGTATATTTGGACTTTCAGAAGGCTTTCGACAAGGTCCCACACAAGAGATTAATGTGCAAAGTTAAAGCACATGGGATTGGGGGTAGTGTGCTGACATGGATTGAGAACTGGTTGTCAGACAGGAAGCAAAGAGTAGGAGTAAATGGGTACTTTTCGGAATGGCAGGCAGTAACTAGTGGGGTACCGCAAGGTTCTGTGCTGGGGCCCCAGCTGTTTACACTGTACATTAATGATTTAGACGAGGGGATTAAATGTAGTATCTCCAAATTTGCAGATGACACGAAGTTGGGTGGCAGTGTGAGCTGCGAGGAGGATGCTATGAGGCTGCAGAGCGACTTGGATAGGTTAGGTGAGTGGGCAAATGCATGGCAGATGAAGTATAATGTGGATAAATGTGAGGTTATCCACTTTGGTGGTAAAAACAGAGAGACAGACTATTATCTGAATGGTGACAGATTAGGAAAAGGGGAGGTGCAACGAGACCTGGGTGTCATGGTACATCAGTCATTGAAGGTTGGCATGCAGGTACAGCAGGCGGTTAAGAAAGCAAATGACATGTTGGCCTTCATAGCGAGGGAATTGAGTACAGGGGCAGGGAGGTGTTGCTACAGTTTTCCAGGGCCTTTGTGAGGCCACACCTGGAGTATTGTGTACAGTTTTGGTCTCCAAACCTGAGGAAGGACATTCTTGCTATTGAGGGAGTGCAGCGAAGGTTCACCAGACTGATTCCCGGGATGGCGGGACTGACATATCAAGAAAGACTGGAACAACTGGGCTTGTATTCAATGGAGTTCAGAAGAATGAGAGGGGACCTCATAGAAACGTTTAAAATTCTGATGGGTTTAGACAGGTTAGATGCAGGAAGAATGTTCCCAATGTTGGGGAAGTCCAGAACCAGGGGTCACAGTCTAAGGATAAGGGGTAAGCCATTTAAGACCGAGATGAGGAGAAACTTCTTCACCCAGAGAGTGGTGAACCTGTGGAATTCTCTACCACAGAAAGTTGTTGAGGCCAATTCACTAAACATATTCAAAAAGGAGTTAGATGAAGTCCTTACTACTAGGGGGATCAAGGGGTATGGCGAGAAAGCAGGAATGGGGTACTGAAGTTGCATGTTCAGCCATGAACTCATTGAATGGCGGTGCAGGCTCAAAGGGCCGAATGGCCTACTCCTGCATCTATTTTCTATGTTTCTTACTCAGAACTCCTTCGCGGCAAACGAGCCAAAGGTGGGCAGCAGAAACGTTACAAGGACACCCTCAGAGCCTCCCTGATAAAGTGCAGCATCCCCACCAACACCTGGGAGTCCCTGGCCAAAGACCGCCCTAAGTGGAGGAAGAGCATCCGGGAGGGCGCTGAGCACCTCGAGTCTTATCGCCGAGAGTATGCAGAAATCAAGCGCAGGCAGCGGAAGGAACGCACGGCAAACCAGACTCCCCACCCACCCTTTCCTTCAACCACTGTCTGTCCCACCTGTGACAGGGACTGTGGTTCTTGTATTGGACTGTTCAGCCACCAAAGAACTCACTTAGGGAGTGGAAGCAAGTCTTCTTCGATTCCGAGGGACTGCCTATGATGATGATGATGATTAATGTAATTTACGGACCTCCCCGAGTGAATTCTTACTTATACAATTTGAATGTACTATCGAGTAAGTTGTAAACTTCTCCCTGAATGCTACTGATGTGCAAAGTATGTTGCTGGCTTGTACTGTGGTGTATAAAGGATTAAATTCCTTCAGGTGTCTGGTCATCCTAGTTGAGCTGTTAGATTAAGTTTCTAGAATTCAGCCCCCTCATTATTCCTGTGCAATCCAACAGAAATGGGCTGTTTATAAAAATAATTAATTGATATCAATCTTGATTTGAAACTGTAATTGGAAAAATGAATCAGTGTCCTCATCCATAGTTCATTGGGGAAGCAAGGACAGATCGTTTGTAAATGCTGCTTGTTTTGAACCTGTTGCCTTTGAGTCCAGCGCGAGTGTTAGAACAAGTTTCACTTTGGTCTGGAATTCAATGGCAACTATTTGGTTTCCATTAATCTAACACGCCAGGTAGATGAGGTGGTTAAGAAGGCATACAGAATACTTGCCTTTATTAGCCCAGGCATAGAATACAAGAGCAGGGAGGTTGTGCTTGAACTGTATAAAACGCTAGTTAGGCCGCAGCTGGAGTACTGCGTGCAGTTCTGGTCACCACATTACAGGAAAGATGAGAGAGTACAGAGGAAATTTGCGAGGATGATGCCTGGACTGGAGAATATTAGCCTTGAGGAAAGATTGGATAGGCTAGGGTTGTTTTCTTTGGAACAGAGGAGGCTGAGGAGAGACCTTATTGAGGTATATAAAATTATGAAGGGCCTGGATAGAGTGGATAGGACGGACTTATTTCCCTGAGCAAAGGGGTCAACAACTAGGGGGCATAGATTTAAAGTAATTGGTAGAAGGTTTAGAGGGGATTTGAGGGGAAATCTCTTCACCCAGAGGGTGGTGGGGGTCTGGACCTCACTGCCTGAAAGGGTGGTAGAGGCAGAAACCCTCACCACATTTAACAAGTACTTGGATGTACACTTGAAGTGCCATAACCATTGGCTAGAAACCACGAACTGGAAAGTGGGATTAGGCTGGATAGCTCTTGGTCAGCCGGCGTAGACACGATGGGCCGAAATGGCCTCCTTCTGTGCTGTAAACTTCTATGATTCTATAAACAGTTTGCCCCGTCACCCATATGGTGAGATGTTCCATCGGTTCTTTGTCCTTGCCTGCCACATGGACAGGGGAAGATGGTTGCATGTGGGTCTGAGTGGTTGCAAGTCTTGCTGTAAAAGCCAAAGGTATTGCTTAAATATTTCAGCCCAACTGCAGCTGGTAAATGTGAGCGAATATTTTTAATCAAACAATGCAGAGAGTAATTAAAATTAGAATCTGGAATTTACCCGTCACCAAGGAAATAGAGCAAAATATTCAAATACATTCTTTTGTAATGAATGAATAGGACTTAGGATGACTGACTTAGCATTCTAATTCTTGAGGGCTAATGAGCTAATTTATAATTAAAAAATGTAATGATGTTTATGGTTTGTTTTAAAAATGCCTTCTGATTTTGTTAAAACTATAAGCCTCTTAGGAGTAAGCGGACTGATGGCTTTACTTTATAATCAGTTTAATAATTCTGGCGGTTTGTAATACTTTGTGATACAAGAAAAACCCCGCAGCAAACGGGTAGTTCTGGTGATTCTATAAACGGTGTGAACATTGTCCCTGGAACAATAGCATGAGATATTCCACAAATGTTGAACACCCATAAGTCACAACAGCCTCAACAGCGACAGCTAGTTTCTTTACTTCTTTACTGGTGTGGAAATTGCGGCCTCCCCGGGTCTGTACGGGGTGTGTACGGGGTGTGTACGGGGTGTGTACGGGGTGTGTACGGGGTGTGTACGGAGTGTGTACGGGATGTGTACGGGGGTGTGTACGAGGTGTTGTAGAACTTACCAATATCTCGCAAAGATTCCAGGTACCTTTCCCCTGCAGAGGAGAAGAATCCCTTTCTGGGCTTTTAAAATGAGTTTAAAGGGGCAGACGAAGCCTGCGGGGGATAAAAGGGGAGGCATTCATGGAGACCGCCCCCCCCCCAGTGTTTGGACTCATAGGAAAGGGAATTCAAAATGGACCTAAATTACAGAAGCTTGAGATCCCCTAAACATCTCGGGGAAGGAGCATATCAATTTTAAGATTCTACAACATTTTGGCTGCAAAAAAAAAGAGTTACCAAATACAGGACGTGGGGCCAAATTCGTGTATTAAAGACCCCAGACTGTCTGGGGGAACTATTCACCCTCGAAGGGATAATCGAATTACCCAATCAAGCACAATGGAAATCATGGTCAACAAACTGGACAATTCTAAAACAATGCAAAACCACTGATAGCACATTCTCACACCCTAATCGAGTTACTGCTGACAAAGGAGACATTTGAAAATCAGTGGACAGTACAGTTTAAACAGAGCCCAAGAGATTTGATGGGAGATAACGGAGCCTTTTTTTGGAATATATCTATCCCCCAGTTTTACAAGGAAAGACCAGAAAGGAGCAGCACGCAGACTGGAACACAGACACAGACACAAGCAGCCGGAGCTGGGGAGTGAAGAAATGGAGCAGTGAAGGAAACTACTAGAACTCATCAAGAACCGACTGAGCACGAGGCCCACGAAACAGAAGGTTGTCAGCAACCAAATTGACAAACCCGGGCCACCACAACCAGCGAAACGACCAACCAAAACCAACTCAGCAAAAACCGAAGAATCGACATTTATTTCCACTCTACAATCTACTTCGGAACGACCAACGGGTGAGAAATTACCAAAAGGGACTAACTAAAACTATTCCTAACCAAAGAAAGTGGGTACTTACCCCATACATCCAAAACGCAACTTACCGCATCAACGGACGCACCCCAACCGAAGACTACGCAGTCCGAAGTCCTCTCCTCCGACCGGGGTACGGCTCGCCTAGAAGGCCAAGTGCAGCGAACCCCGAAACCGTGATTCACCGGCAACTGTCCAAAGGGATTGGTGAGCATGGCCCCTGAACCCACAGAGCTATAACTTAGTTAGTTAGGGGAATTGGGGGAGGGAGGCTGGGATAACTTGTGTAAATGTATCTGCATTCTCCTCTTTACCCCATTTAGAGTTTAAGCTGTATTCTTTTCCCCACAGGCTGCAATTTGACATTTTATTCAATGTGTTGTACCCCTCAGTGTGTATTGGTCTGTGTGTGTTATTAAAGATGTGCCTTTTACTTCTTTTTAAACACAATAAAGCCATACCTGCTTCCTACCTTGAAACCGATTGTCTGTCTAAGTCTGTCACAGTCCCTTCATAATTCCAGTGTCTAGAACCAAGGGTGTGGGAGCGATTCGAAACCGCTCATATAAGGTCAGAAGGGAAAGCTGACCCCCTGCAAACCACCCCTTACAGTGTGTACGGGGTGTGTACGGAGGGTGTACGGGGTGTGTACGGGGTGTGTACGGAGTGTGTACGGGGTGTGTATGGAGTGTGTACATGGTGTGTACGGATTGTGTACGGAGTGTGTGCGGGGTGTGTACGGGGTGTGTACGGACCCGGGAAGGCATCGGAAAAGCCGATTTTCGGCGCGCAATGTGCATACTCTGAAAAACAGCTTTTCCGATCTATCAAATTTTTAGCTTGACAGATGATCCGTATCTCGGGAGCGAGGACATTTGCCAGGGTAAGATTGCGGGATTTACCCATATCTTGCCAGCAAATGTCCTCAAAACTCTTGCACCTGATAAAAGCAGACGCATAGCCTACTGTTACAGGCATAAGAGTTTTAAAATACACAAAACATTTTAAAATAAAGTTATAAAAACACATTTTATTGTTAAAAACCCTCCCCACTACGGTAAGTTTATTTTAAAGCATAATTTTAAAAACTTTTAAAAATCGGGAAAATATATATTTTTTAAATACATAAATAACTTTAATTTAAATTAATAAAAATATGTTGTGCATGTTTTCTATCTTTTATTATTATATATTCGTGTTTGGGGGCTATTTCTCATTCATAATAATGGGTTCTTAACTTACAGAGTTCCCATTATTATGAATGAGAACATACTTTACCTGATTAGCTGCCCAGAGCCATGTGACTCCAGCTCCAGCCCTGCGCATGGCCCGACGTGCATGTGCTGCGACGCGCAGTCAGTGGAGGCCTCAGGACCGGGAACTCGTGTGGGCGCAGTAGCTTCAGGTAGGTAGGCATCTTTTCTCTATATTCCATTCGAATGCTCGCGGGAAGAAAAAAACGGGATTTCTGGGCCAATGTTGTTTATGACTTTTCTTGTGTGCATTTTGTGCTCAAGCTGAGGGCTGTTTGCACGAGTCTGAATTAACAACAAGTGCTCTCTGTTCCAGTATAACACAATTCGATACAGAGTAAAGCATACTTAGCTCTGGGATCAAGAATGTCCCCTCTCGCACTGTCAAATCCATTTCACTGAGGACTCTTGCAGACAGCACAGCGACAAGTCTTGCATCCATCAGTGTGGATTTGTCTGTCTGAGAGAGACTGTCCATTTAGTCCCAGTTTGTCTTGGATCATGGACAGTTTTGTATTCTGGACCCACGAGGTAGTGGACTGAGACTGCCTGAACCCCTTTCACACGGGACCCATGCAGCCTGTGTTCAGAGTTTTGTTTCATCAGCTTTGGCATGATTCGGATACAGATCCCGAAACAAAAACGGCACACATTACCACATGAATTCATATTAACACCATCTACAATTAACTTTTCTATGTCAGTCATGGCTCAGTGGGCAGCACTCTCGCCTGAGTCAGAAGGTTGTGGGTTCAAGCCCACTCCAGAGACTTGAGCACATAATTTAAGGCATACTTTCTGGTGCAGTACTGAGGGAGCGCCGCACTGTGGGAGATGCTGTTTTAAGATGTGACGTTAAACCGAGGCCCTTTCAGGTGGATGTAAAATATCCCACGACACTATTTCGAAGAAGAGCAGGGTAGTTATCCCCAACGTCCTGGCCAATATTTATCCCTCAATCAATATCACCAAAACAGGTGATCTGGTCGTTTATCTCATTACTGCCTGTGGGACCTTGCTGTGCATAAATTGACTGCTGCATTTTCTGCATTGCACTACAGGCCACGCAGTATATCGATGGTGGGGAAGCGTTTAAAAACGATAATCCGGGAGAAAATGAACAGCCACTTGGACAAGTAATAAAGGAGAGCCAGCACGGATTTGTTAAAACACATATCGTGGAGTGGGGGGGGGGGGTGGAAATTGCAGTCAAAGGCTTCCTTCGTACAAACGCCTCCGCCCTGAAATAAATCTACGGACCTACCTGTTGGTCCCAGAGAAACGTAAGATCCCGGATGGAGGCCGAGATTCGCTGCACAGCGCACGGGAAGATGCCTTTCAGGTACGTACGTACAAGCTGGAGTCGCCAAGCACCATGCAGCAATCTCATTGATAAAAATGGGAGCTCTGTTTGTACGGACTCCCATTACTATCAATGAGAAAAAAACCCTAAAACATCCAAACACAGCATAATAAATAAATAAAACACCTCACATATTTAAAATTAATTGAAATTAAATGTAATTAAATGTTTCAGAAAAAATATATGTTTGGAATTTTTTGTGTGTGTTTTAATAGAGTTAAAAGCAATTTACCTTAATAGACAGGGTTTTTAATATAAAAATGAGTGTTTAAATGTAATTTTTATAAGTTTAAAACTTTTATGCTGGTAAAAGTAAGCTATACGCCTGCTTTTACAAGGCGTAAGAGTTTGAAGGACATTCGCTGGGCATGAGTTGGGTTAAATAGCCCAATCTCTGCCCCGTGGATATCCTTCTCCCAGGGATGCGGACTATCTGTCACGATCAATATCCGCCACGGGATGGGAAAGTGTCCGCACGCGGCGATGACGTCATCGGCGGTTGCGCGCCGCCACCATGGCAGCACCTCCGCTAACTCTCGCACAATTTCACAGGAGCAGGTGCTAACCAGTGTTGCAATTTCAGCCCATCATGTTTGACTAACTTGATTGAGGTTTTTGATGAGGTAATGGAAAGGATTGATGAAGGTACTGCAGTTGATGTTGTGTATATGGACTTTCAAAAGGTGAAGTGCCACACATTAGGCTTGTTACCAAAATTGAAGCCCATGGGATGCGAGGGGCAGCAGTTGGATGGATACAAAATTGGCTCAGGGATAGAAACCAGGGGAGTTGAAATTGCCGTTTCGCGACACCGGTTAGCACCTCCGGGGGCACTAATGGGGGGAGGCACTACAGGCTCCCGTGAAATTGTGCGGGAGTTAGCGGAGGTGCTGCCATGGTAGCGGCACGCAACCAGCGATGATGTCATCGCCGCGTGCGGACACCTTCCCGCCCCACTGCGGATATTGACCTGCGCCCCATGCGGCTGCCGCAAGCGGTGTCAGCACCAGCCTCACGGGTCGTGAACCGGGCTGACCTCCACTCACGGGGCGAAAGTTAAAAGGGAGGTCGTGGGCACCCCATGCCGCCATCTTACCTGTTTCGGCAACTCACCGATCGGCCCCTCTTTACTTCTCTGACATGGTGCGGGCCGCCATCATGTAGACCGGCACTGCGTTTGGGTGATGGGCCGTGGCCTCGGCACCGTGCCGCCCTGGGGGCCCAGTGGAGGCCAACAGAGGCCCTGGCAGAGTGCGCAGCGGCCCTCCCCTTTAAGCGAAGGGATGGAACATTGAACCACGTCAACGCTACGGAAAGCATCCGCATAGCGCTGCCGATCGCACCTCAGTATCGCCCCGGAAACCACCCCATCAGGATGCAGAGTGCGCGAGATCGCGCTCCCCTTCCTGTGAGGGGCGGTAACCGCAACTTCAATTCCGGGACAGGACTTACGTGCCAGGCGCAGGAAGTCCCACCCTAAGCCAGTTACCGCCCCCAATCGGGGCGCTGGGGAGTTTCTTCCCCAGAGAGCTGTGGTGAATGGCTGGTTTTTGGACTGGAGGGAGGTGTACAGTACTAGGACCACTGAAATGAGCATACAACCACATGTCCACGGCATAACTAAGACCGTCTATTTCCACCTCTGTAATATCGCCTATCTCCGCCATTGCCTCAGCTCATCTGCCTTCAAATCTTTCATAAACTTGGCTTGGGGTACAGGGCACAATGTCGAAATTCACAGATGACACAAAACTTGGAATGGCAGTAAACAGTGAGGAAGGTAGTAATAGACTTCAAGAGGACATCGATAGATTGGTGGAATGGGCAGACACATGGCAGAAGAAAATCGACACAGGAAAATGTGAGGTGATACATTTTGGTAGAAAGAATGAGGAGAGACAATACATGCTAAATGGTACAATTTTAAGGGGTGCAAGAAGAGAGGGTCCTGGGGGTGTTTGTGCACAAATCTTGGCAGGTAGCAGGACAGATCAACAAAGCAGTTAATAAAACATAGGTTTAGGGAGGGAGTTCCAGAGCTTGGGGCCCAGGCAACAGAAGGCACGGCCATGAATGGTTGAGCGATTATAATCAGGGATGCTCAAGAGGGCAGAATTAGAGGAGCACAGACATCTCGGGGGGGAGCGGGGGGGCTGGGTGTAGGGCTGGAGGAGATTACAGAGATAAGGAGGGGCGAGGCCATGGAGAGATTTGAAAACACGAATGAGAATTTTGAAATTGAGGCGTTGCTTAATCGGGAGCCAATGTAGCGAGCACAGGGGGTGATGGGTGAACAGGAAATGGTGCAGGTTAGAACAAGGACAGCCATGTTTTGGATCATCTCTAGTTTACATTGGGTAGAATGTGGAAGGCTAGCCAGGAGTGTGTTGGAATGGTCAAGTCTAGAGGTAACAAAGACATGGATTCGGGATTTGAAGGCGGATGAGCTGAGGTAAGGTAAGAGACGGGCGATGTTACGGAGGTGGAAATAGGCTGTTTTAGTTATGCTGCAGATATGTGGTTGCAAGCTCATTTCAGGGTCAAATATGACACCAAGGTTGCGAACAGTCTGGTTCAGCCTCAGACAGAAGTTGGGGAGAGGGATGGAGTCAGTGTCTAGGGAACGGAGTTTATGGTGGGGACCGAAAACAATGGCTTCGGTCTTCCCAATATTCAATGGGAGAACATTTCTGCTCATCCAGGACTGGATGTTGGACAAGCAGTCTGACAATTGGAGGCAGTGGAGGGGTCGAGAGAGGTGGTGGTGAGGTAGAGCTGGGTGTTAGCGTACATGTGGAAACTGACGCGTGTTTCTGGATGATGTCACTGAGGGGCAGCAGGTAGATGATAAATAGGATCGGGCCAAGTATAGATCCTTGGGGGACACCAGAGGTAACGATGCGGGGGCGGGAAGAGAAGCCATTGCAGGTGATTCTCTGGCTACGATTAGATAGATAAGAATGGAATCAGGCGACTGCAGTCCCACCCAGCTAGACGACGGTGGAGAGGCGTTGGAGAAGGATAGAGTGGTCAACCGCATCAAAGGCTGCAATCAGATCCAGAAGGACGAGGAGAGATAGTTTACCTTTGTCACAGTCAAAATGAATGTAATTTGTGACTTTGATGAGAGCTGTTTCAGTACTGTGGCAGGGGCGGAAACCAGATTGGAGGGATTCAAATATGGAGTTGCGGGAAAGGTGGCACAGGTTTGGGAAGCGATAACACATTCAAGGACTTTGGAGAGGAAAGGAAGGTTGGAGATGGGGCGGTAGCTTGCAAGGACAGTGTTGTGCATCTGTAAAGCATGCCCTCCCAGGTTCCGCCATCAGGGAGCGCACCCCCTGAAGTCCCAAGGGATCCCAGCATCCCTTGGGAGCACTGTATATAAGCCGGCCCCTAAGGCCTGTTCCTCACTCTGGAATGTCTTAATAAAGACTGAGGTCACTGTTACTTTAACCTCCCTGTGTGCAATCTCATCTGTGTTAGGAACACAATAACTGGCGACGAGTATACGAATCCAACACAGAGATGCAGCAAACTGTGGGCATCCTGGAGAAGTTCTCAGAGCGTGAGGACTGGGAAGCCTATGTCGAATGGCTAGACCAGTACTTTGTAGCCAACGAGCTGGACGGAGAAGGAAGCGCTGCAAAAAGGAGAGCGATCCTCCTCACAGTCTGCGGGGCACCGACTTACAGCCTCATGAAGAATCTTCTGCTTTGGTGAAACCCACAGATAAGTCATATAAGGAGCTGTGTACACTAGTTAGGGAGCATCTTAACCCGAGGGAGAGTGTGCTGATGGAGAGGTATCGGTTCTACACGCGCCAGCGATCTGAAGGTCAGGAAGTGGCGAGCTACGTCACCAAGCTAAGGTGACTTGCAGGAAAATATGAGTTTGATGGCTACCTGGAGCAGATGCTCAGAGACCTTTTTGTACTGGGCATTGGCCACGAGACCATCCTATGAAAACTTTTGACTGTAGAGACACCGACCCTCAGTGAGGCCATTGCGATAGCACAGGCGTTTATGTCCACCAGTGATAACACCAAACAAATCTCTCAGCACACAAGTGCTAGCAATGTTCATAAATTAACTGGAACTGTGTTTGCGAGCAGAAATGTACAGGGCAGAAACCACGAGTCTGCAACTGCCAGCAGGCCTTAGGTGACCCAGATGACTCAGAGTCCGCAACAAAGGATGAATGCAAGGCAATTCACACCTTGTTGGCGTTGTGGAGGCTTCCATTCAGCCTATTCATGCCGCTTCAAAGGGTATGTTTGCAAGAGCTGTGGAACAATGGGGCACCTCCAACGAGCTTACAGACGAGCTGCAAGCTCTGCAAAATCTGCTAACCACCACGTGGCAGAGGAAGATCGGTCCATGGTGGATCGAAGCAATTTTGAGCCTCAGAGAGAGGAGGCAGATGCTGAAGTACACGGGGTGCACACATTTTCGACGAAATGTCCACCTATAATGCTAAATGTAAAATTGAATGGCTTACCCATAGCCATGGAACTGGACACTGGCGCTAGCCAATCCATCATGAGTAAAAAGATGTTTGAGAGACTGTGATGCAACAACGCACTCAGACCAGCCCTGAGCCCCATCCACACGAAACTGAGAATGTACACCAAAGAGCTTATCACTGTCCTGGGCAGCGCTATGGTCCAGGTCACCTACGAGGGCATGGTGCACGAACTGCCACTCTGGATTGTCCCGGGCGATGGCCCCACACTGTTTGGAAGGAGCTGGCTGGGCAAAATCCGCTGGAACTGGGATGATATTCGAGCGCTATCACATTTCGATGAGGCCTCATGTACCCAGGTTCTTAACAAATTTCCTTCCCTTTTTGAGCCAGGCATTGGAAACTTTTCCGAGGCAAAGGTGCGGATCCACTTGGTCCCAGAGGCTCGACCCATTCACCACAAGGCGCGAGCGGTACCTCACATGATGAGGGAGAGAGTGAAAATCGAGCTGGACAGGCTGCAACGTGAGGGCATCATCTCCCCAGTGGAATACAGCGAGTGGGCCAGCCCGATTTTTCCAGTACTCAAAAGTGATGGCACGGTCAGGATTTGCGGCAATTATAAAGTAACTATTAATCGTTTCTCGCTACAGGACCAATACCCACTATCTAAGGCAGATGACCTATTTGCAACGCTGGCAGGAGGCAAGATGTTCACCAAGCTCGACCTGACTTTGGCCTATATGACGCAGGAGCTGGAGGAGTCTTTGAAGGGCCTCACCTGCATCAACACGCACAAGGGACTGTTCATCTACAACAGATGCCCGTTTGGAATTCGGTCGGCTGCAGCGTTCTTCCAGAGAAACATGGAGAGCCTACTCAAGTCGGTACCACACATGGTGGTTTTTCAGGACGACATATTGGTCATGGGTCGGGACACCGTTGAGCACCTACAAAACCTGGAGGAGGTCCTCCAGCGACTGGATCGCATAGGGCTGCGGCTGAAGAGGTCGAAATGCATCTTCATGGCAACAGAAGTGGAGTTTTTGGGGAGAAAGATTGTGGCGGACGGCATTCGGTCCACAGATGCCAAGACAGAGGTTATCAGGAACATGCCCAGGCCACAGAATGTCACGGAGCTGCAGTTGTTCCTGGGACTCCTCAACTATTTTGGTAACTTCCTACCGGGGTTAAGCACCCTCTTAGAGTAGGGTGGGACAGTTGGGGTTGCTGCTTGTAAGGAGGCAGCGACAAGTGCCTCGATGGGCCCTACGTAGGATGCCAAGAGAGGCACAGAGGGAAGCTGTAATCTTATCTAGGAGGGAGTCAAGCCTGAGACGGTGTCAGGAGAGTAGGAAGGTCAAAGAGTAATGCAGAATTGGGTAGTGACTTGGGAGGGCAGAGTATCCGAGAGAGTAGAGATGAAAGGAGGAATGTGGACAGGAGAGAGCGGTCAGGGAGGGATAGAGAGAAAAGGAAAAGGGATGATAAAGAGATTAGGAAGGACAAACTGGCGGTGAAAGGAAGCGGTGGACATAAAAAGCTGCTCCATAACAACTTGTGTAAGGGGAACAGAAGGTGCATGCATGGATATAATGCTAGAGGCCATCACAGAAGGTGAGTGGAAGATTACATGTAGGGATTTGAACACAAGGATGAGGATCTTCCAGTCAACCTGTTAGGGTACAGGAGACCAGCGAAGTTTGGTGAGGTTGGGTATGATGGCACAGGACTTTATTTGGGAGTGGACATGGGCTGTGGAACTTTGAACATGTTGCAGTTTCTGGAGGATGGGGGCAAAGAGACCGGCAACAAGAACATTCAAGAAGCTGAGCCATGTGATGAGGCATGAACTGGGGTCTTGGCAATGAGGGAGAGGTAGGCCATACTGCAGAGGTGAAAGGAAACAGACTTGGTGACAGATAGGATATGGAGAAGGAAGCTCGGTTGATGCTAAGGTTTTGCACCTCCGTAAAGGTTGGTGGATCACAGAGCAGTGGCAGAGAGGCGCTGCCATAATCCAAAAGCGGTTTTTAATCAACATTTGGCTGGCACAAGTCACACCTCATCCAAAGATGAATGTCTGATCAGCAGGCCAACAAGAGGAGATGGGAAAGATAGATCTGGATGTTATTGACGAATGTGCAGAAATGAACTCCAGGTGATGTTGACTAAGGGCAACATGTAAATGATGAAGAGGTGAGTACCCAAGGAGGAAGCCTGTGGTACACCAGTGCTTATATGGGAGTGTGGGAGAAACTGATGGAGCAAATGTAGAAACTTCACAGTGAACTTAGGACTGGAATCATCGAGAACAGTGTCAGCTCCACTGGCTTCCTGTAGCTCAGTGGCTCAGCTATAAGATCCTTACCCCAATGGTTAAATCCCCCCATTTCCTTGCCCCACCTAACCTCCAGACATCCCTGCATCTACCCTCTGCTTCTCAAACATCAGTCTACTGCTTGTTCCTGCTTCTACTGCATTATAGTTTCTTCAGAGACTGTGCCCCTATCCTCTGGAACTTTTTCCATAATCCCTTCACTATGCCATCTCCCTCTTTACTTTGAAAAGCCTCCTTAAAACTCCCCTTTTATTCCTCAGTCCCTTTCTACCTCCTGCTCAATATCCATGTTTCTGTAAATCTTTCCAAAGTGTTGGTCTTGATGTAAGGAACACGACATAAATGTTAGTTTTTGTAGGTTTATATGCCAGAAATATACGTGATATAAAAGGACAGCATAAACTTTTCAATGAACTAGTCTGACTGGAGATGTAATACAAAAAGAGAAAAGGTAACTGAGTTTGCTGTAGACCTCCAGGTCAAAACAAACAGGAGGCTAAGATATCCTGTAACAATGGCAACAATTTCAAATTGTATTGTTATCGCACTATCCACCTGCAGAAAAAGTTTCAAACACTTTACATTTTGAAAATAAAACTGTGAATCCTGAGCAGGAAGGGAAAAGGGAAAAATGGAGAGGTTGAGGGGGCAAAGACACGTGCACAAAGAAAGTTTTGGAAAGTATGGAAGGGATGTGGCAGGGCAGGGGTACTGGGTGGAGTGTTCCAGAGGACGTAAACCTAGTGGAAGAGTGCTCGAGGCTAGGAGATGTCTGTAGTTGGGGGAGCCCAGGGTGCAGGAGACAGGGAGAGGTCACCAAGATGGAGTGGGGTGAGGGGTGAGGCTCATCTAAAGCACTTCTAAAGCACTTCTAAAGCACTTTTCACTACCTCAGGATGTCCCAAAGCGCTTTACAGCCAATTAAACACTTTTGAACTATCATCATTGTCGTTATGTAGGAAACGCGGCAGCCAATTTGTACACAGCAAGCTCCCACAAACAGCAATGTGATAATGACCAGATATTATGTTTCAATGATGTTGGTTGAGGGATAAATATTGGCCAGGACAGTGGGGAGAACTCTCTTGCTCTTCTTCGAATAGTGCCGTGGAATCTTTTACATGCACCTGAGAGAGTAGAGAGAATGGCTTAACATCTCATCCAAAAGATGGCTTCTTCAGCGCTGCACGCTATATCAGTCTTCTTGGTAGTGCTGCCGGTAACCTCGATCCACAGGGACCTTGCCATCGTGGAGATCGTGACATCAGTGACTGTGCAACGCTCACTGGATGCCCAACTTCCTTATTGCCAATGGACTTAATGGTTGGAGTTAACAACGACTGACTGAGCCGACATGCAGCAGCAGGAAGCCGGCTCCAGCAACGCTATTTAAAGGGAACTTTACCAATCACTCGCATCGGACAGGTTTGTGAAGTGTGAGTGTTAGTACCTGCTACTGCAACAGTTTTCTTAATTTCAAGGTTCTTTGGTGTCAGGAGTTTTGTGGCAAGTACAAAATTGTATAATTATTTCTGGAAGGATTCAAGCCAGAACACTTGCTAAGATTAATGGGGGCTGGACGGGCAGTCGATCTCGCCCTCCAGGATCTACAGTGGAGGGAGCGGAGGCAGCGAGAAAGATGGGAATATATGTGTAGAGGGAGGAGAAGAGCCATCAAGGATCTCAACAGGAGGCCTTATCCTCCGAGGGTATTCCGAGAGCACTTCTCCTATCTCCAATTAAGCGAGAAGCAGAGTATTAGACAGGCTTTGCTTCACCAAAGAGGTGGTCACAGAACTGTTCCACCTGCTACAGCCTGAGAGCATAGCGACCACGGCTCTCCCAGTGTCAGTCAAGGTCACCGCGGCCCTTAATTTCTATGCCAGCGGATCCTTCCAGTCTGCAATGGGAGACACAGCTAACATCTTACAGTGCACCGTCCATCACCACATCCGAGAGGTCTCTGAGGCTCTCTACACCAGCAGAAGGAACAACATTGGCTTCCTGATCACCAAAGAGAAGCAGGACGAGTGTGCCAGGATAGCAGGCTTCCTCATGGTGTAGGGCACCATCGACTGCCCCCACGTGCCTTTGCGGGTGCCGCAAAACAAGCCTGAGATCTTCCGTAACCCCAAAGGCTACCACTCACTTAATGTGCCATTGGTGTCTGACCACACACAGCTAACTCTAAATGTCAATGCCCGCTATCCTGGCAGCATCCACGATGCCTTCATCCTGCGCCAGACCAATTGTTAGTTCTCTTCCAGCCTCCATGTCAAGCTCGTTGCTGGCTGCTCGGAGACAAGGGCTATCCACTCTTCACCTGGCTCATGGCTCCCCTCCGCAACCCCACCACTCCTGCCCAGCACTCATACAATGGGAGCCATGCTGCCACCAGGAACATCATCAAGCGGACCATCGTCCAACTAAAGCAATGGTTCCGCTGCCTTGATCGCTCGGGAGGAGCCCTCCAGTACTTGCCAGAGCAGGTGTCCCATTTCGTGGTGGTCTGCTGCATGCTCCACAACTTGGTCATCATGAGGATACAGTCCTTGCCAGCAGGGATTGCAGGACAACATCAGAAAGAGGACAAGGCAGATGAGGAGGAAGAGGACGACGAGGAAGAGGAACAGGAGGGAGGGAGGAGGCAGTGAAACAATCGGCCTTCTGAACTGCTGTCCGTGACCGACTCATCAGACTCCGATTCACATGAATGAAAGCCCAGATCCCCATTGCTCACCATATCCCCATCATACCATCCCTGTCTCATGGCGTCTGGAGAATGAGTTCATGGAATGCATTCGAGACAGTTTCCTAGAATAACACGTCATGGAACCAACCAGGGAACAGGCTATTTTAGATGTGTGTAATGAGACAGGGTTAATTAGCAATCACATAATAAAGGATCCTCTGGGGCAGAGTGATCATAATACGATAGCATTTCACGTTATGTTTGAGAGTGACTTGCCTAAGTCCAAAACTAGAGTTTTAAACTTAAATAAAGCCAAGTATGAAGGGCGAGTTGGCTGAGGTAGATTGGAAACATAGACTAAAAGGTATAGCGGTAGATAAGCAGTGGCGAGCATTTGAAGAAATATTTCATAATTCTCAACAAAAGTACATTCCATTGAGAAATAAAAACTCCACAGGAAAAGGGATCCATCCGTAGCTAACTAAAGAAGTTGAGGATAGCATTAGATTGAAAGAAGAAGTTTATAACATTGCGATGAATAATAGTAAGCCTG
The DNA here is from genome assembly GCF_044704955.1 of Pristiophorus japonicus. NCBI lineage: Eukaryota > Metazoa > Chordata > Chondrichthyes > Pristiophoridae > Pristiophorus > Pristiophorus japonicus. The sequence goes on along the minus strand of NC_091991.1, from coordinate 89,884,964 downwards.
AGGATTGGGAGAGTTTCAGAAACCAGCAAAGGATGACCAAAAAATTGATAAAAGGGAAAAAATAGACCATGAGAGAAAACTAGCAAGAAATATAAAATAGACTGTAAGAGTTTCTGCAAGTATGTAAAAAGGGAGAGAGCAGCAAAAGTAAACATCGGTCCCTTAGAGACTGAGACAAGAGAAAGTATTCTGGGGAATGAGGAAATGGCAGAAATGGTAAACAAATATTTTGTATCTGTCTTCACAGTAGAAGATGCAAAAAGCATACCTAAAATGGTGGGGAACCAAGGGTCTAATGAGGGTGAGGAACTTAATATAAATAATATAAGTAGAGAAACAGTACTAGGAAAACCAAAGGGACTAAAAGCAACAAATCCCTTGGACCTGATGGCCTACATCCTGGGGTTCTAAACGAGGTGGATGCAGAGATAGTGGATGCATTGGTTTTAATCTTCCAAAATTCCCGAGATTCTAGAACGCTCCCAGTGGATTGGAAGGTAGCAAATGTAACAGTGCTATTCAAGAAAGGAGAGAGAGAGAAAACAGGGAACTACAGGTCAGTTAACCTGACATCAGTCGTTGGAAAAATACTGGAATCCATTGTTAAGGAAGTGGTATCAGGTCACTAAGATAATTATAACATGATTAGACAGAGTCAACATGGTTTTATGAAAAGGAAATAGTGTTTGACAAATTTATTAGAGTTTTTTGAGGATGTAATTAGCAGGGTAGATAAAGGGGAACCAGTGGATATAGTCTATTTGGATTCCCAAAAGGCATTCGATAAGGTGCCACATAAAAGGTCACTACACAAGATAGGGGCTCATGGGATTGGAGGTAATGTATTAGCATGGATAGAGGATTGATTAACGGACAGAAAGCAGAGAGTCGGGATAAACTGTTTTTTTTCAGGTTGCCAGGCTGTAACTAGTGGGGTACCACAGGGATCGGTGCTGGGGCCTCAGCTAGTTACAATCTATATTGATGACCCAGATGAAGGGACCGAGTGTAATGTATCCAAATTTGCTGATGATACAAAGCTAGGTGGGACAGTAAGCTGCTAGGGATATAGATAGACTAAGTGAGTGGGCAGTAAGGTGGCAGATGGAGTATAATGTGGGGAACTGTGAGGTTATTCACTTTGGTAGGAAAAATAGAAAAACATAATTTTTTAAATGGTGAGAAACTTTTAACTGTTGGTGCTCAGAGAGATTTGGGTGTCCTCGAGCCAGGAACACAGAAAGCTAATATGCAGGTAGGGCAAGCAAAGGAAGGCAAATGGCATGTTGGCCTTTATTGTGAGGGGGTTGGAGTCTAAGAGTAAGGAAGTCTTGCTACAATTGTACAGGACCTTGGTGAGACCACACCTGGAGTACTGCGCACAGTTTTGGTCTCCTTATCTAAGGAAGGATATACTTGCCTTGGAGACGGTGCAACAAAGGTTCATTAGATTGATTCCTGGGATGAGAGGGCTGTCTTATGATGAGAGATTGTGTAGAATGGGCCTATACTCTCTGGAGTTTAGAAGAATGAGAGGCGGTCTCATTAAAACATACAAGATTCTGAAGGGCATTGACAGGGTAGATGCTGAGAGGTTGTTTCCCTGGGCTGGAGAGTCTAGAACTGGGGGGCACAGTCTCAGGATAAGGGGTAGGTAATTTAAGACCGAGATGAGGAGGAACTTCTTCACTCAGAGGGTTGTGAATCTTTGAAATTCTCTGCCCCAGAGGGCTGTGGATGATCAGTCTCTGAATATATTCAAGGCTGAGATAGATAGATTTTTGGAGTCTAGGGGAATCAAGGGATATGGAGATCGGGCGGGAAAGTGGAATTGAGGTCGTTGATCAGCCATGAACTTATTGAATGGCGGAGCAGGCTCGAAGGGCCGTATGGCCTACTCCTGTTCCTATTTCTTTTGTTCAATAGAAACTGCTTCTGTAATCTCATCAGGCTGTAATTTCACACTGCTGCCAGTGGTGGCAGTAGCACCTCAGTTTTACATCTCCCAGTTCCTCAGTCTGCAGAAACTTCAAAAAATTGCAGCCAACTTTACCTCTCTGCCTCAGAAATTGTTTTGCTCTTTAACTGTAAATAACATTAAAAAAAGCATTATGTAAAAAAATACGCAGTTGACATAGAGGATGTACAGTATGTTCAAACCGTACGCCTTCAGAGCTCAGAGCTCCTCGCCATGCAATAGAAGGCTTTTCTTTCACCCATCTGCAACATCCAGGATTTGTGACAAAAAAGGGAGCAGTGATTGCAGGAAGGGACAGCTCCAGCGACACAGCCCTCAGTTTCCAAGAGCGAAAGTCAATCTCATGATGGTACACGTCTTTGCCCAAACCCACCACGAACTGTTGGTGATGAATAAACCTGGGAAGTAGCACTGAACTTTGTTGTCTAGAAAATCAAGGTGGCTGGCAAAACCAAAGCAGCCCAAGTAGTTCCCTCTGCCACACCCAAAACAGATATCCGCTGTCCTGCTGCTGAGAAAATTGAGACTTAAAAGGACAGCTACTTTGATGCCAGGTTTGCAGAACATTTGCCCATGTATCGAAACATTGAAGAAAATGAGGGGGCTCAACAAGGTGGATACAGAGAGGATATTTCCACTCATAGGGAAAACTAAAACTAGGGGACATAGGGCGAGAACCTCGACTTTTGTGCTTATTGCCCAAAAATGGGCAATATTTCCGGCATGGACATTAAAAATGGGTTTTCAGATCGCCGGCTTCTCGCCCATTCTCAAAACACCCAGTTTACATTTTTGAAAACAGGCGTTACCGCGAGCGATATCAAATGGGCGGTAGCGTTAAATTTTTTTGACCTTCTGCCATAAAGTGTGGCCGTCCTTAGCAACTGCATGGCAACGCTTGATTCCCGTGATTCTGGAGGTCAAGTGTCACCATGACATGCGCAGAAGAGGAGACAGAGAGAGAGGGAGCTCAAAGGGATTGAAGGCGTCGCTGGATGTGGTGTGGCTGCTTTGGGAGGAAAGAGGGAGATTTTAGAGCTTCACAGCAAGTAGGTAAACAAAAATTAGCTGTTACCAGTCACATATATGACTGAATTTGGCCTATAATGGAGAGAGAGGAGAAGGCATCACAGCACGCTGTGGAGACTGCCGCTGGAGAGAACAGTGAGGTGGGAGAGGAGCACATTGGAGGCCGCAAAAGAGCCAGGAAGTTCTCGGCCGAGTAGGAGGTCGAGTTACGCTGAGGTGATTTGACACAGGGAGGGTGTGGGAAGTCCACCCCAAAGGCGTACCAGAGGATATGGACCGAGATAGCAAAGGTGGTCTCGTCGGCGACCAATGAGGTGCGTGAGGGCTACCAATGCCGCAAACGATGGAACGACCTTGTGGGATCCGCAAGAGTAAGTATTACATTGATTTACATGTACTTATGTATTTATATAATTTGATTTGTAACAGTCATGAGTGACTATCAGCAGATGTGAGGTCTTGCACTTTTACCGGGAATGTTTTACTCAAAGCCTGCGGTACGTCATTAGGTAAAGAATGATAATAATCATAATAATTAGGATGATATCTGTCGGTTATGTGTTGTATCAGTCTCTGTGACAGTACCTAGCAATGATGTCACACAATGATCTCATGCCATGTCGTCCTATCACCTTTTACAGAAGAAGCTATCGATGATGAGGTCCATGCAGAGGCGAACGGTTGGGGGGGCCTCCAGTCCCCAGCGACATCACAGATTTGGAGGAGCGAGTGCTCCCACTCATGGCGAAGCACCCTCGGACAGCCACGGACCCATCTGCAGACCTTGAAGTGATGCCACGTGAGTAAAGCTTTTACCATTGCATCATGTAAAGTCGATAGATGCCACACCCACTCGTATCTGAACAATCATATATAATAGATGATTTCTAAAATTGTCATAAAAATAATGCTGGCCAAATGAAACTCATTGCAATGCACAATGTGTTGATGGTCATGAAATGTGATGTCTGCGATGATTTTGAGAATGGTGGTGCTTTTGTCGTGCATATGCTGTGTGTGGTGCTGGACTCACCTTGTCACCCTAGCATACCCTTCTCCTCTAATAACCTCATTTGTGTTTTGCAGCTCAGCCAGCAGCGCGTCCCCAGGCAAGACCATTGAAGCCAGAATGTGGGGGTGCGGGGCAGGAGTCGGCGGACGATCCTACTACATGTGGTGCTGAGGAGCTCCGATTCTCGCCCGTCAATCCGCTGGGTCTGTTCTCGACGGATGAGAGCGCAGACTTCGAAGAACCTGCATCGCCACGCTCCAGAAGCCATTCCACTCCAAGGCCATCCTCCGGTCATTCCCGCTTCGACTCTGGAGGTACTGGCCCCAAGCACCTCTCCACAGGGCATCCCATTTGTCCCCAGGACAGCGCCGACCCCGCGGAGACCTCATGGACGCAGCAGGTCTGTTCCACAAGTGCCACATGAGAGCGGAGAGATGTACAGTTGTTAAGGAGGACTGTAGACATTGGTGACCAGCTCATCGAAGCATTGGGGGGGGCATATCCCGACAGCTGGCCACCATGACCGGGTACATTCCACGGATGGCAGAGGCTCTGGATGCGACAGCCAGAAACACTGCTGCCACAGCCCTCCCAGTGGTCCCCGAGCTCGGCACTCCACCCCTAGGTTCTGCACCACCACTGCGAACGACAGATGAGAGCAAGGACCAAGATCCTGCTTCGGCATCAGAGAATGTTGCCCCCTCGGCACCCCCGTTCCCGTACCCGTGCAACCACTGCATCTGCCTTCATCCCCCCAATGAGGCACCTCCTGAGGAGTTCCTTGGCCAGGCATCGTGGAGTGAGGAGGGGAAGGGGTAGAGGTGGGGAGAAGAAGGAGAGGGGGGAAGGAAAGTGAGGTACATGTCCGCAGGTGATGGCTGTGTTATATCTCCATCTGGGTGTATGCAATTTGTTGCAATGTATGGGGGCTGGGGACCACACTTCTGCTTTGCCTTTGTATTCTGTGTTGCTGGACATGCTGAACATGTGATTGATGTTAATGGTGGAAAAAGTGGGATGTGGGCGGGGGCTGGGTGTTATTGGCTGTGATACTTATGATTTCAGACCAATGTTGGTATTAAACTTTAGTTATTGAACATAACCTTGTAGCGCATTGTCTCAGATAGCTGGACCGTTATACACTGGTGATTCCTTACCATGAAAGGGTTAAATACAACTTAACATCAATCAACGAAAACTTTAACTGGCAGCAAGGTGATGGGCACCATTGATGTCTGAGCTGGACACACACAGCAGTGTGTCAGCGTTGTCACTCACAGCAACGCTCTTTCAATCAAATCTTTCCAATATCAGCTCCTCACGTAAGAGTGGGATTTAACAAATGCCAGCCACACTACTGGCGTTCGTTCTGGTTACTTCCACTTTTGTGGGTGGTTGTTTGAGTGAGCGATATTGTGGGCGATATGTATGCGAGGTGACAAAATTGACGATGGGTGATCTCCATGGCCACTAATTTGGGTAAATATGCTCTTCATGACAGAAAACTCTGCGCGGGCGTTCATATTGAATCTCGCCGTTAATTCCGTGTGGAAAATAACGCTGGGCGATAAATCTCCTAAAAAAGCCCGTCAGTTTCCATTTTGTGCCAAAATGGGCGATATATGGGTGTTATACGTCATTTGAGCAGTTAAATGGGCATTAATTGGGCATTAAGCATGCAAAAAAAGTGGAGGTTGTAGCCCATTGTCTCAGAATAAGGGATCGCCCATTTAAAACTGAGATGAGGAGGAATTTCTTCTCTCTGAGGGTTGTAAATCTATGGAATTCTCTGCCCAAGAATGTTGTGGAGGCTGGGTCATTGAATATATTTAAGGCAGAGATAGACAGATTTTTGAGCGATAAGGGAGTAAAGGTGTGGTGTATGTAGGCACCTTTAGTAATGATTCCACGAGGCAGGGTATGGCACTTAAACTGTGCAGACCTGCAGTCCTTTATTAGCAGCGCCTGAGTGCTGACAACAAGCTGTGTGTTCCTTTTTATACTGGGTTACCTGCAGTGTGCAGGCAGCCCCTGGGTCTCCAGCAACAGCACCCTCTGGTGTACAGGCAAGATGTGTACAGTGCAAGGGTACATTCAATGTTGCATGACAGTGTTACAGACATCACACAGTAAACAGTCATGTCTACAGAACAATACTCCCGCCTGAGCATTTTACATATCCTTATTGTCATGCCCAGGGGAGGTGATCAGTGGTGGGCTATGGGAGGTTGTGGTGAGGGTTGTGTGGTTGCCAGGTGTGACTCCTGTGCTTGAGGCTGGCCTTGTACGTTTCCCCTCCCTCACACACAAACCAAGTGGGTGTCACTGTTGTGGGATCCCTCGGGGAGGTAGCCACGGCAGCAGTGGGTGGTGTGTATACACTGTGATGTGGGTAGTTGTGTCGTGGTGGGCAGGGCCACAAGACTGGGTGGGCTCCCAGTCTACCAATGGGGATGAGGGTCAGGTCATCCCAGGGTTTGCCAGGGAAGCTGGAGAGTATTGGCCTCATGCTCCTGGTGTTGGCCCTGGTGGCCAGGGGCTGTAGGGCTGGTCTGGTGCAGGTTGCCATTGGTGGTGGCTGGGCTGCCCATTGATCACTGTCCCTGTAGTGGGTCTGCTCCCACTGCCTGTGTGTGTGTCCTGCAAGGGGCATCACATTCGTTCCAAAGTTCCAGGCTACATGGTCAGGTAGCCTGCTGGACCTGGGGGTCTCCCACAGGAGGATTCCATTGGCATCAGCATGGTCCCTGTAGAACCCAATGTCCTTTGGTAGTGTCCTACTGGTATACATGACACCTTGGCTCTGATCACACATAGTCGAGTCTGCATTATATATTCTAGCATTTGCATCACTTTTGGTGTCCTGGTTTCAACAGACATGGTTACATTAGGCATTTCACAATCTCTATCATTATTGTTAAGCATAATAAACTTGTTCTTAACCTTACTGACACCTGCATTCATCTCATTAGTCACATTAGTTAAACCAGCATCACAATTCATGGTTACATTGCATACATTTTCATACTTGCACCCTTTAATTGCATCTTTAGCTTTAAAGTCCGTGTACTCAAATAGTTGGAACTTCCCCTTTAAATTTTTTTGGTTACCGGTCTCCTTTAAGGGAGCTTTCAAATCCGATTGGCCGCTTGATGTCACATGATGCTCCTCCATGTTGACTCATGGCATGGAGGAGGCCATTTTGAATGCAGGTCTGCTGCAGCCATTTTGTGATGCTCTTTTCTTTCACAGTCTTGTAGTGCTGCAGCCATTTTGTGGTCTTGTTGCAGGCAGGCTGTGGTGCTCTTTTCTTCCACAGCACCACTTCACCTGATGTGGACCCGGTTCATCCAATTCCTGCCCAGCAGCATGGGACCGTCACCGGTTACAATCCACAGGGGGAGTTTGTGCAACACGCCGCCCTGGGAGACCTGGACGTCTACACTGCCAACGATTTGGATTTTACCTTTGGTATAGGTGAGCAGCTTCGCTTGGACAGGAGACAGTTTTGGTCGAGTGGCAGGATTCCTCCAAATTTTTTCAAAGGTCTTTTGGCTCATCACAGACTAGCTCGCCCCTGCGTTGATCTCCATGGAGACTGGGACCCCATCGATGTCCACTTCCATCATCCACGGAGAACTTCCAGTGGAGCAGGTAAAGATTCCATACTCCTCTCCCAGGGTTAGAGCAGCTTCATCTTCATCTGTGTTGGAGCCCCGGTGATTAGCCAACTCATCTGAGACACAGTGAGTACAGCCTTTTCTGCACATTCTCTAAAGGTGCCCTTTCTCTTTGCAGCCTTTGCATGCATAGTCTTTGTAGCGGCACTGGTGGGCCCTGTGGTTTTCCCCCACAGCGCCAGCACGGGGTCATCCGGTTTGCCCCATGTGGCGGACTCAGGGTTGCGGGACTCGGGGGAGCATTTCTGCCTTTAGAAGTGTCCATGCGGTGCACTGCGCTCGCCGGTTTAGAGTCCTGGGTCAGTATTCGCCTGGAGTCGCCGGCCGAAACCAGGTAGGCCTGGCTCACTTGAATTGCTTTCTGCAGGGTGACCGTGATGTCAGCCGAGAGCAATTTGTGTCGGAGGCCTTTGTGGCCGATTCCGATAACAAATATGTCCCTTAGTGCTTCATTAAGGTGGTCGCCAAACTCACACGGTGCAGCTAGTCTTCTTAAATGTGCAGCATACTTGCAATTTCTTGGCCCTCAGGTCGCCGGTAAGTGTAGAACCGGTGCCTGGCTGTGAGGATGCTTTCCTTTGGTTTTAGTTGTTCCTGTATGATTCTTACAAGTTGCTCATAGCTCTTGGTGGTTGTCTTCTCCGGGGCTAGTAAGTCCCTGATGACACCATAGATGGTGGGCCCACAACTGCTGAGCAGGATGGCCCTGCGTTTGTTCGGTAGTGTAGCCGATGTGTCCCCATCCAGGTCGTTGGCCATAAAGAAGTGTTCCAATCTTTCTACAAAGGTATCCCAATCTTCCCCCTCTGTAAAATGCTGAAAGTTGCTGAGGTTAGACATGTTGAGCGTGTAGTTCATGACCTCGTATTCCCGTCGCCAGTTATGGTGTATGCAGGCACCTTTAGTAATGACTCCACGAGGCAGGGTATGATACTTAAACTCTGCAGACCTGCAGTCCTTTATTAGCAGCTCCTGAGTGCTGACAACAAGCTGTGTGTTCCTTTTTATACTGGGTTACCTGCCGTGTGCAGGCAACCCCTGGGTCTCCAGCAACAGCACCCTCTAGTGTACCGGTAAGGTGTGTACAGTGCAAGCGTACATTCAATGTTGCATGACAGTGTTACAGACATCACACAGTGAACAGGCATGCCTACACAACAAAAGGGTTATGGGGAGCGGGCAGGGAAGTGGAGCTGATCAGATCAGCCATGATTTTATTGAATGGTGGAGCAGGCTTGAGGTGCCAAATGGTCAACTCCTGCTCCTATTTCTTATGTTCTTATGTATCCTGAGCTTGGTGACTCACATGATTGGATTGCAGCGGTTCACGTCGTGGCTGCTGAAGGCCCCATGCCACAATGGGGTCTGCTGCGTGTCAATGCTGTGGTCAGGGGGATAGTGGCAGCACACTCTCAGATTCTATGATGAGCTGCTCATGCGCTCCTGCTATCTGCTGTCCACCTTGCAATAGCTCAAATCGAGTAACAAACTGGCAAAGTTCTCCCGGGCGAGGGTAGTTTCTTGTGAAGCTCTGTTTGGAATCAAGTCGGCTCCAGCTTGATGGATGTGGCGATGAATGTTCGAGATCTCGTAAACTCCTGGTGGCAGACTTGGTAATGAGATACCTGAACCAGGCACTGCTCCTGTGCACTGTTAATGATCCACTGTCAAGCTGCCTTACCGATGGAACCTTGACATGTAGAACTGTCACTGGTCACTGGGATTCTTCCAACTGCACTGCTGTTCAACGCCAGGATGGGTTATAGTTGGACAAGAAGTGGGAAGCTTACCAGTGCCCTGCTCTGGTAAGCTGCACGGTTGTAGTTGGTTAAACTCCAGCAGTACCACGGTGCACACTTGATGCCTAAGCCTTGACTCGGCCAACTTCAGCTCTCTGGGCTTAGAGAAGTGGGACGTGTCCCTTCAGAGCGAGACTGCCTGCTCCATATTAGGCAAGCAGAAACCCTACGGAGATAGATTGCTTGGGATCTTAAATTGGAGACTTTCAAACATGGCGCTGGGTTTCCACATGTCTGACACCTGACTGACCAAAAAGGGCCAGAAATTTGTTAGAGCCAAGAAATGGGCAGTGTTTAGACTGAAAATGGTTACGTAGCGTCAGCTGACGATGGTCTGGGCTGTGCGCAAATTTCATCCTCACTCCTCATTAAAATGATTGCAGTCATGATTCTCGTCTAAAAGCTCAAGCTGATTGGTGTTACACTGAAAAGATGGACCAATATCGGGTGTAGTCTAAATGCAAGTAATGATTGCTTTATTGACTACTTAAAGGGGAGGTTCACTGGTCTGCAGCACCCCATTCTCAGCATTGTTTGGTGAGCAGGTGCCTCAATAACCATAAGAAGAAGGACAAGGAGAAGGAGCAATTAGTTACAAATGCTGATGGTAGATTGCCCTTCCGAGGAAGCTTTGGAGACATTGGTTTTAGCGGTGGAGAGAAGGCGGGCGGTCCTGTACCCGGCAACTGGCAGGAGGCCCTCGCCACAGGTCTGCCGGACTATGTGGAGGGAGGTGGCATACCACGTCACGGGCAGCACTGTGGTCCCCAGGACACACACCCAGTGCAGGAGGAAGTTTAACCAGCTCACACGGGTGGGCAGGGTGAGTGAAGGCGTCAACAAATACCACATACCACCCTCTGTACCACAAGCCTCACACATTGCTCAATGCACAGCACCCCCAGCACTCACCCACCAACAATCTCTACCCAGCAACACTCTCACCCACATCTCACACCTTGCACATAATGATAGCTATTCCACTGTGGCAGGCACAAGGGTCATTAGTTATTAGAATGTGTGTGATATGTTTATCGATACATTCATTAAGTGTGTTTGGAATATTTTGTGGTCTCGCTCATTTCACCTTTGTGCCCTGGGGGATGCTGTGAGACTCCATGAGACAGGGATTGTATGATGGGGATGTGGTGGACTACGGGGGTCTGGGGTCTCATTCATGTGAATCGGAGTCTGATGAGTCGGTCACGCTGCCTCCGCCCTCCCTCCTCCTCCTCCTCCTCATCCTCTTCCTCCTCTTCATCCTCATCCTCCTCAGCCTCGTCGTCCCCCTGAGGTCACCCCACAATCCTGCACGACTGTGAGGAAGTGTAATAAGCAGAAGCCTTTAACAAATAATGAGTGCTTTCTGCACTTGAATCAACACTCACTGTCACCAAAATAACTAGAAACAATTAAAGAAAGCTGGTCAGTTACAGGAAGTAGCAAACAGGTACTGAGACTTCGAAACCCTGTCAGGTGCAGTTGTTTGAGGGAAGGTACATGTAAATATGGCTGCTCCCTGCTGGTAGACGCCAGCTCTCCCTGTCATTGGTGTGTGTTGCCGTTAAGGTAAGTGGCTGTAACAAAGTTGGGAGATCGGATGTCCAGTGAGCTTTGCACACTCACTGACGTCACAATCGCCATGATGGTGAGGTCTCTGGCAATCGGGTTTACCGGCAGTGCTACTGGCAACACCGATATGGCGTGCAGCACTGGAACCGGCAGCAGCTGTCGTTACAGCTGGCAATGGCATTTTAACGCCATCTTGTAGCATTAACGTGTGGTGCAAACCACACAAATCTTTCCCCCAAGATATGTTGAAACTGTGAAACTTTGGTCACGTTGGCCTAGGAATTGGATACGGCAATAAAACAGACAGTGTTAAGGCCCAACAATGTTGAGCTGTGCCAGGTCAAAATAGGCCTTAACACTGCCTGTGTTCACTCCTCATTAACATGATATATTTTTGATCTCAGCACTAAAATCGCTGCTCATTGGCTTACCCCTCAACAAGTGGGCCAATATCGGGTCCAGTCTAATTCCCAGACATGCTTGGCACAGGCTTTATTCAGTAATTAAAGGGGAGGTGCATTGATGCTACAGCACCTCATTGTCAATCCAGTTCCAACTTCACCTGGAAGTAGACGGCTGCGCCTCAGCACCGGGAGAGAGCACGAAGATTCTCAGGTGGTGGCCATGGGGAGGAGACGGGCTGTCCTCTTCCTGCAGACTGGCAAGAAATCTTCGCCCCATACATCTCGAAGGCTCTGGCAGGAGATAGCCGTCAATGTGACGGGCAACGCTGTGGTCACCAGGTCAGCGATCCAGTGCAGGAAGAAGTTTAATGACCTCACACGACTGGTCAAGGTGTGTGAAGGCTTCAGCAAATGCCATATCCCACCATCTGCACCACAAGCCTCACACACTGCTCAATGCACCACACCCCCAGCACTCACCCACCAACCATCATCGTTATAGGCAGTCCCTAGAAATCGAGGAAGACTTGCTTCCACTCTAAGAGTGAGTTCTTAGGTGACTGAACAGTCCAATACGGGAATTACAGTCTCTGTCACAGGTGGGACAGACAGTGGTTGAAGGAGAGGGTGGGTGGGACTGGTTTGCCGCACGCTCCTTCTGCTGTCTGCGCTTGTTTTCTGCATGCTCTTGGCGACGAGACTCGAGGTGCTCAGCGCCCTCCCTCCACTTAGGGCGGTCTTTGGCCAGGTGTTGGCAGGGATGTTGCATTTTATCAAGGAGGCTTTGAGGGTGTCCTTAAAACGTTTCCTCTGCCCACCTTGGGCTCGCTTGCCGTGTACGAGTTCCGAGTAGCACACTCACTTTGGGAGTCTTGTGTTAGGCATGCGAACAATGTGGCCCGCCCAGCGGAGCTGGTTGTAGCTTCACTTCACCCTCACCCCTTATCACTGCTGCAACATTCACACCCACACCTCACACCTTGCACCCACTGGCAGCTATTCAACTGTGGCAGACACAACACCCACACATCTTGCACCACACTCACTGACACACTTCCCTTTCTCTTGCAAGGTCAGAAGGTCGTGCACAACTGAAGGGAGCAGCAGCAGAGAGGTGGGGCTGTGGTGGGAGTGGGAGTGGGGTGGGGGTGTAGTGGGAGTGGGGTGGGGGGGCGAAGCAAGCTGCCACCCAGCACCTCAGCCAATGGAGGAGCGAGTGCTGGAGATCATTGGGCAGCAGATCATGGAGGTCGTGGCAACTGGCGATGTTGAAGCCCTTGGAGCCAATAACAGTATGCTCGTTCCTAATCCTTCTTCCCACATCCCACTTCCCCCTCAAACCATAATCTGCTCTCACTTGCAAGCTGCTGATGCTGTATGCATGCTTTCCGGCCCCCTGCCCTCACCATCGCTCGACTCTTGTGCCTTTCTGCTTTCAGCTAATCAAGATCAAGCAGCAGACCAGCCTGTCCCCGAGGCCATGCAGGAGAGCGAGGGGGAGGAGAAGGAAGCACAGTGTCACTGCATCTGTCACTCGCAGACACCAGCTCAGAAACAGCCACTGCGCATACTTTACAGGCTGGTCTAGTACCTGTAGCGAGATCTGCACAGGGTGAGGCAGAGTGGCAGAGGCAAGGCTAAGGGGGAAAGGGTAGGTCGGGGACCAGCTCCCCGGAGGGCGAGTTCTCCTGCACAGGACTCAGATGAAGACCTGGATGGAGCGGCCGACAGAAGAAGGGCGATGGGCATTCACACCGAACTGCTGGGTGCAATGGCAGGCCTGCCAGAGATCTCTCGGCAATGTCAAGGAGCGTAGAGGAGGCCGCCTCCAACAATGCACAGGGCTCTGCACAGAGCTGGGAGCCCAGATTTTCTAGGATGGAAGTTATAGAAGACTCCCGAAGAGATTGTGTCGACCTGGACATGATGCTGTATGTGGTGAGCAATGGCTCCTTCCAGGCCCTTCTCCTCCTCCCTCTGCTCGCTGCCTTCGCTGCCTCCGCTCCCTCTCCCGAAGATATTGAAATGCGACGGGGACGGCCAGTACAGCCCCATGACTGTGGGCAAGTGTTGTGAGCAGAAGCCTTTAATTAAGAATGGAGGTGTACTCCACTTGCCACAACACTCCCTGATACCTTAGAACCTTGCAATGAGTTAATAAAGCTGCTGGAGTTACAGAAAGTCGCACAGAGCCAGACAAACTGCAGAAACATGTCAGCTGCAAGTTGTTGCTGATGATCCCTTTAAATACCGCTGCTGGAGCCTCCTTCCTGCTTCTCGCTTGCTCGGATCGTCATACGTAAGGCAGGCCAGTAAGTGGAGTGGCGAAGTCAAAACATGCAGATTGGCCGTCAAGTGAGCGCTGAACACTCACTGACGTCACAATCTGCATCACCGACATCATTTTGCCGAGCACCAACATTGGCAGTGTGCCGGCCATCCGAAAATGGCATCTGTGCGGGATCCACCGCCAGCGGGCGGAAGGGCAATGGCCAACATTTCCTTTACCGAATCTGGCGGTAACAGGTGGCACTAAACCCCCCGAATTTCTAGGGCCCATATCGTCAAAGAGTATATATGCACGATAGGCTTATAATGGAGGAGCAAGGTTGCATCTAAATGTTGAGTTGTATGAAAAGAGATTGACAAAAGTGAAATTCACATTGAGAAGGGTTAGTTGTCAAATGCTGGCACTGTTCCGTGTCTGAGGCTCTTAAAGAAGATAAAAGTGCATGAAAATCGCAGTTGGTGACTGCATTGTGTTTTGTGGAGGTGAACGGTACTCGGCTGGAGGACCCAGATTTGATTTCCAATCCATGCTGAATTTGGTGATTTCAGCAGGGGCAATAGAAACATAGAAACATAGAAAATAGGTGCAGGAGTAGGCCATTCGGCCCTTCGAGCCTGCACCGCCATTCAATGAGTTCATGGCTGAACATGCAACTTCAGTACCCCATTCCTGCTTTCTCGCCATACCCCTTGATCCCTCTAGTAGTAAGGACTATATCTGACTCCTTTTTGAATATATTTAGTGAATTGGCCTCAACAACTTTCTGTGGTAGAGAATTCCACAGGTTCACCACTCTCTGGGTGAAGAAGTTTCTCCTCATCTCGGTTCTAAATGGATTACCCCTTATCCTTAGACTGTGACCCCTGGTTCTGGACTTCCCCAACATTGGGAACATTCTTCCTGCATCTAACCTGTCTAAACCCGTCAGAATTTTAAACGTTTCAATGAGATCCCCTCTCATTCTTCTGAACTCCAGTGAATACAAGCCCAGTTGATCCAGTCTTTCTTGAGAGGTCAGTCCCGCCATCCCGGGAATCAGTCTGGTGAACCTTCGCTGCACTCCCTCAATAGCAAGAATGTCCTTCCTCAAGTTAGGAGACCAAAATTGTACACAATACTCCAGGTGTGGACTCACCAAGGCCCTGTACAACTGTAGTAATACCTCCCTGCCCCTGTACTCAAATCCCCTCGCTATGAAGGCCAACATGCCATTTGCTTTCTTAACCGCCTGCTGTATCTGCATGCCAACTTTCAATGACAGATGTACCATGACACCCAGGTCTCGTTGCACCTCCCCTTTTCCTAATCTGTCACCATTCAGATAATAGTCTGTCTCTCTGTTTTTACAACCAAAGTGGATAACCTCACATTTATCCACATTATACTTCATCTGCCATGCATTTGCCCACTCACCTAACCTATCCAAGTCATTCTGCAGCCTCATAGCATCCTCCTCGCAGCTCACACTACCACCCAACTTAGTGTCATCCGCAAATTTGGAGATACTACATTTAATCCCCTCGTCTAAATCATTAATGTACAATATAAACAGCTGGGGTCCCAGCATAGAACCTTGCAGTACCCCACTAGTCACTGCCTGCCATTCTGAAAAGTACTCATTTACTCCTACTCTTTGCTTCCTGTCTGCCAACCAGTTCTCAATCCACATCAGCACATTACCCCCAATCCCATGTGCTTTAACTTTGCACATTAATCTCTTGTGTGGGACCTTGTCGAAAGCCTTCTGAAAGTCCAAAAACACCATATCAACTGGTTCTCCCTTGTCCACTCTACTGGAAACATCCTCAAAAAATTCCAGAAGATTTGTCAAGTATGATTTCCCTTTCAAAAATCCATGCTGATTTGGACCTATCATGTCACCTCTTTCCAAATGCGCTGCTATGACATCCTTAATAATTGATTCCATCATTTTACCCACTACTGATGTCAGGCTGACCGGTCTATAATTCCCTGTTTTCTCTCTCCCTCCTTTTTTAAAAAGTGGGGTTACATTGGCTACCCTCCACTCCAAAGGAACTGATCCAGAGTCTATGGAATGTTGGAAAATGACTGTCAATGCATCCGCTATTTCCAAGGCCACCTCCTTAAGTACTCTGGGATGCAGTCCATCAGGGGATTTATCGGCCTTCAATCCCATCAATTTCCCCAACACAATTTCCCGACTAATAAGGATTTCCCTCAGTTCCTCCTTCTTACTAGACCCTCTGACCCCTTTTATATCCGGAAAGTTGTTTGTGTCCTCCTTAGTGAATACCGAACCAAAGTACTTGTTCAATTGGTCTGCCATTTCTTTGTTCCCCTTTATGACTTCCCCTGATTCTGACTGCAGGGGACCTACATTTGTCTTTACTAACCTTTTTCTCTTTACATAGCGATAGAAACTTTTGCAGTCCGTCTTAATGTTCCCTGCAAGCTTCCTCTCGTACTCTATTTTCCCTGCCCTAATCAAACCCTTTGTCCGCTTATGGCAGTGGGGGGGGGGGGGGTTCAAAATGAGTGGCCATAAATCTGCATCACTAAGAAAATCCCATAGAGAATTCAGGAGAAACTTCCTTCATAGTAGTGTAAATATGGAGCTTATTACCACAGGGAGTGTTTGAGGCGAATAGCATCAACGCATTTCAGGAGAAGCTAGATAAAAACATGAGGGAAAAAATAACAGAAGGTTATGCCGGTAGATTGAGATGAAGTGAGTTGGGAGGAGGCTCGCTTTGAGCATAAACATTGGCACAGACCAGTTGGGCCCAATGGCCTGTTTCTGTGCCGTATTTTCTATGTAATGTAAAGTGCACTTCAGTTATCCTCAGTTCTCCTGTGCAAAGGAAGTAAAAAAAAACTCGTCTATGTACACTATAAAGCAACTAAAGTTATAAAATGTATGTATAGTGGAGAGGTGACGAGAGGACTCCTCACTCCTCAGTGAACATAAGAAATAGGAGCAGGAGTAGGCCATACGGCCCCTCGAGCCTGCTCCGCCATTCAATATGATCATGGCTGATCTGATCATGGACTCAGGTCCACCTCCCTGCCCACTCCCCATAACCCTTTACTCCCTTATTGGTTAAGAAACACTCTATCTCTGTCTTAAATTCAATGTCCCAGCTTCCACAGCTCTCTGAGACAGCGAATTCCACAGATTTACAACCCTCTGAGAGAAGAAATTCCTCATCTCAGTTTTAAATGGGCGGCCCCTTATTCTAAGATTATGCCCCATAGTTCTAGTCTCCCCCATCAGTGGAAACATCCTCTCTGCATCCACCTTGTCAAGCCCCCTCATAATCTTATACGTTTCGATAAGATCGCCTCTCATTCTTCCGAATTCCAAAGAGTAGAGGCCCAACCTACTCATAAGTCAACCCCCTCAATTTTCAGAAGGACCACTTAGACAAAGCACTGAGGGCGGCTGGTGTTAAAGGATCTGTACTCGGCCTGAGACAGTGGCCTGGAAATTAACGGGACGGGTTACATAGGTGGGGGGCGGGTCGGGGGGCATGGGGGGCTGGGGAGTGGGGTGGGTGACAGGGGTTTCGGACGGGAAACCCAGATGCGTCTTCTGACTGACAGGCTTGCACTCTGATTGAAAGGCTTGGAGGGCAGAGAGCAGTCCGGAGTAGGCCGCAGGACCAGGTAGGTCAAATCCCCGAACCCGGGGGGAGGGGGGAGGGTGTCCGATTCCAGGGCAGATTTGTATGGGGGGGGGAATATCTGATAGGGATCTCGAGCTTGGTGGGATGGGGTGGGGAGGGCTAAGCACTCTCCTCCTGGGCCACTAGCAGTGCAGTGAAGCCATTTACCTTCTCCCCGAAGCTGTTCGAGTCTCACATCCGCTGCCGGGTTTCTCGAGGCCTGGGAAACCCGACTGCCCACTATAAAACCTGCAAAGCCAGTTAAATCAGAGGCTGCCAGCCTCATTAAAGACTCTAACTTGTGAACCCGCCTCCTGGGAGTGGGTTAGCTGCCTGCCCCTTGTCCCGCATCCATTAAACCCACAGGTGGGCGGGTTGGAGGCGTATTCCCGAAATTTGCCAGATTTAACTCTCTTCCCATACCCCCAATTCCATGCGCTCGCTCATTTCGAAATTCCCCCAGTGTCCTCAGGGGAGGGAGGAAGGAAATTGGAGATAGAGGGAAGCATAGTGGTTGAAATTAATGAATTGAAAATTGGCTGAGCAACAGGATTGAGAAGGTAATGATCAATGGATCAGACTCTGTTGTGGGCATTCTGCAGCAGAGCACATCAGGTCAGGGTTGAGTACGATTCAGTTGATGTTCTGGAGACTGGCTTGCTTCATTGTTTAGTCATCTGGCAAGAATTTAAGTCTTCGGTTGGAAATTATATGCATAGTAATTCACTCCTGGCCAGGAGATAAAATAAGTTGCAGCATCTCCCATGATGATAATACAAATTATAAATATTTTTCTGCTGGAAGGAGTTGGCTCAATGGGGTAAATGACCTTTACCTTTTTTTTTTCTTGTGATCTTATGGGCCCAATTTTGGCCATGACTTGCATCAATTTTTTTGGAGTAAGTGCAGCAGGGCACTTGGCCGGGAATAGGGTGCGGCGAGATCGGGCGATCCTTCGGCCGGGAATAGGGGCTGCGAGCATCGGGTCCTACTCGCAGCCCACAGGACGCGCTGGGAGGGCAGGAGCATGCCCGCAGGTGCCGGCAGTGCTTTCTGCGCTGGCCTGTTGCTCCGCACCCCCCCCCACTTCAGTCCCCACGCCATGCCACGACTTCGGGGACTCATAAGAGCGGCCAGGATGGGGCCCCTTTTTTCTGGCGCCCTTCCCAGCGTGCAAAGACGCCGCGCTTCAGGACAGTGCGCCGAAAAAACGGCTTGGGCAATGTTGGGCCCGAAGAAAGCAACTTTCTCAGCTGTTATCCTAAAGATTGTAGAAGGAAGGAGGGAGGGACAGAGGGAGACAGTTCGTCCATCGGGTTTCAGGCTTCGATGGGTTCGAGTGTCAATGGTGCCATGTGTTGACTTCAGCATGGTCGCAATGCAGCGACAAGGAGAGAGGATACTTATTTGCAGCTGAGGAAGAACAGTGAAGAAAGTTGGTTGGAGCACTGGCCATCGTAGTGTTGATAAAATGGAGTGAAGAAAGTCTGTGATGGAGTGGGAATGATAAATTATGTGTGAGTTGCTTCAAAAAATATTTTTGATGAATAATTGTCCTTGGACTTTTATTATTTTGTTTTTTCTGTTTTGACATTACGATACATTTCCACCCACCTGGGAGAGTGTGATAGTCTGGACCATAGATTGAAATAAACACGCAAGGAAGTTATAAATATTCCATTGCATCTAGTTTCAGTGTTGCTGCAGAGAGAGAGGTTTGATGATGTATGAGTCTGCTACATATGCAAAAGATTACCGTGTCAGCAATAGCAGAACACGCAGCGCGTGTTATCACTGCAATCAATTCAAATCAGCTTTTATTAAATTGGGTCAGTGGGAAATCTGTTGAAGTTGGTTCACATCCTGCAGAGTGCAAACCCCAAAGGTCTCTTTATAGTTCAAGTTAATTTTTCTTGAAGATTTGAGTTCCTATAAATTAACTACCTGTAATTAAAGTGAGCTCTGGATAGAGAATGTTAGTAAAATTAAATGTCTTGAACATTATGGTCATGTTTGAGTAAGATGTTTAAGTGCAGTTTGGGATGATCCTGCCTGGAGGTGGGGTGGGGAAGTGCTTCTCCCAAACTGTACAGATATAGGGCATCAGCTGGTAAACTCAACTGGCAACATCTACATTAAAACTGGGGCTCTATTAGTGCTAATGCTGAACCTGCTGAAGCATAATGTTTACAGCTCACTTCAGCAAATTGTTGGCGATTACTTGAATCTGCCACCAGCAATTAGAATGACCATTGTCATTATTGGTGACAGTCACTTGACCTCAGCAATCGTACTTAACATGAGTCCCAACATCATCATCTGGACTGCCTGTCACTCAAGTTTTCCAACTTCACGCAGGGCAGGTCACATGGCCTGTTGTAGCACTGCCCCCGATCCCCAGCAGTAAACTACCAAGGGAAGCAGATATGAGAACATCAAAGTCTGCTGGCACTGACAACAACCTGGCTTCTTCTTTTTCGTAGGCAGTCCCTCGGAGTCGAGGATGACTTGCTTCCACACTAATATGAGTTCTCAGGTGACCGTACAGTCCAATGCAGGATCTACAGTCTTTGTCACAGGTGGGGCAGACGCTGGTTGACGGGCGAGTTGGTTGGGGGGCTTGGGTTATCATGCGTTCCTTCTGTAGTTTGTGTTGGTCTCCACTTGCTCCCGGCGAAGAGACTCAAGGTGTTGGGCGCTTTCCCGGATGTTCTCCTCCACTTTGAGCGGTCTTGGGCCAGGGATTCCCAGGTGTCGATGGGGATGTTGCACTTTTTCAAGAAGCCCTTGAGGGTGTCCTTGAAACATTTCCTCTGCCCACCTGGGACTTGCTTGCTGTGTAGGAGCTCTGAGTAGAGCACTTATTTTGGGAGTCTAGTATCGGGCATGCGGACGATGTGGCCCATCCATCGGAGCTGATCGAGTGTGGTCAGTGCTGCGATGCTGGGGATGTTGGCCTGAGCGAGAGCACTAATGTTGGTACATCTATCCTGCCAATGGATTTGCAGGATCTTGCGGAGGCAGCACTGGTGATACTTCTTCAGCGCTTTGAGATGTCTGCTGTATATAATCCATGTCTCTGAGCCATATAGGAGGGTGGGTGTCACTACTACTGTGTAGACCATGAGCTTGGTGCCAGGCTTAAGGTCCTGGTCTTCAAACACTCCCTTCCTCAGGTGACTGAAGACTGCACAGGCACACTGAAGATGGTGTTGGACTTCATCATTGAAGTCTGTCCTTCTTGACACTAGGCTCCTGAGGTATGGAAAATGGTCCACGTTGTCCAAGGCCTCACCATGGTCCTTGATAATTGGAGGGCAGTACTGTGTGGTGGGGGCAGGTTGGTAGAGAACCTTTGTCTTACAGATGTTTAGTGTAAGGCCCAGACTCTCGTACGCTTCGGTGAAGGTGTTGACGATGGTTTGGAATTCAACCCCTGAGTCTGCGCAGACACAAGCGTCGTCTGCGTACTGTAATTCAATGAGAGAGGATGGGACCACCTTGGATTTGGTCTGGAGGCGACAGAGGTTGAACAATTTCCCGTTTGTTCTGTAGTTTAGCTCCACTCCAGCGGGGCGCTTACTGAGGGTGAGATGGAACATTGCAACAAGGAAGATCGAGAAGAGCGTTGGTGCGATGACACAGCCCTGCTTGACCCCGGTCCGCATGTGAATTGGGTCTGTGGTGGATCCGTTGGTCAGGATCACGGCTTGCATGTCATCGTGAAGCAGGCGGAGGATGGTGACAAACTTGTGGGCAGCCGAATTTGAGGAGGACGCTCCATAATCCCTCATGGTTGACAGTGTCGAAGGCCTTTATGAGATTGGTGCTGCTCCCTGAATTTTTCTTGCATCTGCCGTGCTGTGAAGATCATGTTCATTGTGCCCCATAGTGGGCAGAAAACGCATTGCGACTCTGGGAGGAGCTCTTCAGCCACAGGGAGGTGATTGAGGAGGATTGAGGAGGATTTCCCTGTGAGAGTAGGGAAACTCCTTTGTAATTACTGCAATCGAAATTGTCACCTTTCTTGAAGATGATCACGATTACAGCATCTCTAGGATCTCCTGGCATGCTCTCCTTCTTCCAAATAAGAGAAATGAGTTAATGGATTCGCGCCAATAGTGCTTCTCCGCCATGCTTTAGTGCTTCGGCGGGGATTCCATCTGCTCCTGAGGCCTTGTTGTTCTTCAGTTGTCGGATGGCCTTTTCAACCTCATGCCGGGCTGGGGTTGTGCTGAGGTGGTGGTGGGTAGCATGCTGTGGGATGGAGTTGAGGACACTCACATCAAAGACAGAGTCTCGGTTAAGGAGATCTTCTGAAGTGCTCCTTCCAGCGGGCACCGACTGCCTCTCTGTCCTTGATGAGTGCCTCTCCGTTCTTGGACAGCTGTGGGGTAGGGCTTTGGGTGCTTGGGACATTCTGGTCTTGACTGCGCTGAAGAATCCACGCACGTCATGGCTGTCAGATAGTTGCTGGATCTCCTGTGCTTTCTCCACCCACCATCTGTTCTTTAGGTTGTGAGTTTTATGTTGGACCTCAGCCTTCAGATGTCTATAGATTTGCTTTCTTGCTTTCGAGTTGTGTTGCTGCTTCCAGTTCAAGGACACCTTGCACTTGTGGCTTATTAGCTCCTGGATCTTCTGGTCGTTCTTGTCAAACCAGACTTGGGGTCCACAATTGGTGAAGGCCCTCGCCCACCCGAGTGCCGCCCAAAGGACCGCTGATGCCCGTCGAGGTCCCTGACGGTACTTTGGGCGCGGTTTTCGTCAAAAAGGTCTTTGAAAGGGCGGAAGGGTGGCAAATGAGGGATTTACACTGTCAATCTGGGTGGCAGCCGTCGGGAGCTCCCAATCTCGGCAGCAAAGGCTTTTGCCAACCAAGTGCTGCCGAGGATGGAGTCGGGCCCACGGAGCGTTGAAGACCTGAAAAGGAAAATCATCAAAAAAAGCCATCGGAACACCTTCAGGGGACCCCATCCAGGTAAGTCACTGTGAAGAAAACACTTCAAAAATGTTTACTAACCTTTTTTCAGCTCTTCATACTCACCGTAGGGGATAGAACAGCCTCCAGCCAGTGGTCCTTCCCCGTTCTGGCGCCGACTCCCGCCCGCATCAATCTGGCCGACCACTGATGTCAGCGGGCAGTTCCCGTCTCTCTCCCTCCCGTCTGCTCCACACCAAATGGAAAGTGGCACTGGGCGCAACTTCAAGAGGAATGTCGGCGGCAGCGGGTGGCGCTGGGTGGCAGTGGGTGGCAGTGGGAGGCAGTCGGCGGCAGTGGGAGGCACTGGGTGGCAGTGGGCGGCAGTGGGTGGCAGTGGAAGGCACTGGGTGGCAGTGGGAGGCAGTGGGCGGCAGTGGGAGGCACTGGGTGGCAGTGGAAGGCACTGGGTGGCAGTGGGCGGCAGTGGAAGGCAGTGGGTGGCAGTGGGAGGCACTGGGTGGCAGTGGAAGGCACTGGGTGGCAGTGGGCGGCAGTGGAAGGCAGTGGGTGGCAGTGGGAGGCAGTGGGCAGTAGGACCATCAATTTCAGGCCCTTGATATTTCCTGATGGAGTGACCAAGCATCTCTTCACAGGTGCTAATTATGGAGGCCTTGAGGGCAGACCAGGCACTGTGGACACTCTGCGTCTCTGGGTCACTGGAAGTCGTCAGGTTGGCTGAATAGGGCTTTCTTTGCAGGATCTTTCAGTGCTCCAGCACTGATTTTCCTGCGGCAGAGTTTCTGTTGCCACCGCTGTTTTGGGACTACATTGATGGAGATGACAGCGGTTTAGGCGATGGTCCGTCCAGCAGTCGTCAGCTCCTGTCATGGTGATGCGGATGTCCTTGCGGTCCCCTGCTTGGACGACGATGTAGTCGAGCAGATGCCAGTGCTTGGAGCGAGGGTGTTGCCAGGAGGCCTTGTACTTGTCTCTCTGACAGAACATGGTGTTGGTTATGACAGGACCATGTTCTAAGCATTTCGTCAGGAGGAGGGTACCATTGGAGTTGGTTTTCCCTACCCGCTCTCTGCCGATCATACCTCCCCAGAAGTCTGTGTCCTTTCCGACTCTGGCATTGAAGTCGCCGAGGATGATCAGCTTGTCACTCGTTGGGGCTCAGGACAGGGATTGTTCGAGGCTGGAGTAAAATTCCTCTTTGGTCTCGTCTGTAACTTCCAGGGTTGGGCCGTACGCGCTGATGATGCAGCGCACTGGTTCCGGGCTAGGGTGAGCTGAAAAGTCATGGGGCGTTCGTTTATCCCACAAGGGGAGTCTCTGAGATGGCCCACTAGCTCATTTTTTACGGCGAAGCCAACCCCATGGAGGCAGCATTCTGCTTCTGGTTTACTTTTCCAGAAGAAGGTGTAACCTCCACCTTGTTCCTTGGCTGGCCGTTCCCTGCCTGTCAAGTCTCTCTTAGGGCGGCGATGTCAACGTCGAAACGTCTGAGTTCCCGGGCAACGATAGCAATACGGCGTTCCGGTCTGTTGCTGAGGGTCCTGATGTTCTTGGTCCCGAACTTCATTTTAAAGATTGGAAGATGTATGTGCATGAGTTCTTTAAGGCTGCATCTATTTGTACTAATTAAAGGCAGCCGTTTCTCTGATTGGCTCTTCATTTTCACATAACCTATTGCTGATTGGTCCCCTTGGAGGATAAGCCACACCCTGAAGTTCCTCTGGAATATGTAACTGGAACTGCCCAGCCCAAGTTCTGTGTGAATTTCCAATTTGAAATTCGATCCATTTTGACTTCAGAAGCCACAGAGGATAGATCTCCCCAAAAGCCACCAAGTTCCAATTGAAGTCCCTTAACCCAACGTAAGTGCATCCCTCCGCCAGCAGAAGACCCTTACCCCAACATAAGTGCATCCCTCCCCTAGTCGAAGTCCCTTACCCAAGCGCAAGACCTTACCCCTTACCGCCCCCACCCCCCCATAGATGGGGCATTGTATGCAGATTGTTAACAGGTTTACCCCACCCCAACGATGTCCCTTGTAACACACGCACCGAGCTTGCACGCACCAAGGGGTGGGAAGAATGTGAGCCGTCTTCTCTGAGTTCCCTCTCTCCCCTCCAATACCCCCTCACCCCCAACCTGTGTCTTTCTCCCCCATCAGGCTCTCTATCCCTCCCCCAAGCTCTCTCTCTCTCTCTCTCTCTCTCCCACCCCAAGCTCTCTCTCTCCCCCCACAAGCTCTCTCTCTCTCTCCCCACCAACCGCCCCCCCAAGCTCTCTCTTTCTCCCCCCCCCAAGCTCTCTCTCTCTCTCTCCCCCTCCAAGCTCTCTTTCTCTCTCCCACCCCCAAGCTCTCTCTCTCTCCTCTCAAGCTCTCTCTCTCCTCCCCCCACCTCCCCAAGCTCTCTCTCTCCTCCCCCCCCCAAGCTCTCTCTCCCTCCCCCCAAAGCTCTCTCTCTCTCTCTCTCCCCCCAAGCTCTCTTTCTCTCTCCCACCCCCAAGCTCTCTCTCTCTCTCTCCTCCCAAGCTCTCTCTCTCCTCCCCCCACCTCCCCAAGCTCTCTCTCCTCTTCCCCCGCACCCCCAAGTTCTCTCCCCGCTTCTTGCTCTCCCTGGCGCTGTGGGTGGGTCGAGTCCTGGGGCCCGCTCAAGGCTCGTTGCTGGGGAGGCTCGGTGAGTCTCGGCGGATGCGTTGGGCTACTCGAGCCTCGGGACTGCTGCTGGATGGATCGGAGGCAGCTTGGTGTTGGGCACACGCACAGAAAGGGTTAGTGGGAATTGGGCTGGGGGGGGGGAGGGGGTGTAGGGAGAGGCCGGGGGGGGGGGGAGAGAGGCGGTGATATTTGTCCTAACTCTTGCTCCGGTGCATGGTCAGGAGACTTAGTACAAATAGTTACTCCGTTTTTTTAATGTGTGGTGGCCATCGCAGAGCAAGGTCTTGATCCAATGGCGAGGGGATCTAAGACGATTGGAGACCAGGCTCCACTGCATGGGTCTATCCACATACACACACACATATTGCTACTGTCCTCCCTCCCTCCACACACATTACATTTATGGGGCCCAAATTTCCTCAGCCACTTAGAGCGGCGTAGTTAGCCGTGGTGCACCGACTCCATGGGGGAAAAAGCGCACCGAAAACTTACCTGAATAATTTGGCCGTTCCTGGATCCCTGTGGGACAGTGGCGTGGCGCAGAGATACCTGCGGGGGGGAGGGGCTTGGACCGCGCTTGTGCAGTGCAGTTGGCAGGGGGGCGGGACTTGGGCCCTGCGTGCCCTCGAGTGCCGGCAGGGGGACGCATATCCGTTTCAGCGTGCGTGCATGCGCAATGGGCCTGAAAACTTGGCAATCGGCCAATTAAAGGGAGAGCGTCCTCAGTGCCTCAGCAGCATTGGTAATGGAGCATATATAAAGGTAAGGTGTGAATAGTGATTTTTGGGTGGCTGAGGAAGTGGAAAGGAGTGCTGGATAGGTGAGATGTGTGATTTTTGAACATTACCTGAGTGTAAATCCAATACACGAATGATGCAAGAGCGTGCAACAAGAACAAAGAATTTCCTCCATGAGGAAGTGGAGAAACAAGTGACTGTAATTGAGGAGCAATGGCTGGAGCGGGATATCATTAAGAGTGGTCTCACAAAGGTTTCACCCAAAGAAATGATAAGACACTGGAACCTAGTTGCAAAAGAATTCTCCGCAGGGGTCAATACCACAAGATCTGGAAGCCAGTTCAAAAATAAATGGCAGGACATTGGTCAAGCAGTGAGTGTAAGTAATATCTTCATTTTTAAATCAAATTGCAATTGTAAATGTGACCATCTGTATATGCCCCACCCATCAGAAGCGCACCATGTGTGAACATTAATATTTTCATCTTTGCAGAAGAAATTGGCCCACAACAAAAAGGAAAGACTTAGAACAGGAGGAGGGCCGCCAAACTTGCACCAACTATCACCCCTGGAACAGAGGGTCGCTGCCTTGCTGAGTCGCACCGGCAGAAAAAGAATAGCTCTGCACAAGCTGGGCCCACACGCGAGGGTGAGGGTGAGTCATTAAAAAGCATCGTCGCCCTTCAAATCAACCTGCTGACTAGCCTGCTACACGTGAGACTACTCATTCCACCCATCCTGCCCCTCCTGTGCTGCTAACCATTTGACTGTTCTGTTGTATTTTGTAGACGAAGACAATCCTGAACATCCTGAAGATCCACCAGAAGATCCAGAGGTGTGTGCTCCAGACCAAGGCGGGTGGGGGGAGGAGGGGTCCATGGAAATGTGTTCACGGAAGAATGCTGATTGTGATATGGATCAGTCCATAGTACAGGACATCACACTATCAGAAACCTCCATGAGCTTCGCGGTGACATAGAAACATAGAAATATAGAAAATAGGTGCAGGAGTAGGCCATTCGGCCCTTCGAGCCTGACCACCATTCAATATGATCATCGCTGATCATTCCTTCAGTACCCCTTTCCTGCTTTCTCTCCATACCCCTTGATCCCTTTAGCCGTAAGGACCTTAACTTACTCCTTCTTGAATATATACAATGAACTGGCATCAACAACTCTCTGCGGTAGGGAATTCCACAGATTAACAACTCTCTGAGTGAAGAAGTTTCTCCTCATCTCAGTCCTAAATGGCCTACCCCTTATCTAAAGATGTGTCCCCGGTTCTGGACTTCCCCATCATCGGGAACATTCTTCCCACATCCAACCTGTTCAATCCCATCAGAATTTTATAAGTTTCTATGAGATCCCCTTTCATCCTTCTAAACTCCAGTGTATAAAGGCCCAGTTGATCCAGTCTCTCCTCATATGTCAGTCCCGCCATAAGAATATAAGATCATAAGAATTAGGAACAGGAGTAGGCCATCTAGCCCCTTGAGCCTGCTCCGCCACTCAACAAGATCATGGCTGATTTGGCCGTGGACTCAGCTCCACTTACCCGCCCGCTCCCCATAACCCTTAATTCCCTTATTGGTTAAAAATCTATCTATCTGTGATTTGAATACATTCAATGAGCTAGCCTCAACTGCTTCCTTGGGCAGAGAATTCCACAGATTCACAACCCTCTGGAAGAAGAAATTCCTTCTCAACTCAGTTTTAAATTGGCTCCCCCGTATTTTGAGGCTGTGCCCCCTAGTTCTCGTCTCCCTAACCAGTGGAAACAACCTCTCTGCCTCTATCTTGTCTATCCCTTTCATTATTTTAAATGTTTCTATAAGATCACCCCTCATCCTTCTGAACGCCAACGAGTAAAGACCCAGTCTACTCAATCTATCATCATAAGGTAACCCCCTCATCTCCGGAATCAGCCTAGCGAATCGTCTCTGTACCCGCTCCAAAGCTAGTATATCCTTCCTTAAGCAAGGTAACTGAATGCAGTACTCCAGGTGCAGCCTCACCAATACCCTATACAGTTGCAGCAGGACCTCCCTGCTTTTGTACTCCATCCCTCTCGCAATGAAGGCCAACATTCCATTTGCCTTCCTGATTACCTGCTGCACCTGCAAACTAACTTTTTGGGATTCATGCACAAGGACCCCCAGGTCCCTCTGCACTGCAGCATGCTGTAATTTCTCCCCATTCAAATAATAATCCCTTTTCCTGTTTTTTTTTCCCAAGGTGGATGACCTCACATTTTCCGACATTGTATTCCATCTGCCAAACCTTAGCCCATTCGCTTAACCTATCTAAATCTCTTTGCAGCCTCTCTGTGTCCTCTACACAACCTGCTTTCCCACTAATCTTTGTGTCATCTACAAATTTTGTTAAACTACACTCTGTCCCCTCTTCCAGGTCATCTATGTACATTATAAACAGTTGTGGTCCCAGCACCGATCTCTGTGGCACACTACTAACCACCGATTTCCAACCTGAAAAGGACCCATTTATCCCGACTCTCTGCTTTCTGTTAGCCAGCCAATTCTCTATCCATGCTAATACATTTCCTCTGACTCTGTGTACCTTTATCTTCTGCAGTAACATTTTGTGTGGCATCTTATCGAATGCCTTTTGGAAATCTAAATACACCACATCCATCGGTACATCTCTATCCACCATGCTCGTTATATCCTCAAAGAATTCCAGTAAATTAGTTAAACATGATTTCCCCTTCATGAATCCATGTTGCGTCTGCTTGATTGCACTATTCCTATCTCGATGTCCCGCTATTTCTTCCTTAATGATAGCTTCAAGCATTTTCCCCACTACAGATGTTAAACTAACCGGCCTATATTTACCTGCCTTTTGTCTGCCCTCTTTTTTTAAACAGAGGTGTTACATTAGCTGCTTTCCAATCCGATGGTACCTCCCCAGAGTCCAGAGAATTTTGGTAGATTATAACGAATGCATCTGCTATAACTTCTGCCATCTCTTTTAATACCCTGGGATGCATTTCATCAGGACCAGGGGACTTGTCTACCTTGAGATCCATTAGCCTGTCCAGCACTACCTACCTAGTGATAGTGATTGTCTCAAGGTCCTCCCTTCCCACATTCCCGTCAACAACAATTTTTGGCATTGTTTTTGTGTCTTCCACTGTGAAGACCGAAGCAAAATAATTCTTTAAGGTCTCAGCCATTTCCACATTTCCCATTATTAAATCCCCCTTCTCATCTTCTGAGGGACCAACATTTACTTTAGTCACTCTTTTCCGTTTTATATATCGGTAAAGGCTTTTACTATCTGTTTTTATGTTTTGCGCAAGTTTACTTTCGTAATCTATCTTTCCTTTCTTTATGCTTTCTTAGTCATTCTTTGCTGTCGTTTAAAATTTTCCCAATCTTCTAGTTTCCCACTAACCTTGGTCATCTTATACGCATTGGTTTTTAATTTGATACGCTCCTTTATTTCCTTGGTTATCCATGGCTGATTATCCCTTCTCTTACCGCCCTTCTTTTTCACTGGAATATATTTTTGTTGAGCACTATAAAAGAGCTCCTTAAAAGTCCTCCACTGTTCCTCAATTGTGCCACCGTTTAGTCTGTGTTCCCAGTCTACTTTAGCCAACTCTGCCCTCATCCCACTCTAGTCCCCTTTGTTTAAGCATAGTATGCTCGTTTGAGACACTACTTCCTCACCCTCAATCTGTATTACAAATTCAACCATACTGTGATCACTCATTCCGAGAGGATCTTTTACTAGGAGTTCGTTTATTATTCCTGTCTCATTACACAGGACCAGATATAAGAAAGCTTGCTCCCTTGTAGGTTCTGCAACATACTGTTCTAAGAAACAATCCCGTATGCTTTCTATGAATTCCTCAAGGCTACCACGTGCGATTTGATTTGACCAATCGATATGTAGGTTAAAAATCCCCCATGATTACTGCAGTTTCTTTTTCACATGCCTCTATTATTCCCTTGATTATTGTCCGCCCCACCGTGAAGTTATTATTTGGGGGCCTATAAACTACGCCCACCAGTGACTTTTTCCCCTTACTATCTCTGAACTCCACCCACAATGATTTAACATTTTGTTCATTAGAGCCAATATCGTCTCTCAACTGCCCTCATATCATTCTTTATTAACAGAGCTACCCCACCTCCTTTTCCTTCTTGTTTATCTTTCTGAATTGTCAGATACCCCTGTATATTTAATTTCCAGTCTTGGCCACCCTGCAGCCACGTTTCTGTAATGGCCACCAAATCATACCCATTTGTAATGATTTGTGCCGTCAACTCATTTTCTTTGTTTCGAATGCTGCGTGTGTTTCGGTAGAGTGTTTTAATACTAGTTTTTAAACCATGATTTTTAGTTTTGACCCCTCCTGCAGCCCCTTTGCATTCATACATATTGTACCTTCCTATCACCTTGTGGTTTACACTTACCCCAGTGCTACTCTGCTCTGTTGCCTCCTGCCTTTTGCATCCTTTCTTGGAGTTCTGTTCATCTGGACTCTCACCCACTCTATCTAGCTCAGAGCCCTCTCCTGGGTTCCCATCCCCCTGCCAAGCTAGGTTAAAGCCCTCCCAAACGCACTATCAAAACCAACCGCGAGAACATTTATCCCGTCTCTGTTGAGGTGTAACTTGTCCGACTTGTACAGGTCCCACCTGCCCCAGAAGCGGTCCCAATTGTTCAGGAAACTAAAGCCCTCCCTCCGACACCAATGCCCCAGCCATGTATTTATCTGACTAGCCTTCCTATTTCTACCCTCACTAGTACTTGGCACTGGCAGTAATCCCGAGATTACCACCTTTGAGGTCCTGGCTTTCAATCTTACTCCTAGCTTCCTAAACTCAGCTTTCAGGACCTCACCCCTCTTTCTACCTATGTCGTTGATACCAATGTGGACCACAACCACTGGCTGTTGTCCTTCCCTCCCCAGAATGCCCTGCAATCGCTCAGTGACATCATTGACCCTTGCACCAGGGAGGCAACACACCATCCTGATGTCACTTTTGCTGCCGCAGAAGCGCCTATCTGCTCCTCTAACTATTGAATCTCCTATCACCATAGCCCTTCCCATCTTCTTCCTCCCCCCCTGTGCAGCTGAGCCAACCACGGTGCTGTGGATTTGGCCCTGGCTGCACTCCCCAGAGGCATCACCGCCCTCGCCAGTAGTCAGAATAGAGTACCGGTTGGAGAGCGGGATAGCCTCAGGGGACTCCTGCACTACCTGCCTCACCATACTCTTGTGTGCGACGGTCACCCATTCCCTATCCTCCTGTACCCTTTTAATCTAAGGGGTGACCAACGCCTGAAACGAGCTATCCACGTACCTCTCGTTCTCTCGGATGCTCCTCAGTGCCTCCAGTCCTCGCTCAAGCTCCGAGACTCGGCGCTCGAGTTGGAGGAGCTGGAGACACTTCCTGCACATGTGGTCATCCCCGTTGCGGGAAGCATCCAGGAATTCCCACATGGCACAGGTGTTGCATTCCGTTTGAACGAGCTGCCCTGCCATCCCACTAGTTACCCTTAAATTATCCAGCAAAAACACTGACTCCCACTACACACACCAAACAACTATTTAGTAATTTATCCTCTTATCTATTAGAACACAAAATCAAAGAGATATACTCACCAGCCGATCAGCCAACCACTGACCAGTTTGGCTGTGACGTCACTTTTTGATTTCTTGTTCCTCCTCCCCGCACTGCTCACTCACCGACTGCCGCTGTGCCTTTGTAGGCCGCTGATCCCAGACTGCCACTGACGCTGCTCCTCCTCGCACTCTGACGTCACTCCTCAATTTCTCACCCCTCTATCTTTGTCTGCAGCTGTTTGGGCTGGTCTCTGGGCCTCCGTCTCCTACTCTCGCACTCCTTATCAGCTGCTCTAGTGTCAACATTGGTAGAAAAACAAGACAAAACAGCACCTGCCACCCCCGCTTGCCCAAACTCACCCACTTACCAAACTCACAAATGCCACTCTTTGCTGCTGCACTCCGAGCTCTGCACGAGCTGCCTCTTTTTAAACTGTATCTCGGTCAGATGACTCACGACTGGTCAGTCGTTTACAGAACTGGTTTTAACTAACTGCTAATTGCCTCCTACTGGAGAGTTACCTTGTTTTTCTCTGCCTAAACCTGAAAGATTCCCAACTATTTAACTTTTCCCCTTTAAATTAAACTGCTACTTACTGAGAAGCTACTGGCAATTGCCACTTACAATTTACTCCAGCCTCCAAATGGTTTAAAGAGATTAACCCTTAAAACTCACCCACTTACCAAATTCACAAATGCCACTCTATGCCGCCATCCCAGGAATCAGTCTGGTGAACCTTCGCTGCACTCCCTCAATAGCAAGAACGTCCTTCCTCAGATTAGGAGACCAAAACTGAACACAATATTCCAGGTGAGGCCTCACCAAGGCCCTGTACAACTGCAGTAAGACCTCCCTGCTCCTATACTCAAATCCCCTAGCTATGAAGGCCAACATACCATTTGCCTTCTTCACCGCCTGTTGTACCAGCATGCCAACTTTCAATGACTGATGAACCATGACACCCAGGTCTCGTTGCACCTCCCCTTTTCCTAATCTGCCGCCATTCAGAAAATATTCTGCCTTCGTGTTTTTGCCCCGAAAGTGGATAACCTCACATTTATCCATATTGTACTGCATCTGCCATGCATTTGCCCACTCACCTAACCTGTTCAAGTCACCCTGCAGCCTTTTAGCGTCCTCCTCACAGCTCACACCACCACCCAGCTTAGTGTCACCTGCAAACTTGCAGATATCACACTCAATTCCTTAATCTAAATCATTAATATATATTGTAAAGAGCTGGGGTCCCAGCACTGAGCCCTGCGGCACTCTACTAGTCACTGCCTGCCATTCTGAAAAGGACCCATTTATCCTGACTCTCTGCTTCTTGTCTGTCAACTAGTTCTCTATCCACGTCAGTACATTACCCCCAATACCATGTGCTTTGATTTTGCACACCAATCTCTTGTGTGCAACCTTGTCAAAAGCCTTTTGAAGTCCAAATACACCACATCCACTGGTTCTCCCTTGTCCACTCTATTAGTTACATCCTCAAAAAATTCCAACAGATTTGTCAAGCATGATTTCCCTTTCATAAATCCATGCTGACTTGGACCGATCCTATCACTTCTTTCTAAATGCGCTGCTATTTCATCTTTAATAATTGATTTCAACATTTCCTCCACTACTGATGTCAGGCTAACCGGTCTATAATTACCTGTTCTCTCTCTCCCTCCTTTTGAAACAATGGTGTTACATTAGCTACCCTCCAGTCCATAGGAACTGATCCAGAGTCGATAGACTGTTGGAAAATGATCACCAATGCATCCACTATTTCTATGGCCACTTCCTTAAGTACTCTGGGATGCAGACTATCAGGCCCCAGGCATTTATCGGCCTTCAATCCCAACAATTTCCCTAACATAATTTCCCGCTTTATAAGGATATCCTTCAGTTCCTCCTTCTCACTAGATCCTCGGTCCCTTAGTATTTCCAAAACAGAACCAAAGTATTTGTTTAACTGGTCTGCCATTTCTTTGTTCCCCATTATAAATTCACCTGAATCTGACTATAAGGGACTTACGTTGTTTTCACTAATCTTTTTCTCTTCACATATCTATACAAGCTTTTGCAGTCAGTTTTTATGTTCCCAGCAAGCTTCCTCTCATACTCTATTTTCCCCCTCCTAATCAAACCCTTTGTCCTCCTCTGCTGTGTTACAAAATTCTCTCAGTCCTCAGGTTTGCTGCTTCTTCTGGCCTATTTATATGCCTCTTCCTTGGCCTTAACACTATCCTTAATTTCCCTTGTTAGCCACGGTTGAGCCACCTTCCCCGTTTTATTTTTACTCCAGACAGGGATGTACAATTGTTGAAGTTCATCCATGTGATCTTTAAATGTTTGCTATTGCCTATCCACTGTCAACCGTTTAAGTATTACTCGCCAGTCTATTCTAGACAATTCACGTCTCATACCATCGAAGTTACCTTTCCCCAAGTTCAGGACCCTAGTCTCTGAATTAACTGTGTCACTCTTCATCTTAATAAAGAATTCTACCATATTATGGTCACTTTTCCCCAAGGGGCCTCGCACAACAAGATTGTTAAGTAGTCTTGTGATGTATGTAGCACACAAATCACTGACTCCACACGGTCTGGTGTTGATCTAACTGCTGTGACCTTGGTCCTTTATTGAAAAGCTCCAGAGTGCCCCACAGGTGTGATGGGCAGCCTTTTATACTGCCTCGTGCAGGTACTTTCAGGTCTCCCACCACAGCGCCCTCTGTGGTGCACCATTGTACTTATCATACATTTAATGTACCAGAGCAATACACAGCATCACTTCCCCGCCCAGTTCAAAAAGCCGTTGCTAGAATCCCCTAAATCGAATAACGCATTAGCCCATTGGTAATGTTGGTCACGGATCCATGTCCCTGAATTTAAACACAGTGACCATTCAGCTTTGAAATATTAACTCTTGTCGTAATTCACAATTCATGTCCATTATTTTAAACACAGTGACCACCCAGCATTAAAATATTATTTCTTGTCATAAATCCATCATCCTATGTTCACATGACACACTTAGACTCGCTCTAGCCTTACAAAAGTCTAAAAGTCTTTATGTGGGGACCGCAGTGGTGTGAGGCCCTTTTAAGACACCCGGGAGCATTTCCCTTTTAAGATGCCATCTTGTGGCTCCCACGAAGCTTCCATTGGGCGCCGCCATCTTAGGTGTTCAGCTGGCCTAGAAATAAGAAGAAACACGGAAGGAGTGAAAGGGAAGCACAGAAGGTGGGGAGAGGGAATTTTGGGGGAAAGGTTTCAGGCATTTGTCCACGATCCTCTTCCTGTGGCGCTGATGCTGGACTTACTCGATGCTGGCACTCTCAAACTCGGCGCGGCGTTTCGTTACAGCTCCCGCCGTGGCCGCCTCTCCCGCTGCCTCCGTGGCCACCACCATTGCGGCCGCTGCCATCGCCTGCTTGTTCCGCTGCGTGGGTCCCCCGGCCATCGATGGGCCTCCGACTTCTCGCCCGCAGTGCCCCGCTGGCCCGCACCCCAGCAATGGGCCCGCACCTGTAGCCTTGAGTGGAGGCTGAGGCTGCAGGATTGCTTGGGGCCAGGGGTTCTGGGCTGCTGCTGCAGCTCCAGCTCGGTCAGCGCTGCCCTTTGGGAACCCGGGGAGCAGCAGTCTGTGGAGGAGTGAAGAAGTCTTCCCAGCTCCCACAGACCTTTCCCATCCATCTTCTGACGAGGAGCGTCGGCCCATCGCCTGCAATGACCCAAAAGGGTAAATCGTGCGTCTCGCCCCTGTGAGATACCTGTACATCCGCTCTGCCGAGAACAGGTATCAGTTCCTTGGTATAAGTACGCAGCTTTGCCTTAACCGGATGCAGCCGGGTTACCCCACAGTTTATCAAAAGTTCTCTGACTCATCAACGATGGACCCGATCCCGTATCCACTGCCATACTCACTGGGACGCCGTCAATTTTTACTTCCATTATCACTGGGGACGAATCATCAGTGCACATATACAATCCCAGCACCTCATCTTCTTCTGCCTGCTCCTCACTGAACAGTGGGTCATCCCCCATCTCCTCAGCCACATGGTGAGTCCGATTTTTTTTACACATACGCTGAAGGTGGCCTTTAACGTGGCAGGTATTGCACGTGTACTCCGCAAACCTGCACCGGTGAGCCCCATGGCTTCCTCCGCAGCGCCAGCATGGTGCTGCTTGATTGGCCCCCCTCGGCGGATTCTGAGTTCCAGGACCCCGAGATCCGTGCTCTCTGCCCCGGGCAGAGCCATGTTCTGCAGTTTTGTCCATGGTGGCCGCTATCCTGTGGACAGTGCCTGCCGGGTTCGAGGCTGTGTGGATCATTTGCTTGGTGCTGCAAGTCGAGGTCATATATGCCCGGCCTTTGTCAGAGTGACTGTGGGTTCCGTGGCTAGCAGCTTGTGAAGGAGGCCCTCGTGGCCGATCCCCGTGACGAAAACATCCCACAGCGCCTCGTCAAGGTGTGCCCCAAAATCACACGGCGCCGCGAGTCTCCTGAGGTCCGCAGCATATGTGGTGATATCCTGGCCCTCGGGTTTGCAGTGATGGTAACATTTGTATCTGGCCGTGGGATGCTCTCCTTCGGTTTCAACTGGTCACGAATGAGTGCGACCAGCTCCTCATATGATTTGTCCCTGGCGCTCGCGGGTGCCAGCAAATCCCTGACGAGACAGTAAACCTTATTGCCACAACTGGAAAGTAATATCGCCTTATGCTTCTCTCTCAGTGCGTTCCTGTCCTCCGTCAGGTCGTTTGCTGTGAAGTAGTACTTGAGCTTTTTCGTAAAGGGCTCCCAATCATTGCCCACGGTAAAATCCTTTAGCGAGCCCAGAGTAGCCATGGTTGCGTGGAGTTCGTCCGCTTCCTCGTCGCCAATGTGGTGTATGTAGCACTCAAATCACTGACTCCACACGGTCTGGTGTAAGTCTAACTGCTGTGACCTTAGTCCTTTATTGAACAGCTCCAGCCTGCTCCACAGGTGTGGTGGGCAGCCTTTTATACTGCCTCGTGCAGGTATTTTCAGGTCTCCCACCACAGCGCCCTCTGTGGTGCACCATTGTACTTATCATACATTTAATGTACCAGAGCAATACACAACAAGTCCTTTCTCATTACACATCACCAAGTCTAGGATAGCCAGCCCTCTAGTTGGTTCCTCGACATATTGGTCGAGAAAACCATCCCTAATACACTCCAGGGAATCTTCCTCCACCGCATTGCTACCAGTTTGGTTAGCCCAATCAATATGTAGATTAAAGTCGCCCAAGATAACTGCTGTACCTTTATTGCATGCATACCTAATTTCTTGATTGATGCTGTCCCCATCCTCCTTACTACTGTTTGGTGGTCTGTACACAACTCCCACTGGCGTTTTCTGTAGTATTGGTATTCCGTAGCTCCACCCATACTGATTCCACATCATCCAAGCTAATGTCCTTCCTTACTATTGCATTAATTTCCTCTTTAACCAGCAACGCCACCCCACCTCCTTTTCCTTTCTGTCTATCCTTCCTAAATGTTGAATACCCTTGGATGTTGAGTTCCCAGCCTTGGTCACCCTGGAGCCATGTCTCCGTGATGCCAATTACATCATATCCGTCAACTGCTATCTGCGCAGTTAATTTGTCCACCTTATTCCGAATACTCCTCGCATTGAGGCATAGAGCCTTCAGGCTTGTCTTTTTAACACCCTTTGCCCCT
This sequence comes from Pristiophorus japonicus, assembly GCF_044704955.1. Classification (NCBI taxonomy): domain Eukaryota; kingdom Metazoa; phylum Chordata; class Chondrichthyes; family Pristiophoridae; genus Pristiophorus; species Pristiophorus japonicus. The sequence continues at coordinate 89,847,919 of NC_091991.1, read as the reverse complement.
TTAAAATTTTGCTGTAATGTGGCCCTTTTTGCTTTTTGCCTTGGGTTTCTCTGCCCTCCACTTTTACTTTTCTTCTTTCTAGCTTTTGCTTCTGCCCCCATTCTACTTCCATCTGTCTTCCTGCATAGGTTCACATCCCCCTGCCATGTTAGTTTAACCCCTCCCCAACAACACTAGCAAACACTCCCCCTAGAACATTGGTTCCGGTCCTGCCCAGGTGCAGACCGTCCGGTTTGTACTGGTCCCACCTCCCCCAGAACCAGTTCCAATGTCCCAGGAATTTGAATCCCTCCCTGCTGCACCACTCCTCAAGCCACGTATTCATTTGAGCTATCCTGCGATTCCTACTCTGACTAGCACGTGGCACTGTAGCAATCCTGAGATTACTACTTTTGAGGTCCTACTTTTTAATTTAGCTCCTAACTCCCTAAATTCGTCTTGTAGGGCCTCATCCCGTTTTTTTACCTACATCTTGGTGCCTATATGCATCACGACAATTTGTTGTTCACCCTCCCTCTTCAAAATGTCCTGCACCCGCTCTTAGACATCCTTGACCCTTGCACCAGAGAGGCAACATACCATCCTGGAGTCTCGATTGTGGCCGCAGAAACATCTATCTATTCCCCTTACAATCGAATCCCCTATCACTATAGCTCTCCCACTCTTTTTCCTGTTGCTGTTGTTGTTGTTGTTGTCATTGAAGTGCACTGTAAAATATCCAATAAAAGATATTTTGCATTAAAACTGAATCATGTTCCATTAGGAGCACACAACATTTAGGAACAACTGGTAAAAGTAAAAATCCCTCACCCCTACAGTCATGTATGCCTGCTGCCCCTAGCCCTGGCGGGAGAGCTAGCCGGTGCGTTCTGCAGTCGGCAAGGTAGGACTGCTCTATTTTCAGTAGCTGATTTATCTTTCATTTATTTTTGATGATGTTGTGCAGCTGTTGTGCTGAAGATGTTGTGATGTTCTGCTGATGTTGTGAAGGTCTTTAGTGCTTTAAAATCCTCTAACTCACCTTCCCCACCCCCCTCCCCCCCCCCATCTCTGGCTACCTGCGCTGATTTCTTAAATGTAGGTAAGGTTTTTCTGTGCCTACAAAAGTGGCCACATACACTGGCCTAAGTTAGTTTGGAGTAACTTTTAGCTGGCCAAATTTGCTTTCATGGCCAGAAGAGGTGTAAGTGGCTAGTCACGCCCCCTTTTGGAGAGAAAAAACTAAATGAGAAAAAAAAACTAACTAACTGACTTACACTGGAGCAAGTTAAATGGGGAAATTTGCGATTTTTAAGTTGCTCCAAAAAAAGCTACTTGCTCCAAAAAAAACGGGGCAACTCCTGGGGTAATTTGAGCCCATTGTCTCTAATAGGCCCTACTCTTTCTTTAGTTATCCTCTTACTCTTAATGTATTTATAAAACATCTTTGGATTTTCCTTGATTTTACTTGTCAAAATGTTTTCATGCTCTCGCTTTGTTTTCCTAATTTCCTTTTAAATTTCACCCCTGGACTTTCTATACTCCTCTAGAGTTTCTGCAGTATTGAGCCCTCGGTATCTGTCATAAGCCTCCCTTTTTTTCTTTATCGTGCCCTGTATGTCCCTTGACATCCAGGGGACTCTAGATTTGTTCGTCCCAGCGTTTTTCTTTAAGGGAACATACTTGCTCTGAACCCTTATGATCTCCTCCTTGAAGGCCTCCCACTGCTCCGACACTGATTTACCTTCAAGGAGCTGTTTCCAGTCCACTTTGGCCAAATTCCATCACAGTTCAGCAAAATTGGCTTTTCCCCAATTGAGAACTTTTATTCCTGGTCTATCTTTGTCCTTTTCCATAACTACCCTAAATCTAACTGAATGCAGGTACAGCAGGCGGTAAAGAAGGCAAATGGTATGTTGGCCTTCATAGCTAGGGGATTTGAATATAGGAGCAGGGAGGTCTTGCTGCAGTTGTACAGGGCCTTAGTGAGGCCTCACCTGGAATATTGTGTTCAGTTTTGGTCTCCTAATCTGAAGAAGGACGTTCTTGCTATTGAGGGAGTGCAGCGAAGGTTCACCAAACTGATTCCAGGGATGGCTGGGCTGTCATATGAGGAGAGACTGGATCAATGGGTCTTTATTCACTGGCGTTTAGAAGGATGAGAGGGGATCTCATAGAAACATATAAGATTCTGACAGGACTGGACAGGTTAGATGCGGAAAGAATGTTCTTGATGTTGGGGAAGTCCAGAACCAGGGGACATAGTCTTAGGATAAGGGGTAGGCCATTTAGGACTGAGATGAGGAGAAACTTCTTCACTCAGAGAGCTGTTGACCTGTGGAATTCCCTGTCGCAGAGAGTTGTTGATGCGAGTTCATTGGATATATTCAAGAGGAAGTTAGATACGGCTAAGGGGATCAAGGGGTATGGAGAGAAAGTAGGAAAGGGGTTCTGAAGGAATGATCAGCCATGATCTTATGAAATGGTGGTGCAGGCTCGAAGGGCCGAATGGCCTACTCCTGCACCTATTTTCTATGTTTCTATGTTTCTGTGATCACTAGCACCAAAATGCTCTCCCACTGATACCCCTTACATCTGCCCAGCTTCATTTCCTAAAACGAAGTCCAGAACCGCTCCCTCCCGTGTTGTGCTTGTTATATACTGACTAAAAAAGTTCTCCTGAATGCATTTTAGGAATTCCGCACCTTCTATATCTTTCACACTAATTTTATCCCAGTTTATATTAGGGTAGTTGAAATCCCCTATTACTGCCGTTTAGATTTTGCATTTCTCAGAAATGTGCCTACATATTTGCTCTTTTCTCTCCTTCTGACTGTTTGTGGGTCTATAGTACACTCCCAGCAGTGTGATCGCCACTTATTTGTTCTTCAATTCAACTATGCTTCAATAGTAGTGAGAAAAGGCTGCATTATTGGTATTGCCATCCTTTGAGGAGACATTAAATCAATATTTTGTTTGTCTTTTTAAAGATCCCATGTCACTATCTGAAAAAGAGTCCTGGTCTCTTGGCCAACATTCCTAACTCAACCAGTATCAGCAAAAACAGATGTATCCAAACATTCATCTCATTGCTGTTTGTGGAAGATCGCTAATGCGGAATAGCTGCCGTATTTTTTCCTACATAACAACATTCACTATATTTCAAAAGTATTTAATTTTATGAAGTATTTTGAGATGTTCTGACATGATGAGGTGCTGTATATGATTGTATGTCTTTTAATTATTATGTGGTTGTTAGTGTTTCTGCTGCCCACTCTTGGCTTGTTTGCCGTGAAGGAGCGTCCGAGTAGAGCATTTGCTTTGGGAGTCTCGTGTCTGGCATGTGGACTATGTGGCCTGCCCAGCGGAGCTGATCAAGTGCGGTCAGTGCTTCGATGCTGGGGATGTTAGCTTGAATGAGGACGCTGATGTTGGTGCGCCTGTCCTCCCAGGGGATTTGTAGCATCTTGCGGAGACATCATTGGTGATATTTCTCCAGCAAGGGCACCCTCAAAGCCTCCCTGATAAAGTGCAACATCCCCACTGACACCCGGGAGACCCTGGCCAAAGACTGCCCTAAGTGGAGGAAGTGCATCCGACAGGGCGCTGAGCACCTCGAGTCTCAATGCCGAGAGCATGCAGAAATCAAGAGCAGACAGCGGAAGGAGCGTGCAGCAAACCAGTCCCACCCACTCTTTCCTTCAACGACTATCTGTCCCACCTGTGACGGGGACTGTGGCTCTCGTATTGGACTATTCAGCCACCAAAGAACTCACTTCAGGAGTGGAAGCAAGTCTTCCTCGATTCCGAGGGACTGCCTATGATGATGATGGTGGTTAGCAACTAGATACCTGTTCACATGTTGGTCTGGCTGCTCCATTCACTACAGGCTTATGTGATGAAGTACAAGCCCATGACAGAACACTTTGTGACCACTGTACTGGTAGGTTACTTTGTTTGGATTTTATGAGTTTCTGCATCTGAAAACTCTATGCGCTAGATGTTCCCTAAAGCCCCTCATCGCCGGATTGCCGCCCAGAAACACCGCTAACGTTCTGCAACTAACATTGGCGAAAATGTCCATAATAAATGTAAAAAATATCGCCCGGCGAGAAAGTGGATCTTGTACCAAGATTCTCGGCGGTTTCTCGGCGGTTAAAGGCGAAACTAGGTGAAACGGGCGGTTCTTACCGGAATGGACGGTAAGTACTTAAAATTTAGCCCGAGGCTGCGGTTGGGCCTAGGGAGGGGGGGAAACTCAATCAATATTTTTTCACTTAAACAAAAAATAATGGCCTGGAAATCCGGCCTCCCCGGGTGTGTACGGGGTGTGTACGGGGTCCGTACGGGGTGCGTATCGGGTGTGTACGGGGTGCGTACGGGGTGCGTACGATGTGTTTACGGGGTGCGTACGGGGTGCGTACGGGGTATGTACGGGGTGCGTATGGGGTGCATACGATGTGTGTACGGGGTATGTACGGGATATGTACGGGATATGTACGGGGTGCGTACGGGGTGCGTACGATGTGTGTACGGGGTGCGTATGGGGTGCGTACGGGGTGCGGATGGGGTGCGTATGGGGTCTGTACGATGTGTGTACGATGTGTGTACGGGGTGCGTATGGGGTGCGTACGGGGTACGTACGGGGTGTGTACGGGGTGCGTACGATGTGCGTACGGGGTGCGGATGGGGTGCGTATGGGGTCTGTACGATGTGTGTACGGGGTGTGTACGGGGTGTGTATGGGGTGTGTACGGGGTAAAGCTGGTTTTCAGTGTGCAATGCGCATGCACTGAAGTCCGGTTTTTCCAATCTGTCAAGCTGGAGCTCGACAGATCCTCCGCATCTCGGGAGCGAGAACATTTGTCAGGGCAAGATTGCGGGATTTACCCATATCTTGCCCAGCAAATGTCCTCAAAACTCTTGCGCTTGATAAAAGCAGACGCATAGACGACTGTTACAGGCATAAGTATTTAAAAACATACAAAAATATAATTAAATTAAATTAAAAAAACACGTATTATTTTTAAAAACTCTGCCCATTATGTTACATTTAGTTTTAACCATAATTTTTAAAACTTTTTAAAAACTCGGGAAAAACATTTTTCTCTCAGATATTTATTAACTTTAATTTCAATTCATTTTAATTATGTGAGGTATGTTTTTTAATATTTTTATTACATGTGTTTTGTGCCTTTGGGTTTCTTCTCATTAACAGCAATGAAAACTGGTAGATACGGAGTTATTGCTATTAATGGGAACCTGTGGAATACTGCACCTGATTGGCTGAGCAGTCACACGTGACTGCACCGTCTCCGTGGGAACCTGGAGGATGGGAGCGCGCTTCGCAGCGCGGGAAGAGAAGGCCCCCCCACCGGAATCCCACCGGGCTCCTCCGGGACCCCCAGGTAAATCCGTAGAAATGTTTCAGGTCGGAGGCAATTGCCCGCGGGAAGCCTCCGACCGCAATTTCAGCCCCAATAAGTTATAAAACATTCTTGACACTTTTTAACGTAATCACCATTTTAGAATTAAAAAAATAATTCTAAAAACCTTCAGCTTACCTGTCTCTGCAGGGTACTCACCTACCACCCTGTTTCCGGCAGCTTGTCCTGGGCGTTTTTCTCGGCAGTGCACGCAGATGCACACGGGCGGTTTGGTCCCCAGCGCGCTTTTCAAAATGTGGGCGGAACTCTTTAAATAATAAAGAGAAAACTTTCAGCGGGCAGTAAAAACATCTGTACTGTCGAGAAAACTGCCGAAAATGAAGGGAAAAGTCTAGCCCGAATATGGCTTGGTAAGGGGATAGCATTTACTGCTTTTGCAAAGAGCAAGCTGAGACAATCTGAAATCTAAATCTTATGAAAAGGGTGCGAGGTTTCCATCGGGAACTTTCACCAACAGAGACCGTATGCAGCGAGCTCTCCTAGTGCCATCTTGGCACAAAGCTGTGAGCGGTAGGGATCGATGGCTGGTCCTTTCACTTGCAGATATGCTGCTGTCACTGCTAGTCACCAAGAGCTGTGACATCCTGTGGTGGTAGTGTGCATCTCACCAATTAGAATCGCAGACGGCAGAATTCTTGAACGGGGATCTCTGGAATGATGTGATGATGCTGGCTATACTGCTGATAGTCCTGTGTACCAGAGCTGGCTGCTTGCTAGCCAAACTGTTCCAGTACAGATATGTCATGGCCATCCATCTGTGTACCCTATCCCCAAAACACGGGACAACCTGACCAAACAGGTACCGCCCTATCAGCCTTCTCCCAGTCATTGATAAAGTGTTAGAAGGAGCCATCAGTAGTGCCATCAAGTGACTTCGGCTTACCTACAATCTGCTCACCGATACTCAGTTTGGAACTTGCCAGAACCACTGAGCTCCCGAAGTCACACGGCCTTGATCCAAACATGGAAGGCAAAGGAGAGGTGAGCACAGCTCCCCTCGACATCAAGGCAGCGTTTGATCGCGTTTGACACAAAGATCCCCAACAAAGCTGAAGTCAGTGGAGCCCAAAGGGAAAACGCTCCAAGGTGAAGACAAAGGAAGGTGGCTGTGATTGCCCAAAATAAACATCCCCAGGATATCAATGTAGCAATTGCTCAGGAAAGCAACCTTGGCCTAATCATCTTCAACTGCTTCATCAATGACGTTCCGTCTCTCAGTTGGTCAGGAGTGGGGCTGTGTACTAATGATTCCACAGTGTACTGTAAGAAAATCTTCCAGAATTCGAACAACAGAACTATCACAAAAAAAATTAAGATCCCTTAAGCGTGCAAATGGAGTTGAATTTGAAGTTGAATTAAAACTAGTTCATAGCCTAAATGATTATTTCCTGGAAGTATTCACTAGAGGAAATATGAGTAGCATGTCTCCCATCGTATGGTATTCTATGACTAACAATAACTTGAAATCAGTTGTATGGAGATCTTAGCTAGGCTTAAAGAACTTAAAACCACGAAGGATAGTTGCTATATACTTGAGGGTTTGCAATGAGACTATGGACGAAATCTAATGTGATGACAGTCAGCATCAGGGAGTCGATGAATAAAGAGCAGCGGCTCCTGCAGGACAGCCGTCACTCCAGCCAGTGGAGAGTTGCGCTTGGTGGAGACTTTGTTCCAGACCCTGGTGAGTTCCTGGTAAAAGACAGGCAGCTCCTGGATGGCGGTCCTGACGCCCCCCAAGCTCACAAACAGGAGCTGTGTGTCATAATTGAGGCTGTACTTCTGGCGGAAGAAATACATCGCCAGCGCACACCACCTAGGAGGGGGCTCGACGTAAAGGTATCTCTGCAGGGTCTGAAGACGGAAAGTCGCGAGCTGGGTGCTGACGCACACCAACGACTGACCGCCCTCCTCAAGCGGGAGACTCAAGACCGCGGCAGAGACCCAGTGCTTCCTATTGTTCCAAAAGAAGTCAACCAGCTTCTTCTGTATCTTGGCGACAAACGCAGGGGGAGGGGTGAAAGTGACCAGCCGGTACCACAGCATAGCGGCCAACAACTGGTTTATGACTAGTGCTCGTCCCCTGTAGGACAGCACTCGGAGCAGCCCTGTCCAGCGTCCTAGGCGAGCGGCGACCTTGGCCTCCAGCTCCTGCCAGTTCGCCGGGCAGGCTTCCTCGTCGGGGCTAAGGTAGACTCCCAGATAGAGGAGATGGGTCGTGCTCCAGGCAAAAGGCCTGAGCTCCTCTGGCAGGGAGTCCACCTGCCACTGACCCACCAGGAGTCCGGAACATTTCTCCCAGGTGATCCTGGCGGAGGATGCGGCCGAGTAAATCTCCTGGCATTCACGCATCCTCCGCAGGTCAGCGGGATCCTCTACCGCGAGGAGCACGTCATCGGCATAAGCCGAGAGGACGACCTCCATGCCCGGCCCTTGCAGAGCCAGTCCCGTCAACCTCGTCCGCAGGAGACGCAGGAAAGGCTCCACGCAGATGGCATATAACTGGCCGGACATGGGGCATCCCTGGCGCACCCCTATCCCAAAGTGAAGGGGCACCGTCAAGGACCCGTTAACCTTAATCAGACACTCCGCGGCGGCGTACAAAAGTCAGATCCGGGCGATGAAATGGGTCCCGAACCCGAAAGCGCGCAGAGTTCCGAAAAGATACTCGTGATCCACCCTGTCGAACGCCTTCTCTTGGTCGAGAGATAGGAAGGCGACCGACAGACCAGCCTCCTGGGAATGATGGATGAGGTCCCGGACCAGATGGATGTTGTCGTGGATTGTCCGGCCCGGGACCGTGTAGGACTGGTCGGGGTGGATCATGTGGTCCAGCACGGCGCCAAGGCGAGCAGACATCGCCCTGGCGAAGATCCTGCAGTCCATGCTGAGGAGGGAGACTGGTCAGGGTGGATCATGTGGGCAACAGCTCCCCAACTCTTTTGTTGTAAACAAAATTAAACTGTTAAATCAAGTGCCCCCTGATCTGGGGGACAGTCCAAACAGTTTTCAAGTGTCCTTTTTTATTGGGGTTTTTTTTTGGTGATTTTGTTTTTTTTGGGGGGGTTTTTTGGGCACTGAAACCACAAATTATACAAGTGCCCCCTGGCTAAAAGATGGGGAACACTAAAATCGGCAATAAAAACAAATTAAACTTTAAAACATATAAAATCAAATTAAAATTTGGTTGCCGGGGGTGATGATGCACTCCGATCCCTCCGGCGTCCACCTCTTGCGGAAGGCCGCGAGCGTACCGGCGGACACCGCGTGCTCCATCTCCAGGGACACCCTGGCCCGATGTACGCACGGAAAAGAAGCAGGCAGTCGGGCTGAACGACCCCCTCGACCGCCCGCTGCCTGGACCGGCTGATGGCACCCTTGGCCGTGCCCAGGAGCATTCCTACGAGGAGGCCCTCGGGCCTACCCGCTCCCCTCCACACAGGGTGCCCAAAGATCAGGAGTGTGGGACTGAAGTGCAACCAGAAATTGAGGAGCAGCCCCTTTAAATAGTTGAACAGGGGCTGCAACCTCGCACATTCCATAAAAACGTGGAACACGGACTCCTCCAGACCGCAGAAATTGCAGGCGGCCTGGGAGACCGTGAACTGGCTTAAAGATTTATTGCACGGGAGTGCTCCATGCACCACCCTCCAAGCCAAGTCCCCAATAAATAGTGGGAGGACTACCGCGTAGAGTGCCCTCCATCGGGGACCCCCGCCTCCTCCGGACGGCAAGATGTTGTGCCATGGCGTGTCCGGTTGGCAGGCGAGGATGGCAAAGTGGAGAGTGTGCAGGAGCAGTCCATGCAGGAAACCCCTCCGCGCAGAACTGAAAGGCACGGAGGGGATTTCCCCGAGGTGGCTCAAGTTGTGAGGCACCAGCTCCCGAGGGAGGTTCCGGGGTTTGGCGCCGAAGAGGAATTCTATCTGGACGGGGGTCAGTTCGGACGGGATCTCCCCACGTGCTTGAGCCTCCTCGACACACCTAACGGAGTCAGGGCCCAGTGCTATTTTTAGCGACTCGATGGCATCGGCCGCGCAGTGCACGTCGGCCCAATTTAGGCGCCGTTCAGCACGTCTGGCGCCATCCAGCCCGCTCCTCCTCCATCGAGCAGGTCCCTGACCCTGGTCACCTCACCAGCCATAGCCCTCTCGTCCGCCTGCCACCTAAAACCTCGGTCGTGGAGGTACGGACTCCTGAGCAGCAGCTCCTGCAGGACAGCCACCACTTCAGCCGGTGGAGAGCCGCACTTGGTGGCGACTCTGTTGCAGACCCTGATGAGTTCCTGGTAAAAGACAGGCAGCCCCTGGACGGTGGTCCTGACGCCCCCCAAGCTCACAAACAGGAGCTGCATGTCGTAATTGAGGCCGTGCTGCTGGCAGAAGAAATACGTCGCCAGCGCACGCCACCTAGGAGGGGGCTCGACGTAAAGGTATCTCTGCAGAATCTAAAGACGGAAAGTCGCTAGCTGGATGCCGACACACCCCAACGCCTGACCACCCTCCCTAAGCGGGAGACTCAAGACCGCGGCAGAGACCCAGTGCTTCCTGTTGTTCCAGAAGAAGTCCACCAGCTTCTTCTGTATCCTGGCAACAAATGCAGGGGAGGGTTCAAAGTGACCAGCTGGTACCACAGCATAGCGGCCACCAGCTGGTTTATGACTAGCGCTCGACCCCTGTAGGACAGCACTCGGAGCAGTCCTGTCCAGCGTCCTAGGCGAGCGGCGACCTTGGCCTCCAGCTCTTGCCAGTTCGCCGGCCAGGCTTCCTCATCGGGGCTAAGATAGACTCCCAGATAGAGGAGATGGGTCGTGCTCCAGGCAAAAGGCCTGAGCTCCTCCGGCAGGGAGTCCACCCACCAGGAGTCCGGAACATTTCTCCCAGTTGATCCTGGCGGAGGATGCAGCCGAGTAAATCTCCTGGCACTCATGCATCCTCCACAGGTCAATGGGATCCTCGACCGTGAGGAGCACGCATCGGCGTAAGCCGAGAGGATGACCTCCACGCCCGGCCCTTGCAGAGCCAGTCCCGTCAACCTCGTCCGCAAGAGACGCAGGAAAGGCTCCACGCAGATGGCATATAACTGGCCGGACATGGGGCATCCCTGGCGCACCCCTCTCCCAAAGCAAAGGGGCGCCGCCAAAGACCCGTTAACCTTAATCAGACACTCCGTGGCAGCGTACAAAAGTCAGAACTGGGCAACGAAATGCGTCCTGAACCCGAAAGCGCGCAGAGTTCCGAACAAATAATCGTGATCCACCCTGTCGAACACCTTCTCTTGGTCGAGAGATAGGAAGGCGACCGACAGACCAGCCTCCTGGGAATGATGGATGAGGTCCCAGACCAGATGGATGTTATCGTGGATTGTCCAGCCTGGGACCATGTAAGACAGGTCGAGGTGGATCATGTGGGCAACAGCTCTACAAACCTGTGAGCATACTCTCAGGTGCATACATTACAATGGCCAACACAATTCCAGAAGAGGGCGTACCCATCGACAAAACCCCTCAGCTTTTGTGGCGGTGATGTCCGACGTGAATGTTGGAAAGCCCTATGATGATATAGTTTATAAAACAAGGCCCTTCCATATGGGTGCTCTGCATTGTCTTCAGCAAATCATTATTGTCCTGTAGGTATGTCTGTGTAAAAATATTATCACTATTTGTGAAGCAGAATTGGTTGGAACAAAGGAGTTTCTCTGTAATACAGGCTGAGGAGCCTAGAGATGTTGAACAGGGATGCCACAGTGCCACCACTGGCAGGAGGGCATAATTACAGCATGATATGTTTACACAGGCAGTTTCTATTAAAAATAGAAAGAAAGAACTTGCATTTATATAACGCCTTTCAAGACCTCAGGATGGTGCCAAAGCACTTCACAGCCAATGAAGTACAGTTTGAAGTGAAGTCACTGTCGTAATGTTAAACGTGGCTGCAAATTTGTGCACAGCAAGGTCTAACAAACTGCAATGTGTTACTAGCCAAATAATCTGTTTTTGTAGGTATTGGTGGAGGGATAAATGTGGACATAAGAATTTATAATGGCCAAAGTTGATAGGTAGTGTGCACAGATGTAAGGTTGTTTTAGATATAATACACAGTTGTCCAAGTATGGACTGGGTATAGTTAAAACAGATGCTTCATTCAGCCACACGGATGATTTCATTGAGATCTACCGGGTGAAATATTCGATGGCAGATTGTCGGATAAAAAAACATTTTCAAAGATCTCAAATGTAAAAATGTGTATGTATCTGATTTGTATTACATAAATTTGGCTCATGAATCAGGTTATATCACAGCTTTAACAAAACGTTTTTTCCAATTTCAAATACAGCTTTCGTTATCACCTTGCAGTTATTTCAACATTTGCTGAATGTTTACATGAGAGAGAGTAAGCCTTGGGGGGTGGAGGGGAATTATTGGACAGATTGTCATGAGACTATGGACAATTTTAGGGATAAGTTTAACGTTTTTTTGCGTGTATTTAAGACTTCATGTACCGAATTGTGCGGTTAGCGGTGAAGGAATGGTGCTTTCCGTTGACCGCAAAATGCTGCCCACAAAGATGTAGCGGGCCCTCGAGCATCAATTTCCATTATTCTGATGTGACTTTGAATCTGGCACCATCTTCAGGGCGTCCATCAACAGTGAAGTCATCGAGCAGGCTGAGCAGCCAATCAGAATGAAGAATTTTCACAGACAGCAAATCAGGAAGTAAAACGCACGGATTATAATTTACTTTTTAATCATTTGGCAGAAAGCAAAATAAAGATTGCAACGTACACATGGGATTAAGGTAGAAGCTGAAATATCACAAACAAACATTAATAAATAATTCATTTTTATTTAAAAAAAATCATGGAATTTTTATCATGGAATGGAGGGAATGATACTCCACACTTATAACATTAGTTTTTCAGGGTCAGAGAGGTTGGTCAGTGATAAATATGACTTAGTACAGTGTTTAACAATTCAGTTGTACCTCATTCACCAAGGTTTAACATTTTCAATGTTTTTACAGTGAGAATAGTGGGTAAAAAGTTCAAGTCTACATTAAATCACTGATTCTGTTGAGTGCATCTGCGAAGACTACAACAGCTCAGCCTATGGAGGAGCAGGCCAGCACTGACAGCAACTTACAGTTTTCCGTGTTTAACTGCTCATGTGTGGACACCAAGTTGCCGTCAGTTTTACACAGTAATGACAGCGAGTACTGACAGTTTCACTGTCATTACAACCACTAACTCCTAACCCATGTGTTAATATTGTTATAAACCCTTCAGGCAGATTTTCCACGAGAGGTTCTGCTGATTCCTCAGCATAACTCCAGTCGGCAGAGGGAGGGCTATTGTGCAAGGAGCCTTTCTGCTGGTTTTCTGATACTGCTTTTGGCATTTCCTGCTGCAATTGTGGTCAGGCACACAGTATGTCCATCCAAATGTGGTCAGGCACATAGAAACATAGAAACACAGAAATAGGTGCAGGAGTAGGCCATTTGGCTCTTCGAGTCTGCACCACCATTCAATATGATCATGGCTGATCATGCAACTTCAGCACCCCATTTCTGCTTTCTCTCCATACCCCTTGATCCCTTTAGCCGTAAGGGCCACATCTAGTTCCCTTTTGAATATATCTAACGAACTGTCCTCAACAACTTTCTGTGGAAGAGAATTCCACAGGTTCACAATTCTCTGAGCGAAGAAGTTTCTCCTCATCTTGGTCCTAAATGGCTTACCCCTTATCCTTAGACTATGGCAACTGTTTCTGGACTTCCCCAATATAGGGAACATTCTTCCTGCATCTTTCCTGTCCAATCCCATCAGAATTTTATGTTTCTATGAGATAGAAACATAGAAAATAGGTGCAGGAGTAGGTCATTTGGCCCTTCGAGCCTGCACTGCCATTCAATAAGATCATGGCTGATCATTCCCTCAGTACCCCTTTCCTGCTTTCTCTCCATACCCCTTGATCCCCTTCGCTGTAAGGGCCATATCTAACGCCCTCTTGAATATATCCAATGAACTCGCAACAACAACTCTCTGCGTCAGGGAATTCCACAGGTTAACAACTCTATGAGTGAAAAAGTTTCTCCTCATCTCAGTTCTAAATGGCCTACCCCTTATCCTTAGACTATGTGCCCTGGTTCTGGACTTCCCCAACATCGGGAACATTCTTCCTGCATCTAACCTGTCCAGTCCTGTCAGAATCTTATATGTTACAATGAGATCCCCTCTCATCCTTCTAAACTCCTGTGAATTAAGGCCCAGTTGATCCAGTCTCTCCTCATATCAGTCTGGTGAACCTTCGCTGCACTCCCTCAATAGCAAGAACATCCTTCCTCAGATTAGGAGACCAAAACTGTACACAATATTCCAGGTGAGGCCTCACCAAGGCCCTGTACAACTGCAGTAAGACCTCCCTGCTCCTCTACTCAAATCCCCTAGCTATGAAGGCCAACATACCATTTGTCTTCTTCACCACCTGCTGTACCTGCATGCCCACTTTCAGTGACTGATGTACCATGACACCCAGGTCTCGTTGCACCTCCCCTTGTCCTAATCTGCCGCCATCCAGATAACATTCTGCCTTTATGTTTTTGCCCCCAGAATGGATAACCTCATATTTATCCACATTATACTGCATCTGCCATGCATTTGCCCATTCACCTAACCTGTCCAAGTCACCCTGTAGCCTCTTAGCGTCCTCCTCACAGCTCACACCACCTGCACTAGTTTAGTGTCATCCGCAAACGTGGAGATATTACACTCAATTCCTTCATCTCAATCGTTAATGTATATTGTAAAGAGCTGGGGTCCCAGCACTGAGCCCTGCGGCAGTCCACTAGTCACTGCCTGCCATTCTGAAAAGGACCCGTTTATCGCGACTCTCTGCTTCCTGTCTGCCAACCAGTTCTCGATCCATGTCAGTACATTACCCCCAATACCGTGCGCTTTGATTTTGTGCACCAATCTCTTGTGCGGGACCTTGTCAAAAGCCTTTTGAAAGTCCAAATACACCACATCCACAGGTTCTCCCTTGTTTACTCTGCTAGTTACATCCTCAACAAATTCCAGAAGATTCGTCAAGCATGATTTCCCTTTCATAAATCCATGCTGACTTGGTCCGATCCTGTCACTGCTTTCCAAATGCGCTGCTATTTCATCTTTAATGATTAATTCCAACATTTTCCCCACTACTGATGTCAGGCTAACCGATCTATAATTACCCGTTTTCTCTTTCCCTCCTTTTTAAAAAAGTGGTGTTACATTAGCTATCCTCCAGTCCATAGGAACTGATCCAGAGTCGATAGACTGTTGGAAAATGATTACCAATGCATTCACTATTTCTAGGGCCACTTCGTTAAGTACTCTGGGATGCAGACTATCAGGCCCCGGGGATTTATTGGCCTTCAATCCCATCAATTTCCCTAACACAATTTCCCACCTAATAAGGATATCCTTCAGTTCCTCCTTCTCACGAGACCCACTGTCCCCGAGTAAACTTGGAAGGTTATTTATGTCTTCCTTCGTGAAGACAGAATTGAACTATTTGTTCAACTTGTCTGCCATTTCTTTGTTCCCCATTATAAATTCACCTGAATCTGACTGCAAGGGACCTACGTTTGTCTTCACTAATCCTTTTCTCTTCACAAATTTATAGAACCTTTTGCAGTCAGTTTTTATGTTCCCTGCAAGCTTCCTCTCGTACTCTATTTTCCCCCTCTTAATTTGAACATAAGGACATAAGAATTAGGAACAGGAGTAGGCCATCTAGCCCCTCGAGCCTGCTCCGCCATTCAAAAAGATCATGGCTGATCTGGCCGTGGACTCAGCTCCACTTACCCGCCCGCTCCCCATAACCCTTAATTCCCTTATTGGTTAAAAATCTATCTATCTATGATTTGATACATTCAGTGAGCTAGCCTCAACTGCTTCCTTGGGCAGAGAATTCCACAGATTCACAACCCTCTGGGAGAAGAAATTCCTTCTCAACTCGGTTTTAAATTGGCTCCCCCGTATTTTGAGGCTGTGCCCCCTAGTTCTAGTCTCCCCGACCAGTGGAAACAACCTTTCTGCCTCTATCTTGTCTATCCCTTTCATTATTTTAAATGTTTCTACAAGATCACCCCTCATCCTTCTGAACTCCAATGAGTAAAGACCCAGTCTACTCAATCTATCATCATAAGGTAACGCCCTCATCTCCGGAATCAGCCGAGTGAATCGTCTCTGTACCCCCCTCCAAAGCTAGTATATCCTTCCTTAAGTAAAGTGACCAAAACTGCACGCAGTACTCCAGGTGCGGCCTCACCAATACCCTATACATTTGCAGCAGGACCTCCCTGCTTTTGTATTCCATCCCTCTCGAAATGAAGTCCAACATTCCATTCGCCTTCCTGATTACCTGCTGCACCTGCAAACGAACTTTTTGGGATTCATGCACAAGGACCCCCAGGTCCCTCTGCACCGCAGCATGTTGTAATTTCTCCCCATTCAAATAATATTCCCTTTTCCTGTTTTTTTTCCCCAAGGTTGATGACCTCACATTTTCCGACATTGTATTCCATCTGCCAAACCTTAGCCCATTCGCTTAACCTATCTAAATCTCTTTGCAGCCTCTCTGTGTCCTCTACACAACCCGCTTTCCAACTAATCTTCGTGTCATCTGCAAATTTTGTTAGACTACACTCTGTCCCCTCTTCCAGGTCATCTATGTATATTATAAACAGTTGGGGTCCCAGCACCGATCCCTGTGGCACACCACTAACCACCGATTTCCAACCCGAAAAGGACCCATTTATCCCGACTCTCTGCTTTCTGTTAGCCAGCCAATTCTCTATCCATGCTGATACATTTCCTCTGACTCCGCGTAACTTTATCTTCAGCAGTAACCTTTTGTGTGGCACCTTATCGAATGCCTTTTGGAAATCTAAGTACATCACATCCATCGGTACACCTCTATCCACCATGCTCGTTATATCGTCAAATAATTCCAGTAAATTAGTTAAACATGATTTCCCCTTCATGAATCCATGTTGCGTCTGCTTGATTGCACTATTCCTATCTCGATGTCCCGCTATTTCTTCCTTAATGATAGCTTCAAGCATTTTCCCCACTACAGATGTTAAACTAACCGGCCTATATTTACCTGCCTTTTGTCTGCCCTCTTTTTTTAAACAGAGGTGTTACATTAGCTGCTTTCCAATCCGATGGTACCTCCCCAGAGTCCAGAGAATTTTGGTAGATTATAACGAATGTATCTGCTATAACTTCCACCATCTCTTTTAATATCCTGGGATGCATTTCATCAGGACTAGGGGACTTGTCTACCTGAGTCCCATTAGCCTGTCCAGCACTACCCCCCTAGTGAAAGTGATTATCTCAAGGTCCTCCCTTCCCACATTCCCGTAACCAGCAATTTTTGGCATTGTTTTTGTGTCTTCCACTGTGAAGACCAAAGCAAAATAATTGTTTAAGGTCTCAGCCATTTCCACATTTCCCATTATTAAATCCCCCTTCTCATCTTCTAAGGGACCAACATTTACTTTAGTCACTCTTTTCCGTTTTATATATCGGTAAAAGCTTTTATTATCTGTTTTTATGTTTTGCGCAAGTTTACTTTCATAATCTATCTTTCCTTTCTTTATTGCTTTCTTAGTCATTCTTTGCTGTCGTTTAAAATTTTCCCAATCTTCTAGTTTCCCACTAACCTTGGCCACCTTATACGCATTGGTTTTTAATTTGATACGCTCCTTTATTTCCTTGGTTATCCACGGCTGGTTATCCCTTCTCTTACCGCCCTTCTTTTTCACTGGAATATATTTTTGTTGCACACTATAAAAGAGCTCCTTAAAAGTCCTCCACTGTTCCTTAATTGTGCCACCGTTTAGTCTGTGTTCCCAGTCTACTTTAGCCAACTCTACCCTCATCCCACTGTAGTCCCCTTTGTTTAAGCATAGTACGCTCATTTGAGACACTACTTCCTCACCCTCAATCTGTATTACAAATTCAACCATACTGTGATCACTCATTCAGAGAGGATCTTTTACTAGGAGATCGTTTATTATTCCTGTCTCATTACACAGGACCAGATCTAAGATAGCTTGTTCCCTCGTAGGCTCTGTAACATACTGTTCTCAGAAACAATCCCGTATGCATTCTATGAATTCCTCCTCAAGGCTACCCCGTGCGATTTGATTTGACCAATCGATATGTAGGTTAAAATCCCCCATGATTACTGCCGTTCCTTTTTCACATGCCTCCATTATTCCCTTGATTATTGTCCACCCCACCATGAAGTTATTATTTGGGGCCGATAAACTCCACCCACCAGTGACTTTTTCCCCTTACTATCTCTAATCTCCACCCACAATGATTCAACATTTTGTTCATTAGAGCCAATATCGTCTCTCACAACTGCCCTGATATCATCCTTTATTAACAGAGCCACCCCACCTCCTTTCCCTTCTTGTCTATCTTTCCGAATTGTCAGATACCCCTGTATGTTTAATTCCCAGTCTTGGCCACCCTGCAACCACGTTTCTGTAATGGCCACTGTTGTAGAGAGTAGAAATATATATAGACTTAGGCATTAGGCACCTGCTGGATATTTAGAACTCACA
Organism: Pristiophorus japonicus; assembly: GCF_044704955.1. Classification (NCBI taxonomy): domain Eukaryota; kingdom Metazoa; phylum Chordata; class Chondrichthyes; family Pristiophoridae; genus Pristiophorus; species Pristiophorus japonicus. The sequence continues at coordinate 89,829,874 of NC_091991.1, read as the reverse complement.
TAAGCTTAAATGGACACACACATAAAATGGCTGCCCAGGCATTATGGGAAATCAGGTAGTCAAACTGTGAACTGTTGAACGTTCACTGACCGAGCAATAACCCTGTGAGGCCCACTGTAGGAATGCCTGGGAAGACAGAGATAAGAAGGAAACCATCTCCTGTGAACAAGGCCATGAAACCAATTATTTCAGGAAGAAAGATAAGAGGGAAACCATTTTCTGTAAACAAGGCTATATACCAACTATTTCTCCCAGATGAAAGAACTAGGGAGAGAACCTATAAAGCCATCAATCAGCCCAAGCTGACAAAAGACGAACACATGGTTCCTGAGACATAAGGGGAATTCTATTGGGTTAAAATAACCTATATGTAATCTATAATCATTGTGATTGGCTTGTGTCCAGCCGTGATGGGCTGTGTAGCTGTAGTAAAATGTTTTGTAACTGTTGTGAAACATATAAAGGTGCATGTAATCCTTTGTTCTGTGAAGAGAAACCTGGATACGGTCCTGAGTTTTTCCTTCCCGCTGAGCGTAATAAAAGCTGCTTCAGCATTGGAACCGACCCTGAGTGTTGAGTGATTCTTCTAAGAAAACACTAACGCTAACAATGGCGTAGTCGGCAGGATTTCCCGGAGTCGCTGGACGCCCTTGGAAAAAAAACCCGGGTGAGTATAAAAAACAATTTTTAAGTATAAAGGGTGCGGAAGGTGGAAGCTGGTTGATCGACATGAGGAGACGGTCTAATATCTCAAACGCCTAGCCTGAGCCTGAATTAAGAGGACTTTTGTCCCACGTGACGGCCAGGAACCAAGTAGGCGTAGGGAACACACTTAGACCGTGGGATCGTGATACCGAGAGACATCTTCCAGACTCAGTAGTGTAATTTGAAATACCCTGGGATAGAACCAAGCGGTGTACAGCGGCTAACGGAATCCAAACCTGTGAACAGGGTCGGACCAACAGGCTGAGCGGTGGTAGGTAGTCGTTAAGGATACGTAGAGCACTGCGGGAATTGCTTAAACGCGTTTTTAAGAATTGTATAAGTTTGTGCAACAGCAGAACTTGTGACCTGACAGTAGCCAAGAGACAGTTTACTACAAGTCGCGCTAGAAAGAAAGCGGACCTCTGAGAGTAGATTCCTAACGGTAGTAGTCCTACCCAGGAATGGCCATGAAAACAAGTAAACTCGAGTGGGGACCAGAAGGGTCGCTTACCCGCCACCTGGCAGAAAAACAAAAGAAGCTAATTGAAAAAATGATTAAAGCACGGTGGAATCCTCAGGAATTAGTTATGTGAGGAATTATTTAGATAAAACTACGAATTCCCTGAAAGGTCATGGATCCAAAAATAGAGCCGGCCAAAACAAGAAGAGAGACTGTTGTAAATGTCTGATCGTTGAGTGAGAAGTGTCTGTGTGATTTTTGACTGCAGAATGAATTTATTATGTTTTCATGTTCCGAAAGCCTGGTTGGAAGAGGAATGCAAGTGTCTGTTTATTTTAGAAACAGAGTGAAAGTCTTTTTTTAAACCCTTTGTAATGTTGTCCTGTATGTGGGAAGTTTTAAGACATTTAAGTTAGAAACGCAGGTGTGGATTTATTTGGATGATAAGTTACGGAGCTAGGAAAATAAACAAATAAAGAATAGGTTTGTTGAGCAAAATATTTATTTGACATGCTCACTTACTTGCCGAAAGAAAACATGCAATGATTGATTGGGTTGAAAGACATAAATTTAGTCTCGGAATGAGATAAAGAATGCTTTAAAAAAAAAAGAGCTTCTAAAAAAAAAAAAGTTTTAAATAAAGATTGAAATTACAAAGTTTGAATTGGGATTTTGAGATATTCAGAGAAGGCACAGGAAATACTGAGGTGGATTTAAAAAAAAAGAGAAAGATTAAATTAAATCTGATCAGGTCAAACTCCTGGGCAAGTGGCGAGCTATCTGCGAAGGTGTAAAAGGAACTTTTGGAAAATGTTAAAAAAAAACAGCAAGCTTTAGTAACGACTTTGAAACTGGAGCATTTTGAGATAACGAAAAAGCACTCAAACTCTCAAAGATGGACTTCATTCCAGTTATGGAGAAAAAGAAAAAGATAAAGACGCCACTTTGAAAGTAAACAAATGATTTTAAATTAACAACTTTATGGAGTTACGAACCCTCCGTGTAAAATACAAAACCTAATTTGAAGAAAGGAAAAAAAAAGATGTAACGGACTAAATGGAAAAAGACATAACTTACTAAATACTAGTTGATGTTTGCTGTGAAAAAGATATTGGTTTAATTAGAAGAGAAAAAAAAATTGGAATAAGTAAAAAAACACTCTACATGGATTCGAATTTTAAATTATGAAAAGGTTTCAATGCAGTTTGAAAAGATTTCCAAAATGGACACTGTTTATCAAAAATGTCCCGAACAGTCTAAACAAGCAGGAGGGTTTTGAAGATAACGAGGAGAAAGAGAGAAATAAAAAAAAACAGAATTGAATTTCAGTAAACAAAATTGCTATTGTATGTGTGGTCTTGTTTTAAAACAATTTAAAAAAAAAAAATCTTTGGCAAGTACTTGAATTAGAAGTTAAGAAAACATTGGAGTTTACTCTAATGATTTATGCTGTTTAACGGATTCCTAATTTCGAAGCCAGTTTTGAAGGCACAAAGACTTTTTTTTTCTCCCAGATGATTACGTGAAGTCACGTAATGACATCAGGTCTTCTTACAAACCTGGAAAGGAGTTAACCCTTTCCATTGACAGCCGTTTTATACTGAACATTATTAATTTGGATTTCTTAATAGGGAAAAAAAAGACTCACCTAACAGAGGAAACAAAAATAAAAACAGAACTAGCTTATGTAATAATACTTGCCTGATACAATAAAGAAATAGATATTCAATAAAACAAATTGAAGAGTTAAAAGCTAAGATAAACAGGCTGGAAGAGATAACGGGACTAGACGGATAGTGCAGTGCGCAGCCATAGCACCATCACCTCTGGCAATAGAGCCAATGTACCCCACGGTGGGTAGGTGTAGTCCACAAACCCAACCTAATGGTAAAGCAGACAGCGATGTTTGGAGGAATAGTTTTGGCCTTGGTCATAATAGGAGTTTGGGTAATATTTAAGTGAGTAAAGACACGGGCGCACGCCCTACAGATTCAGCTCGAAATGGTTCGATTATAACCTTGTGCTTCTGATTTTGCAGGGTGACAGGGACTCTCGTAGAGCAAAAAACTTAACCCCTGGTGACGACCAGGCCGTCTGTTTAAAATTACAGATAATACTTACCGGAATGGGAATACGAACGGCGCTACTCGTAATCTGGATAGCCCTGCGACATGCACGTACCCTGGGCAACACCGACGGACAGCAGAGCACGCTGGAAATAAACAACTATATGAACTATGGAGTCTTGTTTAATTTAACGGACGGAATGTGCATCCCAGCAGCCAAGGACTGGAGCAAGGACAGGACTTATTTTAATAAGAATCCTAATAAGAATAAGAGTATGTGTACAGTGCTCCACGGGTATAAGGAGCAGATGCATTAAACGGAGGGATGTCAAAGGGCCTGATGAATGTACTTTCGGCATAATTTGCGCGCCTCCGGGACAATCCCAGCAATCAGTCATCCGCAAGAAGGTAATGGGGCTGTGTGGGTATTACGAGGAGGCGGGGGCGGCTGCAATATAATTGTATGTATGTTTCTCACCCCCTCCGACACCGCGCCCCATAAGAATCACTACATTGCCCGAAGAACTGCCTTGTCCCATAACTACTAAGGGACCAGAAAATGGGATTGCAATGTACAACGAAGGGGAATTATTGTATGATAATGTTAAACATGAAATTGTGCCTGTTCTGATCAATATTTCAGGCATCCAGATGCCGGAATATTGTACCGAACAGTCAAGGAAGATGTACAATGTATTAAGTAAAGTCGTAATGCAGCAGGCTGCCGATGCCATGGGTGCCAGTAAGTTCCGGGGACAGGGGTTAGCACCCAGGGTGAAGAGGGAAATAGTAAATGATGTTGCTACCGTTTTCAATACAGGAACCTCCGTAGTGAATTCGATAGACATACAAGGGCTAAATGAGAGGGTAGAACAGCTTAAAGGGGTGATGAAGGGGTTATTGGAGAGGGTGGAGCAAAACCAGGAAGACCAGGCCAACCTAGGAAAGGAGGGTGCCGAAATCCAGTTGGATGGCATCTCAGTCCTGGAAGCTCACGCTAAAACCATCAATCACCTCATTGATAGAGAACAAGAAGATACAATAAAGCAAAGACAGGGGCAACTCTGTCATGCTTATGGTCTGTGGATGGTGGGACAGATCCGCCACAACCTCGACCAGATCCAACGCGGGGAAGTACCCGATTGGATAGACAGTTCACATTTGGCTCAGTTGGCGAACCAAAGGGGGACACTGGATAATTGTACTCTGAAGGGACTGACCCGAGTATACCCCGCAATTCCAGATTGCCAGATGGGTAGGACTACCGGGATAGGGATAGTCCTGTTGATCCCCATAGCAACGCCGGACTCAGGGCCGTTCCCCCTATACCAACTAGAGAATATCGGAGTAATACGGGAAAATGTCTCCATACGCTACTACCTGACCACCACCTCTGCCGTTCGTCGAAACAACATACTTACTGGGATTTCCCGAGCAGATTGCAAGCAAAGGGGGGAAATCACAGTATGCCCTCACCCGGTGGGCCGAGGGGAACTAGACGAGTGCGGGTTTAACCGAACCAACGGGTGTGTACTAGAAATAGTGCCCGCACACATGCACTTCGCGAGGGCAGGCTACGGAGGGAGGGGAAGATACTGCGTCTCTACTACTGAGCGTTCATACCAGTATAATGACCTGCAGTGCCCTATACCGCAGCCAAACTTTTGCTTTACACCACTACGACCTGTCGCGATCGGGCAAGCGCATATCACCCAGGTTAGGCGCCGGAAGTCCGAAGTTATTGAAGTAACTGATCAGCTCCATGATCATTTGCAGGATTATGACGAGCCAGAGCAGGTCCCTATCCCACATCTAACCGAAGTATTACGGGAGTTGAGGCTCAGAGTGGGTCAATCTGTAAAACTCTGTCACCAGCTACAAACTAAAATCAAAGAAGATACCGAGGTAGACTTACAAAGTCAGAGTTGGTGGAGAAAGGTCTGGGACTGGGGAATAAATGTGAACATCCACCCATGGATTCGAATTATTTCACACACACTGGTCGGAATACAATTAATCTTAGCAATAACATGGGGCGTGATGGCCTGCCAGGTATGCAGGCGCCACAAACGGCGGAAACGGACCAATCACCGTTCCCTGGATATTAAACAAGCCTGTTTGATAAGGGGACGGGAGGAGCTAGCCTTTGTTAATTTGATCTAAGCAACCGGGACTCCTGAAACCGCGTGACTGGCCAGCACGTTGAGGCAAGGAGTACCGGGCAGTGCACAAATATCAGATAAAGGCAGTACGGTCGGTTAAAAGGGGACTAGGACTAGTCCCTTTACCGAAAGGGGGGAATTGTTGTAGAGAGTAGAAATATATATAGACTTAGGCATTAGGCACCTGCTGGATATTTAGAACTCACATAAGCTTAAATGGACACACACATAAAATGGCTGCCCAGGCATTATGGGAAATCAGGTAGTCAAACTGTGAACTGTTGAACATTCACTGACCGAGCAATAACCCTGTGAGGCCCACTGTAGGAATGCCTGGGAAGACAGAGATAAGAAGGAAACCATCTCCTGTGAACAAGGCCATGAAACCAATTATTTCAGGAAGAAAGATAAGAGGGAAACCATTTTCTGTAAACAAGGCTATATACCAATTATTTCTCCCAGATGAAAGAACTAGGGAGAGAACCTATAAAGCCATCAATCAGCCCAAGCTGACAAAAGACGAACACATGGTTCCTGAGACATAAGGGGAATTCTATTGGGTTAAAATAACCTATATGTAATCTATAATCATTGTGATTGGCTTGTGTCCAGCCGTGATGGGCTGTGTAGCTGTAGTAAAATGTTTTGTAACTGTTGTGAAACATATAAAGGTGCATGTAATCCTTTGTTCTGTGAAGAGAAACCTGGATACGGTCCTGAGTTTTTCCTTCCCGCTGAGCGTAATAAAAGCTGCTTCAGCATTGGAACCGACCCTGAGTGTTGAGTGATTCTTCTAAGAAAACACTAACGCTAACACCACCAAATCATACCCATTTGTAATGATTTGTGCCGTCGACTCATTTACTTTATTTCGAATGCTGCGTGCGTTTAGGTAGAGTGTTTTAATACTAGTTTTTAAACCATGATTTTTAGTTTAGACCCCTCCTGCAGCCCCTTTATATTCATACATATTGTCCCTTCCTATCACCTTGTGGTTTATACTTACCCCAGTGCTAAGGGAAAACCCTTAGTCTTCCTCTGTTGAATTCTAAATTTCTCCCTGTCCTCAGGTTTGCTGCTTTTTCTAGCCAAATTATATGCCTCTTCCTTGGCTTTAACATTATCCTTAATTTCTCTTGTTAGCCATGGTTGAGCCACCTTCTCCGTTTTATTTATAAATGTGAGGTTATCCACTTTGGTGGCAAAAACAGGGAGACAGAATATTATCTGAATGGTGATAGATTAGGAAAAGGGGAGTTGCAATGAGACCTGGGAATCATGGTACATCAGTCATTGAAAGTTGGCATGCAGGTACAGCAGGCGGTGAAGAAGGCTAATGGCATGTTGGCCTTCATAGCGAGGGGATTTGAGTATAGGAGCAGGGCGGTCTTACTGCAAGTTGTACAGGGCCTTGGGGAGGCCACACCTTGAATATTGTGTACAGTTTTGGTCTCCTAATCTGAGGAAGGACATTCTTGCCATTGAGGGATTGCAGCAAAGGTTCACCAGACTGATTCCCGGGATGGCAGGACTGACATTTGAAGAAAGACTGGATCGACTAGGATTATATTCACTGGCGTTTAGAAGAATGAGACGGTATGAGGCGTGATTTGGGTAGAATAGACTGGCAAAGGATTCTTAAATGGATGACGGTGGATAATCAATGGCAAACATTTAAAGATCACATGGATGAACTTCAGCAATTGTACATCCATGTCTGGAGTAAAAATAAAACAGAGAAGGTGGCTCAACCATGGCTAACAAGGTCCCATCCTCTGTCATTGAACTACAGTATGCTTGCATCTGTGCACACTCAGAGGCCGAACTCGAAGCCATTGTCAACATCTTCAACGAGACATATGAAGGCATGGGCCTTACACTCAACATCTGTAAGACAAAGGTCCTCCACCAACCTGACCCCACCACACAGCACTGCCCCCCGGTCATCAAAATCCACGGCACGGCCTTGGACATGGTGGACCATTTCCCATACCTCGGGAGCCTACTATCAGCAAGGGCAAACGTTGATGACAAGGTCCAACACCGTCTCCAGTATGCCGGTGCAGCCCTCAGTCACCTGAGGAAGAGAGTGTTTGAAGACCAAGACCTCAAATCTGGCATCAATCTTATGGTCTACCGGGCAGTAGTGATACCCGCTCTCGTATATGGCTTAAAGACGTGGACCATATACAGTCGACACCTCAAAGCGCTGGAGACGTACCACCAACGTTGCATCTGCAAGATCCTGCAAATTTTCTGGGAGGATAGATGCACCAATGTCAGTGTGTAGAGGTCAGGAGGGCAATTAACCCCTTATTTTTAGCACTATGTCCTTTGATGATTAACAAAATAAGATTGGAGCTGAAAACCTTATGAAAAATATTTTTGGGCAACTTTGTTGGTTTCCATACTTGGCAGCTGTTTCTTCATAATCCCCTTACATGGGTGCTGCAACTTTAGTCATAAGTTCCCTACCTGTTGGGGAGCATTTCAGACAATCAGCATTGTTCAGATATGTCATTTGTTCCTATTTAGTACACAACGTTTGAACTTCAGATACAAGTGTGACATATACTTTCTTTGTGTGCTACTTTCAAATGGGACATTTTCAAGTGTGACATATGACTCACATTTCCCACATTCTACACACCCCGCTGGATACAAAACTTATAATTGTAGAGATAGGGTGGACTGCAGTATTTGTGTCAAAATCGCAATGCATCTGAATGAATGGCAGTCAATTCAGAAGCCAATTGAGGTAAATGAACCTCTTATTTTTGACAAGAGCTTCTAACATGCAGGTACATGTTGAAACTTGGTGTAGGGGTCATCATCATAGGCAGTCCCTCGAATCGAGGATGATTTGCTTCCACGTCAAAAAATTCACAGGTGTTTCAATGATGGACCTAAAATTCCAGTCCGAATTAAATCTTGAAGGGTGGAAGATATCTGTGTGTGGATTTTTTTTAACTTGTGGTGACCGTTGCACACCAGCCAGCACACGGGCTTGACAGAGCTAGGTCTTGGTCCAGTAGCAAGGATTAACCAAGGTGACTGGAGACCAGCTCTGCTGCACGGACCTAGTGCGCACACATATCGCAGTGTGGGCTGGCCGTGCTGCCCCGGGCCCTCGTCTCTTCTGGGCCCCGAACTCACCCCTCTCCTGGGCCCCGATCACGTCCCTCTACAATCTCTCGCCCCGACCTCACCGCTCCTGCTGTACCTGCCCACGCTCCAATCATCGACCTGGACCTTGATGACGTCACTCTTCGCTGCCGTTGCTCTCCTGCTCCAGCACGTGCTGCTCCCTGGAGTGGTATGCCGCCATGCTGTTCCTTCCGCTCCCTGGCCTGCTCGCAGGCCGGGGGTCGCACAGACTGCTGGGCTGGGTTGCCAAACTGCTCCTTGCGCTCCCCGGCCTGCTCCGATGGGTGACCCACTCATTGGCCAAAATGTCACACAAACCTAACTACTGTGCAACAGTGAACTAGGATCACCATTCTCCCAACTTTTATTTCTCCTGTGAAGAGCACCTGGTCTCCACTCAATACTTCCTTAAAAGCACAACTCTGATCTGAAATGTGATGCTTTTTTGCAGATGTTGTTTGGAAACTTATCTGGCAAGGTACTGAACTCTAATTATTTTTGAACAGTGAGTTAATCTATGCAATATGGTTGTGGGTCCTCCAAATACATTCATGTAGGGGTTAATGTACTGCGAGGTTTGACATTGCTTTTCAACTTCTCTGACCTGCATCCAGCTGGTACTCATAGGATAAATGTCTCTTTCCCTCTGCAAGCTGCAATGGATTTAAATGAAATTATTTTGGGCAGCCTTGATTTTGTTCTCATTGAATTTTGGTTGACAACAAAGAGCTGCCAATTTCAGCAACAATTGACATTCGTGCAGGGAACTCTAAATCCAACAGGTGTTGATGGTCTTACCCTGACACCTGTGCAGCGGCCCCTCGTACAACTGTCCTTCGGTATAAATCAATTAGGAGCTACTTATCGTTGGCCCACCACAATGTTTGCAATTCCTCACTTCATTGGATATATTCAAGAGGGAGTTAGATATGACCCTTACGGCTAAGGAGATCAAGGGGTATGGAGAGAAAGCAGGAAAGGGGTACTGAGGGAATGATCAGCCATGATCTTATTGAATGGTGGTGCAGGCTCGAAGGGCCGAATGGCCTACTCCTGCACCTATTTTCTATGTTTCTATGTTTCACTTGGTGCCTCTGTGTATATTAATGTGTGTACATCATTTTCTAACTATATACAATTTTATTCCTAAGTTTTACACTTCAAAAATCGCACTTGGTCTTTTCCCTTGAAGTTCTGGAGTGTCTGACTTCTGAAGGTGACTGCATCAGTTTGCAATGATGTGATATTATCCTTTCTTTACCAGCCCGTGAATCAATGACATTTTGACACACAAGAGAAGCCTCTATTTTTCAGAAATGTATTAGCGCTTTTGGCTGACGTCAGGCTGACAGGAATAGCACATTAAAATCAATCTTCCCGCACTGCCGTTATCTCTCGTTGCTGTGTTCATTGTGACAGTGCAGATAATACTAATCCTAATGGACCACGTAGTATGCCAAACCTGACACTGTACAGCCTGGTTATTAAGCATTCAGGAGAGAGCTAATGTTGGGAGCATTAGCAAAAGTTGTCTGTCTGTTAGTTAGGGGCAGAGATTTTCTTCAGTATAACTTTTGTGTTGGCATATTCTTTGTTTTCACCACTGCAGACTTTGACCCAGCTAACACCCATTTCCGTCTGGGTTCCTAGGGGCTGATTTTCCCTTCTGTGGGATGGTTTACTTTGAAGCTACTGGAGATAATACATTAAGCTTTTCATGTGATGAGATGAAATGCTTCACTTTGATGAGGCTCCATCCACTGAGGTCGTGCTACAGAGCAAGCAAAGAGCCACTGAACATCACCAGGGTATGCAGAGCTAAAAGCCACCTCAGTTGGGTATTCGTTATTGATTTACTGCAGACAGTAATGTGGCTTGAAATGAGCTTTGTGTATTTTGGGGCCAAGAGAAAGCAGCATTAGAAAATCACTAGGTCAAACAGGATTAATATGAGGGATTTTGTTAGTTTATAATGGACTTGATGTTAGCATTGACGGACGACTTGTCCTAAGCTGCTTGGGAACTAGAGTAATGTTGGATAATTGTTCAGAGAACATTTAGCCACTCTCCAGTGCTACTCTGGAAAACTGGCTTTGAAGTAACTTGCACAAGATGCATAAATCACCTCATTAGGCACAGCCACTTGAACCTGACAAAACAACTGCACAGAATGCCTTCTTAACCAATTGAATGAAATAATCAGCAAAATCTTAGAACCATAGGCCACCGCAAGCACCTCGAGCCTGTTCCGCCATTCAATTAGATCATAGCTGATCTGTACACAATTCCATTTTCCCACCTTTGGTCTATATCCCTTGATATATCTCAAATTTGAAAGTTTAAATTCACACAGCATCAACAGCCGTTTGGCGAGCATTGTGAGAGAGACCTGGACCAGATATGAAATCCTCAGTTTAGGAACATAGGAAGATAGGAATTTCTAGACAACAAAAGACCAAGGTCCATTTAGTTTGCCCTCAACCATCCTGGCAGGCCTGCGAGACCATCAGCAGGCCGGGGCCACTGCAGGGAGCAGCGCGTGCTGCTGCAGGAGGGCGACAGCTGACTGCAGCGCGGGCAGGTACAGCAGGAGCGGCGAGGTTGGGGCGAAGGAGCAGCAAGAGTTCGTAGAGGGACGTGATCGGGGCCCAGGAGAGACACGAGTTCGGGGCCAGAAGAGGCGAGGGCCCAGGGGCAGCATGGGCCAGCCCACACTGCGATATGTGTGCACACTAGGTCCGTGCAGCAGAGCTGGTCTCCAGCCGTCTTGGGTAATCCTTGCCACTGGACAAAGACCTAGCTCTGTCAAGCCCGTGTGGTGGCTGGTTAAAAAAATGCACGCACAGACATCTTCCACCCTTGAAGATTTAGTTCGGGATCCAGAATATTAGGTCCTTCATTGAAACACCTGTGAATTCATCCCTTGTCGGCGTGGAAGCAAGTCATCCTTGATACGAGGGACTGCCGATGATGATGAGTCGTATGATGCAACAATGATGGAGTTGTTGACTAATCATAGTGATCAATCTCTATTAACCAGCCACCACACAGGCTTGACAGAGCTAGGTCTTGGTCCAGTGGCAAGGATTAACCAGGACGACTGGAGACCAGCTCTGCTGCACGGACCTAGTGCGCACACATATCGCAGTGTGGGCTGGTCTGTGCTGCCCCTGGGCCCTCGCCTCTTCTGGGCCCCGAACTCTCGCCTCTCTTGGGACCCGATCACGTCCCTCTACGAACTCTTGCTGCTCCTTCACCCCGACCTCAGTGGGAAGCATAGGTCCAAAGTAGCCTCTTGCTCCCAAGCTCGATAGTTACCGCCAATGTTCCCTAGAAGGTGCATGACCTCACAGGCCGAGACCTGCTTTCTCAATGTAAAGTTTCGTACACGTGCTGCACACCCCCCCCAAAAATAAGAGGGAACATTGGTTACCACGTGACATGTCTCAAATTAAAGAAAGACCACACTTCAGCATTGCAACATCTGTTTAGTGAAGGCACCTCAAAAGTAGCCAAGATTTTTGTTTAATCGGGGTTCTCGATTCACTCTTTCTGTCAGAATTTTTAAAATTATAAACACAAACGATTTATATAGAACCTTTCATGACCACCGGATGTCTCAAAGCGCTTTACAACCAATGAAGTACTTTTGGAGTGTAGTCACTGTTGTAATGTGGGAAATGCGGCAGCCAATTTGCGCACAGCAAGCTCCCACAAACAGCAAAGGGATAATGACCAGATCATCTGTTTTTGTTATGTTGATTGACGGATAATCAGGACACCGGGGATAACTCCCCTGCTCTTCTTCAAAATAGTGCCATGGGATCTTTTATGTCCACCTGAAAGGGAAGATAGTGTTATAATGTAAACCTGTAAAAACCTTGTTTAACCACCAGAGGGCTCATCTCCTCAAGTCCCAAGGGATCCCACAATCCCTTGGGAGCACCTGTACTTAAGGAGGCCTCACAGGTTGGAGAGGCACTCTGGAGACCGCAATAAAAGACTATGGTCACACTTTACTTTGAGTTCACAGTATCTGGTCAGACTCTTTATTCATACACTACAGATAGGACCTCGGTTTAACGTCTTATCTGAAAGACGGCACCTCCCTCAGCACTGCATTGGAGGGTTGGCCTAGATTTATGTGCTACATTACTTCTGCACTGTATCCTAAACTGGAATTTTCTGAAAGAAATCTATCTAATGAACAGGTGAACTGTCGGAGGAATGGTTGAGTGGTTTGAGCCTCTACTCATTGGAATTCAGAAGAATGAGAGGTGATCTTATTGAAATGTATAAGATTATGAGGGGGCTTGACAAGGTGGATGAAGAGAGGATGTTTCCACTGATGGGGGAGACTAGAACTAGAGGGTACGATCTTAGAATAAGGAGCCGACCATTCAAAACTGAGATGAGGAGAAATTTCTTCTCTCAGAGGGTTGTAAATCTGTGGAATTCACTGCCTCAGAGAGCTGTGGAAGCGACATTGAATAAATTTAAGACAGAGATAGACAGTTTCTTAATCGATAAGGGAATAAAGGGTTATGGGGAGTGGGCGGGAAAGTGGAACTGAGTCCATGGTCGGATCAGCCACGATCTTGCTAAATGATGGAGCAGGCTCGAGGGGCCGTATGGCCTACTCCTGCTCCTATTTCTTATGTTCTTATGTCAGAGCACACACAGCCTTCTAAGAATTGTAGCTTTTAGTGATCATTGCACCCAGTCGCTGGAATGCCCATGAGCAAACTGTGACCGAGTGTGGAGGGATACTCATACATCCCTTAATCATATTTAAAAAAATTTATTCTCGGGATGTGGGCGTCACTGGCAAGGCCGCCATTTATTGCCCTGAGAAGGTGGTGAGCCCTCTCCTCTCCGTGTGGTGGAGGTGAGCTGTGTTATATGACTGAGTGTCTTGCATTGCCCCATTTGGTGATGGACTGTGTCACATATCGCAGGTTTCCTTCCCCAAAGGACATTAGTCAGCCAGCTGGGTTTTCAGCACAGTCTGACGGCTTCACAGGCACTTTTACCGAGACCAGCTTTTTATTTTCCGATTTGGAAAAGATTAGATTCACAAACTGCCGATTAAAATATATTTCTATGCAGTTGTGTTTCACAGGCATGCTCATTTTCATTCTGTCTTTGCCCCTCTGTCACACACTTTTGACATGTTTCTGCAGTCTCTTGTAATCCTCCCACTGCCCCCCCTCCCCCTCCACCCCCTCAGGCCCCCCTCTTCCTCCTCCCACTGGGACCCCACCCCCTCGGTCATGTGAGACTCATTACCCTTTCATTGATGATTGATTCCTGCATAATTTAGGGTCACTCGTTTTGAGCCTACATTTGCTAATCTTAGGTCTCTATTTGCCATGCATTTTTCAGTGTGCCTTTGAAGGTATTCAGCTCGTTCTCAACTGACAAGATGATAAATAATTTCTTCCAGTCAACCTGTTTTAGCTGTCAGGAGAGGAGGGGAGAAAGTTGTGGAATCAGAACTTTAAAAAATACATTTTACCTTGAACTGACATTTCACTAAATTTTATTCAGGGACGTGAGCTAGCTATTGAAGCTGTACAAATCTCAGACACTAGGAGATGAGCAGGGACCACAGTCAGGAGACTTTGGGCCCTCATTAAGGTAAGAGGACACATTAGCAGATTAGTTCGCAGTACTTCTATTCACAAGGAGCCCTGCAGTGTTGGTGACTGAATTTGAATGAAGTCTTGAATATTTTCTGCTGCTGTATTGTCATTACTTCAATCAAAACCCCGCAATCCCATTTAGAAATGGAAGTCTTTTTTTGGAAATCAGTTTAAAAATATGTCTTTGAATGTTAAAGTCTGCTTACACTGCTAGATTTACATTTAAGCAGCAGCACCCATCTGGAGATGGACCATATGCAAGAATACAGTATTGGAGATGTTGACTCAGAGATATTAATGACATGCTTCTATTGCTGCACTGTTTCCACTCTATTAAGTGTTAGCTCAGTGATATCACTCTCACCTCTGAGTCAGAGGCTGTGGGTTCTAGTCTGTAGAATTTACCAATATCTCGCAAAGATTCCAGGTACCTTTCCCCTGCAGAGGAGAAGAATCCCTTTCTGGGCTTTTAAAATGAGTTTAAAGGGGCAGACAAAGCCTGCGAGGAATAAAAGGAAATGCATTCAAGGAGACCCCCCCCCCCCCCCACAGTGTTTGGACTCATAGGAAAGGGAATTCAAAATGGACCTAAATTACAGAAGCTTGAGATCCCCTAAACATCTATGGGAAGGAGCATATCAATTTTAAGATTCCACAACATTTTGGCCGCGAAAAAGAGTTACCAAATACAGGAGGTGGGGCCAACCTCTGAAGCAAATTCGTGTATTAAGGATCCCAGGCTATTCACCCCCTAATAGATAATCGAATTACCCAATCAAGCACAATGGAAATCATGGTCAGGAAACTGGACAATCCTAAAACAATGCAAAACCAGTGATAGCACATTCTCACACTCTAATTGAGTTACTGCTGACAAAGGAGACATTTTAAAATCAATGGACAGAACAGAGCCCAAGAGATTTGATGGGAGATAACAAAGCCTTTTTTTTGGGATATATTTATCCCCCAGTTTTACAAGGAAAAACCAGCAGAACACAGACTGGAACTCGCACAGACTCGAACAAGGAACAGACGGGAACACAGACACAGACACAAGCAGCCTGCTTGCTCTACAGTGAAGAAATGGAGTAGTGAAGGAAACTATTAGAACTCATCAAGAACTGACCGAGCATGAGGCCCACGCAACGGAAGATTGTCAGCAACCAAATTGACAAACACTCTACAATCTACTTCTGAACAATCCAACGGGGGAGAAATTACCAAAAGAGACTAACTAAAACTATTCCTAACCAAAGAAAGTGGGTACTTACCCCATACATCCAAAAAGCAACTTAGCGCATCAACGGACGCACCCCAACCGAAGACTACGCAGTCCGAAGTCCTCTCCTCCGTCCGGGGTGCGGCTCGCCTAGAAGGCCAAGTGCAGCGAACCCCAAAACCGTGATTCACCAGCAACTGTCTAAAGGGATTGGTGAGCATAGCCCCTGAACCCTCAAAGCTATAACTTAGTTAGTTAGAGGAATTGGGAGGGGGGAGGCTGGGATAACTTGTGTAAATGTATCTGCATTCTCCTCTTTACCCCATTTAGAGTTTAAGCTGTATTCTTTTCCCCACAGGCTGTAATTTGACATTTTATTCAATGTGTTGTACCCCTCAGTGTGTATTGGTCTGTGTGTGTTATTAAATGTGTGCCTTTTATTTCTTTTTAAACAGAATAAAGCCATACCTGCTTCCCACCTTGAAACCGATTGTCTGTCCAAGTCTGTCACAGTCCCTTCATAATTCTAGTGTCTAGAACCAAGGGTGTGGGAGCGATTCGAAACCGCTCATATAAGGTCAGAAGGGAAAGCTGACCCCCTGGAAACCACCCCTTACAAGTCCCATTCCAGAGATTTGAGCACAAGACCTAGGCTGATACTCTAGTGCAGTACTGAAGGAAACACTGCATTGTTGGAGGTGCCATCATTCAGATGTGATGTCAAACCAAGATGTGCCCTCTCAGGTGAACATAAAAGATCCCATGGCACTATTCAAAGAAGAGCAGGGAGATTTCACTGGCCAATATTTATCCCTTAACCAGCATCACTGAAACATATTATCTGGTTATTATCACATTGGTGTTTGTTGCACCAACATTAGCGTCCTCGATCAGGTCAACATCCCCAGCATCGAAGTACTGACCATACTCGACCAGCTCCATTGGGCGGGCCACATTGTTCACATGCCTGACACAAGACGCCCAAAGTAAGCACTCTACTCGGAACTCTTTCACGGCAAGCGAGCCCCAGGTGGGCAGAGGAAACGTTACAAGGACACCCTCAAAGCCTCCCTGATAAAATGCGACATCCCCACCGACACCTGGGAGTCCCTGGCCAAAGACTGCCCTAAGTGGAGGAAGTGCATCCAGGAGGGTGCTGAGCTCCTCGAGTCTCATCGCCGAGAGCATGCAGAAATCAAGCGCAGGCAGTGGAAGGAGCGTGCGGCAAACCAGTCCCACCCACCCTTTCCTTCAACGACTGTCTGTCCCACCTGTGACAGGGACTGTGGTTCTCGTATTGGACTGTACAGTCACCTAAGAACTCACTTTTAGAGTGGAAGTAAGTCTTCCTCGATTTCGAGGAACTGCCTATGATGATGATGATGATGATGCTGTTTGTGGGATCTTGTTGTGCGTAAATTGGCTGCTGCATTTCCTACAGTACAACATTTCAATTACACTTCAAAAGTACTTCATTAGCTGTAAAGCATTTGGAGAAATCCTGAGGTAGTGAAAGGCACTATAGAAATGTACATCCTTCTTTATTAAATCTGCTGGCCTTCTGAAATTGTCTCATTTACAGTGTGGGGCAGGCATTAGTGCTGCAGCGGCAACACTGAAATGGCTGTTGAGATGTGAAATTCCACGTGCAAAATTTGTATATTGTGTTGCACCAGCTGTCACTTGGCCTCCAGTGTTCTCCTGGAAACTAGCCAAAGAGAGGAGAGTCCTGTTACCGTACAGGCACTAATATTGCCGTATCTGTAACAATGCAACATAAGAATACAACAACACGACCAGCTATTGACCACTAAACAAATTAATATTCTTAAACTGCAACAAAAGTTACAGCCCCAGCGGAACTTGCTTATACAGTGGGAGGTTTTAAATGGCCAGCCATTTTGGAAGCTATGTGGCATAATGGGTAAGCACGCACTCCTTCCACCATTGAGAGCCAGCTTCGAATCTAGCCAAACCGGATGGGATGAATGGACATTCGCTCTACTGACTGAAGGCTCATCCTGATTGAACTGCCCACAAGTCACAACAAACCAATGCTAAGTTGCTCGGAGAGGTTTAGAAGAATGGATGGTGTCCAAGGCGGGAAAACCTCCGTCCCAGAGGATCTCCTTTTGCAGTGACACGGCCATGTGGTGAGACAGGTCTTCCCCCAGCCCGACTGTACCACCGATAACCCAAGCCCATTTCCTGGGGTCCCTCGAATGTCAATTTTTCAGACCTGGTTCCCAATAATATTCCCTCTTTGTGCCGGGGAGCCCAACCCGGGGGTGGGAAAGGGCTGCTGGCAGTCCCAGGGTCAGTGGCCGCATGAGATGAGACATTAAACGGAGGCCCTGCCTGTTCTCTCAGGTGGACGTAAAAGATCCCACGGCATTATTTCGAAGAAGAGCAGGGGAGTTCTCTCCAGTGTCCTAGCCCAATATTTATCCCTCAATCAACATAACAAAAAAACAAATTATCTGGTCATTATCACATTGCTGTTTGTGGGAGCTTGCTGTGCGCAAATTGGCTGCCGCGTTTCCCACATTACAACAGTGACTACACTCCAAAGGTACTTCATTGGCTGTAAAGCGCTTTGAGATGCCGGTAGTCATGAAAGGTGCTATATAAATGCAAGTCTTTCCTTCTTCTTTCTTTCAGTATCAGGAAAGGGATCTTTTGTGTATATAATTTTAAAAATTCAGACAGAAAGAGTGAATCGATAACCCTGATTAAAAAAAAATCTTGGACACTTTTGAGGTTTTCACTAAACCGATGTTACAATGCTGAAGTGTGGCTTGTGACAAAATCACACAGGAATGGTTAGGCATTGCCTGGCATTACCAAACTCTGCCATCTTTTGGAGGGGGAGTTATGCTGAGCGTAGAATGCATGCCCCCCACAGCGAGGGTAAGACAGCTTGGAGTACAAGTGGACCTAGGTTGCTCTCATTTATCTTACAATGACCAGTTAAAGCATTATTGATCGAGCCTGGAAGCAGTTGGCCAGTCCTTCATCTTACTCAGGCAATCCTCATCTGCAGGGTGAAAAAACCCCAAATGGTTGTGCCTGAATGCTTTGTTGCTTAATGCAGCGGGTAGCTGACAGAAAGGTCAAGAGTTTGATTCCCAGTTTCTACCGAGTTCGGGTGACAGTAGGGAGTCATTTGTACCAGCCTCAGCACAACCAGGTAAGGAGGAGAGATATCACTTGGTGATCCTGACTTTTTGTCGAAGTACCCCTGTTAGAAAGTGTGTAGACAACAGGCAAGGAAAGGATACATCATGACTGACACCCACTCCTAGAGCGGACCAGCCTGCTAAAACTCAGTGTGTGGGCTCACACGTGCTGAATAAGCAAGTGGACAAGGTAGTGGAAGATGGTCAGGCCCATACTCTAGCAAGAATTAGGGGTCGAAATTCGGCTTGTTACGCCACCCGCTGGCACTGGAGAGGAGCGGCTAACGGGCGGCTAAGGCCTTACCGTCGCCGTGGAGCGGGTTCCTCGCCTCCCGAAAAATTAAGTTGGGCGGTGGGGCGGCACCAAGAGGTACGGCTGCGCACTCTGCCACCACCCACGTGGTGATGTTAATGAGCATACAATGCCCCCTTGGCACCGCGGCTGCGACATTAGGCAGGTTCAGTGGCTTCACCGGCAGGCGCTTGGGAAAGCTGTCGGTGCATCGGCGATCCCGGGGCGGCAGCATTCAGAGATCAAGGTAAGTTGGTAACTCAAATTTTTTCAGCATTCGTGTATTATTGGGTGTGAGTGAAATACATTAACGAAAACTTTCTTGTTGAGTTTTATCCACTAGGATGCCGGCAGCCTAGTGCTGGAAAATTGAGTGGGCCTCCTGAGCTATCGCTCCATTGGTGCCCGAGGACGCGGGTTCAAGGCCGCCTTTAGCGCTGCTCTCTCATCTTTGGGGAAAACTACTGAATTTGGCAGTTTGAGGCGGTAATTACTGCCTGGCGGTAAAATCACCCTTCAGGCGGTGTTACCGCCTTCAAAACGGCGGTACTGAATTTCAATCCCTTAGAGTGTTCAGGGCGGGAGGAAAGCAGAGAGAGCATGTAATGTAATCGTCACCACCAATGCTCCTTGCCACTTGTTTTTGGGCCGCGCAGACAATTAAAAATACTGCGCATGCGCGTTTTTTCAATTTAAAAGCCGGCTGCACGGGACCCCTGGAGCTCTGCATGGCCACGCAGCTTAACGGGAACATCGGTCACCACCTGGGCTAACCAATATATCTTAATCCAAAAACAAAATCCTACGGACGCTGGAAATCTGAAATAAAAACAGGAAATGCAGGAAATGCTCAGCAGGTCAGTCAGCGTCTATGGCGAGAGAAACAGAGTTAACGCTTCAGGTCTGTGATCTTTCATCGGAATGTCTGACGAAGGGTCATCGACCTGAAACATTAACTCTGTTCCTCTCTCCACAGATGCTGACTGACCTGCTGAGCGTTTCCAGCATTTCCTATTTTTTTTAAATACGTTTTAATCGCAGTGGTGCCCAACATGTCCCAGGCCAAATACAGGTCATTTTAATACGCCCTACAGATGCTACACCCACAAGCAGGTAACAAGAATTTCAAACCCTAGCCAGCTAGTGCTTGTCATTGAGACATTGCTACCAGCAGATTCTAGATACTAAATCCGATCATCATCATAGGCAGTCCCTCGGAATCGAGGAAGACTTGCTTCCACTCTAAAAATGAGTCCTTAGGTGGCTGAACAGTCCAATACAAGAACCACAGTCCCTGTCACAGGTGGGACAGACAGTGGTTGAGGGAAAGGGTGGGTGGGACAGATTTGCCGCACGCTCTTTCCGCTGCCTGCGCTTGATTCCTGCATGCTCTCGGCGATGATACTCGATGAGTCGCCAATACAGAGGCTATCAATGCCGTGGATTTTTCTAGTGTGTCACATTTGGGACACATTTCTTTTATGACCTGTTTTCGTGAATTTTTGTGGTTAAGGTGAAGGACACTGGTCTCGGGGTATTGAACACATTCTATTTCAAGTACTCAGTGCTAGCATCGGGCAATCTTGGGTCAGGTAAAATGTGGATTGAAACTCTTTCACGCTCTGCCCCTACAAGCCAGCAGTCAGCTGAGATTCCCATCCTATTAGTCAGTGCAAACACCATTCAAATAAGATGCAATCAAAGGGCACCTCCACACCAAGAACAAATTCTCCTTCAGTGCATCCACTGCCGCATCCAAATGGAGAGCTGTCAAAATGTAATTCTTACCCTTGGTGGGAGATGTGATTTTTTTCATTATTACAGTGGTGTTTCGACAGGTTTTTTGTGGTTTGTATATGTTTGTGGGTTAGCTACATAGCTCCAGTATATTTACTTTGTGTACAATTTATTGACACCCCATAGGCTTTCGAGGCAATCATAACACGGAGTTGCCATGGTTACGGTTGTTCTCCAATGGCAAGCGGACTGCACAGCTGTTAGTTTAAAGTAAAGCAAGTCACGAGCTCACAGAAAACTAGAACGAGTTGAGTTCTTGCCAACTGCAACTAAGGAGCATCCTTATTCTCTATACATATTTGATAACAAACCCATATTGCATGATTCACAATCTCTGATTGTTCCACAAACTTTCCCCGTCAATGCTCCATACTTCGACTTAACTTGAGAAATGAGCTCCCTCTCTGCTGCTCTCCCCTCATTCTCCAGGTCCCCAGCTTGATGTCAAGCCCACCTTTTCTCCCAACTGCCCATGTGTCAGCATCTTTCAGATCAGCCCCTTCCTCCATTCCAATAGATATACACAGCCTCCCATCTCCCTGCACCCCTGATCTGAATAAGACAAAAAGATGGATATTGAGTGCATCAGTGAAGGAAGGTGTGACCTCCCCCCCCCGCCCCCCACATGCTGAAGAGGCAGGAGATAGGTAGAAGGAGAGACTTCTGAAAAGGATAAGCTGGAGTATAATTCTCCTGTTTGTAGAAAAATATACAGGGCTGGATCTTAACTCCCGAAAACAGGTGGGTTGGGGTCGGGTCAGAGGTTAAAATTTAAACAATCTTACCCAGAAGCCCAACCCGCCTCGACCCCGCCTATTTCCGGTACTAATGAAGGCTGGAAGAAGTGACCAATCCGATTGCAGGAGGTGGGTTGGTCATTTAAATATTATAATGAGGCTTCCGGTCTTCATTTTAACAGCCATCCTGTTTATTTTTAACTCATGTCGGCCGGGTTTTCCAGGCCTCTGGAATCCTGGCAGGTGAACGGAGGCGAGAAGGCCTGAACCCATGGGCTAGGTGCCTGTACAGCACGGCTTGTGGGCCACGGGGAGCAGGAGTGTTTCCCCCAGTTACTGAGTAAATTCTCCGCCTCCCCCTCCCCCACCCTGCAATCCGCCTGCTCTCCCACCTACCATTAGATCAACCCTCCCCCCCCACGGCCAACAACCATCTGCTCTCCCTGACCCTGCACAATCACCATCGCAACCTCCCCCCCCCCCAGCATTGGATCCCCCCCGCCCCCTGACCACCATCGAACCCTCCCGATTGGACCCCCACCCCCCCTAGCATCAAACCCTCCGATCACTATCTGCTTTCCCTGCTCACCGTCTGTTCCTCCCGAATTGCAACAATCCCCTCCCTCGAACAACATCTTCTCCTTGACCATCATCGCACCTCCAACCCCCCCCCGACCACCATCTGCCCCCCCCAACCACCATCAGACCTCCACGTTCCCCTGAGCCTGCAGTGGTTTGGACCCACCCCCCTTCCCCCACTAGGTCTTGTGCTGCAGGCTTCCCACCTGACAGGCCTCTTGCCTGTCATTCAGGCCGTCTGTGGGCAGTAAACCAAACAGAGATACATTTAAAGGAGCCCTGCAGATAAGAACTGCAGGACATTTGGGGAAACACGTTCTCCCGGCTTTCCCGTCCTCACAATAGCCCCACCGCATACAGCGTGTCTCCGGGCTAAAATCCAGGCCATAGCTTCTGATTCTCCTTGAGCAGTGGGTTGGGATATCCACTAGTAAAAATGTAAAAATTATTTATATTCTAATTCACTGTCTATTTTCCTATTTATAAAAATATCTCTACCAACCCTGCCCATTGACCATTAACAACTGAAGAGTTGAGATTTTTCTGCACTACATTGGATGCAGCACGACCTATACTTGGATGCTTGTCCAGTACAGATTTTGAGCACCACAGATAATTAATTATTTCCAGATGTATTCTCCACAGGGCCACAGGATTCCAGGCCCTGACAGCTTTCATAACCTGCTACACCTCTGGTGAGGCAGTGTATGTTTGTGGAAATTCTGGTATAGAATAGGAAAGCTCTCCTTGTACATTTCAGCCATGTAGTGCTTGAACTGATAAGTGTTTGATAACAAGTACCCTGCTGTCTCTGTTTTAACTCTCTGCTCTCCAGTGATTTTTTTCTCCAAATGTGTTTTCTTAGCGATAAACTCTGTGCTGCCCCAGATCGCTGCCAACATTAAGTCAATAAACAATTATAAAAAGGGGGCAGCCTGGCACTTCTAGGATCCGTGTTCCAACTCAGCACAGACTGATGGACGGTTGTCACTTGTGTCTGCTGACTGTGATGATCATAGTGAAGTGAGCTTGAGCGGACTTTAACCACTGCTCGAGGACTTGGCTCACAGCACTGAACTGGAGTAATGCCACACTGCTGCAGAGGAGGAGCGGTGTGAGATTGTGGCAGTGGTGCGGTAAATGAGGGTAAGGGGCCCAGAAGAGCCGAGGGCCCAGGGGCAGCACAGGCCAGCCCACACTGCGATATGTGTGCGCACTAGGTCTGTGCAGCAGAGCAGGTCTCCAGCCGTCCTGGTTAATCCTTGTCACTGGGTAAAGACCTCGTCCTGTCAAGCCCTTGAAGGGTTCCCAAAAATTCCCATGAGTCCCTCTCCCTGAAAATTAAAGAAAAACTCCTCTTGGTCTGTTAAAAATGAGCTTTGGATTTTTCAAGTGGAGATCTAAGTTTTAAAAGGCCAAAGGAGGCCAACCTCATGGAAACCTTCCCCCGACCCCCGCACCCACCCCCCCCCCCCGCCCCCCCACCACAGGGTTTGAACTTTTTGTAAAGAGAATTCAAAATGGACCGAAATTACAGAAGCCTGAGATCCCATAAACATCTATGGGAAGGAGCATATCAATTTTAAGATTCTACAACATTTTGGCTGCAAAAAAGAGTTACCGAATACAGGAGGTGGAGCCAACCTCTGTGAAGCAAATTCGTGTATTAAGGATCCCAGACTGTCTGGGGGAACTATGAAGCACCAATTCACCCCCAAAGAGATAATCAAATTACCAGCCATTATCTAAACTACAGAACTCATCCAAAATATGCAAGAAGCCAATGACCCAATCAACCACTATGGAAATCATGGGCCCAACTAGATGGCCAGGAAACTGGGCAATCCTAAAACAATGCAAAACTAGTGACAGCACATTATCACACCCTAATCAATTTACTGCTGACTAGCCCACCAAAAACACTGACAAAGGAGACATTTGAAAATCAATGGACAGAACAGTTTAAACAAAGGCCAAGAACTGATTTGGCACGAAGATAAGGAAGCCTGTTTTAGTATAATTGAAGGCCTGTTCTGGCGACCAATCAAACAGTCAACTGGAACCAACCCGACAAAATCGAAGAAAAATCAAAGATTTTTCCACTCTACAAGCTGGTCCTACGTTACCAAGGGGTGAAACATTACCTAACAGAATTTTTAAGACTAACCTGACCAAGGAAAAGTGAATACTCACCCCACAAGTCCATTACGCACTTTACTGCATCAGCGGACTCAGCCCAACTGAAGAAGTGATGCAGGTTGAAGTCCCCAATGAGGTCCGGGGTACAGAATACAGAACCCGGACAACTAAGGTGAACCCCAGAGTTTTGAACAGGACCAGGACAACTGAGGCGAATCCCGGAGTTGGAATTGTTAAAAGGGAATTGGTGAGCATGGTCCCTGAAACCCCAGAGTTCTAACCTAGCTAGATAGTGGGTCTGGGAGTTTGGCTTTTTCTTACTGTTCCTACCTGTTGATGTTCTTGTGTGTTTTCCCCTCCCAGGTTTAGTGCATAAGTATTTTGGGAGGTGGGAGGACTGTGTTATTTTAACCTGTTATATGTGTTATGTGTTCTTCCCAAATATAGACATTTGAGTTGCCATTTCTCCCTATTTGTACCTGATTATTAAAAACGTGCCTTTTTACTCCGAACACACTAAAACCAGTTTTGCATCCTACCCAACTGTCTCTGTCTCAGTTTCTCACAATCTCCAAATCAGTCCACAGTCTAGAATCCAGGGTGTGGGGCGCCTCGAAACCGCCAAGGAGTCAGAGAAACCTGACCAAAACACTACCCCCTGCAACGTACAGGCACTATTATAAAGTGACAATATCGCAAGATTTGACGCTGGGGCACACACAACCATCCATTAATTAATTCTCTATTTTGGTTCTGCCTATACCAGAATACGACATTCAATTTTAAATAATTTTGAAATTAGTTTATCAATACAACTTTTTCAGTAGATTTTTTTAAAACCCTGCATGTAACATCCCTTAAGTTAGAGTACTGATTTGAATCTCCCAACAGTATAATTTCAAGGTTTGGTAAGTGACTGTAATTACCACTGTATGTCAACCAAACACAATGATGCGAATTTCAAAATGTCCAAATTGGACAGATATGGATTCAGAAATGACTTAGCAGTTCACTACCAACAGCAACAACAACTTGAATTTATATAGCGCCTTTAATGTAGCAAAACTTGATGGAGTTTTTTGTTGAGGTAACAGAGAGGGTTGATGAGGGCAATACGATTGATTTGGTGTACATGGATTTCCAAAAGGTGTTTGATAAATTGCCACATAATAGGCTTGCCGGTAAAGTTGAAGCCCATGGAATAAAAGGGACAGGGGCAGCATAGATATGAAATTGGCTCAGTGACAGGGGTCAGAGAGTAGTGGTGAACGGTTGTTTGTCAGACTGGAGGAAGGTATACAGTGGTGTTCCCCAGGGGTCAGTACTAGGACCACTGCTTTTCTTGATATATATTAATGACTTGGACGTGGGAGCACCGGGCACAATTTCAAAATTTGCAGATGACACAAATTTGGAAATATAATGAACAGTGATGAAGGAGTGAGGAGCTCATGGACTTCCTTGTCTCAAAGATTGAGACCATCCGATCAGCTGCCTCTGCGAGGTCCCTTCCTTCCCCTAGCCCACCAGGCCAAACTTCCTCTGAGGCTCCCCCCTGCCCTAGCCCTAAACTCACATCTTTCTCCAATTTCTCTTTGATCTTCCCTCTTGACCTTTCCAAACGCATCTTGTCCATGAGACCCACTTCCTGCTCCCTTGACCCTATTCCCACTAAACTGCTGACCACCCAACTTCCTTTTTTGGCTCCCATGTTAGCCGACATTGTTAACGGTTCTCTCTCCTCAGGTACTGTTCCCCTCTCCCTCAAATCTGCCGTCATCACCCCTCTCCTCAAAAAAACCAACCCTTGACCCCACTTTGCTTGCTAGCTATTGCCCCATCCTCCCTTTGCTGTCCAAAGTATTTGAACATGTGGTCACCTTCCAAATCCGTGACCATCTTTCCATGAATTCAATGGTTAGATCCCTCCATTCCGGTTTTCGCCGCTGCCACAGTATCAAAGTCACAACTGACATCGTTAGTGACCGTGACAAAGGTAAACTATCCCTCCTCGTCCTTCTCGACCTGTCTGCAGCCGTTGACACAATTGACCACTCCATCCTCCTCCAACGCCTCTCCACCATCGTCCAGCTGGGTGGGACTGCACTCGCCTGGTTCCATTCTTATCTATCTAATCGTAGTCAGAGAATCTCCTGCAACGGCTTCTCTTCCCACTCCCACATAGTTACCTCTGGTGTTCCCCCAGGATCTGTCCTTGGTCCCTCCTATTTCTCATCCACATGCTGCCCCTTGGCGATATCATCCGAAAACACAGAGTCACTTTCCACATGTACGCTGATGACACCCAGCTCTACCTCACTACCACTTCTCTCGACCCCTGCTTGGTATCTAAACTGTCCGACTGCTTGTCCGACATCCAGTTCTGGATGAGCAGAAACGTTCTCCAATTAAATATTGGGAAGACCGAAGCCATTATCTTTGTTGCATGCCACAAACTGCGTTCCCTAACCACTGACTCTATCCCTCTCCCCAGCATCAATCTGAGCTGAACAAGAAAGTTCACAATCTAGGCTTCATATTTGATCCTGAAATGAGTTTTCAGCCACATATCCGCGACATAACTAAAACCGCCTTTTTCCACCTCTGTAACATCGCCTGCCTCCGCCCCTGCCTCAGCTCTTCTGCTGCTGAAACCCTCATCCATGCCTATGTTACCTCTAGACTTGACTATTCCAACTCACTCCTGGTCGGCCTCCCACATTCTACACTACGTAAACTTGAACTCAGCAGCCCGTGTCCTAACTCGCACCAAGTCACGATCATCCATCACCCCTGTGCTTTCTGACCTACATTGGCTCCCGGTTAAACAACGCCTCAATTTCAAAATATTCCATTCTTGTGCAAAGAGACCTGGGTGTCATGGTACATCAGTCATTGAAGGTTGGCATGCAGGTGCAGCAGGCGGTTAAGAAAGCAAATGGCATGTTGGCCTTCATAGCAAGGGGATTTGAGTACAGGGGCAGGGAGGTGTTGCTACAGTTGTACAGGGCATTGGTGAGGCCACACCTGGAGTATTGTGTACAGTTTTGGTCTCCTAACCTGAGGAAGGACATTCTTGCTATTGAGGGAGTGCAGCGAAGGTTCACCAGACTGATTCCCGGGATGGCGGGACTGACCTATCAAGAAAGACTGGATCAACTGGGCTTGTATTCACTGGAGTTCAGAAGAATGAGAGGGGACCTCATAGAAACATATAAAATTCTGACGGGGTTAGACAGGTTAGATGCAGGAAGAATGTTCCCAATGTTGGGGAAGTCCAGAACCAGGGGTCACAGTCTAAGGATAAGGGGTAAGCCATTTAGGACCGAGATGCGGAGGAACTTCTTCACCCAGAGAGTGGTGAACCTGTGGAATTCTCTACCACAGAAAGTTGTTGAGGCCAATTCACTAAATATATTCAAAAAGGAGTTAGATGAGGTCCTTACTGCTAGGGGGATCAAGGGGTATGGCGAGAAAGCAGGAATGGGGTACTGAAGTTGAATGTTCAGCCATGAACTCATTGAATGGCGGTGCAGGCTAGAAGGGCCGAATGGCCTACTCCTGCACCTATTTTCTATGTTTCTATGTTTCTAAATCCCGCCATGGCCTCGCCCCTCCCTATCCCTGTAATCTCCTTCAGCCTCACAACCCCACAAGATGTCTGCGCTCCTCAAATTCGGCCCTCTTGAGCATCCCTCATTAGAACTACTCCATCATTGGTGGCCGTGCCTTCAGCTGCCTGGGCCCCAAGCTCTGGAACTCCCTCCCTAAACCTCTCTGCCTCTCTACCTCTCTTTCCTCCTTTAAGACATTCCTTAAAACCTACCTCTTTGACCAAGCTTTTGGTCATCTGCCTTAATTTCTTGTTTTGTGGCTCAGTGACAAATTTATCTGTTTTGTGTTGTAACACTGCTGTGAAGCACGTTGAGACATTTTACTACGTTAAAAGCGTGAAATAAATAAAAGTTATTATTATTATTATAGTGATAGACTTCAAGAGGACACAGACAGGCTGGCGATATGGGCGGACACGTGGCAGATGGAATTTAACGCAGAAAAGTGCAAAGTGATACATTTTGGTAGGAAGAATGAGGAGAGGCAATATACACTAAAGAGTACAATCCTAAAGGGGGTGCATGAACAGAGAGACCTGGGGGTATATGGGTACAAGTCGTTGAAGGTGGCAGGTCAGGTTGAGAAAGCGATTAAAAAAGCATACGGGATCCTGGGCTTCATAAATAGAGGCATAGAGTACAAAAGCAAGGAAGTTATGATGACCCTGTATAAAACACTGGTTCGGCCTTAACTGGAGTAGTGTGTCCAATTCTGGGCACCGCACTTTAGGAATGTTGTGAAGGCCTTAGGGAGGGTGCATAAAAGATTTACGAGAATAGTTCCAGCGATGAGGGACTTCAGTTGTGTGGATTGACTGGAGAAGCTGGGGTTGTTCTCCTTGGAGCAGAGAAGGTTGAGAGAATTTGATGGAGGTGTTCAAAATCATGAGGGGTCTGGACAGAGTAGATAGAGAGAAACTGTTTCCATTGGTGGAAGAGTCAAGAACCAGAGGACACAGATTTAAGGCGATTGGCAAAAGAACAAAGGCGACATAAGAAAAAACTTTTTTACACAGCGGTTGGTTAGGATCTGGAATACACGGCCTGAAAGGGTGGTGGAGGCAGACTCAATCGTGACTCTCAAAAGGAAATTCGATAAGTACCTGAAGGAAAATTATTGGCGGGCTATGGGGAAAGGGTGGGGGAGTGAGACTAGCTGAGGTGCTCTTGCACAGAGCCG
Organism: Pristiophorus japonicus; assembly: GCF_044704955.1. Classification (NCBI taxonomy): domain Eukaryota; kingdom Metazoa; phylum Chordata; class Chondrichthyes; family Pristiophoridae; genus Pristiophorus; species Pristiophorus japonicus. The sequence goes on along the minus strand of NC_091991.1, from coordinate 89,800,953 downwards.
CCATGGGTTTGATGAGCTGAATGTCCTCTTTCTGTGTTGTAGCCATTCTATGATTCCATGGGCTAGACTTTGCATTAGTCTCCAGATCGCCAAAAGTGGGCAGTATTTCCGGCGTTAGCGATTATATATATTTTTTGTGATCGCTGGAATATCGCCCATTTTCAAACCCGCTAGTTTCCACTTTTTAATTTGGGCATTAGCCGTAGCGATGTGAAATGGGTGTTATTGGTTTATTCAGTCGTGCAAGACTGGCGTCCATAGCAACGGTCTTTTCCTGTGTTTCAGGAGGTTAGGGGTCATCTGCACATGCGCAGAAGAGATTGAACGTGAAAGAGGAGAGAGAGAGGGAGAGATAGTGGGGAAAGCTGGTGAGGGATTGCTGTGGTGTTTTCATTGATTGGTGTTTTTGCGATTTATGGATTTAAAAAAATTAAAATGGATATTAGTGAAATAAGGATGAGCGAGGAGGAGGAGGAGGAAGTGGTGGAAGTGGGAGAGATGGGAGGACGAAGGCGCGCAAAGCGCTTCACTGAGGCGGCCAATGCTGCCTTAGTGGCAGAAGTTGAAAATTGGTGGGCACAATTGCCCCAGGGTGGTCGTGGGAAACCACCCCCCAGGGTATATCAGCGTATATGGGCAGAGATTGCCGAGGTAATTTCGTCAAACGTACCAGGTGATGGAACCCAACCAGTGCTGCAAGCGCTGGAATGATCTGGTTGGTTCCGGCAGAGTAAATATTACATTTATTTATATAATAAATTGTAATCATGCAATGATTAATTTAAATGCAGATCTGAAGTATTGTAGTTAGGCTGATAATCATTTAATCCAAACCTCGATCTTATTCAAGTTATTCTCAGACAGTAGATAGAACCATGCTTGCGAAGCATAACAGCATATAACATTAATGGTGACAATGATTAGCATGGGATGACTAATTGTGGATTGTATGTGTGTTGTGTTGTGTAATAATAATAATATATCTGTCAGTAATCTGCTATCTGTTTTATCATGATTCAAAGACGTCTTATAGGCGCTTAACAAGAGCGATATCAGAAAAAACATTTTTGACACTGAGCCACAGAAGGAGATATCAGGACAGATGACCAAAAGCTTCATCAGAGAGGTAGATTTTAAGGAGCATCTTAAAGAAGAGAGAGGTAGAGAGGCGGAGAGGTTTAGGGAAGGTATTCCAGAGTTTGGGCCCAGGCAGCTGAAGGCAAGGCCACCAATGGATCAATTAAAATCAGGGATACTCAAGAGGCCAGAATTGGAGGAGTGCAGAAATCTTGAAGGCTTGTAGGGCTGGAGGAGGTTATAGAGATAGCATCTCGATTTCAAAACTCTCATCCTTATTTTCAAATCCCTACATGGCCTCGCCCCTCCCTATCTCTGTAATCTCCTCCAGCCCCACAACCCCCCCGAGATGTCTGCGCTCCTCTAATTCTGCCATCTTGAGCATCGCTGATTGTAATCGCTCAACCATTGGTGGCCGTGCCTTCTGTTGCCTAGGCCCTAAGCTCTGGAACTCCCTCCCTAAACCTCTCTGCCTCTCTATCTCTCTTTTCTCCTTCCAGACGCTCCTTAAAACCTACCTCTTTGACCTGCGCTAATTTCTACTTATGCGGCTCGGTGTCAAATTTTTATCTCATAATACTCCTGTGAAGCGCCCTGGGACGGTTCACTACGTTAAAGGCGCTATATAAATACACTTTGTTGGGGTATATGCACCATCCTAAGTCAATGCACCCGGGCTAGGGATGGGAAAGATCAGCCAGGGTTGCGAATTGGGATCCAGTGACCCTGTACAGAGGGTGTGTGTGTGGAGGTTCAGTGAGGACAGGATCTGAATGGGCATATTTTGCAAACACCCACAATCTCGGCTCAGGTTACAAACTGGCACCGATATAACTGCAGCAGTGTGTAACTTGGCACCTTCAGCAGAATAGGGCATCAGTTGGCTGAAAAAAAAATGATTTTCCTTTCCCATTTTGCTCCTGAGGGGCTGTTTGTCCTGGTGGGAATGAAGTTGTTTGGTGTCTGAAACCCATGGTTTGCTGTGGAAATCAGTAAAGTGAAATGAGGCGGTGGATATCCTTATGGACACAAGACGCACTGAATAAATGCAACAGCAGAAGGGAAGATGCACTGCTGCATTCGGCAAAGGTACAATGCAAGTTCCCAACGGTTTTACGGGTAAATATCCATTCTAATCATAGAGGACTAATGCTCTTGCTTTATTGGCAGATTAGCGAGAATGAGTGACAAAATGGAAAGAATGAACACACAGGAAATAATGGGAAATAAAATGTGTTACACTGTGGGCCAAAAAATTTTTATTGTAAACCACTTGATGATAATGCAGTCCACAAGGTATCTTTGAGCTCCATTTGGCTTGTTACGTGTCTTAAATTATAGGCCATTGGATTCTGAAAAACATCTTCTTCTGCTTGTTGAGATGATCTGATCTTTTAGCATCAAATAAGAATCAAATAATGTTGTTTTAGGATCTCTCAAATAGCCAATTTTTACTAAAGCCATGGGGGTAGAAATGTGTTCACTTCGCGCCCCTGCAAAGGGTCGGAACAGGGGTGTGAAAGGGTTTGGAGTTGCATGCGCCGGAATTCGTGTCGTTCGGCACAATGTAGGATCCGTTCCTCCCCCTCCCAACGGCAAAAATTGGACTATTGAATATAAAAACTCAGAACTGCGTTACAGCCTGCAAAAGAGCTGGGCAGGAAGGGTTAATTCTTACATTACAGCCAAACCATCAGACATCAGGATATCTGCCATCACCCTAAATCACCAGACAACTGCAGCCAGATTGAGACATTCACACCTTCAATGGTTTCCTGCCTGAAAAGATACAGGAACGTTTATATATTCATTTACCTTAAGGGATTACATTGTTTAAAGAACGTACCCTGGACTGTGGCTCCAAAAAGTCTGGTATCAGGGTGGGCCGGGACAATAGACCGGACCCTGAGCCACACGGATAGGAATAGGAATAGAAAACCAACCTTGTAAAGGACCTCAGAACAATCAATCATGGACAATGACTCGCGATGGGGAACAATTAACCATCAAGTGTTCACATTTGATGTGGCCATCATGTTAAATCTGTTCCAAGATTGCAAGTTGGTTTTTGGTCTAAAGAAGGCCCACTTTTGAGGGCACGTAGCAGCAGAACACAGCAGTGCAGAAGCAGCCAGCCAGTCCTCGGGACACCAGCTGCAATCAAGAAAAGGGCTTACGGTCTGTTAATGTACTGACTCTAATGTACTGACTTACACGAGGCACATGCTGAAGTCAAGGTCACTCAGGACCTGCAGCTTTAATTCCAGCTCTCCAGTGCTGCACTTGCCTGAGACCTCCCTTTATATACCTCAGTGGGGCAGGTATGGAGTGTCTCCTGCAAGTGCACCCCTGGTGGTAAGGTATGCTTATTGTTACAGGTCATATCCAGTTACAGTCATGTATAGCATGGTAAGATACAGTTATATAATGTGAGATACATGACACAGTCGACCTCAAAAGACTGCCGAGGAGATTGGATGTTTGTTCCAGCCAAATCAGAGAAGGGTTTTGTAATTGGGTCTGGGTAACTTTATATGTAACAGTCAAATCGCGGACGGGTTTAACTGTGTCAAGTTCTGCCGGTGCAAATGACCATTTCGTAGGGGTTTGTATTGTGGGTTTGTTAGTCCCACATAGATCCTAGTGATTTATACTGGGGAGGTAGCTGTGCGAATGTTCAATAAAACATACCAATCTTGGTTGAGCCAAAACCCTGTGCCGTGTGTAAATTTGTTGTTATAAATCCTGACGTCAGGAAGTGTGTAATGGGGGACTGGGCATTTAGTAACCCTTGCATCATTCAGTGTGCCGGTGCTCGCGGTGCTGACCAGTCCCGACCGGGAGCCTCGAGCCGGTGTGCAACGCCCCCAGTTTTGACAGCACGATGATACTTGTTTGGCTCTGATCCTGTCGCGGCCTGTAGCGCGCCCTAGTGGGACCGCCTGGGAAAGCGAGCGGTCCGAGCTGTTCCGGCAGCCGTGAGGGAAGGGATGACTGCCTGAGGTAAGTGTGATTGGTTTGTGTTTTTTTATTTTTGCAATTTATCTTGATGTGGGTGAGCAAGGTATTGGGAATGTTTTTTGTGGGTTTTTTCAGGGTGATTTTTGTTCCCCGGGGAGGCCTTTCCCAGGGCACTCCAAGGCCAGCTCTTTAATTCGGGATTTTCAGTTGCTCAGCCAGTCTCGCGCCCTGAGAGACATGTGTAATGCCTCCCTTAGTGCTCCGCTCCACACTCAGGGCCCAGCTGCTGAATTTTGTGGCTGAGGACACAGATGTCCCAGCACAAACTTTACCACTCTGCCCATTACAATCCCGAAATGACCGGAACCAAAAAGCCAGCCCATGGTCTATACAGTGCCATAGGGAGCAGCAAGATCCCAGGTTTTAACACTAGTTTGTGCTGTTAGTTAATCCCAGGAGGAGTGTGTGAGATGCGGGCGGGGGGGTGTGGGGGCCGAGTGATACAAAATCTTAAAAATGGGAACCCACCCCTAACCCACTGCAAGCACGCCTACTTCCGTTTTCACTGGGGTGGGTTGGGGCTCGGGTTAGTAACCTGCTTGTAAGAGGTGGGCCAGTAATTATAATATTTAAATGAGGCTGTGTGCCTCCGACTTTAGCAGCCACTTGATTTAACGACTGTGGCTGGGTTTCCCAGGGCTTGGGAAACTTGCCGGCTAAAGGGAGGAGGGAACTGCCCGATCCAGCAAGTAAGTACTTTACCAGCATTGCTTGCGGGCCAGGAGCAGCAGCGGTGCTTACACGGCTTCCAACAAACTAACCTGCCGCGATCGGCCTCCCTGCCCGCAATCTCCCCTTCCCTCCCACACCGCCCCCCCCCCCCCACACCCCGTGCCCCACACCCTCCCGCGCTCTCCCTCCTCTCCCTCCTCTCCGCTCCCCGGCTGCGCTCTTGTACAACAGGCTTTCTCGCCCGCCAGCCACTGCTCCTGGCTTAAGCACGGGTAGGAGAAGTGCTCGCGGAAGACCCGTGCTGGGTAAGGCCTGCTGCTGAAAGCCGTCCTTGGAGCAGCTTGTCCTCTTCTTTGCTGCCTCTGCTCCATCTCCCCGCCATGATCCAGCATGAGGTGGATGACAAGTAGTGGCCCATGACTGGGAGCAAGTGCTCTGAGCAGAACCCTTGGATTCAGAAGCAAGGCAACAACAACTTATATTTATATAGTGCCTTTAACATAGTAAAACGTCCCAAGGTGCTTCACAGCAGTGTTTTAAGACAAAATAAATAAATTTGACACCGAGCCACATAAGATGATATTACGGCAGATCAAAGAGATAGGTTTTAAGGGGCGTCTTAAAGGTGGAAAGAGAGGTAGAGAGGTGGAGTGGTTTAGGGAGGGTGTTCCAGAGTTTGGGGTCTAGGCAACAGAAGGCACGGCCACCAATGGTTGAGTGATTATAATCAGGGATGCTCAAGAGGGCAGATTTAGAGGAGCGCAGACATCTCGGTGGTTGTGAGGCTGGAGGAGATTATGGAGATAGGGAGGGGCGAGGCTATGGAGGGATTTGTAAATAAGGATGAGCGTTTTGAGATCGAGGCGTTGCTTAACCGGAAGCCAATGTAGGTCAGCGAGCACAGGGGGTGATGGGTAAGCGGGACTTGGTGCGAGTTAGGGCACGGGCATTCTCCACTTGCAGCAACACTCCCTGTCACCTCACCGTTAGATAACTGCAGAAAGCTGCAAACAGTTGTACAGACTTACATGGAGCCAGTGGAAGTCAAAAAACAGGCCACCCGCAAGTTGTTGCTGATCGCTGTAAATAGCGCTGGTGCGGGGTGCCTCGTTCAGCTGAGTGCGGGTGGCCTGTCCCGGGCTGGCACCCTTTTTGTCCCTTTGTCCAGTCAATCCCAAAAGCTTGTATTAAATCAATTTAATCAATTTTTGTTCGTGGCCTCTTTCTGTGCCTTCTGGAAAAGTGTGTAACCTTACAAAGTGCAGTACATAAATAGGACTGAGATGCACTCGCAGTACTCTGTACTCCAACCAAATGGTCATTCTTCTTGTCTGAGCCTAGATAATGAGATTTACCTACATCCAATGAATAGCATAGTCGAACCCAATCAGGTCCTCCTGTCGATATCCCGACATGTGCACTTACTGCCAGGGATCACTGGATAGTCATTGGGAGCACAAATCCTGCGTGATCATCTTTACTCACCTCTCTAGTCTCGGGCCACGGAGACCAAGTGTAGTTCTAGCTGCGATGAGCTAAGTCAGCACCGATCTGCAATCATACCTGGAACTTTCTAATATTCACGTCTCAGTGCTGCACCTGGGTCTCCACTTTCCTCATAACGTCATCAGAGGGCAATACTCGCAATGCTTGGTGAAATGTTGCTCCACAAACTTCGATTTGAAATGACCTAGTTTCTTATGCACTGGAATCTCAACACCGCCTCCAGTGCGCCAGCGCAGCCTTCGGCCGCCTGAGGAGGAGAGTGTTCGAAGATCAGGCCCTCAAATCTGGTACCAAGCTTATGGTCTACAGGGCTGTAGTGATACCCGCCCTCCTGTATGGCTCAGAGACATGGACCATATACAGTAGACACCTCAAATCGCTGGAGAAATACCACCAATGATGTCTCCGCAAGATCCTACAGATCCCCTGGGAGGACAGACACACCAATGTTAGCGTCCTCGATCAGGCCAACATCCCCAGCATAGAAGCACTGACCACACTCGACCAACTCCGTTGGACGGGCCACAGTGTCCGCATGCCTGACACAAGACGCCCAAAGCAAGCGCTCTACTCAGAACTCCTGCACAGCAGGCGAGCCCTAGGTGGACAGGGGAAACGTTTCAAGGATACCCTCAAAGCCTCCTTGATAAAATGCAACAACCCCACTGACACCTGGGAGTCCCTGGCCAAAGACCACCCTAAGTGGAGGAAGAGCATCATGGAGGACGCTGAGCACCTCGCGTCTCGTCGCTGACAGCATGCAGAAATCAAGCGCAGGCAGCGGAAGGAGTGTGCGGCAAACCAGACTCCCCACCACTCTTTCCTTCAACCACTGTCTGTCCCACCTGTGACAGAGACTGTAATTCCGTATTGGACTGTTCAGTCACCTGAGAACTCACTTTTAGAATGGAAGCAAGTCTTCCTCGATTCCGAGGGACTGCCTATGATGATGATGATGGCCCAACTATTGCCATTACGAATAATAACTGAAGGAGTGATAAAACATATAAGAATCACAATCAATTACTGGATGTTTCATTGACCCACAATTTGTTGACAACTGTGATCGAGCTGTGCCACTGTTCAACCAACAGCAATCAAGTCACAAACGGGTGAGAACTTCATTCAACTTAACACTGAGACCTGAGGCATGTTGTTCAACTCAAACCAATAACTTGGTCACCTCATCACATTTTTGATGATTTATTCAACCCTGAGCTGACCTTTAAGCCCATGTAATATACATCGCTCAGACCACCTTCTTCCATCTGCCACTTCACCCGCCTCCTCCTTTGTCTCACCCTCACCACCACATCCATGCTTTCATCATCTCCAGGCTTTGCTGGAGTGCTTTCCTGGCTGGTATCCCAACCCCACCCTACATAAACGCTAGTTGTCCAAGACTCTGCTCTCTGTATCCTATCCTGTACTAAGCAACCTATCCCTTGTCAACCGCCATTGGCTGTCAGTCCTCCAATACGTTGAGTTCAAAATCTTTGCCCCGTTTACAAATTCCTTTGCTAACCCTGAAGCCTTCTCCAGCCTACATATGCCCGAGTGTGCCACCATCATGGGACAGCATTTAGGCATCTGGGCACTACGATCTGGAATTTAATCCCTTAACAACCATAGCCAAAATCATGAATGCCCTTGTCTGTGGCTGTGAGCGCGACCAATTAGCCCTCCTTCTCCCCTGTGACCTTTCTGCAACATTCCATGTGTTTGACCACGCCATCCACTTCCTATGTCTCTCCTCCGTCATTCCGTTCCATGGGACTGCACTTGCTTCTTCTCCGACCACAGCCAGTACTTCTCCAGCAATGGCTTCTGTTCACGCTCTCTCACCCATCCCCAATCTCATCTCAGGAGTCCCCCGAAGTTCTATCTTTTGCCTCCTCCTCCTTCTCATGTGTGGTCGCTGAGGCGTGAGTCTGGGGTTGGCGAGAGGCCTATAAAAGGCCACGAGAGGCAGCGGGAGTTCGTGGTCGCTGAGGCGTGAGTCCGGGGTTGGCGAGAGGCCTATAAAAGGCCGCGAGAGGCAGCGGGAGTTCGTGGTCGCTGAGGTCCTGAGTCTGGGGTTGGCGAGAGGCCTATAAAAGGCCGCGAGAGGCAGCGGGAGTTCGTGGTCGCTGAGGTCCTGAGTCTGGGGTCGGCGAGAGACCTACAAAAGGCCATGAGAGGCAGCGGGAGTTCGTGGTCGCTGAGGCGTGAGTCTGGGATCGGCGGGTTGCCGATAAAAGGCCATGAGAGGCAGCGGGAGTTCGTGGTCGCTGAGGCGTGAGTCTGGCATCGGCGGGTTGCGTATAAAAGGCCATGAGAGGCAGCGGGAGTTCGTGGTAGCTGTGGCGTGAGTCTGGGGTTGGCGAGAGGCCTATAAAAGGCCGCGAGAGGCAGCGGGAGTTCGTGGTCGCTGAGACGTGAGTCTGGGGTTGGAGAGAGTCCTATTAAAGGCCGCGAGAGGCAGCGGAAGTTCGTGGTCGCTGAGGCGTGATTCTGGCGTCGGCGAGAGGCCTATAAAAGGCCGCGAGAGGCAGCGGGAGTTCGTGGTCACTGAGGCGTGAGTCTCGGGGTTCTGCGAGAGGCCTATAAAAGGCAGCGAGAGGCAGCGGGAGTTCGTGGTCGCTGAGGCGTGAGTCTCGGGTCGGCGGGTTGCCTATAAAAGGCCGCAAGAGGCAGCGGGGGTTCATGGCCGCTGAGGCGTGAGTCTAGGGTTGGCGAGAGGCCTATAAAAGGCCGCGAGAGGCAGCGGGAGTTCGTGGTCGCTGAGGCGTGAGTCTGGGGTCGGCGAGAGGCCTATAAAAAGCCACGAGAGGCAGCGGGAGTTCGTGGTCGCTGAGGTGTGAGTCTGGGGTCAGCAAGAGGCCTATAAAAGGCCGCGAGAGGCAGCGGGAGTTCGTGGTCGCTGAGGCGTGAGTCTGGGGTCGGCAAGAGGCCTATAAAAGGCCGTGAGAGGCAGCGGGAGTTCGTGGTCGCTGAGGCGTGAGTCTGGGATCGGCGGGTTGCCTATAAAAGGCCATGAGAGGCAGCGGGAGTTCGTGGTCGCTGAGGCGTGAGTCTGGGATCGGCGGGTTGCCTATAAAAGACCATGAGAGGCAGCGGGAGTTCGTGGTCGCTGAGGCGTGAGTCTGGGGCCGGCGAGAGGCCTATAAAAGGCCGCGAGAGGCAGCGGGAGTTCGTGGTCGCTGAGGCGTGAGTCTGGGATCGGCGGGTTGCCTATAAAAGGCCATGAGAGGCAGCGGGAGTTCGTGGTCGCTGAGGCGTGAGTCTGGGATCGGCGGGTTGCCTATAAAAGGCCATGAGAGGCAGCGGGAGTTCGTGGCAGCTGAGGCGTGAGTCTGGGGTCGGTGAGAGGCCTATAAAAGGCCATGAGAGGCAGCGGGAGTTCGTGGTCGCTGAGGCGTGAGTCTGGGATCGGCGGGTTGCCTATAAAAGACCATGAGAGGCAGCGGGAGTTCGTGGTAGCTGAGGCGTGAGTCTGGGGCCGGCGAGAGGCCTATAAAAGGCCGCGAGAGGCAGCGGGAGTTCGTGGTCGCTGAGGCGTGAGTCTGGGGTCGGCGAGAGGCCTATAAAAGGCCGCGAGAGGCAGCGGAAGTTCGTGGTCGCTGAGGCGTGAGTATGGGGTCGGCGAGAGGCCTATAAAAGGCCGCGAGAGGCAGCGGGAGTTCGTGGTCACTGAGGCCCTGAGTCTGGGGTCGGCGAGAGGCCTATAAAAGGCCGCGAGAGGCAGCGGGAGTTCGTGGTCACTGAGGCGTGAGTCTGGGGTCAGCAAGAGGCCTATAAAAGGCCGTGAGAGGCAGCGGGAGTTCATGGTCGCTGAGGTGTGAATCTGGGGTCGGCGAGAGGCCTATAAAAGGCCGTGAGAGGCAGCGGGAGTTCGTGGTCGCTGAGGCGTGAGGCCATGAGAGGCAGCGGGAGATCGTGGTCGCTGAGGCATGAGTCTGGGATCGGCGAGAGGCCTATAAAAGGCCGCGAGAGGCAGCGGGAGTTTGTGGTCGCTGAGGCGTGAGTCTGGGATCGGCGGGTTGCCTATAAAAGGCCATGAGAGGCAGCGGGAGTTCGTGGTAGCTGAGGCGTGAGTCTGGGGTTGGTGAGAGGCCTATAAAAGGCCATGAGAGGCAGCGGGAGTTCGTGGTCGCTGAGGCGTGAGTCTGGGATCGGCGGGTTGCCCATAAAAGACCATGAGAGGCAGCGGGAGTTCGTGGTCGCTGAGGCGTGAGTCTGGGGCCGGCGAGAGGTCTATAAAAGGCCGCGAGAGGCAGCGGGAGTTCGTGGGCGCTGAGGCGTGAGTCTGGGGCCGGCGAGAGGCCTATAAAAGGCCGCGAGAGGCAGCGGGAGTTCGTGGGCGCTGAGACGTGAGTCCGGGGTTCGGCGAGAGGCCTATAAAAGGCAGCGAGAGGCAGCGGGAGTTCGTGGTCGCGGAGGCGTGAGTCTGGGGTCGGCGGGTTGCCTATAAAAGGCCGCGAGAGGCAGCGGGGGTTCATAGTCGCTGAGGCGTGAGTCTGGGGTCAGCGAGAGGCCTATAAAAGGCCGTGAGAGGCTGCGGGAGTTCGTGGCTGCTGAGGCGTGAGTCTGGGGTCGGCGAGAGGCCTATAAAAGGCCGTGAGGGGCAGCGGGAGTTCGTGGTCGCTGAGGCCCTGAGTCTGGGGTCGGCGAGAGGCCTATAAAAGGCCGCAAGAGGCAGCGGGAGTTCGTGGTCCCTGAGGCATGAGTCTGGGGTCGGCAAGAGGCCTATAAAAGGCCGCGAGAGGCAGCGGGAGTTCGTGGTCGCTGAGGCGTGAGTCTGGGATCAGCGGGTTGCCTATAAAAGGCCGCGAGAGGCAGCAGGACTCCGTGGGCGCTGAGACGTGAGTCCGGGGTTCGGCGAGAGGCCTATAAAAGGCAGCGAGAGGCAGCGGGAGTTCGTGGTCGCTGAGGCGTGAGTCTGGGGTCGGCGGGTTGCCTATAAAAGGCCGCGAGAGGCAGCGGGGGTTCATGGTCGCTGAGGCGTGAGTCTGGGGTCGGCGAGAGGCCTATAAAAGTCCGCGAGAGGCAGCGGGAGTTCGTGGTCGCTGAGGCGTGAGTCTGGGGTCGGCAAGAGGCCTATAAAAGGCCGCGAGAGGCAGCGGGAGTTCGTGGTCGCTGAGGCGTGAGTCTGGGATCAGCGGGTTGCCTATAAAAGGCCATGAGAGGCAGCGGGAGTTCGTGGTCGCTGAGGCGTGAGTCTGGGGTCGGCAAGAGGCCTATAAAAGGCCGCGAGAGGCAGCGGGAGTTCATGGTCGCTGAGGTGTGAATCTGGGGTCGGCGAGAGGCCTATAAAAGGCCGTGAGAGGCAGCGGGAGTTCGTGGTCGCTGAGGCGTGAGGCCATGAGAGGCAGCGGGAGATCGTGGTCGCTGAGGCGTGAGTCTGGGTTCACGAGAGGCCGCTAAAAGGCCGCGAGAGGCAGCGGAAGTTCGTGGTCGCTGAGGCGTGAGTCTGGGGTCGGCGAGAGGCCTATAAAAGTCCGCGAGAGGCAGCGGGAGTTCGTGGTCGCTGAGGCGTGAGTCTGGGATCGGCGGGTTGCCTATAAAAGGCCATGAGAGGCAGCGGGAGTTCGTGGCAGCTGAGGCGTGAGTCTGGGGTCGGTGAGAGGCCTATAAAAGGCCGCGAGAGGCAGCGGGAGTTCGTGGTCGCTGAGGCGTGAGTCTGGGATCGGCGGGTTGCCTATAAAAGACCATGAGAGGCAGCGGGAGTTCGTGGTAGCTGAGGCGTGAGTCTGGGGCCGGCGAGAGGCCTATAAAAGGCCGCGAGAGGCAGCGGGAGTTCGTGGTCGCTGAGGCGTGAGTCTGGGGTCGGCGAGAGGCCTATAAAAGGCTGCGAGAGGCAGCGGAAGTTCGTGGTCGCTGAGGCGTGAGTATGGGGTCGGCGAGAGGCCTATAAAAGGCCGCGAGAGGCAGCGGGAGTTCGTGGTCACTGAGGCCCTGAGTCTGGGGTCGGCGAGAGGCCTATAAAAGGCCGCGAGAGGCAGCGGGAGTTCGTGGTCACTGAGGCGTGAGTCTGGGGTCAGCAAGAGGCCTATAAAAGGCCGTGAGAGGCAGCGGGAGTTCATGGTCGCTGAGGTGTGAATCTGGGGTCGGCGAGAGGCCTATAAAAGGCCGTGAGAGGCAGCGGGAGTTCGTGGTCGCTGAGGCGTGAGGCCATGAGAGGCAGCGGGAGATCGTGGTCGCTGAGGCATGAGTCTGGGATCGGCGAGAGGCCTATAAAAGGCCGTGAGAGGCAGCGGGAGATCGTGGTCGCTGAGGCGTGAGTCTGGGGTCGGCGAGAGGCCTATAAAAGGCCGCGAGAGGCAGCGGGAGTTTGTGGTCGCTGAGGCGTGAGTCTGCGATCGGCGGGTTGCCTATAAAAGGCCATGAGAGGCAGCGGGAGTTCGTGGTAGCTGAGGCGTGAGTCTGGGGTTGGTGAGAGGCCTATAAAAGGCCATGAGAGGCAGCGGGAGTTCGTGGTCGCTGAGGCGTGAGTCTGGGATCGGCGGGTTGCCCATAAAAGACCATGAGAGGCAGCGGGAGTTCGTGGTCGCTGAGGCGTGAGTCTGGGGCCGGCGAGAGGTCTATAAAAGGCCGCGAGAGGCAGCGGGAGTTCGTGGGCGCTGAGGCGTGAGTCTGGGGCCGGCGAGAGGCCTATAAAAGGCCGCGAGAGGCAGCGGGAGTTCGTGGGCGCTGAGACGTGAGTCCGGGGTTCGGCGAGAGGCCTATAAAAGGCAGCGAGAGGCAGCGGGAGTTCGTGGTCGCTGAGGCATGAGTCTGGGGTCGGCAAGAGGCCTATAAAAGGCCGCGAGAGGCAGCGGGAGTTCGTGGTCGCTGAGGCGTGAGTCTGGGATCAGCGGGTTGCCTATAAAAGGCCGCGAGAGGCAGCAGGACTCCGTGGGCGCTGAGACGTGAGTCCGGGGTTCGGCGAGAGGCCTATAAAAGGCAGCGAGAGGCAGCGGGAGTTCGTGGTCGCTGAGGCGTGAGTCTGGGGTCGGCGGGTTGCCTATAAAAGGCCGCGAGAGGCAGCGGGGGTTCATGGTCGCTGAGGCGTGAGTCTGGGGTCGGCGAGAGGCCTATAAAAGTCCGCGAGAGGCAGCGGGAGTTCGTGGTCGCTGAGGCGTGAGTCTGGGGTCGGCGAGAGGCCTATAAAAGTCCGCGAGAGGCAGCGGGAGTTCGTGGTCGCTGAGGCGTGAGTCTGGGGTCGGCAAGAGGCCTATAAAAGGCCGCGAGAGGCAGCGGGAGTTCGTGGTCGCTGAGGTGTGAGTCTGGGATCAGCGGGTTGCCTATAAAAGGCCATGAGAGGCAGCGGGAGTTCGTGGTCGCTGAGGCGTGAGTCTGGGGTCGGCAAGAGGCCTATAAAAGGCCGCGAGAGGCAGCGGGAGTTCATGGTCGCTGAGGTGTGAATCTGGGGTCGGCGAGAGGCCTATAAAAGGCCGTGAGAGGCAGCGGGAGTTCGTGGTCGTTGAGGCGTGAGGCCATGAGAGGCAGCGGGAGATCGTGGTCGCTGAGGCGTGAGTCTGGGGTTGGTGAGAGGCCTATAAAAGGCCATGAGAGGCAGCGGGAGTTCGTGGTCGCTGAGGCGTGAGTCTGGGGTCGGCAAGAGGCCTATAAAAGGCCGTGAGAGGCAGCAGGAGTTCGTGGTCGCTGAGGCGTGAGGCCATGAGAGGCAGCGGGAGATCGTGGTCGCTGAGGCGTGAGTCTGGGTTCACGAGAGGCCGCTAAAAGGCCGAGAGAGGCAGCGGAAGTTCGTGGTCGCTGAGGCGTGAGTCTGGGGTCGGCGAGAGGCCTATAAAAGTCCGCGAGAGGCAGCGGGAGTTCGTGGTCGCTGAGGTGTGAATCTGGGGTCGGCGAGAGGCCTATAAAAGGCCGTGAGAGGCAGCGGGAGTTCGTGGTCGCTGAGGCGTGAGGCCATGAGAGGCAGCGAGAGATCGTGGTCGCTGAGGCGTGAGTCTGGGGTCGGCGAGAGGCCTATAAAAGGCCGCGAGAGGCAGTGGGAGTTCGTGGTCGCTGAGGCGTGAGTCTGGGTTCACGAGAGGCCGCTAAAAGGCCGCGAGAGGCAGCGGGAGCTCGTGGTCGCTGAGGCGTGAGTCTGGGGTCAGCGAGAGGCCTATAAAAGGCCGCGAGAGGCAGCGGGAGTTCGTGGTCACTGAGGCGTGAGTCCGGGGATCGGCGAGAGGCCTATAAAAGGCCGCGAGAAGCAGCGGGAGTTCGTGGTCGCTGAGGCCCTGAGTCTGTAGTCGGCGAGAGGCCTATAAAAGGCCATGAGAAGCAGCGGGAGTTCGTGGTCGTTGAGGCGTGAATCTGGGGTCGGCGAGAGGCCTATAAAAGGCCGCGAGAGGCAGCGGGAGCTCGTGGTCGCTGAGGCGTGAGTCTGGGATTGGTGAGAGGCCTATAAAAGGCCGCGAGAGGCAGCAGGAGCTCGTGGTCGCTGAGGCGTGAGTCTGGGATTGGTGAGAGGCCTATAAAATGCCGCGAGAGGCAGCGGGAGTTCGTGGTCGCTGAGGTCCTGAGTCTGGCGTCGGGGAGAGGCCTATAAAAGGCCACGAGAGGCAGCGGGAGTTCATGGTCGCTGAGGCGTGAGTCTGGGGTCGGCAAGAGGCCTATAAAAGGCCGCGAGAGGCAGCGGGAGTTCGTGGTCGCTGAGGCGTGAGTCTGGGGTCGGCAAGAGGCCTAAAAAAGGCCGTGAGAGGCAGCGGGAGTTCGTGGTCGCTGAGGCGTGAGTCTGGGGTCGGCGAGAGGCCTATAAAAGGCCGCGAGAGGCAGCGGGAGTTCGTGGTCGCTGAGGCATGAGTCTGGGGTCGGCGAGAGGTCGCTAAAAGGCCGCGATAGGCAGCGGGAGTTCGTGGTCGCTGAGGCGTGAGTCTGTGGTCGGCAAGAGGCCGATAAAAGGCCGCGAGAGGCAGCGGGAGTTCGTGGTCTCTGAGGCGTGAGTCTGGGGATAGGCGAGAGGCCTATAAAAGGCCGCGAGAGGCAGCGGGAGTTCGTGGTCGCTGAGGCGTGAGTCTGGGTTCACGAGAGGCCGCTAAAAGGCCGCGAGAGGCAGCGGGAGTTCGTGGTCTCTGAGGCGTGAGTCTGGGGTCGGCGAGAGGCCTATAAAAGGCCGCGAGAGGCAGCGGGAGTTCGTGGTCACTGAGGCGTGAGTCTGGGATTGGTGAGAGGCCTATAAAAGGCCGCGAGAGGCAGCGGGAGTTCGTGGTCGCTGAGGCGTGAGTCTGGGGTCGGCAAGAGGCCTATAAAAGGCCACGAGAGGCAGCGGGAGTTCGCGGTCGCTGAGGTCCTGAGTCTTGGGTTGGCGAGAGGCCTATAAAAGGCCACGAGAGGCAGCGGGAGTTCGTGGTCGCTGAGGCGTGAGGCCGCGAGAGGCAGTGGGAGTTCGTGGTCGCTGAGGCGTGAGTCTGGGGTCGGCGAGAGGCCTGTAAAAGGCCACGAGAGGCAGCGGGAGTTCGTGGTCGCTGAGGCGTGAGTCTGGGGTTGGCGAGAGGCCTGTAGAAGGCCACGAGAGACAGCGGGAGATCGTGGTCGCTGAGGCCCTGAGTCTTGGGTTGGCGAGAGGCCTGCAAAAGGCCACGAGAGGCAGCGGGAGTTCGTGGTCACTGAGGTGTGAGTCCGGGGATCGGCGAGAGACCTATAAAAGGCCGCGAGAAGCAGCGGGAGTTCGTGGTCGCTGAGGCCCTGAGTCTGGGGTTGGCGAGAGGCCTATAAAAGGCCACGAGAAGCAGCGGGAGTTCGTGGTCGCTGAGGCGTGAATCTGGGGTTGGCGAGAGGCCTATAAAATGCCGTGAGAGACAGCGGGAGTTCGTGGTCGTTGAGGCGCGAGTCCGGGGATCGGCGAGAGGCCTATAAAAGGCCGTGAGAGGCAGCGGGAGTTCATGGTCGCTGAGGCGTGAGTCTGGGGTTGGCGAGAGGCCTATAAAATGCCGTGAGAGACAGCGGGAGTTCATGGTCGCTGAGGCGTGAGTCTGGGGTCGGCGAGAGGCCTATAAAAGGCCGCGAGAGGCAACGGGAGTTCGTGGTCGCTGAGGCGTGAGGCCATGAGAGGCAGCGGGAGATCGTGGTCGCTGAGGCGTGAGTCTGGGTTCACGAGAGGCCGCTAAAAGGCCGCGAGAGGCAGCGGGAGTTCGTGGTCACTGAGGCGTGAGTCCGGGGATCGGCGAGAGGCCTATAAAAGGCCGCGAGAAGCAGCGGGAGTTCGTGGTCGCTGAGGCCCTGAGTCTGGGGTTGGCGAGAGGCCTATAAAAGGCCACGAGAAGCAGCGGGAGTTCGTGGTCATTGAGGCGTGAGTCTGGGGTCGGCGAGAGTCCTATAAAAGGCCGCGAGAGGCAGCGGGAGTTCGTGGTCGCTGAGGCGTGAGTCTGGGGTCGGCGAGAGGCCTATAAAAGGCCGCGAGAGGCAGCGGGAGTTCGTGGTCACTGAGGCATGAGTCTGGGGTCGGCGAGAGGCCTATAAAAGGCCACGAGAGGCAGCGGGAGTTCGTGGTCACTGAGGCGTGAATCTGGGGTTGGCGAGAGGCCTATAAAAGGCCGCAAGAGGCAGCGGGAGTTCGTGGTCGCTGAGGCGTGAGTCTGGGTTCACGAGAGGCCGCTAAAAGGCCGCGAGAGGCAGCGGGAGTTCGTGGTCACTGAGGTGTGAGTCCGGGGATCGGCGAGAGACCTATAAAAGGCCGCGAGAGGCAGCGGGAGTTCGTGGTCGCTGAGGCCCTGAGTCTGGGGTTGGCGAGAGGCCTATAAAAGGCCACGAGAAGCAGCGGGAGTTCGTGGTCGCTGAGGCGTGAATCTGGGGTTGGCGAGAGGCCTATAAAATGCCGTGAGAGACAGCGGGAGTCCGTGGTCGTTGAGGCGCGAGTCCGGGGATCGGCGAGAGGCCTATAAAATGCCGTGAGAGGCAGCGGGAGTTCATGGTCGCTGAGGCGTGAGTCTGGGGTCGGCGAGAGGCCTATAAAAGGCCGCGAGAGGCAGCGGGAGTTCGTGGTCGCTGAGGCGTGAGTCTGGGGTCGGCGAGAGGCCTATAAAAGGCCGCGAGAGGCAGCGGGAGTTCGTGGTCGCTGAGGCGTGAGTCTGGGGTCGGCGAGAGGCCTGTAAAAGGCCGCGAGTGGCAGTGGTAGTTCGTGGTCGCTGAGGCGTGAGTCTGGGTTCACGAGAGGCCGCTAAAAGGCTGCGAGAGGCAGCGCGAGTTCGTGGTCACTGAGGCGTGAGTCCGGGGATCGGCGAGAGGCCTATAAAAGGACGCGAGAAGCAGCGGGAGTTCGTGGTCGCTGAGGCGTGAGTCTGGGGTCGGCGAGAGGCCTATAAAAGGCCGCGAGAGGCAGCGGGAGTTCGTGGTCGCTGAGGCGTGAGTCTGGGGTCGGCGAGAGGCCTGTAAAAGGCCGCGAGTGGCAGTGGTAGTTCGTGGTCGCTGAGGCGTGAGTCTGGGTTCACGAGAGGCCGCTAAAAGGCCGCGAGAGGCAGCGGGAGTTCGTGGTCGCTGAGGCGTGAGTCTGGGGTCGGCGGGTTGCCTATAAAAGGCCGCGAGAGGCAGCGGGGGTTCATAGTCGCTGAGGCGTGAGTCTGGGGTCAGCGAGAGGCCTATAAAAGGCCGTGAGGGGCAGCGGGAGTTCGTGGTCGCTGAGGCCCTGAGTCTGGGGTCGGCGAGAGGCCTATAAAAGGCCGCAAGAGGCAGCGGGAGTTCGTGGTCCCTGAGGCATGAGTCTGGGGTCGGCAAGAGGCCTATAAAAGGCCGCGAGAGGCAGCGGGAGTTCGTGGTCGCTGAGGCGTGAGTCTGGGATCAGCGGGTTGCCTATAAAAGGCCGCGAGAGGCAGCAGGACTCCGTGGGCGCTGAGACGTGAGTCCGGGGTTCGGCGAGAGGCCTATAAAAGGCAGCGAGAGGCAGCGGGAGTTCGTGGTCGCTGAGGCGTGAGTCTGGGGTCGGCGGGTTGCCTATAAAAGGCCGCGAGAGGCAGCGGGGGTTCATGGTCGCTGAGGCGTGAGTCTGGGGTCGGCGAGAGGCCTATAAAAGTCCGCGAGAGGCAGCGGGAGTTCGTGGTCGCTGAGGCGTGAGTCTGGGGTCGGCAAGAGGCCTATAAAAGGCCGCGAGAGGCAGCGGGAGTTCGTGGTCGCTGAGGCGTGAGTCTGGGATCAGCGGGTTGCCTATAAAAGGCCATGAGAGGCAGCGGGAGTTCGTGGTCGCTGAGGCGTGAGTCTGGGGTCGGCAAGAGGCCTATAAAAGGCCGCGAGAGGCAGCGGGAGTTCATGGTCGCTGAGGTGTGAATCTGGGGTCGGCGAGAGGCCTATAAAAGGCCGTGAGAGGCAGCGGGAGTTCGTGGTCGCTGAGGCGTGAGGCCATGAGAGGCAGCGGGAGATCGTGGTCGCTGAGGCGTGAGTCTGGGTTCACGAGAGGCCGCTAAAAGGCCACGAGAGGCAGCGGAAGTTCGTGGTCGCTGAGGCGTGAGTCTGGGGTCGGCGAGAGGCCTATAAAAGTCCGCGAGAGGCAGCGGGAGTTCGTGGTCGCTGAGGCGTGAGTCTGGGATCGGCGGGTTGCCTATAAAAGGCCATGAGAGGCAGCGGGAGTTCGTGGCAGCTGAGGCGTGAGTCTGGGGTCGGTGAGAGGCCTATAAAAGGCCGCGAGAGGCAGCGGGAGTTCGTGGTCGCTGAGGCGTGAGTCTGGGATCGGCGGGTTGCCTATAAAAGACCATGAGAGGCAGCGGGAGTTCGTGGTAGCTGAGGCGTGAGTCTGGGGTCGGCGAGAGGCCTATAAAAGGCCGCGAGAGGCAGCGGAAGTTCGTGGTCGCTGAGGCGTGAGTATGGGGTCGGCGAGAGGCCTATAAAAGGCCGCGAGAGGCAGCGGGAGTTCGTGGTCACTGAGGCCCTGAGTCTGGGGTCGGCGAGAGGCCTATAAAAGGCCGCGAGAGGCAGCGGGAGTTCGTGGTCACTGAGGCGTGAGTCTGGGGTCAGCAAGAGGCCTATAAAAGGCCGTGAGAGGCAGCGGGAGTTCATGGTCGCTGAGGTGTGAATCTGGGGTCGGCGAGAGGCCTATAAAAGGCCGTGAGAGGCAGCGGGAGTTCGTGGTCGCTGAGGCGTGAGGCCATGAGAGGCAGCGGGAGATCGTGGTCGCTGAGGCATGAGTCTGGGATCGGCGAGAGGCCTATAAAAGGCCATGAGAGGCAGCGGGAGATCGTGGTCGCTGAGGCGTGAGTCTGGGGTCGGCGAGAGGCCTATAAAAGGCCGCGAGAGGCAGCGGGAGTTTGTGGTCGCTGAGGCGTGAGTCTGCGATCGGCGGGTTGCCTATAAAAGGCCATGAGAGGCAGCGGGAGTTCGTGGTAGCTGAGGCGTGAGTCTGGGGTTGGTGAGAGGCCTATAAAAGGCCATGAGAGGCAGCGGGAGTTCGTGGTCGCTGAGGCGTGAGTCTGGGATCGGCGGGTTGCCCATAAAAGACCATGAGAGGCAGCGGGAGTTCGTGGTCGCTGAGGCGTGAGTCTGGGGCCGGCGAGAGGTCTATAAAAGGCCGCGAGAGGCAGCGGGAGTTCGTGGGCGCTGAGGCGTGAGTCTGGGGCCGGCGAGAGGCCTATAAAAGGCCGCGAGAGGCAGCGGGAGTTCGTGGGCGCTGAGACGTGAGTCCGGGGTTCGGCGAGAGGCCTATAAAAGGCAGCGAGAGGCAGCGGGAGTTCGTGGTCGCTGAGGCGTGAGTCTGGGGTCGGCGGGTTGCCTATAAAAGGCCGCAAGAGGCAGCGGGGGTTCATAGTCGCTGAGGCGTGAGTCTGGGGTCAGCGAGAGGCCTATAAAAGGCCGTGAGAGGCTGCGGGAGTTCGTGGCTGCTGAGGCGTGAGTCTGGGGTCGGCGAGAGGCCTATAAAAGGCCGTGAGGGGCAGCGGGAGTTCGTGGTCGCTGAGGCCCTGAGTCTGGGGTCGGCGAGAGGCCTATAAAAGGCCACAAGAGGCAGCGGGAGTTCGTGGTCACTGAGGCATGAGTCTGGGGTCGGCAAGAGGCCTATAAAAGGCCGCGAGAGGCAGCGGGAGTTCGTGGTCGCTGAGGCGTGAGTCTGGGATCAGCGGGTTGCCTATAAAAGGCCGCGAGAGGCAGCAGGACTCCGTGGGCGCTGAGACGTGAGTCCGGGGTTCGGCGAGAGGCCTATAAAAGGCAGCGAGAGGCAGCGGGAGTTCGTGGTCGCTGAGGCGTGAGTCTGGGGTCGGCGGGTTGCCTATAAAAGGCCGCGAGAGGCAGCGGGGGTTCATGGTCGCTGAGGCGTGAGTCTGGGGTCGGCGAGAGGCCTATAAAAGTCCGCGAGAGGCAGCGGGAGTTCGTGGTCGCTGAGGCGTGAGTCTGGGGTCGGCGAGAGGCCTATAAAAGTCCGCGAGAGGCAGCGGGAGTTCGTGGTCGCTGAGGCGTGAGTCTGGGGTCGGCAAGAGGCCTATAAAAGGCCGCGAGAGGCAGCGGGAGTTCGTGGTCGCTGAGGTGTGAGTCTGGGATCAGCGGGTTGCCTATAAAAGGCCATGAGAGGCAGCGGGAGTTCGTGGTCGCTGAGGCGTGAGTCTGGGGTCGGCAAGAGGCCTATAAAAGGCCGCGAGAGGCAGCGGGAGTTCATGGTCGCTGAGGTGTGAATCTGGGGTCGGCGAGAGGCCTATAAAAGGCCGTGAGAGGCAGCGGGAGTTCGTGGTCGCTGAGGCGTGAGGCCATGAGAGGCAGCGGGAGATCGTGGTCGCTGAGGCGTGAGTCTGGGGTTGGTGAGAGGCCTATAAAAGGCCATGAGAGGCAGCGGGAGTTCGTGGTCGCTGAGGCGTGAGTCTGGGGTCGGCAAGAGGCCTATAAAAGGCCGTGAGAGGCAGCAGGAGTTCGTGGTCGCTGAGGCGTGAGGCCATGAGAGGCAGCGGGAGATCGTGGTCGCTGAGGCGTGAGTCTGGGTTCACGAGAGGCCGCTAAAAGGCCGCGAGAGGCAGCGGAAGTTCGTGGTCGCTGAGGCGTGAGTCTGGGGTCGGCGAGAGGCCTATAAAAGTCCGCGAGAGGCAGCGGGAGTTCGTGGTCGCTGAGGTGTGAATCTGGGGTCGGCGAGAGGCCTATAAAAGGCCGTGAGAGGCAGCGGGAGTTCGTGGTCGCTGAGGCGTGAGGCCATGAGAGGCAGCGAGAGATCGTGGTCGCTGAGGCGTGAGTCTGGGGTCGGCGAGAGGCCTATAAAAGGCCGCGAGAGGCAGTGGGAGTTCGTGGTCGCTGAGGCGTGAGTCTGGGTTCACGAGAGGCCGCTAAAAGGCCGCGAGAGGCAGCGGGAGCTCGTGGTCGCTGAGGCGTGAGTCTGGGGTCAGCGAGAGGCCTATAAAAGGCCGCGAGAGGCAGCGGGAGTTCGTGGTCACTGAGGCGTGAGTCCGGGGATCGGCGAGAGGCCTATAAAAGGCCGCGAGAAGCAGCGGGAGTTCGTGGTCGCTGAGGCCCTGAGTCTGTAGTCGGCGAGAGGCCTATAAAAGGCCATGAGAAGCAGCGGGAGTTCGTGGTCGTTGAGGCGTGAATCTGGGGTCGGCGAGAGGCCTATAAAAGGCCGCGAGAGGCAGCGGGAGCTCGTGGTCGCTGAGGCGTGAGTCTGGGATTGGTGAGAGGCCTATAAAAGGCCGCGAGAGGCAGCAGGAGCTCGTGGTCGCTGAGGCGTGAGTCTGGGATTGGTGAGAGGCCTATAAAATGCCGCGAGAGGCAGCGGGAGTTCGTGGTCGCTGAGGTCCTGAGTCTGGCGTCGGGGAGAGGCCTATAAAAGGCCACGAGAGGCAGCGGGAGTTCATGGTCGCTGAGGCGTGAGTCTGGGGTCGGCAAGAGGCCTATAAAAGGCCGCGAGAGGCAGCGGGAGTTCGTGGTCGCTGAGGCGTGAGTCTGGGGTCGGCAAGAGGCCTAAAAAAGGCCGTGAGAGGCAGCGGGAGTTCGTGGTCGCTGAGGCGTGAGTCTGGGTTCACGAGAGGCCGCTAAAAGGCCGCGAGAGGCAGCGGGAGCTCGTGGTCGCTGAGGCGTGAGTCTGGGGTCAGCGAGAGGCCTATAAAAGGCCGCGAGAGGCAGCGGGAGTTCGTGGTCACTGAGGCGTGAGTCCGGGGATCGGCGAGAGGCCTATAAAAGGCCGCGAGAAGCAGCGGGAGTTCGTGGTCGCTGAGGCCCTGAGTCTGTAGTCGGCGAGAGGCCTATAAAAGGCCATGAGAAGCAGCGGGAGTTCGTGGTCGTTGAGGCGTGAATCTGGGGTCGGCGAGAGGCCTATAAAAGGCCGCGAGAGGCAGCGGGAGCTCGTGGTCGCTGAGGCGTGAGTCTGGGATTGGTGAGAGGCCTATAAAAGGCCGCGAGAGGCAGCAGGAGCTCGTGGTCGCTGAGGCGTGAGTCTGGGATTGGTGAGAGGCCTATAAAATGCCGCGAGAGGCAGCGGGAGTTCGTGGTCGCTGAGGTCCTGAGTCTGGCGTCGGGGAGAGGCCTATAAAAGGCCACGAGAGGCAGCGGGAGTTCATGGTCGCTGAGGCGTGAGTCTGGGGTCGGCAAGAGGCCTATAAAAGGCCGCGAGAGGCAGCGGGAGTTCGTGGTCGCTGAGGCGTGAGTCTGGGGTCGGCAAGAGGCCTATAAAAGGCCGCGAGAGGCAGCGGGAGTTCGTGGTCGCTGAGGCATGAGTCTGGGGTCGGCGAGAGGTCGCTAAAAGGCCGCGATAGGCAGCGGGAGTTCGTGGTCGCTGAGGCGTGAGTCTGTGGTCGGCAAGAGGCCGATAAAAGGCCGCGAGAGGCAGCGGGAGTTCGTGGTCTCTGAGGCGTGAGTCTGGGGATAGGCGAGAGGCCTATAAAAGGCCGCGAGAGGCAGCGGGAGTTCGTGGTCGCTGAGGCGTGAGTCTGGGTTCACGAGAGGCCGCTAAAAGGCCGCGAGAGGCAGCGGGAGTTCGTGGTCTCTGAGGCGTGAGTCTGGGGTCGGCGAGAGGCCTATAAAAGGCCGCGAGAGGCAGCGGGAGTTCGTGGTCACTGAGGCGTGAGTCTGGGATTGGTGAGAGGCCTATAAAAGGCCGCGAGAGGCAGCGGGAGTTCGTGGTCGCTGAGGCGTGAGTCTGGGGTCGGCAAGAGGCCTATAAAAGGCCACGAGAGGCAGCGGGAGTTCGCGGTCGCTGAGGTCCTGAGTCTTGGGTTGGCGAGAGGCCTATAAAAGGCCACGAGAGGCAGCGGGAGTTCGTGGTCGCTGAGGCGTGAGGCCGCGAGAGGCAGTGGGAGTTCGTGGTCGCTGAGGCGTGAGTCTGGGGTCGGCGAGAGGCCTGTAAAAGGCCACGAGAGGCAGCGGGAGTTCGTGGTCGCTGAGGCGTGAGTCTGGGGTTGGCGAGAGGCCTGTAGAAGGCCACGAGAGACAGCGGGAGATCGTGGTCGCTGAGGCCCTGAGTCTTGGGTTGGCGAGAGGCCTGCAAAAGGCCACGAGAGGCAGCGGGAGTTCGTGGTCACTGAGGTGTGAGTCCGGGGATCGGCGAGAGACCTATAAAAGGCCGCGAGAAGCAGCGGGAGTTCGTGGTCGCTGAGGCCCTGAGTCTGGGGTTGGCGAGAGGCCTATAAAAGGCCACGAGAAGCAGCGGGAGTTCGTGGTCGCTGAGGCGTGAATCTGGGGTTGGCGAGAGGCCTATAAAATGCCGTGAGAGACAGCGGGAGTTCGTGGTCGTTGAGGCGCGAGTCCGGGGATCGGCGAGAGGCCTATAAAAGGCCGTGAGAGGCAGCGGGAGTTCATGGTCGCTGAGGCGTGAGTCTGGGGTTGGCGAGAGGCCTATAAAATGCCGTGAGAGACAGCGGGAGTTCATGGTCGCTGAGGCGTGAGTCTGGGGTCGGCGAGAGGCCTATAAAAGGCCGCGAGAGGCAACGGGAGTTCGTGGTCGCTGAGGCGTGAGGCCATGAGAGGCAGCGGGAGATCGTGGTCGCTGAGGCGTGAGTCTGGGTTCACGAGAGGCCGCTAAAAGGCCGCGAGAGGCAGCGGGAGTTCGTGGTCACTGAGGCGTGAGTCCGGGGATCGGCGAGAGGCCTATAAAAGGCCGCGAGAAGCAGCGGGAGTTCGTGGTCGCTGAGGCCCTGAGTCTGGGGTTGGCGAGAGGCCTATAAAAGGCCACGAGAAGCAGCGGGAGTTCGTGGTCATTGAGGCGTGAGTCTGGGGTCGGCGAGAGGCCTATAAAAGGCCGCGAGAGGCAGCGGGAGTTCGTGGTCGCTGAGGCGTGAGTCTGGGGTCGGCGAGAGGCCTATAAAAGGCCGCGAGAGGCAGCGGGAGTTCGTGGTCACTGAGGCATGAGTCTGGGGTCGGCGAGAGGCCTATAAAAGGCCACGAGAGGCAGCGGGAGTTCGTGGTCACTGAGGCGTGAATCTGGGGTTGGCGAGAGGCCTATAAAAGGCCGCAAGAGGCAGCGGGAGTTCGTGGTCGCTGAGGCGTGAGTCTGGGTTCACGAGAGGCCGCTAAAAGGCCGCGAGAGGCAGCGGGAGTTCGTGGTCACTGAGGTGTGAGTCCGGGGATCGGCGAGAGACCTATAAAAGGCCGCGAGAGGCAGCGGGAGTTCGTGGTCGCTGAGGCCCTGAGTCTGGGGTTGGCGAGAGGCCTATAAAAGGCCACGAGAAGCAGCGGGAGTTCGTGGTCGCTGAGGCGTGAATCTGGGGTTGGCGAGAGGCCTATAAAATGCCGTGAGAGACAGCGGGAGTCCGTGGTCGTTGAGGCGCGAGTCCGGGGATCGGCGAGAGGCCTATAAAATGCCGTGAGAGGCAGCGGGAGTTCATGGTCGCTGAGGCGTGAGTCTGGGGTCGGCGAGAGGCCTATAAAAGGCCGCGAGAGGCAGCGGGAGTTCGTGGTCGCTGAGGCGTGAGTCTGGGGTCGGCGAGAGGCCTATAAAAGGCCGCGAGAGGCAGCGGGAGTTCGTGGTCGCTGAGGCGTGAGTCTGGGGTCGGCGAGAGGCCTGTAAAAGGCCGCGAGTGGCAGTGGTAGTTCGTGGTCGCTGAGGCGTGAGTCTGGGTTCACGAGAGGCCGCTAAAAGGCTGCGAGAGGCAGCGCGAGTTCGTGGTCACTGAGGCGTGAGTCCGGGGATCGGCGAGAGGCCTATAAAAGGACGCGAGAAGCAGCGGGAGTTCGTGGTCGCTGAGGCCTTGAGTCTGGGGTTGGCGAGAGGCCTATAAAAGGCCACGAGAAGCAGCGGGAGTTCATGGTCGCTGAGGCGTGAGTCTGGGGTCGGTGAGAGGCCTATAAAAGGCCGCGAGAGGCAGCGGGAGTTCGTGTTCTCTGAGGCGTAAGTCTGGGGTCGGCGAGAGGCCTATAAAAGGCCGCGAGAGGCAGCGGGAGTTCGTGGTCGCTGAGGTCCTGAGTCTGGGGTTGGCGAGAGGCCTATAAAAGGCCGCGAGAGGCAGCGGGAGTTCGTGGTCGCTGAGGCCCTGAGTCTGGGGTCGGCGAGAGGCCTATAAAAGGCCGCGAGAGGCAGCGGCAGTTCGTGGTCGCTGAGGCCGAGTCTGGGGCTGGCGAGAGGCCTATAAAAGGCCACGAGAAGCAGCGGGAGTTCGTCGTCGCTGAGGCGTGAGTCCGGGGATCGGTGAGAGGCCTATAAAAGGCCGCGAGAAGCAGCGGGAGTTCGTGGTCGCTGAGGCCGAGTCTGGGGCTGGCGAGAGGCCTATAAAAGGCCACGAGAAGCAGCGGGAGTTCGTCGTCGCTGAGGCGTGAGTCTGGGGTCGGCGAGAGGCCTATAAAAGGCCGCGAGAGGCAGCGGGAGTTCGTGGTCACTGAGGCGTGAGTCTGGAGTCGGCGAGAGGTCTATAAAAGGCCGCGAGAGGCAGCGGGAGTTCGTGGTCGCTGAGGCGTGAGTCTGGGGTCGGCGAGAGGCCTATAAAAGGCCGCGAGAGGCAGCGGGAGTTCGTGGTCGCTGAGGCGTGAGTCTGGGGTCGGCGAGAGGCCTATAAAAGGCCGCGAGAGGCAGCGGGAGTTCGTGGTCACTGAGGCGTGAGTCTGGGGTCGGCAAGAGGCCTATAAAAGGCCGCGAGAAGCAGCGGGAGTTCGTGGTCGCTGAGGCCTTGAGTCTGGGGTTGGCGAGAGGCCTATAAAAGTCCACGAGAAGCAGCGGGAGTTCATGGTCGCTGAGGCGTGAGTCTGGGGTCGGTGAGAGGCCGCTAAAAGGCCGCGAGAGGCAGCGGGAGTTCGTGTTCTCTGAGGCGTAAGTCTGGGGTCGGCGAGAGGCCTATAAAAGGCCGCGAGAGGCAGCGGGAGTTCGTGGTCGCTGAGGTCCTGAGTCTGGGGTTGGCGAGAGGCCTATAAAAGGCCGCGAGAGGCAGCGGGAGTTCGTGGTCGCTGAGGCCCTGAGTCTGGGGTCGGCGAGAGGCCTATAAAAGGCCGCGAGAGGCAGCGGCAGTTCGTGGTCGCTGAGGCCGAGTCTGGGGCTGGCGAGAGGCCTATAAAAGGCCACGAGAAGCAGCGGGAGTTCGTCGTCGCTGAGGCGTGAGTCCGGGGATCGGTGAGAGGCCTATAAAAGGCCGCGAGAAGCAGCGGGAGTTCGTGGTCGCTGAGGCCGAGTCTGGGGCTGGCGAGAGGCCTATAAAAGGCCACGAGAAGCAGCGGGAGTTCGTCGTCGCTGAGGCGTGAGTCTGGGGTCGGCGAGAGGCCTATAAAAGGCCGCGAGAGGCAGCGGGAGTTCGTGGTCACTGAGGCGTGAGTCTGGAGTCGGCGAGAGGTCTATAAAAGGCCGCGAGAGGCAGCGGGAGTTTGTGGTCGCTGAGGCGTGAGTCTGGGGTCGGCGAGAGGCCTATAAAAGGCCGCGAGAGGCAGCGGGAGCTCGTGGTCGCTGAGGCGTGAGTCTGGGGTCGGCGAGAGGCCTATAAAAGGCCGCGAGAGGCAGCGGGAGTTCGTGGTCACTGAGGCGTGAGTCTGGGGTCGGCAAGAGGCCTATAAAAGGCCGCGAGAAGCAGCGGGTGTTCGTGGTCGCTGAGGCCGAGTCTGGAGTTGGCGAGAGGCCTATAAAAGGCCACGAGAAGCAGCGGGAGTTCGTGGTCACTGAGGCGTGAGTCTGGGGTCGGCGAGAGGCCTATAAAAGGCCGCGAGAGGCAGCGGGAGATCGTGGTCACTGAGGCGTGAGTCTGGGTTCATGAGAGGCCGCTAAAAGGCCGCGAGAGGCAGCGGGAGTTCGTGGTCACTGAGGCGTGAGTCCGGGGATCGGCGCGAGGCCTATAAAAGGCCGCGAGAAGCAGCGGGAGTTCGTGGTCGCTTAGGCGTGAGTCTGGGGTCGGCGAGAGGCCTATAAAAGGCCGCGAGAGGCAGCGGGAGTTCGTGGTCGCTTAGGCGTGAGTCTGGGGTCGGCGAGAGGCCTATAAAAGGCCGCGAGAGGCAGCGGGAGTTCGTGGTCGCTGAGGCGTGAGTCTGGGGTCGGCGAGAGGCCTATAAAAGGCCGCGAGAGGCAGCGGGAGTTCGTGGTCGCTGAGGCGTGAGTCTGGGGTTGGCGAGAGGCCTATAAAAGACCGCGAGAGGCAGTGGGAGTTCGTGGTCGCTGAGGCGTGAGTCTGGGGTCGGCAAGAGGCCGATAAAAGGCCGCGAGAGGCAGCGGGAGTTCGTGGTCTCTGAGGTGTGAGTCTGGGGATAGGCGAGAGGCCTATAAAAGGCCGCGAGAGGCAGCGGGAGTTCGTGGTCACTGAGGCGTGAATCTGGGGTTGGCGAGAGGCCTATAAAAGGCCGCAAGAAGCAGCGGGAGTTCGTGGTCGCTGAGGCCTTGAGTCTGGGGTCGGCGAGAGGCCTGTAAAAGGCCACGAGAGGCAGCGGGAGTTCGTGGTCGCTGAGGCGTGAGTCTGGGTTCACGAGTGGCCGCTAAAAGGCCGCGAGAGGCAGCGGGAGTTCGTGGTCTCTGAGGCGTGAGTCTGGGGTCGGCGAGAGGCCTATAAAAGGCCGCGAGAGGCAGCGGGAGTTCGTGGTCACTGAGGCGTGAGTCTGGGATTGGTGAGAGGCCTATAAAAGGCCGCGAGAGGCAGCGGGAGTTCGTGGTCGCTGAGGCGTGAGTCTGGGGTCGGCAAGAGGCCTATAAAAGGCCACGAGAGGCAGCGGGAGTTCGCGGTCGCTGAGGTCCTGAGTCTTGGGTTGGCGAGAGGCCTATAAAAGGCCACGAGAGGCAGCGGGAGTTCGTGGTCGCTGAGGCGTGAGGCCGCGAGAGGCAGTGGGAGTTCGTGGTCGCTGAGGCGTGAGTCTGGGGTCGGCGAGAGGCCTGTAAAAGGCCACGAGAGGCAGCGGGAGTTCGTGGTCGCTGAGGCGTGAGTCTGGGGTTGGCGAGAGGCCTGTAGAAGGCCACGAGAGACAGCGGGAGATCGTGGTCGCTGAGGCCCTGAGTCTTGGGTTGGCGAGAGGCCTGCAAAAGGCCACGAGAGGCAGCGGGAGTTCGTGGTCACTGAGGTGTGAGTCCGGGGATCGGCGAGAGACCTATAAAAGGCCGCGAGAAGCAGCGGGAGTTCGTGGTCGCTGAGGCCCTGAGTCTGGGGTTGGCGAGAGGCCTATAAAAGGCCACGAGAAGCAGCGGGAGTTCATGGTCGCTGAGGCGTGAGTCTGGGGTCGGTGAGAGGCCGCTAAAAGGCCGCGAGAGGCAGCGGGAGTTCGTGTTCTCTGAGGCGTAAGTCTGGGGTCGGCGAGAGGCCTATAAAAGGCCGCGAGAGGCAGCGGGAGTTCGTGGTCGCTGAGGTCCTGAGTCTGGGGTTGGCGAGAGGCCTATAAAAGGCCGCGAGAGGCAGCGGGAGTTCGTGGTCGCTGAGGCCCTGAGTCTGGGGTCGGCGAGAGGCCTATAAAAGGCCGCGAGAGGCAGCGGCAGTTCGTGGTCGCTGAGGCCGAGTCTGGGGCTGGCGAGAGGCCTATAAAAGGCCACGAGAAGCAGCGGGAGTTCGTCGTCGCTGAGGCGTGAGTCCGGGGATCGGTGAGAGGCCTATAAAAGGCCGCGAGAAGCAGCGGGAGTTCGTGGTCGCTGAGGCCGAGTCTGGGGCTGGCGAGAGGCCTATAAAAGGCCACGAGAAGCAGCGGGAGTTCGTCGTCGCTGAGGCGTGAGTCTGGGGTCGGCGAGAGGCCTATAAAAGGCCGCGAGAGGCAGCGGGAGTTCGTGGTCACTGAGGCGTGAGTCTGGAGTCGGCGAGAGGTCTATAAAAGGCCGCGAGAGGCAGCGGGAGTTCGTGGTCGCTGAGGCGTGAGTCTGGGGTCGGCGAGAGGCCTATAAAAGGCCGCGAGAGGCAGCGGGAGTTCGTGGTCGCTGAGGCGTGAGTCTGGGGTCGGCGAGAGGCCTATAAAAGGCCGCGAGAGGCAGCGGGAGTTCGTGGTCACTGAGGCGTGAGTCTGGGGTCGGCAAGAGGCCTATAAAAGGCCGCGAGAAGCAGCGGGAGTTCGTGGTCGCTGAGGCCTTGAGTCTGGGGTTGGCGAGAGGCCTATAAAAGGCCACGAGAAGCAGCGGGAGTTCATGGTCGCTGAGGCGTGAGTCTGGGGTCGGTGAGAGGCCGCTAAAAGGCCGCGAGAGGCAGCGGGAGTTCGTGTTCTCTGAGGCGTAAGTCTGGGGTCGGCGAGAGGCCTATAAAAGGCCGCGAGAGGCAGCGGGAGTTCGTGGTCGCTGAGGTCCTGAGTCTGGGGTTGGCGAGAGGCCTATAAAAGGCCGCGAGAGGCAGCGGGAGTTCGTGGTCGCTGAGGCCCTGAGTCTGGGGTCGGCGAGAGGCCTATAAAAGGCCGCGAGAGGCAGCGGCAGTTCGTGGTCGCTGAGGCCGAGTCTGGGGCTGGCGAGAGGCCTATAAAAGGCCACGAGAAGCAGCGGGAGTTCGTCGTCGCTGAGGCGTGAGTCCGGGGATCGGTGAGAGGCCTATAAAAGGCCGCGAGAAGCAGCGGGAGTTCGTGGTCGCTGAGGCCGAGTCTGGGGCTGGCGAGAGGCCTATAAAAGGCCACGAGAAGCAGCGGGAGTTCGTCGTCGCTGAGGCGTGAGTCTGGGGTCGGCGAGAGGCCTATAAAAGGCCGCGAGAGGCAGCGGGAGTTCGTGGTCACTGAGGCGTGAGTCTGGAGTCGGCGAGAGGTCTATAAAAGGCCGCGAGAGGCAGCGGGAGTTTGTGGTCGCTGAGGCGTGAGTCTGGGGTCGGCGAGAGGCCTATAAAAGGCCGCGAGAGGCAGCGGGAGCTCGTGGTCGCTGAGGCGTGAGTCTGGGGTCGGCGAGAGGCCTATAAAAGGCCGCGAGAGGCAGCGGGAGTTCGTGGTCGCTGAGGCGTGAGTCTGGGGTCGGCAAGAGGCCTATAAAAGGCCGCGAGAAGCAGCGGGTGTTCGTGGTCGCTGAGGCCGAGTCTGGAGTTGGCGAGAGGCCTATAAAAGGCCACGAGAAGCAGCGGGAGTTCGTGGTCACTGAGGCGTGAGTCTGGGGTCGGCGAGAGGCCTATAAAAGGCCGCGAGAGGCAGCGGGAGATCGTGGTCACTGAGGCGTGAGTCTGGGTTCATGAGAGGCCGCTAAAAGGCCGCGAGAGGCAGCGGGAGTTCGTGGTCACTGAGGCGTGAGTCTGGGGTCGGCGAGAGGCCTATAAAAGGCCGCGAGAGGCAGCGGGAGTTCGTGGTCGCTGAGGCGTGAGTCTGGGGTCGGCGAGAGGCCTATAAAAGGCCGCGAGAGGCAGCGGGAGTTCGTGGTCGCTGAGGCGTGAGTCTGGGGTTGGCGAGAGGCCTATAAAAGACCGCGAGAGGCAGTGGGAGTTCGTGGTCGCTGAGGCGTGAGTCTGGGGTCGGCAAGAGGCCGATAAAAGGCCGCGAGAGGCAGCGGGAGTTCGTGGTCTCTGAGGTGTGAGTCTGGGGATAGGCGAGAGGCCTATAAAAGGCCGCGAGAGGCAGCGGGAGTTCGTGGTCACTGAGGCGTGAATCTGGGGTTGGCGAGAGGCCTATAAAAGGCCGCAAGAAGCAGCGGGAGTTCGTGGTCGCTGAGGCCTTGAGTCTGGGGTCGGCGAGAGGCCTGTAAAAGGCCACGAGAGGCAGCGGGAGTTCGTGGTCGCTGAGGCGTGAGTCTGGGTTCACGAGTGGCCGCTAAAAGGCCGCGAGAGGCAGCGGGAGTTCGTGGTCACTGAGTTGTGAGTCCGGGGATCGGCGAGAGACCTATAAAAGGCCGCGAGAGGCAGCGGGAGTTCGTGGTCGCTGAGGCCCTGAGTCTGGGGTTGGCGAGAGGCCTATAAAAGGCCACGAGAAGCAGCGGGAGTTCGTGGTCGCTGAGGCGTGAATCTGGGGTTGGTGAGAGGCCTATAAAATGCCGTGAGAGACAGCGGGAGTCCGTGGTCGTTGAGGCGCGAGTCCGGGGATCGGCGAGAGGCCTATAAAAGGCCGTGAGAGGCAGCGGGAGTTCACGGTCGCTGAGGCGTGAGTCTGGGGTCGGCGAGAGGCCTATAAAAGGCCGCGAGAGGCAGCGGGAGTTCGTGGTCGCTGAGGCGTGAGTCTGAGTTCACGAGAGGCCGCTAAAAGGCCGCGAGAGTCAGCGGGAGTTCGTGGTCACTGAGGCGTGAGTCCGGGGATCGGCGAGAGGCCTATAAAAGACCATGAGAGGCAGCGGGAGTTCGTGGTCGCTGAGGCGTGAGTCTGGGGTCGGCGAGAGGTCTATAAAATGCCGTGAGAGACAGCGGGAGTTCATGGTCGCTGAGGCGTGAGTCTGGGGTCGGTGAGAGGCCTATAAAAGGCCGCGAGAGGCAGCGGGAGTTCGTGGTCGCTGAGGCGTGAGTCTGGGGTCGGTGAGAGGCCTATAAAAGGCCGTGAGAGGCAGCAGGAGTTCGTGTTCTCTGAGGCGTAAGTCTGGGGTCGGCAAGAGGCCTATAAAAGGCCGCGAGAGGCAGCGGGAGTTCGTGGTCGCTGAGGCGTGAGTCTGGGGTCGGCAAGAGGCCTATAAAAGGCCACGAGAGGCACCGGGAGTTCGTGGTCGCTGAGGTCCTGAGTCTGGGGTCGGCGAGAGGCCTATAAAAGGCCACGAGAGGCAGCGGGAGTTCGTGGTCGCTGAGGCGTGAGTCTGGGGTCGGCAAGAGGCCTATAAAAGGCCACGAGAGGCACCGGGAGTTCGTGGTCGCTGAGGCCCTGAGTCTGGGGTCGGCGAGAGGCCTATAAAAGGCCGCGAGAGGCAGCGGCAGTTCGTGGTCGCTGAGGCGTGAGTCTGGGATTGGTGAGAGGCCTATAAAAGGCCGCGAGAGGCAGCGGGAGTTCGTGGTCGCTGAGGCGTGAGTCTGGGGTCGGCAAGAGGCCTATAAAAGGCCACGAGAGGCAGCGGGAGTTCGTGGTCGCTGAGGCATGAGTCTGGGGTTGGCGAGAGGCCTATAAAAGGCGGCGAGAGGCAGCAGGAGTTCGTGGTCGCTGAGGTCCTGAGTCTGGGGTCGGCGAGAGGCCTATAAAAGGCCGCGAGAGGCAGCGGGAGTTCGTGGTCACTGAGGCGTGAGTCTGGGGTCGGCGAGAGGCCTATAAAAGGCCGCGAGAGGCAGCGGGAGTTCGTGGTCGCTGAGGCGTGAGTCTGGGGTCGGCAAGAGGCCTATAAAAGGCCGCGAGAAGCAGCGGGAGTTCGTGGTCGCTGAGGCGTGAGTCTGAGTTCACGAGAGGCCGCTAAAAGGCCGCGAGAGTCAGCGGGAGTTCGTGGTCACTGAGGCGTGAGTCCGGGGATCGGCGAGAGGCCTATAAAAGGCCGCGAGAAGCAGCGGGAGTTCGTGGTCGCTGAGGCGTGAGTCTGGGGTCGGCGAGAGGTCTATAAAATGCCGTGAGAGACAGCGGGAGTTCATGGTCGCTGAGGCGTGAGTCTGGGGTCGGTGAGAGGCCTATAAAAGGCCGCGAGAGGCAGCGGGAGTTCGTGGTTGCTGAGGCGTGAGTCTGGGGTCGGTGAGAGGCCTATAAAAGGCCGTGAGAGGCAGCGGGAGTTCGTGGTCGCTGAGGCGTGAGTCTGAGTTCACGAGAGGCCGCTAAAAGGCCGCGAGAGTCAGCGGGAGTTCGTGGTCACTGAGGCGTGAGTCCGGGGATCGGCGAGAGGCCTATAAAAGGCCGCGAGAAGCAGCGGGAGTTCGTGGTCGCTGAGGCGTGAGTCTGGGGTCGGTGAGAGGCCTATAAAAGGCCGCGAGAGGCAGCGGGAGTTCGTGGTCGCTGAGGCGTGAGTCTGGGGTCGGTGAGAGGCCTATAAAAGGCCGCGAGAGGCAGCGGGAGTTCGTGGTCGCTGAGGCGTGAGTCTGGGGTCGGTGAGAGGCCTATAAAAGGCCGCGAGAGGCAGCGGGAGTTCGTGGTCGCTGAGGCGTGAGTCTGGGGTCGGCGAGAGGCCTATAAAAGGCCGCGAGAGGCAGCGGGAGTTCGTGGTCGCTGAGGCGTGAGTCTGGGGTCGGCGCGAGGCCTATAAAAGGCCACGATAAGCAGCGGGAGTTCGTGGTCGCTGAGGCCGAGTCTGGAGTTGGCGAGAGGCCTATAAAAGGCCGCGAGAGGCAGCGGGAGTTCGTGGTCGCTGAGGCGTGAGTCTGGGGTCGGCGAGAGGCCTATAAAAGGCCGCGAGA
The DNA here is from genome assembly GCF_044704955.1 of Pristiophorus japonicus. Lineage (NCBI taxonomy): Eukaryota > Metazoa > Chordata > Chondrichthyes > Pristiophoridae > Pristiophorus > Pristiophorus japonicus. The sequence continues at coordinate 89,767,279 of NC_091991.1, read as the reverse complement.
GGCAGCGGGAGATCGTGGTCACTGAGGCGTGAGTCTGGGTTCACGAGAGGCCGCTAAAAGGCCGCGAGAGGCAGCGGGAGTTCGTGGTCACTGAGGCGTGAGTCCGGGGATCGGCGCGAGGCCTATAAAAGGCCGCGAGAAGCAGCGGGAGTTCGTGGTCGCTGAGGCCGAGTCTGGGGCTGGCGAGAGGCCTATAAAAGGCCACGAGAAGCAGCGGGAGTTCGTGGTCGCTGAGGCGTGAGTCTGGGGTCAGCGAGAGGCCTGTAAAAGGCCGTGAGAGGCAGCGGAAGTTCGTGGTCGCTTCGGCGTGAGTCTGGGGTCGGCGAGAGGCCTATAAAAGGTCGCGAGAGGCAGCGGGAGTTCGTGGTCGCTGAGGCGTGAGTCTGGGGTCGGCGAGAGGCCTATAAAAGGCCGCGAGAGGCAGCGGGAGTTCGTGGTAGCTGAGGCGTGAGTCTGGGGTCAGCGAGAGGCCTATAAAAGGCCGCGAGAGGCAGCGGGAGTTCGTGGTCGCTGAGGCATGAGTCTGGGGTTGGCGAGAGGCCTATAAAAGGCCGCGAGAGGCAGTGGGAGTTCGTGGTCGCTGAGGCGTGAGTCTGGGGTCGGCAAGAGGCCGATAAAAGGCCGCGAGAGGCAGCGGGAGTTCGTGGTCTCTGAGGTGTGAGTCTGGGGATAGGCGAGAGGCCTATAAAAGGCCGCGAGAGGCAGCGGGAGTTCGTGGTCACTGAGGCGTGAATCTGGGGTTGGCGAGAGGCCTATAAAAGGCCGCAAGAGGCAGCGGGATTTCGTGGTCGCTGAGGCCTTGAGTCTGGGGTCGGCGAGAGGCCTGTAAAAGGCCACGAGAGGCAGCGGGAGTTCGTGGTCGCTGAGGCGTGAGTCTGGGTTCACGAGAGGCCGCTAAAAGGCCGCGAGAGGCAGCGGGAGTTCGTGGTCACTGAGTTGTGAGTCCGGGGATCGGCGAGAGACCTATAAAAGGCCGCGAGAGGCAGCGGGAGTTCGTGGTCGCTGAGGCCCTGAGTCTGGGGTTGGCGAGAGGCCTATAAAAGGCCACGAGAAGCAGCGGGAGTTCGTGGTCGCTGAGGCGTGAATCTGGGGTTGGCGAGAGGCCTATAAAATGCCGTGAGAGACAGCGGGAGTCCGTGGTCGTTGAGGCGCGAGTCCGGGGATCGGCGAGAGGCCTATAAAAGGCCGTGAGAGGCAGCGGGAGTTCATGGTCGCTGAGGCGTGAGTCTGGGGTCGGCGAGAGGCCTATAAAAGGCCGCGAGAGGCAGCGGGAGTTCGTGGTCGCTGAGGCGTGAGTCTGGGGTCGGCGAGAGGCCTGTAAAAGGCCGCGAGTGGCAGTGGGAGTTCGTGGTCGCTGAGGCGTGAGTCTGAGTTCACGAGAGGCCGCTAAAAGGCCGCGAGAGTCAGCGGGAGTTCGTGGTCACTGAGGCGTGAGTCCGGGGATCGGCGAGAGGCCTATAAAAGGCCGCGAGAAGCAGCGGGAGTTCGTGGTCGCTGAGGCCTTGAGTCTGGGGTTGGCGAGAGGCCTATAAAAGGCCACGAGAAGCAGCGGGAGTTCGTGGTCGCTGAGGCGTGAGTCTGGGGTCGGCGAGAGGCCTATAAAAGGCCGCGAGAGGCAGCGGGAGATCGTGGTCACTGAGGCGTGAGTCTGGGTTCACGAGAGGCCGCTAAAAGGCCGCGAGAGGCAGCGGGAGTTCGTGGTCACTGAGGCGTGAGTCCGGGGATCGGCGCGAGGCCTATAAAAGGCCGCGAGAAGCAGCGGGAGTTCGTGGTCGCTGAGGCCGAGTCTGGGGCTGGCGAGAGGCCTATAAAAGGCCACGAGAAGCAGCGGGAGTTTGTGGTCGCTGAGGCGTGAGTCTGGGGTCAGCGAGAGGCCTATAAAAGGCCGTGAGAGGCAGCGGAAGTTCGTGGTCGCTTCGGCGTGAGTCTGGGGTTGGCGAGAGGCCTATAAAAGGCCACAAGAGGCAGCGGGAGTTCGTGGTCGCTGAGGCGTGAGGCCATGAGAGGCAGCGGGAGATCGTGGTTGCTGAGGCGTGAGTCTGGGGTCGGCGAGAGGCGGCCAAAAGGCCGCGAGAGGCAGCGGGAGTTCGTGGTCACTGAGGCGTGAGTCTGGGGTCGGCGAGAGGCCTATAAAAGGCCGCGAGAGGCAGCGGGAGCTCGTGGTCACTGAGGCGTGAGTCTGGGATTGGTGAGAGGCCTATGAAAGGCCGCGAGAGGCAGCGGGAGTTCGTGGTCGCTGAGGCGTGAGTCTGGGATTGGTGAGAGGCCTATAAAAGGCCGCGAGAGGCAGCGGGAGTTCGTGGTCACTGAGGCGTGAGTCTGGGGTCGGCAAGAGGCCTATAAAAGGCCGCGAGAAGCAGCGGGAGTTCGTGGTCGCTGAGGCCTTGAGTCTGGGGTTGGCGAGAGGCCTATAAAAGGCCACGAGAAGCAGCGGGAGTTCATGGTCGCTGAGGCGTGAGTCTGGGGTCGGTGAGAGGCCGCTAAAAGGCCGCGAGAGGCAGCGGGAGTTCGTGTTCTCTGAGGCGTAAGTCTGGGGTCGGCGAGAGGCCTATAAAAGGCCGCGAGAGGCAGCGGGAGTTCGTGGTCGCTGAGGTCCTGAGTCTGGGGTTGGCGAGAGGCCTATAAAAGGCCGCGAGAGGCAGCGGGAGTTCGTGGTCGCTGAGGCCCTGAGTCTGGGGTCGGCGAGAGGCCTATAAAAGGCCGCGAGAGGCAGCGGCAGTTCGTGGTCGCTGAGGCCGAGTCTGGGGCTGGCGAGAGGCCTATAAAAGGCCACGAGAAGCAGCGGGAGTTCGTCGTCGCTGAGGCGTGAGTCCGGGGATCGGTGAGAGGCCTATAAAAGGCCGCGAGAAGCAGCGGGAGTTCGTGGTCGCTGAGGCCGAGTCTGGGGCTGGCGAGAGGCCTATAAAAGGCCACGAGAAGCAGCGGGAGTTCGTCGTCGCTGAGGCGTGAGTCTGGGGTCGGCGAGAGGCCTATAAAAGGCCGCGAGAGGCAGCGGGAGTTCGTGGTCACTGAGGCGTGAGTCTGGAGTCGGCGAGAGGTCTATAAAAGGCCGCGAGAGGCAGCGGGAGTTTGTGGTCGCTGAGGCGTGAGTCTGGGGTCGGCGAGAGGCCTATAAAAGGCCGCGAGAGGCAGCGGGAGCTCGTGGTCGCTGAGGCGTGAGTCTGGGGTCGGCGAGAGGCCTATAAAAGGCCGCGAGAGGCAGCGGGAGTTCGTGGTCACTGAGGCGTGAGTCTGGGGTCGGCAAGAGGCCTATAAAAGGCCGCGAGAAGCAGCGGGTGTTCGTGGTCGCTGAGGCCGAGTCTGGAGTTGGCGAGAGGCCTATAAAAGGCCACGAGAAGCAGCGGGAGTTCGTGGTCACTGAGGCGTGAGTCTGGGGTCGGCGAGAGGCCTATAAAAGGCCGCGAGAGGCAGCGGGAGATCGTGGTCACTGAGGCGTGAGTCTGGGTTCATGAGAGGCCGCTAAAAGGCCGCGAGAGGCAGCGGGAGTTCGTGGTCACTGAGGCGTGAGTCTGGGGTCGGCGAGAGGCCTATAAAAGGCCGCGAGAGGCAGCGGGAGTTCGTGGTCGCTGAGGCGTGAGTCTGGGGTCGGCGAGAGGCCTATAAAAGGCCGCGAGAGGCAGCGGGAGTTCGTGGTCGCTGAGGCGTGAGTCTGGGGTTGGCGAGAGGCCTATAAAAGACCGCGAGAGGCAGTGGGAGTTCGTGGTCGCTGAGGCGTGAGTCTGGGGTCGGCAAGAGGCCGATAAAAGGCCGCGAGAGGCAGCGGGAGTTCGTGGTCTCTGAGGTGTGAGTCTGGGGATAGGCGAGAGGCCTATAAAAGGCCGCGAGAGGCAGCGGGAGTTCGTGGTCACTGAGGCGTGAATCTGGGGTTGGCGAGAGGCCTATAAAAGGCCGCAAGAAGCAGCGGGAGTTCGTGGTCGCTGAGGCCTTGAGTCTGGGGTCGGCGAGAGGCCTGTAAAAGGCCACGAGAGGCAGCGGGAGTTCGTGGTCGCTGAGGCGTGAGTCTGGGTTCACGAGTGGCCGCTAAAAGGCCGCGAGAGGCAGCGGGAGTTCGTGGTCACTGAGTTGTGAGTCCGGGGATCGGCGAGAGACCTATAAAAGGCCGCGAGAGGCAGCGGGAGTTCGTGGTCGCTGAGGCCCTGAGTCTGGGGTTGGCGAGAGGCCTATAAAAGGCCACGAGAAGCAGCGGGAGTTCGTGGTCGCTGAGGCGTGAATCTGGGGTTGGTGAGAGGCCTATAAAATGCCGTGAGAGACAGCGGGAGTCCGTGGTCGTTGAGGCGCGAGTCCGGGGATCGGCGAGAGGCCTATAAAAGGCCGTGAGAGGCAGCGGGAGTTCACGGTCGCTGAGGCGTGAGTCTGGGGTCGGCGAGAGGCCTATAAAAGGCCGCGAGAGGCAGCGGGAGTTCGTGGTCGCTGAGGCGTGAGTCTGAGTTCACGAGAGGCCGCTAAAAGGCCGCGAGAGTCAGCGGGAGTTCGTGGTCACTGAGGCGTGAGTCCGGGGATCGGCGAGAGGCCTATAAAAGACCATGAGAGGCAGCGGGAGTTCGTGGTCGCTGAGGCGTGAGTCTGGGGTCGGCGAGAGGTCTATAAAATGCCGTGAGAGACAGCGGGAGTTCATGGTCGCTGAGGCGTGAGTCTGGGGTCGGTGAGAGGCCTATAAAAGGCCGCGAGAGGCAGCGGGAGTTCGTGGTCGCTGAGGCGTGAGTCTGGGGTCGGTGAGAGGCCTATAAAAGGCCGTGAGAGGCAGCAGGAGTTCGTGTTCTCTGAGGCGTAAGTCTGGGGTCGGCAAGAGGCCTATAAAAGGCCGCGAGAGGCAGCGGGAGTTCGTGGTCGCTGAGGCGTGAGTCTGGGGTCGGCAAGAGGCCTATAAAAGGCCACGAGAGGCACCGGGAGTTCGTGGTCGCTGAGGTCCTGAGTCTGGGGTCGGCGAGAGGCCTATAAAAGGCCACGAGAGGCAGCGGGAGTTCGTGGTCGCTGAGGCGTGAGTCTGGGGTCGGCAAGAGGCCTATAAAAGGCCACGAGAGGCACCGGGAGTTCGTGGTCGCTGAGGCCCTGAGTCTGGGGTCGGCGAGAGGCCTATAAAAGGCCGCGAGAGGCAGCGGCAGTTCGTGGTCGCTGAGGCGTGAGTCTGGGATTGGTGAGAGGCCTATAAAAGGCCGCGAGAGGCAGCGGGAGTTCGTGGTCGCTGAGGCGTGAGTCTGGGGTCGGCAAGAGGCCTATAAAAGGCCACGAGAGGCAGCGGGAGTTCGTGGTCGCTGAGGCATGAGTCTGGGGTTGGCGAGAGGCCTATAAAAGGCGGCGAGAGGCAGCAGGAGTTCGTGGTCGCTGAGGTCCTGAGTCTGGGGTCGGCGAGAGGCCTATAAAAGGCCGCGAGAGGCAGCGGGAGTTCGTGGTCACTGAGGCGTGAGTCTGGGGTCGGCGAGAGGCCTATAAAAGGCCGCGAGAGGCAGCGGGAGTTCGTGGTCGCTGAGGCGTGAGTCTGGGGTCGGCAAGAGGCCTATAAAAGGCCGCGAGAAGCAGCGGGAGTTCGTGGTCGCTGAGGCGTGAGTCTGAGTTCACGAGAGGCCGCTAAAAGGCCGCGAGAGTCAGCGGGAGTTCGTGGTCACTGAGGCGTGAGTCCGGGGATCGGCGAGAGGCCTATAAAAGGCCGCGAGAAGCAGCGGGAGTTCGTGGTCGCTGAGGCGTGAGTCTGGGGTCGGCGAGAGGTCTATAAAATGCCGTGAGAGACAGCGGGAGTTCATGGTCGCTGAGGCGTGAGTCTGGGGTCGGTGAGAGGCCTATAAAAGGCCGCGAGAGGCAGCGGGAGTTCGTGGTTGCTGAGGCGTGAGTCTGGGGTCGGTGAGAGGCCTATAAAAGGCCGTGAGAGGCAGCGGGAGTTCGTGGTCGCTGAGGCGTGAGTCTGAGTTCACGAGAGGCCGCTAAAAGGCCGCGAGAGTCAGCGGGAGTTCGTGGTCACTGAGGCGTGAGTCCGGGGATCGGCGAGAGGCCTATAAAAGGCCGCGAGAAGCAGCGGGAGTTCGTGGTCGCTGAGGCGTGAGTCTGGGGTCGGTGAGAGGCCTATAAAAGGCCGCGAGAGGCAGCGGGAGTTCGTGGTCGCTGAGGCGTGAGTCTGGGGTCGGTGAGAGGCCTATAAAAGGCCGCGAGAGGCAGCGGGAGTTCGTGGTCGCTGAGGCGTGAGTCTGGGGTCGGTGAGAGGCCTATAAAAGGCCGCGAGAGGCAGCGGGAGTTCGTGGTCGCTGAGGCGTGAGTCTGGGGTCGGCGAGAGGCCTATAAAAGGCCGCGAGAGGCAGCGGGAGTTCGTGGTCGCTGAGGCGTGAGTCTGGGGTCGGCGCGAGGCCTATAAAAGGCCACGATAAGCAGCGGGAGTTCGTGGTCGCTGAGGCCGAGTCTGGAGTTGGCGAGAGGCCTATAAAAGGCCGCGAGAGGCAGCGGGAGTTCGTGGTCGCTGAGGCGTGAGTCTGGGGTCGGCGAGAGGCCTATAAAAGGCCGCGAGAGGCAGCGGGAGATCGTGGTCACTGAGGCGTGAGTCTGGGTTCACGAGAGGCCGCTAAAAGGCCGCGAGAGGCAGCGGGAGTTCGTGGTCACTGAGGCGTGAGTCCGGGGATCGGCGCGAGGCCTATAAAAGGCCGCGAGAAGCAGCGGGAGTTCGTGGTCGCTGAGGCCGAGTCTGGGGCTGGCGAGAGGCCTATAAAAGGCCACGAGAAGCAGCGGGAGTTCGTGGTCGCTGAGGCGTGAGTCTGGGGTCAGCGAGAGGCCTGTAAAAGGCCGTGAGAGGCAGCGGAAGTTCGTGGTCGCTTCGGCGTGAGTCTGGGGTCGGCGAGAGGCCTATAAAAGGCCGCGAGAGGCAGCGGGAGTTCGTGGTCGCTGAGGCGTGAGTCTGGGGTCGGCGAGAGGCCTATAAAAGGCCGCGAGAGGCAGCGGGAGTTCGTGGTAGCTGAGGCGTGAGTCTGGGGTCAGCGAGAGGCCTATAAAAGGCCGCGAGAGGCAGCGGGAGTTCGTGGTCGCTGAGGCATGAGTCTGGGGTTGGCGAGAGGCCTATAAAAGGCCGCGAGAGGCAGTGGGAGTTCGTGGTCGCTGAGGCGTGAGTCTGGGGTCGGCAAGAGGCCGATAAAAGGCCGCGAGAGGCAGCGGGAGTTCGTGGTCTCTGAGGTGTGAGTCTGGGGATAGGCGAGAGGCCTATAAAAGGCCGCGAGAGGCAGCGGGAGTTCGTGGTCACTGAGGCGTGAATCTGGGGTTGGCGAGAGGCCTATAAAAGGCCGCAAGAGGCAGCGGGATTTCGTGGTCGCTGAGGCCTTGAGTCTGGGGTCGGCGAGAGGCCTGTAAAAGGCCACGAGAGGCAGCGGGAGTTCGTGGTCGCTGAGGCGTGAGTCTGGGTTCACGAGAGGCCGCTAAAAGGCCGCGAGAGGCAGCGGGAGTTCGTGGTCACTGAGTTGTGAGTCCGGGGATCGGCGAGAGACCTATAAAAGGCCGCGAGAGGCAGCGGGAGTTCGTGGTCGCTGAGGCCCTGAGTCTGGGGTTGGCGAGAGGCCTATAAAAGGCCACGAGAAGCAGCGGGAGTTCGTGGTCGCTGAGGCGTGAATCTGGGGTTGGCGAGAGGCCTATAAAATGCCGTGAGAGACAGCGGGAGTCCGTGGTCGTTGAGGCGCGAGTCCGGGGATCGGCGAGAGGCCTATAAAAGGCCGTGAGAGGCAGCGGGAGTTCATGGTCGCTGAGGCGTGAGTCTGGGGTCGGCGAGAGGCCTATAAAAGGCCGCGAGAGGCAGCGGGAGTTCGTGGTCGCTGAGGCGTGAGTCTGGGGTCGGCGAGAGGCCTGTAAAAGGCCGCGAGTGGCAGTGGGAGTTCGTGGTCGCTGAGGCGTGAGTCTGAGTTCACGAGAGGCCGCTAAAAGGCCGCGAGAGTCAGCGGGAGTTCGTGGTCACTGAGGCGTGAGTCCGGGGATCGGCGAGAGGCCTATAAAAGGCCGCGAGAAGCAGCGGGAGTTCGTGGTCGCTGAGGCCTTGAGTCTGGGGTTGGCGAGAGGCCTATAAAAGGCCACGAGAAGCAGCGGGAGTTCGTGGTCGCTGAGGCGTGAGTCTGGGGTCGGCGAGAGGCCTATAAAAGGCCGCGAGAGGCAGCGGGAGCTCGTGGTCGCTGAGGCGTGAGTCTGGGATTGGTGAGAGGCCTATAAAAGGACGCGAGAAGCAGCGGGAGTTCGTGGTCGCTGAGGCCTTGAGTCTGGGGTTGGCGAGAGGCCTATAAAAGGACGCGAGAAGCAGCGGGAGTTCGTGGTCACTGAGGCGTGAGTCTGGGGTCGGCGAGAGGTCTATAAAATGCCGTGAGAGACAGCGGGAGTTCATGGTCGCTGAGGCGTGAGTCTGGGGTCGGTGAGAGGCCTATAAAAGGCCGCGAGAGGCAGCGGGAGTTCGTGGTCGCTGAGGCGTGAGTCTGGGGTCGGTGAGAGGCCTATAAAAGGCCGTGAGAGGCAGCGGGAGTTCGTGTTCTCTGAGGCGTAAGCCTGGGGTCGGCGAGAGGCCTATAAAAGGCCGCGAGAGGCAGCGGGAGTTCGTGGTCGCTGAGGCGTGAGTCTGGGGTCGGTGAGAGGCCTATAAAATGCCGTGAGAGACAGCGGGAGTTCGTGGTCGCTGAGGCGTGAGTCTGGGGTCGGTGAGAGGCCTATAAAAGGCCGCGAGAGGCAGCGGGAGTTCGTGGTCGCTGAGGCGTGAGTCTGGGGTCGGTGAGAGGCCTATAAAAGGCCGTGAGAGGCAGCGGGAGTTCGTGTTCTCTGAGGCGTGAGTCTGGGGTCGGCGAGAGGCCTATAAAAGGCCGCGAGAGGCAGCGGGAGCTCGTGGTCGCTGAGGCGTGAGTCTGGGGTCGGCGAGAGGCCTATAAAAGGCCACGAGAGGCAGCGGGAGTTCGTGGTCGCTGAGGCGTGAGTCTGGGGTCGGCGAGAGGCGGCCAAAAGGCCGCGAGAGGCAGCGGGAGTTCGTGGTCACTGAGGCGTGAGTCTGGGTTCACGAGAGGCCGCTAAAAGGCCGCGAGAGGCAGCGGGAGTTCGTGGTCACTGAGGTGTGAGTCCGGGGATCGGCGAGAGACCTATAAAAGGCCGCGAGAAGCAGCGGGAGTTCGTGGTCGCTGAGACCCTGAGTCTGGGGTTGGCGAGAGTCCTATAAAAGGCCGCGAGAGGCAGCGGGAGTTCGTGGTCGCTGAGGCGTGAATCTGGGGTTGGCGAGAGGCCTATAAAATGCCGTGAGAGACAGCGGGAGTCCGTGGTCGTTGAGGCGCGAGTCCGGGGATCGGCGAGAGGCCTATAAAAGGCCGCGAGAGGCAGCGGGAGTTCATGGTCGCTGAGGCGTGAGTCTGGGGTCGGTGAGAGGCCTATAAAAGGCCGTGAGAGGCAGCGGGAGTTCGTGGTCGCTGAGGCGTAAGTCTGGGGTCGGCGAGAGGCCTATAAAAGGCCGCGAGAGGCAGCGGGAGTTCGTTATCGCTGAGGCGTCAGTCTGGGGTCGGCGAGAGGCCTATAAAAGGCCGCGAGAGGCAGCGGGAGTTCATGGTCGCTGAGGCGTGAGTCTGGGGTTGGCGAGAGGTCGCTAAAAGGCCGCGAGAGGCAGCGGGAGTTCGTGGTCGCTGAGGCGTGAGGCCATGAGAGGCAGCGGGAGATCGTGGTCACTGAGGCGTGAGTCTGGGTTCACGAGAGGCCGCTAAAAGGCCGCGAGAGGCAGCGGGAGTTCGTGGTCACTGAGGCGTGAGTCCGGGGATCGGCGAGAGGCCTATAAAAGGCCGCGAGAAGCAGCGGGAGTTCGTGTCGCTGAGGCCCTGAGTCTGGGGTTGGCGAGAGGCCTATAAAAGGCCACGAGAAGCAGCGGGAGTTCGTGGTCATTGAGGCGTGAATCTGGGGTCGGCGAGAGGCCTATAAAATGCCGTGAGAGACAGCGGGAGTCCGTGGTCGCTGAGGCGTGAGTCCGGGGATCGGTGAGAGGCCTATAAAAGGCCGTGAGAGGCAGTGGGAGTTCATGGTCGCTAAGGCGTGAGTCTGGGTTCGGTGAGAGGCCTATAAAAGGCCGTGAGAGGCAGCGGGAGTTCGTGGTCACTGAGGTGTGAGTCTGGGGTCGGCGAGAGGCCTATAAAAGGCCGCGAGAAGCAGCGGGAGTTCGTGGTCACTGAGGCCCTGAGTCTGGGGTTGGCGAGAGGCCGATAAAAGGCCACGAGAAGCAGCGGGAGTTCGTGGTCGTTGAGGCGTGAGTCTGGGTTCACGAGAGGCCGCTAAAAGGCCGCAAGAGGCAGCGGGAGTTCGTGGTCACTGAGGCGTGAGTCCGGGGATCGGCGCGAGGCCTATAAAAGGCCGCGAGAGGCAGCGGGAGTTCGTTGTCGCTGAGGCCGAGTCTGGGGTTGGCGAGAGGCCTATAAAAGGCCGCGAGAGGCAGCGGGAGTTCGTGGTCGCTGAGGCGTGAGTCTGGGTTCGGCGAGAGGCCTATAAAAGGCCGCGAGAGGCAGCGGGAGTTCGTGGTCGCTGAGGCATGAGTCTGGGGTCGGCGAGAGGCCTATAAAAGGCCGCGAGAGGCAGCGGGAGTTCGTGGTCGCTGAGGCGTGAGTCTGGGATTGGTGAGAGGCCTATAAAAGGCCGCGAGAGGCAGCGGGAGTTCGTGGTCGCTGAGGCGTGAGTCTGGGGTCGGCGAGAGGCCTATAAAAGGCCGCGAGAGGCAGCGGGAGATCGTGGTCACTGAGGCGTGAGTCTGGGTTCACGAGAGGCCGCTAAAAGGCCGCGAGAGGCAGCGGGAGTTCGTGGTCACTGAGGCGTGAGTCCGGGGATCGGCGCGAGGCCTATAAAAGGCCGCGAGAAGCAGCGGGAGTTCGTGGTCGCTGAGGCCGAGTCTGGGGCTGGCGAGAGGCCTATAAAAGGCCACGAGAAGCAGCGGGAGTTCGTGGTCGCTTCGGCGTGAGTCTGGGGTCGGCGAGAGGCCTATAAAAGGCCGCGAGAGGCAGCGGGAGTTCGTGGTCGCTGAGGCGTGAGTCTGGGGTCGGCGAGAGGCCTATAAAAGGCCGCGAGAGGCAGCGGGAGTTCGTGGTAGCTGAGGCGTGAGTCTGGGGTCAGCGAGAGGCCTATAAAAGGCCGCGAGAGGCAGCGGGAGTTCGTGGTCGCTGAGGCATGAGTCTGGGGTTGGCGAGAGGCCTATAAAAGGCCGCGAGAGGCAGTGGGAGTTCGTGGTCGCTGAGGCGTGAGTCTGGGGTCGGCAAGAGGCCGATAAAAGGCCGCGAGAGGCAGCGGGAGTTCGTGGTCTCTGAGGTGTGAGTCTGGGGATAGGCGAGAGGCCTATAAAAGGCCGCGAGAGGCAGCGGGAGTTCGTGGTCACTGAGGCGTGAATCTGGGGTTGGCGAGAGGCCTATAAAAGGCCGCAAGAGGCAGCGGGATTTCGTGGTCGCTGAGGCCTTGAGTCTGGGGTCGGCGAGAGGCCTGTAAAAGGCCACGAGAGGCAGCGGGAGTTCGTGGTCGCTGAGGCGTGAGTCTGGGTTCACGAGAGGCCGCTAAAAGGCCGCGAGAGGCAGCGGGAGTTCGTGGTCACTGAGTTGTGAGTCCGGGGATCGGCGAGAGACCTATAAAAGGCCGCGAGAGGCAGCGGGAGTTCGTGGTCGCTGAGGCCCTGAGTCTGGGGTTGGCGAGAGGCCTATAAAAGGCCACGAGAAGCAGCGGGAGTTCGTGGTCGCTGAGGCGTGAATCTGGGGTTGGCGAGAGGCCTATAAAATGCCGTGAGAGACAGCGGGAGTCCGTGGTCGTTGAGGCGCGAGTCCGGGGATCGGCGAGAGGCCTATAAAAGGCCGTGAGAGGCAGCGGGAGTTCATGGTCGCTGAGGCGTGAGTCTGGGGTCGGCGAGAGGCCTATAAAAGGCCGCGAGAGGCAGCGGGAGTTCGTGGTCGCTGAGGCGTGAGTCTGGGGTCGGCGAGAGGCCTGTAAAAGGCCGCGAGTGGCAGTGGGAGTTCGTGGTCGCTGAGGCGTGAGTCTGAGTTCACGAGAGGCCGCTAAAAGGCCGCGAGAGTCAGCGGGAGTTCGTGGTCACTGAGGCGTGAGTCCGGGGATCGGCGAGAGGCCTATAAAAGGCCGCGAGAAGCAGCGGGAGTTCGTGGTCGCTGAGGCCTTGAGTCTGGGGTTGGCGAGAGGCCTATAAAAGGCCACGAGAAGCAGCGGGAGTTCGTGGTCGCTGAGGCCTTGAGTCTGGGGTCGGCGAGAGGCCTATAAAAGGCCGCGAGAGGCAGCGGGAGCTCGTGGTCGCTGAGGCGTGAGTCTGGGATTGGTGAGAGGCCTATAAAAGGACGCGAGAAGCAGCGGGAGTTCGTGGTCGCTGAGGCCTTGAGTCTGGGGTTGGCGAGAGGCCTATAAAAGGACGCGAGAAGCAGCGGGAGTTCGTGGTCACTGAGGCGTGAGTCTGGGGTCGGCGAGAGGTCTATAAAATGCCGTGAGAGACAGCGGGAGTTCATGGTCGCTGAGGCGTGAGTCTGGGGTCGGTGAGAGGCCTATAAAAGGCCGCGAGAGGCAGCGGGAGTTCGTGGTCGCTGAGGCGTGAGTCTGGGGTCGGTGAGAGGCCTATAAAAGGCCGTGAGAGGCAGCGGGAGTTCGTGTTCTCTGAGGCGTAAGCCTGGGGTCGGCGAGAGGCCTATAAAAGGCCGCGAGAGGCAGCGGGAGTTCGTGGTCGCTGAGGCGTGAGTCTGGGGTCGGTGAGAGGCCTATAAAATGCCGTGAGAGACAGCGGGAGTTCGTGGTCGCTGAGGCGTGAGTCTGGGGTCGGTGAGAGGCCTATAAAAGGCCGCGAGAGGCAGCGGGAGTTCGTGGTCGCTGAGGCGTGAGTCTGGGGTCGGTGAGAGGCCTATAAAAGGCCGTGAGAGGCAGCGGGAGTTCGTGTTCTCTGAGGCGTGAGTCTGGGGTCGGCGAGAGGCCTATAAAAGGCCGCGAGAGGCAGCGGGAGCTCGTGGTCGCTGAGGCGTGAGTCTGGGGTCGGCGAGAGGCCTATAAAAGGCCACGAGAGGCAGCGGGAGTTCGTGGTCGCTGAGGCGTGAGTCTGGGGTCGGCGAGAGGCGGCCAAAAGGCCGCGAGAGGCAGCGGGAGTTCGTGGTCACTGAGGCGTGAGTCTGGGTTCACGAGAGGCCGCTAAAAGGCCGCGAGAGGCAGCGGGAGTTCGTGGTCACTGAGGTGTGAGTCCGGGGATCGGCGAGAGACCTATAAAAGGCCGCGAGAAGCAGCGGGAGTTCGTGGTCGCTGAGACCCTGAGTCTGGGGTTGGCGAGAGTCCTATAAAAGGCCGCGAGAGGCAGCGGGAGTTCGTGGTCGCTGAGGCGTGAATCTGGGGTTGGCGAGAGGCCTATAAAATGCCGTGAGAGACAGCGGGAGTCCGTGGTCGTTGAGGCGCGAGTCCGGGGATCGGCGAGAGGCCTATAAAAGGCCGCGAGAGGCAGCGGGAGTTCATGGTCGCTGAGGCGTGAGTCTGGGGTCGGTGAGAGGCCTATAAAAGGCCGTGAGAGGCAGCGGGAGTTCGTGGTCGCTGAGGCGTAAGTCTGGGGTCGGCGAGAGGCCTATAAAAGGCCGCGAGAGGCAGCGGGAGTTCGTTATCGCTGAGGCGTCAGTCTGGGGTCGGCGAGAGGCCTATAAAAGGCCGCGAGAGGCAGCGGGAGTTCATGGTCGCTGAGGCGTGAGTCTGGGGTTGGCGAGAGGTCGCTAAAAGGCCGCGAGAGGCAGCGGGAGTTCGTGGTCGCTGAGGCGTGAGGCCATGAGAGGCAGCGGGAGATCGTGGTCACTGAGGCGTGAGTCTGGGTTCACGAGAGGCCGCTAAAAGGCCGCGAGAGGCAGCGGGAGTTCGTGGTCACTGAGGCGTGAGTCCGGGGATCGGCGAGAGGCCTATAAAAGGCCGCGAGAAGCAGCGGGAGTTCGTGTCGCTGAGGCCCTGAGTCTGGGGTTGGCGAGAGGCCTATAAAAGGCCACGAGAAGCAGCGGGAGTTCGTGGTCATTGAGGCGTGAATCTGGGGTCGGCGAGAGGCCTATAAAATGCCGTGAGAGACAGCGGGAGTCCGTGGTCGCTGAGGCGTGAGTCCGGGGATCGGTGAGAGGCCTATAAAAGGCCGTGAGAGGCAGTGGGAGTTCATGGTCGCTAAGGCGTGAGTCTGGGTTCGGTGAGAGGCCTATAAAAGGCCGTGAGAGGCAGCGGGAGTTCGTGGTCACTGAGGTGTGAGTCTGGGGTCGGCGAGAGGCCTATAAAAGGCCGCGAGAAGCAGCGGGAGTTCGTGGTCACTGAGGCCCTGAGTCTGGGGTTGGCGAGAGGCCGATAAAAGGCCACGAGAAGCAGCGGGAGTTCGTGGTCGTTGAGGCGTGAGTCTGGGTTCACGAGAGGCCGCTAAAAGGCCGCAAGAGGCAGCGGGAGTTCGTGGTCACTGAGGCGTGAGTCCGGGGATCGGCGCGAGGCCTATAAAAGGCCGCGAGAGGCAGCGGGAGTTCGTTGTCGCTGAGGCCGAGTCTGGGGTTGGCGAGAGGCCTATAAAAGGCCGCGAGAGGCAGCGGGAGTTCGTGGTCGCTGAGGCGTGAGTCTGGGTTCGGCGAGAGGCCTATAAAAGGCCGCGAGAGGCAGCGGGAGTTCGTGGTCGCTGAGGCGTGAGTCTGGGGTCGGCGAGAGGCCTATAAAAGGCCGCGAGAGGCAGCGGGAGTTCGTGGTCGCTGAGGCGTGAGTCTGGGATTGGTGAGAGGCCTATAAAAGGCCGCGAGAGGCAGCGGGAGTTCGTGGTCGCTGAGGCGTGAGTCTGGGGTCGGCGAGAGGCCTATAAAAGGCCGCGAGAGGCAGCGGGAGATCGTGGTCACTGAGGCGTGAGTCTGGGTTCACGAGAGGCCGCTAAAAGGCCGCGAGAGGCAGCGGGAGTTCGTGGTCACTGAGGCGTGAGTCCGGGGATCGGCGCGAGGCCTATAAAAGGCCGCGAGAAGCAGCGGGAGTTCGTGGTCGCTGAGGCCGAGTCTGGGGCTGGCGAGAGGCCTATAAAAGGCCACGAGAAGCAGCGGGAGTTTGTGGTCGCTGAGGCGTGAGTCTGGGGTCAGCGAGAGGCCTATAAAAGGCCGTGAGAGGCAGCGGAAGTTCGTGGTCGCTTCGGCGTGAGTCTGGGGTTGGCGAGAGGCCTATAAAAGGCCACAAGAGGCAGCGGGAGTTCGTGGTCGCTGAGGCGTGAGGCCATGAGAGGCAGCGGGAGATCGTGGTTGCTGAGGCGTGAGTCTGGGGTCGGCGAGAGGCGGCCAAAAGGCCGCGAGAGGCAGCGGGAGTTCGTGGTCACTGAGGCGTGAGTCTGGGGTCGGCGAGAGGCCTATAAAAGGCCGCGAGAGGCAGCGGGAGCTCGTGGTCACTGAGGCGTGAGTCTGGGATTGGTGAGAGGCCTATGAAAGGCCGCGAGAGGCAGCGGGAGTTCGTGGTCGCTGAGGCGTGAGTCTGGGATTGGTGAGAGGCCTATGAAAGGCCGCGAGAGGCAGCGGGAGTTCGTGGTCGCTGAGGCGTGAGTCTGGGATTGACGAGAGGCCGCTAAAAGGCCGCGAGAGGCAGCGGGAGTTCATGGTCACTGAGGCGTGAGTCCGGGGATCGGCGAGAGGCCTATAAAAGGACGCGAGAAGCAGCGGGAGTTCGTGGTCGCTGAGGCCTTGAGTCTGGGGTTGGCGAGAGGCCTATAAAAGGCCACGAGAAGCAGCGGGAGTTCGTGGTCGCTGAGGCGTGAGTCTGGGGTCGGCGAGAGGTCTATAAAATGCCGTGAGAGACAGCGGGAGTTCATGGTCGCTGAGGCGTGAGTCTGGGGTCGGTGAGAGGCCTATAAAAGGCCGCGAGAGGGAGCGGGAGTTCGTGGTCGCTGAGGCGTGAGTCTGGGGTCGGTGAGAGGCCTATAAAAGGCCGTGAGAGGCAGCGGGAGTTCGTGTTCTCTGAGGCGTAAGCCTGGGGTCGGCGAGAGGCCTATAAAAGGCCGCGAGAGGCAGCGGGAGCTCGTGGTAGCTGAGGCGTGAGTCTGGGGTCAGCGAGAGGCCTATAAAAGGCCGCGAGAGGCAGCGGGAGTTCGTGGTCGCTGAGGCGTGAGTCTGGGGTCGGCGAGAGGCCTATAAAAGGCCGCGAGAGGCAGCGGGAGTTCGTGGTCGCTGAGGCGTGAGTCTGGGGTCGGCGAGAGGCCTATAAAAGGCCGCGAGAGGCAGCGGGAGTTCGTGGTAGCTGAGGCGTGAGTCTGGGGTCAGCGAGAGGCCTATAAAAGGCCGCGAGAGGCAGCGGGAGTTCGTGGTCGCTGAGGCATGAGTCTGGGGTTGGCGAGAGGCCTATAAAAGGCCGCGAGAGGCAGTGGGAGTTCGTGGTCGCTGAGGCGTGAGTCTGGGGTTGGCAAGAGGCCGATAAAAGGCCGCGAGAGGCAGCGGGAGTTCGTGGTCTCTGAGGTGTGAGTCTGGGGATAGGCGAGAGGCCTATAAAAGGCCGCGAGAGGCAGCGGGAGTTCGTGGTCACTGAGGCGTGAATCTGGGGTTGGCGAGAGGCCTATAAAAGGCCGCAAGAGGCAGCGGGATTTCGTGGTCGCTGAGGCCTTGAGTCTGGGGTCGGCGAGAGGCCTGTAAAAGGCCACGAGAGGCAGCGGGAGTTCGTGGTCGCTGAGGTGTGAGTCTGGGTTCACGAGAGGCCGCTAAAAGGCCGCGAGAGGCAGCGGGAGTTCGTGGTCACTGAGTTGTGAGTCCGGGGATCGGCGAGAGACCTATAAAAGGCCGCGAGAGGCAGCGGGAGTTCGTGGTCGCTGAGGCCCTGAGTCTGGGGTTGGCGAGAGGCCTATAAAAGGCCACGAGAAGCAGCGGGAGTTCGTGGTCGCTGAGGCGTGAATCTGGGGTTGGCGAGAGGCCTATAAAATGCCGTGAGAGACAGCGGGAGTCCGTGGTCGTTGAGGCCGAGTCTGGGGTCGGCGAGAGGCCTATAAAAGGCCGTGAGAGGCAGCGGGAGTTCATGGTCGCTGAGGCGTGAGTCTGGGGTCGGCGAGAGGCCTATAAAAGGCCGCGAGAGGCAGCGGGAGTTCGTTGTCGCTGAGGCCGAGTCTGGGGTCGGCGAGAGGCCTATAAAAGGCCGCGAGAGGCAGCGGGAGTTCGTGGTCGCTGAGGCGTGAGGCCATGAGAGGCAGCGGGAGTTCGTGGTCGCTGAGGCGTGAGTCTGAGTTCACGAGAGGCCGCTAAAAGGCCGCGAGAGTCAGCGGGAGTTCGTGGTCACTGAGGCGTGAGTCCGGGGATCGGCGAGAGGCCTATAAAAGGCCGCGAGAAGCAGCGGGAGTTCGTGGTCGCTGAGGCCTTGAGTCTGGGGTTGGCGAGAGGCCTATAAAAGGCCACGAGAAGCAGCGGGAGTTCGTGGTCGCTGAGGCGTGAGTCTGGGGTCGGCGAGAGGCCTATAAAAGGCCGCGAGAGGCAGCGGGAGCTCGTGGTCGCTGAGGCGTGAGTCTGGGATTGGTGAGAGGCCTATGAAAGGCCGCGAGAGGCAGCGGGAGTTCGTGGTCGCTGAGGCGTGAGTCTGGGATTGACGAGAGGCCGCTAAAAGGCCGCGAGAGGCAGCGGGAGTTCATGGTCACTGAGGCGTGAGTCCGGGGATCGGCGAGAGGCCTATAAAAGGACGCGAGAAGCAGCGGGAGTTCGTGGTCGCTGAGGCCTTGAGTCTGGGGTTGGCGAGAGGCCTATAAAAGGCCACGAGAAGCAGCGGGAGTTCGTGGTCGCTGAGGCGTGAGTCTGGGGTCGGCGAGAGGTCTATAAAATGCCGTGAGAGACAGCGGGAGTTCATGGTCGCTGAGGCGTGAGTCTGGGGTCGGTGAGAGGCCTATAAAAGGCCGCGAGAGGCAGCGGGAGTTCGTGGTCGCTGAGGCGTGAGTCTGGGGTCGGTGAGAGGCCTATAAAAGGCCGTGAGAGGCAGCGGGAGTTCGTGTTCTCTGAGGCGTAAGCCTGGGGTCGGCGAGAGGCCTATAAAAGGCCGCGAGAGGCAGCGGGAGCTCGTGGTAGCTGAGGCGTGAGTCTGGGGTCGGCGAGAGGCCTATAAAAGGCCGCGAGAGGCAGCGGGAGTTCGTGGTCGCTGAGGCGTGAGTCTGGGGTCGGCGAGAGGCCTATAAAAGGCCGCGAGAGGCAGCGGGAGTTCGTGGTCGCTGAGGCGTGAGTCTGGGGTCGGCGAGAGGCCTATAAAAGGCCACGAGAGGCAGCGGGAGTTCGTGGTCGCTGAGGCGTGAGTCTGGGGTCGGCGAGAGGCCTATAAAAGGCCACGAGAGGCAGCGGGAGTTCGTGGTCGCTGAGGTCCTGAGTCTGGGGTTGGCGAGAGGCCTATAAAAGGCCACAAGAGGCAGCGGGAGTTCGTGGTCGCTGAGGCGTGAGGCCATGAGAGGCAGCGGGAGATCGTGGTTGCTGAGGCGTGAGTCTGGGGTCGGCGAGAGGCGGCCAAAAGGCCGCGAGAGGCAGCGGGAGTTCGTGGTCACTGAGGTGTGAGTCCGGGGATCGGCGAGAGACCTATAAAAGGCCGCGAGAAGCAGCGGGAGTTCGTGGTCGCTGAGACCCTGAGTCTGGGGTTGGCGAGAGTCCTATAAAAGGCCGCGAGAGGCAGCGGGAGTTCGTGGTCGCTGAGGCCCTGAGTCTGGGGTTGGCGAGAGGCCTATAAAAGGCCACGAGAAGCAGCGGGAGTTCGTGGTCGCTGAGGCGTGAATCTGGGGTTGGCGAGAGGCCTATAAAATGCCGTGAGAGACAGCGGGAGTCCGTGGTCGCTGAGGCGTGAGTCTGGGGTCGGTGAGAGGCCTATAAAAGGCCGTGAGAGGCAGCGGGAGTTCGTGGTCGCTGAGGCGTAAGTCTGGGGTCGGCGAGAGGCCTATAAAAGGCCGCGAGAGGCAGCGGGAGTTCGTTATCGCTGAGGCGTCAGTCTGGGGTCGGCGAGAGGCCTATAAAAGGCCGCGAGAGGCAGCGGGAGTTCATGGTCGCTGAGGCGTGAGTCTGGGGTTGGCGAGAGGTCGCTAAAAGGCCGCGAGAGGCAGCGGGAGTTCGTGGTCGCTGAGGCGTGAGGCCATGAGAGGCAGCGGGAGATCGTGGTCACTGAGGCGTGAGTCTGGGTTCACGAGAGGCCGCTAAAAGGCCGCGAGAGGCAGCGGGAGTTCGTGGTCACTGAGGCGTGAGTCCGGGGATCGGCGAGAGGCCTATAAAAGGCCGCGAGAAGCAGCGGGAGTTCGTGTCGCTGAGGCCCTGAGTCTGGGGTTGGCGAGAGGCCTATAAAAGGCCACGAGAAGCAGCGGGAGTTCGTGGTCATTGAGGCGTGAATCTGGGGTCGGCGAGAGGCCTATAAAATGCTGTGAGAGACAGCGGGAGTCCGTGGTCGCTGAGGCGTGAGTCCGGGGATCGGTGAGAGGCCTATAAAAGGCCGTGAGAGGCAGTGGGAGTTCATGGTCGCTAAGGCGTGAGTCTGGGTTCGGTGAGAGGCCTATAAAAGGCCGTGAGAGGCAGCGGGAGTTCGTGGTCACTGAGGTGTGAGTCTGGGGTCGGCGAGAGGCCTATAAAAGGCCGCGAGAAGCAGCGGGAGTTCGTGGTCACTGAGGCCCTGAGTCTGGGGTTGGCGAGAGGCCGATAAAAGGCCACGAGAAGCAGCGGGAGTTCGTGGTCGTTGAGGCGTGAGTCTGGGTTCACGAGAGGCCGCTAAAAGGCCGCAAGAGGCAGCGGGAGTTCGTGGTCACTGAGGCGTGAGTCCGGGGATCGGCGCGAGGCCTATAAAAGGCCGCGAGAGGCAGCGGGAGTTCGTTGTCGCTGAGGCCGAGTCTGGGGTCGGCGAGAGGCCTATAAAAGGCCGCGAGAAGCAGCGGGAGTTCGTGGTCGCTGAGGCATGAGTCTGGGGTCGGCGAGAGGCCTATAAAAGGCCGCGAGAGGCAGCGGGAGTTCGTTGTCGCTGAGGCCGAGTCTGGGGTCGGTGAGAGGCCTATAAAAGGCCGCGAGAGGCAGCGGGAGTTCGTTGTCGCTGAGGCCGAGTCTGGGGTCGGCGAGAGGCCTATAAAAGGCCGTGAGAGGCAGCGGGAGTTCGTGGTCGCTGAGGCGTGAGTCTGGGATTGGTGAGAGGCCTATAAAAGGCCGCGAGAGGCAGCGGGAGTTCGTGGTCGCTGAGGCGTGAGTCTGGGGTCGGCGAGAGGCCTATAAAAGGCCGCGAGAAGCAGCGGGAGTTCGTGGTCACTGAGGCGTGAGTCTGGGGTCGGCGAGAGGCCTATAAAAGTCCGCGAGAAGCAGCGGGAGTTCGTGGTCACTGAGGCGTGAGTCTGGGGTCGGCGAGAGGCGTACTTGTGCAGCTACAGGGAGAAGGCAAAAAAGATGTAGAAAGAAACAGAAAGGTGACATCACAGCCTCGGGGGTAAGTGATTGGCTGCTGATTGGTGAGTAGTTTTTCTTTTTCTTTTTTATATTAGTCAGTAACTTTTAACATTGTTGTTGCCAATTTAAGTGTATCAAAGGGTTAAGTCATGGCAGGACAGCTCGGTCGGGTGTTATGCTCCTCCTGTACCTTGTGGGAACTCAGGGACACTTCCGGTGTCCCTGACGACTACGTGTGCGGGAAGTGTATCCGCCTCGAGCTCCTGACGGTCTGCCTTGCGGAGTTGGAGCTGAGGGTGGATTCACTCTGGAGCATCCACGATGCTGAGAATGACGTGAGTAGCACGTGGAGCGAGTTGGTCTTACCGCAGGAAAAGGGTCCACAGCCAGATAAGGAATGGAAGACCAGCAGGAAGAGCAGTGCAAGGAAGGTAGTGCAGGAGTCCCCTGTGGTCATCCCCCTGCAAAACAGATACACCGCTTTGAGTAATGTTGGGAGGGATGACTCATCAGGGGAGGGCAGCAGCAGCCAAGTCCATGGCACTGTGGCTGGCTCTGTTGCACAGGAGGGCAGGAAAAAGTGTGGGAGAGCGATAGTGATAGGGGATTCAATGGTGAGGGGAATAGATAGGCGTTTCTGCTGCCGCAACCGAGACTCCAGGATGGTATGTTGCCTCCCTGGTGCAATGGTCAAGGATGTCTCGGAGCGGGTGCAGGACATTCTGAAAAGGGAGGGAGAACAGCCAGTTGTCGTGGTGCACATTGGTACCAACGACATAGGTAAAAAAAGGGATGAGGTCCTACGAAACGAATTTAAGGAGCTAGGAGCTAAATTAAAAAGTAGGACCTCAAAAGTAGTAATCTCAGGATTGCTACCAGTGCCACGTGCTAGTCAGAGTAGGAATTGCAAGATAGCGCAGATGAATACGTGGCTTGAGCAGTGATGCAGCAGGGAGGGATTCAAATTCCTGGGGCATTCCTGGAACCGGTTCTGGGGGAGGTGGGACCAGTACAAACCGGACGGTCTGCACCTGGGCAGGACCGGAACCAATGTCCTAGGGGTGTGTTTGCTAGTGCTGTTGGGGAGGAGTTATACTAATATGGCAGGGGGATGGGAACCAATTCAGGGAGACAGAGGGAGACAAAAAGGAGGCAAAAGCAAAAGACAGAAAGGAGATGAGGAAAAGTGGAGGGCAGTGAAACCCAAGGCAAAGAACAAAAAGGGCCACTGTACAGCAAAATTCTAAAAGGACAAAGGGTGTTAAAAAAAAAAGCCTGAAGGCTTTGTGTCTTAATGCAAGGAGTATCCGCAATAAGGTGGATGAATTAACTGTGCAAATAGATGTTAACAAATATGATGTGATTGGGATTACGGAGACGTGGCTCCAGGATGATCAGGGCTGGGAACTCAACATCCAGGGGTATTCAACATTCAGGAAGGATAGAATAAAAGGAAAAGGAGGTGGGGTAGCATTGATGGTTAAAGAGGAGATTAATGCAATAGTTAGAAAGAAATTAGCTTGGATGATGTGGAATCTATATGGGTAGAGCTGCAGAACACCAAAGGGCAAAAAACGTTAGTGGGAGTTGTGTACAGACCTCCAAAAAGTAGTAGTGATGTTGGGGAGGGTATCAAACAGGAAATTAGGGGTCCATGCAATAAAGGTGCAGCAGTTATAATGGGTGACTTTAATATGCACATAGATTGGGCGAGCCAAACTGGAAGCAATACGGTGGAGGAGGATTTCCTGGAGTGCATAAGGGATGGTTTTCTAGATCAATATGTCGAGGAACCAACTAGGGGGGAGGCCATCTTAGACTGGGTGTTGTGTAATGAGAGAGGATTAATTAGCAATCTCATTGTGCGAGGCCCCTTGGGGAAGAGTGACCATAATATGATGTAATTCTGCATTAGGATGGAGAATGAAACAGTTAATTCAGAGACCATGGTCCAGAACTTAAAGAAGGGTAACTTTGAAGGTATGAGGCGTGAATTGGCTAGGATAGATTGGCGAATGATACTTAAGGGGTTGACTGTGGATGGGCAATGGCAGACATTTAGAGACCGCATGGATGAACTACAATAATTGTACATTCCTGTCTGATGTAAAAATAAAAAAGGGAAGGTGGCTCAACCGTGGCTATCAAGGGAAATCAGGGATAGTATTAAAGCCAAGGAAGTGGCATACAAATTGGCCAGAAATAGCAGCGAACCTGGGGACTGGGAGAAATTTAGAACTCAGCAGAAGAGGACAAAGGGTTTGATTAGGGCAGGGAAAATGGAGTACGAGAAGAAGCTTGCAGGGAACATTAAGGTGGATTGCAAAAGTTTCTATAGGTATGTAAAGAGAAAAAGGTTAGTAAAGACAAACGTAGGTCCCCTGCAGTCAGAATCAGGGGAAGTCATAACGGGGAACAAAGAAATGGCAGACCAATTGAACAAGTACTTTGGTTCAGTATTCACTAAGGAGGACACCAAGAACCTTCCGGATATAAAACAGGTCAAAGGGTCTAGTAAGGAGGAGGAACTGAGGGAAATCTTTATTAGTCGGGAAATTGTGTTGGGGAAATTGATGGGATTGAAGGCCGATAAATCTCCAGGGCCTGATGGACTGCATCCCAGAGTACTTAAGGAGGTGGCCTTGGAATAGCGGATGCATTGACAGTCATTTTCCAACATTCCATTGACTCTGGATCAGTTCCTATGGAGTGGAGGGTAGCCAATGTAACCCCACTTTTTAAAAAAGGAGGGAGAGAGAAAACAGAGAATTATAGACCGGTCAGCCTGACCTCAGTAGTGGGTAAAATGATGGAATCAATTATTAAGGATGACATAGCAGTGCATTTGGAAAATGGTGACATGATAGGTCCAAGTCAGCATGGATTTGTGAAAGGGAAATCATGCTTGACAAACTTTCTGGAATTCTTTGAGGGTGTTTCCAGTAAAGTGGACAAGGGAGAACCAGTTGATGTGGTATATTTGGACTTTCAGAAGGCTTTCGACAAGGTCCCACACAAGAGATTAATGTGCAAAGTTAAAGCACATGGGATTGGGGGTAGTGTGCTGACGTGGATTGAGAACTGGTTGTCAGACAGGAAGCAAAGAGTAGGAGTAAATGGGTACTTTTCGGAATGGCAGGCAGTGACTAGTGGGGTACCGCAAGGTTCTGTGCTGGGGCCCCAGCTGTTTACATTGTACATTAATGATTTGGACGAGGGGATTAAATGTAGTATCTCCAAATTTGCGGATGACACTAAGTTGGGTGGCAGTGTGAGCTGCGAGGAGGATGCTATGAGGCTGCAGAGTGACTTGGATAGGTTAGGTGAGTGGGCAAATGCATGGCAGATGAAGTATAATGTGGATAAATGTGAGGTTATCCACTTTGGTGGTAAAAACAGAGAAACAGACTATTATCTGAATGGTGACAGATTAGGAAAAGGGGAGGTGCAACGAGACCTGGGTGTCATGGTACATCAGTCATTGAAGGTTGGCATGCAGGTACAGCAGGCGGTTAAGAAAGCAAATGGCATGTTGGCCTTCATAGCGAGTGGATTTGAGTACAGGGGCAGGGAGGTGTTGCTACAGTTGTACAGGGCCTTGGTGAGGCCACACCTGGAGTATTGTGTACAGTTTTGGTCTCCTAACTTGAGGAAGGACATTCTTGCTGTTGAGGGATTGCAGCGAAGATTCACCAGACTGATTCCCGGGATGGTGGGACTGACCTATCAAGAAAGACTGGATCAACTGGGCTTGTATTCACTGGAGTTCAGAAGAATGAGAGGGGACCTCATAGAAACGTTTAAAATTCTGACGGGTTTAGACAGGTTAGATGCAGGAAGTTGGGGAAGTCCAGAACCAGGCGTCACAGTCTAAGGATAAGGGGTAAGCCATTTAGGACCGAGATGAGGAGAAACTTCTTCACCCAGAGAGTGGTGAACCTGTGGAATTCTCTACCACAGAAAGTAGTTGAGGCCAATTCACTAAATATATTCAAAAGTGAGTTAGATGAATCCTTACTACTCGGGGGATCAAGGGGTATGGCGAGAAAGCAGGAATGGGGTACTGAAGTTACATGTTCAGCCATGAACTCATTGAATGGCGGTGCAGGCTAGAAGGGCTGAATGGCCTACTCCTGCACCAATTTTAAATGTTTCTATGTTTCTATGTTTCATCTTCCTATTGCTCCTTGGTGACATCATCCACAGACACCGGGACAGCTTTTTCTCATTTGTTGACGAAACCCAGCTCTAATTCTCTGCAACGTCTCTCATTCCCATAATTGCCTCCGTGCTGTCAGACTGCTTCTCCATCATCAGGTACGAGATGCGTCATGCTTTCATCCAGCTCAATACCGGGATGACTGAAGCCATTGGGGGGAATTTCACCTTGGAGGAGTGTGTGGGTTTGAGGGGAATTCCCCCCTGGAGGAATGTCATGTAAGTATTTTTGGGATCACTAGCCACGAGATGGCGTCACTGTTGGAGTCCATTGGGCTGCACGCATGTGTGTGCAGCCCAAGTATAAAAGGCCAGCCATTTTGTATATTAGTCACTTTGGGCCTTAATAAAGCAGAGCCAAGGTTATACCTCTTGGAGTTAAACAGTGCTCAGTCTAACAGTTAATGCATACACAACATTTGGCGACGAGGCAACAAAACCTTTGCATGCAAAAATGAGCACAATTGACTTGTTGGAGCGATTTGTGGAAGGAGAAGATTGGGCAGACTTTGCGAGCTGCTTGAGCCAGTTCTTCGTTGCCAACAAAATGGAGGAGGTCAGCGACACAGATTGGTGCCGGGCGGTGTTCCTCACGGTTTACGGTCCAAACATTTATGGTCGGCTAAAGAATCTACTCCTGCCTGTGAGTTCAACAGAGAAGACGTATGAAGAATTATGTACACTGATACAGGACCACATTAAGCCAGAGGAAGGCATCATCATCTCGACATACAGATTTTACACGCACATTTGCTCAGAGGGCCAGAATGCGGCGGAATTCGTTGCCGACCTGAGACATCTAGCGGGATCGTGTAAGTTCGGGGCTGTGTTGGCAGACATTCTGCGGGACTTCTTTTTAATCGGCATCAACCACGAGGTGATCCTACGAAAACTACAGGTGGGTGAGATGTTGAACTTGAACAGAGCCATCACAATCGCTCAGTCATGCATGATGACGGATAGAAGTCTAAAGCAGATATCAGTGAAAAATTGAACCTCGGCAAGTACTGTAAATATGATTGATTCGGCATTCAGCAGAGCGACACACGACCGGGTGTACCTGACTGCGTACGCGAAACCTGTGGCTGCCCAAAGTCCGCCAGTGGGAATGCATCCGATTTCTCCGTATTGGTGTTGTGGGGGAAATCATGGGCACCAACAATACCGATTTAAGGAATATTGTTGCAAAGGTTGTCTCAGAGTAGGGCACCTCCAGCGCAAGTGTCCGCAGATGAGCAAGCGTGCTGCGACACACCACGTGAAGGATGATGGTCAGACTAACCGTTCCTAACTAAGAATAAACCGATAATGATCAACGTGAAATTTAATGGGGTGCCGGTATCGATGGAACTGGACACGGGGGCAAGTCAATCGATGATGAGCCAGAGGGCATTCGACAAGCTGAGAGATACTAAGGCAGTGAGGCCCAGGCTGAGTCCAGTCAATGCCAAGTTGCGCACGTACACCAAAGAACTCATAACGGTGATTGGCAGTGCCAAAATTAAAGTGTCGTATGACGGTGCGGTTCACGAATTACCACTATGGATTGTCCCAGGCAATGGCCCAACGCTGTTCAGCAGGAACTGGCTTGAAAAAAATCAAATGTGATTGGAACGACATCAAGGCGTTGTCGTCGGATAAAGATACATGTGCCCAAGTACTGAGCAAGTTCCCCTCTCTGTTCGATCCAGGTATCGGCAACTTCACGGGAGCCAAGGTGCAGATCCACGTGGACTCGGATGCAAGACCCAGCCATCACAAAGCTTAGGCAGTTCCGTATACGATGAGGGAGAAGGTCAAAATCGAACTGGACAGACTCCAGCGTGAAGAGATCATATCATCGGTTGAATTTAATGAATGGGTCAGCCCTATTGTTCCTGTGCTAAAAAGTGATGGCACAGTCAGAATCTGTGGAGACTACAAGGCTACGATCAACAGAGTTTTGAAACCGGATCAGTACCCATTACCGAAGGCTGATGACTTGTTTGCAACGCTAGCCGGTGGGAAGTCATTCACCAAACTGGACTTGACGTCAGCCTACATGACACAGGAGCTCGTCGAGGTTTCGGAGAGACTTACGTGCATTAACACGCATAAAGGACTGTTTATTTATCCCAGGTGCCCTTTCGGAATTCGCTCGGCTGCAGCAATATTTCAAAGGAACATGGAGAGTCTACTGAAGTCCGTTCCCAGAACCGTCGTGTTCCAAGATGACATCCTGATCACAGGTCGTCACTCCGAGGAATATCTGAACAACCTGGAAGAGTTTCTACATTTTCTGGACAAAGTGGGACTCAGACTGAAACGTTCGAAGTGCGTCTTCATGGCACCAGAGGTCGAATTCCTGGGGAGGAAAATTGCTGCTGATGGCATCAGGCCCACGGACGCGAAAGCCAAGGCAATCAAGAATGCACCCAAGCCGCAGAATGTGACGGAGCTGCGTTCGTTCCTGGGTCTACTCAACTACTGCAGTAACTTCCTACCTAAATTGAGCACCTTATTAGAATCACTGCACATGCTGCTAAGAAAAGGCGACAACTGGGTGTGGAGTGCATCTCAAGACAGAGCTTTTGAGAAAGCCACTAATCTGCTTTGCTCTAACAAGCTGCTGGTACATTATGACCCATGTAAACGTTTAGTATTGGCCTGTGATACTTCGTCATATGGAATTGGTTGCGTACTCTAACAAGCTAATGAGTCGGGTAAACTTCAACCAGTCACGTATGCTTCGAAAAGTTTGTCTAAAGCGGAAAGAGCCTACAGCATGGTAGAGAAAGAAGCACTAGCCTGTGTTTATGGGGTTAAAAAGATGCATCAGTACCTGTTTGGTCTTCGGTTTGAACTGGAGACAGATCACAAGCCGCTCATTTCATTGTTTTCTGAAAACAAAGGTATCAATGCCAATGCTTCATCCTACCTCCAGAGGTGGGCGCTGAAATTATCCGCTTATGATTATGTCATTCGCCATAGACCTGGCAACGAAAATTGTGCCGATGCTTTGAGCCGTCTGCCGTTGCTCACACCGGAGGTGGAAACGCCACAACCGGCGAACCTATTGTTAGTTATGGATGCTTTTGAGAGTGAAGGAACCCCTGTCACGGCTCAGCAAGTTAAGACCTGGACCAGCCAGGACCTGATTTTATCGGTGGTGAAGAGTTGCATTCTCAAAGGTGATTGGTCTGCCATACCCAAGTAAATGTGCGAGGGCACCAAACCTTACATTCGTCACAAAGACGAACTGTCTATTCAGTCAGATTGTATACTGTGGGGCAATCATGTTGTTATGCCCAAGAAAGGGAGAGAGAAATTTGTGCGTGAGCTACATAGCACAGAGCCCAGCATTGTAATGATGAAAGCCATTGCCAGGTCACATGTATGGTGGCTGGGAATTGACTCTGAGCTGGAATCGTGTGCGCATCAGTGCAACACTTGCATGCAGCTCAGCAAAGCACCAGTGGAATTGTCGCTGAGTCTGTGGTCGTGGCTGTCCAAACCATGGTCCAGGATCCACATAGACTTTGCAGGTCCCTTCCTGGGGAAGATGTTTTTAGTTGTGGTGGATGCATATTCGAAGTGGATAGAGTGTATAATCATGTCATCCAGCACATCCACAGCTACCATTGAGAATCTCAGTGTCATGCTCGCGACACATGGTCTGCCTGACATCGTTGTTAGTGACAACGGATCGTGCTTCACCAGTCAGGAGTTTCAAGAGTTCATGAAACTCAATGGTATCAAACATGTAAGGTCAGCACTGTTCAAATCTGCATCCAATAGGTAAGCAGAATGTGCTGTCCAAATCATAAAGCAGAATATGAAGCGAGTAACCCAAGGGTCACTGCAGACCCGCCTGTCATGCATACTGCTTAGTTACAGGACAAGACCACACACGCTTACCGGGGTCTCGTCTGCTGAACTAATGATGAAGAGAAGTCTTAAGACCAATCTATCTCTTGTGCACCCTGACTTGAATAATCATGTTGAATCATCATCATAGGCAATCCCTTGGAATCGAGGAAGACTTGCTTCCACTCCCAAAGTGAGTTCTTTGATGGCTGAACAGTCCGATACGAGAGCCATAGACCCTGTCACAGGTGGGACAGACATTCGTCGGGGGAAGGGGTCAGTAGGGCTGGTTTGCCGCGCGCTCCTTCTGTTGCCTGCATCTGGCCTCTCCATGCTCCTTGCGTCGAGTCTCAAAGAGCTCAATACCCTCCCGGATGGACTTTCTCCACCTCGGGCGGTCTGCGGCCAGGGTCTCCCAGATGTCAGTGGTGATGTCGCACTTTACCAGCGACGCTTTGAGGGTGTCCTTATAACGTTTCCGCTGTCCTCCTTTGGCTCGTTTACCATGAAGGAGCTCTGCATAAAGCATTTGCTCAGAGAGTCTCATATCTGGCATGCGTACTATGTGGCCTGCCCAGCGAAGCTGATCGAGTGTGGTCAGTGCTTCAATACTGGGGATGTTAGCCTGATCGAGGACACTGATGTTGGTGCTCCTGTCCTCCCAGGGGATTTGCAGGATCTTGTGGAGACCTCAGTGGTGATATATCTCTAGCGACTTGAAGTGCCTTCTGTACATCGTCCATGCCTCAGACCCATACAGGAGGGCGGGTATTACTACAGCCCTGTAGACCATGAGTTTGGTAGTAGATTTGAGGGCCTGGTCTTCAAACACTCTTTTCCGCGAGCGGCCGAAGGCTGCGCTGGCGCACTGGAGGCGATGCTGAATCTCCGCATCAATGTCTGCCTTTGTTATAAGAAGCTCCCGAGATATGGGAAATGGTCCACGTTGTCCAGGGCCGCGCCATGGATCTTAATGATTGGAGGGTAGTGCTGTGCGGCGGTGACAGGCTGGTGGAGGACCTTTGTCTTACGGATGTTAAGAGTAAGGCCCATGCTTTCATATGCCTCAGTGAATACATTGACTATATCCTGGAGTTCAGCCTCTGAATGTGCACAGACATGTTGAATATAGAAGACAAAGTCAGCAAGTGTATCACGATCGCACAGCTGTGTCACGCAATATTTCTGTAAATGATCCTGCATATGTTCTGAATTATGGTCAGGGTCCCAAGTAGATCGCTGGTACTGTCATGGCCAAGGAGGGCAACAGAGTATTTATTGTCAAGCTCAAAAATGGGCAAACATGCAGGAAAAATGGATCAGACAAAGCTGTGGCACACAGACGAACCGGAACAGTCGGAGGAAGAGGCAATCGACGACCAACCAACCTACCCCCAGTCATCAGAGGACTCAGTGCTCATCAGTGAATTGGGACTTTCAATCCCTGACATGACCATTGCCACTCCCACCAGATCAGCCACCCAGCCAGCAGTCACAACAGACTCTGACCACTCACGCAAGGCTGGAGTTGAACTGAGATGGTCAACCCGGGAGCGTAAAACACCGGATCATCTCAATTTGTAAAAGACTGTGTTAATATCTCAGAGGGGGGTATTGTCATGTATGTACTTTTGATATCACTAGCTGCTAGATGGTGTCACTGTTGGAGGCCATTGGGCTGCATGCACATGTGTGCAGCCCAAGTATAAAAGGCCAGCCATTTTCTAATTAGTCACTTTGGGCCTTAATAAAGCAGAGCCAAGGTCATACCTCTTGGAGTTAAACAGGACTCAGCCCAACAGTTATTGCATACACAACAAGGCATGTGTGGGTTTGGGGGGAATATCCCCCTGGAGGTGTGTGTGGATTTGGGTGAGGGTGAGGGTTAAATCCGGCAAAAATGCGATGGTGTCAGGAAGCCGCTGCAACCTCCTGACTCCCATGTTTAACTCGAGCGCGTTAGTCTGGTCATGTGCAACCCCCTCGGGAGAGGCAGGTGGCCTATTAGCATATGGTAATCGCTCAATTGGAGTCATATTTCAACACAGCTTTAAATTTAACTTCACACCAACAGGTTTCCCGAACTGCCTGAAATTCACCATTGAAAGCAAAACGAGAACACAACAGCAATCGAGGGCACGATTAAAACACATGGAAATACTGCAACAAATACTCACAGCTGCTTACTTACCTACCAGTGGGAAAGCATTTGTTCGCAGTACGTTTGCTTTCTACACTTTGGAGATTTTCTGAATCACAGGATGAATGGCACCTTGGCTGCCTTCGAGTGGACCTCGGATCAGGAGCAATGTGACCAACACTACCAGCACCAGCAGCAGCAGCCTACTGTTGAGGGACCTGCAGCTGGACATCAGAAATACAAAAGAAAGACTTGGGTTTATATAGTGCCTTTCATGACCACTCAAAGCGCTTTAGAGCCAATTAAGCTCTTTCTGGAGTGTAGTCACTGTTGTAATGTAGGAAACGCGGCATCCAATTTGCACACAGCAAGCTCCCACAAACAGCAATGTGATAGTGACTAGATAGTCTGTTTTTTTATTATGTTGATTGAGGGATAATTATTGGCCAGAACACCAGGGTTAACGCCCCTGCTCTTCATCAAAATAGTGCCATGGGAGCTTTTACCTGAGAGAGCAGACGGGGCATTGGTTTAACGTCTCATTCAAAAGACGCCCCCCCCCCCCTCCGACAGTGCAGCACTATCTCAGTACTGCCCCTCCGACAGTGCAGCACTCCCTCAGTACTGCACCTCCGACAGTGCAGCGCTCCCTCAGTACTGCCCCTCCGACAGTACGGCACTCGCTCAGTACTGCCCCTCCGACAGTGCAGCACTCCCTCAGTACTGCCCCTCCAACAGTGCGGCACTCCCTCAGTACTGTCCCTCCAACAGTGCGGCACTCCCTCAGTACTGCCCCTCCAACAGTGCACTGCTCCCTCACTACTGCCCCTCCGACAGTGCGGCACTCCCTCAGAGAGGGGTGCAGTTTGCAGGAGGCACTATCTGCGACATGGTGCACAAGCAGAGGCTGGGTTTCCTTGACAAGTTGGAACAGCAGTGCTTTAGGAGGTTCGGGTTGTTGCTTCAGGTGGTGGCAGACACCTGCAGCTTCCTCGAAGACCTGCCCCCTGCTGGACATGGTGGCCATGCATCACCGGTGGCTGTCAGGTGACCACCGCATTCAACTTCTTTGCCTCGTTATCCTTCCAGGGTTCTGCCGGAGTCATGTTCAAGACCTCAGAGTCGGCAGCCCACAAATGTATAAGCAGATAACGAATGGGATGTTTTCCAAGGCCGGCACAACTATGTGAGCTTGGCTTGTGGTGTTGCCAGCGGGCACTCGGGTTTGTGTCTCTGGCTGGCTTCCTACAGGTGCAAGATGTCAGCGACTGCACACACATAGCAATTCATGCACCCCCAGATCAACCGGGAGTACTTGTGAACCGCAAGGGCTTCCACTCCATCCGTGTGAAGCCGGTCTGCAACCACAGAAAGATCTTTCTGCAGGCGTGTGCAAGATTTCCCGGAAGCTGCCATGATGCTTTCTTCCTGCGGCCGTCTAACCTCCGTGACATGACGTCTTTGGACCTGGAAACAGGCTTAAGGGGTAGCTGCCAGGAGACAAACTTGGCTGATGACACCCGTCATAAACCCGACCAAGGAAGCCCAACAGCGCTACAATTGTCATTATTCAACTGTCATTGTGTCCCATGTATAAACTGACCTAAGTTGTACACCACTAGGTGATGAACTTGTGGGAGACACTCCTAACCTGGACTTTCAGGTATAAAAGGGGAAGCTCCACCCACCTTCTTCACTTCAGTGCTGGCTAATAAAGGTTACTGGTCACAGAGTGATCTTCTCTCGAGTATGGGCCTCGTGTGCATTTGTACTGTATAGTAAGGACATATTATTGGCGACGAGAAACTGGGATTTAAACCACGCGAGCATGACCACTAGCAGCACAGACGAGAGGTACTGTGTTGGTGATGATTGGGGTGATTTTATGGAGAGACTACAGCAAAGTTTTGTTACGAAGGAATGGTTGGGACAGGATTCGGCCGACAAATGCAGGGCTCATCTCCTGACGGTTTGTGGATCCAGGATGTACTCCCTGATGAAGGACTTTCTAGCGCCAGAGAAGCCGGCGGACAAGACTTTTGAAGAGCTCAGTAAGTTGATCGGGGAATACTTTAAACTGGCGAGCAGCATGCACATGGCGAGTCACCGATTTTACACGCAGCGGCGGCGAGAAGGGCAAAGTGTTCCAGACTTCGTGGCAGACCTCCGGCAACTGGCGAGCCGATGTAAGTTCCCAGATGCATGCAGAGCGGAGATGCTGCGAGACTTTTTCATTGAGGGCATCGGGCACGCTGGGGTTTTCAGGAAACTGATTGAGACCAAGGACTTGACCCTGGAAACGGCGGCTTTGATGGTCCAGACATTTATCTCAGGGGAGGAAGAGACCAGAATGATGTTTGACAAAAATCTTGGTTTAAATGCAACAAATGGACAGGGAGTCAACATTGTTAATGCGACACACAGTTCTCCAGGCAGACAGGGGCAATCGGACATTCCCGAGCATGTAGTCGAACCCAAAGGGGGAATTCAACATAGACAATGGCTAGCTGAATGGCGATTCATGCCATCGAAAGGGACAATGCGGCCAGTAATGGGGCCATCAACATCTGTCAATGGTGCGTTTAAGGACAGTTACAGAGACAGTCAGAGACGATCGACTGGTAATAGACAATGAAGACTTTGCAATGAGGGAAGAGGAGTGTGAAATATTTGACGAGATAAACATAGTGAGAGAGGAAGTATTAAGGGAATTAACAGCTTTGAAAGTGGATAAATCCCCAGGCCCAGATGCAATATATCCCAGGCTGTTAAAAGAAGCAGAAGAGGAAATAGCAGAGGCTCTAACCATCATTTTCCAATCCTCTCTGACTACAGCTGTGGTGCTAGTGGACAGGAGGATGCTAATGTTATACCTTTGTTTAAAGAGAGAGAAAGGGATAGACCGAGTAATTCATCATCATCATCATAGGCAGTCCCTCGAAATCGAGGAAAACTTGCTTCCACTCTAAAAGTGAGTTCTCAGGTGACTGTATCCAATACGGGAATTACAGTCTCTGTCACAGGTGGGACAGACAGTGATTAAAGGAAAGGGTGGGTGGGGAGTCTGGTTCACCGCACGTTCCTTCCGCTGTCTATGTTTGGTTTCTGCATGCTCTCGGCGACGAGACTCGAGGTGCTCAGTGCCCTCCCGAATGCTCTTCCTCCACTTGGGGCGGTCTTGGGCCAGGGATTCCCAGGTGTCGATGGGGATGTTGCACTTTATCAAGGCGGCTTTGAGGGTTACAGGCCAGCCAGCCTAACCTCAGTGGTGGGAAAATTATTGGAAAAAATCCTGAGGGCCAGGGACAGGATAACTCTTCATTCAGAAAGACATGGATTAATCAAGGACAGTCAGCATGGATTTGTTAAGGGAAGGTCGTGTCTGACTAACTTGATTGAATTTTTCGAGGAGGTAATCAGGAGGGTCGATGAGGGCAGTGCATATGATGTAGTGTATATGGACTTTAGCAAAGCTTTTGTTAAGGTCCCACATGGCAGACTGGTCATGAAAGTAAAAGCCCATGGGATCCAGGGCAAAGTGGCAAGTTGGATCCAAAATTGGCTCAGAGGCAGGATGCAAAGGGTAATGGTTGATAGGTGTTTTTTTGACTGGAAGGCTGTATCCAGTGGGGTTCAATGGTTTGGACTTGAATGTTGGGGGTATGATGAAGAAGTTTGCCGATGACATTAAAATAGGCTGTGTGGTTGATAATGAAGAAGAAAGCTGCGGACTGCAGGAGGATATCAATGTTCTGGTGAGGTGGGCAGAACAGTGGCAAATGGAATTCAATCTGAATAAGTGTCAGATAATGCATTTGGGGAGGTCTAACAAGGCAAGGGAATACACATTAAATGGTATGACACTGAAAAGTGTAGAGGAACAAATGGACCTTGGAGTACAGGTCCACAGATCCCTGAAGGTAGCAGGCCAGGTAGATAAGGTGGTTAAGAAGGCATACGGAATACTTGCCTTTATTAGTCGAGCCATGGAATACAAGAGCAAGGAGGTTAAGCTTGAACTGTATAAAACACTGATTAGACCGCAGCTGGAGTACTGCGTGCAGTTCTGGTCACCACATTAGAGGAAATATTTGATTGCACTAGAAAGGGTGCAGAGGAGATTTACAAGCATGTTGCCTGGACTGGAGAATTTTGGCTATGAGGAAAGATTGGAGATGCTGGGTCTGTTTTCTTTGGAACAGAGGAGGCTGCGGGGAGACCTGATTAAGGTGTATAAAATTATGAGGAGCCTGGATAGAATGATAGGAAGGACCTGTTTCCCTTTTCAGGGGGTCAACAACCAGGGGGCATAGATTTAAAGTAATTGGGGGGGTGCATAGAGGAGATATGAGGGGAGGTTTCTTTACCCAGAGGGTTGGGAGGGTCTGGAACTCACTGCCTGAAAGCGTGGTAGAGGCAGAAACCCTCACCATATTTTAACAATATTTGGATATGCACTTAAAGTGGCGTAACCTACAGGACTATGGACCAAGACCTGGAAAGTGTGATTAGGCTGGATAACTCTTGGTTGTCCGGTGCGGACACAATATGCCAAAATTGCCTCCCTCTGTGCTGTAAAATTCTCTGAAGACAGTTTACTAGAAAAATCCATCATGGAACCAACCAGGGAACAGGCTATTTTAGATCTTGTATTGTGTAATGAGATGGGGTTAATTAGTAATCTCATAGTAAAGGATCCCTTGGGGGAAGAGTGATTATAATATGATAAAATTTCACATTGAATGAAATACTTAAATAAAGCCAATTACATAGGTATGAAGGATGAGTTAGCTAGGGTAGAATGGGAATATTAGATTAAAAGGTATGATGGTAGATAAGCAGTGGGAACCATTGAAAGAAATATTCCAAAATTCCTCAACAAATATATATTCCATTGAGAAATAAAAATTCCACAGGAAAAGTGATGCATCTGTGGCTAACTAAAGAACTTAAGGATAGTATTAGATAAAAAGAAGAGCCTTATAATTTTGCGAATGTTGGAAGTTAGCCTGAGGGTTGGGAGAGCTTTAGAAACCAGCAAAATATTTATAAAAAGGGAGAAAATAGAATATAAGAGTAAACTAGCAAGAAATATAAAAACAGATAGTAAGAGCTTCTACAAGTATGTAAAGAGGAAGAGAGTAACAAAAGTAAACTTTGGTCCCTTAGAGGCTGAGACAGGTGAAATTATAATGGAGAATAAGGAAATGGCAGAGACTTTAAACAAATATTTTGCATAAGTCTTCACAGTAGGAGACACAAAAAGCATCCCAAAAGTAATGGCGAACCAAGGGGCTAATAAAAGTGAGGAACAAATTAATTATTTGAGAAAGTAATGGGATAAAAGCCGACAAATCCCCTGACCTGATGGCCTGTATCTTAATGTTTTAAAGAGGTTGGCGCAGAGATAGTGGATGCATTGATTGTGATCTTCCAAAATTCCCTAGATTCTAGATCAGTCCCAAAGGATTGGAAGATAGTAAATGTAACCTTGCTTTCAAGAAAGGAGGGAGAGAGCAAACAGGGAACTACAGGCCAGTTAGTCTGACATCCGTCATCAGGAAAATGCTGAAATCCCTTATTCAGGAAATGGTAATCGGGCACTTAGAAAATCATAATATGATTAGACAGAGTCAACATGGTTTATGAAAGGCAAATTGTGCTTAACAAATATATTACTTTTTGAACGAGCAGGGTAGATAAAGGAGAACCAGTGGATGTAGTATATTTGGATTTCCAAAAGGCATTCGATAAAGTGCCAAATAAAAGGTTTCTACGCAGTTCAACGCTCATGGGGTTGGGGATAATATATTAACATGGATAGACGATTTGGATGACAGACAGAAAACAGAGTAGAGATAAACAGGTAATTTTTCAGTTGGAAGACTTTAACTAGTGAGGAATTGCAAGGATCAGTGCTTGGATGGCTATTTTAAATCTATATTAATGACTTAGATGAAGGGACTAAGAGCAATGTATCCAAGTTTGCTGATGATACAAAACTAGGTGGGAAAATAAGCTGTGAGGAGGACACAAAGGAATACAGGGCTAGAACCTCCACTTTTTTTGCCTGCTTAACGCCCACTTAACACCTACTTTACTGCTGAAATGACGTATAACGCCCATATAATCGCCCATTTTGGCACAAAATGGAAACTGACGGGCATTTTTTGGAAACTTATTGCCGAGCGTTATTTTCCCCATGTGCTTAATGGCGAAAATAAATATTACCTCCCGCCCACTTCTTTGGGGCATAATCAGCAGGGTGGGCGACTTCAACATCCATAATATCGCCCAGTGTTACTTTCCGCATGGAATTAACGCCGAGATTCAATATTGACGCCCAGCGACTGTTTTTTTCGCAAAGAGCATATTTACCCAAACTTGTGGCCATGGAGATCGGCCATCATCAATTTCACCACCTCGCACACATTTCGCCCAAAATATCGCTCGCTCAAAAGAACGCCCACAAAAAGTGGAACTAACCGGAACGAATCACAGTGTAATGGACGCCATGTTGTCGATCACATGTCACGTCCTTTAAAAGGCTGCTGTGCTTCAACCTCGGCAGAGTTCGGATGTCCTCTGAACATCTCTAAAAACATTTTGACCACACTGTGGCCGATTGGAATTGAAGAGGTGTGTTCGTCGGGACATTCTTTGTTTGTGTGCAATCAGTGGCAAACAGAGAGCTACTGCAATGGGGCCTGTCCTTTCTCACCCTCTCCTGGTGACCAAATACATGCAGCAGACTTGAGATTGCCGAAGGAATGCTCCACTGTATTTTGTGCTCAATGTAAGCCGTGACAGACAGATGAGGAGGAGTAGACATTACACCCCCCACAAGTACAGGGAGAAGCATTCTTACATCAACTTTCCCAACACCACCTGTCTTCGGAGACTGCGTTTCCACAAAGACGTTATCACTGAGGTATGCCAGCTCATAAGGGAAGATCTGCAGCTTGCCAGCACCATCAGTACTGCACTGTCCGTCGAGGTCAAAGTCACCGTGGCACTGTCATTCTATGCCTCGGGTTCTTTTCAGGCCACAGCTGGCAACATTTGCGGACTTTCTCAGCATGCCACACATCGCTGCATTAGACAGGTCACTGAAGCCCTGTATGCATGCAGGAGGGACTTGATCAGCTTCCCTATGACCAGGGAGTGAGGGGGCTCTAGGATTCTAGAGAATTGCAAACTTCCCCAAGGTGCAGGGAGCAATAGACTGTGCGCACATCGCGATGCGGGCAACTTTTCAGGATGCTGAGGTTTTCAGGAACCGCAAGGGATTCCACTCCCTGAATGTCCAGCTGGTTGTTGACTACCAGCAAATTATACTGGCTGTGAATGCTCAATTTATGGGCAGCATCCATGATGCTCACATTCTGCGTGAGAGCACTGTATCTGACTTGTTTAACAATGAGCCACAAGGTCAATGCTGGATGCTTGGTGACAAAGGATATGGCCTCATCACCTCGCTGATGACCCCCCTGCATGACACCCACACCGAGGCCAAGAGGCGATACAACGAGAGCCACGGAGCAACTCGCAATATCGTTGAGAAAACAATTGGAGTGCTGATGCAACGCTTTAGATGCCTGGACCACTCAGGAGGCGAGCTCCAATACCACCCTGAGCAGGTAGCTCAATTTGTGGTGGTGTGCTCCATGCTGCACAAATTGGCTATCAGGAGGGGACAAGAATTGCCTGATGAGCCTGACAGTCCACCTCACCAGAAAGAGGAAGAGGAGGACGAGGACAATCGGGCCAGACAATCAGGCTGACACTGAAGCCATGCCCCTGCCCCCCTGTAGATCGCATGAAAGGGCCCATGGTGGCATGATAGCTGCAAGAACCTTACATCAGGAGCTCATCAATGATCACTTTGCCTGAAAGAATGTTGGTGTTATTTACAAAGCTGACACACTGCTGGGTGTGCAGGTCATACATCAGTGGTGGGCATCATCTTGGTGACAGTTAAAATTTAAGTTGATTAAAGTTAAGTGTAATTATATCTTTTGATGTTAAGGAATCGCCAGCTATCTGAACCAATGTGCTGCAAGGTTTTGTTAAATAAAAAACATTTAAACTGAACATTAGTCTGAAATCATCAGTATTTCTGTACAAACCGACCCTTCTCCGCTCCCTCCCGCTTCTCCTCCCCACCTCTACCCTTTCCCCTTCCCCTCCTGACTCCAAGCCGCCTGGCCGAGGAGGTCCTCAGGCGATGCTTCATTGCGGGGGGTGACGGCCAAAGCGCTGGTTGGACGGATATGGGAGAGGACGGTCCCGAGGTGGGAATGTGCTCCAAGCCATAAGCAAGATGTTGCTGCTGGCTCTCGTGTGTGGTTGGCAATGGGGGTGTGATACCTTGGGGTTCAGTGCAGCGCTCCGGGACCACTGGGAGCCCTCTGCCACCAGTGTTCCTGGCTACCAGCTCCAGGGCCTCCTCCATACCTTCCTTTTTATATGTTATTTGTTGGATAAAAACTCAGTGCCAACTATGTTCTTGGTGCTTAGTGGGCTTTTGCTGCTGGTCAATCTCCCTCATGCCTCCCACAACAGCCAAACAAGCACACATTACAGCTACACACGCATTCAGTCCCTCTCAGCTCCCTCTCTCTCTGTCTCCTCTTCTGCGCATGTCATGGTGACCCTTGACCTCCAGAATCGCGGGAATGGAGCATTGCCATGCCGTTGCTAATGACGGACACACTTTACGGCAGAAGGTCAGAAAAATGTAACTTTACCGCCCATTTGATATCGCTTGCGGTAATGCCCATTTTCAAAAATGTAAACTAGGTGTTTTGAGAATGGGCGAGAAGCCAGCGATCTGAAAATACTTTTTTACCACCCACATCAGAAATAATGCCCATTTTTGGGCGCTAAGCTCAAAAGTGGTGGTTCTAGCCCAAAGACAGGCTAAGTGAGCGGGCAGTAAGATGGCAGATGGAGTATAATGTGGGGAAATGTGAGGTTATTCACTTTTGTAGGAAGAATAGAAAGACAAAATATTTTTTAAATGGTGAGAGAAGATTAAATGTTGGTGTTCAGAGAGATTTAGGTGTCCTCGTAATAGAAACAGAGAGTTAGCACACAGGTACAGCAAGCAATTAGGAAAGCAAATGGCACGTTGGCCTTTATTGCAAAGGGGGTTAAGAGTACAAGAGTAAGGAAGTGTTGCAGCGGGATTTTTTAAGGCAGAGGCACCTGCTGAATATATGTATGTATGTATGTTTAAAATGGAAGCCAGATATAAAATGGCTGCCAGGGGCTTCACAAAGCATGATGGGAACTCAGTTAGCCAAGTTAGCTAAAATACTGACTGTGCGTTGACCATGCAGTGCCTGGTATCAGGAATGTCTTGAATCAACAACTTGAGACATGATACCATAACAGAACACTGCAGTACCTAGTACGGAATGTCCTTAAATCAATGACTCCAGATGGGGTACCTAGCAACCATGTAGAGATAAGAAAACTAGGCACTGGCAGAACCCCCGAGCAACAGAGATAAGGGGGCCTGGAGAACATCACAAGGACATGAATCAGCCCCAGCTGACATGAACCGAGCATGCAGCCCCCTGATGTACTGGGATTAATTCTATTGGCCCAAAGAAACCTATATGTAATCTATAATCGTTATGATTGGATTGTGTCCAGCCGATGTGGGCTGAGTAACTGTAATGAACTGTTGAAAAACATATAAATATCGATGGATTTCTTTGTTCGGCGGAGTGGAGTGCCTGGAGTTAGACCAGAGGCTCTCTCCCCGCCGGCGTAATAAAGGCCGTTTTGATGTTGGAACTGACCCAGAGTGTCGAGTGATTCTTCCGGGAAAACCTTTCGCTCTAACAGGAAGTCTTGTTACAATTGTACAGGGCTTTGATGAGACCACACCTGGACCAATGTTTACTTTAGCCAGTCTTTTCCTTTTTATGTACCTGTAGAAACTCTTACTACCTGTTTTTATATTTCGTGCTCGTTTACTCTCATGATCTATTTTTAGATGAGCAGTCACTGCTTGTATTTGACTGGCTTTTATCATGATGTTGGGTATCAATATATGAAATTGGAGATGGAAAAGCATCATATAAAATCACCGGGCTGGATTTTCCGGTCCTTTGTGCTCCGGGGTGACCCGGAGCGGCGTGAAAGGCGGTGGTGAGGTCACCTGCACCCTGCCACGATCCTCCATGTCGGGTTTTGTGGCAGCGCTGAGTAGCACCGACGGGAAGAGTTGCGCCAGGTGTGCAACGCCTCCTGTTGTGACACCGGCGCGAGCTTTGAGCTCCTGCCCGACCCGTCCGCCCGGAAGTGCGCCACGCTGATCGCCTGGGCAATCAGAGAGGTCCAGCCATGCCGGCGGCAGAGAGGAAGGTAATGTTCCACAAAAATAAGTGCCAGTGTTTTTTGCTTTAAATGTTTGTGCGATTTGTGTTGCGGTGCCATGGGCAATGTTTTGGGACTGTTTCCCCGCACCCCCATGGCAGGCCTCTCTCGGAGCGTTCCCAGCCTGGCTCTTTAGCTCGGGAG
This sequence comes from Pristiophorus japonicus, assembly GCF_044704955.1. Classification (NCBI taxonomy): domain Eukaryota; kingdom Metazoa; phylum Chordata; class Chondrichthyes; family Pristiophoridae; genus Pristiophorus; species Pristiophorus japonicus. The sequence goes on along the minus strand of NC_091991.1, from coordinate 89,726,245 downwards.
TTTCCCATCCTTGTGCCACGAGAGGTGTACAACGCCTCCCATAGCGCTGCACCCCTTGACGCAGGGCCTAGATGCCCAAACTTAAATATTAATGCACAAACTATTCCCAGCAGCTAACATTCCCACCCTGCTGCCATTATCACCCCAAAAACATCAAAGCCGATAATCCCGCCCATAGAATGGCGCAGCACAGAAGGAGGCCTTTAGGCCCATTGGGCCTGTGCCGGCTCAGTGAAAGATCTCTTCAATTAGTCCCACTGCCCTGCTCTTTCCCTGCAGCCCTGCACAATTTTCCTTTTCAATATATATCCAATTCCCTTTTGAATGTTACTATTGAATCTGTTATCACCGACCTTTTGGGCAGTGCATTCACAACAACTCTCCGGGTAAAATAACTTCCCCTTATTTCCCCTGCTTCTTTTCTCAATTATCTTAACTCTGTGTCCTCTGGTTACCGACCCTCCTGCCAGAGCAAACAGTTTCTCCTTAGTTATTCTATCAAGGCTCATAATGTTGTATTATTCCCCTCTGAACCTCCTGTGCTCTATGGAGAACAATCCCACCTTCTTCAGTCTCTCCTCATAACTGAATTTCCTCATCCCTTGTCCCATTATGTTCAATCTCCTCTGCACCCTCTCCAAGGCCTTGACATCCTTTCTCAAGTGGTGCCTAGAATTGGACACAATACTCTTGCTGAGGTCTGAGCAGTGATTTATAAAGACTCACCACAACTTCCTTGCTTTTGTACTCTATGCCTTTATTTACAAAACTAAAGATCCCATATGCTTTTTTAACAGGTTGACTAACAGGTCCTGCCACCTTCAAAGATTTGTAAACCCCCAGGGTCTCGCTGTCTCTGCACCCCTTTCAAAAGTTACCATTTAGTTTATGCTGCCTCTCCTCTTTCTTCCTTCCAAAATGCATCTTCTGAAAGCTTGACCAGAGTGTCAGAGAAAACCCACTTAAATTACAATTACAGGCTTTTACTGTGAATCATTCTAAGGCGTTAAACGATCTGGAACCAAGGCAAGTAGATGGAGTTAAGATACAGATCAGCCATGATCTCATTGAATCGCAGAACAGGCTCGAGGTGCTGCGTGGCCTCCTTCTGTTCCTTGATGTCCCGAAATATACTGAACAAAAGCAAACCATCTCTCTGGTGATGGAATGATAAAATACAGCATTACAGGATACAGTCATCCACATGCCACAGGCACTTTTTCAGAGCACTGAGGTGAGGGGTTCTGCGTGGAAGTAAATTATGGAATTAATTCTGTAGCAGAAAGTATGCAAGGATGCATAGCCCATCAGTACAATTGAAGAGTTAAGGTTATAAAACCGAACAAAAAGGTGTCAAATTGCTTTTGGCACTGTAAAGGGATTTGAGTAGGTACAGGCCTGTCTTGGAGTAATTTTATGACTCATATAAAAGAACAGATATTCAGTATTTACAACCTCATAAAAGTCCACGATCCTTTCAAGAGGCTTAAACATTCTGTGGGTTTGGGAATGTAAAATGTTTCTTTATTTATGAAGTTTTCGGTGTGCGGTCACAAATCCAGGATTCTATTATTCTCTAGAAATAAACAAAGTAAAAGCAATCTGTTTTGAGTTCCTCTGATTTTCAAGATACTGTGAACATGCAGCAGTTGTTATTTAACACGATAACAAAAGGAAGCGAGAGTCAGGAAGCAAGAGTTATTTTTTTCAAAGGCACTGTGATTAAGTAGTCACTGTTGGAAATTTGGAAAAGCAAAGGTCACCGCTGACTTTAATTACCATTCTTGTAATCACATTTTGGAGGTTAGTGGCAGAGCTCCTCTAGAAGTTTCTCCAAATACTTCCTAAGCCTGACTTATGAGTCCCAAGGGACTGCCGTATAACAGGGCTAATGAGAAAATCTCAACACCAAATAGATCTCCAACATTTAGCAAGGAGATTTGAAGAAATTAGTTTTACAGATGTGCTTGAACTTCAGCCTAGGATAGCTGCTCTCTCCAGAATTATTGACGGGCAGTGTGGGGCCGTAGAGACGACAAAGTAATTCATTTAAAAAGGAGTAAATTTAATATGGGAGGACCTGACCAAAGTACACTGCATACAGTTCTGGTCGCCATATTATAAAAAAGATATAGAGGGTGCAGAGAAGATTTACAAAGATGATACCAGAAATGTATCTATCAGGAAAGGATAAAAGGCCTTTTTTCTCTTGAAAAAAGGCTATGGGGTGACCCAATAGTCTTTCAAATTATGAAAGATTTTGACAGAGTGGTTGCAGAGAATGTTTCCACTTGTGAGGAAGAGCAAAACTAGAGGCCATTAATATAGATAATCACCAAGAAATCCAATAGGGAATTCAGAAGAAACTTATTTATCCAGAGAGTGGTGAGAATGTGGAACTCGCTGCCACAGGGAGTGGTTGCAGCGAATACTATCAATGTATTTAAGGGAAGGCTGGACAAGCATATGGGGGAGAAGGGAATAGAGGGTTATGCCGATAGATTTAGATGAAGAAAGATGGGAGGAGTGGAGGCTTGAGTGGAGCATCAACGCCGGCTGGACTAGTTGGGCCGAATGGCCTGTGTTATGTATGGAGCAAGAGCCAGACTGAACACTGTGAGCTCAAAGTAAAGTGTGACAGTCTTTTATTGCAGGTCTCCAGAGTGCCTCTCCAACCTGTGAGGCCTCCTTAAATACCTGTGCTCCCAAGGGATTATGGGATCCCTTGGGACTAGAGGGGATGAGCCTTCTGGTGGCTGTATAGAGTAAACACAAGTTTACATATATAACAGTCTGTTTCTGTGCCGTAGATCCTATGTGATCCTATGTAATCCTTTTAAATGGAAACATCTGAGAACAAAAATGTTAGAAGGAAATCGGTGAGAGATGAAAATCAAAAGCACGTACCCGATTGTTGATAGAACTGGAACACAAGAAGATCTTATGGGACAGGCATTAACTAACAATTCAAAACTCATTTGAGTGCAAGCTCGCTATAGTCCTGCCTGGAGGAGGAGTTTGTTTGCTGATCCTAAATAAATTTTCAAAGTCCTCTGCAGGATGAGTCTGTAAGTATGACGAAGGCCGTGAGGTAGGTGTCCAGGTGTGAGAGAGAGAGAGAGAGAGACGGATACAATAAATGAGGAAAATTATCTGTTAATCTACAGGATGGTTATAGTTTGGGGGAAAAAGTTACAGGAACTCATGGAGGCAGATAAATGCAAGGTGATCATTGAGTTTGAAGGATAATACAAGACTTGGTAAGCGGGTCTCTGAAGTGGATGAGTTAGCATGAACCTTGAATGAGATTTAAGAGTGGGTACAGCATTGAAGTCCAGAATTGTACTGCTTTATTCTTGCTGCCTATAATCTTACATGTTAATAAATGTTATTCCGTGTTAGTGTTGTGTATTGGGCTTGTGCTGTGGTATTTAGTGTATTTCAGAATTAAGAGCAGAATGTGGTGGGCATCCCAAGTGGGCATCTGGTGAGCTGTGCTGTGATTAAGGGGCAATTGTTAATCTCATGCTCATCCACTCAGGGCATGCCCCCGTTTGGGGCGCACAACTTGAATAAATTGAAGCTTTACCGCCCGGCGAGACAGGCAAGTTGTGATGTGGTATCGGAGGCGGGAATGGCCTCCATGGGGCACTGCTGGGGCATTAGTGGGGCAGAAGTGGGGCGCGATGTGTCACAACGTCTCTCACCGTCTTTTAATCCATATTAATGACTGAAGAGACCGGCAGATGGAGTATATGTGGGGAAATAAGAACATAAGAAATAGGAGCAGGAGTAGGCCATACGGCCCCTCGAGCCTGCTCCACCATTTAATACGATCATGGCTGATTCGATCATGGACTCAGGTCCACTTCCCCGCCCATTCCCCCTAACCCCTCAATCCCCTTATCGTTTAAGAAACTGTCTATTTCTGTCTTAAATGTATTCAATGTCCCAGCTTCCACAGTTCTCTGAGGCAGCTGGGACATTGAATACATCCACAGATTTACAACCCTCTGAGAGAAGAAATTTCTCCTCATCTCAGTTTTAAATGGGCGGCCCCTTATTCTAAGATCGTGCCCTCTAGTTCTAGTCTCCCCCATCAGTGGAAACATCCTCTCTGCATCCACCTTGTCAAGCCCTCTCATAATCTTATACATTTTGATAAGATCACCTCTCACTCTTCTGAATTCCAATGAGTAGAGGCCCAACCTACTCAACCTTTCCTCATAAGTCAATCCCCTCATCCCCGGAATCAACCTAGTGAACCTTCTCTGAACTGCCTCTAGAGCAAGTATATCCTTTCCTAAATATGGAAACGAAAACTGCACGCAGTACCCCAGATGTGGCCTCACCAATACCATATATAGCTGTAGTAAGATTTCCCTACTTTTATACTCCATCCCCTTTGCAATAAAGGCCAAGATACCATTGGCCTTCCTGATCAATTGCTGTGCCTGCATACTATCCTTTTGTGTTTCATGCATAAGTACCCCCAGGTCCCGCTGTACTGCGACACTTTGCAATCTTTCTCCATTTAATAACGACTTGCTCTTTGAGTTTTTCTGCTAAAGTGCATGACCTCACACTTTCCAACATTATACTCCATCTGCCAAGTTTTTGCCCACTCACTTAGTCTGTCTATGTCCTTTTGCAGATTTTTTGTGTCCTCCTCACACATTGCTTTTCCTCCCATCTTTGTATCATCAGCGAACTTGGCTACATTACACTCAGTCCCTTCTTCCAAGTTGTTAATATAGATTGTAAATAGTTAGGGTCCCAGCACTGATCCCTGCGGCACCCCACTAGTTACTGGTTGCCAACCATTCAATGAACCATTTATCCCGACTCTCTGTTCTCTGTTAGTTAGTCAATCCTCTATCCATGCTAATATATTACCCTCAACCCCGTGAACTTTTATCTTGTGCAGTAACCTTTTATGTGGTACCTTGTCAAATGCCTTCTGGAAATCCAAATTCACCACATCCATTGGTTCCCCGTTATCCACCCTGTTCATTAAATCCTCAAAGAACTCCAGCAAATTTGTCAAACATGACTTCCCCTTCATAAATCCATGCTGACTCTGCCTGACCAAGTTTTGCTTTTCCAAATGTCCTGCTACTGCTTCTTTAATAATGGATCCAACATTTTCCCAACCAAAGACGTTAGGCTAACTGGTCTATAGTTTCTTGCCTTTTTGTCTGCATCCTTTGTTAAATAGGGGCGTTACATTTGCAGTTTTCCAATCTGCTGGGACCTCCCCAGAATACAGGGAATTTTGGTAAATTACAACCAATGCATCCACTATCCCTGCCGCTACTTCTCTTAAGACCCTAGGATGCAAGCCATCAGGTCCAGGGGATTTATCTGCCTTTAGTCCCATTATCTTACTGAGTATCACCTCCTTAGTGATTGTGATTGTGTTAAGTTCCTGCCCCCCCATAACCCCTAGACTATCCACTTAGTGTCCTCTACCGTAAAGACTGATACAAAATATTTGTTCAGAGTTTCTGCCATCTCCATGTTCCATTACTAATTCCCCGGTCTTGTCTTCTAAGGGACCAACATTTACTTTAACCACCCTTTTCCTTTTTAGAATCCGATAGAAACTCTTGCTATCTGTTTTGATATTTTGCACGAGTTTACTTTCATAGTCTATCTTCCCTTTCTTAATCATTTTTTTAGTCGCTCTTTGCTGGCTTTTAAAAGCTTCCCAGCCCAAGGGTAAAATGTGAGGTTAGACACTTTCGCAGAAATAATAGAAAAGCAAATTATAATTTAATGGAGAAAAATTGCAAATTGCTGCGGTACAGAAAGACCTGGGAGTCCTTGTACATGAAACACAAAAATTTAGTATGCAAATACAGCAAGTAATCAGGAAGGCAAATGGAATGTTGGCCTTTATTGCAAGGGGGAATAGAAACATAGAAAATAGGTGCAGGAGCAGGCCATTCAGCCCTTCTAGCCTGCACCGCCATTCAATGAGTTCATGGCTGAACATGAAACTTCAGTACCCCCTTCCTGCTTTCTCGCCATAACCCTTGATCCCCCGAGTAGTAAGGACTTCATCTAACTCCCTTTTGAATATATTTAGTGAATTGGCCTCAACTACTTTCTGTGGTAGAGAATTCCACAGGTTCACCACTCTCTGGGTGAAGAAGTTTCTCCTCATCTCGGTCCTAAATGGCTTACCCCTTATCCTCAGACTGTGACCCCTGGTTCTGGACTTCCCCAACATTGGGAACATTCTTCCTGCATCCAACCTGTCTAAACCCGTCAGAATTTTAAACGTTTCTATGAGGTCCCCTCTCATTTTTCTGAACTCCAGTGAATACAAGCCCAGTTGATCCAGTCTTTCTTGATAGGTCAGTCCCGTCATCCCGGGAATCAGTCTGGTGAATCTTCGCTGCACTCCCTCAATAGCAAGAATGTCCTTCCTCAAGTTAGGAGACCAAAACTGTACACAATACTCCAGGTGTGGCCTCACCAAGGCCCTGTACAACTGTAGCAACACCTCCCTGCCCCTGTATTCAAATCCCCTCGCTATGAAGGCCAACATGCCATTTGCTTTCTTAACCGCCTGCTGTACCTGCATGCTAACCTTCAATGACTGATGTACCATGACACCCAGGTCTCGTTGCACCTTCCCTTTTCCTAATCTGTCACCATTCAGATAATAGTCTGTCTCTCTGTTTTTACTACCAAAGTGGATAACCTCACATTTATCCACATTATACTTCATCTGCCATGCATTTGCCCACTCACCTAACCTATCCAAGTCACTCTGCAGCCTAATAGCATCCTCCTCGCAGCTCACACTGCCACCCAACTTAGTGTCATCCACAAATTTGGAGATACTGCATTTAATCCCCTCGTCTAAATCATTAATATACAATGTAAACAGCTGGGGCCCCAGCACAGAACCTTGCGGCACCCCACTAGTCACTGCCTGCCATTCTGAAAAGTACCCGTTTACTCCTACTCTTTGCTTCCTGTCTGACAATCAGTTCTCAATCCACGTCAGCACACTACCCCCAATCCCATGTGCTTTAACTTTGCACATTAATCTCTTGTGTGGGACCTTGTCGAAAGCCTTCTGAAAGTCCAAATATACCACATCAACTGGTTCTCCTTTGTCCACTTTACTGGAAACATCCTCAAAAAATTCCAGAAGATTTGTCAAGCATGATTTCCCTTTCACAAATCCATGCTGACTTGGACCTATCATGTCACCATTTTCCAGATGCACTGCTATGACATCCTTAATAATTGATTCCATCATTTTACCCACTACTGAGGTCAGGCTGACCGGTCTATAATTCCCTGTTTTCTCTCTCCCTCCTTTTTTAAAAAGTGGGGTTACATTGGCTACCCTCCACTCCATAGAAACTGATCCAGAGTCAATGGAATGTTGGAAAATGACTGTCAATGCATCCGCTATTTCCAAGGCCACCTCCTTAAGTAATCTGGGATGCAGTCCATCAGGCCCTGGGGATTTATCGGCCTTCAATCACATCAATTTCCCCAACACAATTTCCCGACTAATAAAGATTTCCTTCAATTGCCCCTCCTTACTAGACCCTCTGACCCCTTTTATAGAGTATAAAAGCAGACAAGTCCTGCCACAACTGTACAGGGTATTGGTGAGGCCATACCTAGAATACTGCGTTCAGTTTTCGTCTCCATATTTAAGGAAGGATATACTTGCATTGGAAGCTGTTCAGAGAAGGTTCACAAGGTTGATTCCGGAGATGAGGGGGTTGATTTATGAAGATAAGTTGAGTAGGTTGGCCTATACTCATTGGAGTTCAGAAGAATGAGAGGTGATCTTATTGAAACATATAAGATACTGAGGGGGTTTGACAAGGTGCATGCAGAGAGGATATTTTCACTCATAGGGGAAACTAAAACTTGAGGACATAGTCTCAGAATAAGGGGCCGCCCATTTAAAACTGAGATGAGGAGGAATTCTTCTCTCAGAGGGTCGTAAATCTGTGGAATTCTCTGCCCCAGAGAGCTGTGGAAGCTGGGTCATTGAATATATTTAAGGCAGAGACAAACAGATTTTTGAGCGATAAGGGAATCAAGGGTTATGGGGAGCGGGCGGGGAAGTGGAGCTGAGTCCATGATCAGATCAGCCATGATCTTACTGAATAATGGAGCAGGCTCGAGGGGCCAAATGGCCGACTCCAGCTCCTATTTCTTATGTTCTTATAACCGCAAAGTCAGCCAACAAAAAAAGATGGCTGCCATGTTGCAAGGCCCTCCCTGTTAAGGGCGGCCGAGGCGGTTGTTGGTGTTGCCCCATGCCAACCTCGTATCCTGAGGGGCAATTTTCCCCGTGGGGGGCAAAGGGTTCGGCACGTGGCGAAACAGGGTCTTTCCCAAAGGGGCAATTTGGGTCTCCTTATGGAAGCACAAGTTAAAGGTTTTGGGAAGAATACTATTAACTCTCTCTTCCTTTTTTCCTGACAGTGTGTTATTTTTTTGCTGATATTTCAAACCACAGAATGGAGAAATCTTCACACATGGGATGTGGAGGGAGCTGCTTAAGTATTATGCTAAACTATAAAACAAAAAATAATTCCAATGTGGATACAGAAATGATGCTGTGTGAAATTAGCCTGGGATCACTTTGCACATAAGCATGAAACTCTTTGGTCTGCTACATTAACAGGAGGGTTAATCTATTTATTTCTAAGTACATTAATGCCGCTGAAGCAACACAAAGACATTTCAAGCGAGCATATCAAGCGTCGTATGTTCAGATCACACAGTGTAATTTCAATTCCTAATTAATTTCAAGCTAATTAAATAGAAGCCAAAGATGAGAACAGGTGTTTTTGTATTTATGCAAATTTTATGTATATGTTATGAAAACCCACTAAATGTCCGACTAAAAATAATACACTTTTTTTGCATACTCTCCCTCTCTGCCCTTTATTTTAGAGTGGGGATCCTTGTGCCTATGTCTGGCATCTGCTAACAGTTATATAAGTGGTTACCTAGAGGTGCATGACAGCATCCCACAGGAACTCTTCCTTCTTGGGGGAGAGCACCTCTCTCCTATCAGCAATTTGCGTGTCTGGAATTGCTGGCATGCACTGTGATGGAAATAAAGATCCTTACTTCCTCACTTCAGACCGTCATCATCATTATAGACAGTCCCTCGAAATCACTCTAAAAGTGAGTTCTCAGGTGACTGAACAGTCCAATACGGGAACCACAGTCTCTGTCACAGTTAAGGGAAAGGGTGGGTGGGACTGGTTTGCCGGACGCTCTTTCCGCTGCCTGCGCTTAATTTCGACATGCTCTTGGCGATGACACTTGAGGTGCTCAGCGCCCTCCCGGATGCACTTCCTGCAGTTAGGGCGGTCTTTGGCTAGGGACTCCCAGATGTTGGTGGGGATGTTGCATTTTTATCAAGGTGGCTTTGAGGGTGTCCTTGAAATGTTTCCTCTGTCCACCTTGGGCTTGCTTGCCATGTAGGAGTTCCGAGTAGAGCGCTTGCTTTGGGAGTCTTGTGTCAGGCATGCGAACAATGTGGCCCGCCCAATGGAGCTGATCGAGTGTGTTCAGTGCTTTGCTGCTGGGGATGTTGGCCTGATCAAGGATGCTAATATTGTGTATGTAAGCACTCTGTTAATGACTCCACGAGGCAGGGTATGGTACTTAAACTGTGTAGACTGTAGTCCTTTATTGCAGCTCCTAGAGTGAGAACACCAAGAGGTGAGCTCCCTTTTATACTGGGTGACCTGCAGTGTGCAGGTGACCCTTAGGTCTCCAGCAGCAGCACCCTCTGGTGTACAGGTAAGGTATGTACAGTGTAAAGGTACATCATATAACAATACAAGTATGCATACATAACAACACTCCCCCCCCCCCCACCCCACTCCCCACCAAGCATTTTTCAAGTCCTTATTGCCATGACCTGGGGAGGTGATCAGTAGTGGGCTGTGGGAGGTTGTGGTGAGGGTTGTGTGGGTGCCAGGTGTGATCCCTGTGCTTGAGGCTGGCCTCATACATTCCCCCCCTTCACATGTAGACCATGTGGGTGTCACTGTTGTGGGATCCCTCAGTGGGGGAGCCAGTGCAGCAGTAGGTAGGTTACATATTCTGTAAGTGTGTGGTGGTGGGCAGGGCCACAGGACTGTGTGGGCTCCTTGTCCTCCATTTGGGATGAGGGTCTGGTCATCCCAGGTCCGCCGGGAAAGCTGAAGGGTATTGGCCTCTTGCTCCTGGTGTTGGCCCTGTTGGGCAGGGGGTGTAGTGCCAGTCTGGGGCAGGTTGCCATTGGTGGTAGCTGTGCTGCCCATTGACCACTGTCCCTGACGTGGGTCTGCTCCCACTGGGTGTGTGTGAGCCCTTCCTGGGGCATCACATTTGTCCCAAAAGTCCAGGCTACATGATCTGGTAGCCTGCTGGACCTGGGGGTCTCCCACGGGGGCATTCCTCTAGCATTTACATTGTCCCTGTAGAACCCAGTGTCCTTTAACAGTCTACTTCCTGTATACATGACACATTGGTTCCGATCATACATAGTCGTTCTACGTTGTTAACTCTCTTTACATTGTTAATTACAGCATTTACATCACCTTCTTGTATCTCGGTCTCTCCATACATGGTTGCATTTGTCATTTTAAAATTTCTATCATCATCATTAAATATTACAAGCTTGTTCTTAACACCACTTACACAAGCATACATTACATTTTCTCATCAGTTACTCCGGCATCACAATTCCACTTTACATTATCACACCTGCATTCGCTAACAGCATTTTTAACTTTAAAGTCCTCGTCATCTTTAGAGTGAAACTGTCCCTTTAAATTCTTTGGGTTACCGGTCTCCTTTAAGGGGGCCTTCCAATCCGATTCGTCGTTCGGTGCCATGTGTCGCTCCTCCAACGCTGCCCCTCATGGTCTAGTCGCGGCCATTTTGATTTTAGGTTCTTTGCCTCGTGGTGCGGCTGCCATCTTCTCGCTCTCCTCCAGGTAGGCTGTGGTGACCTTTTCCGTCTCAGGTTCAGCCACAGACGCAGAGAATCCACTTTTTTTGACGATGTTCTTCCCTTGGAATTCTGCCACGGCCCTGAAGGTGAAGTCTGGACGTTCGGTTTTGGTGATCTCGCCATGGTGTTATGAAGTCGGCGCCGCGCAGTCGAGCTGGACGGTAGGATTTCTGGGTGCAGCGATGGATCCAACTTCGGGACTGTGTGGGACGTGGATTGCTGGAGCCTGGAGGCCGTCGTTACTTCAACCGATTTGGACCTGCTTCATCCAACTTCTTCCCAGCAGTGTTGGACCATCGCCAGCAACGATCCACAGGGGAGTTTGGTCATCACGCCGCCCTGGGAGACCTGAACGTCCACGCTGCCAGCGACCGGGATTTTACCTTTGGTGTAGGTGAGCAGCTTCGTCTCAACAGGAGACAGTTTTGCTCGTTTGGCGGGATTGATCCAGAGTTTTTCAAAGGTTGCCTGGCTCATCACAGACTGGCTCGCCCCAGTGTCGATCACCATTAAAACTGGAACTCCATCGTCCACGGGGAACTTTCAGTGGAGCAGGTATAGATTCCATACTCTTCTTCCACGGGTTGAGCAGCTTCATCTTCATCTGTGTCGGAGCCCAGGTGATCAGCCAACTCTTCAGCGACACAATGAGTAAAGCTTTCTCTACACATTCGCTGAAGGTGACCTTTCGTGTTGCAGCTTTTGCAGGTATAGTCTTTGTAGCGGCACTGGTGGGCCCTGTGGTTTCCTCCACAGCGCCAGCACGGGGCTAGCCGGTTGGCCCCGTGTGGCGGACTCAGGGTTGCGGAACTCGGGGCAGCATTTCTGCCTTTCGAAGTCGCCATTCGGTTCACTGCATCGTTAGTTTAGAGTCCTGGGTGTGGGTCAGCATTTGCCTGGAGTCGCCGACCAAAACCATGTAGGCCCGGCTCACTTTAATTGCCTTCTGCAGGGTGACCGTAGTGTTCGCAGAGAGCAGTTTGTGGAGGAGGCCCTTGTGGCTGATTCCGGTAACAAATATGTCCCTTAGTGCTTCGTTAAAGGTGGGTGCCAAAATCACACGGTGCAGCCAGTCTTCTTAAATCTGCAGCATACTTAGCAATTTCTTGGCCTTCAGGTCGCCGGTGAGTGTAGAACCAGTGCCTGACTGTGAGGATGCTTTCTTTGGGTTTTAGTTGCTCCTGTATTAAGGTTACAAGTTCCCCATAGCTCTTGGTTGTTGTCTCCGCTGGGGCTAGCAAGTCCTTGATGAGGCAATGGATCGTGGCCCCACAACTGCTAATCGGGATGGCCCTGCGTTTGTTCGGTAGTGTAGCCGGTGTGTCCCCATCCAGGTCGTTGGCTATGATGAAGTGTTCCAACCTTTCCACAAAGGTATCCCATTCCCATCGGTGAATTGTTAAATGTTGCTAAGATTTGACATGTTGCGCGTGTAGTTCGTGACCTCGCCGCCAGTTATTGTGTATGTAGGCACCTTTGGTAATGACTCCACGAGGCAGGGTATGGTATTTAAACTGTGTAGACTGTAGTCCTTTATTGCAGCTCCTCAAGTGAGGACACCGAGAGGTGAGCTCCCTTTTATTCTGGGTTACCTGCAGTGTGCAGGTGACCCTTAGGTCTCCAGCAGCAGCACCCTCAGGTGTACAGCTAAGGTGTGTACAGTGTAAGGTACATTCAGTGTTACAGTACATCATAACATTATAGGCATGCATACATAACAGCTAACATCCTCTGTTCTAAAATCTCTGTTCTATCCATTTTATGCACATTTTAAGTGGGCCGATGCATTGAGAATTCTTCAAATTAAACTCTGTTAGTTGCATGCTGAAAATAATTCTTTAGCTTTTGTGTGGGGACAGTGAGGTAAATACTGTCTAGAGATAGCTGTTAGTTTCAAAGGGAGACATTATAAAGGGTGACTGTTAATGAGACTTGCTTGATGTCAGAATCTAATCAAATTAAGTTGTTCTCACTAGCACCTTGGGTATGAGGATATAAGCCACGGCTAAATTTTCCCCAGTATTTGCACCTTTTTTTTGGGAGCAGGTTGCTTTTTCTGGCCTGACTTAAAAATCCCCAGTTTCCCCAATCAATTTGCACCAGTGTAACTCAGTTAGTTATGAATTTTTTAAGTCAGTTTTTTTTCAGTCAAAGGGGACGTAACCAGCCACCCACACCACTTCTGACCATTTAGGGAAGTTTGGCCAGCTGAGAGTTACTCCAGTTCTGATTAGGCCGGCGTATGTGGCCTGTCCTGAAAAAGCTTCCCTAGAGTTAAGGAAATCGGCGCAGGTAAGGAAATCGGTGCAGCAGATGCCCAGACACACTGAAAGAATTGAAAAACACATAGCAGCAACTTACCTCCAACCCCGCCTGAAGGCTGTCCGCTCCCATTCTCGGTCCCCATTCTCCCGGTCCGGTCCCATTCTCAGTCCCCGTTTCACACAGTCTGGGAGAGAGAGAGAGAGAGAGACCCGAACCGGTGACTGAGAAGACGGGACAGCCTTTGGGCGGGGTTGGAGGTAAGGTGGTGCTACGTGTTTTTCAATTCTTTTAATGTGTTGGGAGCTTGCTGTATGCTTCACTTTACAGCCTCAGCTCGCATTGTATCCCTGGTTACCATGGCAGCCTGATCTTTTTGGCGCAGATCAAGGCTCCACCCCCCTTGGGTTAGGCCACGCCAAAATGAAGAGATCCAACGAGGAATCTTACTTGGGCCCCAAAGCATTGGGTGTAACAATTCAAGTACGCCAAAGAAATGCTTAGGGGAAAATTGAGCCCATATATAAGAGCACCTTATTGTGTGGCTCCATTGCTGCAATGGTGAGATGCAACATGGACCTGGTGAGACGAGACCACATGGACAGAAGCACATCCATTGAGTCCATTTTAACCCTTTCCGCTCGACAGAAACCGGCAGCATGGGCAGTTAAAAACGAGCGGTTTACTGACCCGCTCAGATCCTGGCCAGTTCCTATTTTAACCTGACCAGTTTTCAAGATGGATGTGACCTCGCTTAAAGCAGGCTGGAATTCCTTAAATCCATGCAAATCAGAGCCCTATCCCTTAGCGGGACCCCGATGCATGGCGCCTGATTGGCAGAAATGCAGCGGAACTCTCAATTGAAATAATTGGAGAGGAAAATCGGGCGGGTGGTGTAGAACCAGTTCCCAATGCTTTCCCGTCGTGGTTTCTCTTCCCGCCCCTGCATCGTTCCCTCTGGTGTCCCCCAAGGATCTATCCTTGGCCCCCTCCTATTTCTCATCGACATGCTGCCTCTTGGCGACATCATCCGGAAACACAGCGTCAGTTTCCACATGTACACTGATGACACCCAGCTCTACCTCACCACCACTTCCCTCGACCCCTCCACGGTCTCTAAATCATCAGATTGCTTGTCCGACATCCAGTTCTGGATGAGCAGAAATTTTCTCCAATTAAATATTGGGAAGACCAAAGCCATTGTTTTCAGTCCCCATCACAAACTCTGTTCCCTAAACACTGACTCCATCCCTCTCCCCAACTTCTGTCTGAGGCTGAACCAGACTGTTCGCAACCTCGGTGTCATATTTGACCCTGAAATGGACTTTCGACCACATATCCGCAGCATAACTAAGGGCGCCTATTACCACCTCCGTAACATTGCCCGTCTCCGCCCTTACCTCAGCTCATCCTCTGCTGAAGCCCTCATCCATGTCTTTGTTACCTCCAGATTTGAATATGCCAATGCAATCCTGGCTGGCGTCCCACATTCCATCCTACTTAAATGAGAGGTGATCCAAAACTCGGCTGCCCATGTCTTAACTCGCACCAAGTCCCGCTCACCCATCACCCCCTGTGCTTGCTGACCTACATTGGCTCCCGGTTAAGCAATGTCTTGATTTCAAAATTCTCATCCTTGTTTTCAAATCCCTCCATGGCCTCACCCCTCCCTATCTCTGTAATCTTCTCCAGCCCCACAACCCCCTGAGATGTCTGTGCTCCTCTAATTCTGCCCTCCTGAGCATTCCTGATTATAATCGCTCCACCATTGGTGGCCGTGCCTTCTGTTGCCTGGGCCCCAGGCTCTGGAACTCCCTCCCTAAACCTCTCCACCTCTCTACCTCTCTTTCCTCCTTCAAGACGCTCCTTAAACCCTACCTCTTAACTGCCCTAATTTCTCCTTATGCGGCTCGGTATCAAATTTTTAAAATCTCATAATACTCCTATGAAGCGCCTTGGGATGTTTCACTGTGTTAAAGGCAAGTTGTTGTTATTGTTGTGGCAGGTTAGGTTAAAATTACCCTCAGGATTGCACACGCACCAGCAGCACTCCTGTATCTTCCCCAAGTGGACATTTTACATGTGTGAACATCGACAGTGAATATTGGCCAGCTCTTCAACTCCACACGGCTTCACTGCTGAACCCAATCCTTTACTCATTCAACATCCTGATTATCTGGTTAAAACTCACGTTTGTATCTCCGGCAACAGTTTCTCTGTCTACCCCAAGTCAGCTCTGGTGTACTCCAAGGCTCCCAGAACTTTTCTTCTTTCTTCATTTCCATGTTAGCCCTTGGTGATTCCATCTGAAGGGTTGGGTCAATTTCCATGCATGTGCTGATGATGCCTAGCTCTATCACCCAGTGGGCTGAAACCCACACCAGTGTTTTTGTTATCTCTTAACTCAATTCTCCAGTGCTCGCCTTGCTGAACTCCCGAGCTCCCACTTGCCTGAAACTCAGCTGTCTCCATCTTGTTCCCACGAATTGCTGCTTGCCAATCCTCCTGGTCCATGTAGACATCCACTGGCTCCCTATCCACCAATGTATTGAATGCGAAATTCTCATCCACATCATTGACAAATTTATTAGAGTTTTTGAGGATGTAACTAGTAGGGTAGATAAAGGGGAACTAGTGGATGTAGTATATTTAGATTTCCAAAAGGCATTCACTTAGGTGCCAAAAAAAATTTTGTTATGCAAGATAGAAACATAGAAACATAGAAAATATAGATAAAATAAAGATAAGGGGTCATGGAGTTGAGGGTAATATATTATCATGGATAGAGGATTGGTTAACGGATAGAAAACAGAGAGTCGGGATAAATGGGTAATTTTCAGGTTGGCAGGCTGTAATTAGTGAGGTGCAGCAAGGACCAGTGCTTTTTTATGATTCTATGATTTCCAATCCATATTAATGACTTAGATGAAGGGACTGAGTGTAATGTATACCGGTCTGCTGACAATACAAAGCTAGGTGGAACTGTAAGCTGTGAGGAGGACGCTTACTAATTTTATGGATTTAGACTGGTTAATTGAATGGGCAATAAGGTGGCAGATGGAGTATAATGTAGGGAAATGTGAGGTTATTCACTTTTGTAGGAAGAATAGAAAAATAGATTTTTTTTAAATGATGAGAAACTTTTCTCTGCTCTTTCTGTCTTTCTTTGGCATGGTCCAGTCCGGACTGCCATTGTGCAGCCTGACACTGCGTTTGGGTGCTGGGCCTTGGCCTTGGCACCACGCCGCCCTGGTGGCCCAGTGGAGACCATCAGAGGCCCAGCAGAGAGCTCAGCAGCCTTCCCCTTTAACGCTCCACTTCCTGTTGGGGCGCGTTCCGGGGCGCTACTCGGGTGCATAACGCGTTTCAACGCCACTGCGAACTCTGCATGGCCATTTCAAGGCCTCCACTGCGCCACCAGGGTTGTGTGGTGCCATGGCCACAGTCCGGCACCCAAGCAGAGTGCCGGGCTGCACGATTGCGGCCCGGACCAAGCAGAAATTGATGGAGCACGGGTCGACCAGTGAGTCGGCCGAAGAAAATAAATGGTGGTGCATGGCGCAGCTCCCCTTTAACTTCCGTCCCAGGAGTGGAGGTCAGCTTGGGGTTCGCAACCCGTGGGCAGGCTGGCGTGGGCATCGCTACCGGCAGCCTCACGGGGCTCTCGGCAATTTCCGCCACAGGGCACAAAGGGGTTGCCACGTATGGCGATGGTGTCATCACTGGAGGGGTAGTGGCCTGCTGTTTGTGGAATCTTGCTGTGCGTAAATCACTGCCACGGTTCCGATATTATAACAGTGACTACACTTCAAAAGTACTTTATTGGGTGTGAAGCACCTTGGGATGTCCTGAGCTTGTGAAAGGCACGACAGAAATGCAAGTCCTTGGGGAGAAATTCGGTGCCTCTGTTGTGGCGTTAATCCAGGCGGAGCGGTACTTTTAGCACCTTGAAAATGTTTGCGCCTTCCACCCAGAAATTCGTCAGAATCGGTCGATGAGCTGACAGGGCGATAAATCAGTCGTTGCACACCAGAGCTGGGGGGGAGGGGGGGCAATAACGAAAGTTTGGTCGGTACATTTTGCAGACCCATTGCGCATGCGCAGAACTCTGAGTCAGATCCCGGGAAAAGCCGAGTCTTAAAGGCGCGGCATAGTAATGCTCCCATTAAAGTTTTCAAAATCACTTGTTTTCAACCTGTACTGTTCTGTCTGTCTGCCGCTGCAGGCTCACGCACCGAGCTGTGTGTAAACGTTGCACTGACTGTGACCTCCGAGGGAAGCACTTCCTCATCCCGTTAAGTAGCCACCAGTTACCGACTCTGCAAGCCTGGACCCACTGTTTATCCAGACGTTGTGCTTGGCGGGTGCTCAATGAGGTGCCGCACTGAATTTACCGACCGGGGCGTAAGCGTGGGTGTTGCACCAGGAATACGTCGGGATCGGAGCGATCGTTAGCAGCCAGGCATTCCTGGTTTAGCCCTAGTGAGTCTTCAATGAATTTTCGGTCGGGGCACTAAACGCTGCACTCCCGGTCGGTAACCTCTTACGCTCCCATTCACGCACACTCTGGCCGCTAACTGAGGCATTAGACAACCAAAAATCTAGCCCAAAGTTTCTTGTGGCATGTGTTTTCTTGGCAGCTACGGTTTTTTTTCACATTTGGACATAAGGTTTAGCTTTGAAAATTTTAGCATTTGGGATGTTCCGAAATCAATTGGAATGTTTAGGTTACATTAACCAGGCTCGTTGTGGAGTAATCCTTGCAATAACCCTCAGTCATTGAGATGTCCTTGTAAAAAATGTAAGCCTTAATCTATCTTGTATTTGTCATTTTTAATCATTGGTGATAAAATAACCGATTCTGTAAAAGTTCTGGCTTCCTGGTAATGCCCCCTGTCTGAACATCACCATCTGGCTTGCAATACAGAGCTCAGCACAAATGATAGTTAAACAACTTGCAACAAGCTCTTGCATTATATCACTTACAAAATGTCCAGCTGTTTGTTCCCCTAGCCCCTTTGGGAAGGCCGATAAAATGTCGGCACTGGTCATTTGGCCATCTGTCAGTGTGCTTTTGCCAGCATGTTTCAAGGGAACCAGCTCAAACAGCTCTGCGGTTTACACAGAATTTTCACAGAGTAAAGTCCCCCGCTGCAATAAAACCTTCCTCCTTTTCCCATGCTCAATTTGGTCTGAAATAAAAAAATCAGGTTTACATTGACGTTTGGAACGTCAATGGAACTACGACTATAGAGCGTCCTCCTCCGTTTCGGCTGCCCCCAAAAGTTTATCACCATCCTCTGCCTGCTCTATGATGACATGCTAGCCGTGATCCTGACCGATGGATCTATCAAAAATCCAATCCACGTCTGGACCGGGGTCAAGCAGGGCTGCGTCATCACGCCAATCCTCTTCTCGATCTTCTCGCTGCGATGCTCCACCTCCAACAAGTTTCCCGCTGGAGTGGAACTAAACCACAGAACCAGTGGAAACCTGTTCAACATTGGTCGCCTCGAGGCCAGATACAAGACCGTCCCATCCTCTGTCGTCGAACTACAGTACGTGGACGACGCTTGTGTCTGCGCACATTCTGAGGCTGAACTCCAAGTCATAGTCAACATCTTCACTGAGGCGTACAGAAGCATGGGCTTTACACAAAACATCCATAAGACAAAGGTCCTCCACCAGCCTGACCCCGTCACACAGCACTGCCCCCCAGTCATCAAGATCCACGGCGCGGCCCTGGACAATGTGGACCACTTTCTATACCTCAGGAGCCTACTATCAGCAAGGGCAGACATCGACAACGAGGTTCAACATCGCCTCCAGTGCGCCAGCGCAGCCTTCGGTCACCTGAGGAAGAGAGTGTTCGAAGATCAGTCCCTCAAATCTGGCACCAAGCTTATGGTCTGCAGGGCTGTAGTGATACTCACCCTCCTGCATAGCTCAGAGACGTGGACCATATACAATAGACAACTCAAATCACTGAAGAAATACCATCAGCGATGCCTCCGCAAGATCCTGCAAATCCCCTGGGAGGACAGACCCACCAATGTCAGTGTTCTCGATCAGGCCAACATCCCCAGCATCGAAGCACTGACCACACTCAATCAACTCCGTTGGGCAGGCCACATTGTTTGCATGCCCGACACAAGACTCCCAAAGCAAGCGCTCTACTCGGAACTCCTACATGGCAAGTGAGCTCCAGGTGGGCAGAGGAAACGTTTCAAGGAAACCTCAAAGCCTCCTTGATAAGATGCAACATCCCCATTGACACCTGGGAGTCCCTGACCAAAGACCGCCCTAAGTGAAGGAAGAGCATCTGGGACGGCGCTGGGCACCTCGAGTCTCGTCGCTGAGAGCATGCAGAAACCAAGCACAGGCGGTAGAAGGTACATGCGGAAAACCAGACTCCCCACCCACCCTTTCCTCCAACCACTGTCTGTCCCACCTGTGACAGAGACTGTAATTCCCATATTGGACTGTTCAGTCACCCAAGAATTCACGTTTGGAGTGGAAGCAAGTCTTCCTCGATTTCAAGGGACTGTTATGATGATGATGGAACAACTGTGGGAGGGTGGCTTGAGTTTAGTGGTCACCTGGTTTAAACCGGCATAAACCTGACTAATACACTTCAACAGCTAAGTCCGTAAGATTGGCCTACACCCAAAATAATATTTTTGAATGGGTGGAAAATAGCTTAGAAGAATATATGGTTAACTCCGACTGCCTCAATTTAAGACAGAGATGTTGCTGTTTATTCGCAGCTTTGAGTGCCCCGTCCTATACAGGATATTGGAGCCAGAAAAATTGCATTGAACAGAAGGGTCAAAATGATGACAACATTTGAAAAGGTAAATAATGAAAGATTCATTCTGTTGGTCAGTGAATCGATAACAAGGAGTCGTAAACTTAGGATTATACAAATATATCATAAAGAAGAAGATCACAAGAATTTGTTTTTACGTGAAAGGATATTGGACTATTGAACACATTATCACGTGGATATTGAACCAGAATCAATTACAACATTTGAGAGAGAATGTGACAAACATTTAAAGATGGAAAATATTAAAGGATCTGGGAAAAGAGCAGCAAACTGGATCTGTGTGTTCCAGCAGGATCATGGATTGAATCGCTCCCTTCTGTGCTGACATTTCTACAATTGAAAAACATCCTTTCATGTTCATCCGTTGTTACACATCGTCTGTAGAACGTTCCAACAGATTTCTGAATTGGAGGGGAATAGAATAGTTGCACGATCAATACTCATTATCAATTGCAGTCGACTTGAATGGACAGTTTCATTATTTGCAATCTAAATCTAAAGAGGGTGTGCAAAAGAAATAAAGATCGAGCCACTTTATTGCAGTATTTTGTCAATGGAGTGCAAGATTGGAAATTAGGCCTGTGACTACATAAGGTGCCCTTAGAGAGCTACCTACTTGTAAATATACTGTGCAGAAAGTGCTTCACTTAACCTCGAGAACATTGCAAGTGTGCTACAAGAGGAATAGGCCTATTGTCGACGTGTGTGATGGAGACTTCGACTGATCTTTGCACAAGGTCGCCCAATCAAACACAATGATCAGTTTCAAGCAGAAAACCTCACTGGTTCAAAGATGGGATGTTTCTTCCCGTAGAGCCTTGAAGGTGGTTGTTGTTGCTGGATCTCTTCTGTTTCAAGGTCATGTACCTGGATAATCACTTTGCTGGCTCCTATCAGAGACTCACCTGGGTTGTGAGATATTAATGAGCTTCTATATATGTAACATCCCCACCGACTCTTGGGAATCCCTGGCCCAAGACCACTCAAAGTGGAGGAGAAGCGTTTGAGGAGGCGCCGAACACCTCGAGTCTCTTCGCCGGGAGCACGCGGAAGCCAAGTACAAACAGTGGAAGGAGCGTACGACAAACCAAGCTCCCCACCCACCCGTCCCTCCAACCACCGTCTGCCCCACCTGTGACAGAGACTGTAGGTCCCACATTGGACTCTTCAGTCACCTGAGAACTCATTTTAGTGTGGACGCAGGTCATCCTTGATTCCGGGGTTCTGCCTAAGAAGAATTAAAACTATAATAGACCTTCTTTCAACGATGTAATGGGGCCAGAATTCAGGTCCGCCTGAAAAGGGTCGCACCTACCACTTTGTTTTCACCGCCATATCAGTTCAGGTGGCCTCTTTCACGAACTTCAGCTCTTTGTTGTTTTTTTTCAGACGGACGAGGTGGACCTAATGGGGCGGAAGTGGGGCGGTAAGCAGAAGATCGACCGCAAAAGGGGCGGAAATGGAGGCGGGACAGAGTCTTCACCGCTGTCAATCATCAGTGGAGTGGTGATGACGTCATGACGCGTGTACATCACCACGACTCTCTTCACTTAAAGGGGAGAGCTGCTGCGAGCTTTGCGAAGATTTTCGTTAGGTCCATTAGGCCACCAGGGAGTGTTTCGGCTCGGCCAGTTGCCTGGCACCCAAGAGGGGGTGCCATGCTGCCTGTTGGCAGCCCGGCCGAACCCGGGGGCATAATTGTCGGGCTGCTCTGGAAGTCGGCCGGCAAAAAAAAATGGAGGCCGCGGCAGTGCGCCCTCCCCTTGAAGGGCAGCCGCGCTGCCATGTCGCGCAC
Organism: Pristiophorus japonicus; assembly: GCF_044704955.1. Lineage (NCBI taxonomy): Eukaryota > Metazoa > Chordata > Chondrichthyes > Pristiophoridae > Pristiophorus > Pristiophorus japonicus. The sequence goes on along the minus strand of NC_091991.1, from coordinate 89,704,351 downwards.
ACTGAAAGAAAGGTGCACCGACAGAAAACGCTGTCGGGGGCGATTTTTTGATGTGGATTTAGATGGAGGAGCGGGAGATCGATGGTGCACCCTTTGATGACGCACTTAGGATGGTCGGCAGCAGCGGGGCAGAAATGGGGACCGCCAGAAAAACCACCGCGGTGAATTTCACTAGCGCCGGCCATTGTACTCAGTCGCGCGGTCGCTGATTTATGGCGGTAAGAGACCCTTTCGGGAGGCTGAATTTCGGCCCCAATATCTTTTATCGGCTTTGGATAATTTAGGCTTGGGGGGAGCTTCTTTGCAAGTGGGTATTGTGGGTGACCTCAGGTCATTGTGCCAAGTGGTGTCAGTGATTCAGTCAATAATTCTGCAATTGTCTCACCTCATAGTTAATATATCTTGTGCATTTCACTGCAGACAGCACAGGGGATACCTACGCGTCACTAAAATAGATGGATATCTGCAATGAAGTTGAGATTCTGGTCCCTGGAGCTGCATTGCAGTTAGAGCTGGAAATATTTCTGGGTGAATTGTGACACAATGACTTCAGGTCTCTCCGATACAAGGCTGTACCGCGGAATGAATCAAACAAATTAAAAGAGACTCTGATCTTTCACAATGCTTTTACACAAAGACCATAATGTAGCTGTCTGTAAGTTTTTTATCTTGTACAGTTATGGCTGATTCATATTTCAGTCACCAATTCTTATGGCACCTATGTGATTAGCTCAATTTGCACACATGGTTTTTTGACTTGGAAGCCAAAAGTGCCGATCAACATTACCCTTTAAACAGGAGACTAACCTGAACAGCTTGCTGTTTCTTGTGGGTTATATCAGCAACCCCGAGCCCTGAAATGGCACCGTCAACACCTTCCCTAAACGCCTGGCAGTTCCACTCATGATGCTGATCGTCACCCTCACCGAATTTGCATAGAATACAAGAGCAGAGAGGTTATGCTTGAACTGTATAAAACACTAGTTAGGCCACAGCTAGAGTACTGTGCAGTTGTGGTCAGCACATTATGGGAAAGATGTGATTGCATTAGAGACGGTACAGAGGAGATTTATGAGGATGTTGCCTGGACTGGAGAATTTTCGCTATGAGGAAAGATTGGATAGGCTGGGGTTGTTTTCCTTGGAACAGAGGAGACTGAGGGGAGACTTTATTGAGGTGTATAAAATTATGAGGGCCCTGGATAGAGTGGATAAACAACCAGGGGGCACAGATTTAAAGTAACTGGTAGGAGGTTTAGAGGGGATTTGAGGGGAAATTTCTTCACCCAGAGGGTGGTGGGGGTCTGGAACTCACTGCCTGAAAGGATGGTAGAGGCAGAAACCCTCACCACATTTAAAAAGTACTTGGATATGCACCTGAAGTGCTGTAACCTGCAGGGTTATGGACCAAGAGCTGAAAAGTGGGATTAGACTGGGTAGCTCTTTGTCGGCCGGCGTGGACACGATGGGCCTCCTTTGTGCTGTAAATTTCTCTGATTCTATGATTACACTGCATTCATCAGATGCACACATGCCCCCCCCCCCCCCCGCAGCCATTCATAGGTCTGTCATGGCCTCTTGCAGGAGAAGAGAGCACAGAATAGAAGGGAGAGGACCGGTGATGGACTCCCACAGATTGTGGAGCTTATCAATGTGGAACAGCTGGCTTTGGAGACTAGTGGCACATCAGCCTCCCTGGGCATCGGAACTGGTGAGACTGGTAGTGTGTTGCTGCAGGGTGACAGGGTTAATCTCTCAGACCACCATCTCCTACATGACTACGTCTTGCCGTGAACTCAGCACCAAATGAAATATGATCACCTTAGTCATGTCAATTTCAACATTTGTGCTCCCCCCTGATTAAATCATATCTGTATCTTCTCTCCTCCAGGACCATCAAACGATGAACAGCAGCCTCTTCCCTTTGCAGATGACAATTTCTCAGAGAAGGGGGAGGGGGAGAGGGAGGGAGAGGGGGAGGGGGAGAGGGAGGGGAGGCGGGTGGGGAGAGGGAGGGGAGGGGGAAAGGGGAGGGGGAGGGGAGAGGGAAGGGGAGTGGAGGGGGAAAGGGGAGGGGGAGAGGGGGGGCGGGGAGGGGAGAGGAAGGGGAGGGGGAAAGGGGAGGGAGAGAGGGAGGGGGTGGGGGAGGGGTGAGGGAGGGGGAGGAGGAGAGGGAGGGGGGAGGGGTTGGGGAGAGGGAGGGGGGTAAAGAGAGGGGGAAGGAGGAGAGGGAGGGGGAGGGGCAGGGGAGATGGAAGGGAGGGGGACGGGAGGGGGAGAGGGAGGGGGACGGGAGGGGGAGAGGGAGGGGGACAGGAAGGAGAGTGGGCCGGAAATCTGATAGTTACTTTGGTCCAGTGCGAGTTACTGGCACTCCAAGCAGCAATGTGCGTGGCTGGTCTGGCCTTGGGCCTATTCCTCTTCCTCCTCCCCTGCCTCCTCCTCTTCCTCACTGCCTTTGGAATCTCCATCAGATGAGGAGTCCTGAGTGACTCCTTCCTCCTGCACCTCTGGTCCTCGCTGCTGCGCTCTGTTGTGCAGAATACAGCACAGCATCATCATAGGCAGTCCCTCAAATCGAGGATGACTTGCTTCCACATCAAAAAGTTCACAGGAGAGTCTAATATTCCGGATCCCGAACTAAATCTTGAAGGGTGGAAGATGGCTGTGCGTGGATTATTTTAATGTGTGGTGGCTGTTGCACACCAGCCACCACACGGGCTTGACAGAGCACAATGATGCTGGAGACCCTCGCTGCTGAGTACTGACGGCCTAAGGCCTCCCGATCTGCCCAGACACCTGAAGCGCAACCTGAGCAGGCTGATGGCTTGCTCGATGACACATCTGGTTGTCACATGGCTGGAGTTATACCGCTCCTGGTGCATCAGTGGGGTTCCTCAGTGGTGTCATCAGCCAGGTTTGAAAGGGGTAAATAATTTGTCGCCAAACTGCCATCTTTTAAGGCTGGCTGCAGGTCTCAACAGGGGTGTGTGACTGCCACTGTATGAAAGTATCACGGCAGCTCCCAGGGAATCTGGTGCAGGCCCGTATGAACCTTTTCTTGGGCTCTGAACGTTGATCAAGCGGGAATCCCTTGCAGTTGACGGACAGTCCTGGTTGATCTGGGGTGCTAGGATTGCCATATGTATGCATTCTGTCTACTCTCATCACAGAGAAAGGTTATATACCTCCCAACCCTGTAAAACAATCCACTCCGCACCTGCCTTATGCGTTTATGTGCAGTGGACTGCGAGACCCTCGCTATGTCTACTGGAGCAGCCTGGAAGGAGCCGGAGGGAAAGGAATTGAGGGCAGTGGCGACTTTCACAGCCAGCGGTACTGCGTGGCCACCAGGCCCAGCAGGAAGCAGCTCTACTCCTAGGAGGCTGAAAATGTCTGCGATCACCTGCCGTGACGATCTCAGTCTTTGTAAGCTCTCCTCCGAGGTCAAGGAAGCTGAGCCTCTGTCTGTGCACCTGGTTAGGTGGGCCGTGCCTCCTGTGACCTTGCCCTCCCCGTTACTGGCCACCTGCAGCCCCCTCCACAGCACGCCCTTGCTGCTGGCGATGCTGATTGTCTTCCTCGTTCAAAGTCCAATCGAGTGCAGGCATGGTGCCGCCCATCGTGAACTTCTCTCTCTGAACAACCCAAAACTCTCCAAATAAGTCTCACAAGTACTCTCACCAAACCCTTGTCCCAGTGGGAACTGGGAAGGCAGTGAGCACTGAACCGTTATTCAGACCGGATCTCCTGATCTTTAACCACCTGATAAAGTGCTGAGCAATCTTGCATTGGTTTCATTGCCAAGTGTCCCGAACCCAGGGAAACTCGTGCAGCACCAGTTATTTCCAAATAGGGCTCAAAATCTCAAAATAGGAGCTTGATTTAAATATGTTAATGACCGACCTACCTCTCCACGCGGGACACTTAGACGCCCTGATAGCTGCCGCGGTAAAAGTGTGTAGCTGGTTGGGGTCGCATTTCGCCCATTTGATGATTTAACCCCCTGTCCCCGCCCATTGTGTGTGTGTGTGTGTGTGGGGGGGTGGGGGTGGGGTTAATATGGTTGGGGCACTAACTGCCCTCCAGTACCTTGCCCAAATGATTATTCTTCATGTGTGAGCCTATGTTTCCATTGGTTATGATCCATTTCATTGCCAGTGAAGTATTCACACTTCATATACTACATCCTTAAGAAAGATTGACCAAAGCACTCTTGATGCATCAGCAAAGTTGTTAAACCAGTTAAGTTACATTCCAAGACACATCCACATTCTCTCTCGGGTGCACTTGAATTGGCAAAATATGAATTACAAATTTCCTGAACCAACTGATGTTTGGAATTTTTTGATGTAATGACAAGATCATCCTGCTTTCAAAGTGAAATTTCTTCCTATAACACTGAGGGAATTAGACATTAAGAAGCTAATATCAGAAGGAACTAAATGATGCAAATTTATCTGCTTATTCACCGGAGGGTTAAGCCTAACCACCACATGTTGTGGATTTACTGTCTATTTACCCAACTGTCGATGTTCCAATACCTGTCAATGTTCCCTTACTCCAAGGGTCCCGCGCAGCTGGATGAACAGCTTTTAAATAGACAAACCGTGCAAACGCGGTATTTGAAATGGGCCACGCAGCCCGTTAAAGGGGTTACGTGGCTGGCCCAAAAATTAAAGGGAACATTTCTCCCTGTTGTCCAACTCAATGGGACTGCTCTCGAATGATTCCACTCTTAACTGTCCACCTACCCGATCTTAGTCAGAGCACCTCTAGCAATGGCTTCTCTTCCCACCCCTGCACTGTCATCTTGGCAGTCCCCTGAGGATCCATCCTTGGGTGTGCCTCCTCTTTCTCATCTATAGTCTGCCCCTTGGGTGACACCATCTGCCAACATTGGGTCAGCTTCCACATGATACTGATGGTACCCAGCCCGATCTCTCCTTTGTCCCCCGTGACTGTCTCTATCCCGACAGACTGGCATTCCAGACTCCATCTAAACATTGGGACGGTCCAAGCCTTCATCTCACGCTCGCACCACAAACTCCATCCCCATCCCAGGCAACTGTTTCAGGCTCAGTAAGGCAATTCGTAACCTCAGCTGTTCAAACCCCAAATGAGCTCCAGACCCTATTTCTTCTCCATCACAAAATAACCTACTTCCACCTCTGGAACATTTCATGCCTCCGCCCCTACCTCGGTCTATTTTGCTGCTGAAACCCTCATCCATGTCTTTGTTACCCCTGACTGCTCATCCAATGCTCTGCTAGCTGGTCTCCCACCCTTCACCCTCCATAAATTTGAGTTGATGCAAAACTGTTCTGTCTGTATCTATTCCTGGATCCAGTTCCAGTTGCTCATCGACCATCCTCATTTACCTCCATGGGGTACCAGCCCCCAATGTCTCAGATTCAAGATTATCATCCTCATATTGAAGTACTTTAATGGCCTCACCCTCTTCGTCTCTCTAACTTGCTCCAGCACTACAGATGCAATCCCCTCCCAAGCTCTCTGTACCTCTAACTCTGGCCTCTCGTTCTTTTGACCGTACTCTTGTAGCTGCACCTTTAACCACCTAAGTTTTATGCTCTGGAATTCCCTCCCTAAACTCATCTGCCTTTCCACTGTCCTCACCTCCTTTATGACCCTCCTTAAAACCCGAATCGCTCAGTGTCTATTTTTACCTTGCATCTCTGTGAAGCACCTTGCTAAAGGTGCTTTGTTAAAGGTGCTTTTGTCGTGGCCTGTTTTTTGCCCAGGGCACAGCATTCCAGATTATTTTGTGCTTAAGATCTTTCGGATGACACATTAAAATGAGGACCATCTGTTCTCTTAGGTGGAGGTATTTAAGGCGGAGATAGACAGGTTTTTGAGCGATAAGGGAGTGGAGGATTATGGGGAGCGGGCAGGGAAGTGGAGCTGAGCCCAAAATCAGATCAGGGGCCGAATGGCCGACTCCTGCTCCGAATTCTAATGTTTTTATGTAAAAAATCCCATGGCACTATTTCGAAGAAGAGCAGGGGAGTTATCCCCGGTGTCCTGGACAATATTTATCCCTCAATCAACATAATTTAAAAAACAGATTATCTGGTCATTATCACATTGGGCCGAAAATTGTGGCCTCGCCAGGTGCGAACGATGTCAAAATTTCTTTAGACAGATCCTGTGCATTCCCGCAGGAAGGACATCCACGGGGAGATATTGGGCTATTTGCCCAACTCTTGCCCAGCGAATCTCCTTCAAACTCTTACGCCTAGTGAAAGCAGGCGTATAGTCTACTTTTACCAGCGTAAGAGTTTTAAAACATAGAAAAATGAAATTTGAACACTCATTTTTGTATTAGAAAACGTGTCCATTAAGGTAAGTTTATTTTTAACCCTATTAAAACACATTAAAAACATGTTTTAAAAAATAGATTTTTTTCTAAAACATTTAATTTCATTCAATTTCAATTAATTTTAAATATGTGAGGTTTTTTTTTTATTTATTGTGCTGTGTTTCTGTGTTTTTGGATGTTATTCTCATTGATAGTAACAACTAGAACTCCCATTATTATCAATGAGAATACTAGATAGTGATTGGTGGGCCAGGCCCACGTGATCCCAGGATATGTGTCCGTACCTGGAAGACATGTTCCCGCAGGCTGGACTGTGAATGGAGCCTCCGACCGCAATCCAACGTTCCTCCGGAACCATCAGGTATTTTTGTAGGTTTTTTTCGGATCAGAGGCGTTCGTCCGAAGGAAGCCTGCGACCGCAATTCTATGGCCCGTTATGTTTAGGACCTTGCTGCGCGCAAGTTAGCTGCCGCATTTCCATACAACAGTGACTACACTTCAAAAGTGGCTGTAAAGCGCTTTGGGACATCCTGAGGTCATGAAAGGTGCGATATAAATGCAAGTCTATCTTTTTTGTAGTTGATAGGCAGCACAGGCTCACCGAAGAGAACTTGCTTTGATGACGACCATAAGAAAAGATATCTGGAGAAGTTCAAACCAGAACAAATGGTGACAACATATGTAGGATATTAATGTCGATGCATCCTAGTTACATTGAGAAGGTAATGTTGGCCCATCTTTTTAAATCACTGCATTCCTTGGCATCATGGTGCTTATACAATGGTATTAGGTAGGGAATTCCAGGGTTTTGATTCAGCAACACTGAGGGAATGGCGATATATATCCAAGTTGAGATGGTTTGTGAACTGGAGGGGTATTTGAAGGTGGTTGTGTTCCCACGATCTTCCTGATCTTGTCCTTTGTGATGATAGAGGTTATGGGATTGGGAGGGCTCTTGAAACATGGTACATATTACAGCAACCATGCGGTGGCAGTGGAGGAAATAGATACCAAGGGGGAGAGGTTGTCCCCCGCCCCATTTCGGGTGGATAATTTGAATAATTTGAATTATTACCGCCTGGCGGGAAAGAGGTGGGAAATTGAGCTCTTTAAATCAAAAAATGCCTTGCAGCGGCTCAGGCGCTGTTGGAGGTGGTAGCGGGGTGGGAGCGGGGAGGTGATTGCGGGGGGTGGAGGGGGTCCATCAGCTCTGCGATGGCCACGTCAGTGCCACACTGATAACTGGGACATGCCGCGTCGCACTGATGTGTCGCAATGCCCCTCCCCTTCACTTAAAGGGGAGGGATGCTGCAAGGCCAAGAGGTGGTGCCGAGCTGCCTGTTGGTGGCCCGGCTGAACCAGTGCCCGACATTGTCGGGCTGACTCAGGAGAGGCCAATAATTGAAACAAAATGGCGGCCACAGCGGTACGCCCTCCCCTTTAAGGCCGGCCGCAGCGCCCAGCCACGTGCAGCTTCGCGTCCTGCGAGTCTGTCTTTAGCGCCGACCGGCGCTGGCCGCGCTCCCACATGGCAATGACCCCACAGGGCGCAAAAGGGGTCACTGCCTGGTGGTAAGGGGTCAGTGCGCCGGGCAGGGTGGGAAAGCTGGGGCGCGGCGGTAAGCCGTTTCTGCCGCACCTGGCCCGGCGCAATTGTGGATGGGTCGCCCCCTTCGCCTGCCCCCACCTTACCGTCCCGTTATCCACCTCTCCAGACAAGTGGTGTGCATTCCATCATGGTTCTAACTGGTGCCTTACAGATGGTGAAGAGGATTTGGGCATCAGGAAGTGAGCTATTTGTACTGCTCTTGCTCCTGAAGTTAATGGGCATAAGCTTAGGATAATACGCATAGAACTAAATCATACATACAAAGCATTGACTCTGGATGCACGGAGACTGTGTCAGAGAGTGAAGATGATAACGGGAGATAGCTTATGGGTTGTTCGTGATCATCGGCTTGTATGGTTGCTGGACAACAGATGTTAAACCCTGGGTGAGATGTTATGAAATGTCCAGTGTTATGCAGACAATGGCGGGAGACCATTAAGCAGGTGGAAATATAGATGCACCACCATAGACTGGTGGGCAATTTGATGAACCAAATGATCAGTGTGCGTCCTATGAACTGATGCTGGTACGGAAATGACTGTCGGGGCATAATAGAAATTACTGTCACTCAGAATGGTGGTTGAACTTCAAGCACAATACCCTTTATTGTCTGTAACACAGATATCCATTATGTCGGTTCAAAACATTGAATGATGGGTAGAAGTGTTTTATTTCATTGAGAATCTGAAGTGAAGGGAAAGTTCCATGAGATTCCACAAGTCTAACAGATTCCAGCGGGCTAATGCAGAGAGAGTTGCGTTTTACAGATGATGTAAGATAGAACACAAAGCGTTAACTTACTGGCCTGAAATAGGTCAGTAGGTCGAGCAAAGCTTAATGATATGCAACTTACTGTTAAGCTGTTGCAGGAAAACATGTTATACTTACATCTTTAGTCCACTGAGTTGAAGTGAATCTACTTCAGTACAAAAGCAAAATACCGCGGATGTTGACTCAGGAATAAAAACAGAAAATGCTGGAAATCTCAGCGGGTCAGGCAGCATCCGTGGAGAGGAAGCAGAGTTCACGTTTCAGGTCGATGACCCTGCGTCAGAGTGGGGAGGCAGTGGGGAGGCAGTCCTCCATGGAGCTTAAGCACCCATCTTACATTAATGCAAGACAGAGTTAAAGGATATACTTGCTTTGGAGGCAGTTCAGAGAAGGTTCACTAGGTTGATTCCGGAGATGAGGGGATTGACTTATGAGGAAAGTTTGAGTAGGCTGGGCCTCTACTCATTGGAATTCAGAAGAATGAGAGGTGATCTTATCGAAACATATAAGATTATGAGGAGGCTTGACAAGATGGATGCAGAGATGATGTTTCCACTGATAGGGGAGACTAGAACTAGAGGGCATGATCATAGAATAAGAGGCTGCCCATTTAAAACTGAGATGAGGAGAAATTTCTTCTCTCAGAGGGTTGTAAATCTGTGGAATTCGCTGCCTCGGAGAGCTGTGGAATTGGGACAATGAATAAATTTAAGACAGAAATAGACAGTTTCTTAAATGATAAGGTGTAAGGGGTTATGGGGAGCGGGCGGGGAAGTGGAGCAGAATCCATGATCAGATCAGCCATGATCGTATTAAATGGCGGAGCAGGCTCAAGGGGCCGTGTAGCCTACTCCTGTTCCTATTTCTTATGTTCTTATGTAATCTTAAGTATTCTGAAATGCTATTATTTTGGTGTATAAAATCAAATTTAAATTATTAGGGACAATATTGCTATTTTATCTGCCAATTTATTTTGTTTATGTATAAGCTTATATCTTACAATAAAAACGATTTGTAGTTTAGCCTGAAATACATGGTCTGTTTGAGCGGTGTTTTGTTGTCTATGAGAGAAATCAGGAGAACATGGTGGGCTTCACTCACATCTTACTAATTTGTAATGTGAGAAGAGGGAAATTGTTCGTCCTGTGGAATGTTAAACCCATTCACTCCCTACATAAGGTTTATAAATGTTGAATCAGGGGAGCAATAGGCCTGTCTACAGAAGCTGTCTTGCTGTGGTAAGTGTGACTAAAGATTACAAGAAGGACCTATTCCCTGTAGATATTCTGTGTTGAACCTGAACCAAGGTTGCTATAATATTGACATAAAGTTGAAAAATAATCCCCTTAAAGGCTCTTGCTTTCACACTTCCTGCAACAACAGACGGTAAGGAAATGAGACTAGGGATATAAGAGGGACAGCTGTAACTCAGAAAAATGGTGCAGCTTCACGCCCATTGCATGTTTATTATCTGTAGCACAGACATTCATTATGCTAGTAAAACCCATCAAATGATGGATCGAAAACCTTGCAGTTTGGGTAGAAAGGTTCTTATTAAATTAGAAGCTGAGGTGAAGGGCAAATTTCATGAAGGGTAAGGCCCATCCTGCACACCACCAGAGAGAGATGAGTCAGGTCAGGTAGTAATGATTAAGTAACATCATGTTGAGATTTTCAAAGTTTGTAGATTGTAGGAGGATGAGAACTGAGGGAGGCAGGTATACTGCAATTGGAGATCTGCCTTGTTTCCTGCCACACAATAGCTTCTACATTTTAATGTCAATTTTAGAGAATCTGTACCATTTCAAATCTGTACCATTTCAAATTCACATTAAAATGTTTTTTTTCGCAAACAGTGCAACGAAGAAAACTCTCATCTGGTTTGATTTATATACATGAGAGGGAATCCAGACCACTGATATGCAGACTGCCACTTTAAAACAGGTGGCTCACCTCTGCCTAGATGGACTGCCTAACCCACCATCATCATAGGCAGTCCCTCGAACGAGGATGACTTGCTTCCATGCCAAAAAAAGGATGAGTTCACAGGTGTTTTGAAAGAAGAAGCTGAACTACATCCTGAAGGGTGGAGGATGCCTGTGCGTGGATTTTTTTAACGTGTGGTGACCGTTGCACACCAGCCACCACACGGGCTTGACAGAGCTAGGTCTTGGTCCAGTGGCAAGGATTACCCAAGGCGACTGGAGACCAGCTCTGCTGCACGGACCCATGGCATGGGGGACTGCGATCATTGGTGCTGGCCAGTTCACCAGAGGGAAAGCAATGTACAAGAGCTGATTTGGTTCATGGTCATAATCATTTTGATTGATAATTATCTGTACAGTAATTGTGAAAAGTACTGTACTGAGCTTCCGTCTCCCCAGTTTGGATTTGAAAGCAACAAAAAATGATATAATTGGGCTATTGTGACAAGATTTCTCCAGTGAATACCCACTTCACCAGGCAGCTCCGAGTTGGGCAAGTAGTAACATTCCATGAACACCTGACTTCACACACAGCTTCTCTTCAAACATAATGTAGTGCAAGTTGGCGGAGCTATGCACATTTATTGCTTCAAAATTGATTTAACGAACTGGCGAGACATTGTGTTGTTTTCCTGCAATCTAGTGAAATCTGCTATTTTTCTTAAATCTTCAACTTAATTTTATTTCTTAACAAACCTGACGTAGTTTGTATCCTGAGCGATACGGTCTGTTTGTGTCAGTCAGAAAGATGATGGGTTTATGATGATAATCTAGGTTACTTCCAGTGTATTCTTTATTCGGTATTAACAGGGTCCATGGTGCACGCAGTGTCCTTCTCTCCAGGATTATGTCACAAGCAAGGTCATGTTCCAATTCACAGCAAGCATCCTTTGTGCTCGACACCAGGAAAAATATCCATTTCATCAGTGTTGTGTATGGAGAAAGAGTCAGGCTGAACACTGTGAGCTCAAAGTGAAGTGTAACCTTAGTCTTTTATTGCAGGTCTCCAGAGTGCCTCTCCAACCTGTGAAGCCTTCTTAAATACCTGTGCTCCCAAGGGATTTTGGGATCCCTTGAGACTCCAGGGGATGAGCCCTCTGGTAGCTGTACAGAGTAAATACATGTCCACATATATAACAACACTCCCCCCCACCCCCCCGCCAAAGTCAATAGTGTAACTATTTACAATGTGAGTCGATCTGGGGCCCTTCTTTCCCTGGTTGGTTGTCTCGGTGTGAAAGCTGGTGTTGTTGAATCATTAGTTGGGCCCTCACTGGGCTGCTGTGCAGCTGGCCTTGCTGGGCTGTCTGGTGTGTTGGGCCCTGCAGGGCAGCTGTGGATGATGGGTTCTGCTTCGTGGTCAACTGAGGTGCCGGTTGCCACTGGTGTGTGTGTTATGGGATCAAAAAAGGGAGGGTCCAAGGTGGTTTGCTCACGTTAGTCCGTGAATCTGAGTTTGATTTGGTCCAAGTGTTTCCGGTCAATGAGTCCATTTGAAAGTTTGACCTGAAACACCCTGCTCCCCTCTTTGGCCATGACAATGCCGGGAAGCCACTTGAGACCTTGTCCATAATTTAATACAATTACAGGATCGTTGACTTCAATCTCGCGTGACACATTTGCGCTATCATGGTATGCACTTTGTTGAAGCTGCCTGTTCATGTAGAGCAGGGTGAACTAACAAGAGCCTTGTCTTAAGTGCTCTTTTCATGAGCAGTTCAGCAGGTGGGATCCCAGTGAGTGAGTGGGTCTCGTGCGGTAGCTAAGCAGGACTCAGGATAGTTGAGCCTGCAGTGAGCCTTCAGTTACCCTCTTCAAGCCTTGCTTGATGGTTTGCACTGCTCTCTCTGCCTGACCATTGGACGCCAGTTTAAACGGGGCAGATGTGACATGTTTCATCCCGTTATGGGTCATGAATTCTTTGAACTCAGCACTGGTAAAACATGGTCCGTTGTTGCTCACTAGGACATCGGGTAAGTCGTGAGTGGCAAACATGGCCCGCAGGCTTTCAGTAGTGGCAGTGGTTGTGCTAGCCGACATTATCTCACATTCAATCCATTTGGAGTACGCGTCTGCAACCACAAGGAACATTTTACCCAAGAACGGGCCTGCATAGTCAATGTGTACCCGAGACCACGGTTTGGAGGGCCAAGACCATAAACTTAGCGGAACCTTCCTGGGTACATTGCTTAACTGCGAGCATGTATTACATCTGTGAATGCAGGACTCTAAGTCCGCATCGATACCGGGCCACCATACGTGGGATCTGGCTATCGCTTTCATCATTACGATGCCTGGGTGGGTACTATGGAGGTCATTGATGAAGGTGTCTCTGTCCTTCTTGGGGACCACTACTCGATTGCCCCACAGAAGGCAGTCTGCCTGTATAGACATTTCACCTTTGCACCGCTGGAACGGCTTTATCTCTTCCTGCATTTCCACTGGGACACTGGACCAGCTCCCGTGAAGCACACAGCTTTTGACTAGAGATAATAAGGGGTCCTGGCTTGTCCAGGTTTTGATCTGCTGGGCAGTGACAGGTGATTGCTCACTCTCAAATGCTTCCATAACCATGGCTAGATCTGCGGGCTGCGCCATTTCCACCCCCGTGGTGGACAATGGCAGCCTACTGAGAGTATCGGCGCAGTTTTCTGTGCCTGACCTGTGACAGTTGGCATAGTTGTATGTTGACGTGAGCGCCCATCTCTGGATGTGGTCCAATGCATTGGTATTTATCCCTTTACTCTTGGAAAACAGGGATATAAGTGACTTATGGTCAGTTTCCAATTCAAATTTTAGCCTAAACAGGTTTTGATGCATTTTCTTTACCCCATAGACACACACTAACGCTTCTTTTTCTAACATGCTGTAGGCTCTCAGCCTTAGACAGACTCCTGGATGCATAAGCAACTGGTTGCAGTTTCCCGAAATCATTAGCTTGTTGCAATACACACCCGACGTCATATGACGACGCATCACATGCTGGTACCAAACACTTACATGGATCATACAACACAAGCAATTTGTTTGAACATAACAATTTCATCGCTTTTACAAAGGCATTTTCTTGGCTTTTGCCCCAAACCCATTCGCCCCTTTTCGTAGTAAGACATGTAGTGGTCCTAGCAGTGTGCTGAAACCCGGTAAGAAGTTACAAAAGTAGTTCAAGAGTCCCAGAAACGACCGCTGCTCCGTCACATTCTGTGGCCTCGGTGCGTTCTCAATTGCCTCCGTCTTCGTGTTGGTAGGCCTGATGCCATCCGCCGCAATCCTCCTTCCCAAGAACTCCACTTCAGGTGCCAGGAAAATGCATTTCGAGCATTTTAACCTGAGCCCCATGCGGTTGGGTTGACTAAGAACCTCCTCCAGGTTCTGCAGGTGCTTGACTGTGTTCCGACCTGTGACCAAGATCTGTGTCCCGCACACCTGGAAGACCATGGTGTGCGGGACCGACTTCAGTAAACTTTCCACGTTTCTCTGGAATATCGCCGCCACTGATCGGATTCCAAACGGGCATCTGTTATAAACAAAAAACCTTTGTGCGTGTTAGAAACATAGAAAATAGATGCAGGAGTAGGCCATTTGGCCCTTCGAGCCTGCACCACCATTCAATAAGATCATCGCTGATCATTTCCTCAGTACCTTCTTCCTGTTTTCTCACCTAACCCCTTCATCCCTTTAGCCGTAAGGACCACATCTAACTCCCTCTTGAATGTATCCAACAAACTGGCATCAACAACTCTCTGCGGTAGGGAATTCCACAGGTTAGCAACTCTCGGAGTGAAGAAGTTTCTCTTCATCTCAGTCCTAAATGGCTTACCCCTTATCCTTAGACTCTGTCCCCTGGTTCTGGACTTCCCCAACATCGGGAATATTCTTCTTGTGTCTAACTTGTCCAGTGTTGATGCAGGTGAGAGCCTTCGATGATTCCTCCAGGTCCTGCGTCATGTCGGCTGAAGTCAGATCCAGCTTCGTGAACATCTTTCCTCCCGCCAGCATTGCAAAGAGGTCGGCGTCCTTTGGTAGAGGATATTGGTCCTGCAGAGAGAAACGATTGATAGCTACTTTGTAATTCCCACAGATTCTGATGGTGCCGTCTCCCTTGAGGACTGGGACAATAGGACTGGCCCACTCGCTGCCCTCTCTTTGCAACCGGTCTAGCTCGATCTCTACCCTTTCTCTCATCATGTACAGTACTGCTCTCACATTGTGATGGATGGGTCGCGCCCCCGGAATTAGGTGGATCTGCACTTTTGCCCCTTGGAATTTCCCGATGCCTGGTTCGAACAGTGGAGGAAATTTGTTTAAGACCTGGGTACACGAAGTGTCGTCAGCGGGCGATAGCGCTCAGACGTCGTCCCAGTTCCATAGTATCTTTCCCAGCCAGCTCCTGCCGAGCAGCGTGGGACCATCACCCGGTACCACCCAGAGTGGTAGCTTGTGCACCGCTCCATTGTAGGAAACCTTTACGGTAGCACTGCCGATTACAGGAATCAGTTCTTTCATGTAAGCTCTTAGTTTCGTGCGAACTGGAGTTAAGAGTGGCCTTGAGGCCTTGTTGCACCACAACCTTTCGAAAGTCTTTTTGCCCATGATGGACTGGCTTGCGCCTGTGTCCAGCTCCATTGACACTGGGAGTCCATTTAGTTCAACATTCTGCATTATCGGGGGACAATTCATGGTGAATGTGTGCACCCCATGTACCTCTGCCTCCTCTATCTGGTTTGTCGTGATCCTCTGTGGATCTGTCCTCCTCTGCAACATGGTGGTTTGCAGGTTTAACAGGCTTAGCAACTCGCCTGCACACTCATTGGAGGTGTCCCATTGTTCCACAGCCCTTGCAAACGTACTCTTTGAATCGGCATGAATGGAAACGATGATCACCCCCGCAGCGCCAACAAAGTGTTAATGGCCTTGCATTCATCACCCTTGATGGTGGACTCTGAGACATCTGCGGATGTGCAGCTGCAGGTATGTGTGACCTGTCCTGTTATGATTCAAAAACAATATCACTTTGTTCACAGTACTTGTAGCAGCACTTGTGTGCTGAGAGATTTGCTACATATTGCCACTGGTGGCAATGAACGCCTGGGCTATCTCGATGGCCTTACTCAAGGTTGGGGTCTCTACAGTCAAAAGCTTGTGAAGTATGGTTTCGTGGCCAATGCCAAGTACGAAAAAGTCTCTGAGCATGTGCTCCATATGTCCTTCAAATTCGCAATGTCTTGCAAGGCGTCTTAGCTCGGCGACATAACTCGCCACTTCCTGGCCTTCAGACCTTTTGTAGGTGCAGAACCGGTACCTCACCATCAGAACGCCTTCCTTCGGGTTCAAATGCTCTCGGACCAATGTGCATAAATCGTCATACGATTTCTCCGTGGGTTTCGCTGGAGTGACCAGATTCTTCATGAGGCCGTACGTTGGTGCCCCACAGACGGTGAGGAGGATCACTCTATGTTTGGCAGCGCTCTCTTCCCCATCTAGCTCGTTGGCCACGAAGTATTGGTCGAGTCGTTTCACAAAAGTTTCCCAATCATCTCCCTCTGAGAATTTCTCCAGGATGCCCACTGTTCTCTGCATCTTTCGGTTCGCTATCTGTATCTCGTCACCAGTTGTTGTGTATGGAGAAAGAGTCGGACTGAATACTGTGAGCTCAAAGTAAAGTATGACTTTAGTCTTTTATTGCAGATCTCCAGAGTGCCTCTCCAACCTGTGAAGCCTCCTTAAATATCTGTGCTCCCAAGGGATTAAGGGA
This sequence comes from Pristiophorus japonicus, assembly GCF_044704955.1. Taxonomy (NCBI): domain Eukaryota; kingdom Metazoa; phylum Chordata; class Chondrichthyes; family Pristiophoridae; genus Pristiophorus; species Pristiophorus japonicus. The sequence goes on along the minus strand of NC_091991.1, from coordinate 89,687,892 downwards.
TCCCTTGGGACGCCAGGGGATGAGCCCTCTGGTGGCTGTACAGAGTAAATACAAGTCCACATATAAAGCAACCAGGTGTTCCAGAGTTCTGGGGTTGTGAGACTTTTCCTATGGCTTTCCAGTTCTGTTTGGCCAGAGATAACTTACCCCTTTTGTTGATTGGCCAATTCTGATGTCGATTAACATGCCTCTTCTTGTTTGAATTCCAAACTGCTTGTCCCATCCCCTGAGATTCCCTTCAGCCTTTTTTTTACAGATTTTTTTTCCTTCAGGGACAATGCGCAGAATCTTGATTTCGACACAATGAAGGGGCAGGAGGAGATATAGCATGTGGGAGCGAGTGCATTTGCAGATTTGGAGGATTAAGAGGAGATCGGTGAGAGGGGAAGTGACCCACAATAATGACTAGAGAGCTACAAGAAAGGTTGTGATGTAAATAGAGAGGTTGAAGGTTAGAGATGAAGGATTGCCCCTCCCTATCTCTGTAATCTCTCCAGCCCCACAATCCCCCGAGATGTCTGCGCTCCTCTAATTCTGTCCTCTTGAGCATCCCTCATTATAATCGCTCAACCATTGGTGGCCGTGTCTTCTGTTGCCTGGGCCCCAAACTCTGGAACTCCCTCCCTAAACCTCTCCGCTTCTCTACCTCTCTTTCCTTCTTCACGATGCTTCTTAAAATCCACCTCTTTGACCAAGCTTGTGGTCACCTGCGCTAATTTCTTCTTATGTGGCTCGGTCGCAAATTTTTTGTCTCATAATAATCCTGTGAAGCGCCTTGGGACCTTTCACTATGTTAAAGGCGCTATATTAATACAAGTTTTTGTTATTGTTGATTGCCCAGCATTGAGACCAAGCATTCTCACTGGTCAGCAAGACATTTGAATACACTGAGAATTCAACACTATTCAAAGAACTCTGTCTTGATGGGATGTGGAACGAGAGACTGATTCCAGTGTTTACAGGTAAGTCAACTAACCTCTTCTACAGTCATTGCTGAAAAAAATCCAAACTCCTTTTACCATCCTCAGATCATTGTCGAGAGTCAGTCGCTGCTAACTATTCATTTTATTTTCTATTCAGGAGTTTGGAAAGAAATACCCTAAAAATATCATCAATGCAATTTTAAAAAAATCAATTAAACTTCATATTGAAATTTCAGTGACCCAGTTAATCTTTCTGAATAGTTTCAGGTCTATTTGGGAATGAGTTCTGCTATACAAAGACACGAATAGAAAGATGGTACAGGGAGCTGTATTGAGAGGGAGGGTCTGTGAATGAACGCCATTTTAAGCTCCACAGGGCCGTCTGAGATCTCCCAAATAAATAGAGTTAAATTGAACTAAGACTGTTCAAGAGTGTTCAAGAGACTATAAAATACATGGTGTCAGAAGCAGAGATTTACGATCTTTCATCGAACGCATCTACGACTGAAATATTGGGAACTATAAGACTTTTTCGAGCCGATCGAAATCGACGTTAAGCAATGCAGTGCAGAGCGTGCTTCCTACACATCGCGCGTGGATCCGTGAAGGGCGATAAATAGTCATAAGCTTGTAAAATAATCTAGAGGCATTAGTAAATTAAACTTAAAGTGGCATTAGCTATGGTAGAGCCTCGATTGAAAAAGTATTTCTGCAAATACATGGCCACGATATTGTACTATTAGACTTGTTCTAGTCCTCTGGGTATTTGAACCGTATACATGTATGTGACAAACTCAAAGTCCTAAACTGTAGCGAGCTATCATGACCAGCACGGTGACAACTCCCACGCACATTCCTCTCCCACCTCCATTGCAGGTGACTGGCGACTTTGAAAACCACTGTTATCAACAAACTCCTCAAGAAACACTTCTCTAACCAGACAAGGTTCAATCTGAACTAAGAGTGTTCAAGAGACTATAAAATACAATACCGAGCAGGGTGGATAAGGGGGAACCAGTGGATGTGGTGTATTTGGATTTCCAGAAGGCATTCGATAAGGTATCACATAAAAGGTTACTGCACAAGATAAGAGCTCACGGGGTTGGGGGTAATATATTAGCATGGATAGAGGATTGGCTAACTAACAGAAAACAGAGAGTCAAGATAAATGGGTCATTTTCAGGTTGGCAAACTTTAATTAGTGGGGTGCCACAGGGATCAGTGCTGGGGCCTCAACTATTTACAATCTATATTAATGACTTGGATGAAGGGACCGAGTGTAATGTAGCCAAATTTGCTGATGATACAAAGATAGATGGGAAAGCAAGTTGTGAGGAGGACACAAATAATCTGCAAAGGTATATATACAGGCTAAGTGAGTGGGAGTATAATGTGGGAACATGTGAGGCTATCCACTTCAGTAGGAAAAATAAAAAAGCAAATTATTCTTTAAATGAGGAGAGATTACAAAATGTTGTGATACAGAGGGATCTGGGGGACCTTGTACATGAAACACAAAAGTTAGCATGCAGGTACAGCAAGTAATTAGGAAAGCAAATGGAATGTTGGACTTTATTGCAAGGGGAATGGAATATAACAGTAGGGAAGTCCTGCTACAACTGTACAGGGTATTGGTGAGGCCACACCTGGAGTACTGCGTACAGTTTTGGTCTCCTTATTTAAGAAAGGATATATTTGCTTTGGAGGCAGTTCAGAGAAGGTTCACTAGGTTGATTCCTGTGATGAAGGGGTTGTCGTATGAAGAAAGGTTGAGTAGGTTGGGCCTATACTCATTGGAGTTTAGAAGACTGAGAGGTGATCTTATTGAAACATATAAGATTGTGTCGGGCTTGTCAGGGTAAATGCAGAGAGGATGTTTCCTCTCATGGGGGAATCTAGAACTAGGGAGGCATAGTCTCAGAATAAGGGGTTGCCCATTTAAAACAGAGATGAGGAAGAATTTCTTCTCTGAGAGGGTTATGAACCTTTGGAATTCTCTGCCCCAGAGAGCTGTGTAGGCTGGGTCATTGAATATATTTAAGGTGGAGATAGACAGATTTTTGAAGGATAAGGGAGTCAAGGGTCATGGGGAGTGGGCAGGGAAGTGGAGTTGAGGCCAAGATCAGATCAGCCATAATCTTATTGAATGGCGGAGCAGGCTTAAAGGGCCAAATGGCCTACTCCTGCTCCTATTTCTTATGTTTTTATGTATATTGGTTAGTTTTGGATAAGATATGTACTGGAGCACAAAAGCTAATGGCTTAGTGGGTAAAGGAACACAAGGCGTAGCCCTCAATCATCGAGTAGAACGATCCACACTCGCTTCCTACAGAATTTCAGTTAGTTGCTCTCAGTCACAGCAGTTGCTGGTTTCCTACAGTTGGATTCGATAGGGGGAAGAAACATCAACAACAACTTGCATTTATATAGCGCCTTTAATGTACTTAAAATATCCCTGAGAGTTCACAGGAGCGTCATCGCACTACGGTTCCATAAATAAAGAGGGAGATTGGATCAATACAGCCAATAAAAAAAGGAAGAATTTAGCACTGATGGGGTAGTTAATTTAAAAAAAGCCAGATCAACTGTAAGCAATATATTGGAAAGCTACAAAAAGGGGGTTTAGAAAGGCTAAGGAGAACATTGACAAAATATATAAAGAGCAATAAAAAGGCCTTTTATAAACGCATTAGTAAAGAGGTTAGAAACAAACTAAAATTGAAAAAGGGGGCTTATGTTGGCATAGGTATGATAATAAGGGAGAGGGTGAGAGAATAAGGACAGAGGCTAAGAGAGGGATACAGAAAGCAATGGTAATAAGAAGAGCGAATCCTAAGAAAAAGAACAGTAAAATATTCTACAAATATATCGGCAAAAAGAGAATTTAGAATGTGAGGTGGGACACTTGAGAGAAGAGGATAGAGAGCTCCTAAAGCATGAACATAAACTGGCAAGGATATTTAACAGGCACGTTGCATTCAGTGTCCCCAAAAGAGAAGGATATTGGGGAGGAGATAAACCCTGAATTAGTTAAAAGTGAGGTGAGCATTGGTACAGTAAATAAAAGGGAAGTATTAGAGATGTTAGTTGAGCTAAAGGAGGACAAAGTGACGGGACCTGATCGGATACATCCCAGGACTATGAGGGGAATGGGGAAGAAATGATGACAGCTCTACAAATTATAATCCATGATTGTGTTGAGAATTGACGTGTCCTGGAGGACTGGAGAGTGGCCAATGCCATAGCTATTTTCAAAAAGCGAGACAGGGGAAAACTGAATAATTACAGGTCAATTACTTAAACATCTGTGGTAGAGAACATTTTAGAATCTTTAATTATAGATTAAATTACTAACTATCTAGATGAAGAGAAAATAATTAGAAGACGCCAACACAGATTTCAGGAAAGAATTATACGTTACAAGCCTGATAGAGTTCTCTGGGGAGGTGACAGATATGGTGGATAGGGAAAATATGGTGGATGGGGTGTACCAGGACTTTCAGAAAGATTTTGACAAGGTACCACACAGGTGACCTTTCTCTTTTTAGGCAGTCCCCCAGAGTCGAGGATGATATGTTCTCAGGTGACTGAAGAGACCAATGTGGGATCTACAGTCTCTGTCACAGGTGGGGTAGATGGTGGTTGAGGGGACGGGTGGGTAGGGTGCTTGCTGCAAAACACAAATGAGGTTATTAGAGGAGAAGGGGGTACTAGGGTCACAAGGTGAGTCCAGCGCTACACACAGCATATGCACGACAAGCACCACTGCTATCAAAAGCATCGCGGACATCACATTTCATGACCATCAACACATTGTGCAATGCAATGATTCTCATGAGGCCAGCATTACTTATAGGACAATTTTAGAAACTATCCATCATATATTATTGTTCGGATATGAGTGGGTGTGGCATCAATTGACATTACATCACGCAATGGTGTATACTTTACTCATGTGGCATCACTTCAGGATCTGCAGATGCACCCACTAGTGTGAGCACCCGCTCCTCCATCTCAGTGATGTCGCTGGGGACTGGTGGCCCCCCACCTGTTCGCCTCTGCACGGACCTCATCGTCGATAGCTTCTTCTGTAAAAGGTAACAGGACAACATGGCATGAGATCATTGCGTGATATCATTGCTAGGTACTGTCACAGAGACTCTGCTACAACACTTAACCGACAGATGTACTCATGATTATTATGATAATTATCATTCTTTACCTAAAGACGTACACCGTGAATGCAGGCTTTGAGTACAACAATCCCGATAAAAGTGAAAGACCTCACATCTGCTGATAGTCACTCATGACTGTTACAAATCAAATTATATAAATACATAAGTACATGTAAATCAATGTAATACTTACTCTTGCGGACCTCACAAGGTCATTCCATCGCTTGCAGCACTGGTTGCCCTTACACACCTCGTTGGTCCCCAACGAGACAACCTCTGCTATCTTAGCCCATATCCTCTGGTAGGCCTTTAGGGTGGGCTTCCCACACCCTCCCTGTGTCAAATCACCCCAGCGTGACTCGACCTCCTGCAGGAGGGAGGCATTTGCCTCGTCGGAGAACCTCGCTCTTTTGCGTCCACCAATGTGTTCCTTTCCCACCTCACTACTCTTGCCAGCATCAGTCTCCACAGCATGCTGTGTTGCCACCTCCTCTCCCTCCATTATAAGCACCAAATTCGGGAAAATATCTGGCTGGCAACAGCGAATTGTTTTTGCACAATTTGCTACAAAGCTCAAAACTCTCCCTCCTTCCTCCCAAAGCAGCCACACCACACCCACACATGCCTTCAGTCCCTCTCAGCTCCCTCTCTCTCTGTCTCCTCTTATGCACATGTAATGCTGACTCTTGACCTCCTGAATCACGGGAATCGAGCGTTGCCATGCTGTTGCTAAGGACGGCGACACTTTACGGCAGAAGGCCAGAGAGATTTAACACTAATGCCCATTTAATATCGCTCGCGGTAACACCCAAGTTTTAAAATGGAGACTAGGGGTTTTGAAAATGGGCGACAAGCCAGCGATCTGAAAACCTATTTTTACTGCCCACGCCAGAAATAACGCCCATTTTTGGGCTATCTGCACAAAAATGTCAAATCTAGCCCCATATCCCTTAGGATGTGGAGTGCATCTTTACTGCAATGTGACCCAGGGATCTTAACACAGGCTACAGGGGAGAGAGGGCATGATCGGGAGGGGCAGAGGCCAGGGATCGGGAGGGGGAGGGGATTGGGAGGGGGAGGGGTCAGAGATTGGGAGGGGTAGGTCAGGGATTTGGAGGGGGGAGAGGTCGGGGTTTGGGAGGGGGTGGCGGAATCAGGGATTGGGTGGGGGGGGGCAGGGATTGGGAGGGGGAGGGGTCAGGGATTGGGAGGGGGGAGAGGTCGGGGTTTGGGAGGGGGGCGGGATCAGGGATTGGGAGGGGGAGGGGGAGGGATTGGGAGAGGGAAGAGGTCGGGGATTGGGAGGGGGAGGGAATTGGGAGGGGGGAGAGGTCAGGGATTGGGAAGGGGAGGGGATTGGGAGGGGTGAGATGGAGGGGATTGGGACGGGGAGAGGTCGGGGATTGGGAAGGGGAGGGGATTTGGAGGGGAAGGAGGAGAAGATTGGGAGGGGGAGGGGGAGGAATTGGGAGGGGGAGGGAATTGGGAGGGGGAGGGGATTGGGAGGGGGAGAGGTCGGGGATTGGGAGGGGGAGAGGTCAGAGATTGGGAAGGGGAGAGGATTGGTAGGGGGAAGGGGGAGGAGATTGGGAGGGGGAAGGTATTGGGAGGGGGAGAGGTCGGTGATTGAATCATAGAAGTTTACAGAATGGAAAGAGGCTCATTTTGGCCTATCATGTCCGCGCCGGCCGACCAAGAGCTATCCAGCCTAATCCCACTTTCTTGCTCTTGGTCCGTAACCCTACAGGTTGTGGCACCCTGGCCCTCGAAAAGGGGCTCACGGTGGGCGGGGCGTTCCTGCCGGTGGACCCTCTCGAGGCCACCGTGCAGAGGGTCATCCTTTCAAACGTCCCGCCCTTTGTTCCCGCTGAGCTCCTCCTCCCTCACCTACACCAACTGGGGGAGGTAAGGTCGGGGATCAACCCCATACCGCTCGGCCTCAGGGAGAACAGCCTGCGCCATGTGTTCTCCTTCCGCCGCCAGCTCTTTGTCCGGCTGGCGCGGGAGGAGACGACAGAGGGCAATTTTAATGTGGTGCACGCGTCTTCTGGACGTCGGACGGCGTGCGGTGCTATGCCTGCAGGGAGGTGGGGCATGTTCGTAAGAACTGCCCCACCTCCAAGGCCGCCAAACCACTGAGAGCGGCCAAGGCTGGCGCCGCCGCCACCCCTCCCCCTAGTAGCGTCCGCGCGCCGGGAGCTGTGGGTGCGCGGGCATCGTCGGGGGCCTTTGTTTTCACGGCTTCCGGCGGGGGGGAGGGAGAACGTCCGATCGGAAGGAAGTCGTGGAAGAAGGCGAAACATCTCGAGGCGGGTCCCCTCAGTGCGCCAGACAATTTGTTTACCGCGCTCAGCCCAACCCCGTCACCGGCGAGCGCGGGGTGCCCTGAGCCCGTGCCCGAGCCCTTGACCAATACCGCAGAGGGGCTTGGGCGCGGGCAAGATAAGAAAAAGTGGGGAGTGGAGCGGGAGGCCTCGGCAGACATGGAGGTCTCCCTGCCTCCGCGCCCCCCAGGAACAAAAGGAGGCGCCGCTCCAATGAGGCGGAGGGGGAACAACATCCCTCCGCGGAGGAGTCGGTGCCCGCCGCGTGTCCTGCGTCCCCTACCAGCGCCCCCAAACTGCGCCGTAGGCGGGAGGAGTCTGTCCCCGGGGAGGGTGAGACAGTCGAGGTTGCCCAGCCTCTGCCTCCTGGGGATGGCGTGGAAGATCTGCCTGTCGTGGGGGGTGTGGGGCCGGCGGAGGAATGCGTAGCCGCCGGGTCGAGCGTCCTGGGGACTGAGGCGGGCGGGGCCGAAAAGGCCGAACCTGAGCCCGCCCAGCCAATATCCAACTTCCCCCGGGATTTGCTCGACTCGGCAGAAACTGAAAATGTTAATAATTTTACAGAACATCCACACGCTGGGCCGGGGGGTGGCGGCGGGGAGGGGGAAGAACAACAACCCTCGCCCCCTAATTTGGAGCTGGGGTACTTGGAGGACCTGGAACATTACTTTGGCCGTGTCTCTCCGCGTTCCCCGGTTCCTGGGGCGGAGGAGGAACCCCTTCCGCTGTCGCTTCCCGACCCACCACCACTTTTAAAAGAGCCCAGTGGGGACTCCTCTGCCGACGATCCTGGGGGTGGGATCGGGGCAGAGCCAGGGTCGGATGGAGCGGCCGGGCCGTTTGCCGTACCTCGTGCGGTCGACGGGCCGGCTGCTGGCGGCGACCTCCCGGGGGAGGACGGGGACTCGGTGGGGGACGAGGGAGAAGATCTCGAGTCCATCGCCAGTGAGGCGGTGGATCTGCTCGCGTCCGCCACTGAGACCCTCCTCATTCCTGCAAAGGAACTCCGGGACTTTTTGGTCCAGAGCCAGGGTCGCCACAACCGAGCCCGTCTGGCCCTGGAAAGATGGTCCGAGCCGGGGCTGCTCGTCGCGTCCATCCGCGCCGCCGCTAAAACCATGGCCGCGGGCGGGCCCTTATCAAAGGCGCAGGGCCTTGAGCTGCGCCGGCTCAAAAAGTTCCTCGCTGGGCTGCTGAAGGAGTGGAGGTCAACAAATGACTCCACTCCCCCCCCCCCCACCCCACAATAGGTTAGGTAGAGGTTGCACTATGCTTTTGTCATGAAGATAACCATAGCCAGCCTCAACATCAACGGCGGCAGAGAGGCACGCCGTAGATTTAACAATTTTTCGCTCCTGCAGGAGGGGAAATATGCGGTGTGCTTCCTGCAAGAAACCCACACCGTTCCGGGAGACGAAGCCACGTGGCTCCTGGAATGGCAAGGAGAGGTCCGCATGAGCCACCTCACTACCACTTCTTGTGGGGTGGCCATCTTGTTGGCCCCGCATTTTTAGCCGGAGATCTTGGGGGTCGAGGAGCCCGTGCCAGGCCGCTTGCTGCACGTCACGGTTCGCCTGGGGGACGTGCCGCTCCATCTCGTGAGCGTGTACGCGCCTCAGCCCGGCCCGCAGCAAACGCGCTTCTTCGAAGAAGTGTCCGCTCTTCTTGGCTCCGTCGACGTCGGCGACTGCATTGTCCTCGGGGGGGATTTTAACTGCACCCTCGGGGCGAGGGACCGCTCCGGTGCATGACGGCGATGGAGAAGTTGAGGGACCAGGTCGGGTCCTTCGACTTGGTGGACGTCTGGCAAAATCTCCATCCCGACTCCAGCGCCTTTACTTGGGTGAGGCCTGGAGTAGGATGGTCCTGAGTCGACCGCCTTTATGTGTCTCGGGCGTACGTTTCCTGCGTCTCGGCGGCCTCCATGCGGCCGGTGCCATGTTCGGACCACCACCTGGTGTGGGCGGAGCTCGCTTCGCTCCGCGCGAGGACGGGGTCCGCGTACTTGCATTTTAACAACCAGCTGCTGGAGGACGTGCGGTTCCAGGACTCGTTCCGTCGTTTCTGGGCCGACTGGAGAAGGAAGCAGGGGGGCTTCCCCTCCTTGAGGCTATGGTGGGACGTGGGCAAGGCTCACGTCCGTGTCTTCTGTCAAGAGTACGCGAGGGGGTCGACCAAGAGGCGGGCGGCCAGGGTCGGGCGCCTAGAAAAAGAGGTGCTCGACCTGGAGTCCCGTCTCGGTCAAGTCGTTGGGGACCCGGCCCTGCGGACGGTGTACGAAGCAGAGAAGGCCGCGCTGAAGGAACTGCAGCTCGTCGGGTCCCGAGGTGCGTTCGTGAGGTCGCGGATCCGGTTCCTGCGGGATCTGGACCGCGGCTCCCCCTTCTACTCGCTGGAAAAAAGACAGAGTGTCCGTAAGCAGCTCTTGACGCTGCTGGCCGACGACGGCTCTCTCGTCTCGGATCCGGAGGGCGTCAACAACAGGGCCCGTGAATATTACGGGGCTCTGTTCTCTCCGGATCTGTCCAGCGAGGAAGCGCGTAGAGTTTTGTGGGAGGACCTGCCGAAGGTCGGCCTGGAGGGCGGCGAAAATCTGGAAGCTCCGCTAAGCCTGGCGGAGCTGACCGGCGCCCTTGACCGGCTCTCGAGGGGAGAAGCCCCGGGGCTGGACGGGCTGACCGTGGAGTTCCACAGGGCATTCTGGGACATCCTGGGGGGCGACTACGCGCGGGTCCTGGGGGAAAGTCTGGCGACCGGGGAGATGCCCCTCTCTTGGCGCAGGGCAGTCATCGTCCTGCTGCCTAAGAAGGGCGATCTCCGCCTCCTTAAGAACTGGCGCCCGGTCTCCCTCCTCAGCACGGACTACAAAATCTTCGCCAGGGCGATGACTGCTCGCCTTGGCGCCGTGCTGGACCACATGATCCACCCCTACCGGTCCTGCACGGACCCGGGCCGGACAATCCACGATAACATCCATCTGGTCCGGGACCTCATCCATCATTCCCAGGAGGCCGGTCTGTCGGTTGCCTTCCTATCTCTTGACCAAGAGAAGGCGTTCGACAGGGTGGATCACGACTATCTGTTGGGATCTCTGCGCGCTTTCGGGTTCGGGACGCATTTCGTCGCCCGGATCCGACTTTTGTACGGCGCCGCAGAGTGTCTAATAAAGGTTAACGGGTCCTTGACGGCGCCCCTTCGCTTTGGGACAGGGGTGCGCCAGGGATGCCCCATGTCCGGCCAGCTATATGCCATCTGCATGGAGCCTTTCCTGCGCCTCCTGCGGACGAGGTTGATGGGACTGGCTCTGCAAGGGCCGGGCGTGGAGGTCGTCCTCTCGGCTTACGCCGATGACGTGCTCCTCACGGTAGATGATCCCGCTGACCTGCGGAGGATGCGTGAGTGCCATGAGATTTACCCGGCCGCATTCTCCGCCAGTAGGTCAGTGGCAGGTGGACTCCCTGCCGGAGGAGCTCAGGCCTTTTGCCTGGAGCACGACCCATCTCCTCTATCTGGGAGTCTACCTTAGCCCCGACGAGGAAACCTGGCCGGCGAACTGGCAAGAGCTGGAGGCCAAGGTCACCGCTCGCCTAGGGCGTTGGACAGGACTGCTCCGAGTGCTGTCCTACAGGGGTCGAGCGCTAGTCATAAACCAGCTGGTGGCCGCCATGTTGTGGTACCGGCTGGTCACTTTGACCCTTCCCCCTGCGTTTGTCACCAAGATACAGAAGAAGCTGGTGGACTTCTTATGGAACAACAGGAAGCACTGGGTCTCTGCCGCGGTCTTGAGTCTCCCGCTTGGGGAGGGCGGTCAGTCGTTGGTGTGCGTCAGCACCCAGCTCGCGACTTTCCGTTTTCAAACCCTGCAGAGATACCTTTACGTCGAGCCCCCTCCTAGGTGGCGTGCTCTGGTGACGTACTTCTTCCGCCAGCAGCATGGCCTCAACTATGACACGCAGCTCCTGTTTGTGAGCTTGGGGGGCGTCAGAACCGCCTTCCAGGAGCTGCCTGTCTTTTACAAGGAACTCACCAGGGTCTGGAACAAAGTCTCCACCAAGTGCAGCTCTCCACCGGCTGGAGTGGCGGCTGTCCTGCAGGAGCCGCTGCTCGGGAATCCGTACCTCCACGACCGAGGTTTTAGGTGGCGGTCGGACGAGAGGGCTGTGGCTGGTGAGGTGACCAGGGTCAGGGACCTGCTCGATGGCGGAGGAGCGGGCTGGATGGCGCCAGACACGCTGGCACGGCGCCTAAATTCCGCCAACGTCCGCCGCGCGACCGATGCCATCGAGTCGCTAATAACAGCTCTGGGCCCTGACTCCGTTAGGTGCATCGAGGAGGCTCAAGCACGTGGGGAGATCCCGTCCGAACTGACCCCCGTCCGGACGGAATTCCTCATCGGTGCCAAACCCCAGAACCTCCCTCGGGAGCCGGCGCCTCACAACTTGAGCCGCCTCGGGGAAATCCCCTCCGTGCCTTTCAGTTTCGCGCCGAGGGGTTTCCTGTACGGGCTGCTCCTGCACACTCTCAACTTTGCCATCCTCGCCTGCCATCCGGACACGCCATGGCGTACCATCTTGCCATCCGGAGGAGGCGGGGAACCCGATGGAAGGCACTCTACGCGGGAGTCCTCCCAGTATTTATCGGGGACTTGGCCTGGAAGGTGGTGCACGGAGCAGTGCCGTGCAATAAATTTTTAAGCCGGTTCACGGGCTCCCAGGCCGCTTGCAATTTCTGCGATCTGGAAGAGTCCGTGTTCCATGTTTTTATTGAATGCACGAGGTTGCAGCCCCTGTTTTATTATTTAAAGGGGCTTCTCCTGAAATTCTGGCTGCACTTCAGTCCCACACTCCTGATCTTTGGGCACCCTGTGCGGAGGGGAGCGGGTAGGTCCGAGGGCCTCCTCATAGGACTGCTCCTGGGCACGGCCAAGGGTGCCATCAGCCAGTCCAGGCAGCGGGTGGTCGAGGGGGTCATTCAACCTGACTGCCTGCCTCTCTTCCGCGCGTACATCCGCGCCAGGGTGTCCTTGGAGATGGAGCACGTGGTGTCCACCGGTACGCTCGCGGCCTTCCGCGAGAGGTGGGCACCGGAGGGACTGGAGTGCATCATCACGCCCGGCACCCAAATTTTAATTTGATTTTATGTTTTAAAGTTTAATTTGTTTTAATTGCCAGTGTTTTTAGTGTCCCCCTCCCCTTTTGTAGGGGGCACTTGGAGGAAAAATATATGATTTTAGTGCCCAAAAAAACTTTAAAAAAAACCAAAAACACAAAAAAAAAACACACAAAAAAGGGCCTTGTAAATGTTTGGTGTGCCCCCCAGATCGGGGGGCACGATTTAAGAATTAATGTTTTGGTTTCCTCCCAAAAGAGTTCTGTGGACATGCACTCCCAGGTACTTTTGTTCCTCCACACGTCTCAGTGTCCGACCAATTAATGTGTATTCCCTTTCCTGGTTAGCCTGCATTACCTCACACTTCTCTGGATTAAATTACATGTGTCACTGTTCTGCCCACCTGGCCAGTACATTGATATCTTCCTGCAGTCCGCAGTTTTCTTCTCCATTATCAACCACACAGCCTATTTTTGTATCATTTGCAAACTTCTTAATCATACCTCCTATATTCAAGTCTAGGTCATTGATGTATACCACTAAAAGCAAGGGACCTACTACTGAGCCCTGCGGAACCTCACTAGAAACATCCTTCCAGTCACAAAAACACCCATCAACCATTACCCTTTGCTTCCTGCCTCTGAGCCAATTTTGGATCCAACTTGCCACTTTGCCTTGGATCCCATGGGCTTTTACTTTCATGACCAGTATGCCATTTGGGACCTTATCGAAAGCTTTGCTAAAATCCATATACACTACATCATACGCACTGCCCTCATTGACCCTCCTGGTTACCTCCTCAAAAAATTAAATCAAGTTAGTCAGACACGACCTTCCCTTAACAAATCCATGCTGACTGTCCTTGATTAACCCGTGTCTTTCTAAATGTAGATTTATCCTGTCCTTCAGGATTATTTTCCGATAATTTTCCCACCAGGCTGACTGGCCTGTAATTACTCGGTCTATCCCTTTCTCTCTTTTTAAACAAAGTGTAGGAGAAAATTTCTTAACCTCTAACCTTTGTAACTTTTATAATGTGTAACCAGCTCCGCTGTCTCTCTCTCTCTCTGATGAATTATGGGACAGGGAAAGTGGTCAAAATAAGAAATGTATGCTTATGCAAAAAAACATATTCAGTCTCCAATGTCTGCTGACCCTGAGTCATGGAGATAGGGGAAGTGGGACAGTGGGCAGTTGGAGAGGCAGACAGATGTATATCGCTTGTACTAATAACAGGAAGGTAGTTCTGCTGAGAAGGGAACTAACCCCACTTGTGTGTATGTATGCTGGTTAACCTTTGACTTACCACAATATAAAGATAGATTGTCATAGCATTACCATATAGGGTAAGACGTTACAAAAATGTTAGATAATTGGACAATGGTGTAATGGGCGGGACCGCCCCCAATGGTATAATTGTAACTTGAATACTGCACTCAGAGAGAAGGTGTGGCGAAGCTGCGGAGTTTCCCCACTTCTCCCAGAGCGCTCTGTACGAATAAACTGTGACGTTTCCCTCACTGTTCTCGGATTCGGTGTGGAATTTATTTCCCTTACAGATTTGACGCTGCGAGCAGGGTGAATACGGTCGCTTCGGGTCGCCTAGCCGGTGGAGTAGTCAAGGTTTGATCGTCCAGTCAATTGAGCCCCGGGAAAAGGGCGACTCCCGAGCCCCGATTCACCAAAGAACAAAACGTCGGTGAACGGTGAGAAAAACCACAGTTGAACCGCAGGTTAGAGTCTAAGCTAGCATGGTGTGAGTGAATTGTGAAAGAAACGAGTGTTCCCCGCCACCTCGATTGTCACAAACTATCTCAGTCACCTAACTTGAGCCGGAATTAAGAGGGCGAATGCCCCACGTGAAGGCCAAGGATTAAGGTCGAAGGGAACAAACGAGAGGACAAAGTGGCGACGGAAAAGTGGAACAGTGAATGTGGTAGGAAATAATCTCATTGCAACTTTAAGCCACACAGGTCGGGACGTTGAGGGTCGTGTGTAGAACAGATTAATGAGATCGTAGTAAGTCACGGAGGCCATTTTGAAGAATCGCAAGTGTAATCAGACACCTCTGACAATAAAGATTGCAAGTCCGCCTGGTAGAAGTGAGTAAGACCAGGCGTACCTCTGACAATCGTGAGATAGTGACGTGAGACTACAATGAGTGGTTGTAGTAAGTTGCGGGTGCAGCTGGAAAAGATCGTAGTGGGTCGCGGAGGCGCCATTTTTAACGAATCGCAAGTGTGTTGAAACACCTCTGACAATAGAGACTGCAAGTCCTGAACGGACCGCTGACAGCAGTAAGACCGCGACGTGAAAAACTGCGATGTCCGATAAGGAAACGGAGTGGGGCCCCCCGGGGTCCCTGACCAGACTGTACCTATTCGGCCAAAAGAGATTGAAGGAAACGGAGAGGGCCCTGCCTAGGGTCCCTCACCAGACTATACATGACCGAAAGGAGGGATGGGCCCCGACGGAAAAAAAAGTGTGAGAGAACAGAGAGAGTGGTGGGAGACGCAGAAACAGAAAGAAAAACTGGGACAGTTGAGAGGACGAAAAGCAGCCCTCAAAGCCTACGTGCTAGACTCCGTCCTAGTTATGAAAAGACAGGATAAAGATGCAGCCTTGAAAGAAAACAAATTGAAAGAAAAAGTGTCTTCGATTGTCTGAATTAACAAAGTTACTGAGAGATGAGCCCTCTGTGTAAAATACCAAAACCTAATTTGAAGAAAGGAGATCAAAAAAAAAGAGGACATAACTTACTAAATACTAGTTGATATTGGCTGTGAAAAAAAAAAGATATTGGTTTAATTGAAAAGATTTTTGGAAGAGGTGAAAGACACCCTCCATTGAAAATGATTTTAAATTACGAGAAAGTTTCATTGCAGTTTGAAAAGATTTCCAGAATAGACGTGTTTATCAAGAAAAGTCCCGAACAGTCTAAACAAGCAGGAGGGTTTTGAAAATAATGAGGAGAAGAGATCTAAACTATGCGAACTCAGTACAGAAAGAAAAATTGGGAATTAGAAAATCTTACTGATTTTAAAATTCTTATAGGAAATGTTGGAATGTATACAGCTTGTGTGAAAATTGAAGTTCAGTAAACAAAATAGCTATTAAAAATGTGTGGTATCGTTTTAAATCAATTAAAAAAAACATCTTTGGCAAGTACTTGAATTAGAAGTTGAGGAAAAAAATTTAAATTTAATCTAAAATGCTGTCTGTCCTGATGAGAAGACTTTTATTATCACGACTTTACGAATGATTTCTGCTGTTTTAACGGATTCCTAATTTCTAAGCAAGTTTTGAAAGCACAAAAAAAATTTTCAAAAATGAAATTCGGATGATTACATGAAGTCACGTACTGAAATCAGGCCTTCTTACAAACCTGTAAAGAAGTTAACCCTTTCCATTGACAACTGTTTTATATTGGACATTATTCATTTGGATTTCTTAATAGAATAAAGAAGACTCACCTGACAGATAAAGGAAATGGTGGGATAGTCAGAATAAAATAAAACAGAACTAGCCCATGTAATAATACTCGCCTGATACAAATAATGAAAAAATTATTCTAGGAACAGACTTAACAAGGGAATTTGAACTATTAATAGACGCCGAGCTTAACAAAATAATCTGGCCGCAAGCAGATGGACGTAAAAGCAAGTACTCCGCGCCCTTACGAAACATTGCGAAAATGGGCAGTGCTAAACCACTGGCCCGGGATTAGGGATAAGAGTCGGGGGTAGACGGGGTGATATGCCAGGCCCTAGAGCCGGTATGGGCCAAAACAAAGCAGGACACGGGCCTCGTTGACATGACGCCGGTTAACGCCCCAGGGCCCGAACATAAGGGACATAGGAGGAAACCCGGCAGAAGGCCTCCTGGGGGCAGTGAAGCTGCACCAGTGTGAGGAAGTGGATAGTGAGAATATAGAAGGTCGCCGAGCAGGTGAACCCTTAACCGGGGCACAGATGACCCTCAACGTGGATGGGTCTAGAAAGTATGTCGGAGGGACACCACGGACCGGGTGGGCCGTGGTAAATGGCCAGTTACAAACCGTGGCGTCTGGCAGATTAGATGGGGGACTCTCAGCCCAAGTTGCTGAGATTGTGGCCTTCATTGAAGCCTTGAAGCTGGCAGGGAGCCATGAGAAAATGTACAGATAGATTTCACCGGGCCATTGCCGGACTCGTGGGGGAAAAGATATTGCTTAGTGGTAATAGGCCAGTTCACCCGATGGGTGGAAGCTTACCCAACAAGGAACTGTACGGCCACTGCGGTAGCTAGAATTCTGGCGGAAGACATAATCCCGAGATGGGGGCTGCTGTTGCAAATGGACTCAGACCAAGGCACCCACTTCACGGGGAAGGTAATAAAGGCCGTATGTCAACTCATGGGAATAAGACAGAAATTCCACATCCCATACCATACCCAGAGCTGTGGGATGGTAGAACGGATGAATCGAACCCTCAAGGTGGCGATTGCAAAGGCAATCCGAGAAACTGGGAGGACCTGGGTTGACGTGTTGCCCCTCATTCTAATGAAGTTAAGAGCGATCCCAAACAGGATGACTGGGCTGTCCCCCCTATGAGCTAACGACGGGTAGAGCGATGCAACTCCCAGAAGGAATTTTTATGGGAGGAGCGGATGTAGGACCCCTAAGGGATAGCATTCGGAGATATATATATTGGAGATGAGTAATAGTCTCCAGGAAATGTGAAAGCAAACCAGAGAAAGGCAGGCTCAATGTGATAAAAAAAAACTGGAGTTCGCCGCCTTCCCGGACATACCTCAAGCCGGAACGCGCATGATGGTGAAGGTTCTCCCAGGAAAAACCGGGTTCGCCCCGAAGTGGATAGGGCCGTACAAGGTTATGATTAGTGGAGATACATGCGCCTGTATTGATATTAGGGGAAAAGGACAATGGAAACATAGAATCCAGCTTAAGGTTTTCGAGCCTGCTGCTCAATACATGTATTATCTGTCATTATTTTTCTGTTTACAGGTCAGGAGCGACTCTTCAAGCAAGCCAAACGGCCATTTTGCCTTTGAGTAATTGTGAACATAGAGTAATAAGATGAAACTATACGTCGCGATCTGTGTAATGGCCTCGGTCTGTATTGTATGTGCCCCATTGGTAAGACAAAAACGGGAGCTTCATGTAAACACCTTTTTATATCTGTCCTATGCCTATGCGAGGAATGGGAACTTCTCTAGTTGCTGGGTGTGCTCTCATGTCCCCACACACTCGAGAGGAGGGATCCCTTTGCGTCCCATTCCACCAAATCTGACCGAAGTTGCCGCATGGGTCCTTCATCAGAACTCCTCCGGTCCCATACGGGAGGGATCCAAGGCCAAAGGAACATCTGCCTCATAAAAGGTGGACGGAAGCGGGGACGAGGGAGATTGGAAAAGCACTGGGTATCATACCAGAGGCGCGCTTCGTGGATGGTATCAACCATTCTACAATCGGCACGCGTTACCTCCATCCTTGGCCCTGACTAACACATCGAGGATAGGGAGACCCCAGGGAACAATGTGGCTAACCCGAAGTGTAACTGGCACAAAAGGACACAACAAGGGATATAGTAATTGCACCTACCGCCTTAACGTAACCGAAGGGGCGGATCCAAGTTTCCTCCGACGCCTCCCGAACATGACGGTGGCGGGGGGGCGAAATTGGACATGGTCATTCTATCCTGAGACACTGAGCGCCCCAGCAGCATACAATGGCACGTATTTTGTGTGCGGGCATAGGGCATATCCCTGGTTACCCAGGCGATGGACAGGGTCCTGTTATTTGGGATATGTGGTCCCCTTTGTCAGACAGGTATGTACCCTGGCAGAGGTACGTACACCAGGTCGACGAAGACGAGCGATTACCCCGGTAGAAAGACTCTTTGGAGTTGTGATGTTCCCATACAGGATAGGACGCACCATGGATGAACTAAGAAACGTAGAGAGGGTTCTGGAACAAATAGCTAACAACACTGCCGAGGCGATGGAAAGCATAACAGCTGAAATGGTAGCCATACGTACTACCATACTTCAGAACCGAATGGCCCTAGATTATGTATTGGCCCAGAACGGAGGCACTTGCGCATTGATTGGGGCCGAATGTTGCACTCATATACCCGATAATTCGGAGAATATAACCAACCTAGCCAACCATATAAGGAGAGAAGTGAGGAAACTAACCACCCCGGATGGTGAAGTTGGCTGGCTGGGGGGGATGGATGTCTAAGTTGGGACTGATTGTGATTGTGGGTATATGCCTGGCTCTGTACCTTGCGGTAATGATGTTTAAGATATGTATGTCCAAGCTGTGTACCGCGATACCCATAGCTGCCGGGACCCGCATCAATGATATAACAACCCAACTTCCACCCGCAACATAGCAGAAGCTGCTCCTCCATTTTCAGCAGCACCACCAGGCACAAGACGACGAGACAGCCCGAATGTAGAATTGGATTGTTCTTATCCGCATGAGATGGGAAAAGATCAAAATGAGGGACTGTAGGAGAAAATTTCTTAACCTATTACCTTTGTAACTTTTATAATGTGTAACCAGCTCCGCTGTCTCTCTCTCTCTCTCTGATGAATTATGGGACAGGGAAAGTGGTCAAAGTAAGAAATGTATGCTTAAGCAAAAAAACATATTCAGTCTCCAATGTCTGCTGACCCTGAGTCATGGAGATAGGGGAAGTGGGACAGTGGGCAGTTGGAGAGGCAGACAGATGTATATCGCTTGTACTAATAACAGGAATGTAGTTCTGCTGAGATGGGAACTAACCCCACTTGTGTGTATGTATGCTGGTTAACCTTTGACTTACCACAATATAAAGATAGATTGTCATAGCATTACCATATAGGGTAAGACGTTACAAAAATGTTAGATAATTGGACAATGGTGTAAGGGGGCGGGACCGCCCCCAATAGTATAATTGTAACTTGAATTCTTTGCTCGGAGAGAAGGTGTGGCAAAGATGCGGAGTTTCCCCACTTCTCCCAGAGCGCTCTGTACGAATAAACTGTGACGTTTCCCTCACTGTTCTTGGATTCAGTGTGGAATTCATTTCCCTGACACAAAGGTACAACATTAGCAGTCTTCCAGTCCTCTAGCACCATACCTGAAGCCAGAGAGGATTGGAAAATGATGGTCAAAGCCTCTGCTATTTCCTCTTTTGCTTCGCTTAACAGCCTGGGATACATTTCATCCGGGCCTGGGGGCTTATCCACTTTCAAAGCTGCTAAACCCCTTCATACCTCCTCTCTCGTTATGTTTATTTCACCTAATATTTCACACTCCTCCTCCTCGATAGCAGTGTCTGCATCACCCTCTCTTTTGTGAAACAGACGCAAAGTATTCATCAAGTACCACACTCACATCTTCAATTGGGAGGGTGCCAGGACGCGAATTGGGAGGGGGGGGAGGAGCTCAGATGAACAGTACCCCAAGAAAGAATGCAAAAGGCAGGAGGCAACAGAGCAGAGTAGCACTGGGGTAAGTGTAAACCACAAGGTGATAGGAAAGGACAATATGTATGAATATAAAGGGGCTGCAGGAGGGGTCAAAACATGGTTTAAAAACTAGTATTAAAACACTCTACCTAAATGCACGCAGCATTCGAAATAAAGTAAATGAGTTGATGGCACAAATCATTACAAATGGGTATGATTTGGTGGCCATTACAGAAACGTGATTGCAGGGTGGCCAAGACTGGGAATTAAACATACAGGGGTATCTGACAATTCGGAAAGATAGACAGGGAAAGGAGGTGGGGTAGCTCTGTTAATAAAGGATGATATCAGGGCAGTTGTGAGAGATGATATTGGCTCTAATGAACAAAATGTTGAATCATTGTGGGTGGAGATTAGAGATAGTAAGGGGAAAAAGTCACTGGTGGGCATAGTTTATAGGCCCCCAAATAATAACTTCAAGGTGGGGTGGACAATAATCAAGGCATGTGAAAAAGGAACGGCAGTAACCATGGGGGATTTTAACCTACATATCGATTGGTCAAATCAAATCACACGGGGTAGCCTTGAGGAGGAATTCATAGAATGCATACGGGATTGTTTCTTAGAACAGTATGTTGCAGAACCTACAAGGGAGCAAGCTATCTTAGATCTGGTCCTGTGTAATGAGACAGGAATAATAAACGATCTCCTAGTAAAAGATCCTCTCGGAATGAGTGATCACAGTATGGTTGAATTTGTAATACAGATTGAGGGTGAGAAAGTAGTGTCTCAAACGAGCGTACTATGCTTAAACAAAGGGGACTAGATGGGATGAGGGCAGAGTTGGCTAAAGTAGACTGGAAACGCAGACTAAACGGAAGCACAATTGAGGAACAGTGGAGGACTTTGAAGGAGCTCTTTCATAGTGCTCAACAAAAATATATTCCAGTGAAAAAGAAGGGCGGTAAGAGAAGGGATAACCAGCCGTGGATAACCAAGGAAATAAAGGAGAGTATCAAATTAAAAACCAATGCGTATATGGTGGGCAAGGTTACTGGGAAACTAGAAAACTAAAATTTTAAACAACAGCAAAGAATGACTAAGAAAGCAATAAAGAAAGGAAAGATAGATTACGAAAGTAAACTTGCGCAAAACATAAAAACAGATAGTAAAAGCTTTTACCGATATATAAAATGGAAAAGAGTGACTAAAGTAAATGTTGGTCCCTTAGAAGATGAAAAGGGGGATTTAATAATGGGAAATGTGGAAATGGCTGAGACCTTAAACAATTATTTTGCTTCGGCCTTCACAGTGGAAGACACAAAAGCCATGCCAAAAATTGCTGGTCAAGGGAATGTGGGAAGGAAGGACCTTGAGATAATCACTATCACTAGGGGGGTAGTGCTGGACAGATTAATGGGACTCAAGGTAGACAAGTCCCCTGGTCCTGATGAAATGCATCCCAGGGTATTAAAAGAGATGGCGGAAGTTCTAGCAGATGCATTCGTTATAATCTACCAAAATTCTCTGGACTCTGGGGAGGTACCATCAGATTGGAAAGCAGCTAATGTAACGCCTCTGTTTAAAAAAGGGGACAGACAAAAAAGGCAGGTAACTATAGGCCGGTTAGTTTAACATCTGTAGTGGGGAAAATGCTTGATGCTATCATTAAGGAAGAAATAGTGGGACATCTAGATAGGAATAGTGCAATCAAGCAGACGCAACATAGAAACATAAAAACATATGAAGTATAATGTGGATAAATGTGAGGTTATCCACTTTGGTGGTAAAAACAGAGAGACAGACTATTATCTGAATGGTGACAGATTAGGAAAAGGGGAGGTGCAACGAGACCTGGGTGTCATGGTACATCAGTCATTGAAGGTTGGCATGCAGGTACAGCAGGCGGTTAAGAAAGCAAATGGCGAGGGGATTTGAGTACAGGGGCAGGGAGGTGTTGCTACAGTTGTACAGGGCCTTGGTGAGGCCACACCTGGAGTATTGTGTACAGTTTTGGTCTCCTAACCTGAGGAAGGACATTCTTGCTATTGAGGGAGTGCAGCGAAGGTTCACCAGACTGATTCCCGGGATGGCGGGACTGACATATCAAGAAAGATTGGATCAACTGGGCTTGTATTCACTGGAGTTCAGAAGAATGAGAGGGGACCTCATCGAAACGTTTAAAATTCTGATGGGTTTAGACAGGTTAGATGCAGGAAGAATGTTCCCAATGTTGGGGAAGTCCAGAACCAGGGGTCACAGTTTAAGGATAAGGGGTAAGCCATTTAGGACCGAGATGAGGAGAAACTTCTTCACCAAGAGAGTGGTGAACCTGTGGAATTCTCTACCACAGAAAGTTGTTGAGGCCAATTCACTAAATATATTCAAAAAGGAGTTAGATGCAGTCCTTACTACTAGTGGGATCAAGGGGTATGGCGAGAAAGCAGGAATGGGGTACTGAAGTTGCATGTTCAGCCATGAACTCATTGAATGGCGGTGCAGGCTAGAAGGGCCGAATGGCCTACTCCTGCACCTATTTTCTATGTTTCTATGTTAAGAGGGGACAGAGTGTAGTGTAACAAAATTTGAAGATGACAAAAGATTAGTGGGAAAGCGGGTTGTGTAGAGGACACAGAGAGGCTGCAAAGAGATTGAGATAGGTTAAGCGAATGGGCTAAGGTTTGGCAGATGGAATACAATGTCGGAAAATGTGATGTCATCCACCTTGGAAAAAAAACAGTCAAAGGGAATATTATTTGAATGGGGAGAAATTACAACATGCTGCTGTGCAGAGGGACCTGGGAGTCCTTGTGCATGAACTCTTTTTGGAGCAAACAACAAACATTAAACCGTGCCCCCCGATCTGGGGGAAACACCAAACATTTACAGGCCCTTTTATTTTTTTTGTGGTTTTTGTTTGGGCACAAAATAGTATTTTTTTCTCCAAGTGCCCCCTATAAAAGGGGAGGGGGACACTAACAGCACCGGCAATTAAAACAAATTAACTTAAAAACATAAAATCAAATTAAAATTTGGTTGCCGGGCGTGATGATGCACTTCAGTCCCTCCGGTGCCCACATCTCGCAGAAGGCCGCGAGCGTACCGGTGGACACCGCGTGCTCCATCTCCAAGGACACCCTGGCGCGGATGTACGCGCGGAAGAGAGGCAGGCAGTCTGGCTGAACGACCCCCTCGACCGCCCGCTGCCTGGACCGGCTGATGGCACTCTTGGCCGTGCCCAGGAGCAGTCCCACGAGGAGGCCCTCGGACCTACCCGCTCCCCTCCGCACAGGGTGCCCAAAGATCAGGAGTGTGGGACTGAAGTGCAGCCAGAATTTCAGGAGCAGCCCCTTTAGATAACAAAACAGGGGCTGCAACCTCGTGCACTCAATAAAAACATGGAACACGGACTCTTCCAGACCGCAGAAATTGCAGGCGGCCTGGGAGCTCATGAACCGGCTTAAAAATTTATTGCACGGCACTGCTCCGTGCATCACCCTCCAGGCCAAGTCTCCGATAAACAGTGGGAGGACCCCCGCGTAGACTGCCCTCCATCGGGGACCCCCGCCTCCTCCGGACGGCAAGATGGTACGCCATGGCGTGTGCGGACGGCAGGCGAGGATGGCAAAGTTGAGAGTGTGCAGGAGCAGCCCGTACAGGAAACCCCTCCGCACGGAACTGAAGGTCACGGAGGGGATTTCCCCGAGGCAGCTCAAGTTGTGAGTTGCCAGCCCCCGAGGGAGGTTCCAGGGTTTGGCGCCGATGAGGAATTCCGTCCGGATCTCCCCACGTGCTTGAGCCTTCTCGATGCACCTAACGGAGTTGGGGTCTCGAGCTCTTTTTAGCGACTCGATGGCATCGGCCGCGCGGCGGACGTTGGCAGAATTTAGGCGCCGCGCCAGCATATCTAGTGCCATCCAGCCCGCTCCTCCGCCATCGAGCAGGTCCCTGACCCTGGTCACCTCACCAGCCACAGCCCTCTCGTCCGACTGCCACCTAAAACCTCGGTCGTGGAGGCACGGATTCCCGAGCAGCGGCTCCTGCAGGACGGCCGCCACTCCAGCCGGCGGAGAGCTGCGCTTGGTGGAGACTTTGTTCCAGACCCTGATGAGTTCCTTGTAAAAGACAGACAGCTCCCGGAGGGCGGTCCTGACGCCCCCCACACTCACAAACAGGAGCTGTGTGTCGTAGTTGAGGCCGTGCTGCTGGCGGAAGAAATACATCGCCAGAGCACGCCACCTAGGAGGGGGCTCAACGTAAAGGTATCTCTGCAGAGTCTGAAGACGGAAAGTCGCGAGCTGGGCACTGACGCACACCAACGACTGACCGCCCTCCCTAAGCGCGAGACTCAAGACCGCGGCAGAGACCCAGTGCTTCCTGTTGTTCCAGAAGAAGTCCACCAGCTTCTTCTGTATCTTGGCGACAAACGCAGGGGGAGGGGTCAAAGTGACCAGCCGGTACCACAACATGGCGGCCACCAGCTGGTTTATGACTAGCGCTCGACCCCTGTAGGACAGCACTCGGAGCAGTCCTGTCCAGCGCCCTAGGCGAGCGGCGACCTTGGCCTCCAGCTCCTGCCAGTTCGCCGGCCAGGCTTCCTCGTCGGGGCTAAGGTAGACTCCCAGATAGAGGAGATGGGTCGTGCTCCAGGCAAAAGGCCTGAGCTCCTCCGGCAGGGAGTCCACCCGCCACTGACCCACCAGGAGTCCGGAACATTTCTCCCAGTTGATTCTGGCGGAGGATGCGGCCGGGTAAATCTCCTGGCATTCACGCATCCTCCACAGGTCAGCGGGATCCTCTACCGCGAGGAGCATGTCATCGGCGTAAGCCGAGAGGACGACCTCCAGGCCGGGCCCTTTGAGAGCCAGTCCCGTCAACCTCGTCCGCAGGAGGCGCAGGAAAGGCTCCACGCAGACGGCATATAACTGGCCAGACATGGGGCATCCCTGGCGCACCCCTCTCCCAAAGCGAAGGGGCGCCGTCAAGGACCCGTTAACCTTAATCAGACACTCCGCGGCGGCGTACAAAAGTCAGATCCGGGCGACGAAATGCGTCCAGAACCCGAAAGCGCGCAGAGTTCCGAACAGATAGTCGTGATCCACCCTGTCGAACGCCTTCTCTTGGTCGAGGGATAGGAAGGCGACCGACAGACCAGCCTCCTGGGAGTAATGGATGAGGTCCCGGACCAGATGGATGTTATCATGGATTGTCCGGCCCGGGACCGTGTAGGACTGGTCGGGGTGGATCATATGGTGCAGCACGGCGCCAAGGCGAGCAGACATCGCCCTGGCGAAGATTTTGTAGTCCGTGCTGAGGAAGGAGACCGGGCGCCAGTTCTTAAGGAGGCGGAGATCGCCCTTCTTAGGCAGCAGGATGATGACTGCCCTGCACCAAGAGAGGGGCATCTCCCCGGTCGCCAGACTTTCCCCCAGGACCCGCGCGTAGTCGCCCCCCAGGACGTCCAAGAATGCCCTGTGAAACTCCACGGTCAGCCCGTCCAGCCCCGGGGCTTTTCCCCTCGAGAGCCGGGCGAGGGCACCGGTCAGCTCCGCCAGGCTTAGCGGAGCTTCCAGATTTTCGGCGCCCTCCGGGCTGACCTTCGGCAGGTCCTCCCACAAAACTCTACGTGCTTCCTCGCTGGACGGCTCCGGAGAGAACAGGGCCCTGTAATATTCACGGGCCCTGTTGTTGACGCCCTCCGGATCTGAGACGAGAGAGCCGTCGTCGGCCAGCAGCGTCAAGAGCTGCTTACGGACACCCTGTCTTTTATCCAGCGAGTAGAAGAAGGGGGAGCCGCGGTCCAGATCCCGCAGGAACCGGATCCGCGACCTCACGAACGCGCCTCGGGACCCGACGAGCTGCAGGTCCTTCAGCGCGGCCTTCTTCGCTTCATACACCATCCGCAGGGCCGGGTCCTCGACGACTTGACCGAGATGGGACTCCAGGTCGAGCACCTCTTTTTCTAGGCGCCCGACCCTGGCCGCCCGCCTCTTGGTCGACCCCCTCGCGTACTCCTGACAGAAGACGCGGACGTGAGCCTTGCCCACGTTCCACCATAGCCTCAAGGAGGGGAAGCCCCCCTGCTTCCTTCTCCAGTCGGCCCAGAAACGACGGAACGAGTCCTGGAACCGCACGTCCTCCAGCAGCCGGTTGTTAAAATGCCAGTACGTGGACCCCGTCCTCGCGCGGAGCGAAGCGAGCTCCGCCCACACCAGGTGGTGGTCCGAACACGGCACCGGCTGCATGGAGGCCGCCAGGACGCAGGAAACGTACGCCCGAGACTCATAAAGGCGGTCGACTCTGGACTATCCTACTCCAGGCCTCACCCAAGTAAAGGCGCTGGAGTCGGGATGGAGATTTTGCCAGACGTCCACCAAGTCGAAGGACCCGACCAGGTCCCTCAACTTCTCCATCGCCATCATGCTCTGCGGGGCGGTCCCTCGCCTCGAGGGTGCAGTTAAAATCCCCCCCGAGGTCAATGAAGTCACCGACGTCGACGGAGCCAAGAAGAGCGGACACCTCTTCGAAGAACCGCGTTTGCTGCGGGTCGGGCTGAGGGGCGTACACGTTCACGAGATGGAGCGGCACGTGCAAAAAGCGGCCTGGCACAGGCTCCTCGACCCCCAACATCTCCGGCTGAAAATGCGGGGCCAGCAAGATGGCCACCCCACTAGAAGTGGCGGTGAGGTGGCTCATGCGGACCTCTACTTGCCATTCCAGGAGCCACGTGGCTTCGTCTCCTGGAACGGTGTGGGTTTCTTGCAGGAAGCACACCGCATATTTCCCCTCCCGCAGGAGCGAAAAATTGTTAAATCTACGGCGTGCCTCTCTGCCGCCGTTGATGTTGAGGCTGGCTATGGTTATCTTCATGACTAGAGCATAGTGCAACCTCTACCTAACCTATTGTGTGGGGGCGAACGGAGTCGTTTTGTTTGGCCTCCACTCCCTCCGCAGCCCAGCGAGGAACCCCCTGAGCTGGCGCAGCTCAAGCTCTTGCGCCCTTGTCAAGGGCCCGCCCGCGGCACTGCGGACGGACGCGATGATCATCACTGGCTCGGACCATCTTTCCAGGGCCAGACGGGCTCGGTCGCGGCGACCCTGGTTCTGGACCAAAAAGTCCCGGAGTTCCTTTACAGGAATGAGGAGGGGCTCAGCGGCGGACACGAGCAGATCCACCGCCTCACTGGCGATGGACTCTAGATCTTCTCCCGCGTCCCCCACCGAGTCCCCGTCCTCCCCCGGGAGGTCGCCGCCAGCAACCGGCCCGTCGACCGCACGAGGTACGGCAAACGGCCCGGCCGCTCCATCCGACCCTGGCTCTGCCCCGATCCCACCCCCAGGATCGTCGGCAGAGGAGTCCCCACTGGGCTCGTTTAAAAGTGGTGCTGGGTCAGGAAGCGACAGCGGAAGGGGGTCCTCCTCCGCCCAAGGAACCGGGGAACACGGAGAGACCTGGTTTAGGAAATTCTCCAGGTCCACCAAGTACCCCAGCTCCAAAGTCGGGGGCGAGGGTTGTTGTTCTTCCCCCTCCCCGCCGCCACCCCCCGGCCCAGCGTGTACAGAATCATTAAAATTATTCATAATTTCCGTTTCTTCCGGGCCGAGCGACACCCGGGGGAAGTTGATTAATAGATGGGCGGGCTCAGGTTCGGCCTTTTCGGCCCCACCCGCCTCAGTCCCCGGGACGTTCGGCCCGGCGGCTACGCATTTCTCCGCTGGCCCCACGCCCCCCACGACAGGCAGATCTTTCACGCCATCCCCGGGAGGCAGCGGCTGGGCAGCCTCGACTGCCTCACCCTCCCCGGGGACAGATTCTTCGTGCCTACAGCGCAGTTTGGGGGCGCCGGTGGGGGACGCGGGACACGCGGCGGGCACCGACTCCTCCGCGGAGGGATGTTGTTTCCCCTCCGCCTCATTGGAGCGGCGCCTCCTTTTGTTCCTGGGGGGGCGCGGAGACAGGGAGACCTCCATGTCTGCCGAGGCCTCCCGCTCCACTCCCCCCTTTTCCTTATCTTGCCCGCGCCCGAACCCCTCTGCGGTATTGGTCGAGGGCTCGGGCATGGGCTCAGGGCACCCCACGCTCGCCGATGACGGGGTTGGGCTGAGCGCGATAAACAAATTGTCTGGCGCACCGAGGGGACCCGCCTCCAGATGTTTTGCCTTCTTCCGCGCCTTCCTTCCGATCGGACGCTCTCCCTCCCCCCCGCCGGAGACCATGAAAACAAAGGCCCCCGACGATGCCCGCGCACCCACAGCTCCCGGCACGCGGACGCTACTAGGGGAAGGGGTGGCGGCGGCGCCAGCCTTGGCCGCCCTCGGTGGTTCTTGCGAACGTGCCCCACCTCCCTTCAGGCATGGCACCGCACGCCGTCCGACGTCCAGAAGACGCGGTAGGCAGTCCCCTCGTGCACCACATTAAAATGACTTTCTGTCGTCTCCTCCCGCGCCAGCCGGACAAAGAGCTGGCGGTGGAAGGAGAACACGTGGCGCAAGCTGCTCTCTCTGAGGCCGAGCGGTATGGGGTTTATCCCTGACCTTACCTCCCCCAGTTGGTGTAGGTGAGGGAGGAGGAGCTCAGCGGGAACAAAGGGCGGGACGTTAGAAATGATGACCCTCTGCGCGGTGGCCTCGAGAGGGTCCACCGGCAGGAACCGTGAGCCCCCTTTCAAGGGCCAGGGACACCGCTCGCTCCGACCCCAGGAAGAACACGGCCTTCCCAGACATCTTGGAGGCTGCGACAATGGCCGAGGAGCCGACTACCCCAGCCATCGCCCGCACGCACTCCTCGATGCTCATCGTGGGGTGAGTGTAGCTCTTGACCCCGTGTTTTTTTGTAATCAATCTGAAAGGTGGCAGGGCAGCAGGAGGCGCAGGACGTGCCGTGGATGTCGACGCCGCCTGCGCATATGTCTTTGCTGACCCTGCCACCGGCGTGGATGGAGTCGCCATCACGGGGTCCCTTTAAGGGCCACACCCACCCCAAAGTCACAGGCCTTAAAGTTCTTTAATTGGCCTCGTTGGTGTTTTGAGCAGAGGGAGCTCTTAATGGGGCACACCTCTCCCCTAAATAACGAATGGGGAGGGGCCTTTCTCCCTCTGCTCAGTTGTCTGAATTTAATTATAAGGAGGGAAGGGGCTCTCAGAGAGAGAGGGGAGAGGCAGAGAGAGAGAGAAAGAGAGAAGGGGGTGGGAAAGAGGGAGGCTGTGAGGGTAGGTCTCCCCTCACAGCGATGGGTGGGTGTTTTCTTGGGGTGCACTCCCCAGATGATGGAAAAAAAGCAAACACAGCCTTTGCGGATGGTCTTCGGGTGGGGGGAGAAGATGTCTTCACCTGGGGTAGCTGGAGCCACCCAGGCACACACTCCCAACGATGTTAAATAGGGTACTTAAATATTCTTCAGCCAGGTATCTCCAGCTATCCCAGGCTAGGCAATGGGGGAGGGGTGCTTCAGTGGTGTGTGGGGCCTAGCTGTAAGCAAGACCCCCACACATACTTCCACACACACACACCCCCCGCGATGTTCCAGCCCTCGAGTGGTCTTCTTTCCTCCCCCCACCAATACAACAAAGTCTTTTAGGAGAATGCACCAAAACACACCCACCTTTGGTTGTTGAAGTTTCTCCCTCCTTCCACACTGGATGGTGTTTTTTTTTTTCTTTCCGGTTGTTGTTCTTTTCCCTCTCTCTCCAACTCTCTGTAGCAGTAATAAAGTTGTTGAATTTGCAGCTCTCCTCCTCTCCCTCGAGATGGATTAGAATTGTAGAATGCCCCTTCCTCCTCTTCCTGGGCTGGTCTCAGGGCTCACTCCAGGCCTTCCAGACAGGAGCAAAGCAGGGAGTTCCTTCTCTCACAACAGCAGAGCTCCAAGTGAATAGGCCACGCCTCCAAAGCTCCACCATTGGTCCTTGTGCATGAAACTCTTTTTAGGAGCAAACAAAAAACATTAAACCGTGCCCCCCGATCTGGGGGAATAAATTACGAGAAATTGCCAAACCCCAAGATTGAACCATGGATTGTGAAATCTCCAGTCTACCGCTGTCCAACTGAACTATTACAGGCCGACTCCTTGTGCATGAATCCCAAAAAGTTAGTTTGCAGGTGCAGCAGGTAATCAGGAAGGCGAATGGAATGTTGGCCTTCATTGTGCGAGGGATGGAGTACAAAAGCAGGGAGGTCCTGCTGCAACTGTACAGGGTATTGCTGAGGCCACACCTGGAGTACTGCATGCAGTTTTGGTCACCTTACTTAAGGAAGGATATACTAGCTTTGGAGGGAGTACAGAGACGATTCACTCGGCTGATTCCGGAGATGAGGGGGTTACCTTATGATGATAGATTGAGTAGACTGGCTCTTTACTCATTGGAGTTCAGAAGGATGAGGGGTGATCTTGTAGAAACATTTAAAATAATGAAAGGGATAGATAGATAAGATAGAGGCAGAGAGGTTGTTTCCACTGGTTGGGGAGACTAGAACTAGGGGGCATAGCCTCAAAATATGGAGGAGCCAATTTAAAACCGAGTTGAGAAGGAATTTCTTCTCCCAGAGGGTTGTGAATCTGTGGAATTCTCTGCCCAAGGAAGCAGTTGAGGCTAGCTCATTGAATGTATTCAAATCACAGATAGATAGATTTTTAACCAATAAGGGAATTAAGGGAATTAAGGGTTATGGGGAGCGGACGGGTAAGTGGAGCTGAGTCCACGGCCAGATCAGCCATGAACTTGTTGAATGGTGGAGCAGGCTCGAGGGGCTAGATGGCCTACTCCTGTTCCTAATTGTTATGTTCTTATGTTCTTATGCCATGGATTTGGAGGGGGGGGGCGGAGATAGGTCAGGGATTGGGCGAGGGAGAGGTTGGGTATTGGGAGGAGGGGATTGGTCAGGACTGGGAGGAAGTGAGCTTGGGGATTGGGAGGGGGTGAGATTGTGGATTGAGAGGGTGGGAGGATTAGGGGATTGGGAGGAGGGGGAGATGTCGGGGATTGGGATTGTGGAGAGGTCAGGGATCGGGAGGAGGGAGAGTTTGGGGATTGCGTGGGGGCAGAGGTCGGTTATTGGGAGCGGGGGGCAGGGTAAAGATCGGGGAGTGGGCAGTCAGGCAGATAGCATGCCTTATGACGTCGGAATCGACCAATCAGCAAAAGGAATAAGTTATCTCTGGCCAGAGAGAAACTGGACACCCTGCCAATCACGAGGAAGAAGCATGCACTATAGTATATGAATGAAGAGTAGGACACGCAGCTTAAGGTAGAACCAAAACAGAGGTGTTTGATGAGGCCAGTCGACTCTCGGAGCCCACGCCCAACTTGAACTAATCACTCGAGAAGGACTGTATGTACACCAGCTAAATTTGGTGCATACTTATTGCTGCGGAATGAATTTAAATCTGGAGTTTTTGATACCTGTAAAACTGTACATCAAATTTAGCAGTTTTAAGCTAGGGAACTTACTGTCTTTTGATACTTTTAATAAAGTCCATTGTACTGGAAATATAAAGGCCATTGTATTGACACAATCAAATCTTTCTTTGTATCTCAGTGTTCTTATAAGTCTTGGGGGCTGAAATTGTCCTCCACCCCAAACGGGGTGCACCTTTCGATGTAAATGATTATTGTCTGCCCTAATCCTTGCGGCGGTGAATAGTGGGATTTCACTTTCTTTTGTTTGAGTTTTGGTTGGGATGGTGTTTCGGGTGGCTGCGGGACAGAAGGCGGACATGGTGCATCACACTGATACATAGCAACATCCTTCCCCTTCAGTTAAAGGGGAGGGCCGCTGTGAACTCTGCGGCCACTTTAGTGGCGCCCCCTGGGCCACCAAAGAGGGCTTCAGTTAATCCGACGGTCCGGCACCCAAGAGGGGGTGTCGGGTTGCCTAGTGGCGGCCCGGCCGAACCCGTGGCCCCCTTTGCCAGGCCTACTTCAGAGTTGGTCGACAATTAAAATAAAATGACAGCTGCGGCAGAGTGCCCTCCCCTTTAAGGGCGGAGCTCTGCCCAGCCACTGGCAGCTTCCCACTGGGAAAAACTGTCGTGGGGCACCGACCGGCGGCAACACCGCTCCCGGGGGGCAATTTACCTCATGGGGTGGAAAGGGGTCACCGGCGGGCAGTAAGGGGTCAGTGCGTGCCCAGCAGGGCGGCAACATGGGCCAGGTGAAAACCCGTTTTTGCCGCTCCCAGACTGGGAGCAATTTCTGATGGGTCGGCCCATGCGCCTGACCCTTACTGCCTGTTCCTTACTCTTAGAGGCAGTAATGGACCTTCAAGTGGGGGGAAATTTCAGCCCCCTGGTGTCTGAAACCCATCGGAAAAAGATTTACAGTTAGTGGCGGCCACAAAGGTACATCAACCGAGAACGCTGAGCATGGGAGATAAAAGGGAACGACTATGAATGAAATATATTCATGGTAGGATGGCTTATCGAAGGGAATCAGATAATAACACGATAAAAATGAGAGAGCAAGAGAAGGAGATTGAGGGACTCATGAGAAAAGCTAATCATAGAGAAGCAGTGATAAACTGACTTAGGAAGGAGTTAAAGGAGGAGGGGGGAGAGAGAGAGAGAGAGGAATGGAGAAAAGGGGAAATTAAAACCAACACTTAGTGTTGGTGCCAAGGAAAAAAAATAAAATCATAATATTTCATTGAGTGAAAGAAACTTGACAGAATTCTGGAATTTCAGTTTGTGTGGAAAATGTGCATTTGTAATTAAACTTACCAACCATGAATGTGTGGGGAGTTGAAGAAGTTTTCATTTGGTTGCATGGCTGTCTTTAAAAGAAAGTTATGTTTGTTTTAGCTCCAACCACTTTTCTGTGCAAAAGCCGTTTAACCCTTTGTAATCTTGTCTTGGATGTTGGAATTTGTGAGAAAGTGTAAATAAGTTGAGTTTTAAAATGTTGATTGTGTACCTAGAATTGAATTACATTTTAATTTAGAAATGCAGGTGTGGATTTATTTAGATTATGATTTACGGAGCCATGAAATGCACAGAGAACGCTTTGTTCTGCCAAAGCTAAACTTCAGCCTTAAAGTTAGTTGCTATGGTGTCTGCTAAAAAAAAAGAAAATGAATTTGACTGTTTAAAAAGTGAACCAGACAAAGTATTTTGCTTTGTTTGGATTTTTTTAAATTATTATTGTCTTATGGTTTTAATTCAATTCAAAAATTTGAATTGTAACAAAGCACTGGGGCCAAAATTCAAGGTCTCAAAGAGACCCGGTCGTGCCCGTTTGCAGTGGCCATTCCTAAAAATCGAATGGCCGCCACTTTGGGTGAACAGGCCGACCCGACCTAAATTCAGGTCGGGAATTTTTCAGCCTGGACCCCATCCCGCTCGAGTGGTTGCCCCGCCAACACAAACAATAAAAATGCAATAAGAATACTTACCCATCGATTTTCACCTGAATCCATCGATCCCCCACCGCGCAGTGCCCTCAGCAGGATTCTCTGCCAGTGCACCATCTCTGCACTGAGTGCAGCCCAACAGCACAGCCGCCCTTAAAGGGGAGGGCGCACTGTCGTGGCCACAATGGAACCATTTTTGCCAGCCGACTTGCCGATCGGCCGGCAAAGTACTGCCCCCGGGTTCGTCCGGGCTGCCAATGGGCAGCCTAGCACCCCCTCTTGGGTGCCAGGCCACTGGCCCGGCCGAAATCCTTCCTGGTGAACCAGTGGCCAAAGGTAAAAAATGATAGAATCTCTCCCCTTTAACGGAGGGTCACACGCGCTGTGATGTCATCATATTGATTGACTGTGGCGGAGTCCCGGTCCGACCCATTTTCAAACAGTCAGCCTGGCTTTGAGTCTAAGGCCTGCCCCTATTATGATTCAATTCCTGTAGAACTTTGAAAATATTTCAAAGTCCTGAAAATGGATCTACTTACCGTACCAGGAGTTCCAGCAGTATGTACCACTCCAAAACTCATCGGTGTGCCAGCTTTCTGGTGCACTTGAATTTTGACCACTGCCTTTTCAATTTGGTTACTGAAAGTCTGAGACACGCACTCTCTAATTTTGACAAGTGGGAAGTAATATAAATGAGAAGTTCAGTGGAAAGCTAAAATATGCAAATTGTCAGCATATACCAGAGGAAAATGTTAAAAAAACTGTTTTTGGCAGCATGTTGAATTAAATTTTGTTTTATAGGTATTGTGTTTAGTTGCACTGATACAATTGGTCTGAATTAAATTGGAGTTATTGAGATTAATTAATCTATGAAAACCCGACTTTCATTGTGGCCATGGTGAAATTCTGGTTATTTTAAATTGTGAATGTTTCTAGTTCCGGATATGGGACTTTCCACAAAAAAATGGATAACACTTTGGGGCAGGAATTTTCCCTCTGTTACTATCACAAATCGGCGGCCACGCTGCGGAGTGGAATGGCCGCTGACTTTTGGTGGAGTCACCGCCAATCGCCCAATTGCCCTCCCAAGTTTTCCTGGCGGTGTCCCGATCCCCTGCCCTTACTGCTCCGCTGCTGCCAATCTGTCTTAAGCGCGTCATCACTGTGCTTCACCACTGATCTAACCCCTGACGGCGACATTCCCCTCTGAAAATCTTCGGCCCACCCAGTGGTGCCAAAACAAGCTTTTTCCCGGCGGTCCAGTGAGGCTGTGACCTTCTGCAGCAGCGGAGTGGCTTCCCTTAAAGGGGAGGGCGCACTGCCGCTGTTGCCATGTTTTTTTCACCAAGGCTCTCCCCATTAAGTGAAGGGGAGAGCCGTGGTGACGCGGTGCCGTGATTACATCATCGCGGCAGTCACTCCGCACCGCCCCCAATTTCCGCCCCTCAGTTGCTGTCACCGGTTCCATTATGATCGAATTCCGGATCGGTGAGAAATATACCAAAGAGCCGAATGTCGCTTAAGAGGCGACCTGAACCACAGCTGCGGTAAAAACCATCAAAATGGGGTGGGAGCCCCCATTACTGGTGGGGGCAATTTCTACCCCCCTATGTTGTTAATGATTTTTGTTAGGAAAAATAAAAAGATGGCGTTTGGTTGTTTGGAAAAGTTTTCTTAAATTAAAATGAAGTGACATAATGACGTCAGAGAATGTTTTGCGCCACCTTCTTATAAACCTAGAAAGAAGTTTACCCTTTCCGCTGACAGATGTTTTCTTTATTTAGCAAGGAAACACTTTTAAATTGCTGAATTACATTTTAAAGCTATTGGATATTATTAAATGAAGGCTTCTTAATTTTAAGTGAATATTTACCCCATGGGACAGAAGGAATTTTATGATTTGACAAATTAACCCCTTGGGCTCTTAAGCGGAGTCAAAATGGATTCTTTTACTTTCTAAGTAGGTAACCCTCGGGAAGAAGGGGTGGAATTGACAATGGTCACCTGTAATTCCCGTAGTGGAAGCTGTAAGGAAAGAGGGGGAAGACAATTAATTACACAAAGTAAAAGTGCATTCTAAGACTGAACCTAAGTGGGAGGGTAACAGAAAAGCAGACCGACTAGCTAGGGTGGGGACTGAGAAAAGTGGTCCCGTGGGATCGATACCAATCAGGAATGGTGGCCACCACGATTCCGGTGGCTAATGCATTTCCGCTTCTCCCAGATCTGAAAAAGGCCCAACTGAAGGATATCGAGCTGAAAGTTGTCCTTGTGGAGAATGAAGCAGGTGAGTCTATGGAAGGACCCGACAGCACCAGTGACATAGAGGTCAGGGACGGCATGCTGTTTAAAGGGGGTGAGTGGATTGTACCTGAGAGATATCAGGAGGGCACCAACGTAACCGACTGTACCTGGCCCCGAGTGGGAGGTGGGAAGCCGAGAAATGGAGCGAAACTCTGCAAGGGTGTGAGTGTTTAA
Organism: Pristiophorus japonicus; assembly: GCF_044704955.1. NCBI lineage: Eukaryota > Metazoa > Chordata > Chondrichthyes > Pristiophoridae > Pristiophorus > Pristiophorus japonicus. The sequence goes on along the minus strand of NC_091991.1, from coordinate 89,652,077 downwards.
ACCCCTGTACAAGGGATCGTATAATATTGTGGATAAAGCTAGTCCCATGGTGTACCCAGTCCGGTTACCTAAGAAAATGAAATAGTTTCATATTAACCAGATGAAGCTTTTTCAGCCCACCAGCAGGTTATCGAGGCTACAAGAAACATTTATGAGCATGGTGAGCCAGATTTACCACCTCCAGTGCCCAATGGGATACCCCCACCTAATCAGGTACAGTATGATCGAAATGAAAGTGGACAGGACATGGGAGCTGTACGAACCCACCCCCATCCCCCCCCCCTGCCCCCCGGGTCCCAGATCCGGGACCACCTCCTGACCACAGTCAAGCCCCACATAGCCCTTTAACCCCACGACGTAGTAAGAGACATATCATGAATGGTAGCAGTAGGAACAGCCGAGGGTATAGGACCAGGGTACATTTCCAGCGCCATGGTTATCATACCACTGTAACCCTCCATTATATCAAGGGATGCAAGGAAGGGAGCGCGGTTGTACAAGCAGTAGACTCAAAAACTTGTCCAAAGGTTCCTCCTCCTGTGAATAAAACAAATGTGTGGGAAAAGCCGATTGTTTGTCCTAAACACACCCCACGACCAACAAACGGACTAGTGGTGATCACAACTCGGATGATATTGCACCATGATGTGCATCACGAAGTGGTGCCTGTAATATTGAATCTGACCGAAGTGGGACTACCTGGGTGGCGTAAACCTGAAACAGTGCGGTTATATGGGAGAATGATACGGGAATTAATCAAGGGATTCTGGCAGATGCCGAATCCAAGGAAAGTAATAGCTTGATCATACCCTCGACAGGAATGGTACCGAATCTATTAAAGAGAATCATAACAGAAGGTGGCGGGGCCTGATTAATGATGCCACAACTGTTTTTAATACAGCAACACCCTTCGTTAGCAGTTTTGATTTGGCTAGCCTGGACCGGTCCGTAAGGACAGTCAGGAGTCAATTAAAGAAACTTTTGGGTGAAATGAACGGTTTGGAGCAAGAGTAATTGAGCGAGGACCAAATTATGACCATTCATTTGCAGGATGTGGTTAAACATTTCGAATCCCATGCTAAAAAAAAGGTAAACCAGATTATAGAAGAGAACAAAAAGGCCTTTGATGAAACTGCTCAAAATGATGTTTGTGTAATGTATGGATCTTGGTTCGTGGACCAAGCCCCAGAAAACCTGCAGCGTATTGCAGAGGGATTGCTCCCCTCTTGGGTAACTGATGGAGATCTGAGGGCAATGTTCACTTACCAACTTACTAAGATTCTGTGCCAAGTCAGAAGGCTGGTACAGGTGTACCCGGTGAATTATGAATGTCATCTATAGGAACAGGGCGACATCACCCTGTTAGGGATAGTATTATATTATCCTATTTTGCCTGAGAAAGTAACCCCAAGTACTTTGTTCCGAGTGGAGTACATAGAAGTACTTCAGGGAGACCACTTAGTGGGGTATAGTGAACCCCTGAAGTATGGGCTGACATGGGTAGCCCCAGATCTAACCGGGTGTGCTCAAGCTCGGGACACGTTCACTTGCCCCTGCAATGTGGGAGAACATGCAGCCCCTATGTACGGGTTCAGTTGGGATGGGATAGCATGGAACTGCACCATGAAAGATGAGAGGGGACCTCATAGAAACATATAAAATTCTGAGGGGATTGGACAGGTTAGATGCAGGAGGAATGTTCCCGATGTTGGGGAAGTCCAGAACCAGGGGTCACAGTCTAAAGCTAAGGTGTAAGCCATTTAGGACCGAGATGAGGAGAAATTTCTTCACTCAGAATTGTGAACCTATGGAATTCTCTACCACAGATAGTTGTTGAGGCCAGTTCGTTAGATATATTCAAAAGGGAGTTGATGTGGCCCTTACGGCCAAAGGGATCAAAGGATATGAAGAGAAAGCAGGAAAGGGGTACTGAAGTTGCATGATCAGCCATGATCATATTGAATGGTGGTTCAGGCTCGAAGGGCCGAATGGCCTACTCCTGCACCTATTTTCTATGTTTCTATGAAGGTAATTGTGGGACAGCATTTTCCGTACAATCCGCATAGAGAGGAAAGGGTGAATATTGTGTCATCACCATACACCGGGAATACCAGTACGGTACCAACCTGACTCGTCCCATCACGGCGGGAACTTTTTGCTTTACCCCAGTCCAAACTGTGAGACTTTGGGCGTGAGTTTCATTAAGCATTTATTTGCATAGGCATGTAGATTTCACTGTAAAATAGGAGTTAAGAGAGTTATTGCAACAGTATGTAGCTTGATTTGACTGTGAAATTCCACCTTTACCAGAACATTTGGTAGAGTTGATGAGATGTGTTAAACAGTCCCAAAAGCACTATTATACCTTGACCCAGAAAAAAAATATGAACTGCATAAAGAAGTGTCTAAGATTCGTCCTGGTGGGACATCTGTCAGTCACCAAGTAAGAGGAAGAAGTGCAGCTTGTGGTATAATGTTTTAACCGCGTGGAATTCGACCATAGGATGGGTCCCAATGGGAGATATTGGGCCTGAAATTCCGGTCGGAGGATTCTTTCGAACGAACGCTTTGTTACAAATTTACCTGGTAGTCTCAGAGGCACCTGCGATTCTGGTGGGGAGGCCTTCTCTTTCCGTGCTGCGGAGCGCGCTCCAGGTTCCCACGCAGAAGGTGCAGTCACATGTGACTGTTCAGCCAATCAGGTACAGTATTCTCATTAATAGCAATGAGAACTCCGCATCTACAAATTCTCATTGCTATCAATGAGAAATACAAACAAACACACTAAACACCATAATAAAAAATAAAAAAACACACCTCAAATAATTAAAATTAATTGAAATTAAAGTGGGCTAGACTTTCCATTGCTGATCGCCGAGTTATCGCCCATCTATCGCCCAAATAGGCAGGCTATCACCGATTTTAGCTTAAAAGTGGAAAGTTGAGCCGGAACATTCCTCACTAACCGCCGGCCCAACTTTCGGTGCACATGAATCTGCTGCATCGCCCGGCCTTAGGCTATCGCCCAGATGATCACCCACTGCAACTTTCGTCACATCGCCCACACGTCGTTGAGCTGAGCACTCGCCGAGAAGATCACTGGAGATCGCTGGAGAAAAGCTGCTCCCGGTTGGCACTGCTCCGCATACGCGGCACTGCGGACGCCATTTTGAACCTCAGAGGATTTGAAAGGTTGCTTCAACAAGGGCTTATGAGGAGAATCAATTTGTGAGTGATTTTAAGGGTCTTATTGACTCTTTCCAATCATCTAATCACATTTCTATTTGTTGAGGACTAATTTACGGCATTTATAGTGATTTATAGTGATGAGGCCTGTAATTTCTCTACCAGTACTGGTCACTAATCACATGCTGCAGACTGAAAATCAACTTTTCCGATCAGTCAAGTTTCTGGCTTGACAGATCCTCCGTATCACAGGAGCGAGGACACTTGCCAGGGTAAGATTGTGGGATTTCCCCATATCTTGCCCAGCAAATGTCCTCAAAACTCTGGCACCTGATAAAAGCAGACGCATGGCGTACTGTTACAGGCATAAGAGTCTTAAAACATATCAAAAATATCATTAAATTAAAATAAACAAACACATATTATTTTTAGAAATCCTGCCCACTACGTTACAATTATTTTTAACCATAATTAAAACTTTTTTAAAAATCGACAAATTTCTTTCTTTAAAAAACATTTCGATCAACTTTAATTTCTATAGTGTATTTATGTGGTGTTTTTTTAATGTTTTACGCAGTGTTTGGGTGTTTGGGGGTGTTTCTCATTCATAGTAATAGGAGCTTCGGATTTACAAATGAGAAAATACTTTACTGTGATTGGGTGTCCAGGCCCATGTGACTCCTGCGGATGTCCCAACGTGAACGCGCTCCGTTGCGCAAGAAGAGGAGGCCTCGAGTCCGGGAGCTCTGGCGGGTGTTCGACCAAAAGATAAGTGCCATCTTTTCTCTTACTTTTAGTCGAACGCCCGCGGGGAGAAGTAACAGGGATTTCTGGGCCGATATATTTTTCGGATTTTTAAAAAAAGTTTTGTAATTAGGGTTAAAAATAAACTTACCTTAGTGGGCAGGGTTTTTAATATTAAAATGTGTTTTTTAAATTTTATTTTTATATGTTTTTGTGTGTTTTAAAACTCTTACGCTGGTGAAAGTAGGCTAAGCGCCTGCTTTTACCAGGTGTAAGAGTTTTCAGGACATTTTCTGGGCATGAGATGAGTAAATACCTCAATCTTGCCCATGTGAATGTCATGGCTATGAGGATACAGAGGATCTGTCAAGTGAGAGCTTGACAGATTGGAAAAGCCCGTTTATAGTGCATGCGCATTGCGCGCCGTAAACTGGCTTTTGCGATACCTTCCCGGGTCCATACACACTCCGTACGGACTCGGGGAGGCCGGGATTTCTGCCCCAGTGTAAAGTTGGGCCAATTGAGGAGCAAGGTACAATGGGCAACCAGGGGAACAGAGGGTCACAGCAGTTAGACGCAGAGGTGGTACTTACGGTACATGTGATCGAGATAGTCCGACAATTGGAACTGCATGCTCCAGTTGATTTGGATCTGCGTAAAGTCCAGGGGTCGACTGCGATGTGTATGTATGATGTGCTCATGAACAACAGGTTTTGGTAAAGCCACACCTGGAGTACTGCGTGCAGTTTTGGTTTCCATATTACAAAAGGATATACTTGCTTTGGAGGCAGTTCAGAGAAGGTTCACTAGGTTGATTCCGGAGATGAGGGGGTTGACCTATGAGGAAAGGTTGAATAGTTTGGGCCTCTACTCATTGGAATTCAGAAGAATGAGAGGTGATCTTATCGAAACGTATAAGATTATGAGGGGGCTTGACAAGGTGAATGCAGAGAGGATGTTTCCACTGATAGGGGAGACTAGAACTAGAGGGCATGATATTAGAATAAGGGACTGCCCATTTAAAACAGAGATGAGGAGGAATTTCTTCTCTCAGAGGGTTGTAAATCTGTGGAATTCGCTGCCTCAGAGAGCTCTGGAGGCTGGGACATTGAATAAATTTAAGACAGAAATAGACAGTTTCTTAAAGATAGGGGGATAAGAGGTTATGGGGAGCGGGCAGGGAAGTGGAGCTGAGTCCATGATCAGATTAGCCATGATCTTATTGAATGGCGGAGCAAACTCGAGGGGCCGTATGGCCTACTCCTGTTGCTATTTCTTCTGTTCTTATGAGACTGTGTGGTTTTACTGTTACATGAATTTCTAAATATGACTGCCAACTAACAACAGTAAGAATGCAGACTTATACTAATGTGGTGTACAAAGGCAAAGCTATCTATTCTCTAACAACAACCGACACACACTATCGGTACGGGCAGCGCAATGTTGCTACTTGTAATGTAAGGAATGGGACCATAGGTATCAAACCTCAACGGTACTGAAAATTGGCGATAAAACCCTCCTCCCTCTGTTGGGGCAGAATTCTATGCTCATTAAGATTTCTTCCATAAAGGGAGAGTTAGGGAATTATCTCTCTAAATTTGAATCTGAGCTACCTTGAGTTAACGAATATTTGTTGGAATTGGTGACTCAGACCCAAGATGTGCAGAAAGTGTTCCAAGTGATTGAGGGGAAGAATAACCAGAACAAAGAGATAATCCTTTCAATACAGGTTCGACCTCCCAAATCTGGAGTTCCAAAATCCGGAATATTCCGAAATCTGGACATCGCGCTGATCCATGGAGGGGTCGGCCGCAATCTGGAAAATGTTCCGAAATCTGGACATTTTTTAAAACGGCGATATATTTTCACCAAAAATACCGCTAATCATTCCGCTATTTTTTAAAGTCCCAGCGGTAAAACTCAGCGAGTACCTCGCCAACTTTAGTCCGAGCCGATTACCGCTGTGGGTTGGGCCTAGGGAGGGGGGAAAACACAAAAACAACTGCAAAATACAAAAAATAACAAATCGCAAAACATGCACAATACACTTAACTGTTGAATCGCTGAAAAAGAATTAAAAAATATAAACTTTAGCTTACCTTTTATACAGGTCTTCATACCTATCGCTGTCCCAAGGGCTGCAATGCAGGTTTCTTTTCTAACTAACTACGGGTCACCGCTGAGCCAAATAGGTTTTTTTGTAACAGCAAGTAATCCCCCCTCCCCACCCACACGCACAGACACACATACCAAAAAAATTGCAAAAAACAAAAAATAAAAATTCACAAAACCCTTACCTACTAAATCGCTGAAAAAGAATTAAAAAATAAAAACTTTAACTTACCTTTTTTGAAGGTCTTCATACCTACCGTTGTTTTTGAGACTGCAACGCAAATTTTTCTCGGGCATTTTTTTCCGCCCAGAATACAGCTGCACCAAAAGTCAAAATTGGGACATCGGAAATGCGCGCTGTGTCCTGGGGCTGGCTGCTCCTCATCTCCCCGCTGCCTCCGGTGTTCCCTCCTTGGTCGGATCGGCGCACTGTCGGAAAATACAGGTGCCTGTACACCAACGTCAGCCCAAGGGTTTCCAGATTAGGGACTTCGGATTTCTGTTCCAAAATTCAGAAATATCCGAGCCTTGGTCCCGGGGTGTCCGGATTCTGGACGTCGGTAATACGTTCCGCAATCTGGAGATACCCGAAATCCGGAACGGCCTCTGTCCCGGTGTTTCCGGATTTCGGAGCTCGAACCTATATTAGGTGATGCACTCAGCTGGTGGAGTGGGTTACATAATTAGGAATCAATAGAATTGAAGTGGCTCCATGGCTGAGATTGTGTTCATGGTCGTTGATGTGGGTACAGATGGCATGTATTATTTTGCTAATGACGGAATGGAAATTGTGAGTTCAGGCCCACAAATGGAAGCGACAGCAGTAGGATTTTAATAAGGTGATGGGAGTGTTGTTACGTAGTGATAACGATCAATAATATATATTTTATGGACCTCAATATGAATTTATATGTACCCTTCCCATATGTAGTGTGTGAAGATTTGACTGGATTATGTACGTCTTCTCGGAGTGCTATGGAAATGGCGACCAATGTAGGTACATGAGAGACATTTAAGGGAGGACTGAAGGCTTCTGGGTGAAACATCTTTGTTCAAGACTGAAAAAAAAGACAATCAGGGGATGTGCAGTCAGTCAGGAAGAGAGCGTGCCTTATGATGTCAGAATTGACCAATCAGCAAAAGGAATAAGGTATCTCTGGCCAGAGAGAAACTGGACACCATGCCGATTACGAGGAAGAAGCATGTATTATAGTATATGAATGAAGAACAAAGGCTGTAGGAAAAGTGTCTTCAGGAAGAACCAAAACGGAGGTGTTTGATGATTGACCTGATCACTCGAGAAGGACTGTATGTATACCAGCTAAATTTGGTGCATACTTATTTTGGGGGAAGGAATTTAAATTTGGAGTTTTAAAACTGTACTCAGCAGTGTTAAGCTATGGAATTTACAGTCCATTGTATTGGAAAATCAAATCTTTCTTTGTGCCTCAGTGTTCTTATAAGTCTTGGGGCTAGAACCTCCACTTTTTTTGTATGCTTAACGCCCACTTAATGCCCATTTTACCGCTGAAATGACGTGTAACGGCCAGATATCGCCCATTTTGGCACAAAATGGAAACTGACGGGAATTTTTATAAAACTTATCGGCGAGCGTTACTTTTCCCATGTGGTTAACGCTGGGAAAAAATATTACCCCACCCGCCCACTTTTTTGGGGCGGAATCATCAGAATCGGCTAAATCAACGGCCATAATATTGCCCAGCGTTACTTTCCGCACGGAATTAATGCCGAAATTCAATAATACTGCCCGCCCACATTTTTTTGTCGTAAAGAGCACATTTGGCAAAACTAACGCCCAGGAGATCACCCACCGTCACTTTCCCCACCTCGCACACATATTGCCCACAATATCGCTTGCCCAAAAACACGCCCACAAAAAGTGGAACTGTTCTGAACGAAAGCCAGCGGTGTGGCTGGCATTTTTAAAATCCCACTCTTACATGAGGAGCTGAGATCTGAATGATTTGCCTGAAACAGCGCTGATGTGAGTGACAACGCTGACACACTGCTGTGTGTGTGCAGCTCAGATATCAATGGTGCCCATCATCTTGGTGCCAGTTAAAGTTTACGTTGATTGATGTTAAGTTGTATTTAACCCTTTCATGCTGTTAGATCTCTTAATTCTAATGAAATACGAATGCCGATGGTAGTTTTAACTTTTTAATCTTGGCAGAGAGTAACAAGCTGCTGGCTGATTGCTAGTTTCTTTGTCTTACTGAAACCACATGGCCAAAATGGCTGTATTTATTTACAGAAAAGAACTCGCCTTCTTTGACCTTATTGGCTCACTACCCAAGGTCCGAAAATGTCAAGTTGATTGATGACTTAACGCAATGTGGCTGAAATGCATGTAGCATCTCTGACTTGTTGTCTGTGAATTTTCACAGCCTGTCTAAATGCAGCCTGTTTGAATTCTCTATCAATCTCCCCTTTGATTCTTTCACAAACTGAATCATAAAACATCAGATATCACTGGTTAAACATTCTGCAAAATAATTTCATACATGTTAATAGAGTTTCCTTCTCAAATTTGTTGATGTGTTTCGCCACATGTCCGGACTAGTAGCTTCCACACAAATTTACACCAACCCGGGTTCCATCGTGGCCACAATGGAAGTCTGGTTTTAGTAGGTTAATTAACCTTATTCCAATTTAATCCAAATCAATATCTTAATTCAACCAGTAAACAACCTTTCCTTAAGCATAACATACCCCTGTGCCATGTACAGACGGTCTGCTGGGACCCGCAAGGTGTCTCACCTGTGGGACAGCAGCTACAGCCGCCTGGTCGCAACAACATTTAATCAACATAAACAAACAATATAAAAGTAAAAGATATTTACATGTAATTCCCTTGGTACTCTACTATTTCCCTTTGGTGCAGAGGGTCGGCTAGTAAGAAGTAGGCCTATGCCTAGAATACCTACAATCAATACTACAGTAAATTTATACATTTTCGCGAAAAGTAATTGTCCTTATTAGATTTCAGCTTCAGTTACGGGTGCTTGTTTAACGTGTGAAGCGTGGATCCAGGCTTTCTTTCCTTGGACTTTAACAGCTGCCTGGGTGGTCAATAACACTTGATAAGGTCCCTCCCACTTGGCACCCAAAGGTTCTTTATGCAACTTTTTCACATAGACCCAGACTCCCGGGATGATGTCATGTCCTCCTTCGGGTGGATTACCCCAAGCTGCCGATACCTGTCGTGAAACAGAACTAATAGCATTGGTTAAGGTCTGACAGTATGATAACAAAGTGTCATTCATTAAGTGAACATCAGCTTTCCGTAAATCAATAGTTCCTGGCAGCGACATGGGTCTTCCTGTTATAATTTCAAATGGGCTTAAACCTGTAGTTCTGTTCGGGGTTGCCCTAATGCTACATAGCACTATTGGTAGTGCCTGGGGCCATGGTGTTCCTTCTTGGTGATATTTGGCAAGCCGTTGTTTCAGAGTTCGATTCATTCGCTCTACTTGTCCTGATGATTGTGGATGATAAGGACAGTGTAAATCCCACGTAATGTTCAGTAAGCTACAGACTTCTTGGTAGACAGCACCTGTGAAGTGTGTTCCCTGATCTGAGTCAATGCTACTCGGGACTCCCCATCGGGGAATGTAATCCTTACACAAGACCTTTGCAGTGTGATTGGCTGTGGCTCTTTTAGTTGGGACAGCTTCTACCCATCGAGAGAATCTGTCGATCATGACAAGAATGTTAGTGTATCCTTGGCATGAAGGAAGAGATATATAATCAACCTGCAGATGCTGGAATGGTCCGACAGGGGCAGGGGGCCTCAGTTGGGGCATTATCGTGATGGGTCCAGAATTATTTTTCTGGCAGACCAGCTGGGCATGTTTTTTAAATCCCCGACCCCACCAGCTTTTCTGGAACCGTGCCGTCATCTGTTGTGAGGCCAAGTGTCCCCACTAGTGGATCTGTTGGGCTAAAAAAGGCATAAGCACTTGTGGCGCGACTGGCTTGTCGGTAACTCTTTGTCTCCAGACACCATCTTCGCATAGCTTAATTCCTGCCTCGATCCATGTCCATTTATCCTCTCGGGAGCACTCGCCTTGCATTGTTTGAAGGTCTTGTGTCAGAGTCCTGAGTGCTTTCAATATGCACATCTGTATTGGTTCTTCTGGGGGAGCGCCCTGTGAGGCGGCATCTTTAGCTGCCTGGTTGGCTCGGGCATTTCCCTGTGCTTCTGTGGTATTTTCCTTGGTATGGGCCTTACACTTCAGGATGGACACTTCCTAAGGTAATTGTATGGCCTCCAGTAAGTCTCGGACTTCTTTTCCATTTCGGATAGGTGTACCAGCAGCAGTGAGGAATCCTCTTTTCCGCCATAACGTGAGCGACTCCAAAAGCATAACGCAAATCTGTGTAGACATTAGCTGTCTGTCCTTCTGCTATTCGACATGCTTCTGACAGGGCCCGTAACTCGGCCTGTTGTGCTGACGTTCCTGAGGGTAAACATCCTTTTGCCACTACCTCATATAAGGTTGTAACTGCCCATCCTGCTTTTCTGGTACCATTGTCAACAAAGGAGGAACCATCTGTAAACAGGATGAGGTCTGGGTTGTGCAGAGGCTCCTCTGCTGCTAAGGCTGCTTCTTCTGTTTCTTTTAAAATCTCCACGCAGTCATGCTCTTCACATTCTCCCTCCTCTTGCTCCCTCGATTCTGACATCGGGAGCATAGTTGCGGGATTAACTGGGCTGGCCCGGACGATATGGAGATTAGGAGCTTCCAAAACTGCTGTCCAGCGGGTCCATCTTGCTGCTGTCACCTGAGACATTCTATTCATAGACAGCAAAGCGTGTACGGTGTGGGGACACTTGACAATCAGCTTTTGGTCGAGGACGAGACCCGCAGTGATCATTACCGCTCGACATGTAGCTTCCATGGCCCTTAGGCAACTTCCCCATCCGAGGGTTACCGCATCCAGTTTTGCCGACCAATAGGTCTTTGCCGAGCCCCATGTTCTTGTGTCAGTATAGCTGTCATATATCCTTCTTTCTCATGGACAAACAGGGTAAATGGCTTACCACTGTCGGGGATTCCCAGAGCTGGTGCCGAACACAAAGCCTTTTTCAAACTCAGGAAGGCCTCTTGCTGTTCCTTAGTGAGGGTGATGGCTTCTTTAGAGGCACGTTTCCCCTTTAAAATATCATTCAGTGGCTGAGCAAGCTGTGTGAAGGAGTCAATCCAATTTCTGTTAAAGTTACACAATCCCAAAAAAGACCTTAGTTCCTGAATAGTGGTGGGTTTTTTAGCAGCCCGAATGGCTGCAGTTCTATCCTGGGTAAGTTCTCTCTTTCCTTGTGAAATCTTTTGTCCCAGGTATACAACCTCTTCTTGGGATATTTGTGATTTGTCGATGCTGACTTTATGTCCTTTCAGCCGAAGGTAATCCAGCAAAGCTCGTAAATCTTGTTCATGTTGTTCTTCCGTGTTTGAAGCTAGCAGGATATTGTCTACATATTGGATGACTGTGGATGACAGGGGAGGTAATTCTCGCAAATGGCTTTGTAAAGCCATGTGGAATACTGTAGGGCTGTTGTGGAAACCCTGCGATAACCGGGTCCAAGTATACTGTTGTCCTTGGACCGTGAAAGCAAACCACTGTCGAACCTCCGGTGCCAGAGGCACCAACCAAAATCCGTTGGCCATATCTATAACTGAGAAATATTTATGTTCCGGTTTGAGTGCATTAAAAATGGTGGAGGGATCTGCGACCAAAGGAGCTTTTTGATCACCGGCCACACGGGGCTATTGGAGGAGCTATGCGTTTTAATAAACACCCCTTGTTTCTCCAATTGCTCAATAACCGGTAAGATTCCCGCGATGGCAGTTGGACTGATGGGATACTGTTTAGTACATGGAGTCTTGGTCCCTGTAAATGACGCAGGCTCCATCTGGAGTAGGCCACAATCGTTCTTATCTTTAGCCCATATCGGGTGTTCCTTCAATTCTTCTTTCTTCAAAGTTCTAATTGACCATGTCACCCGACCATCCTCGAAATGCAACGATGAATCTATTTGGATTAGAACGTCCATTCCCAAAAGGGGTTGATCTACTGGGCCTATCCAGACCGGCGTGGTTATTTCATGTGGACCCAGCCCTATAAGTACCGGTGTTGTCCTTTTAATTTCCATTTTATGGCCCCCAACTCCATAGGCTGTACATGCCCTACCATCCAACGGCAAAAAGTCTCCATATTGTAGGGGTAAGCATGTTAATTCCGCCCCTGTGTCTAAAAGACAGTCCACATCCTTATCGCGCACCCTCACAGTTATATATAGCCCATCTCCCCTTTGTTGTATTAGTGCGAGGAGGGGGGCCAGGGTGGGCTCTAATCGTTTTTTGCTATCCCAAGTAACTCCTTCTGTTGTTGTATTGTCAGTCGCTTAAATGCTTCTATGAGGTCGTTATCTTGTGACAAGCCTGGCTTGTTGGCTGAATTGTATCCCTGGCTGCGTCCTCTTCCCCAGCCACGACCTTTCTGTTTTGCCCTGCACGTCTTGGCCCAGTGACCTTCTTTCCCACAATAATGACATTTTCCGGGTAATTTTCCTAATGATGTTTATCGGAATCCTGGGATTTCCATCCCATAGCCTGTACAGCTCGGACTTTAGCTCCCATATCCCGATCTAATTGGTTACATCGATCCACCAATGCTGCAAAGGTAGTTCCTCTACCTTCCCAGTCCGGTAACACTACCTTAAGCATTTTGGGCAGTTCTGGCTTTAGACCTGCCATGAAAGCTGCTTTCAGGGGTCCAAACACTTGTTCATCCATTTCCTCATCCGTATTATTCATACCTGAATGTTCTAGCCACGTGCATCTAAACCGCTCGTCATACTCCAGGACCTCCTCTGTTCCTTTCTGTTGGCAGGCTGCAATTTTTCCCCAGTCTGTCTTAGCTGGACTGAAGGCTTGCAGCCAGTGTTTAATCGCCTCCCATCCTGCGTCTAATTCTTGCTCATCCTGCCCCAAAGCTTCATCTACCTTGTTGTGCAATTTTCTTCCCTGTGTTTTTGGCACCATTATGGTCAAAATTTGCACTCCGTCCCAGGGATGAAGTTGATATATATTTCTTAAGCGGTCCAATTGGTCCCACGTTTTTACTCCCCCTTTCTTTGGATTGGGCAATTCCTTGGACCATTTATCAATTTTCTCTGGGTCTGCCGGAGCATGAACTAAGTATTCTGCATACACCCTTCTCTTTGTTTTTTTGGTTCCGCCCTCATCCGCAGTCTCTTCTGATTTGACTACAATTCGTCCTTTTTTAAACGGGGCAAAGCGCACCCCTAATTCTTCATCATCCTCCGACACTGTATTGTCGGAGGATTCAGAAACCGTATCTATTCCTTGGTCGTGTCTTCGGGTTTGCGCTTTTAATTTATCCAAACATGGGTACCCTGGGAATTGATGAATTGATCAATACATTTTCCTTTTCCTATTACTGTCTCTTGACCTAATGATTTTTTCCATTCTTTAATTTCACCTTTAAGATCTTTAACTTCCGCTTCCAGCTTTTCAAGTTCAAGCTTTTTCTGTCGCAGCTGTGCACAAACTGCTTGCAATTGATCCTTTGTACTGGTCAGTTCTCGATCATGTTAGGAACGCATTATAATTTCATTCCGGTTTTGAATCTGGCCCATACCCGCTAGGGACCATCTAGTTCGCTCTTTATTTTTCATACGGGTCGTTTTTCCCCAGACCCTTTTAATCTCGTCCAAGGACCATTGTCCTTTGGAGGTTCCGTACTTTTGTTCGATCTTAATACAGGTTTTAGATAAGTTGAATTGTTGCTCTATGTATTCTTTCAACTGTTCGAGAATTAAATCTAGCAAAACTTCAGGTGGTGCGTGCCCACCTTTAACAGTTGTAGGCAATTGTTTGTTCTTATCTCCTGCTGCCATTTCTTTACTGGGGTCTCGAGTCATAGGCTTTTAGCCGATCAAAAGGCCGGTGATTAATTAACTAACACACCGCCGAAGTTTAGACGTCTATGGGACCTCGAGCAGACTACCAACCGGAGGGTTCGCAAACCGGAGGCTTTCAGAATTGCGTTGAAGGAGAGGCGAATTTAGACTTTTGACCGAGGACTTTTTAAAAAAGAGGTGTCATTACCTCAATATGTAGGTCCGATGTCCAAAATTCAGTTTCTTTCCTCAGCGATCCTGTTCGCAGCGCCAAAATTGTTAGATCTCTTAATTCTAATGAAATACGAACTCCGATGGTAGTTTTAACTTTTTAATCTTGGCAGAGAGTGACAAGCTGCTGGCTGATTGCCAGTTTCTTTGTTTTACTGAAACCACATGGCCAAAATGGTTGTATTTATTTACAGAAAAGAACTCGCCTTCTTTGACCTTATTGGCTCAGTACCCAAGGTCCGAAAATGTCAAGTTGAATGATGACTTAACGCAATGTGGCTGAAATGCATGTAGCATCTCTGACTTGTTGTCTGTGAATTTTCACAGCCTGTCTAAATGCAGCCTGTTTGAATTCTCTATCACATGCTAAGGAATCAACAGTGTGTAACGGTACAGCTATCTGAGACAATCCGCAACAAGGTTATGTTCAATAACAAAAATTTTATACCAACATTGGTCTGAAATCATAAGTATCACAGCTAATAACATCCAACCCCCGCCCACACCCCACTTTTTCCACCATTGACATAAATCACATGTTCAACATGTCCAGCAACACAGAATACAAAGGCAAAGCAGGAGCGTGGTCCCCAGCCCCGATACATTGCAACAAATTGCATATACCCAGATGGAGATATAACACAGCCATCACCTGCGGAGCTCCTCAGGCGGTGCCTCATTGGGGGGGATGAAGACAGATGCGTTGGTGGCACAGGTACGGGAGCGGGCGGCGCCAAGTGGGCAACATTCTCTGATGCAGAAGCAGGATCTTGGTCCTTGCTCTCATCTGTCGTTCGCAGTGGTGGTGTGGAACCTTGGGGTGGAGTGCCGCGCTCGGGGACCACTGGGAGGCCTGTGGTAGCAGTGTTCCTGGCTATCGCATCCAGGGCCTCCACCATCCATGCAATGTACTTGGTCATGGTGGCCAGCTGTCGGGATATGCCCCCCAGTGCTTCGATGAACTGGTCACCAATGTCTACAGTCCTCCTGGACAACTGTACCATCTCTCCGCTCTCATGTGGCACTCGTGGAACAGACCTGCCGCGTCCACGAGACCTCCGCGGGGTCGGCGCTGTCCTAGGGACAAATGGGGTGCCCTGTGGCGAGGTGCTTGGGATCTGTACTTCCAGAGTGGAGGCGGGAATGACCGGAGGACCACTAGAGGGCCTTGGGGTGGAATGGTTTCTGGAGCGTGGCGATGCAGCTTCCTCAAAATACGCGCTCTTATCCGTGGAGAACAGAGCCAGCAGATTGACGGGCGAGAATCGGAGCTCCTCAGCATCAGATGTAGGATCGTCCGGAGAGTCGGGCCCCCCGCCCCCACCTTCTGGCCTCTGTGGTCCTGCCTTGGGCCGCGCTGCTGACTGAGCTGCAAAACACCAATGAGGTTATTGGAGGAGAAGGGGGTGCTAGGGTCACAAGGTGAGTCCAGCGCTACACACAGCATATACACGACAAAAGCACCACCGCTCTCAAAATCATCACAGACATCACATTTCATGACCATCAACACATTTGCACTCCAATGATTTTCATTAAGCCATCATTATTTCTATGACAATTTTAGAAATCATCTATCATATATGATTGTTCGGATATGAGTGGGTGTGGCATCTATTGACTTTACATCACACAATGGTGTAAGCTTTACTCATGTGGCATCACTTCAGGGTTTGCAGATGTGTCCGTGGCTGTCTGGGGTTGCTTCCCCACAAGTGCGAGCACTCGCTCCTCCAAATCTGTGATGTCGCTGGGGACTGGTGGCCCCCCACCCATTCGCCTCTGTACAGACCTCATTGTCAATAGCTTCTTCTGTGAAAGATGACAGAACGACATGGCATGAGATCATTGCGTGATATCATTGCTAAGTACTGTCACATAGACTGATATAACAAATAACCGACAGATGTAATCATCATTATTATGATAATTATCATTCTTTACCTAAAGACGTGCACCGTGACCGCAGGCTTTGAGTAAAACATTCCCGGTAAAAGTGAAAGACCTCACATCTGCTGATAGTTACTCATGACTGTTACAAATCAAATTATAGAAATACATAAGTACATGTAAATCAATGTAATACTTACTCTTGCAGATCCCACAAGGTCGTTCCATCGTTTGTGGCATTGGTTGCCCTCATGCACCTCGTTGGTCGCCAAAGAGACCACGTCTGCTGCTATCTCGGTCCATATCCTCTGGTAGGCCTTTGGGGTGGGTTTCCCATGCCCTCCCTCTGTCAAATCACCCCAGTGTAACTCGACCTCCTGCAGGAGGGAGGCATTTTCCTCGTCCGAGAACCTCCTGGCTCTTTTGAGCCCTCCAATGTGCTCCTCTCCCACCTCACTGCTCTCTCCAGCATCAATCCCCACAGCGTGCTGTGATGCCTTCTCCTCTCCCTCCATTATGGCCAAATTCGGTCAAATATGTGGCTGGTAACGGCTACTTTTTGTTTGCCTTCTTGCTGTGAAGCTCTAAAGTTTCCCTCCTTTCTCCCAAAGCAGCCACACCACACCCAGCCACGCCTTCAGTCCCTCTGAGCTCCCTCTCTCTCTGTCTCCTCTTCTGTGCATGTCATGGTGACCCTTGACCTCTAGAATAGCAGGAATTGAGCATTGCCATGCCGTTGCTAAGGACAGCCACACTTTACGGCAGAAGGTCAAAAAAATGTAACGCTACCGCCCATTTCATATCGCTTGCAGTAACGCCCATTTTTAAAAGTGGAGACTAGGTGGTTTGAGAATGGGCAAGAAGCCGGCGAACTGAAAACCCTTTTTTACCGCCCACGACGGAAATATCGCCCATTGGGCAATAACCACAAAAGTGGAGGTTCTCGCTCATGGTGTCTGAAACCCACAGGAAAAAGTCTTACAGGAGAGAGGCGGCCATGGACAGCGTGGAGGAGAGAGGCCACAATTGGCAGGGGGCTGGGACAGGGAGTGGGGGGGAATGATGGTGGCTGGAGATCGGGGTTGGGGGCGACTGAAGGCTTTCTTGAGGAGTCGGGGGGAGCACTCCTGCTCCTCTTGGCCCGCCAGGAGTGCTGGAAAGAGGGCTTAACTTGTAGAGCTGACAGGTCTGTCCTCTCATTCACTGCTGGGTCTCCCGACCCCTCGGAACCAGGAGCAGCAGCGGTGAATTGCAAATTGGGCTCCCAATTGCACAGTGGGAGATTCAGATGCCCCTTACATCGCCGTAAAAAACGCTTTAACCCTCCTCCTCCCTGACCCGCCCCCATCCATCATATGGGGTTAATATCGAGACCTGTATTCTAAGAGTGTGCAGGTTAGCCAACATAAAGCTTGATCTACACTAGCTGACTGCACGTCTAATCAGGAAACGCAGAATAGCACATTCTTACTGTCAGGTAGCATTCCCATTTCTCATACCATCCATCATATGGTTTCTCAGAATTATATTAGTGCCAGTTAGTAACAACCTACCTGCCGATTTATTCTGTGGACCACAACCATCAGGAAATTGCAGTGAACCTGTCCAAGCTCATTTTACTTCAGAGCCTTAACAGATATCAGGGTAATGGACTCTCGTTTCATCAGTCAGGTCCCAGTTGACGCCAAGCTCAGTGAGTGAATCGCACTGCACCTCCTTGAATGGCAGCTAAGAGAGAGGTGGGAGCATGCTTCTCCATCAAGGCTGGATTCAAAACATCCCAGGGTGATTTTTTTGCAGTGTGTTCAAGTGCTTACAAGCCAAGATGGGATCTTAAACTGGAGTGGCGGTTTAGCCTGCGTTTAACGCAAGACGCCATCTTGGTAAAGGAGTTGAAGCCAGTGCTAGGAACGGACACCCGGAAGATTGTTAAGGTGCTGATTGCCACTTAAAATACCTTCTAGCACTCATCAAGAAGGCAGCATAGCATTTTGGGTGGCTAGCCTGTCAAGTAACGCTCACTCCGTACACCCACGTGATGGGCGGGAGAGGGCGGGGAGGAGGGGGGTTAATATGGGGAAAAGTAAATGTTGGTTCCCTAGAGGATGAGACTGGGGAATTAATAATGAAGAACAGGGAAATGGCAGAGACGTTGAACAAATATTTTATATCGGTCTTCATGGTAGAAGACACTAAAAACATCCCAATAGTGGAAAATAAAGGGTCTTTAGGGAGGAAGGAACTTAATACAATCATTATCACTAATGAAGTAGTACTCGGTAAAATAATGGGACTAAAGGTGGACATGTCCCCTGGACCTGATGGCCTGCATCCTCGGGTCTTAAAAGAAATGGCTCTCGAGATCGTGGATGCATTGGTGTAATCTACCAAAATTCCCTGGATTCTGGGCCAGTGATTGGAAAGCCGCAAATGTAACACCCCTATTTAAAAAAAAGAGGCAAACAAAAAGCAGGAAACTATAGACCAGTTAGTCTAACATCTGTCGTTGGGAAAATGCTGGAGTCCATTATTAAGGAAGCAGTAGCAGGACATTTGGAAAAGCGTAATTCAATCATGCAGAGTTAGCATGGTTTTATGAAAGGAAAATCACGTTTGACAAATTTGCTGGAGTTCTTTGAGGATGTAATGAGCAGGGTGGATAAGGGGAACCAGTGGATGTGGTGTATTTGGATTTCCAGAAGGCATTTGACAAGATGCCACATAAAAGGTTACTGCACAAGATAAAACCTCATGGGGTTGGAGATAATATATCAGCTTTTGTAGAGGATTGGCTAACTAACAGAAAACAGAGAGTCAGGATAAATGGGCCATTTTTCGGTTGTTAAACAGTGACAAGTGGGGTGCTGGGTCCTCAACTACTTACAATCTCTATGAATGACTTGGATGAAGGGACCGAGTGTAATGTAGCCACGTTTGCTGATGATACAAAGATGATTGGGAAAGCAAGTTGTGAGGAGGACACAAAGAATCTGCAAAGGGATATAGACAGGCTCAGTGAGTGGGCAAAAATTTGGCAGATGGAGTATAATGTGGGAAAATGTGAGGTTATCCACTTTGGCAGAAAAAACAGAAAAGCAAATTATAATTTAAATGGAGAAAAATTGCAAAGTGCTGCAGTACAGAGGGGCCTCAGGGTCCTTGTACATGAAACACAAAAAGTTAGTATGCAGGTACAGCAAGTGATCAGGAAGCCAAATGGTATCTTGACCTTTATTGCAAGGGGGATGGAGTATAAAAGCAGAGAAGTCCTGCTACAACTGTACAGGTACAACGTACAACGTACAGTTTTGGTATCCGTATTTGGGGGAAGGATATACTTGCATTGGAGGCTGTTCACAGAAGGTTCACTAGGTTGATTCTGGGGATGAGGGGGTTGACTTATGAGGGTAGGTTGGGCCTATACATATTGGAGCTCAGAAGAATAAGAGGTGATCTTATCGAAACATATAAGATAATGAGGGGGCTCGACAAGGTGGATGAGGAGAAGATATTTCCACTCATAGGGTTAACTAAAACTAGCGGACGTAGTCTCAGGATAAGGGGTCGCCCATTTAAAACTGAAATGAGGAGGAATTTCTTCTCTCAGAGGGTTGTAAATCTGTGGAATTCTCTGCCCCAGAGAGCTGTGGAAGTTGGATTGTTAAATATATTTAAGGCGGAGATAGACAGATTTTTGGGCGATAAGGGAGTAAAGGGTTATGGGGAGCGGGCAGGGAAGTGGAGCTGAGTCCATGATCAGATCAGCCATGATCTTATTAAATGGTGGAGCAGGCTCGAAGGGCCAGGTGGCCTACTCCTGCTCCTATTTCTTATGTTCAACCAGATGTTTGGGAGTAACCAAGGTGTTGATGTGGATTTTGAGTGTTACTTGAAGGGATACTCACCATTTCATGGTCATTGATGCTGGAGCTGTGAAGGGGACTCAAACACTTTGTCAAGACTCAAGCAACATTTATTCCGCAAATTTCTGAGGTCTTCACCTAAAACGATTAAGGGGGCAGAAATTGCCCTCATTCGGAAACAGGTCGCACCTACCGTTTTTTAAGTGTTCTGGCTGCCGCAATGGATGTGGCGGTCTATCCGGCAAAATTCAGCCCCTTGGGGTTTTTTCCCAGCGGGGCACAAGTGGATCATCATGGGGGGGGGCGGAAGTGGGGGGGGGCAGGATAGAGTGGCCTTCACTAGCGGGGCCGTCATTACGGTGCGGAAGGACAGAGCTGGCGCCGCACTAATGACATCATCGCGCTGGCACGTCACAACATCTCTCCCCTTCAGTTAAAGGGGAGAGCCGCTGCGAGCTCTGCATTCATTTTAATTAGGTCCATCAGACCACCCAGGAGGGTTTTGGCTGGGCCAGCAGTCTGTTGGCGGCCCGGCCGAACCCGGGGGCATAATTGTTGGGCCAGGCTAGCAGGCGGCCGAGAAAAATAAATAACTTAGTGGCCGAGGCAGTAGGCCCTCCCCTTTAAGAGCGGCCATGCCGCCATTTCACACAGAATGCTTCGACAGAAAAAGCTGCTAGGGCGCCGGCTGGCGGTGGGGCAGCTCCGGCGGGGCCATTTTGGGTAAGGGGCAATTTCGGTAGAGCAACGTCACGAGGGGGTCCCCGCCTGTCGGTCAGGGGTCGGCACGTGCATGTCACAGCGGGAAAACGGGCGAAATGATCCCGGACACCACTCTGCTCTTGAGGAAAGGAAATTTACAAAATGACGGTCCCTTCTCGGAGACTCGGCGGCCATTCCGCGCCGCCCCATGGCCACTACTTTCGAGCAGTTAGAGGCCTTCTCGGAAGAGGTCATTTCGGCCCCTACTGCTGTGCTGCTCTACTTTATTGGACACCTCATTGGAGTCACCAGGAGAAAGGGAGTGCTTGGTCATCGGCGTCTTGCTCGGGGTCGCCCTTGGTCTAGACGAGGAATGGGAGGAGGATACGAGGCCAGGCAGAGCGGCACCAGTTGCTGTAGGAGAGGGCTAGGCAGCAGTGGTCGTGGTTGCGGGAGCAGTACGTGAGTGTTCCTCCAGGAAACTCGCGCAGTCGGCTTGCTGGTATACCAAGATAAAAACCGTGCACGCATGATATTTAGAATGGCCCTTAAAGGGGCCATGCAGGACCAAAAAAAAATTACAGGGAGCATAGTAGAACATCTCTCCTCCTCGGGACCTCCTCTGCCAGGACCTCCAGTGCCGTGTTCGAGAACATGTGCACCCTCTCCCTCGGTCCCTGAGCCATCCGCTGTGTGCCAGCCAGAACACTCCACACCTTCAGTGGAAGTGGGTGCGAGGTGCCCACATATACCGCTCCATCAAAATTGCATCTAAGCTGCAATTGGGTGCTAAACCTGCAGGTTTCTGGTTAGGACCTCCAGGCAAGTTCAAACTATGGTAATCAGCAATTAGGACCAACATGGTGTACTAAATCTTCACTTTCACATAGGCTAGCCCTATTAGCATTGCACCCATTTAGCTACTGTTGTCATTCTTTGGCCAAAATAACCAAATAAGCTCCGTCTGCATCTCTTTAGGCCAATATCCAAATCTAATGATTGTTGTATGCCATGAGTTGAAACCGCCTCACTAATGTTTCTTTGGTCACTTGTCACTGCACAGACAAGTGTCCCGATGCACATCACACTGATTCACAGTGATGGGACAAGGTGCACAACATACAAAGACAAAAGGAGCGTTTTGCCCCTTATTACATGCATGGAGAGAAAGTGTGGGCGGTCATATGTTCAAAGCACAATTTTCCCAAGCGCAGGCTGAGAACTTTGCCAACCTTTGCATAAATTGTGTTTTAAAAATCTCTGGTCGTACTTATCCGCAGCAGTCATTGTGGTGACAAACCAGCGTATGTGTCTGAGGAAGGGAAGCATTGCTCCAGGTCTACTGAGATTTAAATATTTGAAACAGGAAAAGGAGCAAGCTTCTCCTGTACTGAGAGGGATCGAAGCTGACACTGGGCACGGAAGGTATAAGTCCGTTTCACATCGCTGACAGCCTTCATCTTGATGAGCGCAACATTAAATGGAAATTAGGTATTGCAGGTAGTCTGCAAGTTACCAACAGCAATCCTGGCTTTTGGTTCCAGGCGTGAACTCACGTGGGTTTGTGTTCACAGTTACAAAATGGCCCAGAACACCTGTGAGCTAATCATCCTGGCAACTCTCACACCCGCCCACGACTTAGAACATAAGAATATAAGAAATAGGAGAGGAGTAGGCCATACAGTCCCTTGAGCCTGCTCCACCATTCAATAAGATCATGGTTGATCATCGACCTCAACTCTACTTTCCCGCCTGATCTCCATATCCCTTGATTCCCCTAGACTCCTAATATCTATCTATCTCAGCCTTGAATATATTCAGAGACTCAGCATTCACAACCATCTGGGCGGAGAATTCCAAAGATTCACAACCCTCTGAGTGAAGAAATTCCTCCTCATCTCTGCAGTAATGGCTGACCCCTTATCCATAGACTGTGCCCCCTGGTTCTAGACATTCCAGCCCAGGGAAACAACCTCTCACTCTACCCGGCCAATCCCCTTCAGAATGGTGTTCGTTTCAATGAGATTACCTCTCATTCTTCTAAACTCCAGAGAGTATAGGCCCATTTGACACAATCTTCCACCACTAACCCTGGTAATATTTGGGGTCAGGGGAGGTCACTCAATTGAAACTTCCCTGGAGGGTGCTTGCACATTTCCGGTACAGGCCTTCCCCTCGAAACAACATACCATGACACAGTTAGTGGGCGTTGGAAGGAGGAGCTTGATCGTCCAGTAAGTTGAGTGACGTACCTCATGGCCCCCTTTGAAAGGAGACCAATGGGGGAAAGAAAACCTCACCTCTACTGTCAGCAGTCCAGGCCACGGCCCTTGGCCTAGTTCCCCAATTTGTGCCATAAGTCATTCAGCTGGCCGCTATGCCTCTTTTCACTGGATGTACTAGCCACTGAACCTGGTCCTAGACCAGGGAAACAGGATCTCTCAGGGGTAGAAATGTAGTTTCTACTACCACCCGTCACCGCGCATGGGAGGCGTCTAACCTGCGGCAAAGGCCGACCTTCGACAGCAAGCGCTGTCCACGCCTGCGCAGAAACTCAGTCGATTTGCCAAAGGCGCCAAGAGCTAACGCTGTATCGGCCAATGCCATCTGCGTGATGACATCATCCAGCGTACAACGCCTCCCTGGCGCCTCTAGCGCAATATTTAGTTTGAACGTTGGCCTTCCCAGCCGGCGTTCTTACAGCCTGGGAAAAGTGGTGAGTAAACAGCGGAACTCGGGCGGAATCGGCCAGGAGCAAGGTACGTTTATTTCTTTCTTTCTTTCTTCATTTTATTTCACTAGCTGTAACAGTGGGGAAGTGTGTGTGAGGGTCGGAGAAGTCTGCGTGCGTTTTCTTTATTCCCTTTTCTTCCCGTTTCCCAGCGAGCACGGCGGCAGCTCCCGATGGGAAGTTCAGTCGGCTTCCTGAGCTCCCGCCCGAGGATAAGTTTGGAACACCACTTTTTAGCGCTGCTCTCTCATCTTTGGGCATAAAAAACGAATTTGGCAGTTTGAGCCGGCACCTAAGGCCCGGCGGTAAATCATTACTCGTTTGGTGACATCGCCTCAAACACGGTGGTACCGAATTTCGAGCCCTCAGTGTAGGGAGACCCAGCCTCCAGCCCAACCCCTTCTGACCCCACCAGACACCCAAGGAGTGGACCGAAGCTTTGCCCCTGACAAGCTCCGATGTTGGGCTGGGAGCTGGCCTATATGGCTGTGTCCTTAATATCTCTTCACAGCAAAAACTTAGCTGCTTTCCACCAATGTTTGCAGCTTTGTTCACAGACCGTGCCTTAAATGATCAGGGTAACGGGAACTGCCCCACGATTGCTTTGATAATTGAGCAGCAACAGTTCTGTGCCAAGTGTAGAAAAAGTGTAAACTGGCATGTGGTATTCCTGCATGACTTAATTCTTTCAAGATGCTGAAAGTTGTTTTGCAATTCAGCAAAATATTTATTTTTGCCGACTAAGGCAACATTGAAATTCTCAGCTGCTAAGTACAAAGGGATTGTCTTCTCTCATTATAAACTCGAAGAGCCTGTCAGCGAGGAATATGCTCGTTTCTTGAGGTCTCGATGATGTTGGGAGGAATTTGATTTCTGTTGTTAAATCTTAGCTCAGTGATGTTGGGAGGAATTTCCCAGCCGGAGTGAAACTCCCTCTCCCTCCACTTCTGTAATCGAAAGAGGGGAGATGGCGGCTGGCTTCGTTTCAACCCATCAGACATCAAATAAATGCAATAACATGAAATGGTTTCACATGATTAAATCGACTTCATTCCTTTGACATATTTCCTGAATTCTCAGGAAAGATCAGCTCCCTTGTCCTTGACAAAAAATGCTCTGTTCTATCTCTCGTGCCGTGTGTGTAATTGCATAGACTGCGGGAAAATAGAAGTTTCCCTGGCTGAATATATATTTTAACGGCTTCCTCGAAAAAGGTAAAGGCATTGCTTGAAACGGTGTCTGATGTGTTATTAATGATTGACCCTTTCCACTTCCCCCGTTGACTGTTTTTCCTACGACATTTCATCTCCAATCTGTCTTATCAGGAAAACTGGCAGGCGGGCACCAGTGAATAATAAGTGTATCCCGGGGTGACTGTTGGGCTACCTCGTCTGTCACAAGTACAAAGGAATTATATGAAGAAGATGTGAGATTTTAGTAACAGAAAGCAAATCGTTTGGTGTAACAAGTCTACTTTTTTGATGGATCTCATTAACTTCCTTCCTGGGTTCCCACCACATCTGTAGGGTACAGTTTCTTATTTTTATTGCCCTACCCCATCTCCTTTAACTATGTGCTGGATTTATGGTTACTCATCACATTCCGTTACCTTGCACAAGTGACTATTCTTTGTATGCGACAACACTATAAGACATGACGTCAGGTTCCACATGTACGCTGGTGACAATCTTGTACTGATCAAGATTGTCTTGAGTGGCTCTCTGTGATGATCTATACCAGCTGTCTGCTATCCTTCGTGATTGCTACCACGAGGAGAGACTGGATCGACTGGGCCTGTATTCATTGGAATTTAGAAGGATAAGAGGGGATCTCATAGAAACATATAAAATTCTGACGGGACGGAACAGGTTAGATGCAGGAAGAATGTTCCCGATGTTAGGGAAGTCCAGAACCAGGGGATAAGGAGTAAGCCATTTGGGACTGAGATGAGGAGAAACTTCTTCACTCAGAGAGTTGTTAACCTGTGGAATTCCCTACCGCAGAGAGTTGTTGATGCCAGTTCATTGGATATATTCAAGAGGGAGTTAGATATGGTCCTTACTGCTAAAGGGATCAAGGGGGTATGGAGAGAAAGCAGGAAAGGAGTACTGAGGTGAATGATCAGCCATGATCTTATTGAATGGTGGTGCAGGCTCGAAGGGCAGAATGGCCTACTCCTGCACCTACTTTCTATGTTTCTATGTTTCTACCGTTCACAGGGAACCTTACCCGCCAATCTCATGTATTGGGAGCTCATGGACATTATGACTGCAATTTCCCAACATGGGCATTGCATTTATACAGAACCTTTCATGACCTCAGGACGTCCCAAAGTATTTTACAGCCAATGAAGTACTTTTGAAGCGTAGTCACTGTCGTAATGGAGGAAATACGGCAACCAATCTGCACACAGCAAGGTCCCAAAAACAGTAATGAGATAATGACCAGATAATATGTTTTTAGCAATGTTGGTTGAGGAATATCCGAAAGGAAAAGGAGGTGGGGTAGTTCTGTTAATAAAGGATGAGATCAGTGCAGTAGAGAAAAATGATATTGGCTCAAAAGATTAAGATGCAGAATTAGATTGAGTGAAGATAAGAAATAATAAAGGAAAGAAGTCACTGATGAAAGTAGTCTATAGACCCCCTAACAGTAGCTACACTGTAGGACAGAGTAGAAATCAAGAAATAATGGAGGCTTGTAAGAAAAGTACTGCAATAATCATGGACGATTTTACTCTTCATATTGATTGGACAAATCAAATTGGCAAAGGTAGCCTTGAGGAAGAGTTCATAGAATGTATTCAGGATGGTTTCTTAGAGCAATATGTTGTGGAACCAACCAGGGAGCAGACTATTTTAGATCTGGTAACGTGTAATGAGATAGGATTAATTAATGATTTCATAGTAAAGGATCTAGGGAAGAGTGATCATAGCATGATAGGATTTCAAATTCAGTTTGAGGGTGAGAAAGTTGGGTCTCAAACTAGTGTCCTGAACTTAAATAAAGGCAATTACAGAGTTGGCTAAAGTGGACTGGGAAAATAGATTAAAGTGTAAGATGGTAGATAAGCAATGGCAGACATTTAAGGAGATATTTCATAGCTCTCAGCAAAGCTATATACCAGTGAGAAAGAAGACTCTAAGAAAAGGATGTGGCTAATTAAGAAAGTTAAGGATGGCATCGAATTGAAGACAAAGGCATACAATGTTGCGAAGATTAGTGGTAGACCAGAGGATTGGGACATATTTAGAAACCAGCAAAGGATGGCTAAAAAAATAACGAGAGAGAAGATAGATTATGAGTAAACTAGCAAGAACTATAAAAACAGACAGTAAAAGAGCTTCTACAGGTATACAAAAAGGAAGAAAGTAGCTAAAGTAAACGATAGTCCCTCAGAGGATGAGACTGGGGAATTAATCGTGGGAAACAGGGAAATGGCAGAGACTTTGAACAAATATTTTGTATCGGTCTTCACGGTAGAAGACACAAAAAGCATCCCAATAATAGATAATTAAGGGTCTATAGGGAGGGGGGAATTTAAAACAAACACTATCACTAGAGATAAATTACTCGTCAAACTAATGGGACTAAAGGTGGATAGGTCCCCTGGACCTGATGGCTTGCATTCTAGGGTCTTAAAAGAAGTGGCTGCAGAGATAGTGGATGCATTGGTTGTAATCTACCAAAATTCTCTGGATTCTGGGGAGGCCCCAGCGGATTGTAACGCCCCGATTGAAGAAAAGAGGGAGACGGAAAGCAGGAAACTATAGATCAGTTAGCCTAAAATCTGTTGTTGGGAAAATGATGGAGTCAATTATTAAGGAAGAAATAGCAGGACATTTGGAAATCAGAGTGACTATTAGCACTAGTTTTTTTTGTGTCCCTTTGTCCATGTGCGCACTGGACCCCACCATCGTTTTGAGCATGGGCCCCGCGATTCGGTCGCGCATGCGCAGTGCGACATACAAGGAAGCTTGACAGAAAGACAGCCGTGTGGAGCTGCCGCAGGAGCTGGATTTGCTTCTAGCTTTTGGATTATTTGGAACATTTTCGCGGCCTTCTGTGAGAGAGAAACATTGGAGATAGTGGGAGAGTGAGAGAGTGGGAGGGGTGGGATTTCTCCAAAAGCTCAGTGCATCATTGGAGTGGATGAAATCCGGAAATCACAACACTGTCACTATTCACTTCATACCGAATAAACCTGCTAATACATGACCCACACACAATGCCCCATCTATGGTGGGGTGGGGGGGAGGGGGGGTAAGGTCAGGAACTTGTGCTGGGATGGGGCAGGACTTGGGCTGGAATGGGGTCAGGAACGTGAGGTGAGGGTGTCAGAAACTTGGGCTGGGGGAGCAGGAACTTGGGTTGGGTGGGGTAAGGAACTTGAGCTGGGATGGGGGAGCTCTATCCTGTCTGGGGTCTGAAGTCAGAATGGCTGGAATTACACTTTGCGAAGTCACTCAGAGCTTGGGCTGGGCGCTTCCAATTACACATTCCAGAAAGACTTCTGGGTGTGTCTTATCCTCCAAGGGGACCAATCAGCAACCAGGTCATGTGATCATGGACAGCCTATCAGAGACAATCAGAGCATTTTCTCGTGCAAATAGCTGCGTCCTTTAAAAAAAATCAAACAGAGTCAGCATGGTTTTATGAAAGGGCAATCATGTTTGACAAATTTGCTGGAGTTCTTTGAGGATGCAACGAGCAGGGTGGATAAAGGGGAACCAGTAGATGTAGTGTATCTGGATTTCCAGAAGGCATTTGATAAGATGTCACATAAAAGGTTACTGCACAAGATAAGAGCTCACGGGGTTGGGAGTATGGATAGAGGATTGGCTAACCAACAGAAAACAGAAAGTCGGGCTAAATGGGTCATTTTCCGGTTGGCAAACAGTAACTAGTGGGGTGCCGCAGGGATTAGTGCAGGGGCCTCAACTATTTACAATCTATATTGAAGAATTGGATGAAGGGACCAAGTGTAATGTAGCCAAGTTTGCTGATGATACACAGATAGGTGGGAAAGCAAGTTGTGAGGAGGACACAAAGAATTGAAAGGGATAGAGACAGGCAAAGTGAGTGGGCAAACATTTGGCAGATGGAGTATAATGTGGAAAAATGTGAGGTTATCCACTTTGATAAGAAAAATAAAAAAGCAAATTATTATTTTAAAGGAGAGAGATTAAAAAATGCTGCGGTACAGAGGGACCTGGGGGTCTTTGAACATGAAACACAAGAAGTTAGCATGTAGATGCAGCAAGTAATTAGGAAGCCAAATGGAATGTTGGCAGTTATTGCAAGGGGGATGGATTATAAAAGTAAGGAAGTTCTGCTGTAACTGTACAGGGTATTGGTGAGACCACACCTGGAGTACTGCGTACAGTTTTGGTCTCCGTATTTAAGGAAGGATGTACTTGCACTGGAGGCTGTTCAGAGAAGGTTCATTAGGTTGATTCCTGAGAGGAAGGGATTGTCGTATGAAGAAAGGTTGAGTAGTTTGGGCCTGTACTCATAACATAAGAACATACTATGCTTAAACAAAGGGGACTACAGTCGGATGAGGGCAGAGTTGGCTAAAGTAGACTGGGAACACAGAGTAAACGGTGGCACAATTGAGGAACAGTGGAGGACTTTTAAGGAGCTCTTTCATAGTGCGCAACAAAAATATATTCCAGTGAAAAAGAAGGGCGGTAAGAGAAGGGATAACCAGCTGTGGATAACCAAGGAAATAAAGGAGAGTATCAAATCAAAGACCAATGCATATAAGGTGGCTAAGGTTAGTGGGAAACTCGAGGATTGGGAAAATTTTAAATAACAGCAAAGAATGACTAAAAAAGCAATAAAGAAAGGAAAGATAGATTACGAAGGTAAACTTGTGCAAAACATAAAAACAGATAGTAAAAGCTTTTACAGATATATAAAACGGAAAAGAGTGACTAAAGTAAATGTTGGTCCCTTAGAAGATGAGAAGGGGGATTTAATAATGGGAAATGTGGAAATGGCTGAGACCTTTAACAATTATTTTGCTTCGGTCTTCACAGTGGAAGACACAAAAACCATGCCAAAAATTGCTGGTCACAGGAATGTGGGAAGGGAGGACCTTGAGACAATCACTATCACTAGGGGGGTAGTGCTAGACAGGCTCATTGGAGTTTAGAAGAATGAGAGGTGATCTTATTGAAACATATAGGATTCTGAGGGGGCTCGACAAGGTAGATATAGAGAGGATGTTTCCCCTCGTGGGGGAATCTAGAACTAGGGTACATTGTTTCAGAATAAGGGGTCGCCCATTTAAAATGGAGATGAGGAGGAATTTCTTCTCTCAGAGGGTCATGAATCTGTGGAATTCTCTGCCCCAGAGAGCTGTCGAGGCTGGGTCATTGAATATATTTAAGATGGAGATAGACAGATTTTTTAACAATAAGGGAGTCCAGGGTTATGGGGAGGTTGCAGGGAAGTGGAGTTGAAGCCAAGATCAGATCAACCATAATCTCATTGAATGGCGGAGCAGGTTCGAGGGGCCATATGACCTACTCCTGTTTCTATTTCTTATGTTATATTAGGGGTGTTACATTTGCAGTTTTCCAATCTGCTGGGACCTCCCCAGAATCCAGGGAATTTTGGTAAATGACAGCCATTGCATCCACTATCCCTGCCGCTACTTCTCTTAAGACCCGAGGATGCAAGCCATCAGGTCCAGAGGATTTATCTGCCTTTAGTCTCATTATCTTACTGAGTCCACCTCCTTCGTGATTGTGATTGTGTTAAGTTCCTCCCCCCTATAGCCCCTTGGCTATCCACTGTTGGAATATTGTTAGTGTCCTCTACCGTAAAGAATGATACAAAATATTTATTCAGAGTTTCTGCCATCTCCATGTTCCCCATTACTAATTCCCCGGTCTCATCCTCTAAGGGATCAACATTTACTTTAGCCACTTTTTTCCCTTTCATATACCTATAGAAACTCTTGCTAACTGTTTTTATATTTTGTGCTAGTTTACTTTCATAATCTATCTTCTCTTTCTTAATCATTTGCAGTTTTCCAATCTGCTGGGACCTCCCTAGAATCCATGGAATTTTGGTAAATTACAACCAATGCATCCACAATCCCTGCTGCTATTTCTCTTAAGACCCTAGGATGCAAGCCATCAGATTCAGGGGATTTATCTGCCTTTAGTCCCATTATCTTACTGAGTACTACCTCCTTAATGATTGTGATTGTGTTTTTATGTTCGTATATATATTGGCCAAGATACCAGGAAGGCTCCCGAGCTCTTCCTCAAAAATGCCATGGGATCTTATTCATTGATATGAGATGGCAGGTGGTGCCTCAGTTTAATGTCTCATATGAAAGATGGCACCTCTAGCAGTTCAGCACTCCCTCAGTGCTGCACTGGGAGAGTCTGCCTGCATTATGTGCTCAAGTCTCTGGAGTGGGGCTTGACGTGTTGCTGGCAGCTGAAGCTCTGTAAAAGTTGTGTACATTTGTGGTATCATCCCTTATAAGATCAGTGTTGGTGCAAAGCATTTTCTGCTTCATAACAACATTCAAGTTATGGTATGAATCCAGGGAAATATTAGGTGAACAGCAGAGAAATATCCATGCCCTTAAGTATTGTGACTGAGATAAAGGAAAAACTGCACAAAAATACTTAACGTCTGTCACAGGGAAATGGATACAAAAGCCAGAAGGATGTCCAAGACTTTAGGCACCCCGATACTGAAAAAATACTGGTGTCATGGGAGTGATGCAAAGTGAACTTACTAGGTTATTATCTTGGATAAGAAGATATAGTTATGATGAGAAAAGCTAGAACTGTATTCATTAGAGCAGAGAAGGAGGAATTCAATTTATGATTCAAAGTTTTGGAAGGGCTTGAGAAGGAAAATAGTGAGATTATTTGCACTGATCAGTGAATTGGTAACAAGGGGCATAAATTGAGGTTTAGTAGCAAAAAATAAAGAATTCTGTCTCGCAAAGCATTATTGGAATGTGGAATGTTAATGGCTATTGAAGCCATGTGAATCACAGAATTTAGCAGGGATTAGATAAACACTTGAATTGGAATAATATCAAAGGGTCCAGGGAAAGAGCAGGGAAAAGGAATTAGAGCTAATAGCCCTTATATGGAGCTCACTCTGGCACATCATGATGAGTCAAATGACATCCTCCTGCACTGAATTATTTATCATTCTGTGAAAGCCACTGGAATCATTTAGAGAATAGCTGGATGTTGGATGATCGGGCTCCTCCTGGATGGATGAGCTGGAATGTGTATTGATGTTCACATCAGTTTATCACAAGGTCGGTTCAGAAGAGGAGATCCTTTGGCTCAATTAATCTCGTCCTTCCAGAAAACCAATCCCTGTCCACCCTTGACAGCCTCTAGCTATTTCTTAAATTAATGTAGTGCCCTGTCCTCAACCGCCCTTCCTGACAACCTGTCCACCTCTATGTAAAGGAATACTTCAGAGCATCTCCCCTAGTTATGTGGGTTATATGCCTGACCCAGTGCCCTCTCCTTCCAGGCATATGCAGGCAACCAGTGCAGCATCAGCTCTCGAAGCTTTGAGAGCAGTGGTAAGCTGGGAAAATTGATTGTTCCAACAAAATGAAGTAAAACACAAGTGCGCACACACACACAAAGAGACACAGCAGACCCCTCCAAGTAGACGCAGGCTATTTCAACTCAGGAATGGGGGGACATTAGTGTGATTGCTGGAGCAGATTTTGAGCAGGTTGTTCGTATTGTGTTCCTAACACAGATGAGACTGCACACAGGGAGGTTAAAGTAACAGTGACCTCAGTCTTTATTAAGACACTCCAGAGTGAGGAACAGGCCTTAGGGGCCGGTTTATATACAGTGCTCCCAAGGATGCTGGGATCCCTTGGGACTTCAGAGGATGCGCTCCCTGGTGGCGGAACATGGGAGTGCATGCTTTACAGATACACAACAGTTCTGAGGAGAAAAATCAATGTGATTGCTCGTTTTCAAATCCACACACGGACAAACAATTGGCAGATACAAATGTGGCTATCTTTCCAACGCTCAGCTTCAGGAGAAAAATTAAAGCAGCAGATTATTTTAGCGAAGCTTGTGTTGAGCTCACAGTCTGTGAAACTATTTCAGGATGTCACTGCCAGCAGTTTTTTAAAAACCCTGATGTTATACATGAAAACATTAAGTGCTGGGTGTAATATATTTGCTTCATGGGTTCTTTGCTTAAGAATTCATAGCAACACATTGCTATTTAGAACTAGTTGGTTTATTAGCAAAGGTTGAACAATCACACTACACATTACCAGTTCATCGACCAGGCTCACAACCACCTGCCTCATCGTGGATCCCCCGAACCCAACTGGCTGGGGTTTTATTGAGTCTTGTGCACATCACGTGACTGGCTAAGCCACTCCCAACTCAACAGCTCCACAAACCTGTGAGCATAACCTTAAATCAAGAGTCACCTTTTCGTACTGGCACTAGAACCCACACATTTCTGAATAAAACTTTAAAGGAAACTTAGTTCAAATTAAACATTTGGATAATGGACTCCAGTCCCTCCAGCGCCCACCTCTCACAGAAGGCCACGAGCGTACCGGTGGACACCGCGTGCTCCATCTCCAGGGAGACCCTGGCGCGAACGTAGCCGCGGAAGAGACAACTGCTCTACAACTCTTTTCATTGTGAACAAAAATAAATGTTAAATCAAGTGCCTCCTGATTAAAAAGGGGGCGGAGGGACACTCCAAACACTTTTCAAGTTACCCTTTTTTTGTTTTTTTTAGGGCAGTAAACACATAAATTATACAAGTGCCCCCTGGCTACTAAAAGGCAGTTGGGGGGGGGCGCAGTCGCTAAAAACCGGCACAATAAACAAATTCAACTTTAGTCAAACATCAAATTAAAATTTGGTTGCCGGGGGTGATGATGCACTCCAGTCCCTCCGGTGCCCACCTCTCGCGGAAGGCTGCGAGCGTACCGGTGGACACCCGTGCTCCATCTCCAGGGTCACCCTGGCGGGAACGTAGCCGCGGAAGAGACAACAGCGCTAAAATTGGCAGTTGTTGAACTCGATGTTGAGTCCAGAAGACTGTAAAATGCCTAAACAAAAGATGAGGTGCTGTTTCTCGAGCTTGCGTTAAACATCATTGGAACAGTGTAGGAGGCTGAGGATGGAGAGGTCAGAGTGGGGCGGGGAATTAAAGTGACAGGCGACCGGAAGCTCGGGGTCACACTTAGGGACTGAGCGGTACAGTACAGTACATTTGTTTAGTTTTCAAGTTGGTGTTGCACTGCACCTGAGCACCAAGATTTAATAATGCATCATTGTGTGATGCTGTGAACGCATTTACATTTTATATCTGACTCTATGGGCTCAAAATTGCCCAGGAGTTGTTCCGTTTTTTTTTGGAGCAACTTGATTTTTCTGGAGTATCTTAAAAATCCCCATTTTGCACATTCAATTTGCGGCAGTGTAAATGAGTTAGTTAGGATTTTTTTAGTTTTGTTTAGTTTTTTTCAAAAGTGGATGTTACCAGCCACCTATGCCTGTTTTGGCCATTTAGGTCACTTTGGACAGCTAATAGTTGCTCCAAACTAAATTAGGCCAGTGTATGTGGTCACTTGTGGCCGCACAGAAAACCCTTGCGGAAAGTTAAGAAATCAACGCAGGTAGGTACGCATGACTCGACTAAAGAATGTGAATAGGATCAATATAATAAACTTCGCAAAGTCAATTTACTATACAACAGAAAAATTCATGAAAACTTAAACTACAAAAATAAAAGAAGTAGAGACAAAACATATTTACATAAATACCCAAATAAAAAATAGAAGTACCTCCTACTCATAATTCTTATGTTCTTATGTAAGAAAGTATTTTCATCAACAGGGTTAAGGAAAGTCTTGAGTAAGCTCATTAAAATTACTGGCTACACAGTTATCACCCCATCCCCTCCCCCCCGGATCAAAACTCCCCCCCGCTCCCCGATCAAAACACTACCACCCTCGAACAAAACTCTCCTCTCCCCCACCGATTAAAACTCTCCCCACACCAACCTGTTTGTTGTAGCCTTAGCCCAGGAAGGCAGCGGGCCCGCCTGTGCAGCAGGTCACTCAGCCCGGGATAGGGGCATTACGCATTGGGTCCCATGCTGCAGCACGCATCATCATCATCATCATCATCGGCAGGAGCTACTGCGCATGCGCGAATGCTCCAGTGCGCATGCGGAGAGCTGCCGGCGCTGTTTTTTGCACAGGGCCCTAGCTCCGCCCCCTAAATGACAGACCACGCTGCTCCAAGCCATGGGAGAGGCCACAGAGCGGCCAGAATCCGAAGACATCTTTTCGGCGCCATTTTCAGCCCACAAAGTTGGCACATCTCTGCTGAGTGTGCCGAAAAAACAGGTGAGCCAATTTTGAGCCCGTTGTTCCTTTATCCTTTGCCCCAGACCAAAGTGGGGTGACAGGCATTGCTGGAAGGCGGGTTAGATTATGTAGATATTCGCAAAGCTCCCCTAATTGTTTAGTTGGTTAGCACGGTGAGCAAACGATCCATACAAACCAGAAAGGTGCCATGTCCAGCCTTTGGTCTGTGTGAAGTCTGTTGCTGATTGCCATCCAGTGACCCTTGTTATGGTGCATAGATGTGGATGTGTTCTGAGATAGGATTGGGTTTAGATGTGATGTCCCCTCCACTTGAATAGCCTGCTAATGCTGCTGTCAATGAAAACCGCAACAACTTATATTTACGCAGCCTAATTAAAGTAGGAAAACATCACAAACCTCAGATTTTACCTCTGTTTCAGGTTTAACGTTGGCCGGCTGGGTTTCCCAGGCCTCGGGAAACCCGGCAGTTGAAGGGAGGCAAGAACAGTTGTGTGCAACAGGTAAGTGTCTTTCCAGCACTGCTTGTGGGCCAGAAGGAGCAGGACTGCTTCCCCCAGGACCACCGAGCTAACCTGCAATCAAAACCCCCTCCCCACCCCTCGAACTCTCCGCTCCACCACCTTCCTCACCGGCCCCCTTCCCCCAATGTCTCCATCCCATCCGATGTCTCCGATCCCCGACCAATCTCTCCAGCCCTCCACTCCAAGTCCAACCCGACCACAATCTCTCCAGCCCACCCTCTGATGTCTCCCCCCCACCATTGACCCACAGTCCCTCCCTCCCTCATCTCCGCTCCCTTATTGTGGCCTGGAACTGCAGACCTTCCACCAGACAGCCAGACTGCCCCGCAATCTGTTGGCTGTATCCGAGCATCCGAGACCATAAATGTTAATCAGGTTCTGCTGGTAAATTCGGCCGGACCTCTGGGAAAACTGTACTTCCGGGTTTCCTGGCTTCTAAACCGTCCTGGTAACTCTGGGTTATAATCGTGCCCATCACCAGCGGTAAGAAAGGCAGCAGATGCGCTGAGGCAGAGAGTGGAAACGGGCAATGTTACAGAGGTGGAAGTAGGCGGACTAGGTGATGGAGAGGATATGGGGTCGGAAGTTCAGCTCAGGGTTAAATTAGAGGCCGAGTTTGTGAGCGGTCTGTTTCAGCCTGAGACAGTGGCCGGGGAAAGGGATGGAATCGATGGTTGGAAAACAGAGTTTATGTCAGGAACCGAAGATAAATGGCTTTGGTCTTCCCAGTGTTTAATCGGAGGAACTTGCAATTTCCCCCAGGACTGGATGTCAGATAAGCAGCCTGACAACATCGAGGCAGTGCAGGGGTAGGCAGAGCTGATTGTCATCAGTGTACATGTGGAACCTGACGTCATGTCTTTGGATCTTGTCGCAGACGAAAAATTTTCATTTGTACAAGGTTATGGAAGGTGACTAGTAACAATAGATCCACACATGGTTAAAGGAGATGGGGTGGGGGCAATAAAAATAAGGAAACTGTACACTGGGTAATTAGACTTTCTTATTTCAGTTATAGGACAAGGATTAGCTTTGTTTCCAGCCCAATGTTAGAACTATTACCTAACCAACCCTCCATTGAAAGAGTATCCAAACACTCTTTAAAGTTGAACTGCTCAGCTTGGTAATCATGTCTGAAGCACATATTGTGGTACTAAAAAGAGGGCTGGGAAATTTGGAAGAAAGATGGGAATCCTCAACAGAACTCAAATCTGCTTTTCTCAAACATGTTGCAAACAGCCCAAGGATTCAATGATATTAGAATCATTTTCTCCCCTTTTCTACCGTTACAACATTGTTCTATGTTCGCTAGTCACCCTCTGGTGCTTTTCTAACTGGCTGGTTTTCATGTTGCAGGCTGTACAGTGAGTGTGAGAACTGCCTCACACCCGTGCCCACCTTTGCCTGATAGCCAGACATATGCAATCTCCAGCAATAGTGGCTCGATAATCACCAGTCAAAGAAACTGAGCCATTCTGTCCCCCTCACTCCTTAATAACACCACCCCCAGACCCCCATCGCAACTTAGCAATTGAATGGGGTTGAATTATCAATGTCTTGATGGATAGTCAACCTGTAAAAATCTGGGGCTGGATTTTAAGCTTTACAGTTTTCGGGACGAAAACAGAAGCGGGGCGAGAACGTTATCGGCCGGGAATAGTGTACGCTTTGGTAAGGAAGTTTTTGCATCTGGGCCCTGCGCCAGGGGGTGCAGCATGAAGGGAGACGTTGTACACTTTTCGTGGCGCAAGGATGGGAAACTTGTGAACTAAAGTGCCGGGCCGTGTGCGCTCCAGGAGCGGCCTGGGGGGTGGTTGGGAGGGGGGGAACCTTATAAAATGAAGACAAAAACATTCCTAAAATGTTGCCCACACCACAACAACACAAGTTGCCCTTACCTTCGGAGTAGTTTACCGACCTCACCGCCGTCGGCTATGCTGGACTGCTCTGATTTCCCAGGCGGTCATTGCGGGCGCACTTCCGGGCGGGCGAGAGGCGTTAGATGCAGGAAGAATGTTCCCGATGTTGGGGAAGTCCAGAACCAGGGGTCACAGTCTAAGGACAAGGGGTAAGCCATTTAGGACCGAGATGAGGAGAAACTTCTTCACTCAGAGAATTGTGAACTTGTGTAATTCTCTACCACAGAAAGTTGTTGAGGCCAGTTCGTTAGATATATTCAGAAGGGAGTTAGATGTGGCCCTTACGGCTAAAGGGATCAAGGGGTATGGAGAGAAAGCAGGAGTGGCGTACTGAAGTTGCATGATCAGCCGTGATCATATTGAATGGTGGTGCAGGCTCGAAGGGCCGAATGGCCTACTCCTGCACCTATTTTCTATGTATTTATGTTGCACACCGCCACAAAACCAGACCAGGGGATTGCAACGGGGTGCAGGAGACCTCAACACCACAGTTCACGCTACTCCGGGGTGAAACCCGTAGCGCAAAGGACCGGAAAATCCAGCCCCTGGCTCTTCCTGATTAACTCCGTATCATCCCAAATCTGCTACAGCTGAACCTCGGCATGCTGCATCCACCAAAATATTTGCAATATAATTCCCTCCTTCTCTCTCCCGCACACCGTGACCTTCAGAAGCTCCGTCCTTTATGTGCAGAAGTCCATTAAGGAGTGAACTATTAGTGCTGAAGCCAGCCTGGTGGAGCATGCTGTTTGGGCAGTCTCTAGCTTGCCCCAAGGCAGTACAGTATCAATATTCACGGCTTCCTGGCCGCTTACCAACTGCCAGAACACATTTTATAACAAATTGGGCTTCAGTTCTGTGTGGATGGGAGCTGGCTGGTCATGAGTTGCTTGTGTCCTTGGGAGGCTTCAGAAAACGGAAAGAGATGCACACCCACAAAAATACGTACACCATATTTGCAGGACTTGTTTTCACCGATTGACTTTTGTTTATGCACTGCACAGCTTGTTTTAAGTGGAAATAACATTAAACTTCACATCTCAAATCCATAGTGTTTTGTGATCTGAAACATAGGGGGTTAAATTGCATAACCGCCAGGCAACAGGCGTGGGGATGGCGGTCCGCGATTAACTCGCGCCCGTTCATTGCACTGCAGGCGGTACTGTAAATTGGTGCTGCCTATTGATTTCCATGATTCCTGCTTTCAGACAGTACTACCCGCGCCGTTCATTGGTTGCATGCGAAGGATGCCCGATATCGCGAGTGCATAGTGCTACTTAAAATCAGTCTGCGCCTCTTAAAGGGGAGGTGCATTGCAGCTGCAAGAAGGGGTGGGGGTCATTTGAAAACCAAATTTGACACTTTGAAGAGTGGCTGAACATGTGAGAGAGCGAGCATCAGACTCTTCGCAACCATGGTGTCATATTTGACCCTGAAATGAGCTTCTGGCCACATATCTGCGGCATAACTAAATCCGCCTATTTCCACCTCTGTCTCCCATCTCCGCCCCTGCCTCAGCTCATCCACTGCTGAAACCCTCATCCGTGCCCTTGTCCTCTAGGCTTGACTACTCCAACGCAGTCCTGGCTGGCCTCCCACATACTACCCTAAGTAAACTAAAGGTCATCCAAAACCCGGCTGCCCGTGTCCTAACTCGTACCAAGTCCCACTCACCCATCACCCCTGTGCTCGCTGACTTACATTGGCTCCTGGTTAAGCAACACCTTGATTTCAAAATTCTTATCCTTGTTTTCAAATCCCTCCATGGCCTCACCCCTCCCTATCTCTGAAATCTCCTCCAGCCCCACAACCCCCCGAGATGTCTGCGCTCCTTTAATTCTGCCCTCTTGAGCATCCCTGATTATAATCGCTCAACCATAGGTGGCCATGCCTTCAGCTACCTGGGCCCCAAGCTCTAGAACTCCCTGCCTAAACCTCTCTAACTCTCTTTCCTCCTTTTAAGACGCTCCTTAAAACCTACCTCTTTGAGCAAGCTTTTGATCACCTGCCATAATTTTGTATTTTATGGCTTGGTGTCAAATGTATTTGTTTTGTCTTTTAACACTCCTGTGAAGTGCCTTGGAATGTTTTACTACATTAAAGGCACTATATAAGTTGTTGTTGTTTGCAAACTATGCAAGTTGTGGAATGAAGGAGAGACATCCTGCATCTGTAGGGGGGCAGGAGGTCCTTCAGACAGCTGCTCAGGAGGCAGTGGGAACAAGTAGTGGCAGAGGTCAATGCCAGGAGCGTTGCTCCAATTATTTCGATGCAGTGCAGGAAAAAGTTTAACGATCTCACATGAGTTGTCAAGGTGAGTGAGTTCAAAAGCCATATCCGACCAACTGCGCCACTAGCCTCAACTACTGTTCAATTCACCACATCCCCATCATTCATCTACCTACAATCACTATCAATCAGGACTCAACCCTTCAGTTCATATGCTTTACCTCACCTTCACATACTTAGCACTGCTGCAAGTCTCACACCACACACACTGGCAGCTATTCACCCATGACAGCCACATCACTCAAACATATTGCAGGACACACTTCCTTCTTTCTTCCAAGAGAAGGCGGTTCATAACAGGAGGCAGTAGCAAAAAACTGGAGGAGGACAAGTGCACCTGCATGTTTTAATCCCCATGGAGGAGACGGTGCTGGCTATCTTGGGAAGTAAGTGGCATTGCTGAGGTCAAGGCCACTGGCAGCATGGGGGGGAATTGATGATGAGGGTCTCTGCATACCTAATCCTCCTTCTCTCATTCCACTTCTCCCTCGTCCTGCAATCTCTTCTGACTCGTAAGCTGCAGATGGTGTAAGCATACACTTCTTACCTTCACCTCTCTCCTCACCACAACACAACCCTTTTCTGATTTCAGATAAGCCAAGAACTGGAACCATCCCAGTCAGAAGAGGAAGAGGCTTCATGGGACATCATCATCATAGGCGGTCCCTCAAAACGAGGATGACTTGCTTCCACGCCAAAAAAAGGATGAGTTCACAAGTGTTTCAATGAAGGACCCGAACTACATCCTGAAGGGTGGAAGATGCCTGTGCGTGGATTTTTTTAACGTGTGGTGGCCATTTCACACCAGCCACCACACGAACTTGACAGAGCTAGGTCTTGGTCCAGTGGCAAGGGTTACCCAAGACACCTGGAGACCAACTCTGCTGCATGGACCTAGTGCGCACACATATCGCAGTGTAGGCTGGCCCGTGCTGCCCCTGGGCCCCTGGCCCTGAACTCACGTCTCCCGTGGGCCACGATCACATCCCAACACAGTCTCTCACAGCTCCTTCGCCCGACCTCGCCGCTCCTGCTGTACCTGCCCATGCTCCAATCACCGACCTGGACCTTGATGACGTCACTCTTCGCTGCCATCGCCCTCTTGCACCAGCTCGCACTGCTCCCTGGAGTAGTATACTCCACGCTGCTCCTTTTATGGTCCCGACCTGCCGCTGGTGTTCTCACGCAGGTCGGGGCCTCCACGCTGCTCCCCGAGGCCTCCACGCTCCTCTCTCGGGATGGCAGAATTCCTGCCACTCTGCCAGTGCCCTTGCTGGTACCCATCGGCCAGCTAACCCAGATTGCTGCACCCGGGCCAAGATGGCACAGTCTAAAACTGGGCCTTCTAGGCCCAGAGCTGTTCGAGAAAACCCTGCAAGGCCATCTGCAGTCTCCTCAATTGAAGGTCAGTAGCCTTTCACCACTCGTGCTGTAACCAGTGAGAAAGCACCTCGTAGGAACACTCGTAAAGGTAAAGGCACATTGAAGACAGGCACTAAGGGTGATTAGTTTTGCTTTGTATGTCAATGCAGTGTAGTCACTGTTGGAATGTAGCAAACACAGAGCCATTTTGTGCACAGCAAGATCCCACAGACAGCAATGACCCGATAATCTGTTATTTAGTGATATTGGCTGAGGAATAAATATTGGCCAGGACACCGGGAAGAACTCCCCCGTTCTCCTTTGAATAGTGCTATGGGACGTTTTACATCCACCTCAGAGGACAGACAGGGCCTCGATTTAATGTCTCATCCAAAAGACAGCACCTCAGGCAGTGCAGCACTCTCTCAGTAATGCACTGGAGCATCAGCCTAGATTTGGTGCTCAAGTGACCGGAGTGGGGCTTGAACCCATGGCCCTGTGACTCAGGCGAGAGTGCTACCACTGAGCCACAGCTGGCCCATTATTTGATGAGTTATTTAATGAGGGAATTTATACATTTGTATTTGTGTATGCATTTGCGGATGTATTTTATTTCTGTGGTGAACTGAGGGATAAACCAATACATGGAGCTGAATTTTCGGTACTGGCCATTTCGGGCGGTAATGGTAGCGGGGCGGTAAAGTTTACGCCCAGGAACAGTTTGCATCGGCAGCCACAAAATTTACCATCTGGGCCCTGTGTGGGGCGGGGCGCTAAGGAAAGCATTCCACACCTCTTTTAGGGCGCTAGACCGGCTGAGCAACTGAAAATAGCGAGCTAAGGAACTGGCCTCGAGTGCCCTGAGACAGGCCTCCCTGGGGAAAAAAACACCCCACAAAACACACAAAAAACATTCCCATAGCACTATTCAAAGGAGAACAGGGGGAGTTCATCCCAGTGTCCAGGCCAATATTTATCCCTCAACCAACATCACTAAATAACAGATATTCTGGTCATTATCACATTGCTGCCTGTGGGATCTTGCTGTGCACAACTTGGCAACCGCGTTTGCTACATTACAACAGTGACTACACTTCATTGACATACAAAGCAAAACTAATCACCCTCAGTGTCTGTCTTCAATGTGCCCCACATTAGGATAAATCGCAATGATATAAATAAACAAAACAATCAAACGTGTTGTGTCCTTAGATGCTCCAACAATGACCCCACCAGGCAATATGCTGTACTTGAACTGTAGTGACCTTAGTCCTTTATTAGTTAACTCCAGAGTGAGGATTACACCTGGTGGCCTGCCTTTTATACTAGGCCAGGTACACCTGTACAGGTAACCTACGAGTTTCTCACTGCTGTGCCCGCTGGTGGCACACCTTGATATAGTACCAACAGAGGCCATGTAAGATATATGACATCACTCCCCCCCGAACCCTTAGTGCAAATCGCCTCTGCATTAACTATGCTCTGGGCTTAGCTCTATATGGGTTCTGTCTGATGGACCTCTGGTGGGCCGGCTCAACCTTGGGTGGTTAGTTGGTGCAGTAGCATGCTGGTGGTTGCTGTTTGTGTGTGTGTGTTCTTGACCACTCCATTCTCCCCCCCTCCCACGTTGGTGTGGTGGAGGCTCCTGGCATTCATGTACCTACAAGCTCAGTTAAGTGTGTTTTGCATTTTTTTTGTCTGTGTGGTTCCGTGGTGCGACAAGAGCGTTAGATGCCTTGGCGATGCAGTGACCGGTGCGTAAGGACAAGCTAGTTCCGGAGCTGCTGGATGGTGTCCCTGCAGTCTGGTGGCGGCTTAGTGCCCAGTGCTGGCAGTGGGAAGTCGGTTGGCTTTCGTAGCTTGCTCTCGGGTCCCTAGCGGCCGGCAGGTTCACAAATGTCTGTGACCCCCCCCCACCCCCGTCCTTTCTTTACACCTTGGGTCCCAGCTGCTCCCTGAGGAGCTGTCGTCTAGCAGTGCACAGGGAACTGCTGACTCGCTGGCCTGAGCGTCACTTGGTTCGGAATCCCGGCTGGTGCTTGTTTCCTCTGGGGAAACATTGGCGGGTGACCCTACATCTAGGGGTATGGCCTTGGGGCAGTCTGCTCCTTCAGGCTTGTGGCCATTGGGGCCATCAGTTGCCTGAGAGATGGAGCCGACCCAGGGCATGGTGCTGTTGCCCTGCTGAGGTCGCTTGCTCCGCAGCTCGTGTGTGTTGGCTGCTTGTGACCACACTTCGTGGTGCATGACTCTGGTCCCCGGGATGCAGGCTACAGAATTGCGGAGCCTGCTGGACCTGTGTGCACCCGATGGGTGTCTGCCCATTGCATTGGTCGCATGCAGGGGGAATCCTGCATCGCACAGCGTTTCCTTGCTTATGATGGACACTCTAGGGGTCCGAACACGATCACGCGACTTTTCCTCGCTGGTTGCATGTATACAATTCCGATCATCTGTTACACATTTTACATGGTCAGTTACACACTTTACATAGTCCGTTACACTTTTACTCTCTAACTTACAATTCTTGTTACATTGCTTAACTGTGTGGAACTGTCCCTTTAATTGTAGTGGGTTGCAGGCCTGCTTTAAGAGAGCCTTGCTTGCTTTACCCCAATCCGCTTCTCCGTTTGGTGCCACGTGTTGCTCCATCAGCACCTCGTGGTCTGGTCGCGGCCATCTTTGTCTTCAGCGCATCGCCTCGTGGTTTGGGCGCCATCTTTTCTTCATCCACGATGTCGACCATGGTGATCCTCTTCTCCCCGGATTCTGCCTCCGCAGTAGGGAAGTCACTGCTGGATCCGATTTTCTCCCTCCAGAGTCCTGCCACCGGAGCCTGGAAGGTGCGTTCGGTTCATCTCAGCTGGATCATCTCCACACAGTCGTGCTGAGCAGGCTGTGTCTCGGGTGCCGTGCTGGTCAGCTCATTAGTACCGGGTCCACCCTCAGGTGTGGGCTTGCTTTGCCTCTGAGCGCAGAGGGCTTCGATCGCTGGAGGGGTGAAATCTTCCCACTTCCACTGGATCTTCTCCATCCACCTTCTGCCGAGCAGCGTTGGTCCATCACCTGCAACAATCCACAGAGGTAACTTGTGTACCGCTCCATCATGGAGTACCTTTACATTCACGCTACCAACGACTGGGATGATTTCACTGGTGTAGGTGCACAATTTTGCCTGAACCGGGGCCAACTCGGGTCATTGAGCCGGATTGTCCCATAGCCTCTCAAAGGCTTCTTGATTCATCACTGACTGGCTCGCCCCCATGTCCACTTCCATGAAGACTGGAACGCCATTTATCTCGACTTCCATCCTCAACGGGGAATACTCGGTGGTGCAGGTAAACATGCTATATACCTCATCGTGGGGCTGAGCTGCCTCTCTGTCTAATGATTCGTAATCCACGCTGGATTCATGGCCATCTGCAGACTCCTCATCGACACAGTGAGTCCTATTTCCTTTACACAATCACTGGAGGTGGCCCTTTGTGCTGCAGGCTTTGCAAACATAGTCTTTAAAACAGCACTGGTGAGCCCTGTGATTCCCTCCGCAACATCAGCATGGTGCTACTCGATTAGTCCCCTCGGCGGACTCTGAGTTGAGGGACTCGGGGGCCTGTTCTCTCTCCCCTGAGAGGATTCACGCTCTACAGTCCAACTCCTGAACGGCACCACTC
The DNA here is from genome assembly GCF_044704955.1 of Pristiophorus japonicus. Classification (NCBI taxonomy): domain Eukaryota; kingdom Metazoa; phylum Chordata; class Chondrichthyes; family Pristiophoridae; genus Pristiophorus; species Pristiophorus japonicus. Next base: position 89,607,510 of record NC_091991.1, on the reverse strand, counting down.
TGTGCACAATACCTGCTGGGTTTGAGTCCTGAGGGTGAGACATCTGTCTGGAGCTGCAGGTCGTGGTCATGAATGCCTGGCTCACAGAGATGGCCTTCTGCAGTGTGACTGTGGTATCCGCCGACAGCAGCTTGTGAAGAAGGCCCTCATGGCCAATGCCAATGACAAAAATGTCCCGCAACGCTCCGTTGAGGTGGTCGCCGAACTCGCACGGTGCCGCCAGCCTCCTGAGGTCTGCGGCGTACTTCGCGACTTCCTGGCTTTCGGGCCGTCGGTGGGTATAGAACCAGTGTCTGGCTGTGACGATGCTCTCCTTGGGCTTGAGTTGCTCCTGGATCAGGGTTACGAGCTCCTTGTACGACTTGGTCTTTGTCTTCGCTAGTGCCAGCAAGTCCCCAACGATGCCATAGACGGTGGGCCCACAACTGGTCAGTAGGATAGTGCGGCGCTTATCAGCCAGTGCGGCTGGGTCGTCCCCTGCTAAGTCGTTTGCTGCGAAAAAGTGTTCTAGCCTCTCCACAAAGGTGTCCCAATCATCACCATCGGCAACGTACCAAGGGTAGCCATTTCCACGTGAAAGTTCTATTCTCGTCGTCAGTTATTGTATCCTTAGATGCTCTAACAATTACTCCACGAGGCAGTGTGTTGTACTTGAACTGTAGTGACCTTAGTCCTTTATTAGTTATCTCCAGAGTGAGGCTCACACCTGGTGGCCTGCCTTTTAAAGTAGGCCAGGCACACCTGTACAGGTAACCTACGAGTCTCCCACTGCTATGCCCTCTGGTGGCACACCTTGATACAGTACCAACAGTGACCATGTAACATACATGACATCACTAACCTCATTCATTGCTTACTGCCCTCAGTGCCACCAGGACAGCCCTGACCACCTGGTTTCCCCGGCAGTCCCACTACGGTGTGCTACGGAACACTAGAGGGTTGGCACCAATCAAAAATCGATGTGCTGTTGAAACGGGTGGTGTTCCGCACCGACTCGCGCTCCCGGGCGTTGCTGCTCAGCGTCCCTGCAAAACCCGCAACTAATTTCTCGGTGGGGCACTGGGAGCTGGCCGCCCGCCTGGAAACCATCCCCGCTGCCATTATCGTCACTCCGGGGCGTGAAAAGAGGTGGCAACATAGGGGAAATCCAGCCCATGTTGTCAGAAAGAAGATGGTTAGTGAGGGAGGAAAGATAACGAGTGTGGGGCTGTTGGAGAATAGGGAGGTGTAGTTGCGGTTTCTGGTATCACTCATGCATAGTCTGGCACAAAGGGGCTGTCTACGTTATGGATTTCATATCGTTCCCAATGAGCAGGGAGAGCCAGAATGAGCGAGCATGTGGGTTTGGCAGGATAGCGGGCCTTGCGATCACCATTTGAGAACGCAGCATTATTCAGAAACCGAAAGGGATAGCACTCCCTAAATGTGCAGCTGGTGTGCGACCCCATGCAACGCATCCTCGCAGTGAATGCCGGCTATCTCGGGAGCGCACATAATGCTTTCATCTTGCATGAGAGCAGTGTGTCACAAATGTTTCAGCCACCATGGGAAGGGCGCGACTGGCTGCTTGGCGACAAAGATTACGGCCTAGCCACCTGGCTAATGACTCCCCTCTGCACAAGCAGAGCAGCGCTACAATGAGAGCCATGCAGCCATCTGCAACATCATCGAGCAGGCAATCGGGGTGCTCAAACAGCTCTGGAGGCAGCCTTCAATATTCCCCTTAACAGGTATCAGAATTCATTGTCGTGTGCTGCATGCTACTCAACTTGGCCATCATGAGGGGCCAGGCATTGTCCATGGGGATTGCAGCCCCACCTCAGGAGGAGAAGGACGAGGAACAGGAGCCTTGCAAGTCCCCGAATGGCCATTCACACCAGGAGGAGCACCATCATGGAGGAGGCAGCGTGGCGATGCTGTTAGACCAAAAGCGCACGTCAGCGGCTCATAATGGATCGGTTCTCTTGAATGGAGGTAGGTGAGGGTTGCAGCTAATACTGACCGCGCTATGTGCCACAATAATGGCACATCTCCAGTAAAGTCGACAATGATACACAGGATGCCAATGCAAAACGGTCAAAGTAACATTTGACTAATGATGCCAATGTCGTCACCTCAACCAGCAGAACCAAACCCCCCCAGCAAGTAACAACAGAAAACACAACATGCACAATGAAACAACATATTTACAGATATTATTTACAGTGGGAGTACATGTTCCCATGGTTACATGTCAACGTCGTCAATTAGACCTCACCTGACATTTAACCCCCACCCACCTTTACACCCCCTCCCACTCCTACTGCTCCTCCTCAATGTGGCCTCAGTGCCTGCAGCAAGGCTGCTTGAGGGCTGCTGTGTGCGGGACAGACAGTACAGATGGCCTACAAGAATGCCCTGGACCAGCTCTGGCCCCGGAAGGCCCGGCTGCAGACTCCACCACCTCAGCATTGGCGGCAGCAGTCTGCGATGGCTCGGGGCTTGACTGCGATGGTTGCAAAGGCGAAGTGGCAGTGGTGGGAGCCGGAATGCTTTCATCTTGAGGAAGCTCAGCACTTTCCATTTCCAGGGGCCCACTGCCACTCACAGAGGGCGGAGCCTCAGCATCCAGAGCACGATGTGTGCGCACAACTTGCTGGCCTGCTTCGGCACCGTCACTTCCCCGTCCGACTGTGGGGAACACAGAGAGGAGGGTAGCAATCAGTGATCACATGGCATCACTCTGAGACTGACTCAGCACACTGAGCACTGAATCGCAGCAGTCTGTGAGTGCATGCCAGAAATCACTGACAGCATCACATCACGGAGTCCTTGTATGGCTTGAGCCTGTGATGGGATTGCTGTTGCCACGTCAACCATGGCACGCGCCATCCCTTCTGGGACTCCACTATCGCTCGTTGAGCCCATCTCCCTCTGTGAGCGGGCAAGGATGGGCTCTTGGGACCCCTGAGAGGCACGGGCAATGCTTGAGGTGGCCTCCCCCACACTCACAGCTAGTGCGTCGATGCTCTGCGGGACCCTATCCCATGCGCCCATGAGGTCGTGGTGCATTTGCGTGGTCTCCCTGGACAGAGCTGCCAAGTCTAGGTCCACGTCTGCCTGTCTCTCAGCGGGACTCCTGGCTGACTCAGCCTCCAGGGAGCTGGCCCCCGAGCTTGCCCTCCCGCTGGGCATGGCTGTAGGTCACTGGGACCAGGAGCATCAGTGTCCTCAAACCCCCCAAATTCAGGCTTTCTCAGTGGCCCCACTCTGTGGGTCTAATGGTGTCTCTCGCTCAGGCAGCACATTGTCATCCCCTCCCTCATCATCTCCCCCACCCTCAGATGTTGACGGTTCAGGGGCAGGCTGCTGTGCTTCTGGCTGGTCATCTGTAAGCACAAAGCAACAGACGTGTGGCGTGTGGTTAGCAGCAGGGGAGGGAGCAGGCAGGTAAGAGGAAGGTGGCATTGAACATGTATATGTAAAGGGGCTAGGCCACTTGATATCAGGCATTAAGGAACTCACATAAATCGCTAACGCCATTCACATACCGTCACTACCCATAGGGGCCTCTGCCTTGCCGGCCGGCACCACACACTGGAATGCCCATGAGGGCCGACACTCGCTGCTCCACCTCCGTGAGGTCCTGTAGGTCAGGCTCTCTGCCTCCGGTCGCTGCTGCTCACAGCAATTGCGCACCAATTTTGCTGACAACAAGAACAAGAAGAAGGTGTGAGTGAGTGTGCAGCTCATCCTGTGGCACATGTGCCTTCCATAGTATATTGGCTGCCACTGTCTGGAAGTGTAAAGATATGTATTATAATCAGCACAGAGCATGTGGGAAGGCTGGGAGGAGAACATAAGAACATAAGAATTAGGAACAGGAGTAGGCCATCTAGCCCCTCGAGCCTGCTCCACCATTCAAAAAGATCATGGCTGATCTGGCCGTGGACTCAGCTCCACTTACCCGCCCACTCCCCGTAACCCTTAATGCCCTTATTGGTTAAAAATCTATCTATCTGTGATTTGAATACATTCAATGAGCTAGCCTCAACTGCTTCCTTGGGCAGAGAATTCCACAGATTCACAACCCTCTGGGAGAAGAAATTCCTTCTCAACTCGGTTTTAAATTGGCTCCCCCGTATTTTGAGGCTGTGCCCCCTAGTTCTAGTCTCCCCGACCAGTGGAAACAACCTCTCTGCCTCTATCTTGTCTATCCCTTTCATTATTTTAAATGTTTCTATAAGATCACCCCTCATCCTTCGGAACTCCAACGAGGTGAGAGCCAGCTAGGATTGCGGCTCAGTCTGATGTTTTCCCAATGCATATCAAGAGTGCCAACTTATATTGTCGCGCCCTAAACTTTCGGCTGGCTTCGGGAACTATGGGGCGCCTCAGCACGTGCGCGAGGAATGGAGCTGTTTTTGCGCGGCGGTTTTCGGTTAGGGCGGCTAAGCACCTGCGTGTAACGCCTGATTTAGCATCCCCGATCACTGTCGCTGAGTTTTGGGCGAATTTCCCGGACGGAGGCGCAAATCTTTATAGGCGCTAAATTTACTGCCTCGCTGCCATTAGTTCCAACCGGAAATCCAATCCCAAGTGTGGTCTAACCAAGCTTAACATAACTTCTCTGCTTTTGTATTCTGTCCCTCTAGAAATTAACCCCGGTTCCTTATTTGCATTTTTTATGGCTTTGTGAACCTGCATTGCTACTTTTAACAAGCGTGAATCTGTACCCCAGGTCCCTTGCCCCTCTACACCATTTACACTCTTATTTTTAGAGGCACAGGCTCTTTATTCTTCCTACCAAAATGCAACACCTCACACATTTCTATATTGAAATTCATTTTGCATTTGCATGCCGATTATGCAAGTCTGTTAATGTATTTTGTTGCAGTGCCCCTCGGCACTAACTATGCCCCCCAATCTGGTGTCGTACCTAACTTTCGATATTGTTTGGCTGATACCCGAGTCCAAATAATAGTGTTCCCAGCACTAATCTCTGCCTTCTGCCTGTCTGAGTAACTGCCTTCACCCACGAGACACCGACAGGTTTTTACACAGGATCTCTGCACTTGAAATATGAACCCATTTTTTCTCTTTCAGATTCGGACAGACCAGTTATACATTTCATGGTTTTATTTCAATTTTCCAGGATTTCTGGTATTTCTTCTTTCTTCTGATTTTTAAAAATCAGATTTTGGATATGTAACAAAATCTATTATGAATTTTACCTTAAATTAAGTAAGTCAGTGTGTCCAGGTCTGATGCTTACTTTTATAGAATTCGGCAACAAATCAGCTTTGTGAAGATGATCCGCAATTCTTGAATAGTCTGCAGGGTTAGTTGTTAGGTAACAGTCTTAATTAGCAACCACTGCAAATTGAAGGAATAATGAGAGGTTTAATGGAAGCAGTTACTCTGGGGACTGATACTCCTGCACACGTGCTGAGCAGCTGGAGAGATGTTTCATTCTCTGAACCTGTAGAACTGCTACTGAGATTTAAAAAACAAGTTGATACATCAGCGGCTGGATTTTTGGTTTTCTGCGGCCCCTGTTAGTGCCCTGGAAGGGCGGCAATGGTGCCGGTAAGCACTTCCAGCGCCCCGTCGGGACATTTGGTGCATTACAGCCCGGAAGTGGCGAGCTGGTGTGCAACGCCCCTGGTTGTGACACCGGCTTGATTTTTGGCTGCCGCCTGATCCATAGCACCCTGTAGAGCGCCCCCTGGTGGGACCGTTGGTGGAAGCGGGCGTTCCGAGCTGTAGCGGCTGCTGTGAGATAAGTAATGCCAACCTCAGGTAAGTGTGATTGGTTTTTTTCTTGGCGATTTACATTGTGGTGGCGTGAGTTATGTATTGGGAATGTTTTTGGTGTTTTTTTCAGGTTTTTTTCTCCCCAGGCATCTCTTATGGGATTTTCCCTGGTTCAGCCCGCCTAGCCCCCTAAACGAGCCATGCAAAGCCTCCCTTAGCGCCCTGCTCCAAACTCCAGGCCCAGCGGCTGAATTTTGCGGTGACAGACGCAAACCATTTGCCGTTGCAAAATTTACCGCTCCGTCCGGGACACCGCCCCAACTTAGGCGCGACCAAATTTCCACCCCAAAATGTCTGGTACTCTTCAGTCTGCGGAGCTTTCGTTAAAGGTAGGAATGTTTGCTTGTTCAGGTCTAAGTGAGTAAGTGCACTGCGTCGTATGCTAGCAACTCCTCCAGGCTGGATGGTTCCAGGTTTTATTCCCGTTCTGGGCTGCCGTTTGCTCTCAGTTGGGCGAGTGAGAGTCCACACTGGGCTTGGTTTATAGAGGAGGAACATGAGCCAAGGTGGATTGCGCATTCCTTCCCCAACAATAGGTACCGGAAGTGGTGGTGGGTCACCTAACAACATAAGAAATAGGAGCAGGAGTTGGCCATACGGCCTCTCGAGCCTGCTCCACCATTTAATAAGATCATGGCTGATCTGATCACGGACTCAGCTCCAATTTCCTGCCCGCTCCCCATAACCCCTTATCCCCTTATCGTTTAAGAAACTGTCTATTTCTGTCTTAAATTTATTCAATGTCCCAGCTTCCACCGCTCTCTGAGGCAGTGAATTCCACAGATTTACAACCCTCTGAGAGAAGAAATTTCTTCTTATCTCAATTTTAAATGGGCAGCGCCTTATTCTAAGATCGTGCCCTCTAGTTGTAGTCTCCCCCATCAGTGGGAATATCCTCTCTGCATCCACCTTGTCAAGCCCCCTCATAATCTTATACGTTTCGATAAGATCACCTCTCATTCTTCTGAATTCCAATGAGTAGAGGCCCAACCTACTCAACCATTCCTCATAAGTCAACCCCCTCATCTCCAGAATCAACTGAGTGAACCTTCTCTGAACTTCCTCCAAAGCAAGTATATCCTTCCATAAATATGGAAACCAAAACTGCATCTTTGGGCTGCTGAGAGGTGATCATTTGTACAACTGAATAGCTCTTGAGACCACTTCGGACGGCATTAAGAGCAATGCAGTAGTGGGGCACTGCAGTCACGAGTGAGTCAGACAGCAGGGTGGCAGCAGGACTCCTCCCCTGAGCTTTCATGGTCAGTTTTCCTCGTGCTAAACCAGCAACCCTTGGCTGAAAGTCTTGCGCGTGTGCTTATATGTGTGTGTATACATTCATAGAAACATAGAAACATAAAAATTTACAGCGCAGAAGGAGGCCATTTCGATCCATCGTGTCCACGCCGGCCAACAAAGAGTCGCACAGCCCTTGGTCAGCAGCCCTGAAGGTTACATATAAACCTATGAACAATGAACAATGGCGGAAAGACAAAGAGCACCCAGCCCAACCAGTCTGCCTCACACAACTGTGACACCCCTTACACTGAAACATTCTACACTCCACCCCAACCGGAGCCATGTGATCTCCTGGGAGAGGCAAAAAACAAATAAAAACCCAGGCCAATTTAGGGAGAAAAAATCTGGGAAAATTCCTCTCTGACCCATCCAGGCGATCAAAACTAGTCCGGGAGATCACACTGGCTGTATTCTATTCCCTGCAGTACTTACCATTATATCTGCACCGTCCAACAAACGGTCATCCAGTCTAATCCCAATTACCAACTCCTGGTCCGTAACCCTGCAGGCTCCGGCACTTTAAGTGTCCATCCAAACATCTCTTAAAAGTGGTGAGGGTTTCTGCATCCACCACTCTTCCAGGCAGCGAGTTCCAGATCCCCACAACCCTCTGTGTAAAGAAGCCCCCCCCTCAAATCCCCTCTAAACCTTCCACCAACCACCTTAAAACTATGCCCCCTCATCACAGACTCCTTCACCAATGGAAATAGGCCTTTACTATCCACTATGTCCAGGCCTCCCAATATTTTGTACACCTCGATGAGGTCTCCTCTCAGCCTCCTCTGTTCCAATAAGAACAAACCTAGCCTGTCCAATCTGTCCTCATAACTAAGATTCTCAATTCCAGGCAGCATCTTAGTAAATCTCCCCTGCACCCTCTCTAGTGCAATCACGTCCTTATAATACGACGACCAGAACTGCACGCAATATTCCAGCTGTGGCCTCACCAAAGTATTGTACAATTTAAGCATATCTTCCCTGCTCTTATATTCTATGCCTCGGCCAATAAAGGCAAGCATTCCGTATCCCTTCTTAACCACCTTTTCCACCTGCCCTGCTACTTTCAGGGATCTGCGGACAAGCACTCCAAGGTCCCTTTGTTCATCTACACTATTAAGTGGCCTACCGCCTAATGTGTATACTTTTTCCTTATTAGCCCTCCCAAAGTGCATTACCTCACACTTCTCCGAATTAAATTCCATTTGCCACTGCTTTGCCCACCTGACCAGTAGATTGATATCCTCCTGCAGCGCATGACTTTCTTCTTCATTATCAACCACACAGCCAATTTTAATGTCATCTGCAAACTTCTTAATCATACTCCCTATATTCAAATCTAAATCGTTGAGATATACCACAAAAAGTAAGGGTCCCAGTACTGAACCCTGCGGAACCCCACTGGAAACATCTTTCCAGTCACAAAAACATCCATCAATCATTACTCTTTGCTTCCTACCTCCAAGCCAATTTTGGATCCAACTTGACACTTTGCCCTGTATCACATGGGCACAATACTTCAACAATTGTACATCCCTGTCTGGAGTAAAAATAAAATGGGGAAGGGGCTCAACCGAGGCTAACAAAGGAAATTAAGGATAGTGTTAAATCCAAGGAAGAGGCATGTAAATTGGCTAGAAAAAGCAGCAAACCTGAGGACTGGGAGAAATTTAGAATTCAGCAGAGGAGGACAAAGGGTTTAATTAAGAGGGGGAAAATAGAGTATGAGAGTAAGCTTGCCGGGAACATAAAAGCTGACTGCAAAAGCTTCTATAGATATGTGAAGAGAAAAAGATTAGTGAAGGCAAACGTAGGTCCCTTGCAGTCAGATTCAGGTGAATTTATAATGGGGAACAAAGAAATGGCAGACCAGTTGAACAAATACTTTTGTTCTGTCTTCACGAAGGAAGACATAAATAACGTTCCGAAAATACGAGGGGACAGAGGGTCTAGTGAGAAGGAGAAACTGAAGGAAATCCTTGTTGGGTAGGAAATTGTGTTAGGGAAATTGATGGGATTGAAGGCCGATAAATCCCCGGGGCCTGATAGTCTGCATCGCAGAGTACTTAAGGAAGTGGCCCTAGAAATATTGGATGCATTGGTGATTATTTTCTAACAGTCTATCGACTCTGGATCAGTTCCTATGGACTGGAGGGTAGCTAATGTAACACCACTTTTTAAAAAAGGAGGGAGAGAGAAAACGGGTAATTATAGACCAGTTAGCCTGACATCAGTAGTGGGGAAAATGTTGGAATCAATTATTAAAGATGAAATAGCAGCGCATTTGGAAAGCAGTGACAGGATCGGTCCAAGTCAGCATGGATTTATGAAAGGGAAATCATGCTTGACAAATCTCCTAGAATTTTTTGAGGCTATAACTGGTAGAGTGGACAAGGGAGAACCAGTGGATGTGGTGTATTTGGACTTTCAAAAGGCTTTTGACAAGGTCCTACACAAGAGATTGGTGTGCAAAATTAAAGCACATGGTATTGGGGGTAATGTACTGATTTGGATAGCGAACTGGTTGACAGACAGGAAGCAGAGAGTCGGGATAAACGGGTCCTTTTCAGAATGGCAGGCAGTGACTAGTGAGGTGCCGCAGGGCTCAGTGCTGGAACCCCAGCTATTTACAATACACATTAATGATTTAGATGAAGAAATTGAGTGTAATATCTCCAAGTTTGCAGATGACACTAAGCTGGGTGGTGGTATGAGCTGTGAGGAGGACGCTAAAGGCTGCAGGGTGACTTGGACAGGTTAGGTGAGTGGGCAAATACATGGTAGATGCAATATAATGTGGATAAATGTGAGGTTATCCATTTTGGGGGCAAAATCACGAAGGCAGAATATTATCTGAATGGTGGCAGATTAGCAAAAGGGGAGGGGCAACGAGACCTGGGTGTCATGGTACATCAATCAATGAAAGTTGGCATGCAGGTACAGCAGGCGGTGAAGAAGGCAAATGGTATATTGGCCTTCATAGCTAGAGGATTTGAGTATAGGAGCAAGGAGGTCATACTGCAGTTGTACAGAGCCTTGGTGAGGCTTCACCTGGAATATTGTGTTTAGTTTTGGTCTCCTAATCTGAGGAAGGACATTCTTGCTATTGAGGGAGTGCAGCGAAGGTTCACCGGACTGATTCCCGGGATGGCAGGACTGACATATGAGGAGAGACTGGATCAACTGGGCATGTATTCACTGGCGTTTAGAAGGATGAGAGGTAATTTCATCGAAACATATAAAATTCTGACGGGACTGGACAGGTTAGATATGGGAAGAATGTTTCTGATGTTGGGGAAGTCCAGAACCAGAGGACACAGTCTAAGGGGATAAGGGGTAGGCCATTTAGGACTGAGGTGAGGAGAAACTTCTTCACTCAGAGTTGTTAACCTGTGGAATTCCCTACCGCAGAGAGTTGTTGATGCCAGTTCATTGGATATATTCAAGAGGGAGTTAGATATGGTCCTTACGGCTGAAGGGATCAAGGGGTTTGTAGAGAAAGCAGGAAAGGAGTAATGAGGTGAATGATCAGCCATGATCTTATTGAATGGTGGTGCAGGCTCGAAGGGCCGAATGGCCTACTCCTGCACCTATTTTCTATGTTTCTATGTTTAACCTTCATGACCAGTCTACCATGTAGGACCTTATCAAAAGCTTTGCTAAAGTCCATATATACTACATCGTATGCACTACCCTCATACACCCTCTTGGTTACCTGCTCAAAAAATTCAATCAGTTTAGTCAGACATGATCTTCCCTTAACAAATCCGTGCTGACTGTCCCTAATTAATCCTTGCCTTTCCAAATGCAGATTTATCCTGTCTTTCAGGATTTTTTCCAATAATTTTCCCCCACTGAGGTTAGGCTGACAGGCCTGTAATTACTCGGCCTATCCCGTTCTCCTTTCTTAAACAAGGGTACTACATTAGCAGACCTCCAATCCTCCGGCACCATGCCCAGATCCAAAGAGGACTGGAAAATGATGGTCAAAGCCTCTGCAATTTCCTCTTTTACTTTGCTCAACTGCCTGGGATGCATTTCATCCGGGCCTGGGGACTTATCTACTTTATAAGCTGCTAAACCCCTTAATACTTCCTCTCTTACTATATTTATTTCATCCAGAATATCACACTCCTCCTCAATAGCAGTATCTGCATTGCCTCTTTCCTTTGTGAAAAAAGATGCAAAGTATTCGTTTCGAACCTTGCCAACATCTTCCACCTCCGCACAAAGATTACCCTCATGGTCTCTAATAGGCCCTACCCTTCCTTTAGTTTCCCTCTTACTCTTAATATAGTTATAGAATATCTTAGGGTTTTCCTTAATTTTACTGGCCAAGAATTTCTCATGCTCTCTCTTAGCATTCCTAATATCCTTTTTAATTTTGCCTCTTAACTTTATATATTCCTCTAAAGATTCTATAGTATTTAGCCGTTGGTATATGACATAATCGTCCCTTTTTTTCTTAATCCTCCCTTGTAAGTCCCTAGACATGCAGGGGGCTCTAGAATTATTTTTCCCAGCCTTTTTCTTTAAGGGCACAAATTTGGCCTGAGCCTTCCGTATCTCCTCCTTGAATGCCTCCCACTGTTCTGACACTGATTTACCCACAAGTTGCTGTTTCCAGTCCACTATGGCCAAATCACTCCTTAACTTAGCAAAATTAGCTTTTCCTCACTTCGGAACTTTTATTCCAGGCTTATTCTTGTCCTTATCCATAACCAACTTGAATCTGACTGAATTATGGTCACTGGCACCCAAGTGCTCCCCCACTGATTCCCCTTTAACCTGCCCAGCTTCATTTCCCAAAACTAAATCCAAGACCGCCCCCTCTCACGTTGGGCTTACTACATACTGACTAAAAAAGTTCTCTTGAATGCATTTCAAGAATTCTGCACCCTTTATACCCTTCACACTATATTTGTCCCAATCAATATTTGGAATATTTAAAATTCCCTACTATTACTACCTTATGGTTTTTGGACTTCACAGCAATTTGCCTACATATTTGCTCCTCTATCTCCCTCCCACTGTTTGGGGGTCTATAATACACGTCCAGCAGTGTGATCGCCCCTTTTTTATTTTTCAATTCGACCCATGTGGCCTCATTTGATGATCCCTTTAACATATCATCCTCCTCACTGCTGTAATAGTTTCTTTAATCAGTACCACGACACCCCCCCGCCCCCCCCCCCACTTTTTACCCCTCTCTTTATCTTGTCTAAAAATCCTGTAGCCAGGAATATTGATCTGCCAAACCTGCCCCTCTTTCAGCCATGTCTCTGTAATGGCTATAACGTCATACTCCCAAGTGTCTACCTGTGCTCTTAGCTCATCCCCCTTATTCGCCATGCTCCTTGCATTGAAGTATATACCATTAAACACAGGAAGACCTCCTTGATTACTACTTACTAACCCTTGTTTCCTCTGTCTTACAGATTCACTTTCTAAATTCTTGCTATCCAATTCCTGCTTTACTTCCTTCCCTTTTGAATTTGTTCTCAGGTTCCCATCCCCCTGCCAAGCTAGTTTAAACTCTCCCCAACAGCACTAGCAAAACTCCCCGCGAGAATATTGGTCCCGGCGCTGTTGAGGTGCAACCCATCCAGTTTGTACAGGTCCCATCTCCCCAGAAGCAGTCCCAATGCCTCAAGAATTTAAAGCCCTCCCTCCTACACCAACTTTCCAGCCACGTGTTCATGCTCTCTATCCTTCTATTCTTATACTCACTAGCACGTGGCACCGGTAGTAACCTGGAGATTACTAACTTTGAGGTCCTACCCTTTAATTTTCTTCTTAGCTCCCTGAATTCTTTTTGTAGGACCTCATCCCTTATTTTACCTCTGTCATTTGTCCCGATATGGACCACGATCTCTAGCTGTTTACCCTCCCCGCCCCCAGGATGCCCTGCGTCCATTCTGTGACATCCTAGACTCTGACACCAGGGAGGCCACAAAACCATTCGGGAGTCATGTCTACGGTCGCAGAAACGCCTGTCTGTTCCCCTAACTATAGAATCCCCCATCACTAGGGCTCTTTTGTTCTTCGTCCCTTCCCCCTGTGTAGCTGAGCCACCCGTGGTGCCTTGGGATTGGCTCTGGCTGCACTCCCCAGAAGCACCATCGTCCTTACCGATACTCAGAAGTGAACATTGGTTTGAAAGTGAGATGGACTCACGGGGTGACTCCTGCACTACCTGCCCAGCTCACTTACTACATCTGGTGGTCATCCACTTCCCTTCTACCTGCACGCCTTTAAGCTGCGGGGTGACCACCTCCTAAAACATGCTATCCACGTAGCTCTCAGCCTCGCGGATGCACCTTATTGACTCCACCCGCTGCTCCAACTCCGAAACGCGGAGCTCGAGCAGCTGAAGCTGGAGACTTCCACACACATGGTTGTCTAGGCTGCACGAAGCATCCAGGACTTCCCACATGCTGCAGGATGTGCACTCCACAGGTCAGAGCTGCACTGCCATCCCTGTAGTTAGCCTTATCTAATTTAAAATCTACTTAAAAAGAAATAATGAAAAGAAAGCTACTTACCAATTCACCTCACCGACCTCTGTGGCCTCCGACCTCCTGACCGCCGAACTCCCGACTCGCCGACCTCAGTGAGAACAACAACAACTTGCAGTTATATAGCACCTTTAAAGTAGTAAAACATTCCAGAGTGCTTCACAGAAGACAAATCAGACAAATATTGGAATCTATCCTGTTATGCATAAGAAAGAAAAAAGGCTTGCATTTATATAGCGCCTTTCATGACCACCGGACGTCTCAAAGCACTTTACAGCCAATGAAGTACTTTTGGAGTGTAGTCACTGTTGTAATGTGGGAAACGCAGCAGCCAATTTGTGCACAGCAAGCTCCCACACACAGCAATGTGATAATGAGCAGATAATCTGTTTTGGTGATCTTGGCGAAGTATCATGGAGATGAATAACCTCATGCCTCAGGTCCTGGGCTGTAGGGGGGCATATTATGGCCAGGGTCTCAGAACATAAAGTGAAGCAACCTATCAGGTTTTTCACTGGGTTGTTCCAGCTTTTTGAGTCAAAAGTCCATGGCCGAAAAATTCCGTAGCTCCTGAAAACGGGCGCGGGGGATCGCAATGCGCTGGCAACCCGTGTCCATTTGAAGGACTGCAGGAAGCTGCCTGCTGATTAGCTGAACGGGTGCTATTTTGGGTCGAAAATGGCGTCTGTGCAGCGCGCGCGCACTTCTGGTGCGGGCTGTGTCGGATGCCATCTTGGTACGGGCAGTAGCACCGGCGCTGGGAACATGTGCCAGAAGAATGTAGAGTCGGCAGATCATAACATAAGAACATAAGAAATAGGAGCAGGAGTAAGCCAAACAGCCCCTCAAGCCTGCTCTGCCATTTAATAAGATCATGGCTGATCCGATCATGGACTCAGATCCACTTCCCTGCCCGCCCCCCATAACCCCTTATCCCCTTATCGGTTAAGAAACTGTCTATTTCTGTCTTAAATTTATTCAATGTCCCAGCTTCCACAGCTCTCTGAGGCAGCAAATTCCACAGATTTACAACCCTCTGAGAGAAGAAATTTCTCCTCATCTCAGTTTTAAATGGGCGGCCCCTTATTCTCAGATCATGCCCCCTAGTTCTAGTCTCCCTCATCAGGAAACATCCTCTCTGCATCCACCTTGTCAAGCCCCCTCATAATCTTATATGTTTCGATAAGATCACCTCTCATTCTTCTGAATTCCAATGAGTAGAGGTCCAACCTACTCAACCTTTCCTCATAAGTCAAACCCCTCATCTCCGGAATCAACCTAGTGAACCTTCTCTGTACTGCCTTCAAAGCAAGTATATCCTTTTGTAAATATGGAAACCAAAACTGTACGCAGTAATCCAGGTGTGGCCTCACCAATACCTTATATAGCTGTAGCAAGACTTCTCTGCTTTTATACTCCGTCTCCTTTGCAATAAAGGCCAAGATTCCATTGGCCTTCCTGATCACTTGCTGTACCTGCATACGATCCTTTTGTGTTTCATGCACAAGTACCCCCAGGTCCCGCTGTACCGCAGCACTTTGCAATCTTTCTCCATTTAAATAATAACTTGCTCTTTGATTTTTTTCTGCCAAAGTGCATCATTTGTAAAATGTAGAGTAGGCAGCTTTGGGATGTTCTGAAAGGTGCTATATAAATGCAAGGCTTTATCCCTTATATGGTGCTGAGAGAGAAATGGATGAATAGGACACTGCAGTTCCTACAGCCCTGACTCTATGGGGGGATGAGTGGGTGGGGGGAGAAATGGCCAAACACTAGACGTGTGGTGAGAAGCCAGCTCCAACCCGCCGACTTCCGGCTTTTACCCAAGGCAGGACGACGGGCCGGCAGCCAACCCGCTTCCAGGAGAGGGCTTGACATTTGAAACGTGTCGAGTGGGCTGGAAACCTGGGACTGACTGCGGCCGGCGTGATTTCCTGAGCCTCGGAAACCCAGCATGTCATGTATCTCACACCACTGTACACAACTGTATCTTACCATGCTATACATGACTGTAACTAGATATGACCTGTAACCACAAGCATACTTTACCACCAGGGGTGCACTTGCAGGAGACACTGCACACCTGTCCCACATAGGTATGTAACGGGAGGTCTCAGGCAAGTGTGGCACTCGAGAGCTGTGAAATAAAGGTGCAGGTCCAGAGTGACCGTGACTTCAACGTATGCCTCGTGTAAGTCTGTACTGAGGGGACAGGACTTTACAGTGGCGACAAGTTACGGGATCATAGAATCCACAGAATGGCTACCAACAGCTCAGATGAGAAATACAATGCTGGAGACAATTGGGAGGACTTTATAGAAAGGCTCCATGAAAGCTTTGTAACCAAAGACTGGTTGGGCGACGATAAGGCAGACAAGAGAAGAGCCCATCTCTTGAGCATCTGTGGCTCGAAAACATACGCTTTAATGAAAGACCTGCTGGCACCCGAGAAACCAGCAAGCAAGTCGTTTGAGGAGTTGAGCACACTGGTGAGAGATCACCTGAAGCCAGTGAGCAGCCTACACATGGCCAGACACAGGTTCTACAACTATGACGCTGTGTGGGGCAGAGCATACCCGACTTTGTGGCGGAACTTCGGAGGCTGGCTAGTTTATGTGAGTTCTCCAATGAACTAAGGAGAGAAGTATTGAGAGACTTTTTAATTGAAGGAATAGGCCACGCAGGCATATTCCGAAAGCTTATAGAGACCAAGAACTTGACCCTAGAGGCAGCAGCACTGGTTGTACAGACATTCTTGGCAGGAGAAGAAGAAACGAGGTTGATCTATACTGCGGGTACGACAACTAACGAAATATCAGAAGAAGGGGTTCACAGCGTGAAACAAGCCGCTACCCCCACACACAGACAAAGGCAGGAGAGCAGGCCTTCAACAGCAGGCAGTAGTGCCAGAAGCCATCAACGGCCACATGAACGGCCGTTCACACCTCATCAACCCACAATGCGAGCAATCAACTAGAGACTGAGAGAAGCTCAAGAGAGATCAGCCAGGCGCAGCTCATCCTTCGGAAACAATGGAAGCGGTCTGTGCTGGAGATGTGGGGGAAGGCACTTCCCCCACAATCCCCAAACTTAAATAAAGCGAAACCATTTTTTTTCAGGCTAAAGTAGTGTGGAGCGTGCACGTCAGCAAGAGTCCGTTTGCGCCGTGTGGTGCCGGAATGCTAGGAGTCCAGGGGGTGTCGATTTCAACATGCTGCTTGCAGAAACTGCAACTATACAGGGCAACTGCCTCGCATGTGCAGAAAAACAGCAGCTCGGCTGGTATACGAATCGTAAGTGTCAGAAAGCGGACCAGAAGACGGTGGGGACAGTGCCCGGGACGCCGAGGTATAGCGGGTCAACACGATCAATGTCCACTGTTCTTACAACAAGACGCCTCCAATAATGATGAGAGTCCTACTCAACGGGATACCTGTCAACATGGAACTGGACACGGGAGCTAGTCAATCTGTCATGAGCGTCCAACAATTTGAACAGCTGTGGCCGCACAAAAGCAACAGAACAAAACTCACAAGGATCGACATCAAACTAAGGGCCTATATCAAGAAATCGTCCCAGTCCTTGGCAGCACCATGCTCTCAGTCACATACAAAGGGACGGTGAACCGACTTCCCCTGTGGATTGTCCCCGGAGATCTCCCAGCACTGTTGGGAAGAAGCTGGCTGGCACAACTAAATTGGAAATGGGACGATGTTCACGCCATGTCGTCAGAGGAACGGACCTCCTGCTCAACAGTTCTAAGTCGTTTTGAACATCTCTTTCAGCCAGGTGTGGGCACCTTCAAAGGGGTTAAAGTTAAAATCTACATCACACAGGATGCCAGACTGGTCCATCACAAGACTAGAGCTGTGCCTTATCTGATGAGGGAAAAGATTGAACACGAACTGGACTGGCTTCTGCGGGAAGGCATTATCTCACCCATGGAATTTAGCGACTGGGCAAGTCCCATCGTCCCCGTCATGAAGCCTGATGGATTTGTACGAATCTGTGGGGATTACAAGTCTATCATAAACAGAGTCTCCCGACAGGACCAATACCCGCTGCCCAGAGCGGAGGACTTATTTGCCACGTTGGCTGGAGGAAAACTTTTCTCGAAACTAGATCTCACATCTGCGTATATGACGCAAGAACTGACCGAAGAGTCTAAGCTACTCACCACCATCAACACACATCGAGGCCTTTTTATGTACAATCGATGCCCATTCAGCATCAGGTCGGCAGCTGCTATATTTTAGCGCAACATGGAGAGTCTGCTCAAGTCCATCCCGGGGATGGTTGTGTTTCAAGACGACATACTTATCATGGGCACGGACATCGACTCCCACCTCCGCAATTTGGAGGAAGTACTAAGTCGATTGGATCGGGTAGGCCTAAGAGTTAAGAAATCCAAGTGTCTGTTTCTCGCGCCTGAGGTTGAATTTTTGGGCAGAAGGATTGCCGCTGACGGAATCTGCCCAACAGAATCCAAAACCGAAGCAATTCGTCTGGCACCCAGGCCCCGGAATGTTTCGGAACTGCGCGCCTTTCTCGGGCTACTCAATTACTTTGGGAACTTTATGCAGAACTTGAGCACGCTGCTGGAGCCTCTCCACGTGTTACTCAGGAAGGGGTGCGATTGGTTTTGGGGAGATAAGGCATGCAACCTTCTATGTTCCAACAGTGTTTTAGCCTTTTTTGACCCAGGTAAAAAGCTAGTTCTTACATGTGATGCGTCAGCATACGGGATCAGGTGCGTTTTACAGCATGTCATTGATGCGGGTAAATTACAACCGATCGCTTATGCCTCCAGGTCACTTTCGCGGGCGGAGCCTGAGTACGGTATGGTTGAGAAGGAGGCGTTCGCGTGCATATACGGTGTCAAAAAGATGCACCAATACCTTTTCGGGGCCAACTTCGCGTTAGAAACCGACCACAAACCCCTCACGTCCCTGCTATCTGAGTGCAAGGCAATAAACGCCAACGCCTCGGCGCGCATTCAGCGGTGGGCACTCATGCTGGCATCCTACGACTACAAAATAAGGCACAGACCAAGCACAGACAACTGTGCCGACGCACTTAGCAGGCTACACCTGGCGACCACAGAAGGATCCGACAAACAGGACTGTGAGATGGTCATAGCAATCAATGCCTTTGAGTCCACAGGTTCGCCCATGACGGCTCGCCAAATCAGAGCCTGGACGACCAGCGACCCCACGTTATCCTTCGTCAAAAGATGTGTTTTAACTGGTGACTGGGCAGAGACTCGCGATGACTGCCCCGAGGAGATCAAACCTTTCAATAGGCCCATGCATGAACTATTACTACAGGCAGACTGCCTAATTTGGGGCAGCCCAGTAGTTATGCCCTTGTGAGGCAGAGAGGCGTTTGTCCGGGAGCTCCACTGCGAGCACCCGTGGATCGTCCTTATGAAGGCCATAGCCAGATCTCATGTCTGGTGGCCTGGCATTGATGCGGACTTGGAACTCTGCGTACGGCGGTGCACCATTTGTGCCCAACTCAGTAATGCCCCCGGGGAGGCCCCCCTAAGCCCCTGGTCCTGGCCCACCAAACTGTGGTCGCGGGTACATGTCGACTATGCGGGCCCATTTATGGGCAATATGTTCCTCGTAGTCGTCGATGCATTTTAAAGTAGATCGAATGCACCATTTTAAACTCGAGCACCACCTCCACCACTGTGGAGAGCCTGAGAACCATGTTTGCAATGCACGGAATTCATGACATATTGGTCAGTGAGAATGGTCCGTGCTTCACCAGCGCAGAATTTCAAGATTTTATAGTTGACCATGGCATAAATCAGGTTAAGACGGCACCGTTCAAGCCAGCCTCCTATGGCCAGGCGGAACGAGCCGTGCAAATCGTTAAACAAGGCATGCTAAAAATCCAAGGTCCCACGCTGCAGAGACACCTGTCGCGACTGCTGCTGGCATACAGATCTTGTCCACATTCATTGACTGGAGTTCCCCCCGCGCAACTATTGATGAAACGGACCTTAAAGTCTTGGCTCTCGTTAATCCTCCCAGACAGGCATGAAATTGTTGAGGCAAAGCGCCGGAAGCTAACTGAGTACCATGACCGAAATTCGAGGGGGAGATGGAATGAGATAGGGGACAAAGTGTTTGTGCTAAACTATGGCAAGGGTCCCAAATGGCTTGCAGGGACAGTAACAGGCAAGGAAGGAAACAGGCTACTGGTGTACAAATGGACAATGGCCAAACCTGCCGGAGGCATGTAGACCAAGTAAAAAGTAGATTCACCAACAACCCTTATGAGCCAGAGGCAGACTACAATGTGGAACTCACACCACACCTGGTGGACAGACAAAGGGAACAACCTGAGGAAAGGGCAGTCTCAACAGACAGCCCAGGCGAGATACCAGCAATCACACGAAAGAAAAACAGGCACCAAGGTAAACAACTGAACCACAACTAAGATGCTCCATGCGAGGGTGTAGATCACCTGAGAGACTGAATCTATAAAAACAATAAGATCTTGGTGGAGGGTGATGTCATGTATCTCACACTACTGTATATAACTGTATCTTACCATGCTATACATGACTGTAAGTAGATATGACCTGTAACCACAAGCATACCTTACCACCAGGGGTGCACTTGCAGGAGACACTGCATACCTGTCCCACACAGGTATATAAAGGCAGGTCTCAGGCAAGTGAGGCACTCGAGAGCTGTGTAATAAAGGTGCAGGTCCAGAGTGACCTTGACTTCAGCATGTGCCTCGTGTAAGTCTGTTCTGCAGGGTCAGGACTTTACACAGCAGTTACAGCAAGCGAGGGCAGCTTCGGGGAGCAATCCTTGTGGGCCAGGAGGAGCAGGCATGCTTCCCCCACTCCCCAAGCTCGCCCACCATCAGATCGTACCCTTCCCCCCAGTACAAACCCATCCTGGGATCGGACCCCCCTTGGGATCGGACCACTCCCGCCCTGGGGGCTGGGGCCTCCTCTGGAGCATTCCCTGCCTGACTGCAAGCCAAGTCTGTCAATCAGGCTGACCTCTGGGCGGAAAATCTGTCACTGACATAAGACGCACGCTGTTAACGGGGTTACCGGACAACATCCTGTACCGCCGCCCCCGCCCCCACCCCTCCCACTGCCCCCCGCCCAGCACATCAGTAATTAAAAATTACCCCCATTATTTTTTCTCCTACAGACTGACGGCTCTTAATATCACTAATTGTGCCAAAAATACCCCCAAAGTATTGTCATCTGCTGCCAACCACTCCTTTCATCCCCTGTCTCCCTCCATATTTATACAAGTATGTTTATGCCTTTGGCTTAAAGTATTAGAATTTAAACAATGTGAATGGAGTTCAGAGTGACTAGTTATTAATTAACTGCAGGAGCCAAGTTGCTTTCAGTCCATTCTGCACTGGCCCCAAGGCAGTGCTGTTCTATAGAACAGCTGGGTAGAGTAACTTTGAAGAGCACTTTCTTCACTTGGAGGCATGAGTTGTATAGTGAGTGAATGATTTTGGAGCTGCGTCCTTTGCCATATCTCATTTAAATATTTGACCCCGAGGTGGTGCTGTGAATAGTAGTTCTACAGGAAAACCGACTGAGAGATCTGTGATTGCTATCCTTGGACTCATGCATCAGTAGACACCTCAAGTCGCTGGAGAAATACCACCAACGATGTCTCCACAAGATCCTACAAATCCCCTGGGAGGACAGACACACCAACGTTAGCGTCATCGTCCAGGCCAACATCCCCAGCATTGAAGCACTGACCACACTTCATCAGCTCCACTGGGCAGGCCACATTGTCCACATGCCAGACACGAGGCTCCCAAAGCAAGCGCTCTACTCGGAACTCCCTCGCGGCAAACAAGCCAAAGGTGGACAGCAGAAACGTTACAAGGACACCCTCAAAGCCTCCCTGATAAAGTGCAGCATCCCCACTGACACCTGGGAGTCTCTGGCCAAAGACCGCCCTAAGTGGAGGAAGTGCATCCGGGAGGGCGCCGAGCACCTCGAGTCTCGTTGCTGAGAGCATGCAGAAATCAAACGCAGACAGCGGAAGGAGCGTGCAGCAAACCAGACTCCCCACCCACCCCTTTCCTTCAACGACTATCTGTCCCACCTGTGACAGGGACTGTGGTTCTCGTATTGGACTGTTCAGCTCTCTAAGGACTCACTTTTAGAGTGGAAGCAAGTCTTCCTCGATTCCGAAGGATTGCCTATGATGATGATGATGCATCAGTTCCTATGAACTCCTACTTCAAAACCACAAGACAGCGAAGATCACACACTGTACTCAAATATTTCAAATGAGTAACATCCATCACTGAACACAAAGCAATCTGATTTCTTGTTGCTTGTATCTCACATCTAAACGAGGAGAATCATTAGTTTTCCTTCTGATTCTTTTTCCAGCTTGCTCCCCTCCTCGTGTGAAGATGCTGGTCCCTGCTGGCTTGTGGTTCCATGTCCTCACAGACCTGCAACATCTTGCCCAAGTAATCGTTCACCATGTGAGCGCCTGGAGAGTGAGGTGGTGAACTTTCTCTGTGTGTTCGCGCTGATGCACCTACAGTGTGTGCATTGGAGTGCAGCGGTTTGATGTGCCGCCATTAAGAAAGTAGTCATTGATTTCCCCAGAGCTGTAAAATGGCTTTCATGTGCAGAGGTGCTGTTAGTTTTTGTTTTTGGCTTGTTAATTATTTCTCAAACAGTAAGTCGTTGGGAACTTGCAGATTTACTCAAGATTGTTACCAGTGCCACGTGATAGTCAGAGTAGGAATCGCAGGATAGCGCAGATGAATACGTGGCTTGAGCAGTGGTGCAGCAGGGAGGGATTCAAATTCCTGGGGCATTGGGACCGGTTCTGGGGGAGGTGGGACCAGTACAAACCGGACGGTCTGCACCTGGGCAGGACCGGAACCAATGTCCTAGGGGGAGTGTTTGCTAGTGCTGTTGGGGAGGATTTAAACTAATATGGCAGGGGGATGGGAACCAATGCAGGGAGACAGAGGAAAACAAAAAGGAGGCAAAAGCAAAAGAGAGAAAGGAGATGAGGAAAAGTGGAGGGCAGAGAAACCCAAGGCAAAGAACAAAAAGGGCCACTGTACAGCAAAATTCTAAAAGGACAAAGGGTGTTAAAAAAACAAGCCTGAAGGCTTTGTGTCTGAATGCAAGGAGTATCCGCAATAAGGTGGATGAATTAACTGTGCAAATAGATGTTAACAAATATGATGTGATTGGGATTACGGAGACATGGCTCCAGGATGATCAGGGCTGGGAACTCAACATCCAGGGGTATTCAACATTCAGGAAGGATAGAATAAAAGGAAAAGGAGGTGGAGTAGCATTGCTGGTTAAAGAGGAGATTAATGCAATAGTTAGGAATGACATTAGCTTGGATGATGTGGAATCTATATAGGTAGAGCTGCAGAACACCAAAGGGCAAAAAACGTTAGTAGGACCTCCAAACAGTAGTAGGGATGTTGGGGAGGGCATCAAACAGGAAATTAGGGATGCATGCAATAAAGGTGTAGCAGTTATAATGGGTGACTTTAATATGCACATAGATTGGGCTAGCCAAACTGGAAGCAATACGGTGGAGGAGGATTTCCTGGAGTGCATAAGGGATGGTTTTCTAGACCAATATGTCAAGGAACCAACGAGGGGGGAGGCCATCTTAGACTGGGTGTTGTGTAATGAGAGAGGATTAATTAGCAATCTCATTGTGCGAGGCCCCTTGGGGAAGAGTGACCATAATATGGTGTAATTCTGCATTAGGATGGAGAATGAAACAGTTAATTCAGAGACCATGGTCCAGAACTTAAAGAAGGGTAACTTTGAAGGTATGAGGCGTGAATTGGCTAGGATAGATTGGCGAATGATACTGAAGGGGTTGACTGTGGATGGGCAATGGCAGACATTTAGAGACCGCATGGATGAATTACAACAATTGTACATTACTGTCTGGCGTAAAAATAAAAAAGGGAAGGTGGCTCAACTGTGGCTATCTTGGGAAATCAGGGATAGTATTAAAGCCAAGGAAGTGGCATACAAATTGGCCAGACATAGCAGCGAACCCGGGGACTGGGAGAAATTTAGAACTCAGCAGAGGAGGACAAAGGGTTTGATTAGGGCAGGGAAAATGGAGTACGAGAAGAAGCTTGCAGGGAACATTAAGGCGGATTGCAAAAGTTTCTATAGGTATGTAAAGAGAAAAAGGTTAGTAAAGACAAACATAGGTCCCCTGCAGTCAGAATCAGGGGAAGTCATAACGGGGAACAAAGAAATGGCAGACCAATTGAACAAGTACTTTGGTTCGGTATTCACTAAGGAGGATACAAACAACCTTCCGGATATAAAAGGGGTCAGAGTGTCTAGTAAGGAGGGGGAACTGAGGGAAATCTTTATTAGTCGGGAAATTGTGTTGGGGAAATTGATGGGATTGAAGGCCGATAAATTCCCAGGGCCTGATGGACTGCATCCCAGAGTACTTAAGGAGGTGGCCTTGGAAATAGCGGATGCATTGACAGTCATTTTCCAACATTCCATTGACTCTGGATCAGTTCCTATCGAGTGGAGGGTAACCAATGTAACCCCACTTTTTAAAAAAGGAGGGAGAGAGAAAACAGAGAATTATAGACCGGTCAGCCTGACCTCAGTAGTGGGTAAAATGATGGAATCAATTATTAAGGATGTCATAGCAGCGCATTTGGAAAATGGTGACATGATAGGTCCAAGTCAGCATGGATTTGTGAAAGGGAAATCATGCTTGACAAATCTTCTGGAATTTTTTGAGGGTGTTTCCAGTAAAGTGGACAAAGGAGAACCAGTTGATGTGGTATATTTGGACTTTCAGAAGGCTTTCGACAAGGTCCCACACAAGAGATTAATGTGCAAAGTTAAAGCACATGGGATTGGGGGTTGTGTGCTGACGTGGATTGAGAACTGGTTGTCAGACAGGAAGCAAAGAGTAGGAGTAAACGGGTACTTTTCAGAATGGCAGGCAGTGACTAGTGGGGTACCGCAAGGTTCTGTGCTGGGGCCCCAGCTGTTTACATTGTACATTAATGATTTAGACGAGGGGATTAAATGCAGTATCTCCAAATTTGAGGATGACACTAAGTTGGGTGGCAGTGTGAGCTGCGAGGAGGATGCTATTAGGCTGCAGAGTGACTTGGATAGGTTAGGTGAGTGGGCAAATGCATGGCAGATGAAGTATAATGTGGATAAATGTGAGGTTATCCACTTTGGTGGTAAAAACAGAGAGACAGACTATTATCTGAATGGTGACAGATTAGGAAAAGGGAAGGTGCAACGAGACCTGGGTGTCATGGTACATCAGTCATTGAAGGTTGGCATGCAGGTACAGCAGGCGGTTAAGAAAGCAAATGGCATGTTGGCCTTCAAAGCGAGGGGATTTGAGTACAGGGGCAGGGAGGTGTTGCTACAGGTGTACAGGGCCTTGGTGAGGCCACACCTGGAGTATTGTGTACAGTTTTGGTCTCCTAACTTGAGGAAGGACATTCTTGCTATTGAGGGAGTACAGCGAAGATTCACCAGACTGATTCCCGGGATGGTGGGACTGACCTATCAAGAAAGACTGGATCAACTGGGCTTGTATTCACTGGAGTTCAGAAGAATGAGAGGGGACCTCATGGAAACGTTTAAAATTCTGACGGGTTTAGACAGGTTAGATGTAGGAAGAATGTTCCCAATGTTGGGGAAATCCAGAACCAGGGGTCACAGTCTGAGGATAAGGGGTAAGCCATTTAGGACCAAGATGAGGAGAAACTTCTTCACCCAGAGAGTGGTGAACCTGTGGAATTCTCTACCACAGAAAGTAGTTGAGGCCAATTCACTAAATATATTCAAAAGGGAGTTAGATGAAGTCCTTACTACTCGGGGGAATCAAGGGTTATGGCGAGAAAGCAAGAAGGGGGTACTGAAGTTTCATGTTCAACCATGAACTCATTGAATGGTGGTGTAGGCTAGAAGGGATGAATGGCCTGCTCCTGCACCTATTTTCTATGTTTCTATATTTCTATGTTTCTATGGCACGGCACTCAAGTGTGCATTGTTGTGTCTTTAAGGTGTGGACATGGGTCCCGCACAGAGCAGAGAGGGAGATGCTGAAAGGGGAAACTGCACTGCTTCAATCCCCACAGCAGCATGGTATCAAGCAAATCTTACCCTGCTGGATACATTGGCTGGAGAAGGACACCATGGTCCAGGCAATGTCTCTCCCCCAGGTAATAGAGCTGCACCCATCTCACCAAGCAGCACTGTGTGAGGAGGCTCTTGCTTGAGTTTCTTCTTCATGCCACCTGATTTGCAGACTGAGTTGCACTGGATCCTCGCCCATTTTGTTGCCTGTCAGATTTCCAAGCTGCCTGCTCGAATCGGGATGGCCTTATGTAAAGGCTCTGGTGAAAGAGTCTCACCTGTTTGTGGATTAGGAGCAGCAACAAACCAGGAGTAGGAGGAGAATGATGAGCAGAAGCACATCGTGCACAATAAGAAGCAATGGATTTGTCAGATTATAACTGGCAAGTTCTTTCCTTGAGGCCTGTCAATGTTTAGTTTCTGAATATCTTTTTTAATCCAACCATTTATTCTTACTGTTATTTTTTTTTAAGCTTCAAGACATCAGTTTCAACAGAAAGCAATTATTGCGAAGCTTAAGGTGATGTCTTGCTCTTTATTACAATATAATAACGCAGTGTAGCTTGGCAGTGTTGTGCTTTTCCCTTGTGCTTTGGGTACTGGTGTGGTGCTGTCCTTCGAGTGCATTACTGCAATGTAATATATAACTGGAAGCAGTAGGTATGGAGACTTCTCCCGAGCTCTACTGGGGATCTGCTCCGGATTCAGCTGCTTGCCTTTCTCATCTAGTTGCAGGTAGCCCTGCCTATGCACCAGAAATGGCATTTCCTAATCTGGTTCTGGGACCTGTTTGTTTTGGAATCTTAGAACTTGTCCAGAGGCAGGCACAGACTGGTGGCGACTGGTGGTCACCCATCTGTTCCTGTGCAAACCACTACTGGAGGCTGATTCCCAACATCGCCCAATGATCCTCAGCAAGACTATTTCAGTGCCGCGGTGTCTCTTGCTCTCACATGTCGTTCTCTGCAATCTATTTCAAAGCATAGTGAAACGAGCCATTATTGCATCATTGAGTATGGAGCTCATGGCTAGCGACATCGATGGAGCATTCCTGAAAGGTTCTCCAATTATGTTTCCCCAATTGTGCCGAAGGTATCTCTTGCAATTGACAATCTGCCGACCAGAGAACCCTTGGCTACTGTATAAAACCTAGCTTGCAACATGCTCTGCATGGAGACATGTACAGGCTGGGCACCCATTTGTGCTCTTTTTATTTTTATTCATCACTGGCAAGGTCCGTATTTATTGCCCATCCCTAATTGCCCTTGAGAAGGAGGTGGTGAGCCACCTTCTTGAACTGCTGCAGTCTGTGTGGTGAAGGTGCTCCCACAGTGCTGTTAGGGAGGGAGTTCCAGGATTTTGACCCAGAGACGATGAAGGAATGGCAATATATTTCCAAGTCAAGATGGTGAATAACTGGGCGGGGAACTTGTAGGTGCCCTTGTCCTAGGTGGTAGAGGTCACGGGTTTGGGAGGTGTTGCCAAATAAGCCTTGGCGAGGTGCTGCACTGCATCTTGACGATGGTACACACTGCAGCCACGGTGCACCGGTGGAGGAGGGAATGAATGTTTAAGATGGTAGATGGGGTAACAATCAAGCGGGCTGCTTTGCCCTGGATGGTGTCAAGCTTCTTGAGTGTTGTTGGAGAGTGTGATGTATGCATGCTTGTATTGTTGTATGATGTCTGTAACACTGAATGTACCTTTACACTGTACACACCTTACCTGTACACCAGAGGGTACTGCTGTAGGAGACCTAAGGGTTATCTATACACTGCAGGTAACCCAGTATAAAAGGAAGCTCACAGCTTGGTGTCCTCACTCAAGGAGCTGTAAATAAAGGACTACAGTTTACACAGTTAAAGTACCTTACCCTGCCTCGTGGATTCATTACTAAAAGTGACTGCATAAACTACAACTGGCGACGAGGTCACGAACAATACGCTCAGCATGTCGAATCTCAGCAACTTTAAGCAATTCACTGATGGGGAAGATTGGGACACTTTTGTAGAAAGATTGGAACATTTTTTCATAGCCAACGACCTAGATCGGGACACACCGAAAAAACGCAGGGCCATCCTGCTCAGCAGTTGTGGGCCCAACATCCATTGTCTTGTCAGGGACTTGCTAGCTCTGGAGAAGACAACCACCAAGAGCTATGAGGAACTTGTAAAACTTACACAGGAGCAACTAAAACCAAAAGAAAGCATCCTCACAGCCTGGTACCGGTTCTACACTTACCAGCGACCCGAAGGCCAAGAAATTGTTAAGTATGCTGCACATTTAAGAAGACTAGCTGCACCGTGTGACTTTGGCAACCACCTAAATGAAGCACTAAGGGACATATTTGTTAACGGAATCGGCCACGAAGGTCCCCTACACAAATTGCTCTCTGCAGACATCACAGTCACCCTGCAGAAAGCAATTCAAGTGAGCCAGGCCTACATGGTTTTGGCCGATGACTCTAGCTGAATACTGACCCATGAGTCTAAATCGGCGAACGCAGTGCACCACATGGATACTTCTAAAGGCAGAAATGCTGCCCCGAATCCCGCAACCCTGAGTCCGCCACATAGGGCAAACCGGATTGCCCCGTGCTGGCGCTGTGGAGGAAACCACAGGGCCCACCAGTGCCGCTACAAAGACTATGTATGCAAAAGCTGCAAAGAAAAAGGGCACCTCCAGAGAATGTGCAGAAAAAGCTTTACTCACCACGTCACCGAAGAGTTGGCTGATCATCGGAGCTCCGACACAGATGAAGATGAAGCTGCTCAACCCCTGGAAGAAGAGTATGGAATCTATACCTGCTCCACCGAAAGTTCTCGATGGAAGATGGAAGTTAACATCGATGGAGTCCCAGTTTCAATGGAGATCGACACAGGGGCAAGCCAGTCTGTGATGAGCCAAACGACCTTTGAAAAAATTTGGATAGATCCTGCCGATCGATCAAAACTGTCTCCTGTCCAAGTGAAGCTGCTCACCTACACCAAAGGTAAAATCCCGATTGTTGACAGCGTGGACGTCCAGGTCTCCCAGGGCAGCGTGTTGAACAAACTTCCCCTGTGGATCATTGCCGGCGACGGTCCCATGCTGCTGGGAAAGAATTGGATGAACCCGGTCCAAGTCGGTCGAAGTGGCAACGGCCTCTGGGCTCCAGCAATCGACATCGAACATGGATCCACTGCTGCAGCCAGAGATCCCACCGTCCAGCTCGACTGCACGGCGACGACTCCACAACATCGCGGCGAAATCTCCAGGACCGAAAACTCCACCTTCTAGGCCGGGGCAGGACTCCAAGAGGCGAACATCGTCGAGAAAAGTGGATTCCCGACATCCATGGCTGAACCTGAGGAAGAAAAGACCACCACAGCCTACCTGGAGGAGAGCCAGAAGATGGCAGCCGCACCACAAGGAGAAGAACCTACAATCAAAATGGCCGCGACCAAACTATGAGGGGCAGCGTTGGAGGAGCAACACGTGGCACCGAGCGGCCAATCGGATTGGAAGGCTCCCTTAAAGGAGACTGGTAACCCAAAAAATTTAAAGGGACAGTTTCAACTTAATGATGACAAGGACTTTAAAGCTAAAAATGCAGTAAAAGGATGCAAATATGATAATGTAACCAAGAATTATGATGCTGGTGTAATTAATGTGACAAATGAAATGAATGCTTATGTAAGTAAGGTTAAGAACAAGCTTATTATGTTTGATGATTATAACAGAGAGTTTGATATTCCCAATGTAACCATGTCTGGTGAGACCATGACACCAAAAAGTGATGCAAAAGTTGTAATTTATAATGTAAAGGCAGTCAATAATGCAGGCTCGACTATATGTGATCAGAGCCAAGGTGTCATGTATACAGGTAGGACACATTGGGTTCTACAGGGACCATGCAAATGCTAGAGGAATTGCCCCGTAGGAGACCCCCAGGTCCAGCTGGCTACCAGACCATGTAGCCCGGACCTTTGGAACAAATGTGATGCCCCAGGAAGGGCTCACACATACTCAATGGGAGCAGACCCACTACAGGGACAGTGGTCATTGGGCAGAATAGCCACCACCACAGGCAACCTGCCCCAGACCGGCCCTACACCCCCTGGCCACCAGGGCCAACACCAGGAGCGAGAAGCCAATACCCTCCAGCTTTCCTGGCAAACCCTGGGATGACCAGACTCTCATCCCAATTGGAGGACAAAGAGCCCACCCAGTCCTGTGGCCCTGCCCACCACCACACATTTACCCGCACCACAGAGTATGGACCCTACCCACTGCTTCAATGGCTACCCCACTGAGGGATTCCACATGGTCTGTGTGTGAGAGGGGGGGGGGGAATGTATGAGGCCAGCCTCAAGTACAGGGATCACACCTGGCACCCACACAACCCTCACCACAACCTCCCATAGCCCACCTCCCCAGGTCATGACAATAAGGACTTGAAAAATGCTTAGGGGGGGAGTGTTGTTATGTACGCATGCTTGTATTGTTGTGTGATGTCTGTAACACTGAATGTACCTTACACTGTACACACCTTACCTGTACACCAGAGGGTGCTGCTGTAGGAGACCTAAGGATTACCTGCACACTGCAGGTAACCCAGAATAAAAGGAAGCTCACAGCTTGGTGTCCTCACTCGAGGAGCTGCAAATAAAGGACTACAGTCCACACAGTTTAAGTACCATACCCTGCCTCATGGAGTCATCACCAAAGGTGCCTACATACACTACAGAGAGTATTCTATCACACTCCTGACTTGTGCCTTGTAGATGGTGGAAAAGCTTTGGGGAGTCAGGAAGTGAGACACTTGCTACAGAATACCCAACCTCTGATCCGTGCTTGTTACCACAGTATTTATGTGGCTACGAAGTTTCCGGTCAATGCTGACCCCCAGTATGTTGATGGTGGGGGATTTGGCGTGGTAATTGTTATGTATTTAACCCCTTGTAACCTGCATCACACCTGTCCACCAGAGGGCCTACCTGTTGGAGTCCTAAGGGATCCCAGCATCCCTAGGGAGCACAGTATATAATCAGGCCACCCACGAGGTACCTGCACTCTGGAACTACAATAAAGGAGCTAAGGTCACACTTGCTCATTACACACAGTCCTCGGTCTGACCATTTATTATGAGTATAACGTTAATGCCGTTGAATATCAAGGGGTAGTGGTTCGACTCTCACTTGTTGGACATGGTCATTGCTGGCACTTGTGTGGTGCGAATGATACTTGCCACTTATCAGCTCAAGCCTGATTTTCATCCAGGTCTTGCTGCATGCAGGTCTTGTGGACAGGACATACCTGGGCAGCTTTCCACAGTGTCGGGTAGATGCAAGTGTTGTAGCTGTACTGGAAGAGCTGACATATCAGCCAATTTATTGCAGGTCCTCTAAGTTCTGAACTGTAAAGAGATTTCACAGGCACTATCCTATGCATTGACCAGCTCTCTGAACCTTCCACACCTTTGAAAAATGATTTACCCTGTGCTTCTTCTTCTAAAAGGAGAGTGGGATAAACCCGACAACTACAGGCCAGTCAGCCTAACGTGGATGGTGGGGCAACCTTCAGAACAATAATCCGAGACAAAATCGCTTGGAAAAATATGGGTGAATAAATGACAGTCAGCACAAATTAGTTAAATGCAAATCGCGTTTGACTACCTTGATTGTGTTCTTTAATGAAGTCACGGAGAGGGTTGATGTTATGTATATGGACTTTCAAAAGGCGGGAATAGGACAGGGGACTGCTCATTGGGCAGCTCTTTCACAAAGTCGGCACGGGTACGGTGGCCTGAATGGCCTCCTTCTGTGCTGTATTATTCTATCATTCTATAAATTAGCAAAATGTGTGTCTCTGAGCTGGTACCTACTTCAATTTATGATGCACTTTTATGAGGCGTGTTGTTGGGTGGAATCAGCTAGCTGCTTCTTGGAGTGCAGCCTATCCTGTGACAAGGAATAGGGACATACATGGCATGTTTTGGTACATGTTGTGGCATGGCATGGCGCACCACAGTCAGTGCTTGCCACCTGCTGAAACACATTGGCACAGATAAACCATGCAATTATAATTGTAAGGTTGAGCGGGCTGAGTGGCCCCCGGCCTGAGAGCACCATCGGAGCAGGCCAGGGAGCGGAAGGAGTAGTGTAGAGGTGTACAACTCCAGGGAGCAGCACGTGCTGGAGCAGGAGAGGAACAGCAGTGAAAAGGGACCTCACCAAGATCCAGGTCGGTGATTGGAGCGTGGGCAGGTACTGCAGGAGTGGCGAAGTCGGGGCAAAGGAGCAGCGAGAGATTGTAGAGGGACGTGATCGGGGTCCAGGAGAGGCGAGGGCCCAGGGGCAGCACGGGCCAGCCCACACTGCGATATGTGTATGCACTAGGTCCGTGCAGCAGAGCTGGTCTCCAGTCGTCTTGGTTAACCCTTGCCACTGGACCAAGACCTAGCTCTGTCAAACCCATGTGGTGGCTGGTGTACAACGGCCACACATTAAAAAAATCCACACACAGGCATCTTCCACCCTTCAAGATTTAATTCGGGATCTGGAATATTAGGTCCTTCATTGAAACATCTGTGAACTTCTTGACGTGGAAGCAAGTCATCCTCGATTCGAGGGACTGCCTATGATGATGATGATGATAATTGTGTGAGCCAGCAGGGTGTTCCTCTGCTCCAGGCGTTGTGTCCCACAGTCCGCTGGCCTCCAGCAACATAGAAACAAGAGGAGGCCATTCAGCCCCTCGAGCATGCTTCATCCTTCAAGTAGATCATGGCTGATCTGTACCTCAACTCCATTTACCCACCTTTGCTCCATAATCCCTTGATAACCTCACCTAACAAAAATCTTGTGATCTCAGTTTTGAAAGCTCCAATTGACCCCCAGCATCTCCAGCCTTTGGTGGAGAGAGAGCTTCAAATTTCTACTGCCCTTTGTCTGAGAAAAACCTTCCTGATTTCCCTTTTAAATGGCCTAGCTTTAATTGAAAGGTTCTGTTGCGTATGCAATAACTGTTAGACTGAGTACTGTTTAACCCCAAGAGGTATAACCTTGGCTCTGCTTTGCAAGAAGTATAACCTTGGCACACACGTGCGTGCAGCCCAATGGCATCCAACAGTTACGCCATCTAGTGGCTAGTGATCCCAAAAGTACATACATGACAGGTTCTGTCCCCTGATCCTTGATATCCCCACTGTAAAGTATGCAACTGTGAGCATGCTCACAGGTTGTAGAGCTGTTACCGTCTTGCCGTCCGGAGGAGGCAGGAGTCCCAGATGGAGGGCACTCTACGCGGGAGTCCTCCCTCTATTTATTGGGGACTTGGCCTGGAGGGTGGTGCACGGAGCAGTCCCGTGCAACAAATTTTTAAGTCGGTTCATGGATTCCCAGACAGCCTGGAATTTCTGCCGTCTGGATGAGTCCATGTTCCATGTTTTTATGGAATGTGCCAGGTTGCAGCTGCTCTTCCAATATTTAAAGGGGCTGCTGCTCAAATTCTGGCTTCACTTCAGTCCCACACTCCTGATCTTTGGGCATCCTGTGCGGAGGGGAGCAGGCAGGTCGGAAGGCCTCTTCGTAGGACTGCTCCTGGGCACGGCCAAGGGGGCCATCAGCCGGTCCAGGCAGCGGGCGGTCGAGGGGGTCATTCAGCCCGACTGCCTGCCTCTCTTCCGTGGTTACATCCAAGCCAGGGTGTCCCTGGAGATGGAGCACGCGGTGTCCACCAATACGCTCCCGGCCTTCCGCGAGAGGTGGGCACCGGAGGGTCTGGAGTGCATCATCACCCCCAGCAACCAAATTTTAATTTGATCTAAGTTTCCGTTAAAGTTTTATTTGGAAATTTGTGGGTTCCAGTGCCCTTGCCAAAAGAGGGCACTTGATTTAAAGTTCCACTTAAAATAGTTGTGGAGCTGTTGCACTGTGAGTGCTTTAGCCAGTCATGTGATGTTCAGAAGACTCAATGCACACCAGAGGAAATAATTTCTCCGTATCTACCCTATCGAATTCTTTTAACATTTTAAACACCTCACTTACCCTTCAATCTTCTGTGCCTTTTGTTGTAAACAATCCTTTTCTCCAAGAAAATATTAATGGGCTAGAAATTGGTCTTTTGGCAATAGCAGTATTTATTTGACAATTTTCACAAAAAATGCCTTTAAAAATACCACTATTTTTTTAAAGGCATAAAATTGGCAATAAAATGCAGCTGATAGTAAAAATCGGCATTGCACGAGCATTTGCGGTGGAAACCGGGGTCATTACCAACTTTAGTCCAAGGCTGATTAAAAAGACAGGCCCTGGGAGGGGGAAAACACAAAAAATTGCAAAAATCTAAAAAAATCACAAAACATTGATAAGAGCCTTAACCAAGTATTTGCTGCAAAAGAATTAAAAAATAAAAACTTTAACTTACCATTTTGCAGGTCTTCATACGTACTGCTGTTTCTGGGACTGCCACGCGGGCTTTTCTCGGGCGTGTTTTTCCGCGCAGAATCATCATCATCATCATCATAGGCAGTCCCTCGGAATCGAGGAAGACTTGCTTCCACTCCTGAAGCGAATTCTTTGGTGGCTGAACAGTCCAATACGAGAGCCAAAGTCTCTGTCACAGGTGGGACAGATAGCAGTATACGGGTGTGCCGAACGGCCAATTTAAAGCGATACCGCTTTTTTTCGTCTTGCACAACAGCGGTCCGCTTTTAAGCGGTATTTAAAAACCGTCAGTGCACAACTTTGGCCAATTTAGGTGAACACCTGTTACCATCAAAAAAGGTGAAATATCGCCAAGAAAACGGGTGCAAGGCTGGCCAATTTCCAGCCCAATATGTATTATATGAATGGCTACATTGTGACAGTGGTGCAGTTTTATGGCCTTATAGCTAGCTTCCCTGAGTATAGAGCATCTTCATATAGGCGGTTTGAGGGCTGACTGAGTGCATTAAAATTGTCAACTGCATGTCTGCACAATGGTGGCCTTCAATTTTCCTCATCTTTCCAGGTCATCCTTTCTGATCTGTTCTAGCAGTTCTTCATCATTTTCATTACTTCACTTTATGTTTCAATTGCAACAGATTATTGGGTCAATTTGAGTGAAGTGTGCTGAGCTGCTCAAGCACACACATCTGAGAGCTTAGAGTGAAATAAATGGCTTGCATAGATTTGTTTATTCGTCGTCTCCCTGAACTCTCCTGTGGCATTTATTTGCAGGTGAAAGGAATTATTTTTGCTGATATTCTTCCAGCTTTTTCAAGCACGCAAGTCCCAATCACAGCGAAGAGTGGTGCGCCCCTTGCCTGTTTTGTCCTCAGGTTATTGGCGGGTGATCCATTCGCACTTTGCTCGGCCCTCGAGGCATCTATTCTGAGCTATATATCATCGCTGAATCTGGACGTATGCCTTTGGTGACATGGTATGTCAGCTGTGGCTCAGTGGATTGGTCTCTCTGAATCAGAAGGTTGGAGGTTCAAACCTCCCTCCAGGGACATTAGCACAAACATCTAGGCTGAGAGAGTGCTGCACTGTCAGAGGTCCTGTCTTTCAGGTGAGACATTAAATTGAGGTCCCACCTTCTCTCTCAGGTGGATGGCCACTATTCAAAGGAGAGCAGTGGCGATATCCCCAGTGTCCTGGCAGATATTTATCTCTCAACCAACATCACCAAAAACAGCTTATTTGGTCATTATCACATCATTCCTGTGGGATCTTGCTGCTGCGACTACACTTCAAAAGTATTTAACGAGCTGAAAATCACTTTGCGAGATCCTGAGGTTGCGAAAGGTACGACATAAATGCAACATCTTTCTTTATTTTTCCATCCTCTGCCTCTGTTTATAGAATCATAGAATGGTTACTGTACAGAGCGAAGCTGTGGTATATTCTCTACATCACAAACACACACTTACACAATGGCTTCAACTCAGGAACTTGTCAGGTGACCTGACCTTTTCATTATACAGGTGCAGCGTCCAAAATCCGGAGTTGTGGAACCCGAAATGTTCCGGAATCCGGACTGCGGACCAATCGGTGGCAGGGTCGCCCGGAATCTGTAAAACGTTCCGGAATCCAGATCTGCCGCCGCTGCCCGATCTCAGGCCTTGCCCCACTCGCCACCATTGCCCTTACCTCGGGGCCTCATTGCCGGCTGGCCCGAACAGCTCCTCGGCGAGGGCCCCCTCTTTCTGACGTTCCGAAATCCGGAAATACCCAAACCTGGGCTCGAGTGTTTCCGGATTCGTGACATCAGAATGATGATTGAAAGTCCGGAAAAGCTCGTGTAAGGGGAGCTTGGGGTGTGGGTTCGAATCCACACTCCCCTGAGGTTCTGTACGTGCGATTTATGAGGATGGGTGAGGAACGAGGCACCAGACACAGTGGGTAAGAGTGAAAAATGGCTAATGTTGTTTTTTTAGAATAGTAAACACAAAGATAGAGGGCATAGGAAGAGGTCGTAAATAGCAGTAATGGCAAAATCTCACTCAACAACACGCAAATATTCTCGCAACAGGGATGGGGAAGATAAGAGGTTGAAACATTCCACCCACACACAACCCCACCTCCCACTTCCACCCTTCTTACCAATTCCTATCCTAAATTGAGTCTGTGAGGGGGTTTGGGCTATACTCACAACCCTATCAACTCCGGGGTTCTGGGGGGCACTTATTTCAGCTCGGGGTCCCTCTGGGGTGGCTTTTACATTGTTGGTCAGTTCGGTTTTCCTCCTCGATGTTGCGTCGGTTTCTTCTATTTGTCTCTCGGTCCTAAACAAAATGCTGCTGGAGTTAAGCACACCTTCCGCAGAGCGAGGGCCCTGTGAAGAGCTGACTCAACGCCCCTTTACCTCAACTCAACCACAACGAAAACTGACTCCCACCTTCTTAACTCAACTCTACAACTCAATGCAACAGCTGACTCCAACCTCCAACCTCCAAACTCCAACCTCCAACACCCCCAACACCTCCAACTTCCAAACTCCAACCTCCAACTCCCCCCCAACCTCCTTGTGTGTTTTTGCAGCTTTTCTTATAGTCCATTCATCTTCCCGCCAAAACTGCATGCCATTCTCTTGGGTCTTCCTTGAATAAAATGGGGTGTGAATGGCAGTTCGATGTGTATCGATCTGTCTGGAATGGGAGATTAGCCACACCTCCTGTATCCTGTCGCTCGCTGATGGGGTGAATGAAGATGATTGTTCACTATCCCGACAGAGGTGCCATCCTGTCTGGGCTGGCCAAAATGATTGCATCAGACCTGTGGGCCTTTGTTTAATTATTCAAACTGATACCCTTTGTGTTGCCTTGTGTATTACTAGGGAGATTTTGCCTGGACATGTTGCCTCTTCTGTGAGGGTTTTACATGAAAAGCTGGAGAAATGTCCTTTTAAAACATAAAGTTGCCTTGTATCCATTTTCCTGGAAGAATCGAATGTACACTCTTCCCCCTTACGGTAGCTGGCTCATCCCCCGTCCGGTTCCGTAACCCTGTAACACTGTCTGTTACTGTACAGGGTGGCCAGAGTCCCATCATCCTCTGCGGTTTACAGGCTGTTGTCTGCAGTTGGTCATTTTAAACATGGCATCTTCCCATTCTCCCTGCCACATGTCTCTGTGGTTGGTTTTGCAGAACCTTACACTCGGAATCCGGATTGACCTCGGTCCCAAGGCTTCCAGATTCTCGACGCTGTACCTGAATACAACAATAATTGCTTTACCACATTAGCCCACTAAATGGAGCTATATATTATACTTCTCCCTCCTTAATGAATAAATAATTATAGCAAAATAATTATCATACATAATTTGCATGGTTATATATAACAAAAGATCTGGACTTATTTTGCCATATTTCCAAATCAAGTTTAACCACTTGTTTTCTGTTTTGAAGATACCTTCACTCTCGACAGAACTTTCCAAACATGGTGCCGAACTTAGACTCATTCTAGGCTGATCCTGAGGAAAGTTTTCCTCCAAGGGCAAACCTTGATCTATATTTTGACTCTTCACATCTTCAGACTGCCTGACTCGCACTCAGATCAAATTCTGCATTCTCAAACTTGTTTCGAGTACAACTGATGTAAGATTTGCTACTGGTACTCTACTTGTAACAAGACTATCTGACTCATCAGAACTAATCGAATCATTCCAACTTACAACTCCTTTCACATCTGTAGGTAAAATATGATCAATGTGAACAAACCTAACCTTTCCATGATCAAACATCTTGACCAACTATATGCGAGGACCACATATCTTCACCACTCTTCCTGGTATCCACTGTACTCATTTATGGTGATGGTTCTTCACTCTAACTCTAACCTTCTGATTTAATTTCACACTTCTCTCCCTATCGGGTGCAACTTGTGATGGGGATGGCAACTTAGACAGAGCATCAGCATTACTGTGATCAGCTGATCGTCTGTACTCAATGGGATACGTATATGCTGACAAAATCAAAGCCCATCTCTGCATTCGGGCTGCAGCTAATTTTGCAACTGGGGACTTTGGATGGAAGATTGCTGTCAGGGGCTTATGGTCCATAACAATGGTAAACTTATGACCATACAAGTATTTGTGGAACTTCTTGACCCCAAAAATTAATGCCAAGTCTTCCCTTTCGATCTGCGCATAATTACTCTCACTGGCACTGAGAGTGCGTGAAGCAAAAGCAATTGGGCTCTCCTCCCCACTATGTAGTACATGAGAGATCACTGCCCCAACTCCATATGGAGAAACGTCACATGCCAGCTTGATCTCCTTAGATGCATCATAGTGAACTAAATGGTTCTCTCTACCTTCTGGCTTTTACCTACTGGCTTTTACAATGCTTGCATGCTGTATCGCATTCTTCTGACCACTCCCAATGGATCTGTTTTTTCAACAGTTCATTCAGTAGATGTAACACTGTAGCCAAATTTGGTAGGAATTTCCCATAATAGTTCAAAAGATCCAAAAATGATCGAAGTTCAGTGACCTGGGTGTCATGGTATATCAGTCATTGAAAGTTGGCATGCAGGTACAACAGGCGGTGAAAAAGGCAAATGGCATGTTGGCCTTCATAGCGAGAGGATTTGAGTATTGGAGCAGGGAGGTCTTATTGCAGTTGTACAGGGCCTTGGTGAGGCCACACCTTGAATATTGTGTACAGTTTTGGTCTCCTAATCTGAGGAAGGACATTCTTACTATTGAGGGAGTGCAGCGAAGGTTCACCAGACTGAATGTTGGGATGGCAGGACTGACATATGAAGAAAGATTGGATCAACTAGGCTTATATTCACTTGAATTTAGAAGAAAGAGAGGGGATCTCATAGAAACATATAAAATTTTGACAGGATTGGACAGGTTAGATGCAGGAAGAATATTCCCGTTGCTGGGGAAGTCCAGAACCAGGGGTCACAGTCTAAGGATAAGGGGTAAGCCATTAAGGACCGAGATGGGGAGAAACTTCTTCACTCAGAGAGTTGTTAACCTGTGGAATTCTCTACCGCAGAACATTGTTGAGGCCAGTTCATTAGATATATTCAAAAGGGAGTTAGATGTGGTCCTTACGGCTAAAGGTATCAAAGGGTATGGCGAGAAAGCAGGAATGGGGTACTGAAGTTGCATGATCAGCCATGATCATATTGAATGGTGGTGTAGGCTTGAAGGGCCAAGTGGCCTACTCCTGCACCTATTTTCTATGTTTCTATGTTTCTTGGGAGTGGGTGCATTTCTAATTGCATCCAGCTTTTCCTTGGTTGGATATAAATCATCATTGTCTACTCTGTGCCCTAAGTACTCCACTGAGCTTTGAAATAACTCACATTTGTGAGCAGTCACTCATACTCTGTGCTTCTCTAGCCATTTGAGCACTTAATTCAATATGTTATCATGGATTTGCCTGTTTGGTGCTGAAATTACTATGTCATCTAAATAACATACTACCCCTCCAATGCCTTGCAAAATCTGGTTCATCGCCCCTTGGAATATGGCAGGGGCGGAAGACACACCAAATGGTAGTGTATTAAATTGATATAGGCCGAGATGAGTATTTATAGTCAAGCATGACTTGGACTCCTCATCTAGCTCCCGTTGTATGTAAGCATTTGTGAGATCTAACTTTGTGAAGATCTCACCACCTGTCAACGTTGTGAACAAATCTACATTTGGCAATGTATTGGGGAGATTACCCTCTAGAACCTGGTTTACGGTTACTTTATAATCACCACACAACCTTCCCTTACCAACTGACTTAGGTACAACAACAATGGGTGTAGCCCAATTAAATAGATCTATCTTAGAGATAATGTACTCAGTCTCTAGTCTTTTGAGTTCTTACTCAACTTTCTCCTTGAGTGCATATGGTACGGGACGTGGCTTGCAGTAAACTGGTCTAGCGTCCTTCTGCATTCTGACACTCACCTTGAAACCTTGGATCGGACTGCCTGTTTCACAGAACACCTTCGCCTACTTCTTGATCACTTCATCCTTTAATGCAAATCTCGTTTCAACATGAAAAATCTCATTCCAATCCAGCTTTAATGATCCCAACCAATTTCTACCTCGTAAGGCAGGCTTGTCTCCTGCCACTACTAAGAGAGGCAATCTCTGAAACTTATCCTTGTATTTCACCGGTATGGTGATACGTCGTACCACAGGGATTTGCTCTCCTAAGTAGCCTCGCAGCTGAATCTTTGACTTCGCCAGTGGAAAAATCACTCAACTTGTCGAGATATAGTGATTCCGGTACTATGCTCACGGATGCACCAGTGTCAATTTCCATGGGTATCTTGGTTCCTGCAACGTCTACTTGGATGACGATACTTCACGAATCGTTGTTAGATACCTTCGTGCTCCTGATGATGTGTATCTTCAAAACCTCCTTGTCCTGTTGCTTCTCTTCAATGTTATGTAGTCTTTGGCGATTTCTACTGATAGCATTGAAAGTTGGTTTACTCTTCAGTCAGTATGCCTTTGCAAGATGTCCTGTTTTCTTGCAGAAGAAGAACTCTGCCTTCACATATGGAGAGCTTTGAGCAATGTGTTGGCCCAGGTACCGATAGCACAACTTCAATGCTCTGTTACTGTGGCCAGTTGCTGAGGCCTTGGGGACCAATTGCCTTT
This sequence comes from Pristiophorus japonicus, assembly GCF_044704955.1. Classification (NCBI taxonomy): domain Eukaryota; kingdom Metazoa; phylum Chordata; class Chondrichthyes; family Pristiophoridae; genus Pristiophorus; species Pristiophorus japonicus. Next base: position 89,566,649 of record NC_091991.1, on the reverse strand, counting down.
TACTTTTAACCTGCAGGCGATTCACCTCGGTTGTCTGACAACTGGAAATGGTGCAAAATTCTCGGGAGTAGCGGTCGGCCATATCCTTCGACATAGCTGTGTGACAAGCTAAATCAAAAGTCAAGTTAGGGGTTGTCAATAACTTCCTTCTGATTGCTTCATTTTTCATCCCACAAACAAAGCCGTCACGCAATGCTCGGTCCTGAAAGTTTCCGAAATGACAGTGAATGGATAGCTTTTTTAATGCTACAAGGTACTCACTGATACCTTTGTGAATGAATTAATCTCGTATTCCAAAACGATAACTTTCAGCAATTTCCAGGGGCTCAGGACTGTAGTGCTGTTCTAACTTCTCCGTCAGTGATGTGGCCTTGGACTTGATGGGAGCAAGCACATTTTTTTAGGGTTTCATACAACTCGGGGCCTGCTTCAGTTAAGAAAATAACCCTTTTTTTTTCCAACGCCACCCGGTTGGGGTTATCAACATCGGGGACTTTAATTATATTATTCGCAGTGAAAAACATTTCTAGCCGCTCCACATATGCTCCAAAAGTCTCTTGGTCGTGATGGAATTTACCCAAGCGCTCTATTATTCCCATAGGCGCGGCCATCTGGACTCTTCACTTCCTCCAAGTATGCTGTAATTTGCCTTGGATTTTTAGCTGCTCTGCAACACAGAGGACCTCTGTAGTTGCTCTGCTGTTTGGCTGGAATCATCCACTAACAAAAATTTCAGCTAGGTGGAGCAGTAGTCCACGAAGTGGAGCTATATATTACAGAAGCCATTTAGCCCATCGAGCCTGTGCCAGCTCTCTGCAAGAACATTTCAGCTAGTCCCAATCCCCCACCCGTTCCCCGTAGCAATGCAATGTTTTTCCTTCAGCTACTTATCCAATTCTCTTTTGAAAGCCACAATGAATCTGCTTCCACCACCCTTTCAGGCCGTGCATTCTGGATCCCAACCACTGGCAGCATAAAATAGTTTTTCCTCATGGCGCCTTTGGTTCTTCTGCCAATCATCTTAAATCTGTGTCCTCTGGTTCACGACCCTGCTGCCAATGGGAACAGTTTCTCTCTATCTACTCTGTCCAGACCCCTCATGATTTTGAACACCTCTATCAAATCTCCTCTCAACCTTCCCTGCTCTAACAAGAGCAACCCCAACTTCTCCCGTCTATCCACGTATCTGAAGTCCCTTATCCTTTGAACCATTCTCGTAAGTCATTTCTGCACCCTCTCTAAGGCTTTCACATCCTTCCTAAAGTGCGGTGCCCTGAATTGGACACAATACTCCAGTTGAGACTGAACCAGTGTTTTATACATGTTCGTCACATCCTTGCTTTTGCACTCCCTGGGGTGGAAATTCGGTTGGGGGTTAATTAGGGAGCTAAAGGCATAAATTTTGCACCGGGAAATGGTTCGCGCCTGCAGCCACAAAATTCATCAGCTGGGCTCCGAGTGTGGAGCGGAGTGTAAGGGAGGCGTTCCACACCACTTTAAGGGTGCTAGGCCAGATTGAGGAACTGAAAATCCCGAGCAAAAGCTCCGGCCTCAGAACACCCGAAGAGAGCACATGGTATTGGGGGTAATATACTGACGTGGATAGAGAACTGGCTGGCAGCAGAGAGTCGGGATAAATGGGTTCTTTTCAGAATGGCAGGCAGTGACCAGTTGGGTACCGCAAGGTTCAGTGCTGAGGCCCCAGCTATTTACAATATACATTAATGATTTAGATGAAGGAATTGAATGTAATATCTCCAAGTTTGCAGATGACACGAAGCTGGATGGCAGTGTGAACTGCGAGGAGGATGCTAAGAGGCTGCAGGATGATTTGGACAGGTTGGGTGAGTGTGCAAATACATGGCAGATGCAGTATAATGTAGATAAATGTGATGTTATCCACTTTGGTGGTAAAAACAAGAGGGCTGATTATTATCTGAATGCTGACAGATTAGGTAAAGGGGACCTGGGTGACATGGTACATCAGTCATTGAAGGTTGGCATACAGGTGCAGCAGGCGGTGAAGAAGGCAAATGGTATGTTGGCCTTCATTGCGAGAGGATTTGAGTATAGGAGCAGAAGAGGTGTTACTTACAGAAGAGAATGAAACAGTTAATTCAGAGATCATGGTCCAGAACTTAAAGAAGGGTAACTTTGAAGGTATGAGGCATGAATTGGCTAAGATAGATTGGCTAATGATACTTAAGGGGTTGACTGTGGATGGGCAATGGCAGACATTTAGAAACCGCATGGATGAATTACAACAATTGTACATTCCTGTCTGGCGTAAAAATAAAAAAGGGAAGGTGGCTCAACCGTGGCTATCTAGGGAAATCAGGGATAGTATTAAAGCCAAGGAAATGGCATACAAATTGGCCAGAAATAGCAGCGAACCTGGGGACTGGGAGAAATTTAGAACTCAGCAGAGGAGGACAAAGGGTTTGATTAGGGCAGGGAAAATGGAGTACAAGAAAAAGCTTGCAGGGAACATTAAGGCGGATTGCAAAAGTTTCTATAGGTATGTAAAGAGAAAAAGGTTAGTAAAGACAAACGTAGGTCCCCTGCAGTCAGAATCAGGGGAAGTCATAACGGGGAACAAAGAAATGGCAGACCAATTGAACAAGTACTTTGGTTCAGTATTCACTAAGGAGGACACAAACAACCTTCCGGATATAAAAGTGGTCAGAGGGTCTATTAAGGAGGAGGAACTGAGGGAAATCTTTATTAGTCGGGAAATTGTGTTGGGGAAATTGATGGGATTGAAGGCCGATAAATCCCCAGGGCCTGATGGACTGCATCCCAGAGTACTTAAGGAGGTGGCCTTGGAAATAGCGGATGCATTGACAGTCATTTTCCAACATTCCATTGACTCTGGATCAGTTCCTATCGAATGGAGGGTAGCCAATGTAACCCCACTTTTTAAAAAAGGAGGGAGAGAGAAAGCAGGGAATTATAGACCGGTCAGCCTGACCTCAGTAGTGGGTAAAATGATGGAATCAATTATTAAGGATGTCATAGCAGCGCATTTGGAAAATGGTGACATGATAGGTCCAAGTCAGCATGGATTTGTGAAAGGGAGATCATGCTTGACAAATCTTCTGGAATTTTTTGAGGATGTTTCCAATAAAGTGGACAAAGGAGTACCAGTTGATGTGGTATATTTGGACTTTCAGAAGGCTTTCGACAAGGTCCCACACAGGAGATTAATGTGCAAAGTTAAAGCACATGGGATTGGGGGTAGTGTGCTGACGTGGATTGAGAACTGGTTGTCAGACAGGAAGCAAAGAGTAGGAGTAAATGGGTACTTTTCGGAATGGCAGGCAGTGACTAGTGGGGTACCGCAGGGTTCTGTGCTGGGGCCCCAGCTGTTTACATTGTACATTAATGATTTAGACGAGGGGATTAAATGTAGTATCTCCAAATTTGCGGATGACACTAAGTTGGGTGGCAGTGTGAGCTGCGAGGAGGATGCTATGAGGCTACAGAGTGACTTGGATAGGTTAGGTGAGTGGACAAATGCGTGGCAGATGAAGTATAATGTGGATAAATGTGAGGTTATCCACTTTGGTGGTAAAAACAGAGAGACAGACCATTATCTGAATGGTGACAGATTAGGAAAAGGGAAGGTGCAACGAGACCTGGGTGTCATGGTACATCAGTCATTGAAGGTTGGCATGCAGGTACAGCAGGCGGTTAAGAAAGCAAATGGCATGTTGGCCTTCATAGCGAGGGGATTTGAGTACAGGGGCAGGGAGGTGTTGCTACAGTTGTACAGGGCCTTGGTGAGGCCACACCTGGAGTATTGTGTACAGTTTTGGTCTCCTAACTTGAGGAAGGACATTCTTGCTATTGAGGGAGTGCAGCGAAGATTCACCAGACTGATTCTCGGGATGGTGGGACTGACCTATCAAGAAAGACTGGATCAACTGGGCTTGTATTCACTGGAGTTCAGAAGAGTGATAGGGGACCTCATAGAAACGTTTAAAATTCTGACGGGTTTGGACAGGTTGGATGCAGGAAGAATGTTCCCAATGTTGGGGAAGTCCAGAACCAGGGGTCACAGTCTAAGGATAAGGGGTAAGCCATTTAGGACCGAGATAAGGAGAAACTTCTTCACCCAGAGAGTGGTGAACCTGTGGAATTCTCTACCACAGGAAGTAGTTGAGGCCAATTCACTAAATATATTCAAAAGGGAGTTAGATGAAGTCCTTACTACTCGGGGGATCAAGGGGTATGGCGTGAAAGCAGGAAGTGGGTACTGAAGTTTCATGTTCAGCCATGAACTCATTGAATGGCGGTGCAGGCTAGAAGGGCTGAATGGCCTGCTCCTGCACCTATTTTCTATGTTTCTATGTTTCTACTGCAATTGTACAGGGCCTTGGTAAGGCCACATCTTGAAGATTGTGTGCAGTTTTGGTCTCCTAATCTGAGGAAGGAAATTCTTGCTATTGAGGGAGTGCAGCGAAGGTTCACCAGACTGATTCCTGGGATGACAGGACTGACATATGAAGAAAGACTGGATCGACCAGGCTTATATTCACTGGAATTTAGACGAACGAGAGGGGATCTCTTAGAAACATAAAATTCTGACGGGGTTGGACAGGTTAGATGCAGGAAGAATGTTCCCAATGTTGGGGAAGTCCAGAAACAGGGATCATAGTCTAAGGATAAGGTGTAAGCCATTTAGGACCGAGATGAGGAGAAACTTCTTCACTCAGAGAATTGTGAACCTGTGGAATTCTCTACCACAGAAAGTTGTTGGGGCCAGTTCGTTAGATATATTCAAGAGGGAGTTAGATATGGCCCTTACGGCTAAAGGGATCAAGGGGTATGGAGAGAAAGCAGGAAAGATGTACTGAAATGCATGATCAGCCATGATCTTATTGAATGGTGGTGCAGGCTCGAAGGGCCGAATGGCCTACTCCTGCACCTATTTTCTATGTTTCTATGTTTCCCTAAATCAGCACAAAAACCACCAAAATCATAAACAATACCTTACTGACGCCGCATAAACATAAATCACAACAGTAACACAAAAACCCACATTTCCTCAGGGATACATTCCTTCCCTTACTGTGGCAGCTGCAGCTCAGACCACCCGCTTTCCCAGGCGGTCCCACTAGGAGGCGCAATGAGGCGCTGTGGTTCCCGCAGAAAACACATTGAAGAGCGATGTCGCAACCAGGGCCGTTGCACACCGGCTCTGCCTCTGCCCCACCTCCGCAAACCCGGCACCGAATATCCCGGCGGGGTGCTGGAAGCTGGCAGCCCGCCTGGGAATGCTTTCCGCCGCTATTACCGCCCCTCTGAGGCACGAACAGAGGTGGCAACACATTAAATTTCCCCCCATTATGCCTCTGTATATGAAGCCCAGGATCCCATGTACATTTCAGTCAAAAACGATAAACTCCTACCATTTATACTGGATACGTAGCTGTTTAGCTACTCGCCGGTCATCACGCCAAGGTTCTTTCTAAGTCATCAGTGAGTCGTGTGTCAGTGCAGCACACAAGAGCTTGCAGAAAGCGCATGGAGTAACAGTATGCATTCCTGATGAATCTAAAAAAGGCAAATCAAAACTGAATTCCCTTGTATGTATTGCCTGCATGCTAAAAGGAAATTGCCTTGCGTGTTGGCAGATTAATTGACTGTGGGATCGTCACAAGTGAGTCCAATCCTGCCCTCAGTCTACATCTGAATGCACACTTGCCATCAGGGAGTCACGGAATAGCAGTCAGGGGTGGGAGCCCTGACTGATTGCTTTTTGATCCTTCCCAGCTATGGGCACCAATGTAATGATTCAACTGCCGCCCTGGCTGAGATCAGCGAGCTCAGCACAATGTGCTGTTTCAACCTGACATGTTTGCTTTAACTATGTTTAATCCCCCCATCGGGGGAGCCTGAGTCCGTCACTTGCACCAAAGCGGTAATGGAAGAGGACGCAGATTCTGTTAAAAGGCACAAAACTGAATTCTCAACTTGTTTCTGTGAGAGGCTGCTGTGTTAACTAAACTACGGGTCAATCTCATTTACAGTGCATAAGCACAGTAAACGCTCAATCAGTAGATTAATTGTTCCCTCTGACACCTTTGCAGAATACTAAAACTGCAGATGGTTCATCTAAATAAGACCATTTCACACCCTGTCTACCCACTGCAAAAGTTGCATAATTCCCACTGATGACAATTTATTCCGAGCCTTTAATCCTCCAACGGGGCTTATTTAAGCAAGGTTTACTTGTTCCAGTCTTGGGAGCACACTGTCTGTGTTTCCCCAGTTCAATTTGTTGTTAGGGTGTCATTCTCTGTAGACTGAGCTCTGCTATGCAAAATGACTGCAGAAGCAGTACAAATTGTCAAGACTGGCTCCCTGGATTTAGCTCGGGTAACAAAAGGCACTCGATCCACTTGCAGATTCTATAGATCATGATGTTTAACCTTAGGAGCCAATGCAGAGTGCTATTGCTGCACTCAATAACATCACCACCTTGCATTTATAAAGCACCTTTAACGTAATAAAAACATCCCCAGGCACTTTACAGGAACACGATCAAACAAAATTTGATACGTAAGAGGATAATAGGGCAGGTGAGCAAAAGACGTGGGTCTTAAAGGAGGAAAGCGAAATGGAAAGCAATGTTCTCTCTAACGTTGCTCTCTACCTCTCGACCTGAAACGCTAACTCTGTCTCTCTCTCCATGGATACTGCCTGACCTGCTGCGTATTTCCAGCATTGTCGGTTTTCATTTAGGCTACATATATCCCGGTAATAAATTGGTAATAGAGAAGAGACAATAAGAGTGAGTCCAGAGTTAAAGTCAGAGGTCCCGTGGTGGGATAACGTTGACGTAGGTCAGGTGAAGTCAGCATAGAGCTGATGCCCAGGTTCGGAGACAGGTGTGGAGGGTGAATGATCCAGAAACTATTTGAAGGATAGAGTATTGGAGGAAGCACTGCTGGAGGTATTTCCGTAGGAACGAAGAGCCAGGCGATGTGCAGAAACCAGCACAGCGCAGAAAGACAGCGGTGAAGTTGGAGGTTACCATAAGATCCAGAGGCGGTGATGGGAGTGAATGTTTGGCCAGGAACCAGACTGTAGTTGAAGCTAAAAAACCCATAGGACCAGTAGAACAGTTACAGGCTCAGCAGGTAACAGCAGCGGTGGGGGAGAGGCTGGAAGTTAGACAAAATTACTTTAAAATTTACAGAACTGAACACAGCTGAGCCTTACAGTGTAGACCAGGGTACAAGTGTAGTCCTGATGTCCAGAGAAGTTCAGCAATTTGGTCACCAAATTCGAGGCAGATCCAGCGGTATATTTCTTTCTCTCTTTCTCTCTCGTTCTCGCTCTCTCTCTCTCTCTCTTTCTCTCTTACTTTCTCTCTTTCTTTCTCTCTTTTTTTTCTCTCCCTCTTTCTCTCTTTCATAGAAACATAGAAACATAGAAAATAGGTGCAGGAGTAGGCCATTCGGCCCTTCTAGCCTGCACCGCCATTCAATGAGTTCATGGCTGAACATTCAACTTCAGTACCCCATTCCTGCTTTCTCGCCATACCCCTTGATCCCCCTAGTAGTAAGGACTTCATCTAACTCCTTTTTGAATATATTTAGTGAATTGGCCTCAACAACTTTCTGTGGTAGAGAATTCCACAGGTTCACCACTCTCTGGGTGAAGAAGTTCCTCCGCATCTCGGTTCTAAATGGCTTACCCCTTATCCTTAGACTGTGACCTCTGGTTCTGGACTTCCCCAACATTGGGAACATTCTTCCTGCATCTAACCTGTCTAACCCCGTCAGAATTTTAAATGTTTCTATGAGGTCCCCTCTCATTCTTCTGAACTCCAGTGAATACAAGCCCAGTTGATCCAGTCTTTCTTGATAGGTCAGTCCCGCCATCCCGGGAATCAGTCTGGTGAACCTTCGCTGCACTCCCTCAATAGCAAGAATGTCCTTCCTCAGGTTAGGAGACCAAAACTGTACACAATACTCCAGGTGTGGCCTCACCAATGCCCTGTACAACTGTAGCAACACCTCCCTGCCCCTGTACTCAAATCCCCTTGCTATGAAGGCCAACATGCCATTTGCTTTCTTAACCGCCTGCTGCACCTGCATGCCAACCTTCAATGACTGATGTACAATGACACCCAGGTCTCTTTGCACCTCCCCTTTTCCTAATCTGTCACCATTCAGATAATAGTCTGTCTCTCTGTTTTTACCACCAAAGTGGATAACCTCACATTTATCCACATTATACTTCATCTGCCATGCATTTGCCCACTCACCTAACCTATCCAAGTCGCTCTGCAGCCTCACAGCATCCTCCTCGCAGCTCACACTGCCACCCAACTTAGTGTCATCCGCAAATTTGGAGATACTACATTTAATCCCTTCATCTAAATCATTAATGTACAGTGTAAACAGCTGGGGCCCCAGCACAGAACCTTGCGGTACCCCACTAGTCACTGCCTGCCATTCTGAAAAGTACCCATTTACTCCTACTCTTTGCTTCCTGTCTGACAACCAGTTCTCAATCCATGTCAGTACACTACCCCCAATCCCATGTGCTCTAACTTTGCACATCAATCTCTTGTGTGGGACCTTGTCGAACGCCTTCTGAAAGTCCAAATATACCACATCAACTGGTTCTCCCTTATCCACTCTACTGGAAACATCCTCAAAAAATTCCAGAAGATTTGTCAAGCATGATTTCCCTTTCACAAATCCATGCTGACTTGGACCTATCATGTCACCTCTTTCCAAATGCACTGCTATGACATCCTTAATAATTGATTCCATCATTTTACCCACTACCGATGTCAGGCTGACCGGTCTATAATTCCCTGTTTTCTCTCTCCCTCCTTTTTTAAAAAGTGGGGTTACATTGGCTACCCTCCACTCCATAGGAACTGATCCAGAGTCAATGGAATGTTGGAAAATGACTGTCAATGCATCCACTATTTCCAAGGCCACCTCCTTAAGTACTCTGGGATGCAGTCCATCAGGCCCTGGGGATTTATCGGCCTTCAATCCCATCAATTTCCCCAACACAATTTCCCGGCTAATAAGGATTTCCCTCAGTTCCTCCTCCTTACTAGACCCCCCGACCCCTTTTATAACCGGAAGGTTGTTCGTGTCCTCCTTCGTGAATACCGAACCAAAGTACTTGTTCAATTGGTCCGCCATTTCTTTGTTCCCCATTATGACTTCCCCTGATTCTGACTGCAGGGGACCTACGTTTGTCTTTACTAACCTTTTTCTCTTTACATATCTATAGAAACTTTTGCAATCCGTCTTAATGTTCCCTGCAAGCTTCTTCTCATACTCCATTTTCCCTGCCCCAATCAAACCCTTTGTCCTCCTCTGCTGAGTTCTAAATTTCTCCCAGTCCCCAGGTTCGCTGCTATTTCTGGCCAATTTGTATGCCACTTCCTTGGCTTTAATACTATCCCTGATTTCCCTTGATAGCCACGGTTGAGCCACCTTCCCTTTTTTATTTTTATGCCAGACAGGAATGTACAATTGTTGTAGTTCATCCATGCGGTCTCTAAATGTCTGCCATTGCCCATCCACAGTCAACCCCTTAAGTATCATTCGCCTATCCCTCCCAGCCAATTCACGCCTCATACCTTCAAAGTTACCCTTCTTTAAGTTCTGGACCATGGTCTCTGAATTAACTGTTTCATTCTCCATCCCAATGCAGAATTCCACCATATTATGGTCAGTCTTCCCCAAGGGGCCTCACACAACGAGATTGCTAATTAATCCTCTCTCATTACATAACACCCAGTCTAAGATGGCCTCCCCCCTAGTTGGTTCCTCGACATATTGGTCTAAAAAACCATCCCTTATGCACTCCAGAAAATCCTCCTCCACCGTATTGCTTCCAGTTTGGTTAGCCCAATCTATGTGCATATTAAAGTCACCCATTATAACTGCTGCACCTTTATTGCACGCACCCCTAATTTCATGTTTGATACCCTCCCCAACATCACTACTACTGTTTGGAGGTCTGTACACAACTCCCACTAACGTTTTTTGCCCTTTGGTGTTCTGCAGCTCTACCCATATAGATTCCACATCATCCAAGCTAATGTCCTTCCTAACTATTGCCTTAATCTCCTCCTTAACCAGCAATGCTACCCCACCTCCTTTTCCTTTTATTCTATCCTTCCTGAATGTTGAATACCCCTGGATGTTGAGTTCCCAGCCCTGATCATCCTGGAGCCACGTCTCCGTAATCCCAATCACATCATATTTGTTAACATCTATTTGCACAGTTAATTCATCCACCTTATTGCGGATACTCCTTGCATTAAGACACAAAGCCTTTAGGCTTGTTTTTTTAACACCCTCTGTCCTTTTAGAATTTTGCTGTACAATGGCCCTTTTTGTTCTTTGCCTTGGGTTTCTCTGCCCTCCACTTTTCCTCATCTCCTTTCTGTCTTTTGTTTTTGCCTCCTTTTTGTTTCCCTCTATCTCCCTGCATTGGTTCCCATCCCCCTGCCATATTAGTTTAACTCCTCCCCAACAGCACTAGCAAACACTCCCCCGAGGACATTGGTTCCGATTCTGCCCAGGTGCAGACCGTCCGGATTGTACTGGTCCCACCTCCCCCAGAACCGGTTCCAATGCCCCAGGAATTTGAATCCCTCCCTGCTGCACCATTGCTCAAGCCACGTATTCATCTGCGCTATCCTGCGATTCCTACTCTGACTAGCACGTGGCACTGGTAGCAATCCCGAGATTACTACTTTTGAGGTCCTACTTTTTAATTTAGCTCCTAGCTCCTTAAATTCATTTCGTAGGAACTCATCCCTTTTTTTACCTATGTCATTGGTACCAACGTGCACCACGACAACTCTCTTTCTTTCTCTCTTTCTATCTCTCTATCTCTCTATCGATCTCTTTCTATCTCTCTATCTCTCTTTCTCTCTTTCTTTCATGTCATGTTTATATTGCAAGATGGCATCTGTAACAGCAAGGCAACTGAGTATATGCCAGATTTGCGTAATCATAGTTACTTCAAAATTGTGTTCATGACTTTGTTGTGATCACCAAAATCATCGCGGGTGTCAGTGAGAAATCCCTATCAGTCAGTAATGCCAATGTTAAGCCAGCCCATCCAGAATTTCTTACAGAACGAAGTGGAGGCACTAGTTACTGTGATTGAGGCCAGATGGCAGGAGCTGGACACCAGCAGAGGTCACATAAAAGTTCAACCAAAAGAAATGAAGAAACGCTGGAACCAACTTGCAGAAGATTACTGTGCAATAGTGACCACCCCGAGGTCTGGAGGCCAGTGCAAAAAGAAGTGGCAGGACCTTGGTCAAGTCGTTAGTGAAAGTAATATTTTCATTTATTCACTGGAATTGCAATTGTAAATGTGACCATCTGTATATGTCCCACCCAGCAGAAAAACACCCTCTCTAAAAAGTTATATTTTAATTTTTTCAGAGGAAGGTTGCACACAACAAACGAGAAAGAACTCGAACAGGAGGTGGCCTGGCAAATCTGCAGCCACTGACACACTTGGAAGAGAGGGTCGCTGCTTTGATGGGTCCTGTCTGAAGAAAAGCAACCACCACTGCACAAGTTGGGCCCACACTCGAGGGAGAGGGTAAGGCCTGCAAATTCCACAGTCTGGCTTTGCTAAATGTTCAGTACTGCGAGGGCTAGCCATGCTTCGGTTCATGGGGATGTCTCCGTCAGCTACGCTTCGGTTGATGCAATGTGCTATCATTCATCGTGGTCCTTCAAATCAGCCTGCTGCCTGCGCTGTGAGCCTACTCATGTCACCCACCCTGCCCCTCCTCTGCTGCTAACCATTTGTCTGTTCTGTTATATTTTGCAGAACGTGAGGCTAACTCTGACGATGCAGAAGAAGATTCAGACGAGGACGAGCCTGAAGAGGAGAACATCTTCCAATCCCACCTTCCAGACCAAGAGCATGGGGGTGAGGGGGAGGGGGAGGTGATGGATGAAGCCCCCACTGTTATACTCACTTTGGAGGAGGTGCAGGTGCCGCCCATTGAGGGGCCAGTCCCTTCCCTGAGTGCTTTGAGTGTTGGTGGGACATTCCATGGTTTCCCACTGTCCCAGGCTGTGGGTCCCAGTGGGATGCTGCGAGCCACACCCAGGGTGAGGAGGGGAAGGAGAGCTCGATAGCGCTCTCCTGAGGTGCAGGATCTAACAGATGTGATTCAGATGATGGCAATGAGTGCGGAGAGCATTGACCTTACGTGATCACTCCTGGACACCATCAGTGGGGTGGGTGATGAGGTAGCGGGACTGTCGAGAGAAATAACAACACTCTCACGAGAGATGGGAACACTGTCCGGGAACATGAGGGAGGGAATGTCTCAGGCAGCAGAAACAATGTCGGTGCACATGAGGGAGGGAATGTCCCAGGTAGTTGAGACACTGTCGGTGAACATGAGGGAGGGAGTGTAGCAGGTAGTTGAGACACTGTCAGGGCACATGAGGGAGGGAATGTTGGAGTTAATTGCTGCTATAAGGGAACACGCCCAGACCCCGCACCCATTGACAGAATCAACTGCCGCCCCCATCAGGAAGTGCGCATTACCCGAGATGTACAAAAGGATGAGCTTGTTACCACCCCAAGAAATGCTGCGCCACCGCCTGCGAGCAGGGGTGGAGTCACCAAGACCAAGAGCAGTGACCGGTCTTAGAATAAGGTACAGGAGAGATGGGTGCAGCCTTTCTTTGCTGCTGCTGCTGCTGTTGTTATTTATATTGTTGTTGTTACTGTTGTAACTGTTCTCAAATGAAAAGTTTTTTGTAAGTTATGTAATTTACAAGTTTAAAGTTTGTAAGTGACCTTAAAGTTTGGAAGTGATCTTAGAGCTTTAGAGTTTGTAAGTGATCTTAAGTGAAAACTTTAAAGTTTGATACAAGAATATTTTTATTAAAGTTAAGTTAAACACAAACAAATGTTTGTTAAACTTTTGAATAAAATAGAGTTAAAATGACAACTGAATCATTTACTTTACAGTGCTGGGACCCCAACTATTTACAATCTATATTAACTTGGAAGAAGGGACTGAGTGTAACGTAGCCAAGTTTGCTGACGATACAAAGATGGGAGGAAAAGCAATGTGTGAGGAGGACACAAACAATCTGCAGGGTAAGTGAGTGGGCAAAAATTTGGCAGATGGAGTATAATGTTGGAAAATGTGAGGTCATGCACCTTAGCAGAAAAAAATCAAAGAGCAAGTTATTATTTAAATAGAGAAAGATTGCAAAGTGCGCAGTACAGCGGGACCTGGGGGTACTTGTGCATGAAACACAAAAGGATAGTATGCAGGTACAGCAAGTGATCAGGAAGGCCAATGGAATCTTGGCCTTTATTGCAAAGGGGATGGAGTATAAAAGCAGGGCAGTCTTACTGCAGTTATATAAGGTATTGGTGAGGCCACATCTGGAATACTGCGTGCAGTTTTGGTTTCCATATTTACGAAAGGATATACTTTCTTTGGAGGCAGTTCAGAGAAGGTTCACTAGGTTGATTCCGGGGATGAGGGGGTTGACTTATGAGGAAAGGTTGAGTAGGTTGGGCCTCTACTCATTGGAATGCAGAAAAATGAGAGGTGATCTTATCGAAACGTATAAGATTATGAGGGTGCGTCTGCCCGCACCAAGATGGCATCCGACACAGCTCGCACCAGAAGTGCGCGCGCTGCACAGATGCCATTTTTGACTCAAAATGGCACCCGCTCTGCTAATCAGCAGGCAGCTTCCTGCATCCTTCAAATGGGCATGGGTTACCAGCGCATCGCGAAATTTAAGACAAAAATAGACAGTTTCTTAAATGATAAGGGGATAAGGGGTTATGGGGAGCGGGCGGGGAAGTGGAGCTGAGTCCATGATCACATCAGTCATGATATTATTGAATGGGGAGCAGGCTCAAGGAGCCGTATGGCCTACTCCTGCTCCTAATTCTTATGTTCTTATGTTCTCATTATTTGTTGTATTATTAATTCAACTTTTTGAAGTAAACAAGAATCATTTCCATTATTTGTTCCATTAACGCAACACAACGTTACGGAACAGGTCCAAACAGTAAACATGGTCCATGTGGAATAGTTGCCGCTGAGCCTTCAGACAGCAAAGCGTTCACGGATAAATTGCTGGTGCAAGGCTCGAACGATCGTTAAAGGGGCACGACGGCCCGCCCTCCTCCGCCATCGAGCTCCGGTTTCAGGTAGATGGATGGCTTCCTCGTCCTCCTCCTCCTCCTCCTCCTCGTCATCTGCATCTTCCTCCAATTCATCAGCCGCAGGTGGGTCTTCGACTACCAGCTGCTGCTGCCTCATGATGGCCAAGTTATGCAGAATGCAGCACACAACAATGAACTGACCGACAATCTCAGGGGAGTATAGCAAGTAGCCTCCAGAATGGTCCAGGCATCGAAAACGCTATTTCAAGATGCCAATGGTCCTCTCTATTATGCTGCGCGTTGCAATGTGTGACATGTTGTATTGACGGTCAGCTTCCGTGTGAGTTACGCATCTGGGCGTCATGAGCCAGGTGGCGAGCCGTAGCCTTTGTCTCCCAGCAGTCAGCTCTGCCCTTCTGGCTGCTGCCGAAACATGGCAGATATAGCACTCTCACGTAGCATGAACGTATCATGGGTACTCCCAGGGTATCTTGCATCAACTGACATGATGCGATGAATGTCGTCACACACGAGCCGCACATTAATGGAGTGGAAGCCTTTTCTGTTCCTGTAGATCTCTGAATCCTTCAAAGGTGCTCACAAAGTGATGTGGGTACAATCAATGCAGTCCTGTACCTTTGGGAAGCCAGCAATCCTGGAGAAGCCTACAGCTCTTTCACGCATTGCCTGGGCAGTCATGGGGAATTTTATGTAATCATTTCTCCGGGCATATAGTGCAGCAGTCACCTGCCAAACGCAGATATGTGTTGCATGTTGAAAAATGGCGCACACATCCCCAGTTATGGCCTGGAATGATCCAGATGCATAGAATTAAAGTTTAGCTGTAACCTTCACTTCAACTGACAAAGCAGTCCTCCTGGTTGCAGGTCTGCTTTTACTAACTCACAGATCTCAGTTACAACCTCTTTGTAGAAACGCAGCCTACTTACACAGTCTGCATCACTCAGGTGCAGGTATAAAGGCCTGTCTCGATATACCCAACATGGGTAAGACCCTACAGCTCTGAGGTTCCTCATGCAATGGCGTTGAATCAATTGTCTCCTCCGCAGCACCATCATGCAGAAGGTATGGCATTGTCAGTCTTGCCCCCATGATTAAATTGTACCTTTGCAAGAAGCTCAAAACGGCAGGCAGGACAAGGTTCTTTGTTTTCTCTCTCCCCAAGGTTGACGCCCTAGTATGGACCACATCCAGGTGTGAGCAGGTGCAACAGGCTTGCTTAGATCGGGAAACAAGCCCCCCACCCTAACCTAAAAAAATCGTAACTAACTGAGTTACGCTGGCGCACAATCTTTGGGGAAACTTGGATTTTTAAATTTAGGCCAAAAAAAGCGGCGCGCGTCAAAAAAACAGGGAAAATTGAGCCCTTTGTTTTGATTAAAGAAAAAGTATCTCCCATGTCAATTAGCCAGTACTTCCTAATCCTGACGGGCTCATTGGCTCAGATTGTATAAGCTGTATGGGAGGAGGAGTCTCCTAGTCTTGCCGTGTCATTCATTGACTGTAGCTTATTGAGGGCCATCCAACAAGTTGCTCGCTATCTATCCCCTTTGGAAGGCTCAGTGGGTGCAGACTGATAAAACGCAAATGCCTGATCCTCTCAGTCGTGTTGGTGCTGGTCGGTGGATCCTGATTGCTCAAGGCACCTCAAGTCCAGAACTGCCTGATTTTGCAGGTAAGTGTTCCTCACGCCAGGAGGTCTGCATTCCTGACGGGCTTTGAAAAGTAGACACTACACCGGGAATATTACCTATCACAAGCCTGTCATCTAGTGACATGGCTGCACTGATTTATTTATTGTTATTGTAGCTTGTCTGACATTTTATTGAAACATTATATAACTCAATATAGGCTGCTTGGCATCTCTAATCTGGCACTGTGGAATGTCAGCGACAGCGGCAGATCATTGGCCCAGAAATTCCTCTCAAGGTCTTCCTCCCGACCGGAGAATTTTTACGGAAGTACCTGGGGGTCCGGGAGGAACGTGGGATTGCGGTGGGGGGGGCCTTCGCTTTCCACGCTGCGGAGCGCGCTCCCGTCCTCCAGGTTCCCATGGAGACGGTGCAGTCACGTGTGACTGCTCAGCCAATCAGGTGCAGTATTGCACAGCTTCCTCATTAATAGCAATAACTCCGTATCTACCAGTTCTCATTGCTATTAATGGGAAAAAAAACAAACACACAAAATAATAAAAAAATAAAAAACAACCACACATATTTAAAATTAATTGAAATTAAATTTAGTGCCTTATAAAAATAAAATATTTTCCCGATTTTTAAAAAAGTTTTTTTAATTATGGTTAAAAATAAACTTACCATAGTGGGGAGGGTTTTTAACAATAAAATATGTGTTTATCATTTTATTGTATCATGTTTTAGTGTGTTTTAAAACACTTACACCTGTAACAGTAGGTTATGCGTCTGCTTTTATCAGGCGCAAGAGTTTTGAGGACATTTGCTGGGCAGGATATGTAAATACCGCAATCTTGCCTGTGCAAATGTCCTCGCTCCCGAGATGTGGATCATCTGTCAGGCTCCAGCTCCAGCTTGACAGATCGGAAAAGCCGGTTTTCAGCGCAAGAGCATTGGGCGCTGAAAACCGGCTTTTCCGATACCTTCCCGGGCCCGTACACACTCCGTAACCACCCGGGACGTCGGAATTTCTGGCAATTGACTTTTCCAAAATGCTCCTACTCAATCTACTGGGTCGATAAAATATTTCTACTATTGCATATTGCAGACAACACAAGTTGGAAAGGCAGTATCTGCCTACTGGCCCCAGTGCATGCTGATATACAGGCCCCAGTGGATGCCGATATACCGGCCCCGGTGCATGCTGATATACATCCCCCCACCCCTCCCCACCGGTGCATGCTGATATACCAGCTCCAGTGCATGCTGATATACCTGCCCTGGTGCATGCTGATATACCGGCCCCAGTGCATGCTGATATATAGTCCCTAGTGCATGCCGATCTACCAGCCCTAGTGCATGCTGATCTACCTTCCCCGATGCATGCTGATCTATCTGCCCCAGTGCATGCTGATCTATCTGCCCCAGTGTATGCTGATATACTGGCCCCGGTGCATGCTGATATACCGGCCCCGGTGAATGCTGATCTACCTGACCTGGTGCATGCTGACATACCGGCCCCAGTGAATGCTGATATACTGGCCCCAGTGCATGTTGATATACCGGCCCCGGTGAATGCTGATCTACTTTCCCCGGTGCATGCTGATCTACCTGCCCCAGTGCATGCTGATATACTGGCCCCAGTGCATGCTGATATACCGGCCCCGGTGAATGCTGATCTACCTTCCCCGGTGCATGCTGATCTATCTGCCCCAGTGCATGCTGATCTATCTGCCCCAGTGCATGCTGATCTACCTGTCCCCGTGCATGCTGACATACCGGCCCCAGTGCATGCTGACATACCAGCCCCAGTGCATGCTGATCTACCTGACCCAGTGTGCATGACCAAGCAGTTGGAGAATGTATTGCTTGAGGGGGCAGGGCATGTGCCTATCGTTAAATATACTCAATCATATTTCATGTCAATACTGAAACATGACTGTCTGAATGATAGCTAATGATGGATTGAGGACAGCTGAGTAGATGTGACACAGTGTAACGTTACCACCTGCTGCCAGAAACAGTTAGAGGCAGTGTAAGACGGCATGGGTCGATATCAAGACTTAAGTTCTGAGGGATTCCTTGCTGCTGAAAATGCAGCAAATATCTTAATGGCCCAAGTAATTTTCTTTTCTTTAAAGCCTTTGGGGGAGAAATCGGGTGCACCTGTGCCTCAGGCTAGAGCCCACGGAGGGCGCCAATGGAACACAAATGCCTTTGCGACCGGGTGCGGCGCTGACATTGACTCCCGCCATATTGGGCGGGAGTTTATCGGCATCGCCACGGCGTTGTGGCCCCGATCTCCTGCGCCCGGAGATCGTGACATCACCGGCGCACGTATCGCCCCTTTAGGGCCCCGGACCCGAAATTCACTTTCACCTCCTACAGCAGCGCTGGGCAAAAACACCGGTAGCTGCCGGCGGTGAGGATCGGGGGGCCGGCCACTACCGGGGGCGAGGTGGGCGCGGTAAGTAAACGAGTAACTTACCTTCGCTGATGCCGTTCTCTTCGCGGGTTCCTGACAGCGATCGCTCAGCCTGGCGCTCTGCTCAAGAGTCTGGCTGATCGCGTGGGTTCACCGCTCCCTTGGTGGTCCAGGTAGCTCCATTTCAAATTCGTTAGTTCCTACTCTCTGACAACAGCAAATATGTTTATTTCAGAGCAAAATAGGTAAGGCAACTTTTGCTAAGTATAAAAGCCGAGGGAATGGGGAAAAGGCTAGGAGTGGGAGCATGACTTGGGTGCTGCTGCTGGTGATGAAAATTAATTGGAAACGTAAACACATCCCAGGCCTTAGAAAGAGATGGAAAATAGACTTCTGGTTCAGAGCCAGAGGCTTGATGCCTGACTTATATATTTTAGAAATTTCCAGACACGCCAGTCAGAAGACTGGACTGCTATTGGATGGCTAACTGTGACTCCGCAACAAGATTTAACCACATTTCCAAGGTGCTGCTCGATCGAAGTGACAGGCAGCATATTGTCTCACAGCTTGTCCACAGCTATACACAAGAAGGCCTCCAACTTATTTTCCCACTGGGTCAGTTACAAATGTTCCTGGTAGCCTGCATGTTGCATTTGGGCTTGATCCTTGTTGACTGGGCTCGGAACTTCCTGCAGATCACGCACAGATTGAAGTGCTGCTTTGACAAGAGTTGGGCATATTTTCAAACAATGTCTCGCTGTTACTGGCCAGGAAGCATCAGCAGTGCTTTGGGTTCCTTTGACTAGTTGCTTAGTCATGAGGTGACGTAACTGCAAACACTAAACTTCCTGAATGTGGCCCCTTCACATGTTGGTGGCTGTGTCTTCTTTCCTTTCACCAGTTGTATCTTCACCTCGGGACACTGGATCTCGCTGGGTTCCATTCCATAGGTACCAGCACCCTCAGGTCCCTCGCCCGATGGCCTTACTTCAACTATGAGCCGAGACAGTGTGTGGCAGGAGGCTCTTCAACTGTGGCAGGCATCACAACTAAGTCCAAACCTGTTTTTACCCACGATCCACACTTGCACGCTCTCTAGAGTCATTGGATCATGAGCAGAAACAGGAACACTTGCTAATGTTTTGCCTTCCTTAGCTTAGTGGGCTGCAGAGCTGTAGTGATACCCGCCCTCCTGTATGGCTCAGAGACTTGGACCACTTACAGTAGACACCTCAAGTTGCTGGAGAAATACCACCAACGATGTCTCCGCAAGATCCTACAAATCCCCTGGGCGGACAGACACACCAACGTTAGCGTCCTCGACCAGGCCAACATCCCCAGCATTGAAGCACTGACCACATTTGATCAGCTCCGCTGGGCAGGCCACATAGTTCGCATGCCAGACACGAGACTCCCAAAGCAAGCGCTCTACTCGGAACTCCTACATGGCAAACGAGCCCCAGGTAGACAGAGGAAATGTTACAAGGACACCCTCAAAACCTCCTTGATAAAATGCAACATTCCCACCAACACCTGGGAGTCCCTGGCCAAAGACCGCCCTAAGTGGAGGAAGAGCATCCGGGAGGGCGCTGAGCACCTCGAGTCTCATCGCCGAGGGCATGCAGAAACCAGGCACAGGCAGCGGAAGGAGCGTGCGGCAAACCAGACTCCCCACCCACCCTTTCCTTCAACCGCTGTCTGTCCCACCTGTGACAGAGACTGTAATTCCCGTTTTGGACTGTTCAGTCACCCAAGAATGCACTTTTTGAGTGGAAGCAAGTCTTCCTCGATTTCAAAGGACTGCCTGTGATGGTGATGATGATGGGGCTGAGCCCAGTTGTAGTGTCCCAACTACAGTCCCTGCTAAGATCAACTAACCTCGGGAATTGAACCTGCGAGCTTTTGGCCGTTATGGCTTGGCGATATCCTCTAATTCATGGGGGAGGGGAAGAGCACTTCGCAGTTGTGTTCTCTCCCACAGGCATTGCTGGGATCCTTCCATACCTTTCCCAAGTAGCCAATCCTTATGTGTGAGCCTAGCTAATGAATGTTGACAGGCTCTTTGACTGTGGTGAGCTTTGCAGCTGAGCCCAAAACTGCCCTCACTCGACACACACCCACTTCCATCACAGAGTCACTGGACTACACTCAAGAGCAGGAACCCTGCCCTATTAGTTTTCCTCTTTTAAGCCAAGGGTGCTGAGACCAACCATAATATCTTTACAGTTGGCCTCTAATGCAGCATAGGTCAGATTGGACCCGGGACCTTGTGGCCTGAGTGGTTTTGTGCAATACCGGACGGTACCTTTACCCAGCGGGCACCCGGGGCGGGGATCACTTCGGAATGGTTTTATTTTAAAATGTATGACCAGCCCAATAATACCTTGTGCTATGCTTCATCTAGACTCATTAATGACAAACATCCCTTGAGAAGGTGGTGGTGAGCCGCCTTCTTGAACCGCTGCAGTCCGTGTGGTGAAGGTACTCCCACAGTGCTGTTAGGGAGGGAGTTCCAGGATTTTGACCTAGTGACGATGAAGGAACGGCCGATATATTTCCAAGTCAGGATGGTGTGTAACTTGGAGGGGATCGTGGAGGTGGTGGTGTTCCCATGCGCCTGCTGCCCTTTCCTTCTAGGTGGAAGAGATTGCGGGTTTGGGAGGTGCTGCTGAAGAAGCCTTGGCGAGTTGCTGCAGTGCATCTTGTAGATGGTACACACTGCAGCCACGGTGCGCCGGTGGTGGAGGGAGTGAATGTTTAAGGTGGTGGATGGGGAGCCAATCAAGCGGCTGCTTTGTCCTGGATGGTGTCGAGCTTCTTGAGTGTTGTTGGAGCTGCGATCATCCAGGCAAATGGAGAGTATTCCATCACATTCCTGACTTGTGCCTTGTAGATGGTGGAAAGACTTTGGGGAGTCAGGAGGTAAGACACTTGTCACAGAATACCCAGCTTCTGACCTGCTCTTGTTGTTTCTCAGTGATTTCTTCAACTTGTTTTCTGAATGGATCTAATTGGACAAACAATTGTAAAGCCTAAAGTAGAAAGAAAGACCCAAGAATCACGATTTCCTTGGCATCCACCAAGAAGGCCCCAGGAGGATCTCCATCACCAACAAAATCAGGGCAAAGTACTTGAAACGTGGTCTCTACCCCTGGCCCAGTGTCAGGAGCTGCTTGTCACACACACTGAGAATACACACCAAATACCTGGAGCGCACCGCACCCCATCTGAACAGGTACGCCCACCCCCCTCCCCCACCCTACCCCACCCCGGCAAAACCGAAACTCAACAGTCACATCACAGCAGGAATCCTCGGCATTTGATCCGAACCGTCGCTTCCTGGGATCACTTTCCAGTGTTGTGCACAGCCCTGGCCACTCAACAAAGCTCATTCACGACCAGCACTTACCAGGTGCAATTATACATCTAACAACAAGAGGCAGAAAACCCTAGTGGGAGCGGGTAGTTTATATGCCCCAAACCGTAGTTCTAACGTAGGCAGAGTATCAATCAGGAAATTAGAGGTAGATATAACAAGGGTAATACAATAATAGAAACATAGAAATGGGAGCAGTAGTAGGCCATTCGGCCCTTCGAGCCTGCACCGCCATTTAATATGATCATGGCTGATCCTCTATCTCAACACCATATTCACGCTTTCTCCCCATACCCCTTGATGCCTTTTGTTTCTAGAAATCTATCTATCTCCTTCTTAAATATATTCAGTGACTTGGCCTTCACAGCCTTCTGTGGTAGAGAATTCCACAGGTTCACCACCCTCTGAGTGAAAACATTTCTCCTCATCTCGGTCCTAAGTTTTCTATCCCGTATCCTGAGACTGTGACCCCTTGTTCTAGACTTCCCAGCCAGGGGAAACATCCTCCCCGCATCCAGTCTATCCAACCCAGTCAGAATTTTATACGTTTCAATGAGATCCCCTCACTCTTCTAAACTCAAGTGAATACAGGCCTATTCGACCCAATCTCTCCTCCTAAAGCAGTCCTGCTATCACAGGGGGATCTTTAATGTTCATATAGACTTGGAAAACCACATTTTACCGTAATAGTGCAGGGGATGAGTTTATGGAATGTATGCAGGATAGTTTTCTAGATCAGTATATTGATGAACCAACTAGGGAACAGACTATTTCAGATCTTGTATTGTGCAATGAGACAGGGTTAGTTAATAAACTTGTAGCAAAGAAGCCTTTGGTGAGCAGTGATCCCAATATGATATAATTTTATGTTGAGTTTGAGAGTGATTTAGTTAATTCCGAAACGAGGGTCTTAAATTTGAACAAAGCAAACTACATAGGCATGATAGGTAAGTTGGCTAAGGTAGGTTGTGAAACTACATTAAAAGATATGACGGTAAATAAGCAATGGAAAAAAATTAAAGAACTATTTCATAAATTCCTTAAAGAAATGAGTATGAGTAAAGAAATAATATTGGAGCAATTATTGGGACTAAAAGTCGACAAATCCCCTGGACCTGATGGCCTATACCCTAGGGTTTTAAAAGAGGTGGCTACAGAGATAGTGGATGCGTTGGTTTTGATTTTCCAGAATTACCTAGATTCTAGAACGGTCCCCGCGATTAGAAGATAGAAAATGTAACCCTGCTATTCAAGAAAGGAGGGAAGCAGAAAACAGTGAACTGCAGGCCAGTTAGCCTGGCATCAGTAATAAGGAAAATGCTAGAATCTATTATTAGGGAAGTAGTAGCAGGGCACTTAGAAAATCATAATATAATTGGGCAGAGTTAACACAGAGTTATGAAAGGGAAATCATGTTTGACCAATTTGTTAGTTTTTTGAGGTTAGCAGGGTAGCTAAGGGGAAACCAGTGGATGTGGTGTATTTGGATTTTCAGAAAGCATTTGATAAGGTGCCCGACAAGAGGCTATTACACATAATTAGGGTTCATGGGATTCAGGGTAATATATTAGCATGGATTGAGGATTTATTAATGGACAGAAAATGGACAGTAGGAGAAAAAAGGTCATTTTCAGATTGGCAGATTGTAACTAGTCAAGTGATGCAAGGATCAGTAGTGGGGCCCCAGCTATTCACAATCTATATTAATGACTTAGAAGAGGGAACTGAGTGTGATATATCCAAGTTCGATGATGATACAAAGATAGGTTGGAAACTAAGTTATGAGGAGGATGCAAAGAGGTTGCAAAGGGATATATATAGGCAGGTTAAGTGAATGGACAAGAACATGGCTGATGGAATATAATGTGGAGAAATGTGAAGTTATCCACTTTGGTAAGAAAAATAGAAAAGCGGTATATTTTTTAAATGGTGAGAGATTGGGAAATGTTGGTGTTCAGAGGGACCTGGGTGTCCTTGTACACCAATCACTGAAAGTTAATATGCAGGTACAGCAAGCAATTAAGAAAGCAAATGGTATGTTGGCCTTTATTATAAAAGGATTGAAGTATAAGAGTAAGAAGTCTTACATAGGGCCCTGGTGAGACCACACCTGGAGTATTGTGCATAGTTTTGGTCTCCTTACCTAAGGAAGGATATACTCGCCATCGAGGGAGCACAACACAGGTTCACCAGACTGATTCCTGGGATGTGGGGATTGTCCTATGAGGACAGATTGAGTGGACTCGGCCTATAATCCCGAGAATTTAGATGAATGATAGGTGATCTTGTTAAATCATGTAAAATTCTGACAGGGCTTGACGGAGTAGATGCAGGGACAATGTTTCCCCGGGCTGGGGAGTCTAGAACCAAGGGTCACACAGTCTCAGAATAATGGGTCGGCCATTTAGGACTGAGATGAGGACAATGTCTTCACTCAGAGGGGTTGTGAACCTTTGGAATTCTCTGCCCCAGTGAGTTGTGGATGCTCAGTTGTTGAGTATATTCAGGACAGAGGTCAATAAATTGTTAGATACCAAGAGCTATGGAGATAGTGTGGAAAGGTGCAGCTGAGGTGGAAGGCAACCATGATCTTACTGATTGATAGAGCAGGCTCAAGGGGCCGAATGGCCTCCTCCTGCTCCTGTTTCTTATGTTCATATTACAATCATAGTTGGAACAAAAAAAACATGTACTGAGATCTGAAATAACACCAGAGAAAAATGGAAACATCCAGCAGTCCAGTCAACTAATGGAGAAAGAAAGACAGGATATTGCTTCAGGTGGGAATCCTTCATCAAAACGTCTTGTAAAAGCTAAAAGAAACTGCATGTATTTTGTGTAGAATATTAAAACCATTTATTTAACAGAGTTGTGCCTTGCACACAGTGTTATACTGTCCTTGGACACTAGTTAAATTAATGCAGACTCCTCCATCACCTACATAACATGTCCCTTCCCAAAGCCCCTTAGCAGTGTAGATTGGTGGATCTCACTCTTGCCTCTGTGTCAGCAGGTTGTGGGTTCAAATCCCACTTGCCGACACACAATCCCGGCTGACACTCCAGTGTGGTACTTGAGGGAGTGCCCTCTTTCGGATGAGACATTAACTTGAGGCCTCGCCTGTCCTCTCAGGTGGATGTAGACGATCCCATGGCACTATTTGAAGAAGGGGAGTTTTCCCGATTGTCCTGACAAATATTTATCTCTCAACCAACATCACTGCAGCAGATTATCTGGTCATTATCTCATTGTTGCCACTGTGCAAATTGGCTGCCATGTTTCCAACATTACAACAGCGGTTGTAAAGCAGTTTGAAAAAAAAAAGGGCTGGATTTTCGTTGGGATGCACTTGTTTGTTCGCGCTCCGCAGGGTCGGTAATGGATCTGGAAATGGTTACCGCCCGAGTGGCCATCTTGCATCGCCCTGCTGGGACATTTGGTTTTGCAGCGGCGTTGAGCAGTACTGCCCGGGAGCGTCCAGCCGGTGTGCAACGCCCGCGGTTGTGACAGCGGTGAGATATTTAGTTGGAGCGGCATCCAAAGCGCCCCCTAGTGGGATCACCTGGGAAAGCCAGCAGTCCGAGCTGTCCCAGCGGTGGTGAGGGAAGGGATGACTGCATGAGATAAGTGTGATTGGTTATGTTGTTTTATTTTTTGCGATTTATCCTTATTTGGGGTCACTAATGTTGGGAGTGTTTTGTGTGTTTTGTATCTCAATTTTTTTCTTTTTGCAGGGAAGCCTTTCCCAGGGCGCTCCGAGGCCAGCTGTTTAGCTCGGGATTTTCAGTTGCTCAGCCGGCTTAGTGCCCTGAGAGAGGCCTCCCTTAGCGTCCCACTCCACACTCAGGGCCCAGCTGCTGAATTTTGTGGCTGCCGACGCAAACCATTAATCCCCTCTCCCCACCGTCATTCGCGCTCTAAGAAGCCTCCAACCAAAAATCCAGCCCAAAGACTTGCATTTATATAGCGCCTTTCACGGCCACTGGACATCTGAAAGCACTTTACAGCCAATGAAGTACTTTTTGGAGTATAGTCACTGTTGCAATGTGGGAAGCGCAGCAGCCAATTTGCACACAGCAAGCTCCCACAAACAGCAATGTGATAACAGCCAGATAATCTATCTTTGTTATGTTGTTTGGGATGTCCTGAGGTCATGACAGGTGCTGTGTCTGGATGAATTCAAGTTTATGGAGCGTTTTATACGTCACATAAAGTGGTAAATATGAGCCGAATGGTCCAGGGCTCAGCAGTGCTTTGCTTTGTGGGAACGCTTGCTGCTGTGAGGAGAGCAGGCTGTGGTCATGTGCAGTCGTGTTGAATACACTGACCAGCAGATGGCGCAATGTCACAGACACTCCAAGTGTACCTCCCTCCCCCAAGTGCTGCTTATTGTGTGTTTATATTGTAATTATCCAGCACACTGACAACCTCCTCCCTGTCACTTTTCCACGCTTTATTCGGCATGTTTGGCTGTCACAAAGCTCAAGTTCTTTTCTGCCGTCTTTGCACCTTTGAGCTCTGTCTGGTTGCTCGTGAAGCTGACTGGTCAATGAATTGCTGAACATATTTTTATAAACAAGGACACGATTAAAAACCTGACCGGTACATGTCACGCAAAACGACAGATGGTTCCTGGAGTAAGGAGGAAAGGAAGACGGAAATGCTGTATACGTTTCTCCCCGCTGTCCCAGGCAATATTTATACCTCAACCAACACCTAAAACAGATATAAAACCAGTAAATGCTGGAAATACTCAACAGGTCATGCAGCATCTGTGGAGAGAGAAACAGAGCCAACGTTTCAGGTCGATGACCTTTCGTCAGAATCTAAAATGTGAAAAGCGCAATATATATCATAGAATCATAAAATCATAGAAATTTACAGC
Source organism: Pristiophorus japonicus (assembly GCF_044704955.1). Lineage (NCBI taxonomy): Eukaryota > Metazoa > Chordata > Chondrichthyes > Pristiophoridae > Pristiophorus > Pristiophorus japonicus. The sequence continues at coordinate 89,540,136 of NC_091991.1, read as the reverse complement.
ACGGAAGGAGCCCATTTCAGCCCATCGTGTCTGTGCTGGCCAACAAAGAGCTATCCAGCCTAATCCCACTTTCCAGCTCTTGTCCATAGCCCTGTAGGTTACGGCACTTCAAGTGCACATCCAAGTACTTTTCAGGCAGTGAGTTCCAGACCTCCATCACCCTCTGGGTGAAGACATTTCCCCTCATAGCCCCTCCAAACCTCCTACTAATTACTTTAAATCTATGCCTCCTGGTTGTTGACCCCTCTGCTAAGGGAAATAGGTCAGTCCTATCCACTCTATCTAGGCCCCTCATAATTTTATACACCTCAATAAGGTCTCCCCTCAGCCTCCTCTGTTCCAAAGAAAACAAACCCAGCCTATCCAATCTTTCCTCATAGGCAAAATTCTCCAGTCCAGGCAACATTCTTGTAAATCTCCTCTGTACCCTCTCCAGTGCAATCACATCTTTCCTGTAATGTGGTGACCAGAACTGCACACAGTACTCCAGCTGCAGCCTATCCAGTGTTTTATACAGTTCAAGCATAACCTCCCTGCTCTTGTATTCTATGCCTCAGCTAAAAAAGGCAAGTATTCCATATGCCTTCTTAACCACCTTATCTACCTGGCCTGCTACCTTCAGGGATCTGGACATGCACTCTAAGGTCCCTTTGTTCCTCTACACTTCTCAGTATCCCACCATTTAATATGTATTCCCTTTCCTTGTTAGACTTCCCCAAATGCCTTACCTCACACTTCTCCGGATTGAATTCCATTTGTCACTGTACTGCTCACCTGACGAGTTCATCGATATCTTCCTGCAGTCCGCAGCTTTCTTCTTCATTATCAACCACACATCTGATTTTAGTATCATCTTCAAACTTCTTAATCATACCCCCTACATTTAAGTCCAAATCATTGATGTATACCACAAAAAGCAAGGGACTAGTACTAAGCCCTGCAGAACCCCACTGGATACAGCCTTCCTGACACAAAAACACCCATCGACCGTTACCCTTTACTTCTTGCCTCTGAGCCAATTTTGGATCCAACTTGCCACTTTACCCTGGATCCCTTTTACTTTCATGACCAGTCTTCCATGTGGGACCTTATCAAAAGCTTTGCTAAAATTCATATACACTACATCATACGCACTGCCCTCATCGACCCTCCTTGTTACCTCCTTAAAAAATTCAATGAAGTCAGCCAGACACAACCTTCCCTTAACAAATCCATGCTGACTGTACTTAATTAATCCGTGTCTTTCCAAATGAATATTTATCCTATCCCTCAGAATGTTTCCCAAATGTTTTCCTACCACCAAGGTTAGGCTGACTGGCCTGTAATTATTCGGTCTATCCCTTCATCCCTTTTTAAATAATGGTACAACATTAGCAGTCCTCCAGTCCTCTGGCACCACACCTGTAGCCAGAGACGATTGGAAAATAATGGTCAGAGCCTCTGCTATTTCCTCTTTTGCTTTGCTTAACAGCCTGGGATACATTTCATCTGGACCTGGGGATTTATCCACTTTCAAAGCTGCTAAGCCCCTTAATACGCCGCTGAGGCGTGAGTCCGGGGTTGGAGAGAGGCCTATAAAGGCTGCGAGATCAGCAGTCGGGAGGTGCGTCACTAAGGCGTGAGGCCGGGGTCGGCGAGAGGCTTATAAAGGCAGCAAGATCAGCAGTCGGGAGGTGTGTCGCTGAGGCGTGAGTCCGGGGTCGGCGAGAGGCCTATAAAGGCCGCGAGATCAGCAGTCGGGAGGTGTGTCGCTGAGGTGTGAGGCCGGGGATCGGCAGAGGCCTATAAAGGCTGTGAGTTCAGATACAGGGAGAAGGCAAAAAAGAAGTAGAAAGAAATAGAAAGGTGACGTCACAGCCAAGGGGGTAAGTGATTGGCTGGTGATTGGTAAGTAGTTTTTCTTTTTTCTTTACTATATCAGTGAGTAACATTTAGCATTGTTGTTGCCAATTTAAGTGTATCTAAGGGTTAAGTCATGGCAGGAGAGCCCGGACACATGTTATGCTCCTCCTGTAAGATGTGGCAAGTCAGGGAAATCCGGTGTCCCTGACGACTACTTGTGCAGGAAGTGTATCCGCCTGCAGCTCCTGACGGACCGCACTGCAACACTGGAGCTGCGGGTGGATTCACTCTGGAGCATGCGCGATGCTGAGAATGACGTGAATAGCACGTTTAGTGAGTTGGTCTTACCGCAGGAGAAGGGTGCACAGCCAGATAGGGAATGGAAGACCAACAGGAAGAGCAGTGCAAGGAAGGTAGTGCAGGGGTCCCCTGCGGTCATCCCCCTGCAAAACAGATACACCGCTTTGGGTACTGTTGAGGGGGATGACTCATCAGGGGAGGGCAGCAGCAGCCAAGTTCATGGCACCGTGGGTGGCTCTGCTGCACAGGAGGGCAGGGAGAGCGATAGTGATAGGGGATTCAATTGTAAGGTGAATAGATAGGCGTTTCTGCAGCCGCAACCGAGACTCCAGGATGATATGTTGCCTCCCTGGTGCAAGGGTCAAAGGATGTCTCGGAGCGGGTGCAGGACATTCTAAAAAGGGATGGTGAACAGCCAGTTGTTGTGGTGCATATAGGTACCAATGACATAGGTAAAAAATGGGATGAGGTCCTATGAGGCGAATTTAGGGAGCTCGGAGCTAAATTAAAAAGTAGGACCTCAAAAGTAGTAATCTCAGGATTGCTACCAGTGCCACATGCTAGTCAGAGTAGGAATCGCAGGATAGCTCAGATGAATACGTGGCTTGAGCAGTGGTGCAGAAGGGAGGGATTCAAATTCCTGGAACATTGGAACCGGTTCTGGGGGAGGTGGGACCAGTACAAACTGGATGGTCTGCACCTGGGCAGGACCGGAACCAATATCCTAGGGGGAGTGTTTGCTAGTGCTGTTGGGGAGGAGTTAAACTAATATGGCAGGGGGATGGGAACCTATGCAGGGAGACATAGGGAAATAAAAAGGAGGCAGAAGCAAACTATAGAAAGGAGAATAGTAAAAGTGGAGGACAGAGAAACCCAAGGCAAAAAACAAAAAGGGCCACATTACAGCAAAATTCTAAAGGGGCAAAGTGTGTTAAAAAAACAAGCCTGAAGACTCTGTGCCTCAATGCGAGGAGTATTCGGAATAAGGTGGATGAATTAACTGCACAGATAGCAGTTAACGGATACGATGTGATTGGCATCACGGAGGCATGGCTCCAGGGTGACCAAGGCTGGGAACTCAACATCCAAGGGTATTCAGCATTTAGGAAGGATAGACAGAAAGGAAAAGGAGGCGGGGTGGCGTTGCTGGATAAAGAGGAAATCAATGCAATTGTAAGGAAGGACATGAGCCTGGATGATGTGGAATCAGTATGGGTTGAGCTGCGTGTAAAGTCCTGTCCCTGCAGTACAGATTCACACGAGGCACATGCTGAAGTCAAGGTCACTCAGGACCTGCACCTTTATTTCACAGCTCTCGAATGCCACACTTGCCTGAGACCTGCCTTTATATACCTGTGTGGGACAGGTGTGCAGTGTCTCCTGCAAGTGCACCCCTGGTGGTAAGGTATGCTTGTGGTTACAGGTCATATCTAGTTACAGTCATGTATAGTATGGTAAGAGACAGTTATATACAGTAGTGTGAGATACATGACATCACCCTCCCCCAAGGTCTTATTGTCTTTATAGATTCAGTCTCTCAGGTGGTCCACGCTCTCGCGCGGAGCGTCTTAGTTGTGGTTCAGTTGTTTACCTTGGTGCCTGTTTTTCTTTCGGTATGATTGCTGGTATCTCGCCTGGGCTGTCTGTTTCGTTCAGTATGATAGCTGGTATCTCGCCTGGGCTGTCTGTTGAGACTGCCCTTTCCTCAGGTTGTTCCCTCTGTCTGTCCACCAGGTGTGGTGTGAGATGCACATTGTAGTCTGCCTCTGGTTCTGCAGTGTTGTTGGTGAATCTACTTTTTACTTGGTCTACATGCCTCCGGTAGGTTTGGCCATTGTCCATTTGTACACCAGTAGCCTGTTTCCTTCCTTGCCAGTTACTGTCTCTGCAAGCCATTTGGGACTCTTGCCATAGTTTAGCACAAACACTTGTCCCCTATCTCATTCCACCTCCCCCTCAAATTTCGGTCATGGTACTCAGTTAGCTTCCGGCGCTTTGCCTCAACAATTTCATGCATGTCTGGGAGGATTAACGAGAGCCTGGTCTTTAAGATCCGTTTCATCAATAGTTGCGCGGGGGGAGCCCCAGTCAACGAATGCAGATGAGATCTGTATGCCAGCAGCATTTGCAACAGGCAGTTCTGCAGCATGGGACCTTGGATTTTAAGCATGCCTTGTTTAATGATTTGCACTGCTCGCTCCGCCTGGCCATTGGAGGCCGGCTTGAACGGTGCCATCTTTAACGTGATTTATGCCATAGTCAACAATAAAAGCTTGGATTTCTGTGCTGGTGAAGCACGGACCATTCTCACTGACCAATATGTGATGAATTCCGTGCATTGCAAACATGGTTCTCAGGCTCTCCACAGTGGTGGAGGTGGTGCTCGAGTTGAAAATGCATCGACGACTACGAGGAACATTTTGCCCATGAATGGGCCCGCATAGTCTATGTGCACCCGCGACCACGGTTTGGTGGGCCAGGGCCAGGGGCTCAGGGGGGCCTCCATGGTGGCATTGCTGAGTTGGGCACAAATGGTGCACCGTTGGACGCAGAGCTCCAAGTCCGCATCAATGCCAGGCCACCAGACATGGGATCTGGCTATGGCCTTCATGAGAACGATCCCCGGGTGCTCGCGGTGGAGCTCCTGGACAAACGCCTCTCTGCCTCGTAAAGGCATGACTACTCGGCTGCCCCACATCAGGCAGTCTGCCTGTAGTGATAGTTCATGCATGTGCCTATGGAAAGGTTTGATCTCCTCAGGGCAGGCATCGCCAGCCTCTGCCCAGTCACCAGTTAAAACATATCTTTTTACTAAGGATAACGTGGGGTCGCTGGCCGTCCAGGCTCTGATTTGGCGAGCCGTCATGGGCGAACCTGTGGACTCAAAGGCATTGATTTCCATGACCATCTCACAGTCCTGTTCGTCGGACCCTTCTGTGGTCACCAGGGGTAGCCTGCTAAGCGCATTGGCACAGTTGTCTGTGCCTAGTCTGTGTCTTATTGTGTAGACATAAGACGCCAGCATGAGTGCCCACCGTTGAATGCACGCCGAGGCGTTGGCGTTTATTGCCTTGCTCTCGGATAGCAGGGACATGAGGGGTTTGTGGTCGGTTTCTAACACGAACTTGGCCTCGAAAAGGTATTGGTGCATCTTTTTGACACCGTACACGCACACGAGCGCCTCCTTCTCCACCATACCGTACCCGCGCTCCGCCTGCGAAAGTGACCTGGAGGCATAAGCTATGGGTTGCAATTTACCCGCACCATTGACATGCTGTAAAACGCACCTGACCTCGTGTGCTAACGCATCACATGTAAGAACTAGCTTTTCACCTGGTTCAAAAAAAATCAAATCACTTGGAACATAGAAGGTTGCGTGCCTTATTGAAGGCGCGTTCTTGGGTGTCCCCCCAAAACCAATCGCACCCCTTCCTGAGTAGCATGTGGAGAGGCTCCAGCAGCATGCTCAAGTTCTGCACAAAGTTCCCAAAGTAATTGAGTAGCCCGAGAAAGGCGCGCAGTTCTGAGACATTCCGGGGCCTGGGTGCCAGACAAATTGCTTCGGTTTTTGATTCTGTTGGGCGGATTCCATCAGCGGCAATCCTTCTGCCCAAAAATTTAATCTCGGGCACGAGAAACAGACACTTGGATTTCTTAACTCTAAGGCCTACCCGATCCAATCGCTTTAGTACTTCCTCCAAATTGCGGAGACGGGAGTCGGTGTCCCTGCCCGTGATGAGTATGTCGTCTTGAAACACAACCATCCCCGGGCATGCTCTGGCCCACACAGTGTCTGTAGTTGTAGAACCTGTGTCTAGCCATGTGTAGGCTGCTCGCTAGCTTCAGGTGGTCCCTCACCAGTGTGCTCAACTCTTCAAACGACTTGTTTGCTGGTTTCTCGGGTGCCAGCAGGTCCATCATTAAGGCGTATGTTTTCGAGCCACAGCTGGTCAAGAGATGGGCATTTCTCGTGTCTGCCTTATCGTCGCCCAACCAGTCTTTAGTAACAAAGCTTTGCTGGAGCCTTTCTATAAAATTCTCCCAATTATCTCCAGCATTGTATTTCTCATCTGAGCCGTTGGTAGCCATTCTGTGGAATCTGTGATCCCTTAACTCGTCGCCACTGTAAAGTCCTGACCCTGCAGTATAGACTTACACGAGGCACATGCTGAAGTCAAGGTCACTCAGGACCTGCACCTTTATTTCACAGCTCTCGAGTGCCACACTTGCCTGAGACCTGCCTTTATATACCTGTGTGGGACAGGTGTGCAGTGTCTCCTGCAAGTGCACCCTTGGTGGTAAGGTATGTTTGTGGTTACAGGTCATCTACTAGCTTTGGAGGGGGTACAGAGACGATTCACGAGGCTGATTCCGGAGATGAGGGGGTTACCTTATGATGATAGATTGAGTAGACTGGGTCTTTACTCATTGGAGTTCAGAAGGATGAGGGGTGATCTTATAGAAACATTTAAAATCATGAAAGGGATAGACAAGTTAGAGGCAGAGAGGTTGTTTCCACTGGTTGGGGAGACTAGAACTAGGCGGCACAGCCTCAAAATATGGGGGAGCCAATTTAAAACCGAGTTGAGAAGGAATTTCTTCTCCCAGAGGGTTGTGAATCTGTGGAATTCTCTGTCCAAGGAAGCAGTTGAGGCTAGCTCATTGAATGTATTCAAGTCACAGATAGATAGATTTTTAACTGATAAGGGAATTAAGGGTTACGGGGAGCGGAGCTGAGTCCACGGCCAGATCAGCCATGATCTTGTTGAATGGCGGAGCAGGCTCGAGGGGCTAGATGGCCTACTGCTGTTCCTCATTCTTATGTTCTTATGTTCTTATATCTAGTTACAGTCATGTATAGCATGGTAAGATACAGTTACATACAGTGGTGTGAGATACATGACATTGCGGAATTCCAAAGGGCAGAAAACGCTGTTGCGTATAGACCACCAAATAGTAGTAGTGAGGTTGGGGACAGCATCAAACAAGAAATAAGGGATGTGTGCAATAAAGGTACAGCAGTTATCATGGGCGACTTTAATCTACACATTGATTGGGCTCACCTAACTGGTAGCAATGCGGTGGAGGAGGATTTCCTGGAGTGTATTAGGGATGGTTTTCCAGACCAATATGTCGAGGAATCAACCAGTGAGCTGGCCATCCTAAACTGGGTGATGTGTAATGAGAAGGGACTAATTAGCAATCTTGTTGTGCGAGGCCCCTTGGGGAAAAGTGACCAAAATATGGTAGAATTCTTTATTAAGATGGAGAGTGACAAAGTTAATTCGGAAACTAGGGTCCTGAACTTAAGGAAAGGTAACTTCGAAGGTATGAGGTGTGAATTGGCTGGAATAGACTGGCAAAGGATACTCAAAGGTGGATAAGCAATAGCAAACATTTAAAGATCACATGGATGAACTTCAGCAAATGTACATCTCTGTCTGGAGTAAAAATAAAACTGGGAAGGTGGCTCAACCATGGCTAACAAAGGAAATTAAGGATAATGTTAAAACCAAGGACGACGCATATAAATTGGCTAGAAAAAGCAACAAACTGAGGACTAGGAGAATTTTAGAATTCAGCAGAGGAGGACAAGGGGTTTAATTAAGAGGGGGAAAATAGAGTACGAGAGGAAGCTTGCAGGGAATATAAAAACTGACTGCAAAAGCTTCTATAAATGTGTGAAGAGAAAAAGATTAGTAAAGACAAACGTAGGTCCCTTGCAGTCGGATTCAGGTGAATTTATAATGGGGAACAAAGAAATGGCAGATCAATTGAACCAATACTTCGGTTCTGTCTTCACGAAGGAAGATACAAATAACCTTCCGAAGGTACTAGGGGACCGAGGGTCTAGTGAGAAGGAGGAACTGAAGGATATCCTTATTAGGCGGGAAATTGTGTTAGGGAAATTGATGGGATTGAAGGCCAATAAATCCCCAGGGCTTGATAGTCTGCATCCCAGAGTGCTCAAGGAAGTGGCCCTGGAAATAGTGGATGCATTGGTGATCATTTTCTAACAGTCTATCGACTCTGGATCAGTTCCCATAGACTGGAGGGTAGCGAATGTAACACCACTTTTTAAAAAAGGAGGGAGAGAGAAAACGGGTAATTATAGACCGGTTAGCTTGACATCAGTAGTGGGGAAAATGTTGGAATCAATCATTAAGGACGAAATAACAGCACATTTGGAAAGCGGTGACAGTATCGGACCAAGTCAGCATGGATTTATGAAAGGGAAATCATGCTTGACGAATCTTCTGGAATTTTTTGAGGATGTAACTAGCAGAGTGGACAAGGGAGAACCAATGGATGTGGTGTATTTGGACTTTCAGAAGGCTTTTGACAAGGTCCCGCACAAGAGATTGTTGTGCAAAATCAAAGCACATGGTAATGGGGGTAATATACTGACTTGGATAGGGAACTGGTTGGCAGACAGGAAGTAGAAAGTCGGGATAAACGGGTCCTTTTCAGAATGGCAGGCAGTGACTAGTGGAGTGCCGCAGGGCTCAGTGCTGAGACCCCAGCTCTTTACAATGTACATTAACGATTTGGATGAAGGAATAGAGTGTAATATCTCCAAGTTTGCAGATGACATTAAACTGGGTGGCAGTGTGAGCTGTGAGGAGCACACTAAGAGGCTGCAGGGTGACTTGGACAGGTTAGGTGAGTGGGCAAATGCATGGCAGATGCAGTATAATGTGGATAAATGTGAGGTTATCCATTTTGGCGGCAAAAACACAAAGGCAGAATATTATCTGAATGGTGACAGATTAGGAAAAGGGGAGGTGCAACGAGACCTGGGTGTCATGGTTCATCAGTCACTGAAAGTGGGCATGCAGGTACAGCAGGCAGTAAAGAAGGCAAATGGTATGTTGGCCTTCATAGCTAGGGGATTTGAATATAGAAGTAGGGAGGTCTTACTGCAGTTGTACAGGGCCTTAGTGAGGCCTCACCTGGAATATTGTGTTCAGTTTTGGTCTCCTAATCTGAGGAAGGACGTTCGTGTCATTGAGGGAGTGCAGCGAAGGTTCACCAGACTGATTCCAGGGATGGCTGGGCTGTCATATGAGGAGAGACTGGATCAACTTGGCCTTTATTCACTGGAGTTTGGAAGGATGAGAGGGGATCTCATAGAAACATATAAGATTATGATGGGACTGGACAGGTTAGATGCGGGAAGAATGTTCCCGATGTTGGGGAAGTCCAGAACCAGGGGACATAGTCTTAGGATAAGGGGTAGGCCATTTAAGACTGAGATGAGGAGGAACTTCTTCACTCAGAGTTGTTAACCTGTGGAATTCCCTGCCGCAGAGAGTTGTTGATGCCAGTTCATTGGATATATTCAAGAGGGAGTTAGATATGGCTCTTACGGTTAAGGGGATCAAGGGGTATGGAGAGAAAACAGGAAAGGGGTACTGAAGGAATGATCAGCCGTGATCTTATTAAATGGCGGTGCAGGCTCAAAGGGCCGAATGGCCTACTCCTGCACCTATTTTCTATGTTTCTCTCTCACTATGTTTATTTCATCTAATATTTCACACTCCTCCTCCCTGATTGCAATGTCTGCATCGCCCCTCTCTTTTGTGAAAACAGACGCAAAGTATTCATTTAGAACTATACCCATGTCTTCCGCCTCCACACACAGATGATCTTTATGTTTCTCTAATAGGCACCTCTCTTTCTCTAGTTATCCTCTTGCTCTTAATGTACTTAGAGAACATCTTTGGGTTTTCCTTGATGTAACTTGCCAACATTTTTTCATGCCCTCTTTTTTTGCTTTCCTAATATCCTTTTTAATTGCACCCCTGCACTTTCTATCCTCCTCGAGGGTTTCTGCAATATTGAGCCCTCGGTATCTGTCATAAGCCTCACTTTTTTTCTTGTAAGCTTTTTTTTCTTTGAGTTTTGAATTTGTAAGTGCACAATGCACTTGTGTCACTCCGATATGTCTTCTAGAATTTCAGCAGAGTGCAGTGTTCGGTGTATGAAATTTGCGCACGGAGGTACATTTTACGAGGTAGCACTTCTGTCCGTTTGCATTCCAATCGCGCAGGCAACAACTTGGATGCATTGACCTCACGCGACCACAATTCCAGATATGCGCTGCTACCTGAAGTTTTGTGCCAGGCTGTGGCTCAGTGGCAGCACACTCGCCTCTGAGTCAGAAGGTTGTGGGTTCAAGTCTGACTCCAGGGACTCCAGCACAAAAATCTAGGCTGACACCCCAGTGCAGTGCTGATGGAGTGCTGCATTGTTGGAGGTGCTGACTTTGAGATGAGACGTTAAACCGAGGCCCTGTCTGCTCTCTCAGGTGGATGTAAAAAATCGCACGGCACTATTTCAAAGAGTTAACCCTGGTGTCCTGGCCAATATTTATCCCTCACTCAACATAACACAAGCAGGTAATCTGGCCATTATCACATTGTGTGGGAGCTTACTGTGTGCAATTGCCTAATGTCTTTCCCACATTACAACAGTGACCGCACTGCAAAATCATTGGCTGTGAAGTGCTTTGGGATATCCTGAGATTATGAAAGGCGCTATAGAAATGTCAGTCTTGCTTTTTTCTTTTCAGTCCCAACTCATGAAACCTATAATCTACTTGATTGGCGATAAATGACCACTAGAACTGTACAGATTTTATCCTTCCAAACTTGAGCTGTGTCTGGGGAGAGCATGTGGAGCCATGCAACACTCGGGTGAAAGTCAGGCTGACTGTCGTGGCACTGGAAGCATTTTGACATGATGCACTAAGAGGGCTGGGGGTGGAATAGCACCAGAGCTCAAAGGGTTAAATTATGAGGGCAGGTTGCATAAACTTGGCTTGTAATTCCTTGGGTTTTGAAAGTTGAGGGCTGATCTCATCAAGCTGTTTAAAATGATAAAAGGCTAGATCCAGAGAAACGATTTCATCTGGTGGGGCAGTCCAGGACAAGGGGCACAATCTTCAAATTAGAGCTCGTGCATTCAGGGATGAAAGCAGGAAGGACTTTTTCACATAAAGGGTGGTAGACATGGTTAAGGAAATGATTAGGATGTAGGAGACAGAGAGCAGGGATAATGGCATGTACGCAAATTGACGGGATGTGACTAGCGGTGCCCGTCAGGGATCTGTACAGGAGACACAGCTTTTCACTATGTTTATCAACGACTTAGACAAAGGAATAGAGAGCCATTTATCCAAGTTTGCTGATGACACTAAGTTAGGTGACACAGTAAATAGTGTAGGTGGGAGTGGTAAGTCGCGAAGGAACATTGATAGATTAAGTGAGTGGGCGAAACTGTAGTCGATAGGGTTCAATGAAAGCAGAAGAAAGACTTGGGTTTATATAGCGCCTTTCACGACCACCGGACATCTCAAAGTGCTTTACAGCCAATGAAGTACTTTTGGAGTGTAGTCACTGTTGTAACGTGGGAAACGCGGCAGCCAACTTGTGCACAGCAAGCTCCCACAAACAGCAATGTGATAATGACCAGATCATCATTTTTTTGGTTACGTTGATTGAAGGATAAATGTTGGCCAGGACACCGGGGATAACTCCCCTGCTCTTGTTCGAAATTGTGCCATGGGATCTTTTATATCCGCTTGAGAGGGCAGGCGGGGCCTCAGTTTAATTTCTCATCCGAAAGATGGCGCCTCCGACAGACAGTACTCCCTCAGCACTGCACTGGAGTGTCAGCCTGGAGTGGGACTCGAACCCACAACCTTCACAATGTGGGGAGTTTCCGTCCATGTTCCTGCCCTTTCGACTTCTATCTTGCCCAATTTGGGGCAGGATAGTAGAGAGAAATGCAGCCCAGTATGTCACAGAAGCTGCATAATGGCACAAGGCCAAAATATGTTGGCTTCAGGGTGATTTTTCCTTATGTTTATTCATGTCACTGTAGTACATAAGCCGAGTGACAGCATTATTATTGATGTGTATTAAGACCCATCAGAATATATTATTAATAATAATTGTGATATCTGCAACCTGTTGCACTCATGCTCATTTAGAAACATAGAAACATAGAAAATAGGTGCAGGAGTAGGCCATTTGGCCCTTCTAGCCTGCACCGCCATTCAATGAGTTCATGGCTGAACATGCAACTTCAGTACCCCATTCCTGCTTTCTCACAATACCCCTTGATTCCCCTAGTAGTAAGGACTTCATCTAACTCCTTTTTGAATATATTTAGTGAATTGGCCTCAACAACTTTCTGTGGTAGAGAATTCCACAGGTTCACCACTCTCTGGGTGAAGAAATTCCTCCTCATCTCGGTCCTAAATGGCTTACCCCTTATCCTTAGACTGTGTCCCCTGGTTCTGGACTTCCCCAACATTGGGAACATTCTTCCTGCATCGAACATGTCTAACCCCGTCAGAATTTTAAACGTTTCTATGAGGTCCCCTCTCATTCTTCTGAACTCCAGTGAATACAAGCCCAGTTGATCCAGTCTTTCTTGATAGGTCAGTCCCGCCATCCCGGGAATCAGTCTGGTGAACCTTCGCTGCACTCCCTCAATAGCAAGAATGTCCTTCCTCAGGTTAGGAGACCAAAACTGTACACAATACTCCAGGTGTGGCCTCACCAAGGCCCTGTACAACTGTAGTAACACCTCCCTGCCCCTGTACTCAAATCCCCTCGCTATGAAGGCCAACATGCCATTTGCTTTCTTAACCGCCTGCTGTACCTGCATGCCAACCTTCAATGACTGATGTACCATGACACCCAGATCTCTTTGCACCTCCCCTTTTCCTAATCTGTCACCATTCAGATAATAGTCTGTCTCTCTGTTTTTACCACCAATGTGGATAACCTCACATTTATCCACATTATACTTCATCTGCCATGCATTTGCCCACTCACCTAACCTATCCAAGTCGCTCTGCAGCCTCATAGCATCCTCCTCGCAGCTCACACTGCCACCCAACTTAGTGTCATCCGCAAATTTGGAGATACTACATTTAATCCCCTCGTCTAAATCATTAATGTACAGTGTAAACAGCTGGGGCCCCAGCACAGAACCTTGCGGTACCCCACTAGTCACTGCCTGCCATTCTGAAAAGTCCCCATTTACTCCTACTCTTTGCTTCCTGTCTGACAACCAGTTCTCAATCCATGTCAGCACACTACCCCCAATCCCATGTGCTTTAACTTTGCACATTAATCTCTTGTGTGGGACCTTGTCGAAAGCCTTCTGAAAGTCGAAATATACCACATCAACTGGTTCTCCCTTGTCCACTCTACTGGAAACATCCTCAAAAAATTCCAGAAGATTTGTCAAGCATGATTTCCCTTTCACAAATCCATGCTGACTTGGACTTATAATATCATCTCTTTCCAAATGCACTGCTATGACATCCTTAATAATTGATTCCATCATTTTACCCACTACCGATGTCAGGCTGACCGGTCTATAATTCCCTGTTATCTCTCTCCCTCCTTTTTTAAAAAGTGGGGTTACATTGGCTACCCTCCACTCCATAGGAACTGATCCAGAGTCAATGGAATGTTGGAAAATGACTGTCAATGCATCCACTATTTCCAAGGCCACCTCCTTAAGTACTTGGGATGCAGTCCATCAGGCCCTGGGGATTTATCGGCCTTCAATCCCATCAATTTCCCCAACACAATTTCCCGACTAATAAGGATTTCCCTCAGTTCCTCGTCCTTACTAGACCCTCCGACCCCTTTTATATCCGGAAGGTTGTTTGTGTCCTCCTTAGTGAATACCGAACCAAAATACTTGTTCAATTGGTCCGCCATTTCTTTGTTCCCCATTATGACTTCCCCTGATTCTGACTGCAGGGGACCTACGTTTGTCTTTACTAACCTTTTTCTCTTTACATATCTATAGAAACTTTTGCAATCCGTCTTAATGTTCCCTGCAAGCTTCTTCTCGTACTCCATTTTCCCTGCCCTAATCAAACCCTTTGTCCTCCTCTGCTGAGTTCTAAATTTCTCCCAGTCCCCGGGTTCGCTGCTATTTCTGGCCAATTTGTATGTCACTTCCTTGGCTTTAATACTATCCCTGATTTCCCTTGATAGCCATGGTTGAGCCACCTTCCCTTTTTTATTTTTACGCCAGACAGGAATGTACAATTGTTGTAGTTCATCCATGCGGTCTCTAAATGTCTGCCATTGCCCATCCACAGTCAACCCCTTCAGTATCATTCGCCAATCTATCCTAGCCAATTCACGCCTCTTACCTTCAAAGTTACCCTTCTTTAAGTTCTGGACCATGGTCTCTGAATTAACTGTTTCATTCTCCATCCTAATGCAGAATTCCACCATATTATGTTCACTCTTCCCCAAGGGGCCTCGCACAACGAGATTGCTAATTAATCCTCTCTCATTACACAACACCCAGTCTAAGATGGCCTCCCCACTAGTTGGTTCCTCCGCATATTGGTCTAAAAAACCATCCCTTATGCACTCCAGGAAATCCTCCTCCACCGTATTGCTTCCAGTTTGGTTAGCCCAATCTATGTGCATATTAAAGTCACCCATTATAACTGCTGCACCTTTATTGCACGCACCCCTAATTTCATGTTTGATGACCTCTCCAACATCACTACTACTGTTTGGAGGTCTGTACACAACTCCCACTAACGTTTTTTGCCCTTTGGTGTTCTGCAGCTCTACCCATATAGATTCCACATCATCCAAGCTAATGTCCTTCCGAACTATTGCCTTAATTTCCTCTTTAACCAGCAATGCTACCCCACCTCCTTTTTCTTTTATTCTATCTTTCCTGAATGTTGAATACCCCTGGATGTTGAGTTCCCAGCCCTGATCATCCTGGAGCCACGTCTCCGTAATCCCAATCACATCATATTTGTTAACATCTATTTGCACAGTTAATTCATCCAGCTTATTGCGGATACTCCTTGCATTAGGACACAAAGCCTTCAGGCTTGTTTTTTTAACACCCTTTGTCCTTTTAGAATTTTGCTGTACAATGGCCCTTTTTGTTCTTTACCTTGGATTTCTCTGCCCTCCACTTTTCCTCATCTCCTTTCTGTCTTTTGCTTTTGCCTCCTTTTTGAAAAATATATTTAATTATTATGATAATGATGATAAATTGTGAGACACAAGAAATAGAACATAAGAGATCGGAGCAGGAGCAGGTTATATGACCCCTCGAGTCTGCTGCACGAGCCTAGGTGGTGCAGTGGATTAGACACATATCTTACACCTATGAGGGAAGGGCTTGTCCATCCATCTGATGGTGTGAAATACTGCTCTCTGTTGTCTGTAAGCTTGCCTCGTGAAATAATTTGGGAGAGTTTCAATCCTGGTTCAAGCACAAAACTAACTTGGCCATGTCACTCAATGGTTTTCCTGCAACCAGTTTGATCATAAGAACATAAGAAATAGGAGCAGGAGTGGGCCATTTAGCCCCTTGAGCCTGCTCCGCCATTCAATAAGATCATGGTTGATCTGATCTTGGCCTCAACTCCACTTCCCCTGTCCGCTCTCCATAGCCCTTCACTCACTTATCATTCAAAAATCTGTCAATCTCCACTGTAAATTATTCAATGACCCAGCCTCCATAGCTCTCAGGGGCAGAGAATTCCAAAGATTCACGACCCTCTAAGAGAAGAAATTCCTCCTCATTTCCATTTTAAATGGGTGACCTCTTATTCTGAAACTATGCCTCCAGTTCTAGATTCGCCCCCAGTTCTAGATTTCCCCACCCCGAGGGGAAGCATCCTCTCTGCATCGACCCTGTCAAGCTCAGAATCTCATGCTTTTCAATAAGATCACCTCTCATTCTTCTAAACTCCAATGAGTACAGGCCCAACCTGCTCAACCTTTCTTCATAAGACAACCCCTTCATCTCAGGAATCAACCTCATAAACCTTCCTGAGTTTCCTGAAGCATTGGGGCCGCTTCTGGGGGAGGTGGGACGTGGACAAGCCGGACGGGTTGCACCTCAACAGAGCCAGGACCAATATCCTCGCGGTGGAGGGATTACTATCAACTGCCCCCCACCCACCCTCCCCCCCCCCCCAACAAGGATATTGGTCCCAGCTATTGGGGAGGGTTTAAACTTGGCAGGGGGATGGGAACCTGAAAATAGATTCATAGGGAGGGGAGTAAAGCTGGAATTAGAAAGCAAAAATAAAGAAAGTGAGTTTGAAGGAGAGAAAGGTAAAAAACAAAGCAGGAAAAAGGGTAAAAAAAACAAACTTAAAGGCACTTTGTCTAAATGCATGTAGCATTTGTAACAAAATAGATGAGTTGACGGCACAAATTGAGACAAATGGGTATGATAGCCATTACAGAGACGTGGTTGCAAGGTGACCAGGACTGGGAATTAAATATTGTGAGGTACTTGACAATCTGGTAGGACGGACAGAAAGGAAAAGGAGGTGGGGTAGCTCTATTGATAAAGGATGGAATCACTGCAATGGTGAGAAATGATATTGGCTCAAATGATAAGGATGTTAAAACAGTTTGTGTGGAGATAAGGAATAATGGGGAAAAACTCACCAGTGGGCGTAGTCTGTAGGTCCCCTAACAGTAGCAACTCTGTTGGTCGGAGCATAAACCAGGAAATAATGGGGGTGTGTGTAAAAAGGGAACAGCAATAATCATGGATGATTTTAACTTCCATATTGATAGGACAAATCGAATTGGTCAGGGTAGCCTTGAGGAGGAGTTCATAGATTGCATAAGGGACGGGTTCCTTGAGCAGTATGTGACAGAACCAACCAGGGGGAAGGTTAATTTAGATCTGGTCCTGTGTATAGAGACAGGATAAATAAACAATCTCCTGGTAAAGGAGTGAGTGAGGGAGTTGGAATGAGTGATCATAGCATGATTGAATTTCAAATTCAGATGGAGGGTGAGAAAGTTGGATCTCTAACCAGCGTACGAAGCTTAAAAAAAGGAGACTATGAAGATATGAGGACAGAGTTTGGTAAAGAGGACTGGGAAAACAGATTGAAGTGTGGGACGGTTGATGAACAGTGGTGTACATTTAAGGAGATATTTCACAAACCTCAAGAAATATATATTCCAGTGAGGAGGAAAGGGTGTAAGAGAAAAGATAGCCATTTGTGGCTAACTAAAGAAATAAAGGACGGTATCCAATTAAAAACAAGGGCATACAAAGTGGCCAAAACTAGTGGGAGGACCTAGAAACATAGAAAATAGGTGCAGGAGTAGGCCATTCTGCCCTTCGAGTCTGCACCACCATTCAATAAGATCATGGCTGATCATTCCTTCAGTATCCCTTTCCTGCTTTCTCTCCATACCCCTTGATCCCATTAGCCGAAAGGGCTATATCTAACTCCCTCTTGAATATATCCAATGAATTGGCATCAACAACTCTCTGCGGCAGGGAATTCCACAGGTTAACAACTCTCTGAGTGAAGAAGTTTCTCCTAATCTCAGTCCTAAACGGCCTGCCCCTTATCCTAAGACTGTGTCCCCTGGTTCTGGACTTCCCCAACATCGGGAACATTCTTCCCGCATCTAACTTGTCGAGTCCCGTCAGAATCTTATATGTTTCTATGAGATCCCCTCTCATCCTTCTAAACTCCAGTGTATAAAGGCCCAGTTGATCCAGTCTCTCCTCATATGTCATTCCTGAAATCAGTCTGGTGAACCTTCGCTGCACTCCCTCAATAGCAAGAAAGTCCTTCCTCAGATTAGGAGACCAAAACTGAACACAATATTCCAGGTGGGGCCTCAGCAAGGCCCTGTACAACTGCAGCAAGACACCCCTGCTCCTATACTCAAATCCCCTAGCTATGAAGGCCAACATACCATTTGCTTCTTCACCGCCTGCTGTACCTGCATGCCAACTTTCAATGACTGATGAACCATGACCCCCAGGTCTCGTTACACCTCCCCTTTTCCTAATCTGCCGCCATTCAGATAATATTCTGCCTTCATGTTTTTGCCCCCAAATTTATCCACATTATACTGCATCTGCAATGTATTTGCCCACTCACCCTGCAGCCTCTTAGCGTCCTCCTCCCAGCTCACACCACCACCAAGTTTAGTGTCGTCTGCAAACTTGGAGAGATTACACTCAATTCCTTCATCTAAATCATTAATATATATTGTAAAGAGCTGGGGTCCCAGCACTGAGCCCTGCGGTACCCCACTCGTCACTGCCTGCCATTCTGAAAAGGACCCGTTAATCCCGACTCTCTGCTTCCTGTCTGCCAACCAGTTCTCTATCCACGTCAGTACATTACCCCCAATACCATGTGCTTTGATTTTGTGCACCAATCTTCTGTGTGGGACCTTGTCAAAAGCCTTTTGAAAGTCCAAATACACCACATCCACTGGTTCTCCCTTGTCCACTCTATTAGTTACATCCTCAAAAAATTCCAGAAAATTTGTCAAGCATGATTTCCCTTTCATAAATCCATGCTGACTTGGACCAATCCTATTACTGCTCTCCAAATTCGCTGCTATTTCATCCTTAATGATTGATTCCAACATTTTCCCCACCACCGATGTCAGGCTAACCGGTCTATAATTACCCGTTTTCTCTCTCCCACCTTTTTTAAAAAGTGGTGTTACATTAGCAACCCTCCAGTCCATAGGAACTGATCCAGAGTCGATAGACTGTTGGAAAATTATCACCAATGCATCCACTATTTCTAGGACCACTTCCTTAAGTACTCTGGGATGTAGACTATCAGGCCCTGGAGATTTATCGGCCTTCAATCCCGTCAATTTCCCAACACAATTTCCCGCCTAATAAGGATATCCTGCAGTTCCTCCTTCTCACGAGACCCTCGGTCCCCTAGTACATCCGGAAGGTTATTTGTGTCTTCCTTTGTGAAGACGGAACCAAAGTACTTGTTCAATTGGCCTGCTATTTCTTTGTTCCCCATTATAAATTCACCTGAATCCGACCTCAAGAGACCTACATTTGTCTTCACTAATCTTTTTCTCTTCACATATCTATAGAAGCTTTTGCAGTCAGTTTTTATGTTTCCAGCAAGCTTCCTCTCATACTCTATTTTCCCCCTCCTAATTAAATCCCTTGTCCTCCTCTGCTGAATTCTAAAATTCTCCCAGTCCTTTGGTTTGCTGCTCTTTCTAGCTAATTTGTATGTCTCTTCCTTGGAATTAACACTATCCTTAATTTCCTTTGTTCGCCACGGTTGAGCCACCTTCCCCATTTTGTTTTTGCTCCAGACATGGATGTACAATTGCTGAAGTTCATCCATATGATTTTTAAAGGTTTGCCATTGCCTATCCACCATCAACCCTTTAAGTATCATTTGCCAGTTTAATCTCGCCAATTCGCGCCTCATACCATCAAAGTTACCTTTCCTTAAGTTCAGGACCCTAGTTTCTGAATTAACTTTGTCACTCTCCATCTTAATAAGGAAGTCTACCATATTATGGTCACTCTTCCCCAAGGGCCCTCGCACAGCAAGATTGCTAATTAGTCCCTTCTCATTACACAATACCCAGTCTAGGATGGCTAGATCTCTGGTTGGTTCCTCGACATATCGGTCGAGAAAACCATCCCGAATGTACTCCAGGAAATCCTCCCCCACCGCATTGCTGCCAGTTAGGTTAGCCCAATCAATGTGTAGATTAAAGTTGCCCATGATTACTGCTGTACCTTTATTGCACATATCCCTTATTTCTTGTTTGATGCTATCCCCAACCTCACTACTACTATTTGGTGGCCTGTACACAACTCCCACTAGCGTTTTCTGCCCTTTGGTATTCCGTAGCTCCACCCATACTGATTCCACATCATCCAAGCTAATGTCCTTCCTTATAATTGCATTAATTTCCTTTTTAACCAGCAATGCCACCCCACTCCTTTTCCTTTCTGTCTGTCCTTCCTAAATGCTGAATACCCTTGTATGTTGAGTTCCCAGCCTTGGTCATCCTGGAGCCATTTCTCCTTGATGCCAATCATATCATATCCGTTAACTGCTATCTGCGCAGTTAATTCATCCACCTTATTCCGAATACTCCTCGCATTGAGGCACAGAGCCTTCAGGCTTGTCTTTTTAACACACTTTGACCCTTTAGAATTTTGCTGTAAATTGGCCCTTTTTGTTTTTTGCCTTGGGTTTCTCTGCCCTCCACTTTTACTATTCTCCTTTCTAGCTTTTGCTTTGTCTCCATTTTATTTCCCTCTGTCTCCCTGCATAGGTTCCCATCCCCCTGCCATATTAGTTTAACTCCTCCCCAACAGCTCTAGCAAACACTCCCCCTAGGGCATTGGTTCCGGTCCTGCCCAGGTACAGACCATCCAGTTTGTACTGGTCCCACCTCCCCCAGAACTGGTTCCAATGCCCCTGGAATTTGAATCCCTCCCTTCTGCACCACTGCTCAAGCCACGTATTCATCTGAGCTATCCTGCGATTCCTAATCTGACTAGCACGTGGCACTGGTAGCAAACCTGAGATTACTACCTTTGAGGTCCTGCTTTTTAATTTAACTCCGCGCTCCCTAAATTCGTCTTGTAGGACCTCATCCCGTTTTTTATACCTATATTGTTGCTACCTATATGTACCACGACAACTGGCTGTTCACCTTCCCTTTTCAGAATGTCCTGCACCTGCTCCGAGACATCCTTGACCCTTGCACCAGGGAGGCAACATACTATCCTGGAGTCTCGGTTGCGGCCACAGAAACGCCTATCTATTCCCCTTACAATTGAATCCCCTATCACTATCGCTCTCCCACTCTTTTTCCTGCCCTCCTGTGCAGCAGAGCCACCCACAGTGCCATGGACTTGGCTGCTGCTGCTCCCCCCTGATGAGTCATCCCCCTCAACAGTACTCAAAGCGGTGTATCTGTTTTGCAGGGGCATGACCGCAGGGGACCCCTGCACTACCTTCCTTGCACTGCCTTCCTGTTGGTCTTCCATTCCCTATCTGGCTGTGTACCCTTCTCCTGCGGTAAGACCAACTCACTAAATGTACTATTCACGTCATTCTCAGCATCGTGGATGCTCCAGAGTGAATCCACCCGCAGCTCCAGTTTCGCACCACGGTCCGTCAGGAGCTGCAGGTGGATACACTTCCCGCACACGTAGTCGTCAGGGACACCAGAAGCGTCCCTGACTTCCCACATCTTACAGGAGGAGCATAACATGTGTCCGAGCTGTCCTGCCATTGACTTAACCCTTAGATAAACTTAATCTGGCAACAAGGCTAAAGGTTACATACTGATATAGAAAAGAAAAAAGAAGAGCTACTCACCAGTCACCAGCCAATCACTTACCCCCTTGGCTGTGACGTCACCTTTCAATTCCTTTCTACTTCTTTTTTGCCTTCTCTCCCCACTGAAGCTGCACAAGCTGGCCTTTATAGGCCTCCCGACTCCACGAGCTCCCGCCGTTTGACTGCCGCCGCCTCTCGCTGCCACTGGGCCTTTATAGGCCTCCCGACTCCACAAGCTCCCGCCTCTCGACTGCCGCTGGGCCTTTTATAGGCCTCACCAACGCCACAAACTCCTGCCTCTCAACAGAAGACTAGGAAGCATTTAAAAGCCAGCAAAGAATGACTAAAAAAATGATTAAGAAAGGGAAGATAGACGATGAAGGTAAACTAGCACAAAATATAAAAACAGATAGCAAGAGTTTCTATAGCTATATAAAAAGGAAAAGACTGGCTAAAGTAAATGTTGGTCCCTTCGAGGACGAGACCGGGGAATTAGTAATGGGGAACATGGAGATGGCAGAAACTTTGAACAAATATTTTGTGTCAGTCTTTATAGTAGAGGACACTAACAATATTCCAACAGTGGATCGTCAAGGGGCTATAGGGGGGGAGGAACTTAACACAATCACAATCACTAAGGAGGTGGTACTCAGTAAGATAATGGGACTAAAGGCGGATAAATCCTCTGGACCTGATGGCTTGCATCCTAGGGTCTTAAAAGAAGTTGTGGCAGGGATTGTGGATGCATCAGTTGTAATTTACCAAAATTCCCTGTATTCTGGGGAGGTCCCAGCAGATTGGAAAACTGCAAATGTAATGTCCCTATTTAAAAAAAGGAGGCAGACAAAAAAGCAGGATACTATAAAACAGTTAGCCTAACATCTGTGATTGGGGAAAATGTTGGAGTCCATTATTAAAGAAGCAGTAGCAGGACATTTGGAAAAGCAAAATTCGGTCAGGCAGAGTTAGCATGGATTTATGAAGGGGAAGTCATGTTTGACAAATTTGCTGGAGTTCTTTGAGGTAGTAACGAACAGGGTGAATAAAGGGGAACCAGTGGATGTGGTGTATTTGGACTTCCAGAAGGCATTTGACAAGGTGTCACATAAAAGGTTACTGCACAAGATAATATTTCACGGGATTGGGGGTAATATAGAGGATTGGCTAACTAACCGAAAACAGAGATTTGGGATAAATGATTCATTCTCTGGTTGGCAACCAGTAAGTAGTGGGGTGCCGCAGGGATCAATGCTGGGACCCCAACTATTTACAATCTATATTAACGACTTGGAAGAAGGGACTGATTGTAACGTAGCCAATTTTGCTGATGATACAAAGATGGGAGGAAAAGCAATGTGTGAGGAGGACACAAAAAATCTGCAAAAGGACATAGACAGGCTAAGTGAGTGTGCAAAAATTTGGCAGATGGAGTATAATATTGGAAAGTGTGAGGTCATGCACTTTGGCAGAAAAAAATCAAAGAGCAAGTTATTATTTAAATGGAGAAATATTTCAAAGTACTGCAGTATAGCGAGACCTGGGGGTACTTGTGCATGAAACACAAAAGGATAGTATGCAGGTACAGCAAGTGATCAGAAAGGCCAATGGTATCTTGGCCTTTATTGCAAAGAGGATGGAGTATAGGAGCAGGGAAGTCTTGCTACAGCTGTATAAGGTATTGGTGAGGCTACACCTGGAGTACTGCGTACAGTTTTGGTTTCCATATTTATAAAAGGATATATTTGCTTTGGAGTCAGTTCAAAGAAGGTTCACTAGGTTGATTCCTATTGGATGAGGGGGTTGACTTATGAGGAAAGGTTGAGTAGGTTGGGCCTCTACTCATTGGAATTCAGAAGAATGTGGTGACCTTATCGAAACGTATAAGATTATGAGGGGGCTTGACAAGGTGGATGCAGAGAGGATATTTCCACTGATGGGGGAGACTAGAACTAGAGGGCATGATCTTAGAATAAGGGGCCGTCCATTTAAAACTGAGATGAGGAGAAATTTCTTCTCTCTGAGGGTTGTAAATCTGTGGAATTCGCTGCCTCAGAGAGCTGTGGAAGCTGGGACATTGAATACATTTAAGACAGAAATAGACAGTTTCTTAAACGATAAGGGAATAAGGGGTTATAGGGAGCAGATGGGGAAGTGGAGCTGAGTCCATGATCAGATCAGTCATGATCTTATTGAATGGCAGAGCAGGCTCGAAGGGCCTTATGACCTACTCCTGCTCCTATTTCTTATGTTTTCTGAACTGCCTCCAATGCAAGTGAATCCCTCCTCAAATAAGAAGACCAAAACTATACGCAGTACTCTAGGTGTGGTCTCACCAATGTGCTGTACAATTGTAGCAGGACTTCCCTACTTTTATACTCCATCCTCCTTGCAATAAAGACAAACATTCCATTTGCCTTCCTGATTACTTGCATGTTGAAGATAATTCCCACTTTGATGTCCTCATCGCCCCCAACAATGCTATTGAACATAACTTTGAGGTGAACAAAACCTTTCTAATTCATTTAGACCATCATCACTATCATATTTAATGGGCGTGTTGTCAACGGCTTATTCATTTTGTCTGTGGCAGTCCTGGTCTTAAAGAAGCATTTTCCCAGCTTTATATTAAAGGATTTAAGTGTTTAGGTCATAGCATTAAGTGTTTATCTTCAAATCTATTTCACATATCCGCTACTCTGGGGAACGGGAGTGATCTTCTAACCTCAGTTGAAATTAATTTGACAATTGAGAACAGGCTTTTTAACAACAGGCTTCCCTGGAAACTGGTTTTCTACTGACACTTGAGACACCAGTGTGTTTGCCCTTCCTTTTTAGAACAATTAAAAGGAAAAGCAGTGTAGTGAAAGAAAGAAAGAAAAAAGACTTGCATTTATTTAGCGCCTTTCACGACCACTGGAAGTCTCAAAGTGCTTTATAGCCAATGGAGTACTTTTGGAGTGTAGTCACTGTTGTAATGTGGTTTAGTGAATAGAAAAAATAGAAAAATAGAAAATAGGTGCAGGAGTAGGCCATTCAGCCCTTCGAGCCTGCACTGCCATTCAATAAGATCATGGCTGATCATTCACCTCAGTACCCCTTTCCTGCTTTCTCTCCATACCCCTTGATCCCTTTAGCCATAATGGCCATATCTAACTCCCTCTTGAATATATCCAATGAACTGGCATCAACAATTCTCTGCGGCAGGGAATTCCACAGATTAACAACTCTCTGCGTGAAGAAGTTTCTCCTCATCTCAGTCCTAAATGGCCTACTCCTTATCCTAAGACTGTGTCCCCTGGTTCTGGACTTTCCCAACATCGGGAACATTCTTCCTGCATCTAACCTGTCCCGTCCCGTCAGAATCTTATACGTTTCTATGAGGTCCCCTCTCATCCTTCTAAACTCCATGTATAAAGGCCCAGTTGATCCAGTCTCTCCTCATATGTCAGTCCAGCCATAAGAACATAAGAACATAAGAATTAGGAACAGGAGTAGGCCATCTAGCCCCTCGAGCCTGCTCCGCCATTCAACAAGATCATGGCTGATCTGGTCGTGGACTCAGCTCCACTTACCCACCCTCTCCCCGTAACCCTTAATTCCCTTATTGCTTAAAAATCTATCCATCTTTGACTTGAAAACATTCAATGAGCTAGTCTCAACTGCTTCCTTGGGCAGAGAATTCCACAGATTCACAACCCTCTGGGAGAAGAAATTCTTTCTCAACTCGGTTTTAAATTGGCTCCTCCGTATTTTGAGACTGTGCCCCCTAGTTCTAGTCTCCCCCACCAATGGAAACAACCTCTCTGCCTCTATCTTGTCTATCCCTTTCATGATTTTAATTGTTTCTATAAGATCACCCCTCATCCTTCTGAACTCCAAGGAGTAAAGACCCAGTCTACTCAATCTATCATCATAAGTTACCCCCCCATTTCTCGAATCAGCCTAGTGAATCGTCTCTGTACCCCTTCCAAAGCTAGTATATCCTTCCTTAAGTAAGGTGACCAAAACTGCACGCAGTACTCCAGGTGCGGCCTTACCAATACCTTATACAGTTGCAGCAACACCTCCCTGCTTTTGTACTCCATCCCTTTTGCAATGAAGGCCAACATTCCATTTGCCTTCCTGATTACCTGCTGCACCTGCAAACTAACCTTTTGGGATTCATGCACAAGGACCCCCAGGTCCCTCTGCACCGCAGCATGTTGTAATTTCTCCCCATTCAAATAATATTCCCTTTTACAGTTTTTTTTCCCAAGGTGGATGACCTCACACTTTCCGACATTGTATTCTATCTGCCAAACCTTAGCCCATTCGCTTAACCTATCCAAATCTCCTTGTAGCCTCTCTGAGTCCTCTACACAACCCGCTTTCCCACTAATCTTAGTGTCATCTACAAATTTTGTTGCACTACACTCTGTCCCCTCCTCTAGGTCATCTATGTATATTGTAAACAGTTGTGGTCCCAGCACTGATCCCTGTGGCACACCACTAACCACTGATTTCCAACCGGAAAAGGACCCATTTATCCCGACTCTCTGCTTTCTGTTCGCCAGCCAATTCTCGATCCATGCTAATACATTTCCTCTGACTCCGCGTACCTTTATCTTCTGCAGTAACCTTTTGTGTGGCACCTTATCGAATGCCTTTTGGAAATCTAAATACACCACATCCATCGGTACACCTCTATCCACCATGCTCGTTATATCCTCAAAGAATTCCAGTATGTTAGTTAAACATGATTTCCCTTTCATGAATCCATGCTGCGATGGCTTGATTGCACGATTCCTATCCAGATGTACCGCTATTTCTTCCTTAATGATAGTTTCAAGCATTTTCCCCACTACAGATGTTAAACTAACCGGCCTATAGTTACCTGCCTTTGCCTGCCCCCTTTTTTAAACAGAGGCGTTACATTAGCTGCTCTCCAATCCGCTGGTACCTCCCCAGAGTCCAGAGAATTTTGGTAGATTATAAGAAATGCATCTGCTATAACTTCCGCCATCTCTTTTAATACCCTGGGATGCATTTCATCAGGACCAGGGGACTTGTCTACCTTCAATCCCATTAGTCTGCCCAGCACTACCTCCCTAGTGATAGTGATCATCTCAAGGTCCTCCCTTCCCACATTCCTATGACCAGCAATTTTTGGCATGGTTTTGGCATGCCATCCCTGGAATCAGTCTGGTGAACCTTCACTGCACTCCCTCTATAGCAAGGACTTCCTTCCTCAGATTAGGAGTCCAAAACTGAACACAATATTCCAGGTGAGGCCTCACCAAGGCCCTATACAATTGCAATAAGACCTCCCTGCACCTATACTCAAATCCCCTAGCTGTGAAAGCCAACATGCCATTTGCCTACTTCACTGCCTGCTGCATCTGCAATCCAACTTTCAATGGCTGATGAACCATGACACCCAGGTCTCGTTGCACCTCCCCTTTTCCTAATCTGCCGCCATTCAGATAATATTCTGCCTTTGTGTTTTTGCCACCAAAGTGGATAACCTCACATTTATCCACATTATACTGCATCTGCCATGCATTTGCCCACTCACCTAACCTGTCCAAATCACCCTGCAGCCTCTTAGTATCCTCCTTGCAGCTCACACCGCCACCCAGTTTAGTGTCACCTGCAAACTTGGAGATATTACACTCAATTCCTTCATCCAAATCATTTATATACATTGTAAAGAGCTGGGGTCCCAGCAATGATCCCTGCAGCACTCCACTAGTCACTGCCTCCCATTCCAAAAAGGACCCGTTTATCCCAACTCTCTGCTTCCTGTCTGCCAACCAATTCTCTATCCACGTCAGTACATTACCCCCAATACCATGTGCTTTGATTTTGGACACCAATCAGGTCAAAGGCCTTTTGAAAGTCCAAATACACCACATCCATTGGTTCTCCCTTGTCCACTCTATTAGTTACATCCTCAAAAAATTCCAGAAGATTTGTCAAGCATGATTTCCCTTTCATACATCCATGCTAACTTGGACCAATTCTGTCACTGCTTTCCAAATGCGCTGCTATTTCATCCTTAATAATTGATTATTAAGAATGCTAAAGGTTATCAAATGTCAATGTTTGCACAGAGCCCTCAGGCAATCATACTTCTCCAGCAGCTTGGTGGCCCAGCAACCTGTCACCCTGCATACAGCTAGGACCACCCAGCGATCTGTCACCCTGCATACAGCTAGGACCACCCAGCGATCTGTCGCCCTGCGTACAGCTAGGACCACCCAGCGATCTGTCGCCCTGTATACAGATAGGACCACCCAGTGATCTATCGCCCTGCGTACAGATAGGACCACCCAGCGATCTATCGCCCTGCGTACAGATAGGACCAGCCAACGATCTGTCACCCTGCATACAGCTAGGACCACCCAACGATCTGTCGCCCTGCGTACAGCTAGGACCACCCAGCGATCTGTCGCCCTGTGTACAGATAGGATCACAGCGATCTATCGCCCTGCATAAATGTAGGATCACCCAGCTACTGGTGACTGGAGGCTTGTAGCCCAGATGAGTTATTGACCAAAGAGCCCAGTAACCTTGTGGAAATTCTTAGCAAAGAGTCCAGTCAGCTAACGGTGACAACACTCTTTCATTTAGTCAAAGCCACATCACTGCAGCCACTGAACTGCAGCAGCCATTGTTGAATGAAGGACCTAACGATGGCAGAACAATGGGCATTTGGGGTGCAGTGTGGAAGGAGGGTGTGCATCACGTCCTCTACCACACACAAGAACATATGTTTTTAGAAAACAATGGAAAGGTTACTGCTGCCCACTCCCAGCTGAAAGAGGCCTCTGAGGTGGTTAGAATTCATGGACCCAAATTTGATCACCTTCCCGCTGACTTCTGCCCGCTGCCACCGACATTCCTCGTGAAGAGCCACCCAGTGCCACTTTCAAGGTGGGCTGGAGCGGGCAGGAGGGGAGAGCCGCTGTGAATCGCCCAGTGACGTCAGCGGACGGCCGAGTGACGTAATTGACCTGCTGCCCACTGAGCTGCCAGATTGGTGGGGGTGGGAGTCGGTGCCAGAATGGGGGTAGACCGCTGGTTGGAGGCTGGTCTGTCCCCGATGGTAGGTAGGAAGATCCTGAATAAAAGGTTGGTGAAATTTCACAGCAACTTAACTCAATTGTTGTCCCCTGAAGGTTTTCCGATGGATTTTTTTTTCTGATGATTTTAGTTTTCAGGTCTTCAACCTCCGTGGACCTGACTCCATCCTCGGCGGCACTTGGGCGGCAAGCGCCGTTGCCACCGAGAATGAGACCTCCCGCCCGCTGCCACCCAGATAGGTGGTGTACATCGCAGATATGCCGCCCGCTGATCTTCAAGGGACCTGGGTGTTGAAAACCCCACCCAAAGACCGTCACGGACCTCGACAATCCTTTCGGCGGCACTTGGACGGGCGGGGGCCTTCACCAAATTCGGGCCCCTTGTCTAATCTTTCCCCAAATTATGTGAGTAATACAACAAGACTATTATGTGGCTAGACAGAGTGCCTCACAATTAGACTGATGGAGGTGCATGTCACTTAACAGTTGGGCAGAAAGTTTAGCAAACCACATCATACCTCTGCACAGGATTGACCATGGTGCTTTGCAGCTAGTCATAGGAAATGACGAGGCACTTTGAAATTGGACACAGAGATGGGCGAGTCACATTATAAGAGAAGCAGAGGGATTGGTGAGTCACATTAAAGATGTAATGTATTTGCTCCATGGGTTGTTTGCTTAAGAATTTATAACAACATATTGCTATTAAGAACTAGCTGGTTTATTAGCAAAGGTTTAACAATCACACTGCACTTTACCAGTTCATCCACCAGGCTCACAACCACCTGCCTCATCGTGGATCCTCCAAACCCCAACTGGCTGGGGTTTTATTCAGTCTTGTGAACATCACGTGACTGGCATACTCACAGGTGCATACATTACAATATAGAAGCAAAGGGCTCGGCGAATCACATTATAGAGAAGCAGAGGGTTCGGCGAATCACATTATAGAGAAGCGGAGTGTTCGGCGAATCACATTATAGAGAAGAGGAGGGTTCAGCGAATCACATTATAGAGAAGAGAAGGGCTCGGCGAATCACATTATAGAGAAGCAAAGGGCTCGGCGAATCACATTATAGAGAAGAGAAGGGCTCGGCGAATTACATTATAGAGAAGTGGAGGGCTTGGCGAATCACATTACAGCTGGCAGACAGATTGGCAAGGCACATTGTGGTTAGTCTGAATTATCGACACAGTACATTAAAATTAGGTAAAGGTGTGAGCAAGGCACATTACAATTGGATAATGTGTAAAATATATAATATACTAAGAATTATAATGAAACAAATCGACTGGCAGGTTGATTTACATTTAAATAAATGGATGAAGTGGGTACATTACAGTTACACTAATGAATAGACATCACATATTGTAAGAATTTTAAACAGACCAAGGGGGGTGCTGTGTACATTATAATTAGGTGGATGTGCAGGGTACATTAGAATGAGAATAATGGATCAGCAAGATGTGAACTAGCAACTAATCGACTAATGGGTGAATGTAATATATATTGTTAGAACTAATGGATGACCATGGTGCATTCAATTAGAATAATGAATGAAGTGGGTGCATTAAATGCAGGATAATTGGTGAACAGGGTGCATTACACTTTGAATAATGCATGAGGTGGGTGCATTACAATTACAGTAACGGACTGGAACTCACTAAAGTAAACATAAGCAAAAAAACAGTGTTAGAAAAAGTAATGGCGCTAAAGACTGACAATTCCCCAGGACCTGATGGTTTCCACCCCAGGGTTTTAAAGGAAGTAGGTCAGGAAATTGCAGATACTTTAGCCATAATCTTCCAAAGCTCGCTCGAGTCTCTGGGCTAGATTTTACACTTTTGTGTCGATCGTCCAAAAATGGGCATTATTTCCGGCTTAGGCGGTAAATATGGGTTTTCAGATCACCGGATTCACGCCCATTTTCAAATTCCCTAGTTTCCATTTTATAAAATGGGCGTGACTGCGAGCGATCTGAAATGGACATTAGCGTTAAATCTCTTTGACCTTCTGCCGTAAAGTGTCGCCGTCCTTAGCAATGGCATGGCAATGCTCGTTTCCCGCAATTCAGGAGGTCAGGGTCATCATTACATGCGCATAAGAGGAGACAGAGAGAGAGGGAGCAGAGAGGGAGTGAAGGCGTGTGTGGGTGTGGTGTGTGCTTGTTTGGCTGCTTTGGGAGATAGGAGGGAGAGTTTTGAGCTTTATACAAAATTGTGAGAAAAAAGTTAGCTATTACTGTAAAGTCCTGTCCCTGCAGTACGGATTCACACGAGGCACATACTGAAGTCAAGGTTATTCAGGACCTGCACCTTTATTACACAGCTCTCGAATGCCACACTTGCCTGAGACCTGTCCTTATATACCTGTCTGGGACAGGTATCCAGTGTCTCCTGCAAGTGCACCCCTGGTGGTAAGGTAAGCTTGTGGTTACAGGTCATCTCTGGTTAATGTCATGTATAGCATGGTAAGATACAGTTATGTACAGTAGTGTGAGATACATGACAGTTACCAGCCAGATATTTTTTCTAATTTGGTGCCTATAAAGGAGGGAGTGGAGAAGGTGACACAGCACGCTGTGGAGACTGATGCTGGCGAGAGCAGTGAGCTGGGAGAGGAACAATTGGGAGGACGCAAAGCAGCGAGCAGGTTCTCGGACGAGGCAAATGCCTCCCTCATGCAGGAGGTCGAGTCACGCTGGGGTCAATTGACCCAGAGAGGGCATGGGAAGCCCACCCCAAAGGCCTACCAGAAGATATGGACCGAGATAGCCGAGGTGGTCTCGTCAGCGACCAACGAGGTGCGTGAGGGCAACTAATGCCGTAGCGATGGAACGACCTTGTCGGATCCACCAGAATAAGTATTACATTTACTTACATGTACTTATATATTTATATAATTTGATTTGTAAGTGTCATGAGTGACTATAATCAAATGTGAGGTCTTTCACTTTTACCGGGAATGCTGTACTCAAAGTCTGTGGTCACGGCATATGTCTTTAGGTAAAGAATGATAATTTTCATTATAATCATGATTATATCTGTCGGTTATGTGTTGTATCAGTCTCTGTGACAGTACCGAGCAATGATCTCACGCAATGATGCCATGCCATGTCATCCTGTTGTTACCTTTATCAGAAGACGCTTTCAAGGAAAAGGGCCAAGCAGAGGCGAACGGGTAGGGGGCCACCAGTCATCAGCGACCTCACCGATATCGAGAAAAAGCCATAAGAGCTTAAAAACAACAAGGCTACGGGTGCGGATGGAATCCCTGCTGAGGCACTGAAGTATGGTGGGGAGGCACTGCTGCCATGGATACATGACCCCATCGCTCTCATCTGGAGAGAGGAGAGCATGCCGGGTGATCTCAGAGACGCAATGATCGTGACCATCTTTAAAAAAGGGGACAAGTCCGACTGAGGCAACTACAGAGGGATCTCCCTGCTGTCAGCCACTGGGAAAGTCGTCGCTAGAGTCCTCCTCAACCGTCTTCTCCCCATGGCCGAGGAGCTCCTCCCGGAGTCACAGTGCGGATTTCGTCCCCTACGGGGCACAACAGACACAATTTTTGCAGCACAAAATGCAGGGAACAGCGCCAGCCCTTATACATGGCCTTCTTCGTCCTTACAAAAGCATTTGACACTGTCAACTGTGAGGGTCTATGGAGCGTCTTCCTCTGTTTCGGATGCCCCCAAAAGTATGTCACCATCCTCCACCTGCTCCACGACGGCATGCGGGCCGTGATCCTTACCAATGGATCCATCACAGACCCAATCCAAGTCTGGACCGGGGTGAAACAGGGCTGCGTCATCGCCCCAACCCTCTTCTCAATCTTCCTCGCTGCCATGCTCCACCTCACAGTCAACAAGCTCCCCGCTGGAGTAGAACTAAATTGCAGAACCAGTGGGAACCTGTTCAACCTTCGCCATCTCCAGGCCAGGTTCAAGACCATCCCAACCTCTGCCGTTGAGCTACAGTACGTGGACGACACCTGTGTCTGCACACATACAGAGGCTGAACTCCAGGACATAGTCGACGTATTTACTGAAGCGTACAAAAGCATGGGCCTTACGCTAAACATCAGTGAGACAAAAGTCCTCTACCAGCCTGTCCTCGCCACACAGCACTAATCCCCAGTCATCAAGATCCACGGCGCGGCCCTGGACAACGTGGACCACTTCCCAAACCTTGGGAGCCTCCTATCAACAAGAGCAGGCTTTGACGATGAGATCCAACACTGCCTCCAGTGTGCCAGTGCAGTTTTCGGCCACCTGAGGAAAAGAGTGTTTGAAGATTAGGATCTCAAAACTGCCACCAAGCTCATTGTCTACAGGGCGGTAGTAATACCTGCCCACCTGTATGGCTCATAAACATGGACTATGTACAGTGGACACCTCAAATCGCTTGAGAAATACCATCAACGATGTCTCCGCAAGATCGTACAAATATCCTGGGAGGACAGGCACACCAACATTAGCGTCCTCGACCAGGCCAACATCCCCAGTATTGAAGCACTGACTATACTTGATCAGTTCCGCTGGGCAGGCCACATAGTTTGCATGCCAGACATGAGACTCCCAAAGCATGCGCTCTACTCGGAACTCCTTCACGATAAACAAACCAAAGGTGGGTAGTGGAAACGTTACAAGGACACCTTCAAAGCCTCCCCGATAAAGTGCAACATCCCCACTGACACCTGGGAGTCCCTGGCCAAAGACCGACCAAATTGGAGGAAGTGTATCTGGGAGGGCGCTGAGCTTCTCGAGTCTCATCGCCAAGAGCATGCAGAAATCAAGCGCAGGCAGCGGAAAGAGCGTGCGGCAAACCAGTCCCACCCACCCTTTCCCTCAACGACTATCTGTCCCATGTTAAGAGTGGAAGCAAGTCTTCCTCGATTCCGAGGGACTGCCTATGATGATGATGTGTTGTATCAGTCTCTGTGACAGTCCCTAACAATGATATTACGCAATGATCCCATGCCATGTCGTCCTGTTGTTACCTTTTACAGAAGAAGCTTTCGAGGATTAGGGCCGAGCAGAGGCGAACGGGTGGAGGGTCACCAGTCATCAGCGACCTCACCGATATCGAGGAGTGGGTGCTCGCACTCTTGGGGACCCATGCCCGATCGACAACGCAGGCAGCTGCAGAACCTGAAGTGATGCCACGTGAGTAAATTCAATAGATGCCACAGCCACTCATATCCGAACAATAATATATGATAGATGATTGCTAAAAGTGTCCTCTAAATAATGCTGGCCTCCTCAGAATCATTGCAATGCAGAATGTGTTGATGGTCATGAAATGTGATGTCGGCGATGATTTTGATAGCGGTGGTGCTTTTGTCGTACATATGCTGTGTGTAGCGCTGGACTCACCCTGTCACCCTAGCATCCCCTTCTCCTCTAATAACCTCATTTGTGTTTTGCAGCTCAGTGTGGCCCCAGGCAGGACCACAGAAACCAGAAGGTGGGGGCGCTGGGCCGGACTCAGCGGACGATCCTACATCTGCTGAGGAGCTCCGATTCTCCCGTCAATCTGCTGTGTCCGTTCTCAATGGATGACAGCACGGAATTTGAGGAGCCTGCATCACCAGGCTCCAGAAGACATATGATCCCAAGGCCATCTAGTGCTCCTCCAGCCATTCCCAACTCCACTCTGGAGGTACTGGGCCCAAGCACCTTGCCACAGGTCACCCCAGCGCCGACCCTGCGGAGGTTTTGTGGAAGTGGTAGATCTGGTCTACGAGCATCAGATGAGAGGAGCAAAATGGTAGAGTTGTCCAGGAGGACTGTTAACATGGTCACCAGATCCTACAGGCATTGGGTGGCATACCTCGACAGCTGACCAGCATGTCCGGCACCATGACGGAGTATGTTCCGCGGATGGCGGAGACCCTGGAGGCAATAGCCAGGAACACTCATGGCACAGGTCTCCCAGTGGTCCCGGAGCGCGGCACTCCACCTCTAGGTTCCGCACCCCAGTGCCAATGTCACATGAGAGGCAGGAGCAAGATCGTGCTTCTGGATCCAAGAATGTTCCCACCTCGGGACCCCCGACTCCCGTATCCGTGCAACCACCGGCTCTGCCTTCATCCCCCCCAATGAGGCACTGCCTGAGGAGCGACTCGACCAGACACCGTGGAGCGAGGAGGGGAAGGGGTAGCGGTGTGGAGAAGAAGGGGTGGGTGGAAGAAAAGTGAGGCGCATGTCCACAGGTGGTGGCTGTGTTATATTTCCATCTGGGTATATGCAATTTGTTGTATAGTATGGGGGGAGGGGGCCAACCTGTTGGTTTCCATTTGTGTTCTGTGTTGCTGGACATGTTGACCATTTGATTGATGTCAATGTTCTAAAATGTGTCGTGGGTTGTGGGGTGTTTTTGACCGTTATACTTATGATTTTAGACCAATGGCCATAGTAAATGTTTTTTATTAAACATAACCTTGTTATGCATTGACTCAGATAGCTGCACTGTTACACACTGGTGATTCCTTAACATGAAAGGGTATAATTAAACTTAACTTGAATCAACTTAAACTTTAACTGGCACCAAGGTGATGCCCACCATTGATGTCTGAGCTGCGCACACAGCAGTATGTCAGCTTTGTCAATAACAGCAGCATTCTTTTAGCCAAATCGCTCATTTATGAGCTGCTGACTTCGGAGTCTTGCAGCTATATAGCCACCATGGGTCCTTTCCTGCGGTCTGGAGGGGGGCCTGGGCATGTTTGCATAGCCAGCCTGATTGTTTGGGCTGAGGTCAGCGTCCACCTCTTCGTCCTCCTCTTTCTCTCTCTCCTGAGGTTGGCCATCAGTCCCTTCTGGCAATTCTTGTCCCCTCCTGATAGCCAAGTTGTGCAGCATGCAGCACACGGCCACGAATTGAGCTACTTGCTCAGGGTTGTATTGTAGTTCCCCACCTGAGTGCTCCAGGCATCTAAAGCGCTGCTTAAGCACATCAATGGTTTTTTGGACCACATTGCGTGTGGCTCTGTGGCTTTCGTTGTATCGCTTCTCGGCCTCAGTGTGGGTGTCACGCAGGGGGGGCGGGGTCATATCCTTTGTCACCAAGCATCCAGCATTGCCCTTGTGGCTGACTGGTAAACATGTCAGATACAGCGCTCTCACACAGGATATGAGCCTCATCGATGCTGCCCGGAAATTTGGCATTCACTGTCATAATTATCTGGTTGTGATCGATAACGAGTTGGACCCTTCAGGGAGTGAAATCCTTTTCGGTTGCGAAAAACCTCTGGATCCTGGGAAGGTGCCCGCATGGTGATGTGCGTACAATCTATTGCTCCCTGCACCTTGGGAAAGTTAGCAATTCGGTAGAATCCTAGAGCCCATCAGTCTGAGCCTCTCTGATCATGGGGAAGCTGATAAAGTCCATCCTACATGCATGCAGGGCTTCAGTGACCCGTCTAATGCAGCAATGAGTGGCATGCTGAGATATAGCGCAAATGTTGACCGCAGAGGCCTGAAAGGAACCCGAGGCTTAGAACGATAGTGCCGCGGTGACCTTGACCTTGATGGACAGTGTGATCCTGATGGTGCTGGCAGGCTGCAGATCTGCCCTGATGAGCTGGCACATCTCACTGATAACCACTTTGTGGAAGCGCAGTCTCCGAAGGCAGGTGTTCTCGGATAAGTAACTAAAGTAATCGACAGGGGAATGTCTATGGATGTAGTTTATATGGACTTTCAGAAGGCATTCGAT
Source organism: Pristiophorus japonicus (assembly GCF_044704955.1). Classification (NCBI taxonomy): domain Eukaryota; kingdom Metazoa; phylum Chordata; class Chondrichthyes; family Pristiophoridae; genus Pristiophorus; species Pristiophorus japonicus. Next base: position 89,504,055 of record NC_091991.1, on the reverse strand, counting down.
AAGGTTCCACGTTAGAGACTATTAGCTGAAATTAAAGCTCATGGAATTGAAGGCAAATTATTAACCTGGTTAGGAGATTGGTTAGGCGGCAGAAGACAGAGAGTAGGGATAATGGGTATGTACACATTGGAAGGATGTAAACTCTGATGTTCTCAATTATAGATTCTAATAACTTCAACACAACAGATCTTACATTAAAAGGATTTATTTTATTTATTAATGACTTGGATAACACATCATAGGCAGTCCCTCGAACGAGGATGATTTGCTTCCACACGAGTTCACAGGTGTTTCAATGAAGGACCCGATGTTCCAGTCCTGAACTCCAATTGAGGGGGTGGAAGATGCCTGTGTGTGAATTTTTTTAACGTGTGGTGACCTTTGCACACCAGCCACCACACGGGCTTGACAGTGTCAAGGGTTAACCGGGACGACTGGAGATCAGCTGTGCTGCACGGACCTAGTGCGCACACATATCGTACAGTGTGGGCTGGCCCGTGCTGCCCCTGGGCCCTCGGCACTTCTGGGCCCTGTACCCTCATTCACCACATCTCCGCCACGATCTCACACCGCTCCTCCGCCACGATCTCTCGCTGCCCCTCCATCACAAAAACAATCACCGCACCTCCGCCACGATCTCTCACTGCTCCTATGCCACGATCTCTTGCCACAGCTACGCCGCAAACTCTCGCCGCTCATCCGCCCCGACCTTCCTGTTCATCTGTACCTGGGCCCTGCCAATGTTCCTGCCCACGCTCAAAAACAGTGGCCAGGGTTTTGATGACATCACTTGGATTACACAATAGACAGTTATATATCCAAGTTTGCTGATGCCACAAGGATTGGTTGTGTAGTAATTAATGCAGAAGGGAGCATAACATTTACGGACACATTGATAGCTTAAATGCGTGGGCAAAACTGTGGCAGGTGGATTTCAACAAAGGTAAGTGTGAGGTCATCCATTTTGGACCTAAAAAACATAGATCCAATTATTATTTAAATGGTGAAAAGCTAGGAACAGTGGAGGGTCAGAGATTGAAGTGTCCTTGTACACAGATCACTAAAATCTAATAGGTACAACAAATAATCAAAACGGCTAATGGAATGTTGGTCTTTATAACTGGAGGGCTGGAATATAAAGGGGAGGAAGTTTTTCTACAGCCAAACAAAGCCCCGGTTAGTCCACATCTGGAGCAACATTATTTTCCGCACAGCGCACTAAAGGTCCTCCACAGCCTTGAGCCAGTTTTTAAATGCAAAAACTGCCCCCAAACAATTGGTGGGAACATTGATCTGGATCACTGTGGGTACAGTTCTGGGCACCGCAGCTTAGAAAGGATAGCTTGGCCTTGGAAGGAGTGCAGTGCAGATTCAGCAGAATGTTACCAGGGTTTCAAAGGTTAGATTATGAGGAAAGATTACATTGGCCTAGAAATCCCGCTCGAGGTCTTCCCGCAGGCAAACGACTAAAAAAAGGGAAAAAAGATGTGCACTTACCTGTTCCTGCTGCGCCTGCTCGAGGTCCCGGTCCCGAGGCCTTTGCTCCCTGTGCATCACAGCGCGTGCACGTCGGTAGGTCTGTGAGCCGGTGCTAGAGTCACATGGCTCTGGGCAACCAATCAAGGTACAGTATTTTCTCATTCATAATAATGGGAATGCCGAAAGTAGGAATTCCCATATCATGAATGAGAAAGAGCCCCCAAACACCAAAACACGAATAAAAAATAGACAATATACACTACATATTTAAGATTAATTTAAATTAAAGTTATTAATCTCATTAAAAAAATGTATCCGATTTTTTAAAAAGTTTTTTAAATTGTGGTTTTTAAACTTACCATGGGGGCAGGGTTTCTAACATTAAAATGTGTTTGTTACATTTTATTTTGTTATGTTTTTGTGTCTTTTAAAACTCTTGCACCTGTAACAGTAAGCTATGCGCCTGCTTTTATCAGGCGCAAGAGTTTTCAGGACATCCGCTGGGCAAGGTATGGGTAAATACCGCAATTTTGCCCGTGCGAATGTCCTGGCTGTGGAGATATGGAGCAGCTTGACCGATCGGAAAAGCCGGTTTTCAGCCCATGCACTTTGTACGTTGAAAACCGTCTTTTCCGATGCCTTCCCGGGTCCGTACACACTCCGTACACACTCCGTACGGGCACGGGAAGCCGCAATTTCTGTTCCATTAACTAGACTTATATTCCCTAGACTGTCGAAGGTTAAGCAGCATTTTAATTGTGGTTTTTAGGACTGTGCAAGGAATTGATGGGGTAGATAGAGAGAAACTTATTACCGCTGATGGGAGATACACCTTAATATCAGAGCTGGGCCATTCCGCAGAGACGTTAGGAAACATTTCTGCACGCAAAGGGTGGTAGATGTATGGAACTCACTCCCACAAGAAGAAATAGGTGCCAGCTCATTTAAGTCATAATTGAAAATCTAACATCGATAGATTTTTGCTGCCAAGGGTATAAACTGATGCAGAGTCAATGTAGGTGGATTGAGTTAAGATTCAGATCAAGCATAATCTTACTAAATGGTGGAATACTCTCAAGGTGCTGAATGGCCATTCTCCTGTTCCTATAGGTAAGGGAGGTGCATTCCAGTTACAGTAATGGGTGAGGGGAATATTACAGTAATGGATGAAGGGTATATTACAGTAATGGGTGAGGAGGATTATTACAGTGATGGGTGAGGGGAATATTACAGTAATGGGTGAGGTGAATATTAGAGTAATGGGTGAGTGGTATATTACAGTAATGGGTGATGTGAATATCACAGTAATGGGTGAGGTGAATATTATAGTAATGGGTGAGGGGTATATTACAGTTATGGGTGAGGTGAATATTACATTAATGGATGTGGGGTATATTACAGTAATGGGTGAGATGAATATTACAGTAATGGGTGAGGGGAATATAACAGTAATGGGTGAGGGGCAATATTACAGTAATGGGTGAGGGGAATATTACAGTAGTGGGTAAGGGGAATATTACAGTAATGGGTGAGGGGAATATTACAGTAATGGGTGAGGGGAATGTTACAATAATGGGTGAGGGTGAATATTACAGTAAAGGGTGAGATGAATATTACAGTAAGGGGTGAGGGGTATATTACAGTAATTAGCGAGGGGAATATTACAGTAATGGGTGAGGGGTATATTACAGTAATGGGTGAGGTGAATATTACAGTTATGGGTGAGTGGTATATTACAGTAATGGGTGATGTGAATATCACAGTAATGGATTAGGTGAATATTATAGTAATGGGTGAGGGGTATATTACAGTTATGGGTGAGGTGAATATTACAATAATGGGTGAGGGGTATATTACAGTAATGGGTGAGATGAATATTACAGTAACGGGTGAGGGGAATATCACAGTAATGGGTGAGGAGTATATTACAGTAATGGGTGAGAGGGTATAATACAGTAATGGGTGAGGGGTATATTAAAATAATGGGTGAGGTGCAGATTACAGTAATGGTTGAGGGGTATATTACAATAATGGGTGAGAGGGTATATTACAGTAAGGGGTGAGGGGAATATTACAGTAATGGGTGAGGGGAATATTAGAGTAATGGGTGAGTGGTATATTACAGTAATGGGTGAGGGGAATATTACAGTAGTGGGTAAGGGGAATATTACAGTAATGGGTGAGGGGAATATTACAGTAATGGGTGAGGGGAATGTTACAGTAATGGGTGAGGGTGAATATTACAGTAAAGGGTGAGATGAATATTACAGTAAGGGGTGAGGGGTATATTACAGTAATTAGCGAGGGGAATATTACAGTAATGGGTGAGGGGTATATTACAGTAATGGGTGAGGTGAATATTACAGTTATGGGTGAGTGGTATATTACAGTAATGGGTGATGTGAATATCACAGTAATGGATTAGGTGAATATTATAGTAATGGGTGAGGGGTATATTACAGTTATGGGTGAGGTGAATATCACAGTAATGGGTGAGGAGTATATTACAGTAATGGGTGAGAGGGTATAATACAGTAATGGGTGAGGGGTATATTAAAATAATGGGTGAGGTGCAGATTACAGTAATGGTTGAGGGGTATATTACAATAATGGGTGAGAGGGTATATTACAGTAAGGGGTGAGGGGAATATTACAGTAATGGGTGAGGGGAATATTAGAGTAATGGGTGAGTGGTATATTACAGTAATGGGTGAGGGGAATATTACAGTAGTGGGTAAGGGGAATATTACAGTAATGGGTGAGGGGAATATTACAGTAATGGGTGAGGTGTATATGACAGTAATGGGTGAGGTGAATATTACAGTTATGGGTGAGTGGTATATTACAGTAATGGGTGATGTGAATATCACAGTCATGGGTGAGGTGAATATTATAGTAATAGGTGAGGGGTATTTTACAGTAATGGGTGAGGTGAATATTACAGTAATGGATGTGGGGTATATTACAGTAATGGGTGAGATGAATATTACAGTAATGGGTGAGGGGAATATAACAGTAATGGGTGAGGGGCAATATTACAGTAATGGGTGAGGGGAATATTACAGTAGTGGGTAAGGGGAATATTACAGTAATGGGTGAGGGGAATATTACAGTAATGGGTGAGGGGAATGTTACAGTAATGGGTGAGGGTGAATATTACAGTAAAGGGTGAGATGAATATTACAGTAAGGGGTGAGGGGTATATTACAGTAATTAGCGAGGGGAATATTACAGTAATGGGTGAGGGGTATATTACAGTAATGGGTGAGGTGAATATTACAGTTATGGGTGAGTGGTATATTACAGTAATGGGTGATGTGAATATCACAGTAATGGATTAGGTGAATATTATAGTAATGGGTGAGGGGTATATTACAGTAATGGGTGAGATGAATATTACAGTAACGGGTGAGGGGAATATCACAGTAATGGGTGAGGAGTATATTACAGTAATGGGTGAGAGGGTATAATACAGTAATGGGTGAGGGGTATATTAAAATAATGGGTGAGGTGCAGATTACAGTAATGGTTGAGGGGTATATTACAATAATGGGTGAGAGGGTATATTACAGTAAGGGGTGAGGGGTATATTACAGTAATTAGCGAGGGGAATATTACAGTAATGGGTGAGGGGTATATTACAGTAATGGGTGAGGTGAATATTAGAGTAATGGGTGAGTGGTATATTACAGTAATGGGTGAGGGAAATATTACAGTAGTGGGTAAGGGGAATATTACAGTAATGGGTGAGTGGTATATTACAGTAATGCGTGATGTGAATATCACAGTAATGGATGAGGTGAATATTATAGTAATGGGTGAGGGGTATATTACAGTTATGGGTGAGGTGAATATTACAGTAATGGGTGAGGGATATATTACAGTAATGGGTGAGATGAATATTACAGTAATGGGTAAGGGGAATATCACAGTAATGGATGAGGGGTATATTACAGCAATGGGTGAGAGGGTATAATACAGTAATGGGTGAGGGGTATATTAAAATAATGGGTGAGGTGCAGATTACAGTAATGGTTGAGGAGTATATTACAATAATGGGTGAGAGGATATATTACAGTAATGGGTGAGGGGCATATTACAGTAATGGTTGAGGTGAATATTACAGTAATGGGTGAGGGATATATTACAGTAATGGGTGAGGGGTATATTACAATAATGTGTAAGGGGCTTATTACAGTAATTGGTGAGAGGGTATATTACAGAAATGGGTGAGGGGTATATTACAGTAATGGGTGAGGCGAATATTACAGTAATAGGTGTGGGGTATATTACAGTAATGTGTGAGATGAATATTACAGTAATAGGTGAGGGGAATATAAAAGTAATGGGTGAGGGGTTTATTACAGTAATGAGTGAGGGGAATATCACAGTAATGTGTGAGGGGTATATTACAGTAATGGGTGAGGTGAATATTACAGTTATGGGTGAGTGGTATATTACAGTAATGGGTGATGTGAATATCACAGTAATAGGTGAGGTGAATATTGTAGCAATGGGTGAGGGGTATATTACAGTAATGGGTGAGGTGAATATTACAGTAATGGGTGTGGGGTATATTACAGTAATGGGTGATGTGAATATCACAGTAATAGGTGAGGTGAATATTGTAGCAATGGGTGAGGGGCAATATTACACTAATGGGTGAGAGGAATATTACAGTAGTGGGTAAGAGGAATATTACAGTAATGGGTGAGGGGAATATTACATTAATGGGTAAGGGGAATATTACAGTAATGGGTGAGGGTTATATTACAGTAATGGGTTAAGTGAATATTACAGTAATGGGTGAGGGGTATATTACAGTAATGGGTGAGATGAATATTACAGTAATGGCTGAGGGGAATATAACAGCAATGGGTGAGGGGTATATTACAGTAATGGGTGAGGGGAATATTACAGTAATGGGTGAGGGGAATATTACAGTAATGGGTGAGTGGTATATTACAGTAATGGGTGATGTGAATATCACAGTCATGGGTGAGGTAAATATTATAGTAATGGCTGAGGGGTATATTACAGTTATGGGTGAGGTGAATATTACAATAATGGTTGAGGGGTATGTTACAGTAATGGGTGAGATGAATATTACAGTAATGGGTGAGGGGAATATAACAGCAATGGATGAGGTGTATATTACAGTAATGGGCGAAGGGCAATATTACAGGAATGGGTGAGGTGAATATTACAGTAATGGGTGAGGGGCAATATTACAGTAATTGGTGAGGTGAATGTTACAGTAATGGGTGAGGAGTATATTACAGTAATGGGTGAGGTGAATATTACAGTAATGGGTGAGGGGACTATTACAGAAATGTGTGAGGGGTATATTACAGTAATGGGTGAGGGGCATATCACAGTAATGGGTGAGATGAATATTACAGTAATGGGAAAGGAGTATATTGCAGTAATAGGTGAGGGGAATATCACAGTAATGGGTGAAGGGCAATATTACAGGAATGGTTGAGGTGAATATTACAGTAATGGATGAGAGGTATATTACAATAATGAGTGAGGGGAACATGACAGTAATGGGTGAGTGGTATATGACAGTAATGGGTGAGGGGTATATTACAGTAATGGGTGAGGTGATTATTATAGTAATGGGTGAGGAGTATATTACAGTAATGGGTGAGGTGAATTTTACAGTAATGGGAAAGGAGTATATTACAGTAATGGGTGAGGTGAATGTTACAGTAATGGGTGAGGTGTATATTACACTAATGGATGAGGGGAATATTACAGTAATGGATGAGAGGGTATATTACAATAATGGGTAAGATGAATATTACAGTAATGGGTGAGGGGTATATTTCAGTAATGAGTGAGGTGAATGTTACAGTAATGGGTGAGGGTGAATATTACAGTAAAGGGTGAGATGAATATTACAGTAAGGGGTGAGGGGTATATTACAGTAATTAGCGAGGGGAATATTACAGTATTGGGTGAGGGGTATATTACAGTAATGAGTGAGGTGAATATTAGTGTAATGGGTGAGTGGTATATTACAGTAATGGGTGATGTGAATATCACAGTAATAGGTGAGGTGAATATTGTAGCAATGGGTGAGGTGTATATTACAGTAATGGGTGAGGTGAATATTACAGTAATGGTGTGGGCTATATTACAGTAATGGATGATGTGAATATCACAGTAATAGGTGAGGTGAATATTGTTACAATGGGTGAGGGGCAATATTACACAAATGGGTGAGGGGAATATTACAGTAGTGGGTAAGAGAAATATTACAGTAATGGGTGAGGGGAATATTACAGTAATGGGTAAGGGGAATATTACAGTAATGGGTGAGGGTTATATTACAGTAATGGACTAAGTGAATATTACAGTAATCGGTGAGGGGTATATTACAGTAATGGGTGAGATGAATATTACAATAATTGGTGAGCGGAATATAACAGCAATGGGTGAGGGGTATATTACAGTAATGGGTGAGGGGAATATTACAGTAATGGGTAAGGGGAATATTACAGTATTGGGTGAGGGTTATATTACAGTAATGGGTTAAGTGAATATTACAGTAATCGGTGAGGGGTATATTACAGTAATGGGTGAGATGAATATTACAATAATGGGTGAGCGGAATATAACAGCAATGGGTGAGGGGTATATTACAGTAATGGGTGAGGGGAATATTACAGTAATGGGTGAGGGGAATATTACAGTAATGGGTGAGGGGTATATTACAGTAATGGGTGAGATGAATATTACAATAATGGGTGAGCGGAATATAACAGCAATGGGTGAGGGGTATATTACAGTAATGGGTGAGGGGAATATTACAGTAATGGGTGAGGGGAATATTACAGTAATGGGTGAGGGGAATATTACAGTAATGGGTAAGGGGAATATCACAGTAATGGGTTAAGTGAATATTACAGTAATGGGTGAGGCCTATATTACAGTAATGAGTGCGGGGAATATTACAGTTATGGGTGAGTGGTATATTACAGTAATGGGTGATGTGAATATCACAGTCATGGGTGAGGTGAATATTATAGTAATGGGTGAGGGGTACATTACAGTTATGGGTGAGGTGAATATTACAGTAATGGGTGAGGGGTATATTACAGTAATGGGTGAGATGATATTACAGTAATGGTTGAGGGGAATATAACAGCAATGGATGAGGGGTATATTACAGTAATGGGTGAGGGGTATATTAAAGTAATGGGTGAGGGGAATATTACAGTAATGAGTGAGGGGCAATATTACAGTAATGGGTGAGGTGAATATTACAGTAATGGTTGAGGGGCAATATTACAGTAATTGGTGAGGTGAATGTTACAATAATGGGTGAGGGGTATATTACAGTAATGGTTGAGGGAATATTACAGTAATGGTAAGGGGAATATTAAAGTAATGGCTGAGGGGTATATTACAGTAATGGGTGAAAGGTATATTACAGTAATGGGTGAGGCAGTTTATTACAGTAAAGGTGAGGTGAATATTACGGTAATGATTGAGGGGGAATATTACAGTAATGGGTGAGGGGAATATTATAGTCATGGGTGTGCGGTATATTCCAGTAATCGGCGAGGGGTATATTACAGTAATTGGTGAGGTAATTATTATAGTAGTGGGTGAGGGGTATATTACAGTAATCGGTGAGAGGGTATATTACAATAATGGGTGATGGGTATATTACAGTAATGAGTGATGGGTATATTACAGTACTGGGTGAGGGGTTATATTACATTAATGCGTGAGGTGCATATTACAGTAATGGGTGAGGGTGTATATTACATTAGTGGGCGAGGGGCAATGTTACAGTAATGGGTGGGGTGGAAATTACACTAATGGTTGAGGGGCATATTACAGTAATGGGTGGAGGGAATATTACATCAATGAGTGAGGTGCATGTTACCATGATGGGTGAGGGGTATATTACAGTAATGGGTGATGGGGCCTATTAGAGTAATGTGTGAGGGTCATATTACTGTAATGGGTGAGCGTGTTTATTACAGTAATGGGTGAGGGGTATATTACAGTAATGGGTGAGATGAATATTACAGTCATGGGTGAGGGGAATATTACAGAAATGGGTTGGGGTATATTACAGTAATGGATGAGGGGAATATCACAGTAATGGGTGAAGGGCAATATTACAGGAATGGGTGAGGTGAATATTACAGTAATGGGTGAGAGGGTATATTACAATAATGGGTGATGGGTATATTACAGTAATGAGTGATGGGTATATTACAGTACTGGGTGAGGGGTTATATTACATTAATGCGTGAGGTGCATATTATAGTAATGGGTGAGGGTGTATATTACATTAGTGGGCGAGGGGCAATGTTACAGTAATGGGTGGGGGGGAAATTACACTAATGGTTGAGGGGCATATTACAGTAATGGGTGGAGGGAATATTACATCAATGAGTGAGGTGCATGTTACCATGATGGGTGAGGGGTATATTACAGTAATGGGTGACGGGGTATATTAGAGTAATGTGTGAGGGTCATATTACTGTAATGGGTGAGCGTGTTTATTACAGTAATGGGTGAGTGGTATATGACAGTAATGGGTGAGGGGTATATTACAGTAATGGGTGAGGTGATTATTATAGTAATGGGAAAGGAGTATATTACAGTAATGGGTGAGGTGAATGTTACAGTAATGGGTGAGGTGTACATTACCGTAATGGGTGAGGGGAATATTACAGTAATGGATGAGAGGGTATATTACAGTAATGGGTAAGGTGAATATTACAGTAATGGGTGAGGGGTATATTACAGTAATGGGTGAGGGGAATGTTATAGTCATGGGTGAGGGTGAATATTACAGTAAAGGGTGAGATGAATATTACAGTAAGGGGTGAGGGGTATATTACAGTAATTAGCGAGGGGAATATTACAGTAATGGGTGAGGGGTATATTACAGCAATGGGTGAGGTGAATATTAGAGTAATGGGTGAGTGGTATATTACAGTAATGGGTGATGTGAATATCACAGTAATAGGTGAGGTGAATATTATAGTAATGGGTGAGGGGTATATTACAGTAATAGGTGAGGTGAATAATAGAGTAATGGGTGAGTGGTATATTACAGTAAAGGGTGATGTGAATATCACAGTAATAGGTGAGGTGAATATTATAGTAATGGGTGAGGGGTATATTACAGTTATGGGTGAGGTGAATATTACAGTAATGGGTGTGGGGTATATTACAGTAATGGGTGAGATGAATATTGCAGTAATGGGTGAGGGGCAGTATTACAGTAATGGGTGAGGGGAATATTACAGTAATCGGTTAAGTAAATATTACAGTAATGGGTGAGGCGAATATTACAGTAATGGGTGAGGGGCAATATTACAGTAATGGGTGAGGTGAATATTACAGTAATGGGTGAGGAGCAATATTACAGTCATTGCTGAGGTGAATTTTACAGTAATGGTTGAGGGGTATATTACAATAATGGTTGAGGGAATATTACAGTAATTGTAAGGGGAATATTAAAATAATGGGTCAGGGGTATATCACAGTAAGTGGTGAGTGGTATATTACAGCAATGGCTGTGGGGTATATTGCAGTAATGGGTGAAAGGTACATTACAGTAATGGGTGAGGCAGTTTATTACAGTAAAGGTGAGGTGAATATTACGGTAATGATTGAGGGGGTATATTACAGTACTGGATGAGGGGAATATTATAGTCATGGGTGTGCGGTATATTACAGTAATTGGTGAGTTGCAGATTACAGTAATGGTTGAGGGCTATATTACAATAATGGGTGAGAGGGTATATTACAGTAAGGGGTGAGGGGAATATTACAGTAATGGGTGAGGGGAATATTAGTGTAATGGGTGAGTGGTATATTACAGTAATGGGTGAGGGGAATATTACAGTAGTGGGTAAGGGGAATATTACAGTAATGGGTGAGGGGAATATTACAGTAATGGGTGAGGTGTATATGACAGTAATGGGTGAGGTGAATATTACAGTTATGGGTGAGTGGTATATTACAGTAATGGGTGATGTGAATATCACAGTCATAGGTGAGGTGAATATTATAGTAATAGGTGAGGGGTATTTTACAGTAATGGGTGAGGTGAATATTACAGTAATGGATGTGGGGTATATTACAGTAATGGGTGAGATGAATATTACAGTAATGGGTGAGGGGAATATAACAGTAATGGGTGAGGGGCAATATTACAGTAATGGGTGAGGGGAATATTACAGTAGTGGGTAAGGGGAATATTACAGTAATGGGTGAGGGGAATATTACAGTAATGGGTGAGGGGAATGTTACAGTAATGGGTGAGGGTGAATATTACAGTAAAGGGTGAGATGAATATTACAGTAAGGGGTGAGGGGTATATTACAGTAATTAGCGAGGGGAATATTACAGTAATGGGTGAGGGGTATATTACAGTAATGGGTGAGGTGAATATTACAGTTATGGGTGAGTGGTATATTACAGTAATGGGTGATGTGAATATCACAGTAATGGATTAGGTGAATATTATAGTAATGGGTGAGGGGTATATTACAGTAATGGGTGAGATGAATATTACAGTAACGGGTGAGGGGAATATCACAGTAATGGGTGAGGAGTTTATTACAGTAATGGGTGAGAGGGTATAATACAGTAATGGGTGAGGGGTATATTAAAATAATGGCTGAGGTGCAGATTACAGTAATGGTTGAGGGGTATATTACAATAATGGGTGAGAGTGTATATTACAGTAAGGGGTGAGGGGTATATTACAGTAATTAGCGAGGGGAATATTACAGTAATGGGTGAGGGGTATATTACAGTAATGGGTGAGGTGAATATTAGAGTAATGGGTGAGTGGTATATTACAGTAATGGGTGAGGGAAATATTACAGTAGTGGGTAAGGGGAATATTACAGTAATGGGTGAGTGGTATATTACAGTAATGGGTGATGTGAATATCACAGTAATGGATGAGGTGAATATTATAGTAATGGGTGAGGGGTATATTACAGTTATGGGTGAGGTGAATATTACAGTAATGGGTGAGGGATATATTACAGTAATGGGTGAGATGAATATTACAGTAATGGGTAAGGGGAATATCACAGTAATGGATGAGGGGTATATTACAGCAATGGGTGAGAGGGTATAATACAGTAATGGGTGAGGGGTATATTAAAATAATGGGTGAGGTGCAGATTACAGTAATGGTTGAGGAGTATATTACAATAATGGGTGAGAGGATATATTACAGTAATGGGTGAGGGGCATATTACAGTAATGGTTGAGGTGAATATTACAGTAATGGGTGAGGGATATATTACAGTAATGGGTGAGGGGTATATTACAATAATGTGTAAGGGGCTTATTACAGTAATTGGTGAGAGGGTATATTACAGAAATGGGTGAGGGGTATATTACAGTAATGGGTGAGGCGAATATTACAGTAATAGGTGTGGGGTATATTACAGTAATGTGTGAGATGAATATTACAGTAATAGGTGAGGGGAATATAAAAGTAATGGGTGAGGGGTTTATTACAGTAATGAGTGAGGGGAATATCACAGTAATGTGTGAGGGGTATATTACAGTAATGGGTGAGGTGAATATTACAGTTATGGGTGAGTGGTATATTACAGTAATGGGTGATGTGAATATCACAGTTATAGGTGAGGTGAATATTGTAGCAATGGGTGAGGGGTATATTACAGTAATGGGTGAGGTGAATATTACAGTAATGGGTGTGGGGTATATTACAGTAATGGGTGATGTGAATATCACAGTAATAGGTGAGGTGAATATTGTAGCAATGGGTGAGCGGCAATATTACACTAATGGGTGAGAGGAATATTACAGTAGTGGGTAAGAGGAATATTACAGTAATGGGTGAGGGGAATATTACATTAATGGGTAAGGGGAATATTACAGTAATGGGTGAGGGTTATATTACAGTAATGGGTTAAGTGAATATTACAGTAATGGGTGAGGGGTATATTACAGTAATGGGTGAGATGAATATTACAGTAATGGGTGAGGGGAATATAACATCAATGGGTGAGGGGTATATTACAGTAATGGGTGAGGGGAATATTACAGTAATGGGTGAGGGGAATATTACAGTAATGGGTGAGTGGTATATTACAGTAATGGGTGATGTGAATATCACAGTCATGGGTGAGGTAAATATTATAGTAATGGCTGAGGGGTATATTACAGTTATGGGTGAGGTGAATATTACAATAATGGTTGAGGGGTATGTTACAGTAATGGGTGAGATGAATATTACAGTAATGGGTGAGGGGAATATAACAGCAATGGATGAGGTGTATATTACAGTAATGGGTGAAGGGCAATATTACAGGAATGGGTGAGGTGACTATTACAGTAATGGGTGAGGGGCAATATTACAGTAATTGGTGAGGTGAATGTTACAGTAATGAGTGAGGAGTATATTACAGTAATGGGTCAGGTGAATATTACAGTAATGGGTGAGGGGACTATTACAGAAATGTGTGAGGGGTATATTACAGTAATGGGTGAGGGGCATATCACAGTAATGGGTGAGATGAATATTACAGTAATGGGAAAGGAGTATATTGCAGTAATAGGTGAGGGGAATATCACAGTAATGGGTGAAGGGCAATATTACAGGAATGGTTGAGGTGAATATTACAGTAATGGATGAGAGGTATATTACAATAATGAGTGAGGGGAACATGACAGTAATGGGTGAGTGGTATATGACAGTAATGGGTGAGGGGTATATTACAGTAATGGGTGAGGTGATTATTATAGTAATGGGTGAGGAGTATATTACAGTAATGGGTGAGGTGAATTTTACAGTAATGGGAAAGGAGTATATTACAGTAATGGGTGAGGTGAATGTTACAGTAATGGGTGAGGTGTATATTACACTAATGGATGAGGGGAATATTACAGTAATGGATGAGAGGGTATATTACAATAATGGGTAAGATGAATATTACAGTAATGAGTGAGGGGTATATTTCAGTAATGGGTGAGGTGAATGTTACAGTAATGGGTGAGGGTGAATATTACAGTAAAGGGTGAGATGAATATTACAGTAAGGGGTGAGGGGTATATTACAGTAATTAGCGAGGGGAATATTACAGTATTGGGTGAGGGGTATATTACAGTAATGAGTGAGGTGAATATTAGTGTAATGGGTGAGTGGTATATTACAGTAATGGGAGATGTGAATATCACAGTAATAGGTGAGGTGAATATTGTAGCAATGGGTGAGGTGTATATTACAGTAATGGGTGAGGTGAATATTACAGTAATGGTGTGGGCTATATTACAGTAATGGATGATGTGAATATCACAGTAATAGGTGAGGTGAATATTGTTACAATGGGTGAGGGGCAATATTACACAAATGGGTGAGGGGAATATTACAGTAGTGGGTAAGAGAAATATTACAGTAATGGGTGAGGGGAATATTACAGTAATGGGTAAGGGGAATATTACAGTAATGGGTGAGGGTTATATTACAGTAATGGACTAAGTGAATATTACAGTAATCGGTGAGGGGTATATTACAGTAATGGGTGAGATGAATATTACAATAATTGGTGAGCGGAATATAACAGCAATGGGTGAGGGGTATATTACAGTAATGGGTGAGGGGAATATTACAGTAATGGGTAAGGGGAATATTACAGTATTGGGTGAGGGTTATATTACAGTAATGGGTTAAGTGAATATTACAGTAATCGGTGAGGGGTATATTACAGTAATGGGTGAGATGAATATTACAATAATGGGTGAGCGGAATATAACAGCAATGGGTGAGGGGTATATTACAGTAATGGGTGAGGGGAATATTACAGTAATGGGTGAGGGGAATATTACAGTAATGGGTGAGGGGTATATTACAGTAATGGGTGAGATGAATATTACAATAATGGGTGAGCGGAATATAACAGCAATGGGTGAGGGGTATATTACAGTAATGGGTGAGGGGAATATTACAGTAGTGGGTAAGGGGAATATTACAGTAATGGGTGAGGGGAATATTACAGTAATGGGTGAGGTGTATATGACAGTAATGGGTGAGGTGAATATTACAGTTATGGGTGAGTGGTATATTACAGTAATGGGTGATGTGAATATCACAGTCATAGGTGAGGTGAATATTATAGTAATAGGTGAGGGGTATTTTACAGTCATGGGTGAGGTGAATATTACAGTAATGGATGTGGGGTATATTACAGTAATGGGTGAGATGAATATTACAGTAATGGGTGAGGGGAATATAACAGTAATGGGTGAGGGGCAATATTACAGTAATGGGTGAGGGGAATATTACAGTAGTGGGTAAGGGGAATATTACAGTAATGGGTGAGGGGAATATAACAGCAATGGGTGAGGGGTATATTACAGTAATGGGTGAGGGGAATATTACAGTAATTGGTGAGGGGAATATTACAGTAATGGGTGAGTGGTATATTACAGTAATGGGTGATGTGAATATCACAGTCATGGGTGAGGTAAATATTATAGTAATGGCTGAGGGGTATATTACAGTTATGGGTGAGGTGAATATTACAATAATGGTTGAGGGGTATGTTACAGTAATGGGTGAGATGAATATTACAGTAATGGGTGAGGGGAATATAACAGCAATGGATGAGGTGTATATAACAGTAATGGGTGAGGGGCAATATTACAGTAATGGGTGAGGGGAATATTACAGTAGTGGGTAAGGGGAATATTACAGTAATGGGTGAGGGGAATATAACAGCAATGGGTGAGGGGTATATTACAGTAATGGGTGAGGGGAATATTACAGTAATTGGTGAGGGGAATATTACAGTAATGGGTGAGTGGTATATTACAGTAATGGGTGATGTGAATATCACAGTCATGGGTGAGGTAAATATTATAGTAATGGCTGAGGGGTATATTACAGTTATGGGTGAGGTGAATATTACAATAATGGTTGAGGGGTATGTTACAGTAATGGGTGAGATGAATATTACAGTAATGGGTGAGGGGAATATAACAGCAATGGATGAGGTGTATATTACAGTAATGGGTGAAGGGCAATATTACAGGAATGGGTGAGGTGACTATTACAGTAATGGGTGAGGGGCAATATTACAGTAATTGGTGAGGTGAATGTTACAGTAATGAGTGAGGAGTATATTACAGTAATGGGTCAGGTGAATATTACAGTAATGGGTGAGGGGACTATTACAGAAATGTGTGAGGGGTATATTACAGTAATGGGTGAGGGGCATATCACAGTAATGGGTGAGATGAATATTACAGTAATGGGAAAGGAGTATATTGCAGTAATAGGTGAGGGGAATATCACAGTAATGGGTGAAGGGCAATATTACAGGAATGGTTGAGGTGAATATTACAGTAATGGATGAGAGGTATATTACAATAATGAGTGAGGGGAACATGACAGTAATGGATGAGTGGTATATGACAGTAATGGGTGAGGGGTATATTACAGTAATGGGTGAGGTGATTATTATAGTAATGGGTGAGGAGTATATTACAGTAATGGGTGAGGTGAATTTTACAGTAATGGGAAAGGAATATATTACAGTAATGGGTGAGGTGAATGTTACAGTAATGGGTGAGGTGTATATTACACTAATGGATGAGGGGAATATTACAGTAATGGATGAGAGGGTATATTACAATAATGGGTAAGATGAATATTACAGTAATGGGTGAGGGGTATATTTCAGTAATGGGTGAGGTGAATGTTACAGTAATGGGTGAGGGTGAATATTACAGTAAAGGGTGAGATGAATATTACAGTAAGGGGTGAGGGGTATATTACAGTAATTAGCGAGGGGAATATTACAGTATTGGGTGAGGGGTATATTACAGTAATGAGTGAGGTGAATATTAGTGTAATGGGTGAGTGGTATATTACAGTAATGGGTGATGTGAATATCACAGTAATAGGTGAGGTGAATATTGTAGCAATGGGTGAGGTGTATATTGCAGTAATGGGTGAGGTGAATATTACAGTAATGGTGTGGGGTATATTACAGTAATGGATGATGTGAATATCACAGTAATAGGTGAGGTGAATATTGTTACAATGGGTGAGGGGCAATATTACACAAATGGGTGAGGGGAATATTACAGTAGTGGGTAAGAGAAATATTACAGTAATGGGTGAGGGGAATATTGCAGTAATGGGTAAGGGGAATATTACAGTAATGGGTGAGGGTTATATTACAGTAATGGACTAAGTGAATATTACAGTAATCGGTGAGGGGTATATTACAGTAATGGGTGAGATGAATATTACAATAATTGGTGAGCGGAATATAACAGCAATGGGTGAGGGGTATATTACAGTAATGGGTGAGGGGAATATTACAGTAATGGGTAAGGGGAATATTACAGTATTGGGTGAGGGTTATATTATAGTAATGGGTTAAGTGAATATTACAGTAATCGGTGAGGGGTATATTACAGTAATGGGTGAGATGAATATTACAATAATGGGTGAGCGGAATATAACAGCAATGGGTGAGGGGTATATTACAGTAATGGGTGAGGGGAATATTACAGTAATGGGTGAGGGGAATATTACAGTAATGGGTGAGGGGTATATTACAGTAATGGGTGAGATGAATATTACAATAATGGGTGAGCGGAATATAACAGCAATGGGTGAGGGGTATATTACAGTAATGGGTGAGGGGAATATTACAGTAGTGGGTAAGGGGAATATTACAGTAATGGGTGAGGGGAATATTACAGTAATGGGTGAGGTGTATATGACAGTAATGGGTGAGGTGAATATTACAGTTATGGGTGAGTGGTATATTACAGTAATGGGTGATGTGAATATCACAGTCATAGGTGAGGTGAATATTATAGTAATAGGTGAGGGGTATTTTACAGTAATGGGTGAGGTGAATATTACAGTAATGGATGTGGGGTATATTACAGTAATGGGTGAGATGAATATTACAGTAATGGGTGAGGGGAATATAACAGTAATGGGTGAGGGGCAATATTACAGTAATGGGTGAGGGGAATATTACAGTAGTGGGTAAGGGGAATATTACAGTAATGGGTGAGGGGAATATTACAGTAATGGGTGAGGGGAATGTTACAGAAATGGGTGAGGGTGAATATTACAGTAAAGGGTGAGATGAATATTACAGTAAGGGGTGAGGGGTATATTACAGTAATTAGCGAGGGGAATATTACAGTAATGGGTGAGGGGTATATTACAGTAATGGGTGAGGTGAATATTACAGTTATGGGTGAGTGGTATATTACAGTAATGGGTGATGTGAATATCACAGTAATGGATTAGGTGAATATTATAGTAATGGGTGAGGGGTATATTACAGTAATGGGTGAGATGAATATTACAGTAACGGGTGAGGGGAATATCACAGTAATGGGTGAGGAGTTTATTACAGTAATGGGTGAGAGGGTATAATACAGTAATGGGTGAGGGGTATATTAAAATAATGGGTGAGGTGCAGATTACAGTAATGGTTGAGGGGTATATTACAATAATGGGTGAGAGGGTATATTACAGTAAGGGGTGAGGGGTATATTACAGTAATTAGCGAGGGGAATATTACAGTAATGGGTGAGGGGTATATTACAGTAATGGGTGAGGTGAATATTAGAGTAATGGGTGAGTGGTATATTACAGTAATGGGTGAGGGAAATATTACAGTAGTGGGTAAGGGGAATATTACAGTAATGGGTGAGTGGTATATTACAGTAATGGGTGATGTGAATATCACAGTAATGGATGAGGTGAATATTATAGTAATGGGTGAGGGGTATATTACAGTTATGGGTGAGGTGAATATTACAGTAATGGGTGAGGGATATATTACAGTAATGGGTGAGATGAATATTACAGTAATGGGTAAGGGGAATATCACAGTAATGGATGAGGGGTATATTACAGCAATGGGTGAGAGGGTATAATACAGTAATGGGTGAGGGGTATATTAAAATAATGGGTGAGGTGCAGATTACAGTAATGGTTGAGGAGTATATTACAATAATGGGTGAGAGGATATATTACAGTAATGGGTGAGGGGCATATTACAGTAATGGTTGAGGTGAATATTACAGTAATGGGTGAGGGATATATTACAGTAATGGGTGAGGGGTATATTACAATAATGTGTAAGGGGCTTATTACAGTAATTGGTGAGAGGGTATATTACAGAAATGGGTGAGGGGTATATTACAGTAATGGGTGAGGCGAATATTACAGTAATAGGTGTGGGGTATATTACAGTAATGTGTGAGATGAATATTACAGTAATAGGTGAGGGGAATATAAAAGTAATGGGTGAGGGGTTTATTACAGTAATGAGTGAGGGGAATATCACAGTAATGTGTGAGGGGTATATTACAGTAATGGGTGAGGTGAATATTACAGTTATGGGTGAGTGGTATATTACAGTAATGGGTGATGTGAATATCACAGTTATAGGTGAGGTGAATATTGTAGCAATGGGTGAGGGGTATATTACAGTAATGGGTGAGGTGAATATTACAGTAATGGGTGTGGGGTATATTACAGTAATGGGTGATGTGAATATCACAGTAATAGGTGAGGTGAATATTGTAGCAATGGGTGAGGGGCAATATTACACTAATGGGTGAGAGGAATATTACAGTAGTGGGTAAGAGGAATATTACAGTAATGGGTGAGGGGAATATTACATTAATGGGTAAGGGGAATATTACAGTAATGGGTGAGGGTTATATTACAGTAATGGGTTAAGTGAATATTACAGTAATGGGTGAGGGGTATATTACAGTAATGGGTGAGATGAATATTACAGTAATGGGTGAGGGGAATATAACAGCAATGGGTGAGGGGTATATTACAGTAATGGGTGAGGGGAATATTACAGTAATGGGTGAGGGGAATATTACAGTAATGGGTGAGTGGTATATTACAGTAATGGGTGATGTGAATATCACAGTCATGGGTGAGGTAAATATTATAGTAATGGCTGAGGGGTATATTACAGTTATGGGTGAGGTGAATATTACAATAATGGTTGAGGGGTATGTTACAGTAATGGGTGAGATGAATATTACAGTAATGGGTGAGGGGAATATAACAGCAATGGATGAGGTGTATATTACAGTAATGGGTGAAGGGCAATATTACAGGAATGGGTGAGGTGAATATTACAGTAATGGGTGAGGGGCAATATTACAGTAATTGGTGAGGTGAATGTTACAGTAATGAGTGAGGAGTATATTACAGTAATGGGTCAGGTGAATATTACAGTAATGGGTGAGGGGACTATTACAGAAATGTGTGAGGGGTATATTACAGTAATGGGTGAGGGGCATATCACAGTAATGGGTGAGATGAATATTACAGTAATGGGAAAGGAGTATATTGCAGTAATAGGTGAGGGGAATATCACAGTAATGGGTGAAGGGCAATATTACAGGAATGGTTGAGGTGAATATTACAGTAATGGATGAGAGGTATATTACAATAATGAGTGAGGGGAACATGACAGTAATGGGTGAGTGGTATATGACAGTAATGGGTGAGGGGTATATTACAGTAATGGGTGAGGTGATTATTATAGTAATGGGTGAGGAGTATATTACAGTAATGGGTGAGGTGAATTTTACAGTAATGGGAAAGGAGTATATTACAGTAATGGGTGAGGTGAATGTTACAGTAATGGGTGAGGTGTATATTACACTAATGGATGAGGGGAATATTACAGTAATGGATGAGAGGGTATATTACAATAATGGGTAAGATGAATATTACAGTACTGGGTGAGGGGTATATTTCAGTAATGGGTGAGGTGAATGTTACAGTAATGGGTGAGGGTGAATATTACAGTAAAGGGTGAGATGAATATTACAGTAAGGGGTGAGGGGTATATTACAGTAATTAGCGAGGGGAATATTACAGTATTGGGTGAGGGGTATATTACAGTAATGAGTGAGGTGAATATTAGTGTAATGGGTGAGTGGTATATTACAGTAATGGGTGATGTGAATATCACAGTAATAGGTGAGGTGAATATTGTAGCAATGGGTGAGGTGTATATTACAGTAATGGGTGAGGTGAATATTACAGTAATGGTGTGGGCTATATTACAGTAATGGATGATGTGAATATCACAGTAATAGGTGAGGTGAATATTGTTACAATGGGTGAGGGGCAATATTACACAAATGGGTGAGGGGAATATTACAGTAGTGGGTAAGAGAAATATTACAGTAATGGGTGAGGGGAATATTACAGTAATGGGTAAGGGGAATATTACAGTAATGGGTGAGGGTTATATTACAGTAATGGACTAAGTGAATATTACAGTAATCGGTGAGGGGTATATTACAGTAATGGGTGAGATGAATATTACAATAATTGGTGAGCGGAATATAACAGCAATGGGTGAGGGGTATATTACAGTAATGGGTGAGGGGAATATTACAGTAATGGGTAAGGGGAATATTACAGTATTGGGTGAGGGTTATATTACAGTAATGGGTTAAGTGAATATTACAGTAATCGGTGAGGGGTATATTACAGTAATGGGTGAGATGAATATTACAATAATGGGTGAGCGGAATATAACAGCAATGGGTGAGGGGTATATTACAGTAATGGGTGAGGGGAATATTACAGTAATGGGTGAGGGGAATATTACAGTAATGGGTGAGGGGTATATTACAGTAATGGGTGAGATGAATATTACAATAATGGGTGAGCGGAATATAACAGCAATGGGTGAGGGGTATATTACAGTAATGGGTGAGGGGAATATTACAGTAATGGGTGAGGGGAATATTACAGTAATGGGTGAGGGGAATATTACAGTAATGGGTAAGGGGAATATCACAGTAATGGGTTAAGTGAATATTACAGTAATGGGTGAGGCCTATATTACAGTAATGAGTGCGGGGAATATTACAGTTATGGGTGAGTGGTATATTACAGTAATGGGTGATGTGAATATCACAGTCATGGGTGAGGTGAATATTATAGTAATGGGTGAGGGGTACATTACAGTTATGGGTGAGGTGAATATTACAGTAATGGGTGAGGGGTATATTACAGTAATGGGTGAGATGATATTACAGTAATGGTTGAGGGGAATATAACAGCAATGGATGAGGGGTATATTACAGTAATGGGTGAGGGGTATATTAAAGTAATGGGTGAGGGGAATATTACAGTAATGAGTGAGGGGCAATATTACAGTAATGGGTGAGGTGAATATTACAGTAATGGTTGAGGGGCAATATTACAGTAATTGGTGAGGTGAATGTTACAAGAATGGGTGAGGGGTATATTACAGTAATGGTTGAGGGAATATTACAGTAATGGTAAGGGGAATATTAAAGTAATGGGTGAGGGGTATATCACAGTAAGTGGTGAGTGGTATATTACAGCAATGGCTGAGGGGTATATTACAGTAATGGGTGAAAGGTATATTACAGTAATGGGTGAGGCAGTTTATTACAGTAAAGGTGAGGTGAAAATTACGGTAATGATTGAGGGGGAATATTACAGTAATGGGTGAGGGGAATATTATAGTCATGGGTGTGCGGTATATTCCAGTAATCGGCGAGGGGTATATTACAGTAATTGGTGAGGTAATTATTATAGTAGTGGGTGAGGGGTATATTACAGTAATCGGTGAGAGGGTATATTATAATAATGGGTGATGGGTATATTACAGTAATGAGTGATGGGTATATTACAGTACTGGGTGAGGGGTTATATTACATTAATGCGTGAGGTGCATATTACAGTAATGGGTGAGGGTGTATATTACATTAGTGGGCGAGGGGCAATGTTACAGTAATGGGTGGGGTGGAAATTACACTAATGGTTGAGGGGCATATTACAGTAATGGGTGGAGGGAATATTACATCAATGAGTGAGGTGCATGTTACCATGATGGGTGAGGGGTATATTACAGTAATGGGTTATGGGGTCTATTAGAGTAATGTGTGAGGGTCATATTACTGTAATGGGTGAGCGTGTTTATTACAGTAATGGGTGAGGGGTATATTACAGTAATGGGTGAGATGAATATTACAGTCATGGGTGAGGGGAATATTACAGAAATGGGTTGGGGTATATTACAGTAATGGATGAGGGGAATATCACAGTAATGGGTGAAGGGCAATATTACAGGAATGGGTGAGGTGAATATTACAGTAATGGGTGAGAGGGTATATTACAATAATGGGTGATGGGTATATTACAGTAATGAGTGATGGGTATATTACAGTACTGGGTGAGGGGTTATATTACATTAATGCGTGAGGTGCATATTATAGTAATGGGTGAGGGTGTATATTACATTAGTGGGCGAGGGGCAATGTTACAGTAATGGGTGGGGGGGAAATTACACTAATGGTTGAGGGGCATATTACAGTAATGGGTGGAGGGAATATTACATCAATGAGTGAGGTGCATGTTACCATGATGGGTGAGGGGTATATTACAGTAATGGGTGACGGGGTATATTAGAGTAATGTGTGAGGGTCATATTACTGTAATGGGTGAGCGTGTTTATTACAGTAATGGGTGAGTGGTATATGACAGTAATGGGTGAGTGGTATATTACAGTAATGGGTGAGGTGATTATTATAGTAATGGGAAAGGAGTATATTACAGTAATGGGTGAGGTGAATGTTCCAGTAATGGGTGAGGTGTATATTACCGTAATGGGTGAGGGGAATATTACAGTAATGGATGAGAGGGTATATTACAGTAATGGGTAAGGTGAATATTACAGTAATGGGTGAGGGGTATATTACAGTAATGGGTGAGGGGAATGTTATAGTCATGGGTGAGGGTGAATATTACAGTAAAGGGTGAGATGAATATTACAGTAAGGGGTGAGGGGTATATTACAGTAATTAGCGAGGGGAATATTACAGTAATGGGTGAGGGGTATATTACAGCAATGGGTGAGGTGAATATTAGAGTAATGGGTGAGTGGTATATTACAGTAATGGGTGATGTGAATATCACAGTAATAGGTGAGGTGAATATTATAGTAATGGGTGAGGGGTATATTACAGTAATAGGTGAGGTGAATAATAGAGTAATGGGTGAGTGGTATATTACAGTAAAGGGTGATGTGAATATCACAGTAATAGGTGAGGTGAATATTATAGTAATGGGTGAGGGGTATATTACAGTTATGGGTGAGGTGAATATTACAGTAATGGGTGTGGGGTATATTACAGTAATGGGTGAGATGAATATTGCAGTAATGGGTGAGGGGCAGTATTACAGTAATGGGTGAGGGGAATATTACAGTAATCGGTTAAGTAAATATTACAGTAATGGGTGAGGCGAATATTACAGTAATGGGTGAGGGGCAATATTACAGTAATGGGTGAGGTGAATATTACAGTAATGGGTGAGGAGCAATATTACAGTCATTGCTGAGGTGAATTTTACAGTAATGGTTGAGGGGTATATTACAATAATGGTTGAGGGAATATTACAGTAATTGTAAGGGGAATATTAAAATAATGGGTCTGGGGTATATCACAGTAAGTGGTGAGTGGTATATTACAGCAATGGCTGTGGGGTATATTGCAGTAATGGGTGAAAGGTACATTACAGTAATGGGTGAGGCAGTTTATTACAGTAAAGGTGAGGTGAATATTACGGTAATGATTGAGGGGGTATATTACAGTACTGGATGAGGGGAATATTATAGTCATGGGTGTGCGGTATATTACAGTAATTGGTGAGGGGTATATTACAGTATTGGGTGAGGTAATTATTATAGTAGTGGGTGAGGGGTATATTACAGTAATCGGTGAGAGGGTATATTACAGTAATGGGTGAGGGGGCATATTACATTAATGGGTGAGGAGTATATTACAGTAATGGATGAACGGCTATATTTCAGTAATGGGTGGGGGGCACATTAGAGTAATGGGTGAAGTTGTATATTACAGTAATGGGTAAGGGGAATATTACAGTAATCGGTTAAGTGAATATTACAGTAATGGGTGAGGTGTATATTACAGTAATGAGTGAGGGGAATATTACAGTTATGGGTGAGTGGTATATTACAGTAATGGGTGATGTGAATATCACAGTCATGGGTGAGGTGAATATTATAGTAATGGGTGAGGGGTATAGTACAGTTATGGGTCAGGTGAATATTACAGAAATGGATGAAGTGTATATTACAGTAATGGGTGAGGCGAATATTACAGTAATGGGTGATGGGCAATATTACAGTAATGGGTGAGGTGAATATTACAGCAATGGGTGAGGGGCAATATTACAGTAATTGCTGAGGTGAAATTACAGTAATGGCTGAGGGGTATATTACAGTAATGGATGAGGGAATATTACAGTAATTGTAAGGGGAATATTAAAATAATGGTTCAGGGGTATATCACAGTAAGTGGTGAGTGGTATATTACAGCAATGGCTGTGGGGTATATTGCAGTAATGGGTGAAAAGTACATTACAGTAATGGGTGAGGCAGTTTATTACAGTAAAGGTGAGGTGAATATTACGGTAATGATTGAGGGGGTATATTGCAGTACTGGGTGAGGTGAATATTATAGTCATGGGTGTGCGGTATATTACGGAATTGGTGAGAGGTATATTACAGTATTGGGTGAGGTAATTATTATAGTAGTGGGTGAGGGGTATATTACAGTAATCGGTGAGAGGGTATATTACAGTAATGGGTGATGGATATATTACAGTAATGAGTGAGGGGGCATATTACATTAATGGCTGAGGAGTATATTACAGTAATGGATGAGCGGCTATATTTCAGTAATGGGTGGGGGGCACATTAGAGTAATGGGTGAAGTTGTATATTACAGTAATGGGTAAGGGGAATAATACAGTAATCGGTTAAGTGAATATTACAGTAATGGGTGAGGTGTATATTACAGTAATGAGTGAGGGGAATATTACAGTTATGGGTGAGTGGTATATTACAGTAATGGGTGATGTGACTATCACAGTCATGGGTGAGGTGAATATTATAGTAATGGGTGAGGGGTTTAGTACAGTTATGGGTCAGGTGAATATTACATTATTGGGTGAGGTAATTATTATAGTAGTGGGCGAGGGGTATATTACAGTAATGGGTGAGAGGGTATATTACAGTAATGGGTGATGGATATATTACAGTAATGAGTGAGGGGGCATATTACATTAATGGCTGAGGAGTATATTACAGTGATGGATGAGCGGCTATATTTCAGTAATGGGTGGGGGGCACATTAGAGTAATGGGTGAAGTTGTATATTACAGTAATGGGTAAGGGGAATAATACAGTAATCGGTTAAGTGAATATTACAGTAATGGGTGAGGTGTATATTACAGTAATGAGTGAGGGGAATATTACAGTTATGGGTGAGTGGTATATTACAGTAATGGGTGATGTGACTATCACAGTCATGGGTGAGGTGAATATTATAGTAATGGGTGAGGGGTTTAGTACAGTTATGGGTCAGGTGAATATTACAGTATTGGGTGAGGTAATTATTATAGTAGTGGGTGAGGGGTATATTACAGTAATGGGTGAGAGGGTATATTACAGTAATGGGTGATGGATATATTACAGTAATGAGTGAGGGGGCATATTACATTAATGGCTGAGGAGTATATTACAGTGATGGATGAGCGGCTATATTTCAGTAATGGGTGGGGGGCACATTAGAGTAATGGGTGAAGTTGTATATTACAGTAATGGGTAAGGGGAATATTACAGTAATCGGTTAAGTGAATATTACAGTAATGGGTGAGGTGTATATTACAGTAATGAGTGAGGGGAATATTACAGTTATGGGTGAGTGGTATATTACAGTAATGGGTGATGTGAATATCACAGTCATGGGTGAGGTGAATATTATAGTAATGGGTGAGGGGTGTAGTACAGTTATGGGTCAGGTGAATATTACAGTCATGGGTGAGGGGTACATTACAGTAATGGGTGAGATGAATATTACAGTAATGGGTGAGTGGAATATAACAGCAATGGGTGAGGGATATATTACAGTAATGGATGAAGTGTATATTACAGTAATGGGTGAGGTGAATATTACAGTAATGGGTGAGGGGCAATATTACAGTAATGGGTGAGGTGAATATTACAGTAATGGGTGAGGGGTAATATTACAGTAATTGCTCAGGTGAATTTTACAGTAATGGCTGAGGGGTATATTACAGTAATGGTTGAGGGAATATTATAGTAATTGTAAGGGGAATATTAAAGTAATGGTTCAGGGGTATATCACAGTAAGTGGTGAGTGGTATATTACAGCAATGGCTGTGGGGTATATTGCAGTAATGGGTTGAAAGGTACATTACAGTAATGGGTGAGGCAGTTTATTACAGTAAAGGTGAGGTGAATATTACGGTAATGATTGAGGGGGTATATTACAGTACTGGGTGAGGGGAATATTATAGTCATGGGTGTGCGGTATATTACAGTAATTGGTGAGGGGTATATTACAGTATTGGGTGAGATAATTATTATAGTAGTGGGTGAGGGGTTTAGTACAGTTATGGGTCAGGTGAATATTACAGTATTGGGTGAGGTAATTATTATAGTAGTGGGTGAGGGGTATATTACAGTAATGGGTGAGAGGGTATATTACAGTAATGGGTGATGGATATATTACAGTAATGAGTGAGGGGGCATATTACATTAATGGCTGAGGAGTATATTACAGTAATGGATGAGCGGCTATATTTCAGTAATGGGTGGGGGGCACATTAGAGTAATGGGTGAAGTTGTATATTACAGTAATGGGTAAGGGGAGTATTACAGTAATCGGTTAAGTGAATATTACAGTAATGGGTGAGGTGTATATTACAGTAATGAGTGAGGGGAATATTACAGTTATGGGTGAGTGGTATATTACAGTAATGGGTGATGTGAATATCACAGTCATGGGTGAGGTGAATATTATAGTAATGGGTGAGGGGTGTAGTACAGTTATGGGTCAGGTGAATATTACAGTCATGGGTGAGGGGTACATTACAGTAATGGGTGAGATGAATATTACAGTAATGGGTGAGTGGAATATAACAGCAATGGGTGAGGGATATATTACAGTAATGGATGAAGTGTATATTACAGTAATGGGTGAGGTGAATATTACAGTAATGGGTGAGGGGCAATATTACAGTAATGGGTGAGGTGAATATTACAGTAATGGGTGAGGGGTAATATTACAGTAATTGCTCAGGTGAATTTTACAGTAATGGCTGAGGGGTATATTACAGTAATGGTTGAGGGAATATTATAGTAATTGTAAGGGGAATATTAAAGTAATGGTTCAGGGGTATATCACAGTAAGTGGTGAGTGGTATATTACAGCAATGGCTGTGGGGTATATTGCAGTAATGGGTTGAAAGGTACATTACAGTAATGGGTGAGGCAGTTTATTACAGTAAAGGTGAGGTGAATATTACGGTAATGATTGAGGGGGTATATTACAGTACTGGGTGAGGGGAATATTATAGTCATGGGTGTGCGGTATATTACAGTAATTGGTGAGGGGTATATTACAGTATTGGGTGAGATAATTATTATAGTAGTGGGTGAGGGGTATATTACAGTAATCGGTGAGAGGGTATATTACAGTAATGGGTGATGGGTATATTACAGTAATGAGTGAGGGGGCATATTACATTAATGGGTGAGGAGTATATTACAGTAATGGATGAGCGGCTATATTTCAGTAATGGGTGGGGGGCACATTGGAGTAATGGGTGAAGTTGTATATTACAGTAATGGGCGAGAGGGTATATTACAGTAATGGGTGATGGGTATATTACAGTACTGGGTGAAGGGGTATATTACAGTAATGCGTGAGGTGCATATTACAGTAATGGGTGAGGATGTACATTACATTAGTGGGCGAGGGGCAATGTTACAATAATGGGTGGGGGGGATATTACACTAATGTTTGAGGGGCATATTACAGTAATGGGTGGAGGGAATATTACATCAATGAGTGAGGTGCATGTTACCATGATGGGTGTGGGGTATATTACAGTAATGGGTGGCGGGTTTATTACAGTAATGGGTGAGGGGTATATTACAGGAATGGGTGAGATGAATATTACAGTAATGGGTGAGGGGAATATTACAGAAATGGGAGAGGGGTATATTACAGTAATGGGTGAGGGGAATATCACAGTAATGGGTGAAGGGCAATATTACAGGAATGGGTGAGGTGAATATTACAGTAATGGGTGAGAGGTATATTACAGTAATGAGTGAGGGGAACATGACAGTAATGGGTGAGTGGTATATGACAGTGATGGGTGAGGGTTATATTACAGTAATGGGTGAGGTGATTATTATAGTAATGGGTGAGGAGTATATTACAGTAATGGGTGAGGTGAATGTTACAGTAATGGGTGAGGTGTATATTACACTAATGGATGAGGGGAATATTACAGTAATGGATGAGAGGGTATATTACAATAATGGGTAAGATGAATATTACAGTAATGGGTGAGGGGTATATTTCAGTAATGGTTGAGGGGAATGTTACAGTAATGGGTGAGGGTGAATATTACAGTAAAGGGTGAGATGAATATTACAGTAAGGGGTGAGGGGTATATTACAGTAATTAGCGAGGGGAATATTACAGTAATGGGTGAGGGGTATATTACAGTAATGAGTGAGGTGAATATTAGTGTAATGGGTGAGTGGTATATTACAGTAATGGGTGATGTGAATATCACAGTAATAGGTGAGGTGAATATTGTAGCAATGGGTGAGGTGTATATTACAGTAATGGGTGAGGTGAATATTACAGTAATGGTGTGGGGTATATTACAGTAATGGATGATGTGAATATCACAGTAATAGGTGAGGTGAATATTGTTACAATGGGTGAGGGGCAATATTACACAAATGGGTGAGGGGAATATTACAGTAGTGGGTAAGAGGGATATTACAGTAATGGGTGAGGGGAATATTACAGTAATGGGTAAGGGGTATATTACAGTAATGCGTGAGGGGAATATTACAGTAATGGGTGAGGGGAATATTACAGTAATGGGTAAGGGGAATATTACAGTAATGGGTTAAGTGAATATTACAGTAATGGGTGAGGCCTATATTACAGTAATGAGTGGGGGGAATATTACAGTTATGGGTGAGTGGTATATTACAGTAATGGGTGATGTGAATATCACAGTCATGGGTGAGGTGAATATTATAGTAATGGGTGAGGGGTATATTACAGTTATGGGTGAGGTGAATATTACAGTAATGGGTAAGGGGTATATTACAGTAATGCGTGAGGGGAATATTACAGTAATGGGTGAGGGGAATATTACAGTAATGGGTAAGGGGAATATTACAGTAATGGGTTAAGTGAATATTACAGTAATGGGTGAGGCCTATATTACAGTAATGAGTGAGGGGAATATTACAGTTATGGGTGAGTGGTATATTACAGTAATGGGTGATGTGAATATCACAGTCATGGGTGAGGTGAATATTATAGTAATGGGTGAGGGGTATATTACAGTTATGGGTGAGGTGAATATTACAGTAATGGGTGAGGGGTATATTACAGTAATGGGTGAGATGATATTACAGTAATGGGTGAGGGGAATATAACAGCAATGGATGAGGGGTATATTACAGTAATGGGTGAGGGGTATATTAAAGTAATGGGTGAGGGGAATATTACAGTAATGAGTGAGGGGCAATATTACAGTAATGGGTGAGGTGAATATTACAGTAATGGTTGAGGGGCAATATTACAGTAATTGGTGAGGTGAATGTTACAATAATGGGTGAGGGGTATATTACAGTAATGGTTGAGGGAATATTACAGTAATGGTAAGGGGAATATTAAAGTAATGGGTGAGGGGTATATCACAGTAAGTGGTGAGTGGTATATTACAGCAATGGCTGAGGGGTATATTACAGTAATGGGTAAAAGGTACATTACAGTAATGGGTGAGGCAGTTTATTACAGTAAAGGTGTGGTGAATATTACGGTAATGATTGAGGGGGAATATTACAGTAATGGGTGAGGGGAATATTATAGTCATGGGTGTGCGGTATATTCCAGTAATCGGCGAGGGGTATATTACAGTAATGGGTGAGGTAATTATTATAGTAATGGGTGAGGGGTATATTACAGTAATCGGTGAGAGGGTATATTACAATAATGGGTGATGGGTATATTACAGTAATGAGTGATGGGTATATTACAGTACTGGGTGAGGGGTTATATTACATTAATGCGTGAGGTGCATATTACAGTAATGGGTGAGGGTGTATATTACATTAGTGGGCGAGGGGCAATGTTACAGTAAAGGGTGGGGGGGATATTACAGTAATGGTTGAGGGGCATATTACAGTAATGGGTGGAGGGAATATTACAGCAATGGGTGAGGTGCATGTTACAGTGATGGATGAGGGATATATTACAGTAATGGGTGAGGGGGTATATTAGAGTAATGGGTGAGGGTCATATTACTGTAATGGTTGAGCGGGTTTATTACATTAATGGGTGAGGGGGAATATTACACTAATGGGTGAGGTGTATATTACACAAATATGTGAGGTGCATATTACAGTAACGGGTGAGGTGCATGTTACAGTGATGGGTGAGGGATATATTACAGTAATGGGTGAAGGGTTATATTACAGTAAAGGGTGAGTGGTATATTACAGCAATGGCTGAGGGGTATATTACAGTAATGGGTGAAAGGTACATGACAGTAATGGGTGAGGCAGTTTATTACAGTAAAGGTGAGGTGAATATTACAGTAATGGTTGAGGGGGAATATTACAGTAATGGGTGAGGGGAATATTATAGTCATGGGTGTGCGGTATATTGCAGTAATCGGTGAGGGGTATATTACAGTAATGGGTGAGGTAATTGTTATAGTAGTGGGTGAGGGGTATATTACAGTAATGGGTGAGGTGAATATTACAGTAATGGGTGAGGGGTACTGCACAGAAATGGTTGAGATGAATATTACAGTAATGGTTGAGGGGAATATTACAGAAATGGGTGAGGGGTATATTACAGTAATGGGTGAGGGGAATATCACAGTAATGGCTGACGGGCAATATTACAGGAATGGGTGAGGTGAATATTACAGTAATGGGTGAGAGGTATATTACAGTAATGAGTGAGGGAAAGATTACAGTAATGGGTGAGTGTTATATTGCAGTAATGGGTGAGATGAATATTATAGTAATGGGCTAAGGGAATATTAC
Organism: Pristiophorus japonicus; assembly: GCF_044704955.1. Lineage (NCBI taxonomy): Eukaryota > Metazoa > Chordata > Chondrichthyes > Pristiophoridae > Pristiophorus > Pristiophorus japonicus. The sequence goes on along the minus strand of NC_091991.1, from coordinate 89,471,335 downwards.
AGAATTGGGTGAGGGGTGTATTACAGTAATGGGTGAGGTGAATATTACAGTAATGGATGAGAGGGTATATTACAGTAATGGGTGAGGGGAATATTACAGGAATCGGAAAGGGGAATATTACAGTAATGGGTGAGGGAGAATATTACAGTAATGAATGAAGGGACTATTACTGTAGTGGGTGAGGGGTATATTACAGTAATGGGTGAGGTGAATATTTCAGTAATGGTTGAGTGGTATATTACAGTAATGGGTGATGTGAATATTACAGTAATGGGTGAGGATCAATATTACAGGAATGTGTGAGTGAAAATTACAGTAATGCTTGTGAGGTATATTACAGTAATGAGTGAGGTGTATATTACAGTAATGGGTGAGTGGTATATTACAGTAATGGGTGACAGGTATATTACAGTAATGGGTGAGGTGAATATTACAGTAATGGATGAGGGGATTATTACAGTAATGGGTGAGGGATATATTACAGTAATGGGTGAGGGGTATATCACAGTAATGGGTGAGGTGAATATTACAGTAATGGGCAAAGGGAATATTACAGTAATGGATGTGAGGTATATTACAGCAATGGGTGAGCTGAATATAACAGTAATGGGTGAGAGGGTATGTTACAGTAATGGGTGAGGGGTATATTGCAGTAATGAGTGAGGGGTATAATACAGTAATGGATGAGCACCTATATTTCAGAAATGGGTGAGAGGACACATTAGAGTAATGGGTGAGGGTATATATTACAGTATTGGTTGCGGGGCATATTACATTAATGGGTGAGGGGTTTATTACAGTACTGGGTGAGGGGATATATTACAGTAATGCGGGAGGGGTAAATTACAGTAATGGGTGAGGGTGTATATTATATTAATGGCTATGGGGTAATGTTGCAGTAATGGGTGGCAGGGGAATATTACAGTAATTGGAAAGGGGCATATTATAGTAATCGGTGGGGGGAATATTACAGTAATGGGTGAGGTGCATGTTACAGGAATGGGTGAGGGATATATTACAGTAATGGGTGAGGGGGTATATTAGAGTCATGGGTGAGGGGCATATTACTTTAATTGGTGAGGGGATTTATTACAGTAATGGGTGAGGGGGAATATTACACTATTGGGTGAGGTGTATATTACACAAATGAATGAGGTGCATATTACAGGAAGTGGTGAGGTGCAAGTTACAGTGATGGGTGAGGGATATATTACAGTAATGGGTGAAGGGGTATATTACAGTCAGGGGTGAGTGGTACATTACAGTAATGGGTGAGGTGAATATTACTCTAACGGTTAAGGCGAAATATTACAGTAATGGGTGAGGGGAATATTATCGGAATGGGTGAGCGGTATATTACAGTAATGGGTGAGGGATATACTACAGTAATGGGTGAGGTGATTATTATAATAATGGGTGAGAGGTATATTACAGTAATGCGTGAGGGGAATATTACAGTAATAGGTGAGGGAAATATTACAGTAATAGGTGAGGGGTATATTACAGTAATGCATGAGGTGTATATTACAGTAATGGGTGAGCAGAATATAACAGTAATGAGTAAGGTGAATATTACAGTAATGGGTGAGGGGTATATTACGGTAATGGTTGAGGTGAATATTACATTAATGGGTTAAGGGTATATTACGGTAATGGGTGAGGGGTATATTACAGTAATGGGTGAGGTGAATCTTACAGTAATGTGTGAGAGGATATATTACAGTAATGGGTGAGGGGTATATTACAGTAATTGGTGAGGGGGCATATTACAGTAATGGATGACGGTTATACTACAGTAATGGATGAGCGGCTATATTTCAATAATGGGTGAGGGGGAATATTACAGTAATGGGTGGGGGGGAATGTACAGTGATGGGTGAGGTGCATTTTACAGTAATGCGTAAGCAGAATATAACAGTAATGAGTAAGGTGAATATTACAGTAATGGGTGAGGGGTATATTACGGTAATGGTTGAGGTGAATATTACATTAATGGGTTAAGGGTATATTACAGTAATGGTTGAGGGGTATATTATGGCAATGGGTGAGGGGTAAATTATTGTAATGGGTGAGGCGAATATTACTGTAATGGGTGAGGGGAATATTATCGTAATGGGTGAGGTAATTATTATAGTAATGGGTAAGGGGTATATTACAGTAATGAGTGAGGTGCATATTACAGTAATGGGTGAGGGGTATATTACAGTAAAGGGTCAGATGAATGTTACAGTAATGGGTGAGAGGTATACTACAGTAATGGGTGAGGGAATATTACAGTAATGGTGAGGGGGAACATTACAGTAAAGGGTGAGGTGAATATTACAGTAATGGGTGAGGTGTATATTACAGTAATGGGTGAGCGGAATATTACAGTAATGGGTAAGGTGAATATTTCAGTAATGGGTGAAGGTTATATTACAGTAATGCGTGAGGTGAATATTACAGTAATGGGTTATGGGTTTCTTACAATAATGGTTATGGGGAATATTACAGTGATGGGTGAGGTGTATATTACAGTAATGGGTGAGGGGTATTTTACAGTAATGGGTGAGGTGTATATTTCAGTAATGGGTGAGAGGGTATATTACAGGAATGGGTGAGGGTATATTACAGTAATGGGTGAGGGGGCATATTACAATAATGTGTGAGGGATATATTACAGTAATGGATGAGCAGCTATATTTCAGTCATGGGTGAGGGGGCACATTAGAGTAATGGGTGAGGGTGTATATTACAGTAATGGTTGAGGGGCGTATTACAGTAATGGGTGGGGGGGAATATTACAGTGATGGGTGAGGGATATATTACAGTAATGCGTGAGAGGTATATTACAGTAATGCATGAGGGTGTATATTATATTAATGGGTGAGGGGGAATATTACAGTAATGGGTGGGGGAGGGGATATAACAGTAATGGGTGAGGGGCATATTACAGTAATGGGTGGGGGGAATATTACAGTAATGGGTGAGGTGCATTTTACAGTGATGTGTGAGGGATATATTACAGTAATGGGTGAGGGGGTATATTACTGTAATTGGTGAAGGGGATTATTACAGTAATGGGTGAGGGGGTGTATTCGTGTAATGGGTGAGGGGCATATTGCTATAATTGGTGAGGGGATTTATTACAGTAATGGGTGAGGGGGAATATTACACTATTGGGTGAGGTGTATATTACAGTAATGGGTGAGGGGAACATTACAGTAATGGACGAGGGGCATATTACAGTAATGGGTGAGGTGAATATTCCAGTAATGGGTGAGGGGTATATTACAGTAATGGGTGAGCGGTAACATTACAGTAAAGGTTGAGGTGAATATTACAGTAATGGGTGCGCGGTATATTACAGTAATGGGTGAGGGGTATACTAGAGTAATGGGTGAGGTGATTATTATAGTAATGGGTAAGAGGTATATTACAGTAATGGGTGAGGTGAATATTACAGTAATGGTGAGGGGTATATTACAGTAATGGGTGAGATGAATATTACTGTAATGGGTGAGGGGAATATTACAATAATTGGTGAGGGGTATATTACAGTAATGGGTGAGGTGAACATTACAGTAATGGGCGAGGGGCATATTACAGTAATGGGTGAGATGAATATTACAGTAATGGGTGAGGGGTATATTACAGTAATGGGTGAGGGGTAACATTACAGTAAAGGTTGAGGTGAATATTACAGTAATGGGTGAGGGGTATATTACAGTAATGAGTGAGGGGAATATTACAGTAATGGGTTAAGGGTATACTACAGTCACAGTTGAGGGGAATATTACACTGATGGGTGAGGGGTATATTTCAGTAATGGGTGAGGTGAATATTACAGTAATGGGTGAGGGAAATATTACAGTCATAGGTGAGGGGTATATTACTGTAATGGGTGAGGTGCATATTACAGTAATGGGTGAGCAGAATATAACAGTAATGAGTAAGGTGAATATTACAGTAATGGGTGAGGGGTGTATTACAGTAATGGTTGAGGTGAATATTACATTAATGGGTTAAGGGTATACTACAGTCACGGTTGAGGGGAATATTACACTGATGGGTGAGGGGTATATTACGGCAATGGCTGAGGGTTATATTACAGTAATGGGTGAGGTGAATATTACAGTAATGGGTGAGAGGATATATTACAGTAATGGGTGAGGGGTATATTAAAGTAATTGGTGAGGTGTATATTACACTAATGAGTGAGGTGCATATTACAGTAAGGGGTGAGGTGCATGTTACAGTGATGGGTGAGGGATATATTACAGTAAAGGGTGAAGGGGTATATTACAGTAATGGGTGAGGTGACTTTTACAGTAATGGGTGAGGTGTATATTACAGTAAAGGGTGAGATGAATGTTACAGTAATGGGTGAGGGGTATACTGCAGTAATGGGTGAGGTGAATATTACAGTAATGGGTGAGGGGTATATTACAGTAAAGGGTGAGATGAATGTTACAGTAATGGGTGAGGTGTATATTACAGTAATGGGTGAGGTGATTATTATAGTAATGGGTAAGGGGTATATTACAGTAATGAGTGAGGTGAATATTACAGTAATGGGTGAGGGATATATTACAGTAAAGGGTCAGATGAATGTTACAGTAATGGGTGAGAGGTATACTACAGTAATGGGTGAGGGAATATTACAGTAATGGTGAGGGGGAACATTACAGTAAAGGGTGAGGTGAATATTACAGTAATGGGTGAGGTGTATATTACAGTAATGGGTGAGCGGAATATTACAGTAATGGGTAAGGTGAATATTTCAGTAATGGGTGAAGGTTATATTACAGTAATGGGTGAGGTGAATATTACAGTAATGGGTTATGGGTATATTACAATAATGGTTGAGCGGAATATTACAGTGATGGGTGAGGTGTATATTACAGTAATGGTTGAGGGGCGTATTACAGTAATGGGTGGGGGGGAATATTACAGTAATGGGTGATGTGCATGTTACAGTGATGGGTGAGGAATATATTACAGTAATGGGTAAAGGGGTATATTACAGTAATGGTTGAGGGGCATATTACTGTAATTGGTGAGGGGGTTTATTACAGTAATGGGTGAGGGGGGATATTACACTAATGGGTGAGGTGTATATTACACTAATGAGTGAGGTGCATATTACAGTAAGGGGTGTGGTGCATGTTGCAGTGATGGGTGAGGGATATATTACAGTAATGGGTCAAGGGGTATATCACAGTAATGGTTGAGGTGACTTTTACAGTATTGGTTGAGGGGGAATATTACAGTAATGGGTGAGACGAATATTGCAGCAATTTGTGACGGGAATATTACAGTAATGGGTGAGGTGAATATTACAGTAATGGGTGAGGGGTATATTACTATAATAGGTGAGGGGTACATTACAGTAATGGGTGAGTGGCATATTACTATAATGGGTGAGGGGTATATTACATTAATGGGTGAGGGGCATATTACTGTAATGGGTGAGGGTGTTTATCACAGTCATGGGTGAGGGGGTATATTACAGTCATGGGAATGGGGTATATTACAGTAAGAGTTGTGGTGCACATTACAGTGATGGGTGAGTGATATATTACAGTAATGGGTGAGGCGTTTATTACACTAGTGGGTGAGGAGGAATATTACACTAATGGGTGAGGGGAATATTACAGTAAGTGGTGAGGTGCATGTTACAGTGATGGGTGAGGGATATATTACAGTAATGGATGATTGGGTATTTTGCAGTAATGAGTGAGGGGTATATTACAGTAATGGGTGAGGGGGTATATTACAGTAATGGGTGAGGGGCATATTACAATAATGGTGAGGGGTATATTACAGTAATGGGTTAGAGGTTATATTACAGTAATGGCTGGGGGATATATTACAGTAATGGGGGAGTGGTATATTACAGTCATGGTTGAGGGGTATATTACAGTAATGGATGTGTGGTATATTGCAGTAATGGGTGGGGGGAATATTACACTAATGGGTGATGGGTATTTTACACTAATGGATGAGGGGGTATATTACAGTAATGGATGAGGGGCATATTACAGCAATGGGTGGGGGCTATATTACAGTAATGGGTGAGGGGGTATATTACAGTAATGGATGAGGTTGTATATATTACACTAATGGGTGAGGGAATATATTACAGTAATGGGTGAGTAGTATATTACAGTAATGGGTGAGGGGTATATTACAGTAATGGGTGAGGGGCATATTGCAGTAATGGGTGAGTAGTATATTACAGTAATGGGTGAGGGGTATATTACAGTAATGGGTGAGTAGTATATTACAGTAATGGGTGAGGGGTATATTACAATAATGGGTGAGTAGTATATTACAGTAATGGGTGAGTGGTATATTACAGTAATGGGTGAGGGGCATATTGCAGTAATGGGTGAGTAGTATATTACAGTAATGGGTGAGGGGTATATTACAGTAATGGGTGAGTAGTATATTACAGTAATGGGTGAGGGGTATATTACAGTAATGGGTGAGGATGTGCTGTTAATATTGTACAATGGATAGAGAGTATTACATCGAGCCTGAACAGGTGCCAATAGATGGAGAACTAAAAAGCTGAAGATACTTCAACATGTGTATCACATAATCCACTTTGTAAGGCAGAAACATGATATAAATATGCAGTGCAACATTTTGTTTATATCAGTGATTATCATAATCCTAAGATATTTAAAATGCCAGTGGATGTGAATGTGCTGGGCGCCAACATTTAGCACCCTGGAATGAAATGATCGCCACTATAGTGCTGCAGTGTCTTTAGCTGAAAGGAGCAGCTGTTACTGGCTTCTTTGTGACTGACTGAAGATTAACATCGATGGCACCCTGAGGGCAAACACTGCTCAGAGAGTATTTGACCATGGGACCATTGCCATGATTTTGCAAGTGCAAAACAGGACAGCGGATGAGACATATTTTTGTAACTTTGTTGACTGTATAATATTATCGAAAAATAAAGAAGTGAGTTATAGGGCTAATGCCCTGTATCAAAGCGTAATGCGAGGTTATTGGCTCCAAGCTAAGTATTAGCTCATTTTAAGCCTCACAATGTGGAGACTGATGACCTCCCTTATACCACAGGATTTCCTCTGTTGCCAGTAGGTCCTGATGGGAAAACTAAGCTCTGGAAATTGAGGTTTTATTAGATGGTTGAGGTGAATAGTCCCCACCAATGGCACTTGATGAGGACGGCTCTCTCAGTGGCAGTCAAGGTCACCATCGCACTCAATTTCTATACCAATGGGTCCTTCCAGGGAGCGACAGGAGGCACTTCCAATATCGCCCAGTTTGCTGTACATTGCTCTATCCGCCAGGTCACAGATGCTCTGTACAGAAGGAGGAGGGAATACCCATGAGCAGAGAGAAGCAGTTGGAGTGTGCATATGGCTTTGCCAGGATAGTGGGTTTCCCCAGGGCGCCATTGACTGCACCCACAATGCTTTGCGGACACTGCATCACAATCCTTCTGTGACCGCAAAGGCTACCACTCACTGAATGTGCAGTTGGTGTGCGACCACACACGCCGAATCCTCACTGTCAATGCCCGCTCCACGGGACTCAGCTTTGGACCTCGATGGGGAGGCATTCCCACAAAGGGTGATGGCCATGCACTCCAATATGATCGGTGCAATGGCAAGGGTGCCTGAGAGCCTCTCGGCAATGGTAAGGAGCATGGAGGAGTCGCCTCCAACATTGCACAGAGCTCTGCGCACACCATGGAGTCCGTCATTGCCAGTCTGCACACACTTGGCCTTGCTGCAGCCTGATGCATCACCCAGTGCAGACCCCTCTACTAGCCTAATCGCTAAGGAACGCGTAGTGGCAGCATCTGAGCTGGTGCCTACGGGTGAGAGAAGCAATGATGCAGTGCTGGGCTCCTCCTCCTCTTCCTCTCCCTCCAGGATATCTTGGGGAGGCTCTTGTGCAGCATCAACAGCTTCTGCCTGGTTATCTGAAAGCATAAATGGCACGCGACTCCCATTCAGTTGAGGGCAGTGGGGCAGAATGGAGTGAAGGAAAACAGACAGTATCAGGACCTGGAAAGTGATAAAACATTCTGTTGTGATGAGGAAGTGGGATGAGAAAAGGAGAGGTGTTAAAGATACTGTTCTGCCCCCAGGGGGGGGGGGGGTCGATGTCTCTGCTGGCCATGGCGCCTACCACCTGTGGGTCAATGAGCCCCAGCACTTGCTCTTCAAGGTCAGAGAACTGTTCAGGTTCTCCTCCAGCCCTCTGTTGCTCCCTCCGACTATGTGCCATCTTGGCCTGCAAAAGAAAGGAACTCGTGTGAGTAAGAGTCCAGCTATGTATGTGGAAGATATGCCTGCCATGGTTGAAAAGCTGTGAATGTGGGCAAGGCGTGAGAGTGAGTATCTGCAGATGCTGGGTGGTTGAGTGGTGGGGAAGTGGTGGTTTGCACAGTGTGCGCAGACAGAGGTTGAGAGGCTGGTGTGGAGGAGGTGTAGATGCTTGTACTCACCTTCACCACCCGCCATCGGTCGTTGAATTTTTTGTTGCACTGGGTGAGGGTTCTGCCCACCACAGTGCTGGCTGACACCTCCCGGGCCACCTCTTGCCACAAGGCCTGGAAAACCTGTGGAGATGGCCTCCTTCCCGAGGCAGGGAACATCGACTCCCTCCTAATCTCCAGTGCCCCCACCAATGCCTCCAGAGCCACATCGTTGAATTGTGTGGCCCTCTGCCTTGAAGGGGGATTACCAGCAGCCATTTCACAAACTTCCTCAACTACAGAGATCATTGACTGAAGTGCAGCAATGCTGAAAATGAGCAGCAGCAGGTTGAAATGACCTCCCCTTTAAGAGCTGGATAGAGCTGGAGTCAAGGATTGAAGGCTGATTGCTGAATGGAACGCTGCTGAAATTGGGTAAGTGGCTGTGAACAGCGCCCCCTGCATTGCCCAGCTCAGGCCATTAGCACCTCATTTACCGCCCCCCTTCACTCCTGGGTCGAAAATGCCGAATTTCACACAATTTGGCAAGGCATCTCGCCAGGCGCTAAATTTTCAAAAAGTTAAAACTTACCACCCCAAATGGAACACTGTAAAATTTCACCCCCTTGATCAATGCAGTGAGGACACAGGTCAGAACTGATGAAATAGAAAAAGGCAAAAGACAGTTTGTAGGGGATGGAGCGAGGGACCGAAGATTGCAGAAGATGCCTTCACCTGCACATATGAAATAGACCGGAGGGCCACAAGCTTTAAACACACACAAGTAAAGAATTTAAATTATGATTATTATCATTAATCAATTTTCTGAATATTTTATTCCTAAAATTGGATGCAGTAAATTGAATATTCCTTGAGATCTTTTAAATCATATTTTAAATTGGCCACAACAAAACAAAAAAGAAAACTTAAATATTTATGTTAACTTCATAACCTTTATTTTACTGAGCTTCAATTCTGAATTTGATGTTATTTCATTGAAGGGTCTAGCTCAGTGATTCTTTTTTTGCCCTACATCCTTCGAGATTTCTGCACTCTACCAATTCTAGCCTTTTGCGTATCCCCAATTTTAATCACTCCACCATTGGTGGCCATATCTTCAGCTGCCTCGGCTCTAAGCTCTAGCACTCCCTTCCCAAACCTTTCCACCTCTCTACCTCTCTACTCCTGCTTTAAGGTGCTCCTTAAAACCAACCTCTCTGAACAAGGTTTTGGGCATTTATCTCCTTATGTGGTTCAGTGTCAAATTGCATCTGATAACGTTCCTGTGAAGCGCTATAAGGCGATCTATAAATTCAAGTTGTTGGATGGAACCACATTACTTTCCACAGTCCCGTTACTACAGTTGTGAATCATGCTGTCGTGCCTGGTATAGTGTCAAAGCCATACAGCATACCGTGAACAAATGCTGACTAACAGTTTCATAATAGCTCAGGAACGTCTGCGATTATAAGTCTGTGACGTGGAAACAAATATCTACAAGGGCATTGTATCCTGTCGGAGTGAAAACCATAATCAGGAGAAAAGCAATTTGCTAAAATTAAAACCTAAAGCAACAAAGGCTGTGAGAAAGGTTTAATGTGTTCATAGAAGAATAGCTGATTCCCATATTCCAGCAATTAGGCTGTAACACAGAACAACGGGTCTCACAAGGTCTAGGACTTAGGTCAGAGAAATTTTCTGAAAAGATAACACTCCTGAGAGCGCAAACAAGGTAAATGTAGACAGCTCACAGAAATAATGAAATGAGGCCGTCATGTTCAAGTCACACGAGATAGCAGAAACAAAGCCCCTTTGAGGTGAGGATAGCCAGATGTATTTGTGAAGGACACAGTCTGAGAATTAGCCTGGGAACAAGTTCACAGAAATGTAACACGTAACCTATCGGTGACTTTTCCTCAGCAACAGTGGCCATAATTGAATGTACCAATGAAATCATTAGAAATTACTATAACTGCAGTAATCAATGAAATTGCTGTAAACTTTAGTAACCAATGAAATTGCTGTAAACTGTATTAACCAATGTATTAGTAGAAGGTGGGCGGGGACTGGTGGCAAATAACCAGTGGAACACTTCCCGGCATAGTTTCACCATTTTGACTGTATTTCGACTGTATAAAATGTAACTGCGCAACCTGTCCTATGAGACTGCCGATTGGATCATCCAGTAGGGGCACTGATGCAACCGGTTCTCCCTTGATTAATCAGGTTTTACTAAACAATTCTTTTCTCTATATACAGACCTTTGTGTCGAGTGTTATATTTTTAACATCCGCAAAATTTTGGCACTGCGAGCAGGGTACGATGGGTGGCCTACAGACAAGTGTATACGGATCTATCACGAGTGAGTATATTTAAATTACCACTCATAATCCAATGTGAGTTGTTACGAGACATGTCAGTTGCCTGTGAAAGGTCTGTTATGGTGTAAAAGATCTGGGGGAATTGGGAAGTCATGATAGACACTATCATAAGGTATCAATGTGAGTGTTGCCTCTAAGTTCAAGGGGAACCGGGTAGAGTGACAATCAGTATCTTAGAATACCGATAAATCAATAAGGTGTTGATGGGATTGCAGGCCCGAGGGGTAGGGGAAACTCATTAGAGGGACAGTCAGTATCTAAGAATACAGTTTAAATCGATAAGTCGGTGAGACCGTAGACGCGGGTTTAGGTGAAATCAAGTCGGGAGATGGTCAGTATCTGAGAATACAGTGAAACCGACATAAGGGTAGACGTAACAAAAGTGAATATGGCATGTAAAGCTATACTGGATTGGGGGCCAGAAGGCTCGTTTAGTAGATATTTTTCGGATGACCATAAGAAACTGACAGTAACTATGTTAAGTGATGGGTGGGATCCCAAAAAAGACCGCCATAAACAAAAAGAATGGTGGGAGAATCAGCGACACAAGAAAACCACTGAGGCAAGATTGATGGTGGTCCGACAGTGCTTACAGTGTAATACAATGGCTAGGCCACAGTTGGAAGAATTGCGCAACTTAAGAGTAGAAGTAAGTAGTTTAAAAAAAGCACAGGGGCGATTTTGAGCCCAGGAAGTTGAGGACACAAAGGTACGCCGGGAGGAACAGGACATTTGACAAGGAGGCACCTCTGCCACCGTACGACCCAGGATCCGCCACAGTGCCCGACTGGCCCGATTGGTCCGACAGCGAGGAGGCTCCCGTGGCCCCACTGATGGTATCAACAGGCGGGCGAGGAGGTCCCCAAGTAGTCAAGTATAAAAGCTTTACTACTATGGAGAAACAAGACATTGGCCAAGGCCCTTAATAAAGAATGCTCAATCTAAAAAGGGGTAATCAAACACAAAGACGGCACGAGTATCTGATATGAGTCGTGAGTGTCCCAATCTTATCGCCTGATCAATGAAATCAGGGTGGGAGAAACACAAATCAAGACAGGGAAAGGCAGAGTAAGGAGAATTGTTGTTCATGGTGGGTATTTGGGGTATCCACCTGATCAAATGGGGATATAAATGTTGTGGAATATTAAAAATATAATACTTGACACAAAGGTCCATATATAGAGAAAAGAATTGTTTATTAAAACCTGATTAATCAAGGGAGAACCGGTTGCATCAGTACCCCTACTGGATGATCTAATCGCCGGTCTCGTGGAACAGGTTGCGCAGTTACATTTTATACAGTCGAAATACAGTCAAAATGGTGAAACTACGCAGGGCAGTGTTACATTGGTTATTTGCCACCAGTCCCCGCCCACCTGCTACTAATACATTGGTTAATACAGTTTACAGCAATTTCATTGGTTACTACAGTTACAGTAATTTCTAATGGTTTCATTGGTACATTCAGTTATGGCCACTGTTGCTGGGGAAAAGCTTCCTATAGGTTATGTGTTACATTTCTGTGAACTTGTTCCCAGGCTAACTCTCAGACTGTGTCCTTCACAAATACATCTGGCTATCCTCACCTCAAAGGGGCTTTGTTTCTGCTATCTCGTGTGACTTGAACATGGCGGCATCATTTCATTATTTCTGTGAGCTGTCTGCATTTATTTTGTTTGCACTCTCAGGAGTGTTATCTTTTCAGAGAATTGCTCTGACCTTAGTCCTAGACCTTGTGAGACCCGCTGTTCTGAGTTACAGCCTAATTGTTGGAATGTGGGACTCAGCTATTCTTCCATTAAACCTTTCTCTCAGCCTTTGTTGCTTTAGGTTTTAATTTTATCAAATTACTTTTCCCCTGATTAAGGTTTTCGCTACTACATACCCCAAGCTATAGAAATACTCAACATTCCCTCACTTGTATCGGAAGGAAACAGTACATGAAAGCCTGACGAGGGACTCCAAATGTTGAGAGAAAGAAGGAAAGAACTTGCATTAATATAGCGCCTTTCTTGTTCTGAGAATATCTCAAAGCACCTCCCAGCCAATAGTGACTGTTTCTCTGTAGGCAAACGCCACCATCACAACAACCTCCCCCTCCATGCTCTATTTCATAGAAGCACACTACCCCATCCAACGCCCCACGCTTTCACAGACACATGCTCGCCTCCTCCTCTGGCCCTTGCAGCTCCTCCTGGCACACTTTCCCGCCACTCCAAACTCAGGCACTCCTCTTCCAATCCTCCCCATTCAAGTTGCCATTGTTCTCCCCTCTCCCGCTGAAGTTGCCACTAATATCCACTTGCTTCCTCAGCTAATCCTGGCCCTCTCATTGCTCCTCGTCCCAAAGCACTGCTCCCAGCTTCTGCCCTCGCCCCTTTATCTTCCTCTTCCCTTACGTGCCATCCTTTTCCCCTCTTTGAATTCCCCTTCATTGCTGCTAATCACCCCTGTTCTCCCTCTTCTCAGCTGTACACCGACCCAAGCCCTGCTGCTAAAGAGAATGATAGCAACCCCTGCACGATGTAAGTGGGAATTCCTGTTTCCTCTGGAATTCCAGCCCAGTGTTTACACGGCCAGCTTCCACTGGCAGTTGGAGCTGGGTAGGAACGGTGTTATGAGGAGAGGGCGAAGGTCTGGACTGATTTGTTTGCCATAGAACATTGATTGTCAGGGTGAAATGTCCACAGTTAACATGTATGATACGATTCTATGCTTGGAATGTCCTCTGAGGCTCTCCTGGTTGACCACAGTCATTTTTCTATAAGAACATAAGAACATAAGAGCAGGAGTAGGCCATACGGTCCCTCGAGCCTGCTCAGCCATTTAATAAGCTCATGGCTGATCTTCAACCTGAACTCCACTACCTGTGGAACACTCTTTCCTCTCTTGTTCTCTCAAAGCTACAAATCCCTGTCCCATGCACACTCCCTCCCTCCTCCCTGTGCAGAAATCCTAACTCATTGCACCATTGCCACCATTTTATCATCCCCCCCCCGCCGGTTTTCTCCCTCCCTCTGCTCTGATTAGATTCAGCTCTACACCCCCTGTGTGTAGAGAATAAAATCAATGACCTGCTGATCTTCTCTCCTGGTCACCGGACCTTTTCTGATGGACCAATAGGGTGAGCCTGGGCTGGCCCAATAGGGTGAGACCAGGCTGGCCCAATTGGGTGAGCTTGGGCTGGCCCAGGGTCATCAGACAAGAATCAGCACAACAAAGCTCCCTTTCGGGGACCACTAATATGGGCAGAAACATGTAGTCCAATCAAACTGACAGACACTCAGAAGCCCCGCCCACTCTTTGTTCCTGCCCAAAGTACTGTGCATGCGCCGTGAACTCCACCCTGTCCAAGATGGCGGTCAGTGACCCCGCTCACCCGAGTAGACACTGGCTGGGCCTGTAACCGGTGGGCAAACACAGAGCCTGCGGGTTCTTATTCGGGGCCTCAGGCCTACACCAGGTGTTTATAAAACTTTTAAAACCAATTTGGCGGAAGATTGGCGTAAATCCCGTTTACGCTTTTTTCCAGGGAACCTGCCAAAGTTACAGTGGATTGTTGGAAGTATCTACCTGCCCCCACCACCCCACCCGCCCTCCCGCCCCGAGTAAATCTCACCACAAGGTTCACTTCCTGGTCTATGCTGATTCTGGGGAAGTTTGGTTCGATGGTGTGAAGGCCAATTCTTTCCTTTACACACTCCCTATGTCCTTGTATTGCAACAGACCATATTGCGTGGCCAAGCTCAACTAATGGAAGTAGAGATTACACCTCTGCTAAAACAGCAGAGTGAAGGATTTGCTACCAGCCCATTAAGCATTCCTAAGATAACATCACTGACATTAATTCCTAGCCTGTGCTGTGAGCTCCCAGCTGTTTGAACTCTGATGAGAGGCCAAGGTTGCAGCAGAAATAAACACTGAAACATTTCCAAGTTTGATGTTGACTGAATTCCCAAGACAAGGTTTTTTTTCCTTTCACTTAAGTGAGATATTGCAGTTGCTGTGTGTGTCCCCTAGTCACTCACAGTATGGCTATGCATACACACGCAGCAAGCTCATTATACATATGTATGCAAAACTCCCTCTAAAATGGATCGGAAAATATGTGTAATTGATTATAAATTAAAGACATAAACAAGAATGGAAGCCCTCAGAGCAGATGTTAGTACCAGATGTTAGTGAAGAACAACTGCAGATTATAGATTAATCAGCATTCTTCATCACTGCAGTTCATGGAATAGAGTTATCAACACAAGACTACAAGCTTATACTCAGGGAAACCTCTGAAGACTGAAATCATAAATTGAAGGTGATGTTGGAAAGAATTGGTGATGTTGAAGGAACTGGTCTGTGTAATTGGGCCTGTACTGGCTGCCTGCTTAATGTTTACAGAATATGTAGGAGTATTTTGTTTTAAAATAAAGACTAAAAATATATTTTCAGACATTGTGTGCTCCAGTGGTTAAGCACTGTTCTCTCATACAGACAATGGCGGACAGGAAAAGACCCTTTGGTCCACCCAGCCTGTCCCACACAACAACCACGTGCATGTGATCTCCTGGGAGAGACAAAAAAACACATAAACCCCTGGGGAAAAATCGAGAAAATTCCTCTCCAACGCTCTCAGGTGATCGTGCCTAGTCCAGGAGACTGCCCTGACCCTGATTAATGCCATGAAGTACCTAGCTCTTGTAATAGATGATCTCTGTCACAGCCAGAAACAGGTCCCGCTCTCGCTTGAAGGAATTCAGCGAGTCTGCATCCACCACACGGACCAATGGCGTGTTCCAGAGGGCCTCCATTTTCTGGGACAGAAACCAGCCCCTGCCAGCTAACCTAGGTCTGTCCTTACATAGCTTGTGATTGTAACTCCTGGTCCTCCTCCCTTTGAGATCTGGGTTCAATGCAGCCCCAGATAGAAACATAGAAACATAGAAAATAGGTGCAGCAGTAGGCCATTCGGCCCTTCGAGCCTGCACCACCATTCAATAAGATCATGGCTGATCATTCACCTCAGTACCCCTTTCCTGCTTTCTCTCCATACCCCTTGATCTCTTTAGCCATAAGGGCCACATCTAACTCCCTCTTGAATATATCCAATGAACTGGCATCAACAACTCTCTGCGGTAGGGAATTCCACAGATTAACAACTCTCTGAGTGAAGAAGTTTCTCCTCATCTCAGTCCTAAATGGCCTACCCCTTATCCTAAGACTGTGTCCCCTGGTTCTGGGCTTCCCCAACATCGGGAACATTCTTCCCGCATTTAACCTGTTCAGCCCCATCAGAATCTTATATGTTTCTATGAGATCCCCTCTCATCCTTCTAAACTCCAGTGAATAGAGGCCCAGTTGATCCAGTCTCTCCTCATATGACCATCCAGCCATTCTTGGAATCAGTCTGGTGAACCTTCGCTGCACTCCCTCAATAGCAAGAACATCCTTCCTCAGATTTGGAGACCAAAACTGAACACAATATTCCAGGCGAGGCCTAACTAAGGCCCTGTATAACTGCAGTAAGACCTTCCTGCTCCTATACTCAAATCCCCTAGCTATGAAGGCCAACATACCATTTGCCTTCTTCACCACCTGCTGTACCTGCATGCCCACTTTCAGTGACTGATGAACCATGACACCCAGGTCTCCCCTTTTCCTAATCTGCCACCATTCAGATAATATTCCGCCTTCGTGTTTTTGCCCCCAAAATGGATAACCTCACATTTATCCACATTATACTGCACCTGCCATGCATTTGCCCACTCACCTAACCTGTCCAAGTCACCAAAATCCTCCTTTGTCTCTTTATCTGTAAACAAGGGTAGAAGTCGGCTCTTCCAGTCCTTGCATCGGCCACTTATAGTACTGCCTCTTGAATTTGGTCACTGCTTTCATCGGCTTTTAATGGTCTCTCAAAATTAGTAAAAGGTTGAAACATGCTTCTGAGTGCTGGCATGCCTTTTCAATACCTGCTTCTGTCATTTATGTATGCTTGGGGTTACTGGCCACCAGGGGGCGCCACTGTCGGAGGTCACTGGGCTGTACGCACGTGTGTGCGGGCCGGGTATATAAAGCAAGCCACCATGTAATGCGGGCACTTTGGGCCCAAATAAAGTTGAGCCAGGTTTGCACCTGAGTGAGTTTACAATATTCAGTTTAGCGAGTTATTACATACATAACATTTGGCGACGAGGTAACTCAAGAACCTTTGCATGCAAAATGAGCACCATTAGAATTCTGGAGAGATTCGTGGAGGGAGAGGACTGGTCGGATTTTATCGAGCGCCTGGACCAGTACTTCGTGACCAACAAAATGGAGGAAGCTTTTGATGCAGTTAGGCGCAGGGCGGTTTTTCTCACTGTTCGTGGTCCGAAAATCTATGGCCTCATAAAGAATCGCCTCTTGCCTGCACGTCCAATGGACAAGGACTATGAGGAATTGTGTGCTCTGGTACGTGACCATCTCAAACCAAAAGAAGGCATCATCATATCACGCTATCGATTCTACACGCATGTTCATTCTGAGGGCCAAAATGTGTCGGAATTCATCGCCAACCTAAGATGTCTTGCTGGGCCATGTAAGTTCAAAGCTGCATTGGGAGACATGCTGTGAGATTTCTTCATAATAGGAATCAACCACGAGGTGATCCTACGGAAGTTATTGGCTGCGGAGACGCTGGATTTGAGCAAGGCCATCGCGATTGCCCAGGCATGCATGACGACAGATGATAATTTAAGGCAGGTACCATCGAAGAGTTGGAGCTCCATGGCAAGTACTGTAAATAAGATTGTGTCGTCGTATGGCAGTGCTGCTTATGGCAGGGCCTACTCGACTGCATAGGCGAAACCTGTAGCTGCTCAAAGTCCGCCAATGGGTTTGAATCCGATTTCACCCTGTTGGCTTTGTGGGGGCAATCATCGGCATCATCAGTGTCATTTTAAACCATACATCTGTAAAGGCTGTTTGAAAGTGTGGCACCTTCAGCGAATGTGTCCAAAACTGAGCAAGCGTGCTGCGACTCACCACGTGGATGATGACAACAGTCCAGCACAGGCCTGGATATGCAACCCGAGATACCCGAGGAGGATGTGTATGGACTGTATTCGTTCCTGACAAAGAGCCAACTGATAATGGTTAATGTGAAACTAAATGGCGTGCCGGTATCGATAGAATTGGACACGGGTACGAGTCAGTCGATAATGAGCCAAAGGACATTTGACAAACTGTGGGACACTAAAGCTGTGAAGCCTAAGCTGAGTCGAATCAATGCCAAGTTACGTACTTACACCAAAGAACTCATACCGATGATTGGCAGTGCAGTAGTCAAGGTGTCGTATGATGGTGTGGTTCATGATCTACCATAATGGATCATTCCAGGAAATGGTCCAACGCTGTTCGGCAGAAATTGGCTTGAAAAAATCAAATGGAATTGGAACGATATCAAAGCATTGTCATCAGTGGATGACACTTCGTGTGCTCAAGTGCTGAGCAAGTTTCCCTTGCTGTTTGAACCAGGCATCAGCAATTTGACGGGAGCCAACATGCAGATTCACCTGGACTCGGGTGCAAGACCCATCCATCACAAAGCTCGAGCTGTTCCGTACATGATGAGGGCAAAGTTTGAAATTGAGTTGGACAGACTCCAACATGAAGGGGTCATATCACAGGTCAAATTTAACGAATGGGCCAGTCCCATTGTTCCTGTGATGAAGAGAGATGGCACGGTCAGGATTTGTGAAGACTACAAGGTTACGATCAACCGATTTTCGAAATAGGATCAGTACCCTTTACCAAAGGCTGATGACCTGTTTGCAACGCTAACTGGTGGGAAGTCATTCAGTAAACCGGATCTGATGTGGCCTATATGACACAGGAGCTCATCGACACATCAAAGAAACTTACGTGCATCAACACTCATAAAGAACTGTTTATCTACACCAGGTGTCCTTTTGGAATTCACTCGGCTGCAGCCATATTTCAGAGGAACATGGAAAGTCTACTGAAGTCCGTCCCTAGAACCGTCGTGTTTCAAGATGACATTCTGGTCACAGGTCGTGATGCTGCCGAATACCTGAACAACCTTGAAGAGGTTCTACATCGTCTGGACAAAGTGGGACCCAGGCTGAAACGTTCGAAGTGCGTCTTCTTGGCATTGGAAGTCGAATTTCTGGGGAGGAAGATTGCTGCTGATGGCATCAGGCCTACGGACTCGAAAACCAAGACCATCAAAAATGCACCCAGGCCTCATAATGTGACGGAGCTGCGTTCATTCCTTGGTCTACTCAACTACTTCAGTAATTTCTTAGCTAGATTGAGCACTTTATTAGAGCCACTTCACATGCTGCTCAGAAAAGGTGACAGCTGGGTTTGGGATGTGTCTCAAGATAGAGCTTTCGAGAAAGCTATAAATATGCTTTGCTCAAACAAGTTGCTGGTACATTATGATCCGTGTAAGCATCTAGTATTGGCCTATGATGCTTCATCATATGGGGTTGGCTGCATGCTCCAACAAGATAATGAGTCGGGTAAACTACAACCTGTTACTTATGCTTCGAAAAGTTTGTCAAAGGCGGAAAGAGCCTACAGCAGAAAAAGAAGCTTTAGCCTGTTTGTATGGGGTTAAAAAGAAGCATCAGTACCTGTTTGGTCTTCGGTTTGAACTCGAAACAGATCACAAGCCACTCATTTCATTGTTTTCGGAAAACAAAGGTATCAATACCAATGCATCATCCCGCATCCAGAGGTGGGCACTGACATTATCTGCCTATAATTATGTCATTCACCATAGACCGAGAATTGTGTTGAAGCACTGAGCCATCTGCCTTTGCTCACACCGGAGATGGAGATGCCACAATCTGCAGATCTATTGTTAGTCATGGATGCTTTTGAGAGTGAAGGAACCCCTGTCACTGCTCAACAAGTTAGGACCTGGACCAGACCAGACAGGACCCGATTTTATCGGTTGTAAAATGTTGTGTCCTTAGTGGTGATTGGTCTGCTATACCTATGGAAATGTGCGATGAGACCAAACCTTACAACCATCGCAAAGACGAACTATCCACTCAGTCAGATTGTTTACTGTGAGGTAATCGTGTTGTTATGCCTAAGAAAGGCAGAGAGAAATTTGTGCATGATCTACATAGCACTCATCCCGGTATTGTCATGATGAAAGCCATCGCCAGGTCTCACGTATGGTGGCCTGGAATTGATTCTGATCTGGAATCGTGTGTGTATCGGTGCAACACTTGCATGCAGCTAAGCAAAGTACCAGCGGAATCTCCACTGAGTCTGTGGTCGTGGCCATCCAAACCATGGTTCAGGATCCACATCGACTTTGCGGGTCCTTTCCTGGGAAAGATGTTTTTTGTTGTGGTGGATGCTTATTCCAAGTGGATAGAATGTATAATTATGTCATCCAGCACATCCACAGCTACCATTGAGAGCCTTCGTGTCATGTTTGCTTCTCATATCTGCCTGGCATCGTTGTGAGCGACAACAGATCTTGCTTCACAAGTCTGGAGTTTCAAGAGTTCATGAAACTCAATGGTATCAAACATGTGATATCAGCACCATTCAAACCCACATCCAATGGACAAGCAGAGCGTGCAGTCCAAACCATCAAGCAGAATATGAAACGTATAACTCAGGGTTCACTGCAGACTCGCTTGTCATGCATATTGCTTAGTTACAGGACAAGACCCCACACGCTTACCGGGGTCTCCCCTGCTGAACTATTGATGAAGAGAGGTCTCAAGAGGTCTCTCTCGTCCATCCTGACTTGAACGATCGTGTTGAAAACAGATGTCAAAGTCAGCAGTAATATCATGATTTTGCTGCTGTGTCATGCGATATTTCTGTTAACGATCCTGTGTATGTGCTAAATTATGGTCAAGGTCCCAAGTGGGTCACCGGTACTGTTACGGCCAAGGAGGGTAACAGAGTGTTTATTGTCATGCTCAAGAATGGGCAAACATGCAGGAAACATGTCGATCAGATAAAGCTGTGGCACACAGATGAACTGGAACAAGTTGAGGAAGATACGATCAGTGACCAACCAACCTATATTTATTCATCAGAGGACTCCGCCGTCATCAATGAACCTGGACTTTCAATCTCTGACATGGTCATTTTCACTCCCATCAGATCAGCTACCCAGCCCCCAGTCATACCTGACTCAGGACACTCGCCCAGAACTGGAGTTGAACTGAGACGATCAATTCGTGAGTGGAAAGCCCTGGACGGTCTTAACTTGTAAAAAGACTGATACTAAGATCTTGAAGGGGGATGCTGTCATGTATGTATGCTTGGGGTTATTAGCCATAAGGGGGGCGCCACTGTCGGAGGTCATTGTACTGTACACATGTGTGTGCGGGCCAGGTATATAAAGCAAGCCACCATGTAATATGGGCACTTTGGGCCGGAATAAAGTTGAGCCAGGTTTGGACCTAAGTGAGTTTACAGTATTCAGTCCATCAAGTTATTAAATACATAACAGTTTCAATTCTGCTTTCTCTGTGGGATGTGTATTCAGGTTGGCTGCGCCTGTGATCTGCCGAAGATAAGTATCTTGTTGTTAAATTTGACGGTTTATCATTTTTTACCAAATGTTATTCTCCTTTTTTAATGTTATCTGCTTTGCTCGGGTCCCACAGCCTTGTGTTCCTGTTCTTACCAACAGCATTGATCTCGCGGCTCTTGCCCCCAGCCGCCTTCATCGACTATTGTCCAGTGGTTTCCCTGCTCCACTGATTGCTGCTCGGTTAGGCCCAGAGTCCTTGCTGTTCCCGAGGCTGGCTCACACCCAGTGGCCTTGTCAATGTACGGTCACTAATTATAGGAAACCGGGAAACATAGGAACGAATGCGAAAGAAGCAGCCCGCCCGGTACATTGATCATTGTGTTAGTTGCTAATTGTCAAAATGGCGGGTAAGAAGAAGCGAGATAACATATATTGACTCAATTTTCCCCAATTATCTGTGCCATTTTTTTTGCCGTGCACCGTTTTCTTTGAGTAAATAAAAATCTCCAAGTTTCCCCAAAGTTTCTGCAGCATAATTCACTGAGGTACGATTTTTTTAGGTTACAACTTTTTTGCGTCATAAGGGGCGTAACCTGATGTCTGCGCCAGTTTTTCAGATTTAAGCAAGTTTGGCCAATTTACATTTTTCCTAGGACAGCGTATGTGACCATTCCCAAAAAACCTTCTGGGCACTTAACAAAAACCAGCGCACATTAAAAACTCGCCGCAGAAAGACACCATTGTTTTTAGCCGAAGTTTTGGAGGGCGTGAAGAAGGCAGAAAAGATGCATCATAAATTTTTAATATTTTTCAAAGTCAAAAGAGAGAAATTGGAAGTCTAATGCAAATCTTGAATTTTTGATTTTTTTCAAAGTACCATCCCAGCACCGAATCTCTCCTCACCGGGCTCGAGGGTCGGCGCGTGGGCCGGTAGAATCGTTCCCTCACCCGGACACAGGAGCTTGGGGCTCGGCTTCAAAAGAAGCCTGGGCGGGGGTGGAAACCAAGCCCCGATCCCCTGTGTCCAGGAGAGGGAACGATTCTGCCGGCCGACGCTCTAGCCCAGTGAGGAGACGTTCAGTGGTGGGGTGGAACTTTGAAAAAAAATCAAAAATTCAAGAATTGCATTAGACTTTGTTGACCTAAATGTCTTCATTGAATGCCTAGTTTCCCATTATAAACAAGCCTATTGCACATGTGCACACCAGGGTGTGGTCCATACTAGGGCGTCCACCTTGTAGAGAGAGAGGGAAGAAGAGGTGTGAGTGCTTTGTCCTATTGTTTTGAGGTTGTTGCAAAGCTACAATTTAATTATGGGGGCAATACTGACAATGCCATATCTCGTGCATGCTTTCTGCATGATGGTGCTGCGGGGGAGAAGATTGATTAGACAGCATCACCTGTGGAACCTCCGAGCACGTAGGATGATGGGTAGGGGGCCTTACTCACATCGGGTATATCGAGACAGGCGTTCATATCTGCACCTGAGTGAGGCAGACTGTGAGAAGGCTGCATTTCCGCAAAGAAGTTGTAATTGAGATCAGTGAGTTAATAAAAGTAGACCTGCACCCTAGAAGTGTCAGAAGGACTACTTTGTCAAGTTGAAGTAAAGGTTACAGCTGCACTTTCATTTTACGCATCTGGATCATTCCAGTCCACGACTGGGGATGTGTGCACCATTTCTCAACATGCAACACATGTCTGCATTTGGCAGGTGACTGCTGCACTATATGCCAGGAGGAATGACTACATAAAGTTCCCCAGGACCGCCCAGGCAATGCGTGACAGGGCTGTGGGCTTCTCCAGGATTGCTGGCTTCCCAAAGGTACAGAGCTGCATTGATTGTACCCACATCGCTTTGTGAGCACCTTTGGAGGATTCCGAGATGTACAGGAACAGAAAAGGCTTCCACTCAATTAATGTGCAGCTTGTCTGTGACGACATGCATCGCATCATGGCAGTTGATGCAAGATACCCTGGGAGCACCCATGATGCATTCATCCTACGTGAGAGCTTTATATCTGCCATGTTTCAGCAGCAGCCAGAAGGGCAGAGCTAGCTACTGGGGGACAAAGGGTACGGCCTCGCCACCTGGCTCTTGACGCCCCTACCCGTAACCCGGACGGAAGCTGACCGTCAATACAACATGTCGCACATTGCAATGTGCAGCATAATAAAGAGGACTATTGGCATCTTGAAACAGCATTTGCGATGCCTGGACCATTCTGGAGGCTACTTGCTATACTCCCCTGAGGTTGTCAGTCAGTTCACTGTTGTGTGCTGCATGCTGCATAACTTAGCCATCACGAGGCAGCAGCACCTGGTAGTAGAAGATCCACCTGCGGTGAGAGTGGCTGAAGGTAACGATGAGGAAGATGCAGATGACGAGGACGAGGAGGATGAGGAGGATGAGGACGAGGAAGCCATGCAACTACCTGAACCTGGAGCACGATGGCGGAGGAGGGCGGGCCGTCGTGCCCCTTTAACGATTGTTCGAGCCTTGCGCCAGCAGCTCATCCGTGAACGCTTTGCTGCCTGAGGGCTCAGCGGCAACTATTCCACATGGACCATGTTTACTGTTTGGACCTGTTCCGTAATGTTGTGTTAATAGAACAAATGATGGAAATGATTCAGTTATAATTTAAAATATATATTTTATTCAACATTTTAAAACTTGTTTGTACTTAACTTAACTTGACTAAAAAATATTCTTGCATCAAACTTTGAACTATTCAGTTAAGATCACTTACAAACTTTAAGATCACTTACAAACTTTTAAAATTGTAAATTTAAATCACTCACAAAAAACTTTTAAATTGAGAACAGTTACAACAACAACAACAACAGCAGCAGCAGCAGCAGCAAAGAAAGACTGCACCCATCTCTCCTCCACCTTATTCTAAGACCGCCCGCTGCGCTGGGTCTTGGTGACTCCACCCCTGCCCGCAGGCAGTGGCACAGCGTTTCTCGGGTTGGGACCAAGCTTATTCTTTCGAGCATCTCTGGTAATGTGCACTTCTTGGTGGAGGGTGGAGGGTGGTCAGGTGGAATTGTGGAAGGCCCGGCTTGGGTCTCTTCAGAGGCTGGTCTGGGGATTGGAGTGGGAGTGGCAGTTGATTCTGTCAATGGGTGCGGGGTCTGGGCATGTCCCTTATTGCAGCAGCTAACTCTGACATTCCCTCCCTCATGTGTTCTGACAGTATGTCAACTACCTACAACATTCCCTCCCTCTTGTTCCCGGACAGTGTTCCTATTTCTCGTGAGAGTGTTGTTACTTCTCCCGACAGTCCCAATACCTCATCTCCCACCCCACTGATGGTGTCCAGGAGTGATCGGGTAAGGTCAATGTTCTCCGCACTCATTGCCATCATCTGAATCACATCTGTTAGATCCTGCACCTCAGGAGAGCGCTGTCGAGTTCTCCTTCCCCTCCTCACCCTGGGTGTGCCTCGCTGCACCCCACTGGGACCCGCAGCCTCGGACAGTGGGGCCCTGGGTGTGCCTCGCTGCATCCCACTGCGACCCGCAGCCTCGGACAGTTGGGCCCTGGGTGTGCCTTGCTGCACCCCACTGGGACCTGCAGCCTTGGACAGTTGGGCCCTGGGTGTGCCTCGCTGCATCCCACTGGGACCCGCAGCCTCGGACAGTATTGCCCTGGGTGTGCCTCGCTGCATCCCACTGGGACCCGCAGCCTCGGACAGTGGGGCCCTGGGTGTGCCTCGCTGCATCCCACTGGGACCCGCAGCCTCGGACAGTGGGGCCCTGGGTGTGCCTCGCTGCATCCCACTGGGACCCGCAGCCTCGGACAGTTGGGCCCTGGGTGTGCCTCGCTGCATCCCACTGGGACCCGCAGCCTCGGACAGTGGGGCCCTGGGTGTGCCTCGCTGCATCCCACTGGGACCCGCAGCCTCGGACAGTGGGGCCCTGGGTGTGCCTCGCTGCATCCCACTGGGACCCGCAGCCTCGGACAGTGGGGCCCTGGGTGTGCCTCGCTGCATCCCACTGGGACCCGCAGCCTTGGACGGTGTGAAACCATGGAATGTCCCAACACTCGCACCACTCAGGAAAGGGCCTGGCACCTCAATGGGCAGCACTAGCACCTCCTCCACAGTGAGTACAAGAGTGGGGCCTTCATCATTCCCCTCTCCCTCCCCCTCCCTCTCATCCCCATGCTCTTGATCTGGAATGTCAGATTGGAAGATGTTCTCCTCTTCAGGCTCGTCCGCATCTGAATCTTCTTCTGTATCGGCTTCAGCCTCGTCAGGGTTGGCCTCAAGTTCTGAAAAATATAACAGAACAGGCAAATGGTTAGCAGCAGAGGAGGGGGCAGGGTGGCATGAGGAGGCTCCTCCAGCTCCACAACCCTCCAAGATCTCTGCACTCCTCCAATTTTGCCCTCTTGCACATTCCTGATTTTCATACTCCACCACATCGGCCGTGCTTTCAGCTGCTCTGGACCCGAAGTTCTTCAATTCCCTCTCTACCTCTCTCTACCTCTCTACCTCTAAACCTCTCTACCTCTCTAAACCTCTCTACCTCTAAACCTCTCTACCTCTCTAAACCTCTCTATCTCTAAACCTCTAAACCTCTCTACCTCTCTAAACCTCTCTACCTCTAAACCTCGCTACCTCTCTAAACCTCTCTACCTCTAAACCTCTCTACCTCTCTAAACCTTTCTACCTCTAAACCTCTAAACCTCTCTACCTCTAAACCTCTAAACCTCTCTACCTCTCTACCTCTAAACCTCTAAACCTCTCTAAACCTCTCTACCTCTAAACCTCTAAACCTCTCTACCTCTCTACCTCTAAACCTCTCTACCTCTCTAAACCTCTCTACCTCTAAACCTCTAAACCTCTCTACCTCTCTAAACCTCTCTACCTCTAAACCTCTAAACCTCTCTACCTCTCTACCTCTCTACCTCTAAACCTCTCTACCTCTCTAAACCTTTCTACCTCTAAACCTCTAAACCTCTCTACCTCTCTAAACCTCTCTACCTCTAAACCTCTCTACCTCTCTACCTCTAAACCTCTCTACCTCTCTAAACCTCTAAACCTCTCTACCTCTCTATCTCTAAACCTCTAAACCTCTCTACCTCTCTATCTCTAAACCTCTAAACCTCTCTACCTCTAAACCTCTAAACCTCTCTACCTCTCTACCTCTCTAAACCTCTCCACCTCTAAACCTCTAAACCTCTCTACCTCTCTACCTCTCTAAACCTCTCTACCTCTAAACCTCTAAACCTCTCTACCTCTAAACCTCTCTACCTCTCTACCTCTCTACCTCTAAACCTCTCTACCTCTAAACCTCTAAACCTCTCTACCTCTCTACCTCTCTAAACCTCTCTACCTCTAAACCTCTAAACCTCTCTACCTCTCTACCTCTCTAAACCTCTCTACCTCTAAACCTCTAAACCTCTCTACCTCTAAACCTCTCTACCTCTCTGCCTCTCTAAACCTCTAAACCTCTCTACCTCTCTACCTCTCTACCTCTCTAAACCTGTAAATCTCTCTACTTCTCTACTCTCTACCTCTCTATTTTCCTATCATTTCTCGGCGATTTTCTCGGCGGTATAGCTGTTTTTCCGCCCGGCGAAAGTTTCCCCTTCAGTTTTTTGATGGTATCGCCCACATCTGAACACGTCCGCCGGGACCAAACCGCCTACGTGCAATGCCGAGAAAAATCACCAGGCAGAAGTTTGGCCTCAACGCCAACGTTCAGATCGCCGAGAGACCCGCCCTGAAAAAGTTACTTAAACAGGGCGGTAAGTGAGTACTCTGCAAAGAAAGGTAAGTTAAAGGTTCTTTATTTTTTTTTATTTTAAAATGGCGATTAGGTGTAAAAGTGACTTGGGAATGTTTTTCACGTTTTGATTTTTGATTTTATTGAAATTTTTAAAAAGTTTTGTCCCCCTCCCTCGGCCCAACCGCAGCCTCGGACTAAATTTTAAATACTTACCGTCCATTCTGGTAACGACCACCCATGTTACTAAGTTTCCACTTAACCGCCAAGTAAACCGCCGACAATGAGTATGCAATGCCCATTTTCTCGCCGGGCGATTAGTTTTAATTACTTTAAACATAAAAATGGAAATTATCGCCAGCGTTACTCACCAAACGTTAGCGGTTCGTCTCAGGGGGCAATCGGGTGTTGAGGGGCTTATAGGGATATGGAGATAGTGCAGGAAAGTGGAGTTGAGGTAGTAGATGGGTGCGGAAGTAAATTGTGAGGAGGACACAAAAAATCTGCAAAGGGATATAGACAGGCTAAGTGAGTGGTGCAGGCTCGAAAGGCCGAATGGCCTACTCCTGCACCTATTTTCTATGTGTCTATGTTTCTCTGCTTTTATACTCTATCCCCCTTTGCAATAAAGGCCAACATTCCATTTGCCTTCCTGATTACTTGCTGTACCTGCATACTAACTTTTTCTGTTTCATGCACAAAGACCCCCAGGTCCCTCTGTACTGCAGTACTTTGCAATTTTTCTCCATTTAAATTATAATTTGTTTTACTATTTTTTCTGCCAAAGTGGATAACCTCTCATTTTCCCTTAGTATCCAAAAATCTATCGATCTCTGTCTTGAATATACTCAAAGACTGAGCCTCCAAATCCTCTGAGGTAGAGAATTCCAAAGATTCACCACCCTCTGAGTGAAGAGGTTTCTCCTCATCTCAGTCCTAAATGGCCGACCCCTTATTCTGAGACTGTGACCCCTGGTTCTAGACTCCCCAGCCCGGGGGAAACATCCTCCCTGCATCTACCCTGTCAAACCCTGTAAGAATTTTGTATGTTTCAATGAGATCACCTCTCATTCTTCTCAACTCTAGAGAATATAGGCCTAGTCTACTCAATCTCTCCTCATAGGACAATCCCCCCCATCCCAGGAATCAGTCTGGTGAACCTTTGTTGCACTCCCTCTATGGCAAGTCTATCCTTCCTTAGATAAAGAGACCAAAACTATACAGAATACTCCAGGTGCAGTCTCACCAGGGCCCTATATAATTGCAGTAAGACATTGTTACTCTTATACTCAAATCCTCTTGTAATAAAGGCCAACATACCATTTGCTTTCTCATTTGCTTGCATGTTAACTTTCAGTGATTCGCGTACAAGGACACCCAGGTCCCTCTGAACACCAACATTTCACAATCTCTCACCATTTAAAAAATACTCTGCTTTTCTATTTTTCCTACCAAAGTGGATAACTTCACATTTCTCCACATTATATTCCATTTGCCATGTTCTTGCCCACTCACTTAGCCTGACTGTTTCCCCTTGAAGCTTCCTCACAACTTAAATTCCCACTTCGCTTTTTACCATCAGCAAACTTGGATATATTACATTGAGTCCCTTCATCCAAATCATTGACATAGATTGTGAATAGCTGGGGCCCAAGCAGCGATCCTTACGGTAACCCACTAGTTACAGTCTGCCAACTCGAAAATGATCCGTTTATTCCTACTCTCTGTTTTCTGTCTGTTAACCAATCCTCAATCCACACTGGTATATTACATCAATCTCATGAGCCCTAATTTTGTTCAATAACCTGTTGTGTGGCACCTTATCGAGTGCCTTCTGAAAATCCAAATACACCACATCCACTGGTTCCCCTTTATCTATTCTGCAAGTTACAACCTCAAAAAACTCCAACAGATTTGTCAAACATGATTTCCCCTTCATAAATCCGTGCTGACTCTGCCCAACCTTATTATTATTTTGTAAGTGCCCTGTTACCAGGTCCTTAATACTAGATTCTAGCATTTTGCCTAATACTGATGTCAGGCTAACTGGTCTGTAGTTCCCCGTTTTCTCTCTCCCTCCTTTCTTAAATAGTGGGGTTACATTAGCTACCTTCCAATCTGCTGGAACCGTTCAGCCATGAACTCATTGAATCTTGGTGCAGGCTCGAAGGGCCAAATGGCCTACTCCTGCACCTATTTTCTATGTTTCTATGTTTCTATGTAGAATCCATGAAATTACGGAAGATGATAATCAATGCATCCACTATCTCTTTAACCACCTCGTTCAAAATCCTAGGATGTAGGCCACCTGGTCCAGGGGATTTATTGCTTTCCGTTCCATTAATTTCCCCAGTACCATTTTTTTTACTAATACTAATTTCTTTCAGTTACTCATTCTCGCTAGACCCTTGGTTCTCCGCTATTTCCGGGAGGTTTTTTGCGTCTTCTTCCGTGATGACAGACACAAAGTATTTGTTTAATTTCTCTGCCATTTCTTTATTCCCCGTTATAATTTCTCCTGTCTCAGCCTGTAAGGGACCCACATTTCCTTTTGCTAATCTATTCCTTTTTACATACCTATAGAAGCTTTGACAGTCTGTTTTTATGTCTCTCATTCTATTTTCCCTTTCTTTATTAATTTCTTGGCCCTCCTTTGCTGAATTTTAAAATCTTCCCAATCCTCAGGCTTACTGCTCTTTTTGGCAACATTATCATGGAATCATAGAATTGGTGAAAGCTGAGTTCCGCCCAAGTACCGTCCGACGGCCCGCTGAGATCCTGACGGTACTTTGGGCGGAGTTTTCATGAAAAAATGTGGGAAAGACCACCCGGCGGCAAAAATGGGTCTTGCATGCCGATTCTGGGCAGCAGCAGGTGGTAGCTCCCATTCTGGGTGGCAAATGCGATCCTCGGCAAAGTACCACGAGGATAGAGTCGGGCCCCGGGAGGGGGGAAGTGATTAAATAAAAAATCTCCAAAACAAAAATAAATAACCACCAGAGATCCTTCAGGGGACCTCACCCACATAAATCCTTGCAAAAGAAACAAAAAAAAGTAGTGCACTAACCTTTTCTGTGCAGGTCTTTATACTTACCATTCGGGTCAGACCTGCCTCCACCCGGTGGTCTCTTCTGCTGCTGGAGCGGAGGGCCACCCGGACCCAACTGGGGAGGGAGCGGGCGAGAGGATGTCTGTCGGCGTTGCACGCCGATGCACGCCAGCGGATGCTCCCCAGTTGGGTCCGGGTGGCCTCCGCTCCAGCAGCCGGCGCGAGGACCTCACCAAACTCGCTCGGAGGGAAGAGCGCCCAGAAACCATGGAAACCGCCGAGAAAACTCGGCAGTAGCCGCCGATAAGTCTACCAATTTCAGCCCCATAGAAATTTACAGCACGGAAGGGGGCCACTTTGGCCCATCGTCTCTGTCCCGGCCAACAAAGAGCTATCGGGCTTAATCCCACTTTCCAGCTCTTAGGTCCGTAACCCTGTAGGTTACGGCACTTCAGGTGCACATCCAAGTACTTTTTAAATGTGGTGAAGGTTTCTGCCTCTACCATCCTTTCAGGCAGTGAGTTCCAGACCCCCACAACCCTCTGTATGAAGAAACTTCCCCTCAAATCCCCTCTAAACCTCCTACCAATTACTTTAAATATATGCCTCCTGTTGTTGACCCCTCTGCTAAGGGAAATAGGCCCTTTCTATTCACTATATCTAGACCCCTCATAATTTTATACATCTCAATGAGGTCTCCCCTCAGCCTCCTCTGTTCCAAGTAAAACAAACCCAGCCTATCCAATCTGTCCTCATAGCTAAGATTCTCCACTCTCAGCAGCATCCTCGTAAATCTCCTCTGTACCCTCTTGAGTGCAATCACATCCTTCCTGTAATGCAGTGACCAGAACTGCACGCAGTATTCTAGCTGTAGCCTAACCCGTGTTTTATATGGTTCAAGCATAACCTCCCTGCTCTTGTATTCCATGCCTCGGCTAATAAAGGCAAGCATTCCGTATGCCTTCTTAACCACCTTATCTAGTTGGCCTGTGTAAGGGGCTCTCGGGGAGTGTTGTTGTGCCTTGGGTGTCTCTCTCTGGGCTTCTGTCCTCACAGCTTATGCCTGGCCTGTGAGGTACCCTGAGTGCTGCAAGAGCACCCCTGGAGAGACTGTGTCCACAGCTTATGAAGGGGGTTTTGAGACTCGTGCGTCCCCACAGCTTATGCCTAGCCTGTGAGGCACCTGTGAGTGTCAAACACTCCTAACCCCTTCTTCCCTAGCCTGTGACACAGAGTTGAGCGTTTTCGAGGCGCTCCTAGCTTCCCTTACACTGTTCTGACATAAGACTCACGATCAGGAGATATAATACAACAGAACTGAGACAAGGTGATTCCAAGAGGAACTTAGGCTTCCAATTTATTTGACAAGGTGTATCTCAACAAACAGCAATACACCAACAAAACAATCCCCTTAAATCCCACTGAATGGACACAACGAAAATCTTTACACAAGTTTAGCAGTACAATGCCCAACCTCCCACCTTTCCTGGCCTAACTGAGTTGGGAGTTCTGGGAACCAGAGGTTATACTCACTACTGTGCCTTTTGCAGTCTGGTGGTTTGTTTCTTCTATCTTCGGTGTCTTCGGACACTGGTTTTCCTTCAGTGTCGAGAGGCTTGCTGGTTGTTGGATCACGAGAGCAGAGCAGCACACACATTGCGTCAGAAAACCCTTTTTATAGCCAGATTATCCAATCCGCCTCTCGTGCTCAAATCGATCCTTCCCATTGGTAGGCTTTGTGATTTTGAAAAATGCAGCAGTTTTAGATTATTGCGGGTTTTTTCCACTGATGTTAACCTACTCAAGGTTTGAGTAGGTGTTGATTGCGTTGGCCTCCTGTAGCCATTGTGTTGGCCCTTGGGTTGTTTTGGGTTCCCTAGTTTTCTGAAGGTCTGCATAATTTCCCTCCATAGTGTAAACATAGGGAAGACAATAGCCCGATAATGGCGATGAGTCAGTCCAACAGTTTTCGAGCAAGCGCTCTCCCATTGGCTTGAAAGCCCCATGCTTCGGGCTGACTCTGTCCCACCATTGGCCCTCCGGTGTCCTCCCCTGTCCAATCACTGCTCTGCCAAGGTCAAACCGTCTCGGTTTCAATTCACATTGCAGCACAGACAGATTCCACAGCCCTTTTCCTTTTGGGTAAAATGAGAGGGTTTTCATCCTCCCCTACACCTGCTAACTTCAGGGATCTATGGACATGCACTCCAAGGCCCCTTTGTTCCTCTACACTTCTCAGTGTCCTACCATTTAATGTGTATTCCCTCGCCTTGTTAGCCCTCCCCAAATGTATTACCTCAAATTCTCCAGATTGAATTCCATTTGCCACTGTTCTGCCCACCTGACCAGTCCATTGATATCTTCCTGCAGTCTACAGCTTGTTTTTTGAGAATGAAGTTTTTTTTATTTTACAACATGAGAAACCATTTTTTTTCCAAGTCACTTCCAAGTAGCAGAAAAACATTTTCTACGGATACTAAATTCACACAGGTGACAAAAACTAGTTAATTCAGAGATTAGATAGAATTCATCTGTTGCCACTTTAGTTTGTTAACTAACACTAAAGAAAATTGGCAAAAGAATTGGAGAATGGGAAAAACATACAAGAGATTTGCCAGCTGCTGTTTAATACTAAATTCAGTCATTTTACTGTCATTTTATATAATTGCAACTCAGATGAACTCCACTGAAGCAGTTACATTTGTAGGCTAATCAATAGGTGGCAGCTGCACATCTGTGCCTGTTCCCGCCTTTTCTCACTCCCAATGCAAGTTTTAAATGGCATAAAGCAACAACAGCTTTCTTCTTCATTATCAACCACACAGCCAAATTTAGTATCATCTGCAAACTTCCTAATCATACCTCCTATATTCAAGTCTCGATCATTGATATCTACCACAAAAAGCAAGGGACCTAGTACTGTCCTTCAGAATTTTTTCCAATAATTTTTCCACCACTGAGGTTAGGCTAACTGGCCTGTAATTATTCTATCTATCCTTTCTCCCTTCTTAAACAAAAGCACCACGTTAGCAGTCCTTCAGTCCTCTGCCACCACACCTGAAGCCAGAGAGGATTGGAAAATGAGGGTCAAAGCCTCTGCTATTTCCTCTTTTGCTTTGCTTAACAGCCTGGGATACATTTCATCCAGGCCTGGGGACTTAGCCACTTTCAAAGCTGCTAAACCCCTTAAGATCTCCTCTCTCATTATGTTTATTTAATCTAATATTTCACACTCCTCCTTCCCGATAGCAATGTCTGCATCATCCCTCTCTTTTGTGAAAACAGACGCAAAGTATTCATTAAGAACCATACCCACATCTCCCGCCTCCACACACTAAATCCAGAACCGCCCCCTTCCGTGTTGGGCTTGCTACATACTGGCAAAAGAAGTTCTCCTGAATGCAATTTAGGAATTCCACACCCTTTATACCCTTCAAACTAATTTTATCCGAGTTAATATTAGGGTAGTTGAAATTCCCTACTATTACTGCCCTATAGTTTTTGCACTTCTCAGAAATTTGCCGGCATATTTGCTCTTCTATCTCCCTCTCACTGTTTGGGAGTCTATAATATATGCCCAGTACTTTGATCATCCCTTTTTTGTTTTTCAGTTCGATCATTTGATGATCCTCTAACATATCATCCCTCCTCACAGTTGGAATAGTTTCTTTAATCAATACTGCGACCACCACCCCTCCTGTTTTACCTTTCTATTCATCTGAAAATCCTTTACTCAGGAATGTTGAGCTGCCATACCTGCCCCTCTTTTAGCCATGTCCCTGTAATAGCTATATCATTCTCTCAAGTGTCTACCTGTGCTCTCAGCTGATCTTCCTTCTTTGCTATACTCCTTGCGTTGAAGTATATAACATTTTGTACCACCAAACCTCCTTGTTGACTACTTTCTAGCCCTTGTTTCGTCTGTCCTTCAAATGCACTTGCTACGTTTTGGCTTTCCAATTCCAGTTTTACTTCCCTCCCTACTGAATCTATTCTCAGGTTCTCATCCCCCTGCCAAGCTAGTTTAGACCCTCCCCAAAAGCACTAGCAACCCCGCCCCCCCCCTTCCCCCATCCCCCGCGAGGATATTGGTCCCAGTTCTGTTGAGGTGCAACCCGTCCAGCTTGTCCACGTCCCACCTTCCCCAGAAGCGGTCCCAATTATAGGCCACTTCGTTTGATATAATACTATCTTTAACTTCTCTTGTTAGCCACGATTGGACCTGTGGGATTTTTGTGCCTTAAAGGAATGTATGTTTGTTGTAAATTATGTATTAATTCTTTAAATGCTAGCCATTGCTCGTCTGCCATCATACCTTTTAATGTAGTTTCCCAATCTACCTTAGCCAACTCGCCCCTCATACCTACGAAGTTTGCTTTGTTTAGATTTAAGACCCTAGTTTTGGATTTAATGAAATCACTTTCAAAATTAATATAAAATTCTGTCATATTATGGTCACTCTTCCCTAAGGGCCTCTTTACTACAAGGTTATTAATTAACCCTTCTCATTGCACAATACTAGATCTA
Organism: Pristiophorus japonicus; assembly: GCF_044704955.1. NCBI lineage: Eukaryota > Metazoa > Chordata > Chondrichthyes > Pristiophoridae > Pristiophorus > Pristiophorus japonicus. The sequence continues at coordinate 89,436,677 of NC_091991.1, read as the reverse complement.
AAATAGTCTGTTCCCTAGTTGGTTCCTCAACACACTGAAATAGAAAACTATCTTGTATACATTCCATGAATTCATCCTCCACACTATTACTGGAAATTTGTCCAGTCTATATATAGATTAAAGTCCCCCCATTGTTAGATGCACCTTTAATTTCCTGATTTATACTGTGCCCAACATTACAACTAGTGTTTGGTGGTCTATAAACAATGTTTTCTGTCCCTTGCTGTTTCTTAGCTCCACCCAAACTGATTCTACTTCTTGATTTTCGAAGCTAAGATCCTTTTTCTCTCCTGTCTTTATCCCATCCTTTATTATCAGGGCTGTCCCTCCTCCTTTTCCATTTTGCCTGTCTCTTCTAAAAGTTAAGTATCCTGGAATATTTAGTTCCCAACCGTGGTTACTTTGCAACCACATCTCTGTACTGGCTATTAGATCAAACCTATTAATTTCTATTTGCGCTATTAATTCATCTGTTTTGTTGTGAATGCTTCGTGCATTCAGATTTAGTGCCTTTAGCTTTGACTTTTTTCTATTTTTCCCTGATGTCACTTTAGTCAGTGATGCCCAATGACCTTTGTTACTCTCTCTGTCCCTTCCTGACCCATTCTGCTTATTTTTACCCAGAACTCCGCTCTGCCTTAGAGCCTTGACATTTCTCTTGCTGCTTTTAAATTAACTTTTTCCTGAATCCTCCACACCACCCCCCCTCCACCCCGCCCCACTTCATTAGTTTAAAACCCTGTCTACTGCCCTAGTTATTCGATTCGCCAGGACACTGGTTCTAGTCTGGTTCAAGTGGAGCCCGACCCAACGGAACAGCTCCCTCTTTCCCCAGTACTGATGCCAGTGCCCCACGGAGCAAAACCCCTGCCCCCCACACCACTCTTTGAGCCACACATTGAACCTTCGAATCTGCTTATCCCTATACCAATTGGTGCAAGCTCAGGTAACAATCCAGACATTATTACCTTTGAGGTTCTGCTTTTTAATTTGGACCCTAACTCCTCAAATTCTTTCAACAGACCCTCATTCCTAGTCCTACCTATGTTGTTGGTTCCTACATGGACCACGACAACTGGATCTTCCCCCTCCCACTCCAAGTTTTTCTCCAGCCGCGAGGAGATGTCTTTAACTCTGGCCTTCGGAACTCCTGGTCGCGGCTGTGAAGAACAGTATCTATCCGTCTGACTATACTGCCCCTACCACAGCTACATTCCCTTTCCCTCTCCCCACTTGAATGGCCTCCTGCACCATGGTGCCATGGTCAGCCTGCTCATCCATCCTGCAGGCCTTCCCTCATCCACACAGGCAGCAAGAACCTCATACCTGTTGGATAAGGACAAATGCCGAGGCTCCTCCAGCACAGCACCTGGGGTCCCCTTACCTGCCTGAGTTGCAGTCACACCCTCCCTTCCTTGATCACTAACCAGACCTGTACCACTATCTAACCTAAGGGGTGTGACTGCCTCTTGGATCAAAGTATCCAGGTAACTCTCCCCCCTCCCTGATGCCCCGCAATGTCTGCACCTCAGACTCCAGCTCAACAACTCTGAGCTGAAGTTCCTCAAGATGCAGGCACTTACTGCAAACGTGATTGTCCGGGATCACAATGCTCTCCACAAACTCCCACATGCTGCAGTTGTGGCACACCATCTGCACTGCTGTACGTATATGACCTTGTTCCAGTTAATTACATTTAATTAAATTTGCATTTAAGTAACATTGTTTACAGTTTTGTTGCTTGACTATTTAATTGATTTAGATTAAGTTATGGGCAATGAAATTAAATATCTACCTGTAACACAAAGCACTACACGTAGAATAGGCAAAAAGCAACAACTCCTTCCCCCTCTTCTCCGAAATCCCACTCTTTCCAAATTTGAAAATAAAATACTCTGTTTAAGTGCACTCTGTATAATCCCGCTCTATGCAGAATGCTCCAAATTGGAAATCTCATTCATAGAGGCCAAATAATGACTAGTGTCGCAAATGGAAAATGTTATACTTCTGCATTATGCTATTCTGATATTGAGGCTGAGCAGATTGAGGAAGTTTAAGGGTCATTACGTGAGGTTGTGCTGCTATCACAGAGTATACTGGGTTCTGTAAGAATGTTGATTATGTCAAGCAGTAACTCTTATGTCCTCAGCTAGTTTCAACCATAACACCAAGAAATATGGCTAAAGATCAGAGCTTCAGAATTCAAATCCTTTAATAAATGTGTGTGGTGAATTGTAAGATATAAACAAAAAGACAGACTCTAGGGGTCCGAAATGGATGCATTCACCGCCCACTGCCACCCACTGCCACCCACTGCCATCCACTGCCGTCCACTGCCATCCACTGCCGTCAACTGCCGTCCACTGCCGTCAACTGCCGTCCACTGCAGCCCAGTGCTGCGCACTGCAGCCCACTGCCGCTCACTGCCGCCCACTGCCGTCCACTGCCGCCCACTGCCGCTCACTGCCGCCCACTGCAGCCCACTGCCGCCCACTGCCTCCCACTGCTGCCCACTGCCATCCACTGCTGTCCACTGCCACCCACTGCCGTCCATTGCCGCCCACTGCCGTCCACTGCCGCTCACTGCCCCACTGCCGTCCACTGACGTCCACTGCCGCTCACTGCCCCACTGCCGTCCACTGCCGTCCACTGCCGCCCACTGCCGCTCACTGCCGCCCACTGCCGTCCACTGCCGTCCACTGCCGCCCACTGCCGCCCACTGCCGCTCACTGCCGCCCACTGCCGTCCACTGCCATCCACTGCCATCCACTGCCGCTCACTGCCGCCCACTGCAGCCCACTGCCGCCCACTGCCGCCCACTGCAGCCCACTGCCGCTCACTGCCCCACTGCCGTCCACTGCCGACCACTGCCGTCCACTGCCGCCGACATTCCTCCTCGGGTTCCGCCCAGTCCCACTTTCGATCTGGGCTAGAGTGGGTGGGAGGGGAGAGCCACCGGGACTTGTCCGCTGACATCAGTGGATGGCCGAATGGTGCCCGCCGAGTCCCACCTGCCGAGATGCCAGATTGGTGCGGGCGGGAGTCAGCGGAACTCGGCGACAGAACAGGGATGGACCGCTGGCTGGAGACTGGTCTGTCCCCGACAGTAGGTATGAAGAGCTGAAAAAAAAGGGAAGTAAACATTTTTTAATTGTTTTCTTTACAGGGATTGACCTGTAAGGGGTCCTCAGAAGGTGTTCCGATTGTTTTTTTTGATGCTTTTTCTTTGCAGGTCTTCGACCCTCCCTGGGCCCGACTCCATCCTCAGCAGCTCTTGGACAGTAAGTGCCTTTCCTGCCGAGAATGTGAGCTCTTGCCAGCTGCCACACAGGGAGGTGGCGTACGTCCCTCTATTGCCGCCCGCCGACCTTCAAGGGACCTTGTTGATGAAAACTCCACCCAAAGTAACATTAGGTACCTTGGCGGCCATTGGTGGCACTTTGGGCGGCAATTGGGCGGGCGGAGACCTTCACCAAATTCTGGACCTTCACAACAAAATGGAGAGCTATCTCCAAGCTGCTGGCTTCACGGAGACATGGCTCCAGGGTGACCAAGGCTGGGAACTCAACATCCAGGGGTATTCAACATTCAGCAAGGAAAAGGAGGTGGGATAGCGTTGCTGGTTCAAGAGGAAATTAACGCAATAGTAAGGAAGGACATTAGCCTGGATGATGTGGAATCAGTATGGGTGGAGCTGTGGAATACCAAAGGGCAGAAACGCTAGTGGGAGTTGTGTACAGACCACCAAACAGTAGTAGTGAGGTTGGAGGCAGCATCAAACAAGAAATTACGGATTCGTGCAATGTAGGTACAGCGGTTATCATGGGCGACTTTAATCTACATATAGATTGGGCTAACCAAACTGGTAGGAATACAGTGGAGGAGGATTTCCTGGAGTGTATCAGGGATGGTTTTCTGGACCAATATGTCAAGGAACCAATTAGAGGGCTGGCCATCCAAGACTGGGTGATGTGTAATGAGAAAGGACTTATTAGCAATCTTGCTGTGCGAGGCCCCTTGGGGAAGAGCAACCATAATATGGTAGAATTCTTTATTAAGATGGAGAGTGACACAGTTAATTCAGATACTAGGGTCCTGAACTGAAGGAAAGGTAACTTCGATGGTATAAGACGTGAATTGGCTAGAATAGACTGGCAAATGATACTTAAAGGGTTGACGGTGGATAGGCAATGGCAAACATTTAAAGATCACATGGATGAACTTCAACAATTGTACATCCCTGTTTGGAGTTAAATAAACCGGGGAAGGTGGCTCAATCGTGGCTAACAAGGGAAATTAAGGATAGTGTTAAATCCAAGGAAGAGGCATATAAATTGGCCAGAAAAAGCAGCAAACATGAGGACTGGGAGAAATTTATAATTCAGCAGAGGAGGACAAAGGGTTTAATTAGGAGGGGGAAAATGGAGTATGAGAGGAAGCTTGCCGGGAACATAAAAACTGACTGCAAAAGCTTCTATAGATATGTGAAGAGAAAAATATTAGTGAAGACAAACGTAGGTCCCTCGCAAGTCAGATTCAGGTGAATGTATAATGGGGAACAAAGAAATGGCAGACCAGTTGACAAATACTTTGGTTCTGTCTTCACTGAGGAAGACACAAATAACCTTCCGGAAGTACTAGGGGACCGAGGGTCTAGTGAGAAGGAGGAACTGAAGGATATCCTTATTAGGTGGGAAATTGTGTTAGGGAAATTGATGGGATTGAAGGCCGATAAATCCCCGGTGCCTGATAGTCTGCATCCCAGAGTACTTAAGGAAGTGGCCCTAGAAATAGTGGATGCATTGGTTATCATTTTCTAACAGTCTATCAACTCTGGATCAGTTCCTATGGACTGGAGGGTAGCTAATGTAACACCACTTTTTAAAAAAGGAGGGAGAGAGAAAACGGGTAATTATAGACCGGTTAGCCTGACATCAGTAGTGGGAAAAATGTTGGAATCAATTATTAAAGATGAAATAACAGCGCATTTGGGAAGCAGTGATAGGATCGGTCCAAGTCAACATGGATTTCTGAAAGGGAAATCATGTTTGACAAATTTTCTGGAATTTTTTGAGGATGTAACTAGTAGAGTGGACAAGGGAGAACCAGTGGATGTGGTGTATTTGGACTTTCAAAAGGCTTTTGACAAGGTCCCACACAAGAGGTTGGTGTGCAAAATTAAAGCACATGGTATTGGGGGTAATGTACTGATGTGGATAGAGAACTGGTTGGCAGACAGGAAGCAGAGAGTCGGGATAAACGGGTCCTTTTCAGAATGGCAGGCAGTGACTAGTGGGGTGCCGCAGGACTCAGTGCTGGGACCCCAGCTATTTAAAATATACATGAATGATTTGGATGAAGGATTGAGTGTAATATTTCCAAGTTTGCAGATGACATTAAACTGGATGGCGGTGTGAGCTGTGAGAAGGACGCTAAGAGGCTGCAGGGTGACTTGGACAGGTTAGGTGAGTGGGCAAATGCATGGCAGATGCAGCACAATGTGGATAAATGTGAGGATATCCACTTTGGGGCCAAAAACACAGGCAGAATATTATCTGAATGGTGGAAGATTAGAAAAAGGGGAGGTGCAACGAGACCTGGATGTCATGCTACATCAGTTATTGAAAGTTGGCATGCAGCTACAGCAGGCGGTGAAGAAGGCAAATGGTATGTTGGACTTCATAGCTAGGGGATTTGAGTAAAAGAGCAGGGAGGTCTTACTGCAGTTGTACAGGGCCTTGGTGAGGCCTCACCTGGAATATTGTGTTCAGTTTTGGTCTCCTAATCTGAGGAACGATGTTCTTGCGATTGAGGGAGTGCAGCGAAGGTTCACCAGACTGATTCCCGGGATGGCTGGACTGGCATATGAGGAGAGACTGGATCGACTGGGCCTTTATTCATTTGCATTTAGAAGGATGAGAGGGGATCTCATAGAAACATATAAAATTCTGACGGGCCTGGACAGGTTAGATGCAGAAAGAAAGTTCCCGATGTTGGGGAAGTCCAGAACCAGGAGACACAGTCTAAGGATAAGAGGTAGGCCATTTAGGACTGAGATGAGGAGAAAGGTCATCACTCAGAGAGTTGTTAACCTGTGGAATTCCCTACTGCAGAGAGTTGTTGATGCCAGTTCATTGGATATATTCAAGAGGGATATGGCCCTTACGGCTAAAGGGATCAAGGAATATGGAGAGAAAGCAGGATAGGGGTACTGAGGTGAATGAGCAGCCAAGATCTTATTGAATGGTGGTGCCGGATAGAATGGCCGAATGGCCGACTCCTGCACCTATTTTCTATGTTTCTATGTTTCTATGTCCCGAATCAGAAAGGCCGCCACCCAGTGGCGGGAAATGGGAAGACATTGTACGGTGTCTGAAAGCAGAGCCTCTCTGCTACTAGTGTGCATTGGCAATGGGTTTTTAAGACGTTCGCCACCTGTCCTTGGCACTAATGAGGGTTTACCTCAACAGTGGAACCTTGTAAAATAACCCTCTTAGGCTGAATCTACGTGTTATGTACATCTTTGGGCTGCTTGATGCAGATACTGGGTTTCCATATAACAATGGTTCCTTTCCCAATACTATCCTCCCTTAGTTTGATGAGCACCAATTTTACACAAATAGAAGGTAAGAGCGGAAGCACACTGTGGGGTGGTGCACTGTGAAGTGGTCAGTGCTGCCGGAACCCGCTCTTACGCAGAGTCGGGAATACGAGCTAATGTGGTGAACCCGCTGATTAACTTTGAACATACAATAGGAATATGGGTAAGTTATAGGGAAGTCGGAATGCAGGTCTGCTGCTGTCTGTACTTACTGGGCATCATCATTATCATAGGCAGTCCCTCGAAACGAGGATGACTTGCTTCCACGCCAAAAAAGGATGAGTTCACCGGTGTTTCAATGAAGGACCCGAACTTCGCCCTGAAGGGTGGAAAATGCCCGTGCGCGGATTTTTTTTGACATGTGGTGGCCGTTGCACATTAAGCACCACACACTGAGCATAATGTTACAAGGACACCCTCAAAGCCTCCCTGATAAAGTGCAACATCCCCACTGACACCTGGGAGTCCATGGCCAAAGACCGCCCTAAGTGGAGGAAGTGCATCCGGGAGGGCACTGGACACCTCGAGTCTCAACGCCGAGAGGATGCAGAAATCAAACGCAGGCAGCGGAAAGAGCGTGCGACAAACTAGTCCCACCCTCCCTTAGCCTCAATGACTGTATGTCTCACCTGTGACAGGGACTGTGGTATTGGACTGTACAGCCACCTAAGGACTCAGGTTTAGAGTGGAAGCAAGTTTTCCTCGATTCCGAGGGACTGCCTATGATGATGATGGTGATGACTGTGCATAAAGCTAGCAGGCCTCGCATAATTATAGATCCGTCTGATTATTGCCAACCAAATTCAAGAAACCAGCTCGATTGCAGAGAGACGATTTCAACCCTCAGTCAGGCATACAACTGATTGAAGCGTAGGAGTGTTTGTACTAGATTATACAAGTGATTGAACCAGTAAACTTTTATTTGTGTTCCATATAAAATTGTGCTTTCCTTCAACTGATCAGGACAAGCATGATTAAATTGATCTGTCTATAAAACAATCATTCATTTAAAAACATAGAAAAGCCTGATTTTTTCATAATTCGAGCAGGCACAGTACAGGTCACTTTGGAAACCACGTGAACATTGCCTCAATCCACTTCATTCACCACGGATATGGGGCGGGAGAGATGGAAGAATGTCAAAGGACATATAAAGGACTCTTCAATCCTCCTCAGACTTAGGGTCAAGGAACTATAAATAAACTATCAGAAGGGCAAACTCTCTTTGAAGCAATTAGGCATCAGGCAATTCTGGTATTAGCTCTGCTGATTCTCTCGACAATCTCACACATTGACTAATTAAGTTTTTTGATCTGTTCACACTAAATCATAACTCAGAAGTCACACTTGTAAAATCTTCGATTGAACCAAGTACCTGAAACAGACCAAAGATTCTGAGCAACCAAAGCATTCTCTCGAGAAAGTACTTTGACACGATCTTCGGATTGCCACGATATCGATACTCTTATAACTCATATATTAAAACCTATCTCTTTCATAGAAACATAGAAACATAGAAAATAGGTACAGGAGTAGGTCATTCAGCCCTTCGAGCCTGCACCATCATTCAATATGATCCTGGCTGATCATTCACCTCAGTACCCCTTTCCTGCTTTCTCTCCATACCCCTAGATCCCTTCAGCCATAAGGGCCTTATCTAACTCCCTCTTGAATATATCCAATGAACTGGCATCAACAACTCTCTGCGGTAAAGAATTCCACAGGTTAACAACTCTCTGAGTGAAAAAGTTTCTCCTCATCTCAGTCCTACATGGCTTACCACTTATCATTAGACTTCTGGACTTCCCCAACATCGTGAACATTCTTCTGCATCTCACCTGTCCAGTCCCGTCAGAATTTTATATGTTTCTATGAGATCCCCTCTCATCCTTCTAAACTCCAGTGAATAAAGGCCCAGTCGATCCAGTCTCTCCTCATATGTCAGTCCTGCCATCCCGAGAATCAGTCTGGTGAACCTTCGCTGCACTCCCTCAATAGCAAGAACGTCCTTCCTCAGATTAGGAGACCAAAACTAACACAATATTCCAGGTGAGGCCTCACCAAGGCCCTGTACAATTGGAGTAAGATTTCCCTGCTCCTATACGCAATACTCCTAGCTATGAAGGCCAACATGCCATTTGCCTTATTCACGTCTGCTGTAGCTGCATGCCAACTTTCAATGACTGATGTACCATGACACCCAGGTCTCGTTGCACCTCCCCTTTTCCTAATCTGCCGCTATTCAGATAATATTCTGCCTTTGTGTTTTTGCCTCCAAAGTGGATAACCTCACATTTATCCACATTATACTGCATCTGCCATGCATTTTCCCACTCACCTAACCTGTCCAAGTCACCCTGCAGCCTCTTAGCGTCCTCCTCACAGCTCACACCACCACCCAGTTTAGTGTCATCTGCAAACTTGGAGATATTACACTCAATTCCTTCATCCAAATCATTAATGGATATTGTAAATAGCTGGGGTCCCAGCACTGAGCCCTGCGGCACCCAACTAGTCACTATCTGCCATTCTGAAAAGGACCCGTTTATCCCGACTCTCTGCTTCCTGTCTGCCAACCAGTTCTTTATCCATGTCAGTACATTACCCCCCATAGCATGTGCTTTAATTTTGCATACCAATCTCTTGTGTGGGACCTTGTCAAAAGCCATTTGAAAGTCCAAACACACCACATGCACTGGTTCTCCCTTGTCCACTCTACTAGTTACATCCTCAAAAACTTCCAGAAGATTTGTCAAGCATGATTTCCTTTTCATAAATCCATGTTGACTTGGACCGATCCTATCACTGCTTTCCAAATGCGCTGTTATTTCATCTTTAATAATTGATTCCAACATTTTTCCCACTACTGATGTCAGGCTAACCGGTCTATAATTACCTGTTTTCTCTCTCCCTCCTTTTTTAAAAAGTGGTGTTACATTAGCTACCCTCCAGTTCATAGGAACTGATCCAGAGTCGATAGAATGTTGGAAAATGATCACCAATGCATTCACTATTTCTAGGGCCACTTCCTTAAGTACTCTGGGATGCAGACTATCAGGCCCTGGGGATTTATCAGACTTCAATCCCATCAATTTCCCTAACACAATTTCCCACCTAATAAGGATATCCTTCAGTTCCTCCTTCTCACTAGACCCTCGGTCCCCTAGTACTTCCGGAAGGTTATTTGTGTCTTCCTTCATGAAAACAGAACCAAAGTATTTGTTCAACTGGTCTGCCATTTCTTTATTCCCCATTATAAATTCACCTGATTCTGACTGCAAGGGACCTATGTTTGTCTTCACTAATCTTTTTCTCTTCACATATCTATAGAAGCTTTTGCAGTCAGTTTTTATGTTCCCAGCAAGCTTCCTCTCATATTCTATTTTCCCCCTCCTAATTAAACCTTTTGTCCTCCTCTGCTGAATTATAAATTTCTCCCAGTGCTCAGGTTTGCTGCTTTTTCTGGCCAATTTATATGCCTCTTCCTTGGATTTAACACTATCCCTAATTTCCCTTATTAGCCACGGTTGAGCCACCTTTCCAGTTTTATTTTTACTCCAGACTCCAGGGATGTACAATTGTTGAAGTTCATCCATGTAATCTTTAAATGTTTGCCATTGCCTATCCACCGTCAACCCTTTAAGTATCATTTGCCAGTCTATTCTAGCCAATTCACGTCTCTTACCATCGAAGTTACCTTCCCTTAAGTTTAGGACCCTAGTCTCTGAATTAACTGCGTCACTCTCCATCTTAATAAAGAATTCTACCATATTATGGTCACTCTTCTCCAAGTGGCTTTGCACAACAAGATTGCTAATTAGTTTTTGGTCACTTGTCCTAGTATCTTCTTATGTGGCTTGGTTCAATTTCTTTTTGATAACACTCCTGTGAAATACCTTGTGACATTTTGCAATGTTAAAGGTGCTATATAAATGCAAGTTGTATACAGTCCACAGGAGAAACATTCAATTCTCGTCACCATGGTATTTAGGTTGCCTTGTCCTGCTGAAAAGGGAGATAATACAAGTCCGTGCAATGGATGTAGGGCTATACCAGCACGCCTAGCGGCAGTGCAAACCTTCTACTTAAGCAATAAACCTTCTCGGAATAGAAGACACCGGGACATTCCACAGCCAGATGACCTGTGAATAGAAGAAGGGAAAATAGGATAAGAAAGAAAAGTATAAGGGGTAGAAATTCACTGTCCCCACGTTTGGGGCGCTAATTTAAAAAAATTTGAAAAGTTAGCGCCATGATTTCAAACTTAAATAATGCCGTTTCCACTCCGGGAGGAACATGAGAACATAAGAACATAAGAAATAGGAACAGGAGTGGGCCATACGGTCCCTCGAGCCTGCTCCACCATTTAATAAGATCATGGCTGATCTGATCATGGACTCAGCTCCACGTCCCTGCCCGCTCCCCATAACCATTGACTCCCTTATCATTTAAGAAACTGTCTATTTCTGTCTTAAATTTATTCAATGTCCCAGCTTCCACAGCTCTCTCAGGAAGCAAATTCCACAGATTTACAACCCTCTGAGAGAAGAAATTTCTCCTCATCTCAGTTTTAAATGGGCAGCCCCTTATTCTAAGATTATGCCCTCTAGTTCTAGTCTCCACCATCAGTGGAAGCATCCTCTCTGTATCCACCTTGTCAAGCCCCCTCATAATCTTATATTCAGATCACCTCTTAATCTTCTAAATTCCAATGAGTAGAGGCCCAACCTATTCAACCTTTCCTCATAAGTCAACCCCCTCATCTCCGGAATCAATCTAGTGAACCTTCTCTGAACTGCCATCAAAGCAAGTATATCCTTTCTTAAATATGGAAACCAAAACTGCACGCAGTATTCCAGGTGTGGCTTCACAAATACCATGCACAACTGGAGTAAGACTTCTCTGCTTTTATATTCCATTCCTTTTGCAATAAAGGCCAAGATTGCATTGGCCTTCCTGATCACTTGCTGTACCTGCATACTATCCTTTTGTGTTTCATGCACAAGTACCCCCAGGTCCCGCTGTACTGCAGCACTTTGCAATCTTTCTCCATTTAATTAATAACTTGCTCTTTGATTTTTTTCTGCCATGACCTCACACTTTCCAACATTATACTCCATCTGCCAAATTTTTGCCCACTCACTTAGCCTGTCTATGTTCTTTTGCATATTTTTTGTGTCCTCCTCATACTTTGCTTTTCCTCCCATCTTTGTATCGTCATCAAACTTGGCTACATTACACTCAGTCCTTTCTTCCAAGTCATCAATGTAGATTGTAAATAGTTGGGGTCCCAGCACTGATTCCTGCGGCACCCCACTAGTTTCTGATTGCCAACCCGAGAATGAACCATTTATCCCGACTCTGTTTTCTGTTTGTTAGCCAATCCTCTATCCATGCTAATATATTACCCCCAACCCCGTGAACTTTTATCTTGTGCAGTAACCTTTTATGTGGCACCTTGTCAAATGCCTTCTGGAAGTCCAAATACACCACATCCACTGGTTCCTCTTTTTCCACCTTATCTGTTACATCTTCAAAGAATTTGCAAATTAGTCAAACATGACTTCCCCTTCATAAATCCATGCTGACTTTGCCTGACCAAATTTTGCTTTTCCAAATGTCCTGCTACTGCTTCTTTAATAATGGACTCCAACATCTTCCCAACCACAGATGTTAGGCTAACTGGTCTATAGTTTCCTGCTTTTTGTCTGCCTCCTTTTTTAAATAGGGGTGTTACATTTGCAGTTTTCCAATCTGCTGGGGTCTGCCCAGAATCCAGGGAATTTTGGTAAATTACAACCAATGCATCCACTATCCCTGTCATTACTTCTCTTAAGACCCTAGGATGCAGGACATCAGATCCAGGGGATTTATCTGCCTTTAGTCCCATTATCTTACTGAGTACCACCTCCTTAGTGATTGTGATTCAGTTAAGTTCCTCCCCCCCTATAGCCCCTTGACTATAGCCACTGTTCGAATATTGTTAATGTCCTCTACCGTAAAGACTGATACAAAATATTTGTTTAGAGTTTCTACCATCTCCATGTTCCCCATTACTAGTTCCTCGGTCTCATCCTCTAAGGTACCAACATTTACTCGAGCCACCCTTTTCCTTTTTATATACCTATAGAACCTGGAGCACTAAATCAGGCACTGCACTTCCTCCTTGGAGTGTAATCGACAACAGGCAGGGCGGTGACTTCACCAGCCCTGCACACTGGGCCTTCCACTCCTCCCGCGTTCAAAGGCCCCCTCCCTCCCTTAAAGGGAAGGGCCGTCGCTGCAGTCTCTGCAGTGTAAAATGTACCTCCCTGGACCACCATGGCAGCTGAGATCCCATGTGATCCGCCTGGCACTCAAGCAGAGCGGGCCTGATCGATCGCAGGCAGGAACTCGGGGGGCGGGGGGTTGGGGAAACTAGAAGTAAAAGGGTATGTTTATTTTTATTTACCTCGGCCTTTAAGCACCTTCCCCCGAAGCGGCCGACCGCCCGATGCCCACCTCCCGCAGCTGTCGGTGTGTTTTTGCCCAGCGCTGCTGCAGTGTGTGGAACTGGAGTTCAGGGTGCTACTGGGGCGATGCGCATGGCGTTGACGTCATGATCACCGGCCGAAGGAGATTGGGGCACAACGCCATAGCGCTGCAAAACCCTCGCCCAATATGGCGGGACTCGATGTCATCACTGCGCACGGTCACAAAGCCAGTTGCGCCCGGTTACCGCCTAACAGGACACTCAAAGGCACCCAATTTTGCCCCAAGAGTTCTGAGCAGTATTGTGGGATAAACTCTTGCCCAGACGCTGACTGGTGCGATAGTTTTCTATTTTCCAAATAATTAATATTTGTCCAATGTTACAGACACAGCTTGATGCTTTTAGCCAGTTTTATGTTCTGTGGCATGATTGACGCCTCAAATTTCACACTTCGGTTCAGCCTAGTTTGGACAGCTCAGTGTCCATTTCTTTTTAAATTTTAGGAATATACTATTGGAAAGGTTTCCCTTCATGAAAAAGTGTTTGGCAAGTCGTTATTTAGGAATGATGAAGGCCTGAAGATGCAGGCACTATTTTTGTCTGGCACGATGGTCTTTATGTTGTGTGATTAACGGTTTACTGTGTTATCAATAACAGCCTCTTCAAATCAGTGATAAAGATGCATTGTGCCAGTGTTTTAATTCAATAATTGGAGTCCCATTTTTGAACTGTAATGCTACACTCAGTCTCGGCAGTTTATCTTGAGTCTTTATTACATATGACACTGTAAAGAGGTTTTCCCTGCGGCTTATTGGGCAAGGCTGTCCAGCTGAACCATACAGACCAGGGAGACCTTAACACCCCTGGGTAGGGGTGGAGGTGGGGGGAATAAATCAGACTCAGGCTCCAGATTGTTAGCTAGTGACCCCCAATGGGAAATGCGCATGTGTGAATATCGGGGTCAATTAGGGTCAGACTAGGCTGTGATGGTTTCCATTGTCAAATAGCCCATCAACAACTCTCCCTGCACACACATGAAGAATGGCTGCTTGGGTGAGGTACAGGAAGGCTGACAGTCCCTGTGGTACAAATATATGATTTGCTGGAGCAGTCAGGCAGTGTAATAATAAAACCGAACCATTAAATATTCATCCCTTTTTGCGTTCTGGCCAATGTTTGGCCTTTGAACACATCCTTTCATACCATGTGAGCAGGAGAATTAGGTTTATTAATGGAATCTCTGGCTGATCAGGACTTGCTCTGTTGGACTTCAACAGCCACCTGTTCTGATCTAGTTCTAATCACCTTACACGTTTGAAAGGATTCAATGTCTGTACACTTGGATGCTTGCTCAGAGAAAACTAATTTAACAGAAATGATGAAAGATAGTTTCCATCACATTTCCATGAATACTAAACATGTTGTACTGTTTGAAGATAAATGCAATTTCCTTTACATGCCAATATTAACGTGTCCTGGCCAACATTCATCTAACAACCACGCCAGCAAGAACAAACGAAATGGGCTTACATCTATTTTATATTTATGGGATCCTCTGTCACTGTTCCTGGAGAGGTAACAAGGGAAATAAAAAATCAAGTAAGAGGCAATCCACCTTTCCCTGTTGCCTGCAATCTTTCCCTTTCTGCCTCCCTATTTTATCAATGTTGTCATTGTCAATGTGTCTTTTCAACTTTCTTCTCTTGTTCCCCATGTTCTAAATAAGATCCCATTCACCCCATTCCCTGCAAGCTTAGCATTGCCCAATCACTACATCTTCATTTACATTGGGTTTTCTTTTACTCCTTCCCATGTATCTTGGCCACTGTTTTAGTTATGTTCATTGAAGGATAAATGTTGGCCAGGACACTGGGAGATCAGCCCAGCAAGTACAGATGGTTAGCAAATGGCTACTGAAAATAACGGCATAAAAATAATCAGTAAACTTGTAAAACAAATGGCTTCTCTTCCAAATTTAGAACCAATTTCGTAAGTAAACAAGAGGTGTCCTAACTCTGGATCAGTTCCTATGGACTGGAGGGTAGCTAATGTAACCCCACTTTTTAAGAAAGGAGGGAGAGAGAAAACGGGGAATTATAGACCGGTTAGCCTGACATCGGTAGTGGGGAAAATGCTGGAATCAATTATTGAAGATGTAATAGCAGCGCATTTGGAAAGCAGTGACAGGATCAGTCCAAGTCAGCATGGATTTATGAAAGGGAAATCATGCTTGGCAAATCTTCTCGAATTTTTGAGGATGTAACTAGTAGAGTGGACATGGGAGAACCAGTGGATGTGGTGTATTTGGACTTTCAAAAGGCTTTTAACAAGGTCCCAGACAAGAGATTGGTGTGCAAAATTAAAGCACATGGTATCGGGGGTAATGTACTGACATGGATAGAGAACTGGTTGGCAGACAGGAAGCAGAGAGTCGGGATAAACGGGTCCTTTTCAGAATGGCAGGCAGTGACTAGTGGGGTGCCGCAGGGCTCAGTGCTGGGACTTCAACTATTTACAATATACATCAATGATTTAGATGAAGGAATTGAGTGTAATATCTCCAAGTTTGCAGATGACACTAGGCTGGGTGGTGGTGTGAGCTGTGAGGAGGATGCTAAGAAGCTGCAGGGTGACTTGAACAGGTTAGGTGAGTTGGACAAATGCATGGCAGATGCAGTATAATGTGGATAAATAGAAACATAGAAACATAGAAAATAGGTGCAGGAGTAGGCCATTCGGCCCTTCGAGCCTGCACCGCCATTCAATAAGATCATAGCTGATCATTCCCTCAGTGTCCCTTTCCTGCTTTCTCTCCATACCCCTTGATCTCTTTAGCCATAAGGGCCATATCTAACTCCCTCTTGAATATATCCAATGAACTGCCATCAACAACTCTCTGCGGCAGGGAATTCCACAGGTTAACAACTCTCTGAGTGAAGAAGTTTCTCCTCATCTCAGTCATAAATGCCCCACCCTTTATCCTAAGACTATGTCCCCTGGTTCTGGACTTCCCGCATCTAACCTGTCCAGTTCCGTCAGAATCTTATACATTTCTATGAGAGCCCCTCTCATCCTTCTAAACTCCAGTGAATAAAGGCCCAGTTGATCCAGTGGATAATGTGAGGTTATCCACTTTGGTGGCAAAAACACGAAGGCAGAATATTATCTTAATGGTGGCAGATTAGGAAAAGGGGAGGTACAACAAGACCTGGGTGCCATGGTACATCAGTCATTGAAAGTTGACATGCAGGTACAGCAGGCGATGAAGAAGGCAAATGGCATGTTGGCCTTCATAGCTAGAGGATTTGAGTATAGGAGCAGGGAGGTCTTACTGCAGTTGTACAGGGCCTTGGTGAGGCCTCACCTGGAATATTGTGTTCAGTTTTGGTCTCCTAATCTGAGGAAGGGCCTTCTTGCTATTGAGGGAGTGCAGTGAAGGTTCACCAGACTGATTCCCGGGATGGCATGAGAAGAGACTGGATCGACTGGGCCTGTATTTACTGGAGTTTAGAAGGATGAGAGGGGATCTCATAGTAACATAAACAATTCTGATGGACTGGACAGGTTAGATGAAGGAAGAATGTTCCCGATGTTGGGGAAGTCCAGAACCAGGGGTCACAGTCTAAGGATAAGGGGTAAGCCATTTAGGACCGAGATGAGGAGAAACTTCTTCACTTAGAGAGTTGTTAACCTGTGGAATTCTCTAATGCAGAGAGTTGTTGATGCCAGTTCATTAGATATATTCAAGAGGGAGTTAGATATGGCCCTTACGGCTAAAGGGATCAAGGGGTATGGAGAGAAAGCAGGAAAGGGGTACTGAGATGAATGATCAGCCATGATCTTATTGAATGGTGGTGCAGGCTCGAAGGGCCAAATGGCCTGCTCCTGCACCTATTTTCTATGTTTCTATGTTAACTCCCTCCCTAACAGCACTGTGGGAGCACCATCACCACACGGACTGCAGCAGTTCAAGAAGGCGGCTCATCACCACCTTCTCAAAGGCAATTAGGGATGGGTAATAAATGCTGACCTTGCCAGCGTCGAATGTATGAATTAAAAAAAATAGCCCAACTCTCCATCAGTGAATGCCCATTTACTTCAGATTCGTACGATCTGTCAAGTGAATTGTTAACAGATCGCAAGTTCTGGGTTTAGGCACATGCTTAGCGAATGCCTAAACCTAAAATTTGCGCTGCCCCTATGGATGCGTGCACACTTCGTACTCGCCCATAGGGGCAGTGAATTCAGCCCTCATATAACCATTATGTTGGCACACAGCATCTCCTTTTGCTCCGGGGGCAGTGGACATGCAATTTGTGATGACTGGAATTGGATGATGTGCTACACAGCACGAGGCTAATATCACCTGACCCAGTCTTAAAGCTCAGAACTGCTGCTGTTCTTAGTTCATCTCTGAGTCCTGTGACTGGGTATTTATCCACATCATTTCCTTTGCAGTTCAGTTTCCAGCTGGACTTGATGAGGTGAAAATTCTTAGGTACCACAGGATGCGTTGAACAATTTCAACATGTCCGTATGAAACTGTTGGCTGGAAAGGTCTCACGGTTCAAAACACAGTGTCAGATTAGTGTCTGTCAGAGGCAAAACACCACTTTATTAAACACATCATTACTGTCTACAAAGCTCTCACTTAATATACAAATGCCCAGACATTCATGATGGATAAACCAATGTCCCTTCAGGATACAGGATAGATCTGCCGTTCATGGTTCTGCAACCATTCGCAACATAAAGTAGCATGTTAATCTTACTATTTAAAGAAAAAGGACACCTCAGCCTGTGGTTTCCCATTCTATTCATCTTACCAGAGAGTAAATTGCTGGCTGTGAGTGCAGAAGCAAGAAATCTTCCCCCCCCCTATCGTTAACCCTTGAACAACAGCCTCTGCCCAACCTTCACTTGAAGCTGCCACAAGCCAATCCAGTCTTTATGACGGTGACCATCTTGTTTCCTGCAGCATCTCAGTGTGAACCTGCCAATTGAGAGATATGTATCTGAGGTCGGATTTGTGGCGTGGGCCACTGGGAATGTCCAAGCTTATTTTGCGCAAGAGCCTGCAGAGCGATTAGAAAGAGGAAATATTTCTCTGCTTCAGCTGATAGAATGATCGGGGCTGAAATTGCGGTCGGAGGCTTCCCGCGGGCAATTGCCTCCCGACCTGAAACATTTCTACGGATTTACCTGGTGGTCCGGGAGGAGCCTGGGATTCCGGTGGGGGGCCTTCTCTTCCCACGCTCCTGAGTGCGCTCCCGTCCTCCAGGTTCCCATGGAGACGGTGCAGTCACATGTGACTGCTCAGCCAATTAGGTACAGTATTCCACAGCTTTCTCATTAATAGCAATAACTCCGTATCTACCAGTTCTCATTGCTATTAATGGGCAAAAACAAACACACTAAACACATATAATAAAAAATAAAAAAACACAGCTCACATAATTAAAATGAATTGAAATTAAAGTTATTAAATATCTGAGAGAAAAACAATTTTTCTGAGTTTTTAAAAAGTTTTAAAAATTATGGTTAAAAATAAATGTAACGTAGTGGGCAGAGTTTTTAAAAATAATGTGTTTTTTTAATTTAATTATATTTTTGTATGTTGTTAAACTCTTACGTCTGTAATGCTTTTATCAGGCGCAAGAGTTTTGAGGACATTTGCCGGGCAAGATATGGGTAAATCCCACAATCGCGCCTGTCAAGTGTCCTCGCTCCTGAGATGTGGATCATCTGTCAGGCTCCAGCTTGACAGATCGGAAAAGCCGGTTTTCAGCGCATGCGCATTGTGTGCCGAAAACCAGCTTATCCGATGCCTTCCCGGGTCCGTACACACTCCGTACACACTCCGTACAGACCCGGGGAGGCTGGGATTTCAGGGCCCATATTGCGGAGCTGCTAGAACCGTGTTACCCATCTCTCATCAGACAGAAAGGCAGCCATTCATTCTCGGTTGCTTGGATGTGAACCTAGAGGTCAATTGTAGAGAACCATTGTATTGGACCAGGTCACATTGGTGAGAAGAGACTGCTATGATTCGGTGGATTCTAAGTACTTTCTTTTATGCCTCATGCAAAGGTATATTTGCAGAGGCAAGCTCATATTCCTTTACGAGCTGAAATGCGACCTTGTACATGAAGTAATCTCGGTCACAGGGCTAACAAAGAACTCTTTTATTGACAAGATACATACTGAAAAGAATATAGCTTACCATTATAAACTTCAAGCCTCTCTGACTAACTGGCAAATAATACTCTGACAAACTGTGCATTTTAGGTTGCAAACTGCAAATCTAATTTATTCAAAAGTAACATTAAACAGAAGTAAAAGCAAATGCAGCAGTTTTCACCAGATTGCAGAACAGGATAAATTGGATAACTATAGACCAGTTAGGCTAATGTCAGCTGTGTGCAAAATGTTAGAATACATAATTCAAGATCCAATTAGAGAGCACTTAGAGATGCATGGGATAATCAAGGACAGCGAACATAGATTTATTAAAGGTGGGTCAGGCCTGACATAGATAAAGGCAATACAGTAAATGTAATGTATATGGATTTTCAAAAGGTGTTCAATAAGATGTTTCATAGCAGGCTTGTTGCAAAAATTGAAATTTATAGTGCACTGGGTAATGTAGCAGCATGGATATAAAGTTGGGTGACAGACAGGATACAAAAGGTTAGGTAAGTGGGTGTTGCTCATATGGCAGAAGGAGTAGAGGTGGTGTATGCCAGGGGTCAGTGCTGGGACCACTTTGGCTTAGAATTATATGTGCACAATTTGAACTTGGGCAGAGAGAGCCCAGTATTGAAATTTGCTGATGACACAAAAGTAGGAGGCGTGTGTGCAAACAATGAGGAGGTCTGTAAGTGATTCAGGAGAGCACAGACAGGATATTGGATTTCATGAAAAATTCATAGTTGCGGTAAACCTCCTAATTTGGAGCAATTCCTTTCAATGGATAGAATATTACAGATAATTATACCGACAATTTTCCAATTAGCTGTCTGCTGCTCGCAAGCCTGCTAGTGGAGAGGGGGATATGAAAATGTACCTCGTGGTCTTTTTTTTCATGATTTGAAAAGCTATATATTCTATCCTTGTATCATTGTATATTTTAGTTGCAATGTGCTGGAAGGAGGACTAATGATATATTGTTATGGCAGCAAATAGCTGAAGGACATACTTTCCAGACTGTGCCTGCGGCAGGTGGTGAGAGAACCAACAGGAGGGAAAAACCTACTTGACCTCGTCCTCACCAATCTACCTGTCGCAGATGCATCTTTCCATCATCATCACCATCATAGGCAGTCCCTCGAAATTGAGGCAGACTTGCTTCCACTCGAAAAGTGAGTTCTCAGGTGACTGTACAGTCCGATATGGGAATTACAGTCTCTGTCACAGGTGGGACAGACAGTGGTTGAAGGAAAAGGATGGGTGGGGAGTCTGGTTTGCCGCACGCTCCTTCCGCTGTCTGCGCTTGGTTTCTGCTTGCTCTCGCCGATGAGACTCGAGGTGTTCAGCGCCCTCCCGGATGCTCTTCCTTCACTTAGGGCGGTCTTTGGCCAGGGATTCCCAGGTGTCGGTGGGGATGTTGCACTTTATCAAGGAGGCTTTGAGGGTGTCCTTGAAATGTTTCTTTTGCCCACTGAGGAACACGAAAGCATGCACACTAAACATCCGTAAGACAAAGGTCCTCCACCAACCTGACTCCACCACACAGCACTACCCCCCAGTCATCAAGATTTACAGAGCGGTCCTGGATATTGTGGACCACTTTCCATACCTCAGGAGCCTACTATCAGCAAGGGCAGACATCGACGATGAGGTTCAACACCGCCTCCAGTGCGCCAGTGCAGCTTTCGGCCACCTGAGGAAGAGAGTGTTTGAAGATCAGGCCCTCAAATCTGGCACCAAGCTTATGGTCTACAGGGCTGTAGTGATACCCGCCCTCCTGTATGGCTCAGAGACATGGACCATATATAGTAGACTCCTCAACTCGCTGGAGAAATACCACCAGTGTTGTCTCCGCAAGATCCTGCAAATTCCCTGGGAGGACAGACGCATCAACGTTAGTGTCCTCGACCAGGCCAACATCCCCAGCATCAAGGCACTGACCACACTCGACCAACTCCGCTGGGCGGGCCACATTGTTCGACTGCCTGACACAAGACTCCCAAAGCAAGCACTTGACTCAGGACTCCTACACGGCATGTGTCCATGACAGCATTGGTAGCAGCGACCACCGCACAGTCCTTGTGGAGAACAAGTCCCGTCTTCACACTGAGGACACCCTCCATCGTGTTGTGTGGCACTACCACCGTGCTAAATGAGATAGATTCAGAACAGATCTAGCAGCTCAAAACTGGGCATCCATGAGGTACTGTGGGCCATCAGCAGCAGCAGAATCGTATTCCACCACAATCTGTAACCTCATGGCCCGGCATATCCCTCACTCTACCACTACCACAAGCCAGGCAACCAACCCTGGTTCAATGAGATGTGTAGAAGAGCATGCCAGGAGCAGCACCAGACGTACCTAAAAATGAGGTACAGCAAAGGCTATAGGTTGAAGACTTGTGCTCCAGAACTAACCGCGCCTCTAGACAAGCTGGTCCAGTACAGCTACAACACTGGCATCTACCCGACAAAGTGGAAAATATGTCCTATTCAAAAAAAACAGATCAAATCCAAAACAGCCAAACCCGCGACCTCTACCACCTAGAAGGACAAGGGCAGCAGGCACCATGGGAACACCATTACCTTCCAAGTTCCCCGCCAAGTCACACACCATCCTGATTTAGAAATATATCGCCGTTCCTTCATTGCCGCTGGGTCAAAATCCTGGAACTCCCTCCCCAACAGCACTGTGGGACTGCAGCGGTTCAAGGCGATGGCTCACCACCACCACCTTCTCAAGGGGCAATTAGGGATGGGCAATAAATGCCGTCCGTGAATGAATTTTAAAAAGCATGTGTTGGGGGGTAGCTCAGTCAATTTGCTTTTCTGTGTTTTTCTGGGGGTGGGGAATAAGGAATCCTGCCCGCATTACCTTGTGGTCCGGTCCGGCAGAGTCACGGTCCATACTTGGTTTCAGGTGGGTTGATGTTTGTGTGCTTATTTTGTCCTCCAGAACTGGTCTGTTGTTTCCTCCTGGGAGATGATTGGAGTGTTCAGGGTGGGCTTGTGTCCAGCAAGGCTCTACAAATGGGTCCCAGAATGCTTGTCATTGTCCAAATTCTTCTCTTCTTAGGCAGTCCCTCAGAGTCGAGGATGACTTGCTTCCACACGAACATGAGTTCTCTGGTGACTGATGAGTCCGATGCAGGACCTACAGTCTCTGTCACAGGTGGGGCGGATGGTGGTTGGAGGGATGGGTGGGTGGGTTACTTGATTTGTCGTACGCTCCTTCTGCTGTTCG
The DNA here is from genome assembly GCF_044704955.1 of Pristiophorus japonicus. Classification (NCBI taxonomy): domain Eukaryota; kingdom Metazoa; phylum Chordata; class Chondrichthyes; family Pristiophoridae; genus Pristiophorus; species Pristiophorus japonicus. Next base: position 89,414,171 of record NC_091991.1, on the reverse strand, counting down.
TACTTGGCTTCCGCGTGCTCCCGGTGAAGAGACTCGAGGTGCTCAACGCCTTCTCGGATGATTCTCCTCTACTTTGAGCGGTCTTGGGCCAGGGATTCCCAAGAGTTGGGGGGCATGTTACAGTTTTTCAAAGAGCCTTTGAGAGTGTCCTCGAAGTGTTTTCTCTGCCCTCCTGGGACTCGCTTGCCGTGACGTAGCTCCGAGTAGAGCGCTTGTTTCGAGAGTCTAGTACCAGGCATGTGGACGATGTGGCCCATCCATTGGAGCTGATCGAGTGTGGTCAAGGCTTCGATGCTGGGGATGTTAGCTGATCGAGAACACTGACACGGTGCGGCTATCCTGCCAATGAATTTGCAGGATTTTCTGGAGGCAGTGTTGGAGGTCCGTCTCCAAGGTTTTGAGGTGCCAACTGTACAGTGTCCATGTCTCTGAATTCGAGGTGGAGTGTGAACACCCTCTGCTCTCAGGTTTGTGATTTGAAATGAGACAGATCTCTCCTACATTATGGCTTAATCCTTCTGTCCTTTCTGAACGAGGTATCACATTGACTGGTCTCCAATCCTCCAGCACAATTTGCACCTTTAAGGAGGACTAAAATATCATGGCAAGAGCCTGTGGGGCCGCTGCTCAGACTTCTTCCAACAGCCTAGGGCTTCACAACCATCACAGCTCGTTGCCCTTTCCACCTTGGATTCTAGGTGCCAGCCATGACTCAGTGGGCAGCACTCTCACCTCTGAGTCAGAAGCTTGTGGGCTCAGCTCCCGCCCCAGAGACTTGAGCACATCATCCTGGCTGACACTCCGGTGCAGTACTGAAGGAGCGCTGCACTGTCAGAGATGCCGTCTTTCGGATGAGATGCCCTCTCAGGTGGACATAAAATATCGCAAAGCACTATGTTAAAGAGGAGCAGGAGAGCTCTCCCCAGTGACCTTGGCAATATTTATCGCTCGGCTAACATCACTAAAAACACAGACTATCTGGTCATTGTCACATTGCTGTGTGTGGGAACTTGCTGTGCGTAGATTGGCTTCTGTGTTTCCCACGCTAAGTGACAACACTTCAGAAGTACTTCACTGGCTGTAAAGTGTGTTGGGACATCCTGTGGGTGTGTTAGATCCTGTATAAATGCAAGTTCTTTCTCATCTTTCTTTCTTTCTTCATGTTTTCAGAAATTCCTTCCTTACACTTATCTGTAATACCTGTTAAATATCCTCCAACTTCACCTCCGCCATCATTTGCAAGTACTGACTCAAACTACTTATCTACTATCTTCACCGTACATTCCTCCTATCATCCTGCAGGGGTCCTACCTCCTTGTCATTATTCTTTTGCCTTTAATATAATTTAAAACCCCTTCGTATCTCCTTTTATATTCTCTGATAATCTTTTTTCATTATCCCTTTTAGATCTTCAAATCTTTTTTCACTTCCCCACAACATTTCTTATATCCTTCATGATTTAGTATTATCAGCTCTCATTTTGCCACACATATTACTTTTAAATTTCAGATCCCTCTACTTGTCCGTGAGCCTTGATTCTTTCCACCTTGCAGTAATATACCAATCTATCTCATACTGAAGATTTCCCGCTGCTGACCTGCCAAACTACATTACACCAGTGACTGCACTTCAAAAATTCTTCATTGGCTGTAAAGTGCTTTGGGAATCCTGCGGTCATGATGTATAAATGCAAGCCTGTCTTTCTTTTGCTTTCAAAGTGTTTGCTAACTTTTCCCTCCAGTTAATTTGTGCGAGATCCCTTCGTATTGCACTGAACTTTGCTCTTTTCCAGTCCAGTGCCCAGAGAAGCTTTATGACCTCAGACCACTGGTCAAGGTCAGTGAATGCATCTTCAAAAGCCGTCTCCTACCAACTGCACCACTGGCCTCACACAATGCTCAATGCATGACCCCCAATCACTCACCTACCAACAATCTGCTGCAATGACAAGACACATCTTCTATTCCGAGCATCACCTCACCCCCTGGATGAGACGATGCTGGCCATTCTTGGCAGGGGCATGGCTGAGCACTTGGCCAGCGGTGGAGCTGAAAGGACACAAGATGCCGGTATCCTTGTATGTTATTCCCCTTCTGCCATGTACCTCATGCTTTCCCACCCTCCCGTCAGCACAACTCCACCCTTGTGCCCTCCTCATTTCACACACCCAAGGAATGCATCCTGCCCAGCCAGTGGGACCATGCCGGATATGCCGGCCACAAAGGGGCTGTCTGGGGTGCATCCTTCTGTCTGAGTGCTCCTCTTCTGTGTCTTCTTCAGCTTCCTCCTCCTCTTCTGTTTCTTCCTCTTCCCTAAGCAATCAGATGCTGTAAATGTGAAATGACAGTAAAATGCTGTAAATACTCAGTTGGTCAGGCAGCATGTCGACCAGAGACATAAACTCCATGGATATAGCATGATCTGCTGAGTATTCGCAGCATGTTCTGTCGTCTCAACGGCATTCACTTATCATCCGAGCCCTTGTAAGCGTCGAGCAGCACTCCCAAAACAAATTTTAAAAACTTTTCACATATATTGCAGCAAGCCACCACTTCAATAAAATTTTAAAAATCCCAATCCAAATCCTTCCATTCAAACTTACCTGATTGATGTGTCTGTCCCTTTAACAGCTACAGATATCGCCCCTGTCAGCGTCTGTCAACCTGTTTGCACACTAGGTTGACCTGGCGTGCTTAGGACCCAGCGCTGACTTGAGCACTAACGTTGAAGTTCGCGTAGGTGACGTTAAGTCGGCGTTGCATGCAGCGGGCGCAAGAGCGGGTATCGCTGGCGCCACCAGACGGCAGGAAGGACATCAATTTCTCACCCTTTGACTTTTCCTGACCATTTCTGTATTCACACTGAACCTAACTTTGTTGTGGTCACTTTTTCCACAAAAGTTCTGCTCCTCCCACACTTGCAGGAGGGTAAGAGAAAGAATCATTGGAATGGGCGCTGAGCAGAGTTCACATGCCACATTCGCTGGAAGGAGAGCCATCTTTGCCAATGAGCAATGTGGGTACACTATGACAAGAAGGAAGAGAAGCATAATAGCATCGTGAACTTATAGCTGGCACCTACATTTCTCCAACATCACCTTCAGCCACCCTCTTCAGGGTTTGGAGGGTTTCTTCCCCGTAGAGGGTGAGAAGGCAGAGCTTGGGGCCAGCTATCTGCCACCATTCTCTCCCTGCTGTTGTGGACTATCTGCTCATAAAAGGATGCAAGAAGCTAGAATTGCCTTTGGTTGCCATGGCCTGCAGTAAAACCCGACTGTCAGCACACAGCCCATGATGACAGATGCATGCAACAAGCAATAGTTGATAGGGCAGTTGGAGCTTTAAAAACTGAAATGGATTGACTTTTGTTAGGTAAGGCTAGCAAGGTATATGGAGCAAATATCTGTTTTTTGCCTCACCCAGGAGATCACATGGCTCCGGTTGGGGTGGAGTGTAGAATGTTTTAGTGTAAGGGGTGTTGCAGTTGTTTGAAGTGACTGGTTGGGCTGGGTGCTCTTTACTTTTCCGCCATTGTTCATTGTTGATAGGTTTATATGTAATCTTCAGGGCTGCTGATCGAGGGTCGTGCGGCTCTTTGTCAGCTGGCACGGACACGATGGGCTGAAATGGCCTCCTTCTGCGCTGTAAATGTCTATGTTTCTATGTTTCTATGTACTTGTCTCCTCTTACCTTGCATTTCCTAGTAAGGTCGTTGAACTTTTTCCAACGCTGAATTGCCAAATGTTTGGTGTTCTCATTGGCCACTGCCTACCTTAGCCATCTCCTTCCATTGTCCCTGAGTAGTTCTGTTGGGAAGTGGGGCCATCACGGCTCTGCCCCAAACTCCAGCCAAGGTCCCCTTGGTCTGCTCCACAAGTACTTCCACTGCTGCCTTGGAAAACCTGGGGCTCGCTGTCCTGCTGCAGACCTCACGGACAGCTTTGATACAGAACCCTGCTTTCCAGACGCCTTGTTGGATGATTGGTCCTTTAAGCTGCTGCAAGCCTTTGAAGACTGCAGTGGCACATTATGGGCAGCATTGAGTAGAGTGGCTCACACCAGGAGATTGCCTCAAAATATTCAAATTAGGCTGATCTTTGAAACTATCGCAGTGTCGGGCAAATGCACTTCGCTCCGTGTCCTACTCACACTCGGGATTTTTCCCGGGAGGGAAATCTGGAGCTGTTTAAATACGGTGACCGGTTTCAGTAAATGTCAGACCCCTGCCAAACAAAAAAAACAAGTGTTTTTTTCAGGAATTTGCAGTGACTATTGCACCTGTGAGAGAAGTGCAGAGCCCTCGCATTATTAAATACAAACAACATTTCAAAGTTTGATGCTGACTGCTCCAGAACTAGAATCCCGTGAATTTCTAACTCAAGCTTTTCGTTGCAGCTTGCTGTGAACCTTTCCGTGCCGGTGAGTTAGCGCAGTTGCTGTTCACCAGCGCCGGCTCACAGAGGCACAGCATTCTGAACTGAGCAGGCACATCAGCAAAACTCACTTTTAAAGTAGGGCAGAAAGTGTGAGGTTGATTAAACATTAAAGGCAGTAATAATAAAGCTAGCACCCAGAACAGATGCTGCTCAACAACTGCTGGTGGAACAAGCTGATTAATCAGCATTCTCCACTGCAGTTTCATGGAGTAGCGACATCTGTGCCAATCTAAAAGTTTTACCAGGGTTCAATGTCTGCAAACTTTGAGACATGTAATTTTGCTCTTTCAACAAGGCCTCCTGTTTTCCCGCAATATGATGTGGCATCAATAAATGAGTTTCTTACATGGCTCAGTGCAGCAAATATAAAATTCTCACGCTTGTGTTCAGATCCCTGCATGGCCTCAACCTTCCCTATCTCTGTCAGCTCCACCAGCCTAACAGGCACTATTTAAATGCAAGCTCCCCCTTTGTGAACCCCAGACTGCCTTTTGCTTTGTTGATCCAGAACTCACTGTAAGAAACATAGAAACATAGAAAATAGGTGCAGGAGTAGGCCATTCGGTCCTTCGAGCCTGCACTGCCATTCAATGAGTTCATGGCTGAACATGCAACTTTAGTACCCCATTCCTGCTTTCTCGCCATACCCCTTGATCCCCCTAGTAGTAAGGACTACATTTAGTGAATTGGCCTCAACAACTTTCTGTGGCAGAGAATTCCACAGGTTCACCATTCTCTGGGTGAAGAAGTTTCTTCTCATCTCAGTCCTAAATGGCTTACCCCTTATCCTTAGACTGTGACCCCTGGATCTGGACTTCCCCAACGTTGGGAACATTCGTCCAAACGCGTCAGAATTTTAAACATTTCTATGAGGTCCCCTCTCATTCTTCTGAACTCCAGTGAATACAAGCCCAGTTGATCCAGTCTTTCTTGATATGTCAGTCCCGCCATCCCGGGAATCAGTCTGGTGAACCTTCGCCATCCGAAAATGGATTCTCCAGGACTCGTGTATTCAGCTCGGGTCTGTCCACTCTGCCACGCAACATTTTAACCCACACATTGAGCTAGATGTTCCCGAAAGCCCCTCACTGCCCGATTGCTGCCCAGAAACACCGCTAACATTCTGCAACTAATTCCGCCGAAAATTTCCATCGTAAAGGTAAAAAATATCGCTCGGGGAGGAAATGGATCTTGCACCAAGATTCTCGGCAGTTTCTCGGCGGTTAACGGTGAAACTAGGTGAAACGGGCGGTTTTTACCGGAATGGACAGTAAATACTTCAAATTTAGTCCGAGGCTGCGGTTGGGCCTAGGGAGTGGGGGAATCTCAAAAAATATATTTTCACTTAAACAAAAATAAAAGTTATAAAACATTCTCAAGGCATTTTAGAATTTTAAAAATAATTATAAAAACCTTTAACTTACCTTTCTTTGCAGGGTACTCACCTACCGCCCTGTTTCCAGCAGCTTTTCGTGGGCGGTTTCCTCAGCGGAGCGTGTGGGTCCCCGTTGAGGCAAAACTTAGCTCCTGGCGGTTTCTCTCGGCGGTGCATGCAGATGCACGCGGGCGGTTTGCTACCAGGCGGGCTTTTCAAAATGTAGGCGGAACTCTTTAAAAAAAATAAAGAGGAAACTTTCGCCGGGCGGTTTTTCCCCAAAAATCATCTGTACCGCCGAGAAATCCGCCGACAATGAAGGGAAAAGTCGAGCCCTCGTGTTCGGTTCAGAAACACGTTGGTTTTATTGCAGCTTTGAAACCATTTTCCTGGACGGCTGACAGCCTGTGACTATTGCTGCCATTGATCTACCATTAAAAGACACATGGTTAGCTATTCAGTGTTCATTATGCATCAACGGAGCAACACTAACACAACTGAAGGAAAACGATAGGCAGTGAAATTTGAGACTATGATCGTATCACTCGACTTGAGTGCTCCTTTTCTGCCTGTCATCAATGGACCTGCACAGTTATCATCATCATAGGCAGGCCTTTGAACCAGGACGACTTGCTTCCACACCAAAAGGGATGAGTTCACAGATGCTTCAATGAAGGACCCGATGTTCCAGTCCAAAACTCGAGGAGTGGAAGATGTCTGTGTGTGGACTTTTTTAACGTGGGGTGACCGTTGCACACCAGCCACCACACGGGCTTGACAGAGCCAGGTCTTTATCCAGTGGCAAGGGTTAACCAGGACAACTGGAGACCAGCTCTGCTGCACGGGCCTAGTGCGTGCACATATCGCAGTGTGGGCTGGCCCGTGCTGCCCCTGGGCCCCTGGGCCCTCGCCTCTTCTGGGCCCCGTACCCCCATTTGCCGCCCCTCCGCCACGTAGGGGGTTTGTCAACACCTCTGGTTCAGCTTGGCCCAGTTGGTAGCACTCTTAGGCCACGATTTCGCCAAGGGTGATGTGTGGGGAACGTGGCTCCAGCCCGCCCTCTCACAGCAATCTCCCCTTGATGGGGCTTGTTTAGCCCGCCCTATGAGGCTCTTGGCCAATTAACAGGAAGCGAGTCTGATGACGTCTTCTGATGACGTGTCATTTCCTTAAAGGAACCACGACCACCTTTTTTTTGACAGTTCTCTCAATGTTCTACAGCATTGAGCTGCTGCAAACACTGACAAACACTGCACAAACGGGCAAGGCTGCACCCAAGCTCTCCCATGTCTCCCTCCATATATGTATGGAGGGAGTCACAGCTTGCAGGGAGATTCTCTTCCCATCCAATGGATGGAACAGACCTCCCCAGGGCACCATCGCAGCCTGGTTGAACATTGCACAGGGGGGCACAAGCAGGGATGTTGTCAGGAGGACCTGGCTGCAGTGACGCAAGCCTTTCAATGATCTCAGTAGATCATGAAACATTACTGCAAAGCCACTCTCAACCTCAGCCTGCTGTGCCACTCATCATATCCCCATCACTCTGCCTTCCCTACCCTACTCCTGCACATCCTTACTCAACTTACCTTGCACCTCCACCCATCCCTCTCTATCTATATTATCACTTCCCCATCTCACTAGCCATCCCTCACACTCACCCTCAGCCTTATCCAATCATACCAACTAACAACACACAAGTGTAGGCGCTTGGGTGCTTTAGCCAATATTCATGTAGAGTTTCTGCAAATGTGTTGTCAAACATTAAAATCTTTATTTTGACCGCTTGGTGTTCTTGGGCAGATTTGTGAGCCCCTTTGGAAGTGGCTTAGTGAGTTGCAGTGAATGGTGAGACATAACTGTACCCCCCCGCAATGGTGATGAGTGTGAAAAGAATGGCTTGGGCATTGCAAGGGTGCTTGATCATGCTGGTGTGGGGTGGTGCCAACCTGACGCATCATGTGGCAGCCAGGATGCACAGCGTCAAGTGAAGTAAATCTGGCCATGGTGAGGCCATCCCTGGCCTCCCGGGCAGCAATGTGGTCGGGTGCTGATGCCCTGTGTCCTGTGCAGCAACAGTTGATTATGGGGAAGGTTGGTGTTGTTGGTGGTGATGCTGGTGTGTTTAGTGATGCTCGTGTTGGGGCTGATCGTGGTGGGATTCTAAGGACCAAGGTGAGATTTTTTTCAAGGGCACTGATGCTGATGGAATAAATGGCAGGTGAGGTTGAAATGACAGAAGCGATCTGTCAATGGTGAGTGAGATTGCTCCAAGGAGGTGACAGTGAATAGAGAGTTCACTGCAAACAGTCCCAAAGTGCATACAGCTCAAAAGTCTCTTCCAAATCCTGAAGGCTTCAGCTTCAGACATTGGAAAGTGAACAGCTGTGAAATGGTAGCTTTTATGCCACTTCTGCAGCTGCCAACTTGCCAAAGCAATGGAGAGTCACTGAAAACCCGAAACACTTACCTGGCATGTTCCCTGAGGCATGGCAAATTCATCAAAAAGTTGGTAAAATTGTAAGTGCCTGCTTTAAATCCTCTTAAATAGCATTAAACGACTTGTTAAGTATCTTAATGAAGTGGCCCGCCAGATGGTCTCGGGTCTGCGATCCGCCCCCAGACCTGACAGTTTTGAAACTGACTCGGAGGTGGGTTTAGAGCGTGATCCCGCCCTGCTGTCAATCACGGCCATTTTGACAGCAGGCCTGCCTCCAAACCCGTACTCGCGGAGCTGGGAAGATTCCGGCCTATGGGTTTAAGTGGTATTACCAGGAGTTGAGCAAGAATCTTGGTTTAGATTTCAATGCCATACTGAGAGTGTGCAGGAGTGTTGGAAGTGCCAACTTTCAGATCAGATGTCTGCTTGTTCCATTCTCACCAGAAACATAAGGAAGTGGTTAAAGCAGGTTAGGGGACAGCTAGATGGCGTGAATGTATTCTTCATTTTTCTTCTTTTCATCTTTTTCTGCTTCCCTTTTTGTACGGTTCTCTTCCTCTTGGATTGAGCATTTCCAAATGTTTTCTCTTGCTTTTTCTCTCCAACATATGAAAAGAAAGGCCCACCCCATCCAGACATGATGCAACCAGCAACACCATTGACCAATCACACATCCTGGGAGAGGCGAGAAAATTAGGAAAACACTGTGGCCAATTTAGGAAAAACTCCTAGGAAATTCCTCTCGAATACCCTGAAATAATCGAAGAATGCTCCAAGGTACCACAGAAGCTCACAACTCTCCGTGATCTCACAAACTTGTCAAGCTCTCTTGTAATGGACTATGGTGAATCCATACCTCCCACCACACATAGAGCTCAGCTGTTCCAGGGAGCTATGATACTCTAAAAAGAGAAATATTTCTTGGCATCCAAACCAACTCCTTGCACAAGAGTTTTATATGCATGGCTTTTACTCCGACCATCGCCATAAACATGTCTGGAGTTTCCCAACTCCACATGCACTGCACTGTACATGTCCACATTGAAGGGCAACCTTGCCCACAATGGAAATTTCATTTGGCATCAAGGTGGCACCAACAGAATAGCATTAAAGCCCCTGCCACAGGGTGATGGGACAAGAGTTTATTGAAATTACCAGTTTCGCTTAGACCTCAAGTTGGGAATTGGAATTGGACTGGATGACCTTTTGTTGGCCAGCGCAGATATAATGGTAAGTACTGCATGGAATCGATTATGGCCAGAGTGATCTCCTGGACTAGTTTCGATCGCCTGGAGAGGAATTCTCCCAGACTTTTTTCTCCCTAAATTGGCCTGGGTTTTTATCTGGTTTTTTCCTCTCCCAGGAGATCACATGGCTCCGGTTGGGGTGGAGTGTAGAATGTTTCAGTATAAGAGGTGTCGCAGTTGTGTGAGGCGGACTGGTTGGGCTGGGTGCTCTTTGCCTTTCCGTCATTGTTCATAGGTTTATATGTAACCTTCAGGGCTGCTGACTGAGGGCTGTGCGGCTCTTTGTTGGCCGGCGCGGACACGATGGGCCGAAACGGCCTCCTTCTGCGCTGTAAATTCCTATATTTCTATTATTTCCTGGGGACTGCTTATCTCAGAGAGACAGAGAACTTGCATTTATATAGCACCTTTCACAACCACGGAACATCTAAATTTGCTTCAAAAAAGGAAAGTTCATTAGCTGAGTACATTGCTAATGGCTTGGGAGTGAGTTATAAGGAGATGAGTGCATGACTGGGGTAAAAGGTTAAGCAAAAGAATAGCTTAAGATGTGAAAAGCAGTGTGAGAAATAACAATAAGGAGGGACTACCTTGAATGTAGATTTAGACGCAAAAGAATTAAACAGCAGAGACTGAAGTCTTCGGAAAGCATTTTTCTGTTCTCATTAATGTCATGGGTGCATTCAGAATTGTGCAATGATTGTGATTGAGGCAGTGCCATTAAATGGACAGTGTGCACAAGAAACATACAGCAGAGATGAGATGGACACTGACAACGAAATGAATATTGATTGATAGCAACCTTTTCTCGAAAGCAGTATGTGAATTATGCCAGTAAACAGTTAGTGACACTGTGCTGCCAAGTTGCCACTCTGTAACCTACAATGTGGTGCTATGGCTATTAGCAGCAATGTTTCTGAGAAATAGAATAAATTCTGTAACACTGAAACTTTTCTGGGCTGATTGCTTCCTTTGGCCCATTGCAGTACTCTGCTCCCGAAATCACTGACGCTCGCTGTACAATTCCACTTAGGATGGCAGCTCTCGAGAACCTTGCCAAAATGGTCATTCATCACCTCTGAACCTAGAAAATAGGGGCGTTATTTTGGCTGAAGGATGAGACAGTAAATGGGTATGGTGCTAATGAGACACGCCTGTTTGAAAGTGCAGATTTAGTACACCATGTTGGTCCTAATTGCTGATTACTATAGTTTGAACTTGCCTGGAGGTCCTAACCAGAAACCTGCAGGTTTAGCACTCAAGTGCAATTTTGGTGGAGCAGTATATGTGGGCTCCTTGCACCCACTTCCACTGAAGGTGTGGAGAGCTCTGGCTGGCATACAGCGGCCCGTTGTAGGATGGCTCAGGGACCGAGGGGAGAGGGCGCACAGGTTCTCGGACTCGAACTCCTAGTGGAGGAGGTCCAGAGGAGGAGGGATGTCCTGTACCCGCAGTGGGGAAGGAGCCCACCTCGCCCTCCTGTCCCTCTCTCCTGCAGCAGTTGGTGCTGCTCTGCCTGGCCTCATATCCTCCTCCCACTCCTCATCCAGACCAAGGGGGACCCCTAGCAAGATGCTGATGACCTCCCTTTCCCCTGGTGATCCTATAAGGTATCCTTTAAGATGGAGTAGCACAGCACTTACTCTCTTTAGATGAAGTCCTCAGAGAATTTCTGAAATAAATGTTGCTCGAGTGTTGGTGAAGTCTTGACAAAGTGTCCCAGAAAGTCACTTGATGTGTTTGAGTCCTCTCCATAGCTCCAGCAGAAATGACCATGAAATGGTGAGTATCCCTTTAAGAACATAAGAATTAGGAGCAGGAGTAGGCCATTCGGCCCCTCGAGCCTGTTCCGTCATTCAGTGAGATCATGGCTGATCTTCTATCTCAACACTTTCCTGCACTGTCCCCATATCCCTTGATTCCCTTAATATCCAAAAATCTATCGATCTGAGTCTTAAATATACTCAAAGACTGAGCCTCCACAGCCCTCTGGGGGTAGAGAATGCCAAAGATTCACCATCCTCTGAGTGAAGAAGCTTTTCCTCATTTCAGTCCTAAATGGCTGACTCCTTATTCTGAGACTGTGACCCCTGGTTCTAGACTCACCAGCCAGGGGAAAACATCCTATCTGCATCTATCCTGTCAAGCCCTGTAAGAATTTTGTATGTTTCAATGAGATCACCTCTCATTCTTCTAAACGCTAGAGAATATAGGCCTAGTCTACTCAATCTCTCCTTATAGGACAATCCCCCCATCCCAGGAATCAGTCTGGTGAACCTTCGTTGCACTCCCTCTATGGTAAGTATATCCTTCCTTGGGTAAGGAGACCAAACTGTACACAATACTCCAGGTGTGGTCTCACCAGGGCCCTATATAATTGCAGTAAGACGTATTTACTCTGATACTCAAATCCTCTTGTAATAAAGGCCAACATACCATTTGTTTTCTTAATTGCTTGCTGTACCTGCATGTTAACTTTCAATAGTGAGTGTGCCTTTAAGTAGCAGATGAAGTAGATATCAGCACCATGTTTACTCACAAACAGCTGGTTGTTGTTAGGTTGTTGCAACGCCTCGATTTTAAAATTCGCATCCTTGTTTTCAAATCCATCCATGGCCTCGCCCCTCCCTGTAACCTCCTCAAGCACCATAACCCTCCGAGATCTCTGCGCTCCTCCAATTTTGGCCTCTTGCGTATCCCCACTTTTAATCGCTCCACCATTGGCGTCGCTGTTTTTAGCTGCTGTAGCCGGAAGCTCTGGAATTCCCTCCTTGAAACTCTCTGCCTCTCTTTCTTCCTTAAGACGACATTACAACAGTGACCACATTTCAAAAAAGAACTTCATTGTCTATAAAGTGTCTAGGGATGACTGGTCATTGTGAAAGGCTCTATATAAATGCAAGTCTTTCTTTTGTTAAGATGCTCCTTAAAAACCTACCTCTTTGACCAAGCTTTTGATCATGAGTCCTAATAGCTCCTTAAGTGACTCAGTGTCAAATTTTGTTTGATAAACCTCTTGTGCAGTGCCTTGGGACGTTTTACTGCATTAAAAATGCTATATAAATGCAAGTAGTTTTTGCTGTGGGTTCGCCGTGGAGTCAGAGACTTGAGCACAAATTCTAGGTTGACATTCCAGTGCAGTACTGAGGGAGTGCTGCACTTTCGGAGGTGCCGACCTTTGGCTGAGACGTTAAAACCGAGGCCCTGTCTGCCCTCGCTCGTACCTGTTTAGAATGCTCAGCCAAGATGTTTAGTTGGTGCAGCCTGCTAAGTGAAATGATTTTAGCGCATAGCCAGTGATGATCGTGCTGCTTCAGGCTGTGCGCTCAGCAGGGGGCCCAGCTGCAGCAACGCTGCATTTTTTTAAAGCAAGGCTGTCCGTTTTGAAAGCAGTCTCAAGCCCTTAAAGATGAACTGCCTTCTGAAAAGAAATAAAGATTATTCAAAAATAGGCAGTCTATAGCCCTTAAAGCTCAAATGCCTTCTGCGAAGTAAAAGATTCCAAACTAAGCAGTCTGCAGCTCTTAAAGCTGAACTGCCTTCTTCACATAAAAAATGATAAAAATGGCTCAACAGCCCAGGGAAAGGAGACCAATGGGGGGTCTCGGTTGTAGCACTCGAGCTTTCTGCAGGGGTTCAACACTACAAGACAGTTCCTCTACTCACAGGGGGCCGGGGGGCCCTGCAGAAAGAAAGTTGTGGGACTAGATCGCCGAGACAGTCACTGCCAGCTGTGTTGCCCCCCCAATACCTGGCTCCAGTGCCCACAGAGGTGTCTTGACCTCAGACGAATGGTCAAGGTCAGTTAATGCATCTTCAAAAGCCATCTCCTACTAACTGCACCACTAGCTTTACACATTGCTCAATGCACAGTCCCTGCCCCCATCACTCACCTAACAACAATCTCTACCACACCCGAGGCCCACCTCCCATTCCGAGCTTCACCTCACCCCCTTGGAGAAGACGGTGCTGCCCATTCTTGGCAGGGGCTTGGCTGAGCCCTTGGCCAATGGCGGGGCTGAAAGAATACAAGATGCCGGTATCCTCATACATTATCCTTCTTTTCACATCCCACTTCCTCGTCATCCCACAATCGCTTCTGATGTACAAGCTGCACATGGTGTAAGCATGCACCCGTGCTTTATCCCCTCCCCTCACCACAACCCGACCCTTGTGCCTTCCTCATTTCAGACACCCAAGAAATCCAGCCTGCCCAACCAATGTGTCAACAAGGAGAGGGAGAGGAGAGTGATGAAGAAGAAACACCATCACTTCATTTCACACTCCCAGCCACCAGCTCCTCAAGGTCATCATGCCAGACTATCTGCAGTGTCCCCCACTGAAAGTCAGCAGCCTTCCTACAGCCATGCTGCAGTCACTGGGGTAGCACTGCATAACATCAGTAGAATAGGCAAAGGCAGACGCAAGACTCTCACGAAGGTGAATGCACATGGCGATTAGTTGAATTTTTGGTGAAATATTGGATGCATAAATGTATAAAATCGGATAGGAAAGTTTGCTTTGTGATGGCTTTTATTTCGGTATCATGGCCAAGGGGATGCTGTGATGGTCAGTAACAGAAGAAAGGTAAGGTGTGGGACTAAAGTTGAAAGGGGAGTTGGGGTTGTGGTCACTGGGAGTAGAGGCGGATAATTCCATCCTGGATATCCTGCCAGAGAGTGGCTGTCTGGGTAGCATTCTTCCTTCCACTTCCTCCTCTTCCACTTCCTCCTCCTCTGCATCTTCCTCGTCCCTCTGCATCTTCCTTGTCCCTCTGCATCTTCCTCGTTCCACTGCATCTTCCTCGTCCCTCTGCGAGCAGCGGCCTCTGCCTCATCTCCATGTGATGTTGTAACCCAAGGGCAACTGCAACTAGAACCCCCCGGACTCTGAGCAAGTGGTGTTCTCAGAGGCCTTCCTTTAACATCCAAAGCCTTGCAAGCATCCAGCAGTACACCCTGCACACTTTAACAACTTTTTGACTATATTGCACCAAGCCATTATTCTAATAAAATGTAAAACCAATGCGTATAAGGTGGCCAAGGTTAGTGGGAAACTAGAAGATTGGGAGAATTTTAAACGACAGCAAAGAATGACTAAGAAAGCAATAAAGAAAGGAAAGGTAGATTACGAAAGTAAACTTGCGCAAAACATAAAAACAGATAGTAAAAGCTTTTACCGATATATAAAACAGAAAAGAGTGACTAAAGTAAATGTTGCTCCCTTAGAAGATGAGAAGGGGGATTTAATAATGGAAAATGTGGAAATGGCTGAGACCTTCAACAATTATTTTGCTTCGGTCTTCACAGTGGAAGACACAAAAACCATGCCAAAAATTGCTGGTCATGAGAATGTGGGATGGGAGGACCTTGAGATAATCACTATCACTAGCGGGGTAGTGCTGGACAGGCGAATGGGACTCAAGGTAGACAAGTCCCCAGTCCTGATGAAATGCATCCCAGGGTATTAAAAGAGATGGCGGAAGTTATAGCAGATGCACTCGTTATAATCTACCAAAATTCTCTGGACTCTGGGGAGGTACCAGCGGATTGGAAAGCAGCTAATGTAACGCCTCTGTTTAAAAAAGGGAGCAGACAAAAGGCAGGTAACTACAGGACGGTTAGTTTAACATCTGTAGTGGGGAAAATGCTTGAAGCTATCATTAAGGAAGAAATAGCGAGACATCTAGATAGGAATAGTGCAATCAAGCAGACGCAACATGGATTCATGAAGGGGAAATCATGTTTAACTAACATACTGGAATTCTTTGAGGATATAACGAGCATGGTGGATAGAGGTGTACCGATGGATGTGGTGTATTTAGATTTCCAAAAGGCATTCGATAAGGTGCCACACAAAAGGTTACTGCTGAAGATAAAGGTACGCGGAGTCAGAGGAAATGTATTAGCATGGATCGAGAATTGGCTGGCTAACAGAAAGCAGAGAGTGGGAAAAATGGGTCCTTTTTGGGTTGGAAATTGGTGGTTAGTGGTGTGCCACAGGGATCGGTGCTGGGACCACAACTGTTTACAATATACATAGATGACCTGGAGGAGGGGACAGAGTGTAGTGTAACAAAATTTGCAGATGACACAAAGATTAGTGGGAAAGCAGGTTGTGTCGAGGACACAGAGGGACAGCAAAGAGATTTAGATAGGTTAAGCGAATGGGCTAAGGTTTGGCAGATGGAATACAATGTCGGAAAATGTGAGGTCATCCACCTTGGGAAAAAAAACAGCAAAAGGGAATATTATTTGAATGGGGAGAAATTACAACATGCTGCAGTGCAGAGGGACCTGGGGGTCCTTGTGCATGAATCCCAAAAAGTTTGTTTGCAGGTGCAGCAGGTAATCAGGAAGGCGAATGGAATGTTGGCCTTCATTGCGAGAGGGATGGAGTACAAAAGCAGGAAGGTCCTGCTGCAACTGTACAGAGGTTGGTGAGGCCACACCTGGAGTACTGTGTGCAGTTTTGGTCACCTTACTTAAGGAAGGATATACTAGCTTTGGAGTGGGTACAGAGACGATTCACTAGACTGATTCCAGAGATGAGGGGGTTACCTTATGATGATAGATTGAGTAGACTGGGTCTTTACTCGTTGGAGTTCAGAAGGATGAGGGGTGATCTTATAGAAATATTTAAAATTATGAAAGGGATAGACAAGATAGAGGCAGAGAGGTTGTTTCCACTGGTCGGGGAGACTAGAACTAGGGGGCACAGCCTCAAAATACGGGGGAGCAAATTTAAAACCGAGTTGAGAAGGAATTTCTTCTCCCAGAGGGTTGTGAATCTGTGGAATTCTCTGCCCAAGGAAGCAGTTGAGGCTAGCTCATTGAATGAATTCAAATCACAGATAGATAGATTTTTAACCAATAAGGGAATTAAGGATTATGGGGAGCGGGCGGGTAAGTGGAGCTGAGTCCACGGCCAGTTCAGCCATGAGCTTGTTGAATGGCGGAACAGGATCAAGGGGCTAGATGGCCTACTCCTGGTCCTAATTCTTAGTTTTTACATAAGAACATAAGAACATAACAGTCCAAAAGCTGAAATAGAAACTTACCTGAAAGATGTGTGTGTCCCTTTATGAAGCGCTGATGGCGTCTCTGTACAACTGCTGCGCGTATGTTCTTCCGTGCGTGATTTGGAGAGGGCGGTATGGATAGCGGTCACGTCCAAAATCGCAATCGTGCATCAATTCAGGCGCTGCACACCGATTGATGCCACAGTCCAAAATATTTACATGGGAGAGGTGAGTGCAGGCAACGGCAGTGCTGCTGACCTCCAAAATAGTGGCCACCGTGTTCTGTGCTGCAAGCTGGCGGAAGCGAGGTAGGCGCCATTTTTTCAACAAAACTGGTCCTACTACCTCGAATTTCGCAGCTCACCCCATGGTCAAATAGCCTGTCAGCACTCACTAGGTTTGTTGATGAAGACAATACCAGAGGTTGTGGATTCCCTTGGAGTAACACCCCAACAAGAGAGTAGAGAAGGCAGAACATTGGAAGGCACCAAAAAGAATTGCAAGGTCTAAGTGGAGTTATTGTGAGGTGTTGGACAGGCCAATTGGCTGCTTCATTTGCATACAGAACCACACCGGCCGTACGGAACCACACCGGCCGTACGGAACCATACCGACCGTACGGAACCGCACCAACCGTACGGAACCACGCCGACTGTACAGAACCACACTGACCGTACGGAACCACGCTGACCGTATCGAACCACACTGACTGTATGGAACCACAGCAACCGCACAGAACCACACACTGACCGTACGGAACCACATTGACCATACAGCACCATACACACCGACCGTACAAAACCACACACTGACCATACACACCGACCGTTGCGAAAGATGGGTTTGGCCAGGCTGCCGCAGAATGCTCTGAGCAGTTGGACCATGCCTCAGCACCTGTCCTTTGTGGAAAAGTTTTTCAAGAAAAACAATTTTGACCACAAGGCCATGAAGCAGTGGTCGGCATGCAAGGTCCTGGACGCCCTACAAAAGAAGGCGATGATGGATCCTGTCAGACGGTTCTCCGAGCAGACTGTCGAACTCGTTTGGCAGAATGTCGCATCACCAGAACTTTCACACAAGCACCAAGACATAGCTTGGATGGTGGTGAGAAGGGCCCTACCCGTCAGACCCTTCATGCACAGCCGGGGTTTCAGAGACACGGCACTCTGCCCCCGAGTGGACGAGACAGTCATCCATCTCCTTTGGGATTGCCCCTTTGCAAGGCAGGTCTGGATGGAGATGCAATGGTTGCTGTCGAGGTTCATCCCAAGCAGCTCCGTAACACAGGACTCTGCTCTACGGGCTGTTCCCAGGGACACACACCAAGACAGTCATCACCTGCTGCTGGAGGGCCATCAACTCAGTGAAAGACGCACTTTGGTCTTGCTGAAACTTGCTGGTCCTCCAGAGCAAGGAGATGTCCACGTCTGTGTGTTGCAGACTGGCGCAATCCAAGATCCAGGACTACGTGTTGAGGGACGCACTTAAAATCGGTGCAGTCGCCGCAAAGGCACGGTGGGGAAGAGCCACAGTTTAAAGCCCTTCCGCCACGGAAAACCCAGGGGCTGGTATCAGTATAAAACTCCTCTTGGGCTGTACTTGTAGACTTTTGGAAACATCGAGCACCATGATCTGCAAACACCTATGCAGTGACATGTATAATGCAAGTTCAGCAACTCTTTAATAATGTATTTTGTAAAAAAATGTAACTGTACCCTCACCCATTCTGTGTACTGTATAGTGCCACATGTAACGTAATTTGATGACTTTATTTCAATGTATCCTGGATTGTACTGAATTGTACCCTGAAATGTAAAGCAAGCAAATCTATTGAACGGAACGGCCGTCAGCATCCAAATGTATTGTATGAAATTGCTGACTGCATCCAAATGTACTGTACTGCCTTCCAATGTACCGTGCAAATTTTTATATGAATAAATCATTTATTTTGAAATTTTAAAAAAACACACACTGATCGTATAGAACCACACACTGACCGTACAGAACCACACACTGACCGTACGGAACCACACACTGACCGTACAGAACCACACACTGACCGTACAGAACCACACACTGACCGTACAGAACCACACACTGACCGTACAGAACCACACACTGACCGTACAGAACCACACACTGACCGTACGGAACCACACACTGACCGTACAGAACCACACCGACCGTACGGAACCACACACTGACCGTATGGAACCACACACTGACCGTATGTAAACACACAGTGACCGTACAGAACCACACACTGACCGTATGGAACCACACACTGACCGTATGTAAACACACAGTGACCGTACAGAACCACACACTGACCGTATGGAACCACACCGACCGTACGGAACCACACACTGACCATACAGAACCACACAGTGACTGTACAGAACCACACAGTGACCGTACGGAACCACACCGACCGTACGGAACCACACCAACTGTACGGAACAACACACTGACCATACAGAACCACACAGTGACTGTACAGAACCACACAGTGACCGTACGGAACCACACCGACCGTACGGAATTACACACTGACCGTACAGAACCACACAGTGACCGTACGGAACCACACCGACCGTACGGAACCACACACTGACCGTATGTAAACGTACAATGACCGTACAGAACCACACACTGACCATACGGAACCACACACTGACCGTACAGAACCACACAGTGACCGTACGGAACCACACACTGACCGTATGTAAACGTACAATGACCGTACAGAACCACACAGTAACCGTACGGAACCACACCGACCGTACGGAACCACACACTGACCGTATGGAACCACACACTGACCGTATGTAAACACACAGTGACCGTAAAGAACCACACACTGACCATATGGAACCACACCGACCGTACGGAACCACACCGACTGTACGGAACCACACACTGACCGTACGGAACCACACACTGACCATACAGAACCACACAGTGACCGTACAGAACCACACAGTGACCGTACGGAACTACACCGACCGTACGGATCCACACACTGACTGTACGAAACCACACACTGACCGTACAGAACCACACACTGACCGTACGGAACCACACACTGACCGTACAGAACCACACACTGACCGTACGGAACCACACAGACCGTACAGAACCACACAGTGACCGTACGGAACCACACACTGACCATACGGAACCACACCGACCGTACGGAACCACACTGACCATACATAACGACGCCGACCGTACGGAACCACACTGACCGTACGGAACCACGCTGACCGTACGGAACCACGCTGACCATACAGAACCACACTGACCATACAGAACCACACTGACCGTACGGAACCACACTGATGGTATGGAACCACACACTGACCGTACGGAACCACACTGACCAGACACACTGACCGTACAGAACGACGCCGACCGTACAGAACCACACCGATCGTACGGAACCACATTGTCCGTACGGGACCACACTGATCGTACAGAACCACACACTGACCGTACGGAACCATACACTGACTGTACGAAACCACACCGAACATACGGAGCCACACTGACCATACACATCGACCATACGGAACCATGTCGACCGTACAGAATCACGCTGACCGTACGGAACCACACACTGATCGTAGGGAACCACACACTGACCGTACAGAACCACACCGACCGTACGGAACCACACACTGACCGTACAGAACCACACCGACCGTACGGAACCACGCCGACCGTACGGAACCACACACTGACATTACAGAACCACACACTGACTGTACGGAACCACACACTGACCGTACGGAACAACACTGACCGTACGGAACCACACTGACCAGACACACCGACCGTACAGAACGACGCCGACCGTACGGAACCATACTGACCGTACGGAACCACACCGACCATACGGAACCACATTGTCCATACGGAACCACACTGATCGTACGGAACCACACACTGACCGTACGGAACCACACCGACCGTAAAGAACCACACACTGACCGTACGGAACCACACTGACCAGACACACCGACCGTACAGAACGACGCCGACCGTACGAAACCACGCTGACCGTACGGAACCACACACTGATCGTAGGGAACAACACACTGACCGTACAGAACCACACCGACCATACGGAACCACACACTGACCGTACAGAACCACACCGACCGTACGGAACCACACGCTGACC
This sequence comes from Pristiophorus japonicus, assembly GCF_044704955.1. Taxonomy (NCBI): domain Eukaryota; kingdom Metazoa; phylum Chordata; class Chondrichthyes; family Pristiophoridae; genus Pristiophorus; species Pristiophorus japonicus. Next base: position 89,393,467 of record NC_091991.1, on the reverse strand, counting down.
GTACAGAACCACACTGACTGTACGGAACCACGCCAACCGTACGGATCTGCACATTGACCGTACGGAACCACACACTGACTGTACGGAACCACACCGACCGTACGGAACCACACACTGACCGTACGGAACCACACCGACCGTACACAGGGGGAGCTCTGTGATCACCAGCCTAAAGGAAGAAGACGGTTCTGTGACGTCTTCACAGCCTGATGTGCAGAGGATCAGCGAATCCTTCTATGCCAGGCTGTACGACGTCAAGCCCACAGACCGCGCGGCCTCCCAGTCTTTCCTGTCGTCTATTTCGGAGGTCTTAGACGATGGCAAGCGAGAGAGTCTGGACCACCCGCTAACTCTGGACGAGCTGACAAAGGCCGTCCGGTCCTTCGAGACGAATAAAACTCCCGGAAGCGATGGCTTACCGGTCGAGTTGTACTCGGCTCTGTGGGACTGGATAGGCCCGGACCTGCTGGAAGTGTACGGAGGTATGCTTCTGGCCAGCAGCATGTCAGAATCGATGAGGAAAGGCATCATCACCCTCATCTACAAGCAGAAGGGGGAGAGGGAGGAAATCAAAAACTGGCGGCCCATTTCGCTGCTCAATGTGGACTACAAGATCCTGTCAAAGGTCATCGCCAACAGGGTCAAGTCTGCTCTTGAGCTGGTGATTCACCCGGACCAGACCTGCGCTGTCCCCGGCAGGAAGATCTCCGATAGCCTCGCGCTACTCAGAGATACGATCGCCTACGTGCGGGACAGGAGGGTGAACACCTGTTTAATCAGCTTAGACCAGGAGAAAGCCTTTGACAGGATATTGCACACGTACCTGATGGACGTGCTCTCCAAAATGGGGTTCGGGGAGGGCATCTGAAATTGGGTCAAACTGCTCTACACAGACATCAGTAACGCAGTTCTAATCAACGGGTGGGAAACTCAAAGCTTTCCAATCAGATCTGGAGTCAGGCAAGGCTGTCCTCTCTCGTCTGTCTTGTTTGTGTGTTGTATCGAGCCCTTTGCCGAATCCATCAGGAAGGACGCGGGCATCAGAGGCGTGACGATCCCAGGCAGCGGAGGCGCTCAGGTCAAGACCTCCCTGTACATGGACGACATCACCGTCTTTTGCTCGGACCCGCAGTCGGTCCGCAGATTGTTCACAATCTGCAACCAGTTTGAACTGGCCTCGGGAGCAAAGGTCAACCACACCAAAAGCGAGGCCATGCTCTTTGGTCACTGGACCGACCGAGCCTCCATTCCCTTCACCGTCAAGCCAGATTTCCTGAAGGTGCTGGGAATATGGTTCGGAGCGGACGGGACGTGCGCCAAAAACTGGGACGAGCGCATTGCCAAGATCAGACAGAAACTGTCATTTTGGGAGCAGCGCTCCCTTTCCATCACAGGCAAGGACCTGGTCATCAGGAGCGAGGTGCTCTCGGTGTTGTTGTACGTGGCGCAGGTCTGGCCCATCTCACGCTGCAGCGCCGCGGCAGTCACCCGAGCCGTCTTCCACTTTGTCTGGAGATCCAAAATGGACCGTGTCCGCAGAGACACGATGTACAAATCTCTGGACAGTGGAGGAAAGGACGTTCCGAACGTGGCCCTCATCCTGATGGCCACCTTTGTGTGCGGCTGCATCAAGCTGTGCACAGACACCCGGTACGCAAACACCAAGTGTCACTACGTGCTGAGGTTCTACCTGTCCCCATTGTTGCGAAGGATGGGTCTGGCCACGCTGCCGCGAAACGCCCCCACCAGTTGGACCATGCCTGTCCACCTGTCCTTCGTGGAAAAGTTCTTCAAAAGAAACCCCTTTGACCACAAGGCCATAAAACAGTGGTCAGCACGTAAGGTCCTGGACGCCCTCCGAAAGAAGGAGACGGTGGACCCTGTCGGGTGGTTCCCTGAGCGGACTGTCGAACTTGTTTGGCGGAACGTCTCATCGCCAGAGCTTACACACAAGCACCAAGACGTAGCTTGGTTGGCGGTGAGGAGGGCCCTACCCGTCAGAGCGTTCATGCACAGCCGACGTCTCAGCAGCACGGCACGGTGCCCCCGGGCCGGCTGCGGGGCGGATGAGACTGTCACCCATCTCCTTCAGGATTGCGCCTTTGCAACGCAGGTCTGGAAAGAGATGCAGTGGTTGCTGTCGAGGTTCATCCCAAGCAGCTCCGTAACACAGGACTCTGTGCTCTACGGGCTGTTCCCAGGGACACACACCGAGACAGACATCAACTGCTGCTGGAGGACCATCAACTCGGTCAAAGACGCACTTTGGTCTTGCCGAAACTTGCTGGTCTTCCAGAACAAGGAGATGACCACGTCTGCGTGTTGCAGACTGGCGCAATCCAAGATCCAGGAATACGTGCTGAGGGACGCACTGAAAATTGGTGCAGTCGCCGCAAAGGCACGGTGGGGAAGAGCCACAGTTTAAAAACCCTTCCGCCACGGAAAACCCGGGGGCAGAAATCAGCACCAAACTCCCTCGGGCTGTATTTGTAATTTACTCTTTGTGTACATAGAGCACCAAACCTGTAAACATCAATGTAGTGCCATGTACAATGCAAGGTGTGTTATGAAATGCCTGTTTGAAAAGAAAAAATGTAAATGTACCGTCACCCATTCCGGGCTCTGCATTGTAACACATGAAATGTAATTTGTGTAAATGTACCACAATATACCCTGTTTATTGTACTGAATCGCAGTTGAACAGAAAAACGAGAAATGTAACGAACGGAACTGCCGTCAGCACCCAGATGTATTGTATGGGATTGCTGACCGCAGCGAAATGTAATGAAATGCCATTGAATGTACTGTACAGATTCTTTTTATGAATAAAGTATATTTTGAAATAAAAAAAAAACCACACCGACCGTACAGAATCACAGTGACCATACGGAACCACACACTGACCGTACGGAACCACACCGACCGTACAGAACCACACTGACCGTACGGAACCATACACTGACCGTACAGAACCACACACTGACCGTACGGAACCACACCGACCGTACAGAACCACACTGACCGTACGGAACCACACACTGAACGTACGGAACCACACCGACCGTACAGAACCACACTGACCGTACGGAACCATACACTGACCGTACAGAACCACACACTGACCGTACGGAACCATACACTGACCTTACGGAACCACACACTGAACGTACGGAACCACACCGACCGTACGGAACCACACACTGACCGTACGGAACCATACACTGGCCTTACGGAACCACACACTGAACGTACGGAACCACACTGAACGTACGGAACCACACACTGTCCGTACAGAACCACACCGACCGTACGGAACCAAACCGACCGTACGGAAGCACACACTGACCGTACAGAACCACACTGACCGTACGGAACCATACACTGACCGTACAGAACCACACACTGACCGTACGGAACCATACACTGACCGTACGGAACCACACACTGACCGTACGGAACCACACACTGACCGTATGGAACCACACCGACCGTACAGAACCACACTGACCGTACGGAACCACACTGACCATACACACCGACCGTACAGAACGACGCCGACCGTACGGAACCACACCGACCGTACGGAACCACACTGACCGTACGGAACGATGCCGGCCGTATGGAACCACACCGACAGTACGGAACCACGCCGACCGTAAGGAACCATACACTGACCGTACGGAACGACACTGACCGTACGGAAAGACACCAACCGTACAGAACCACACTGACCGTACGGAACCACACCGACCTTACGGAACCACGCTGATCGTACAGAACCACACCGACCATACACACCGACCATACGGAACGACGCCGACCGTATGGAAAACCACGCCGACTGTACAGAACCAAACTGACCATACGGAACCACACACCAACCGTACAGAAGCACACTGACCGTACGGAATCACACACCGACCGTACGGAACCACGCCGACCGTACAGAACCACGCCGACCGTACGGAATTACACACCGACCGTACGGAACCACACCGACCGTACAGAATTACACACCGACCGTACGGAACCACGCCGACCGTACAGAACCACACCGACTATACGGAACGACACCGATCGTACGGAACCACACAGTGACAGTATGGAACCACACACTGACCGTATGGAACCACACCGACCGTACGGAACCACACAGTGACAGTATGGAACCACACACTGACCGTATGGAACCACACCGACCGTACGGAACCACACACTGACCGTACGGAACCACACCGACCGTACGGAACCACACACTGACCGTACGGAACCACACCGACCGTACGGAACCACACACTGACCGAACGGAACCATACACTGACCGTACGGAACCATACACTGACCGTACAGAACCACACACTGACCGTACGGAACCACACACTGACCGAACGGAACCATACACTGACCGTACGGAACCATACACTGACCTTACGATACCACACACTGACCGTACGGAACCACACCGACCGTACGGAACCACACACTGACCGTACGGAACCACACCGACCGTACGGAACCACACACTGACCGTACAGAACCACACTGACCGTACGGAACCATACACTGACCGTACAGAACCACACACTGACCGTACGGAACCATACACTGACCGTACAGAACCACACACTGACCGTACGGAACCACACACTGACCGTATGGAACCACACCGACCGTACAGAACCACACTGACCGTACGGAACCACACTGACCATACACACCGACCGTACAGAACGACGCCGACCGTACGGAACCACACACTGACCGTACGGAACCACACCGACCGTACAGAACCACACTGACCGTACGGAACCACACTGACCATACACACCGACCGTACAGAACGACGCCGACCGTACGGAACCACACACTGACCGTACGGAACCACACACTGACCGTACGGAACCACACCGACCGTACAGAACCACACTGACCGTACGGAACCACACTGACCATACACACCGACCGTACAGAACGACGCCGACCGTACGGAACCACACACTGACCGTACGGAACCACACCGACCTTACGGAACCACGCTGATCGTACAGAACCACACCGACCATACGGAACGACGCCGACCGTACGGAAAACCACGCCGACTGTACAGAACCAAACTGACCATACGGAACCACACACCAACCGTACAGAAGCACACTGACTGTACGGAATCACACACCGACCGTACGGAACCACGCCGACCGTATGGAATTACACACTGACCGTACGGAACCACGCCGACCGTACAGAACCACACCGACCATACGGAACCACACCGACCATACGGAACCACACCGATCGTACGGAACCACACAGTGACAGTATGGAACCACACACTGACCGTATAGAACCACACCGACCGTACGGAACCACACACTGACCGTACGGAACCACACCGACCGTACAGCAACACACACTGACCGTACAGAACCACACTGACCGTACGGAATGAGGCCGACTGTACGGAACCACACAGTGACCGTACGGAACCACACACTGACCGCATGGAACCACACTGACCATACACACCGACCGTACAGAACGACGCCGACCATACGGAACCACACTAACCGTACGGAATCATGCCGACCGTACGGAACCACATTGTTCGTATGGAACCACACTGACCGTACGGAACCACACACTGACCGTACAGAACAACACACTGACCTTACGGAACCACACACTGACCGTACGGAACCACACCGACCGTACGGAACCACACACTGTCCGTACGGAACCACACCGACCTTACGGAACCACACACTGACCGTACGGAACCACACCGACCGTACGGAACCACACAGTGACCGTACAGAACCACACTGACCGTACGGAACCACACCGACCTTACGGAACCACGCTGATCGTACAGAACCACACCGACCATACACACCGACCGTACGGAACGACGCCGACCGTACGGAAAACCACGCCGACTGTACAGAACCAAACTGACCATACGGAACCACACACCAACCGTACAGAAGCACACTGACCGTACGGAATCACACACTGACCATACGGAACCACACCGACCGTACGGAATTACACACCGACCATACGGAACCACACCGACCGTACGGAATTACACACCGACTGTACGTAACAACGCCGACCGTACAGAACCACACCGACCATACGGAACCACACCGATCGTACGGAACCACACAGTGACAGTATGGAACCACACACTGACCGTATGGAACCACACCGACCGTACGGAACCACACACTGACCCTACGGAACCACACCGACCGTACGGAACCACACCGACCGTACGGAACCATACACTGACCTTACGGAACCACACACTGACCGTACGGAACCACACTGACCGTACGGAACCATACACTGACCGTACAGAATCACACACTGACCGTACAGAACCATACACTGACCTTACGGAACCACACACTGACCGTACGGAACCACGCCGACCGTACGGAACCACACACTGTCCGTACAGAACCACACCAACCGTACGGAACCACACCGACCGTACGGAAGCACACACTGACCGTACAGAACCACACTGACCGTACGGAACCATACACTGACCGTACAGAACCACACACTGACCGTACGGAACCATACACTGACCGTACGGAACCACACACTGACCGTACGGAACCACACACTGACCGTATGGAACCACACCGACCGTACAGAACCACACTGACCGTACGGAACCACACTGACCATACACACCGACTGTACAGAACGACGCCGACCGTACGGAACCACACCGACCGTACAGCACCACACTGACCGTACGGAAACACACTGACCATACACACCGACCGTACAGAATGACGCCGACTGTACGGAACCACACCGACCGTACGGAACCACACTGACCATACGGAACGATGCCGGCCGTACGGAACCACACCGACCGTACGGAACCACGCCGACCGTAAGGAACCATACACTGACCGTACGGAAAGACACCAACCGTACAGAACCACACTGACCGTACGGAACCACACACTGACCGTATAGAACCACACCGACCGTACGGAACCACACACTGACCGTACGGAACCACACCGACCGTACAGCACCACACACTGACCGTACAGAACCACACTGACCGTACGGAATGAGGCCGACTGTACGGAACCACACAGTGACCGTACGGAACCACACACTGACCGCATGGAACCACACTGACCATACACACCGACCGTACAGAACGACGCCGACCATACGGAACCACACTAACCGTACGGAATCATGCCGACCGTACGGAACCACATTGTTCGTATGGAACCACACTGACCGTACGGAACCACACACTGACCGTACAGAACAACACACTGACCTTACGGAACCACACACTGACCGTACGGAACCACACCGACCGTACGGAACCACACACTGTCCGTACGGAACCACACCGACCTTACGGAACCACACACTGACCGTACGGAACCACACCGACCGTACGGAACCACACACTGACCGTACAGAACCACACTGACCGTACGGAACCACACCGACCTTACGGAACCACGCTGATCGTACAGAACCACACCGACCATACACACCGACCGTACGGAACGACGCCGATCGTACGGAAAACCACGCCGACTGTACAGAACCAAACTGACCATACGGAACCACACACCAACCGTACAGAAGCACACTGACCGTACGGAATCACACACTGACCATATGGAACCACACCGACCGTACGGAATTACACACCGACCATACGGAACCACACCGACCGTACGGAATTACACACCGACTGTACGTAACAACGCCGACCGTACGGAACCACGCCGACCGTACAGAACCACACCGACCATACGGAACCACACCGATCGTACGGAACCACACAGTGACAGTATGGAACCACACACTGACCGTATGGAACCACACCGACCGTACGGAACCACACACTGACCCTACGGAACCACACCGACCGTACGGAACCACACCGACCGTACGGAACCATACACTGACCTTACGGAACCACACACTGACCGTACGGAACCACACTGACCGTACGGAACCATACACTGACCGTACAGAATCACACACTGACCGTACGGAACCATACACTGACCTTACGGAACCACACACTGACCGTACGGAACCACGCCGACCGTACGGAACCACACACTGTCCGTACAGAACCACACCAACCGTACGGAACCACACCGACCGTACGGAAGCACACACTGACCGTACAGAACCACACTGACCGTACGGAACCATACACTGACCGTATGGAACCACACACTGACCGTACGGAACCACACACTGACCGTATGGAACCACACCGACCGTACAGAACCACACTGACCGTACGGAACCACACTGACCATACACACCGACCGTACAGAACGACGCCGACCGTACGGAACCACACCGACCGTACAGCACCACACTGACCGTACGGAACCACACTGACCATACACACCGACCGTACAGAATGACGCCGACTGTACGGAACCACACCGACCGTACGGAACCACACTGACCATACGGAACGATGCCGGCCGTACGGAACCACACCGACCGTACGGAACCACGCCGACCGTAAGGAACCATACACTGACCGTACAGAACCAAACTGACCATACGGAACCACACACCAACCGTACAGAAGCACACTGACCGTACGGAACCACGCCGACCGTACGGAATTACACACCGACCGTACGGAACAACGCCGACCGTACAGAACCACACTGACCATACGGAACCACACCGATCGTACGGAATTACACACCGACTGTACGGAACAACGCCGACCGTACAGAACCACACTGACCATACGGAACCACACCGATCGTACGGAACCACACAGTGACAGTATGGAACCACACACTGACCGTATGGAACCACACCGACCGTACGGAACCACACACTGACCGTACGGAACCACACCGACCGTACAGCACCACACACTGACCGTACAGAACCACACTGACCGTACGGAATGAGGCCGACTGTACGGAACCACACAGTGACCGTGCGGAACCACACACTGACCGTATGGAACCACACTGACCATACACACCGACCGTACAGAACAACGCCGACCATACGGAACCACACTAACCGTACGGAATCATGCCGACCGTACGGAACCACATTGTTCGTATGGAACCACACTGACCGTACGGAACCATACACTGACCGTACAGAACCACACACTGACCGTACGGAACCATACACTGACCTTACGGAACCACACACTGACCGTACGGAACCACACCGACCGTACGGAACCACTCACTGTCCGTACAGAACCACACCGACCGTACGGAACCACACCGACCGTACGGAACCACACACTGACCATACGGAACCACACACTGACCGTACGGAACCACACACTGATCGTATGGAACCACACTGACCATACACACCGACCGTACAGAACAACGCCGACCATACGGAACCACACTAACCGTACGGAATCATGCTGACCGTACGGAACCACATTGTTCGTATGGAACCACACTGACCGTACGGAACCATACACTGACCGTACGGAACCACACACTGACCGTACAGAACCACACTGACCGTACGGAACCATACACTGACCGTACAGAACCACACACTGACCGTACGGAACCATACACTGACCGTACGGAACCACACACTGACCGTACGGAACCATACACCGATCGTACGGAACCACACAGTGACAGTATGGAACCACACACTGACCGTACGGAACCACACCGACCGTACGGAACCACACACTGTCCGTACAGAACCACACCGACCGTACGGAACCACACCGACCGTACGGAACCACACACTGACCGTACGGAACCACACACTGACCGTACAGAACCACACTGACCGTACGGAACCATACACTGACCGTACAGAACCACACACTGACCGAACGGAACCATACACTGACCGTACGGAACCACACACTGACCGTACGGAACCACACACTGACCGTATGGAACCACACCGACCGTACAGAACCACACTGACCGTACGGAACCACACTGACCATACACACCGACCGTACAGAACGACGCCGACTGTACGGAACCACACCGACCGTACGGAACCACACTGACCGTACGGAACGATGCCGGCCGTACGGAACCACACCGACCGTACGGAACCACGCCGACCGTAAGGAACCATACACTGACCGTACGGAACGACACTGACCGTACGGAAAGACACCAACCGTACAGAACCACACTGACCGTACGGAACCACACACTGACCGTACGGAACCACACCGACCTTACGGAACCACGCTGATCGTACAGAACCACACCGACCATACACACCGACCATACGGAACGACGCCGACCGTACGGAAAACCACGCCGACTGTACAGAACCAAACTGACCATACGGAACCACACACCAACCGTACAGAAGCACACTGACCGTACGGAATCACACACTGACCGTACGGAACCACGCTGACCGTACGGAATTACACACCGACCGTACGGAACCACACCGACCGTACGGAATTACACACCGACTGTACGGAACCACGCCGACCGTACGGAACCACGCCGACCGTACAGAACCACACCGACCATACGGAACCACACCGATCGTACGGAACCACACAGTGACAGTATGGAACCACACACTGACCGTATGGAACCACACCGACCGTACAGCACCACACACTGACCGTACAGAACCACACTGACCGTACGGAATGAGGCCGACTGTACGGAACCACACAGTGACCGTACGGAACCACACACTGACCGTATGGAACCACACTGACCATACACACCGACCGTACAGAACGACGCCGACCATACGGAACCACACTAACCGTACGGAATCATGCCGACCGTACGGAACCACATTGTTCGTATGGAACCACACTGACCGTACGGAACCATACACTGACCGTACGGAACCACACACTGACCGTATGGAACCACTCCGACCGTACAGAACCACACCGACCGTACGGAACCACACACTGACCGTACGGAACCACACCGACCGTACAGCACCACACACTGACCGTACAGAACCACACTGACCGTACGGAATGAGGCCGACTGTACGGAACCACACAGTGACCGTACGGAACCACACACTGACCGTATGGAACCACACTGACCATACACACCGACCGTACAGAACGACGCCGGCCATACGGAACCACACTAACCGTACGGAATCATGCCGACCGTACGGAACCACATTGTTCGTATGGAACCACACTGACCGTACGGAACCATACACTGACCGTACGGAACCACACATTGACCGTATGGAACCACATTGACCGTACAGAACCATACTGACCGTACGGAACCACACACTGACTGTATGGAACCACGCCGACAATACGGAATTACACACCGACTGTATGGAATCACACTGACCGTACGGAACCACACAGTGACCGTATGGAACCACACACTGACCGTACGGAACCACACTGACCATATGGAACCACGCCGACCGTACGGAACAACATTGTCCGTACGGAACCACATCGACCGTATGGAACCACACACTGACCGTACGGAACCACGCTGACCGTACGGAACCACACCAACCGTACAGAACCACACTGACCGTACGGAACCACACACTGACCGTACACAACCACACACTGACCGTACGGAACCACACCAATCTTACGGAACCACGCCGATCGTACAGAACCACACCGAGCATACACACCGACCGTACGGAACGACGCCGACCGTACGGAACCACACCGACCGTACAGAACCAAACTGACCATACGGAACCACACACTGACTGTACGGAACCAGACCGAACGTACAGAAGCACACTGACCGTACGGAATCACACACTGACCGTACGGAACCACGCCGACCGTATGGAATTACACACCGACCGTACGGAACCACACCGACCGTACGGAATTACACACCGACCATACGGAACCACACCGATCGTACGGAACCACACAGTGACAGTATGGAACCACACACTGACCGTATTGAACCACACCGACCGTACGGAACCACACACTGACCGTACGGAACCACACCGACCGTACAGCACCACACACTGACCGTACAGAACCACACTGACCGTACGGAATGAGGCCGACTGTACGGAACCACACAGTGACCGTACGGAACCACACACTGACCGCATGGAACCACACTGACCATACACACCGACCGTACAGAACGACGCCGACCATACGGAACCACACTAACCGTACGGAATCATGCCGACCGTACGGAACCACATTGTTCGTATGGAACCACACTGACCGTACGGAACCATACACTGACCGTACGGAACCACACACTGACCGTATGGAACCACACCGACCGTACAGAACCACACCGACCGTGCGGAACCACACACTGACCGTACGGAACCACACCGACCGTACAGCACCACACACTGACCGTACAGAACCACACTGACCGTACGGAATGAGGCCGACTGTACGGAACCACACAGTGACCGTACGGAACCACACACTGACCGTATGGAACCACACTGACCATACACACCGACCGTACAGAACGACGCCGACCATACGGAACCACACTAACCGTACGGAATCATGCCGACCGTACGGAACCACATTGTTCGTATGGAACCAGACTGACTATACGGAACCATACACTGACCGTACGGAACCACACACTGACCATATGGAACCACATCGACCGTACAGAACCATACTGACCGTACGGAACCACACACTGACTGTATGGAACCACGCCGACAGTACGGAAATACACACTGAATGTATGGAATCACACTGACCGTACGGAACCACACAGTGACCGTATGGAACCACACACTGACCGTACGGAACCACACTGAGCATACGGAACCACGCCGACCGTACGGAACAACATTGTCCGTACGGAACCACATCGACCGTACGGAACCACACACTGACCGTACGGAACCACACTGTCCGTACGGAACCACACCAACCGTACAGAACCACACTGACCGTACGGAACCACACACTGACCGTACACAACCACACACTGACCGTACGGAACCACACCGATCGTACAGAACCACACCGACCATACACACCGACCGTACGGAACGACGCCGACCGTACGGAACCACACCGACTGTACAGAACCAAACTGACCATACGGAACCACACACTGACCGTACGGAACCACACCGAACGTACAGAAGCACACTGACCGTACGGAATCACACACTGACCGTACGGAACCACGCCGACCGTACGGAATTACACACCGACCGTACGGAACCACACCGACCGTACGGAATTACACACCGACTGTATGGAACCACGCCGACCATACAGAACCACACCGACCATACGGAACGACGCCGACCGTACGGAACCACACCGATCGTACGGAACCACACAGTGACAGTATGGAACCACACACTGACCGTACGGAACCACACACTGACCGTACGGAACCACACCGACCGTACAGAACCACACCGACCGTACGGAACCACACACTAACCGTACGGAACCACACCGACCGTACAGCACCACACACTGACCGTACAGAACCACACACTGACCGTACGGAACCGCACTGACCGTACGGTATGAGGCCGACTGTACGGAACCACACAGTGACCGTACGGAACCACACACTGACCGTATGGAACCACACTGACCATACACACCGACCATACAGAACGACGCCGACCATACGGAACCACACTAACCGTACGGAATCATGCAGACCGTACGGAACCACATTGTTCGTATGGAACCACACTGACAGTACGGAACCATACACTGACCGTACGGAACCACACACTGACCGTATGGAACCACATCAACAGTAAAGAACCATACTGACCGTACGGAACTACACACTGACTATATGGAACCACGCCGACCGTACGGAATTACACACCGACTGTATGGAATCACACTGACCGTATGGAACCACACAGTGACCGTATGGAACCACACAGTGACCGTACGGAACCACACCGACCGTACAGAAGCACACACTGACCGTACAGAACCACACTGACCGTACGGAGCCATACACTGACCGTACAGAACCACACACTGACCGTACGGAACCACACACTGACCGTATGGAACCACACCGACCGTACAGAACCACACTGACCGTACGGAACCACACTGACCATACACACCGACCGTACAGAACGACGCCGACCGTACGGAACCACACCGACCGTACGGAACCACACTGACCGTACGGAACGACGCCGACCGTACGGAACCACATTGTCCGTACGGAACCACACTGACCGTACGGAATTACACACCGACTGTACGGAACAACGCTGACCGTACGGAACCACGCCGACCATACAGAACCACACTGACCATACGGAACCACACCGATCATACGGAACCACACAGTGACAGTATGGAACCACACACTGACCGTACGGAACCACACCGACCGTACAGAACCACACCGACCGTACGGAACCACACACTGACCGTACGGAACCACACCGACCGTACAGCACCACACACTGACCGTACAGAACCACACTGACCGTACGGAATGAGGCCGACTGTACGGAACCACACAGTGACCGTTCGGAACCACACACTGACCGTATGGAACCACACAGACCATACACACCGACCGTACAGAACGACGCCGACCATACGGAACCACACTAACCGTACGGAATCATGCCGACCGTACGGAGCCACATTGTTTGTATGGAACCACACTGACCGTACGGAACCATACACTGGCCGTACGGAACCACACACTGACCGTATGGAACCACACCGACCGTAGAGAACCACACCGACCGTACGGAACCACACACTGACCGTATGGAACCACACCGACCGTACAGCACCAGACACTGACCATACAGAACCACACTGACCGTACGGAACGAGGCCGACTGTACGGAACCACACAGTGACCGTACGGAACCACACACTGACCGTATGGAACCACACTGACCATACACACCGACCGTACAGAACGACGCCGACCATACGGAACCAAACTAACCGTACGGAATCATGCCGACCGTACGGAACCACATTGTTCGTATGGAACCACACTGACCATACGGAACCATACACTGACCGTACGGAACCACACACTGACCGTATGGAACCACATCGACCGTACAGAACCATACTGACCGTACGGAACCACACACTGACTGTATGGAACCACGCCGACAGTACGGAATTACACACTGACTGTATGGAATCACACTGACCGTACGGAACCACACAGTGACCGTATGGAACCACACACTGACCGTACGGAACCACACTGACCATACGGAACCACGCCGACCGTACGGAACAACATTGTCCGTACGGAGCCACATCGACCGTACGGAACCACACACTGACCGTACGGAATCACACCAACCGTACAGAACCACACTGACCGTACGGAACCACACACTGACCATACAGAACCACACACTGACCGTACGGAACCACACCGATCTTACGGAACCACGCCGATCGTACAGAACCACACCGACCATACACACCGACTGTACGGAACGACGCCGACCGTACGGAACCACACCGACCGTACAGAACCAAACTGACCATACGGAACCACACACTGACCGCACGGAACCACACCGACCGTACAGAACCAAACTGACCATACGGAACCACACACTGACTGTACGGAACCACACCGAATGTACAGAAGCACACTGACCGTACGGAATCACACACTGACCGTACGGAACCACGCCGACCGTACGGAATTACACACCGACCGTACGGAACCACACCGACCGTACGGAATTACACACCGACCATACGGAACCACACACTGACCGTACAGAACCACACACTGACCGTACGGAATGAGGCCGACTGTACGGAACCACACAGTGACCGTACAGAACCACAGACTGACCGTATGGAACCACACTGACCATACACACCGACCATACAGAACGACGCCGACCAAAAGGAACCACACTAACCGTACGGAATCATGCCGACCGTACGGAACCACATTGTTCATATGGAACCACACTGACCGTACGGAACCATACTGACCGTACGGAACCACACACTGACTGTATGGAACCACGCCGACCGTACGGAATTACACACCGACTGTATGGAATCACACTGACCGTATGGAACCACACAGTGACCGTATGGAACCACACACTGACCGTATGGAACCACACCGACCATACGGAACCACACTGACCGTACGGAATGAGGCCGACTGTACGGAACCACACACTGACCGTACGGAACCACACTGACCGTACGGAATGAGGCCGACTGTACGGAACAACACAGTGACCGTACGGAACCACACACTGACCGTATTGAACCACACCGACCGTACGGAACCACACACTGGCCGTACGGAACCACACTGACCATACACACCGACCGTACAGAACGACGCCGACCGTACGGAACCACACTGACCGTATGGAACGACGCCGACCATACGGAACCACATTGTCCGTACGGACCCACACCGACCGTACGGAATTACACACCGACTGTACGGAACAACGCTGACCATACGGAACCACGCCGACTGTACAGAACCACACCGACCATATGAAACCACACCGATCATACGGAACCACACAGTGACAGTATGGAACCACACACTGACCGTACGGAACCACACCGACCGTACAGAACCACACCGACCGTACGGAACCACATCGATCGTACGGAACCACGCCGATCGTACAGAACCACACCGACCATACACACCGACTGTACGGAACGACGCCGACCGTACGGAACCACACCGACCGTACAGAACCAAACTGACCATACGGAACCACACACTGACTGTACGGAACCACACCGAATGTACAGAAGCACACTGACCGTACGGAATCACACACTGACCGTACGGAACCACGCCGACCGTACGGAATTACACACCGACCGTACGGAACCACACCGACCGTACGGAATTACACACCGACTGTAAGGAACAACGCCGACCGTACGGAACCACGCCGACCGTACAGAACCACACACCGACCATACGGAACCACACCGACCGTACAGCACCACACACTGACCGTACGGAACCACACCGATCGTACGGAACCACACAGTGACAGTATGGAACCACACACTGACCGTACGGAACCACACCGACCGTACGGAACCACACCGACCGTATGGAACCACACACTGACCGTACAGAACCACACACTGACCGTACGGAATGAGGCCGACTGTACGGAACCACACAGTGACCGTACAGAACCACAGACTGACCGTATGGAACCACACTGACCATACACACCGACCATACAGAACGACGCCGACCATACGGAACCACACTAACCGTACGGAATCATGCCGACCGTACGGAACCACATTGTTCATATGGAACCACACTGACCGTACGGAACCATACACTGACCGTACGGAATCACACACTGACCGTATGGAACCACATCGACCGTATGGAACCATACTGACCGTACGGAACCACACACTGACTGTATGGAACCACGCCGACCGTACGGAATTACACACCGACTGTATGGAATCACACTGACCGTACGGAACCACACAGTGACCGTATGGAACCACACACTGACCGTACGGAACCACACCGACCGTACGGAATGAGGCCGACTGTACGGAACCACACACTGACCGTACGGAACCACACTGACCGTACGGAATGAGGCCGACTGTACAGAACCACACAGTGACCGTACGGAACCACACACTGACCGTATGGAACCACACCGACCGTACAGAACCACACTAACCGTACGGAACCACACTGACCTTACACACCGACCGTACAGAACGACGCCGACCGTACGGAACCACACTGACCGTATGGAACGACGCCGACCATACGGAACCACATTGTCCGTACGGACCCACACCGACCGTACGGAATTACACACCGACTGTACGGAACAACGCTGACCATACGGAACCACGCCGACTGTACAGAACCACACCGACCATACGGAACCACACCGATCATACGGAACCACACAGTGACAGTATGGAACCACACACTGACCGTACGGAACCACACCGACCGTACAGAACCACACCGACCGTACGGAACCACACACTGACCGTACGGAACCACACCGACCGTACAGCACCACAGACTGACCGTACAGAACCACACTGACCGTACGGAATGAGGCCGACTGTACGGAACCACACAGTGACCGTACGGAACCACACACTGACCGTATGGAACCACACTGACCATACACACCGACCGTACAGAACGACGCCGACCATACGGAACCACACTAACCGTACGGAATCATGCCGACCGTATGGAACCACATTGTTCGTATGGAACCAGACTGACCGTACGGAACCATACACTGACCGTACGGAACCACACACTGACCGTATGGAACCACATCGACCGTACAGAACCATACTGACCGTACGGAACCACACACTGACTGTATGGAACCACGCCGAAAGTACAGAATTACACACTGACTGTATGGAATCACACTGACCGTACGGAACCTACACAGTGACCGTATGGAACCACAAACTGACCGTACGGAACCACACTGACCATACGGAACCACGCCGACCGTACGGAACAACATTGTCCGTACGGAACCACACCGACCGTACGGAACCACACACTGACCGTACGGAACCACACCAACCGTACAGAACCACACTGACCGTACAGAACCACACACTGACCGTACAGAACCACACACTGACCGTACGGAACCACACCGATCTTACGGAACCACGCCGATCGTACAGAACCACACCGACCATACACACCGACCGTACGGAACGACGCCGACCGTACGGAACCACACCGACCGTACAGAACCAAACTGACCATACGGAACCACACACTGACCGTACGGAACCACACCGAACGTACAGAAGCACACTGACCGTACGGAATCACACACTGACCGTACGGAACCACGCCGACCGTACGGAATTACACACCGACCGTACGGAACCACACCGACCGTACGGAATTACACACCGACCATACGGAACCACACCGATCGTACGGAACCACACAGTGACAGTATGGAACCACACACTGACCGTATTGAACCACACCGACCGTACGGAACCACACACTGACCGTACGGAACCACACTGACCATACACACCGACCGTACAGAACGACGCCGACCGTACGGAACCACACTGACCGTATGGAACGACGCCGACCATACGGAACCACATTGTCCGTACGGACCCACACCGACCGTACGGAATTACACACCGACTGTACGGAACAACGCTGACCATACGGAACCACGCCGACTGTACAGAACCACACCGACCATATGGAACCACACCGATCATACGGAACCACACAGTGACAGTATGGAACCACACACTGACCGTACGGAACCACACCGACCGTACAGAACCACACCGACCGTACGGAACCACACACTGACCATACAGAACCACACACTGACCGTACGGAACCACATCGATCGTACGGAACCACGCCGATCGTACAGAACCACACCGACCATACACACCGACTGTACGGAACGACGCCGACCGTACGGAACCACACCGACCATACAGAACCAAACTGACCATACGGAACCACACACTGACCGTACGGAACCACACCGACCGTACAGAACCAAACTGACCATACGGAACCACACACTGACTGTACGGAACCACACCGAATGTACAGAAGCACACTGACCGTACGGAATCACACACTGACCGTACGGAACCACACCGACCGTACGGAATTACACACCGACCGTACGGAACCACGCCGACCGTACGGAACCACGCCGACCGTACAGAACCACACCGATCGTACGGAACCACACAGTGACAGTATGGAACCACACACTGACCGTACCGAACCACACCGACCGTACAGAACCACACACTGACCGTACAGAACCACACACTGACCGTACGGAATGAGGCCGACTGTACGGAACCACACAGTGACCTTACAGAACCACAGACTGACCGTACGGAATGAGGCCGACTGTACGGAACCACACACTGACCGTACGGAACCACACTGACCGTACACACCGACCATACAGAACGACGCCGACCATACGGAACCACACTAACCGTACGGAATCATGCCGACCGTACGGAACCACATTGTTCATATGGAACCACACTGACCGTACGGAACCATACACTGACCGTACGGAATCACACACTGACCGTATGGAACCACATCGACCGTATGGAACCATACTGACCGTACGGAACCACACACTGACTGTATGGAACCACGCCGACCGTACGGAATTACACACCGACTGTATGGAATCACACTGACCGTACGGAACCACACAGTGACCGTATGGAACCACACACTGACCGTACGGAACCACACCGACCGTACGGAACCACACACTGACCGTACGGAATGAGGCCGACTGTACGGAACCACACACTGACCGTACGGAACCACACTGACCGTACGGAATGAGGCCGACTGTACGGAACCACACAGTGACCGTACGGAACCACACACTGACCGTATGGAACCACACCGACCGTACAGAACCACACTGACCGTACGGAACCACACTGACCATACACACCGACCGTACAGAACGACGCCGACCGTACGGAACCACACTGACCGTATGGAACGACGCCGACCATACGGAACCACATTGTCCGTACGGACCCACACCGACCGTACGGAATTACACACCGACTGTACGGAACAACGCTGACCATACGGAACCACGCCGACTGTACAGAACCACACCGACCATACGGAACCACACCGATCATACGGAACCACACAGTGACAGTATGGAACCACACACTGACCGTACGGAACCACACCGACCGTACAGAACCACACCGACCGTACGGAACCACACACTGACCGTACGGAACCACACCGACCGTACAGCACCACACACTGACCGTACAGAACCACACTGACCGTACGGAATGAGGCCGACTGTACGGAACCACACAGTGACCATACGGAACCACACACTGACCGTATGGAACCACACTGACCATACACACCGACCGTACAGAACGACGCCGACCATACGGAACCACACTAACCGTACGGAATCATGCCGACCGTACGGAACCACATTGTTCGTATGGAACCAGACTGACCGTACGGAACCATACACTGACCGTACGGAACCACACACTGACCGTATGGAACCACATCGACCGTACAGAACCATACTGACCGTACGGAACCACACACTGACTGTATGGAACCACGCCGACAGTACGGAATTACACACTGACTGTATGGAATCACACTGACCGTACGGAACCACACAGTGACCGTATGGAACCACAAACTGACCGTACGGAACCACACTGACCATATGGAACCACGCCGACCGTACGGAACAACATTGTCCGTACGGAACCACACCGACCGTACGGAACCACACACTGACCGTACGGAACCACACCAGCCGTACAGAACCACACTGACCGTACAGAACCACACACTGACCGTACAGAACCACACACTGACCGTACGGAACCACACCGAACTTACGGAACCACGCCGATCGTACAGAACCACACCGACCATACACACCGACCGTACGGAACGACGCCGACCGTACGGAACCACACCGACCGTACAGAACCAAACTGACCATACGGAACCACACACTGACCGTACGGAACCACACCGAACGTACAGAGGCACACTGACCGTACGGAATCACACACTGACCGTACGGAACCACACCGACCGTACGGAATTACACACCGACTGTACGGAACCACACCGATCGTACGGAACCACACAGTGACAGTATGGAACCACACACTGACCGTACAGAACCACACCGACCGTACGGAACCACACACTAACCGTACGGAACCACACCGACCGTACAGCACCACACACTGACCGTACAGAACTACACACTGACCGTACGGAACCACACTGACCGTACGGAATGAGGCCGACTGTACGGAACCACACAGTGACCGTACGGAACCACACACTGACCATATGGAACCACACTGACCATACACACCGACCATACAGAACGACGCCGACCATACGGAACCACACTAACCGTACGGAATCATGCCGACCGTACGGAACCACATTGTTCATATGGAACCACACTGACCGTACGAAACCATACACTGACCGTACGGAACCACACACTGACCGTATGGAACCACATCGACCGTATGGAACCATACTGACCGTACGGAACCACACACTGACTGTATGGAACCACGCCGACCATACGGAATTACACACCGACTGTATGGAATCACACTGACCGTACGGAACCACACCGACCGTACGGAACCACACTGACCGTACGGAATGAGGCCAACTGTACGGAACCACACACTGACCGTACGGAACCACACTGACCATACGGAATGAGGCCGACTGTACGGAACCACACAGTGACCGTACGGAACCACACACTGACCGTATGGAACCACACTGACCATACACACCGACCATACAGAACGACGCCGACCATACGGAACCACACTAACCGTACGGAACCACACACTGACCGTACGGAACCACATCGACCGTACAGAACCATACTGACCGTACGGAACCACACACTGACTGTATGGCACCACACACTGACCGTATGGAACCACACACTGACTGTATGGAACCACACACTGACCGTACGGAACCACACACTGACCGTACAGAACCATACTGACCGTACGGAACCACACACTGACTGTATGGATCCACGCCGACCGTACGGAATTTCACACCAACTGTATGGAATCACACTGAACGTACGGAACCAGACAGTGACCGTATGGAACCACACACTGACCGTACGGAACCACACCGACCATACGGAACCACGCCGAACGTACGGAACCACATTGACCGTACGGAACCACACCGACCGAACGGAACCACACCGACTGTACGGAACCACACACTGACCGTACGGAACCACACTGACCGTATGGAACCACACTGACCATACACACCGACCATACAGAACGACGCCGACCATACGGAACCACACTAACCGTACGGAACCACACACTGACCGTACGGAACCACATCGACCGTACAGAACCATACTGACCGTACGGAACCACACACTGACTGTATGGAACCACACACTGACCGTATGGAACCACACACTGACTGTATGGAACCACACACTGACCGTACGGAACCACACACTGACCGTACAGAACCATACTGACCGTACGGAACCACACACTGACTGTATGGATCCACGCCGACCGTACGGAATTTCACACCAACTGTATGGAATCACACTGAACGTACGGAACCAGACAGTGACCGTATGGAACCACACACTGACCGTACGGAACCACACCGACCATACGGAACCACGCCGAACGTACGGAACCACATTGACCGTACGGAACCACACCGACCGAACGGAACCACACCGACTGTACGGAACCACACAGTGACCGTACAGAACCACACTGACCATACGGAACCACACTGACCGTACGGAACCACGCCGACTGTACGGAACCACATTATCCGTACGGAACCACACTGACCGTACGGAACCACACACTGACCGTATGGAACCACACCGACCGTACAGAACCACACTGACCGTACGGAACGACGCCGACCGTACGGAACCACACTGACCATACGGAACCACACCGACCGTACGGAACCATGCCGACCGTATCGAACCACACACTGACCGTACGGAACCACACAGTGACTGTACGAAACCACACCGACCGTACAGAACCACACACTGACCGTACGGAACCACACTGACCGCACGGAACGACACCGCCCATACGGAACCACGCTGACCGTACGGAACCACACACTGACCGTACGGAACCACACCGACCATACGGATCCATACACTGACCGTACGGAACCACACACTGACCGTACGGAACCACACCGACCATACGGATCCATACACTGACCGTACAGCACCAGACACTGACCGTACAGAACCACACTGACCGTACAGAACGAGGCCGACTGTACGGAACCACACACTGACCGTATGGAACCACACACTGACCGCATGGAACCACACTGACCATACACACCGACCGTACAGAACGACGCCGACCATACGGAACCACACTAACCGTACGGAATCATGCCGACCGTACGGAACCACATTGTTCGTATGGAACCACACTGACCGTACGGAACCATACACTGACCGTACGGAACCACACACTGACCGTATGGAACCACATCGACCGTACAGAACCATACTGACCGTACGGAACCACACACTGACTGTATGGAACCACGCCGACAGTACGGAATTACACACTGACTGTATGGAATCACACTGACCGTACGGAACCACACAGTGACCGTATGGAACCACACACTGACCGTACGGAACCACGCCGACCGTACGGAACCACATTGTCCGTACGGAACCACACCGACCGTACGGAACCACACACTGACCGTACGGAACCACACCAACCGTACACAACCACACACTGACCGTACGGAACCACACCGATCTTACGGAACCACGCCGATCATACAGAACCACACCGACCATACACACCGACCGTACGGAACGACGCCGACCGTACGGAACCACACCGACCGTACAGAACCAAACTGACCATACGGAACCACACACTGACCGTACGGAACCACACCGAACATACAGAAGCACACTGACCGTACGGAATCACACACTGACCGTACGGAACCACGCCGACCGTACGGAACCACGCCAACCGTACGGAACCACATTGACCGTACGGAACCACACTGACCGTACGGAACCACACCGACCGTACGAAACCACACAGTGACCGTACAGAACCACACTGACCATACGGAACCACACTGACCGTACGGAACCACGCCGACTGTATGGAACCACATTGTCCGTACGGAACCACACTGACCGTACGGAACCACACACTGACCGTATGGAACCACACCGACCGTACGGAACCACACTGACCATACAGAACGACGCCGACCGTACGGAACCACACCGACCGTACGGAACCACACACTGACCGTACGGAACCACACCAATCTCACGGAACCACGCCGATCATACAGAACCACACCGACCATACACACCGACCGTACGGAACAACGCCGACCGTACGGAACCACACCGACCGTACAGAACCAAACTGACCATACGGAACCACACACTGACCGTACGGAACCACACCGAACATACAGAAGCACACTGACCATACGGAATCACACACTGACCGTACGGAACCACACCAACCGTACAGAAGCACACTGACCGTACGGAATCACACACTGACCGTACGGAACCACGCCGACCGTACGGAATTACACACCGACCATACGGAACCACGCCGACCGTACGGAATTACACACCGACTGTACGGAACAACGCCGACCGTACGGAATTACACACCGACTGTACGGAACCACGCCGACCGTACGGAACCACACACTGACCGTACGGAACCACACCGACCGTACAGAACCAAACTGACCATACGGAACCACACACTGACTGTACGGAACCACACCGAATGTACAGAAGCACACTGACCGTACGGAATCACACACTGACCGTACGGAACCACGCCAACCGTACGGAATTACACACCGACCGTACGGAACCACGCCGACCGTACGGAACCACGCCGACCGTACGGAACCACGCCGACCGTACGGAATTACACGCCGACCGTACGGAACCACACCGACCGTACGGAATTACACACCGACTGTACGGAACAACGCCGACCGTACGGAACCACGCCGACCGTACAGAACCACACCGACCATACGGAACGACGCCGACCGTACGGAACCACACCGATCGTACGGAACCACACGGTGACAGTATAGAACCACACACTGACCGTACGGAACCACACCGACCGTACAGAACCACACCGACCGTACGGAACCACACACTAACCGTACGGAACCACACCAACCGTACAGCACCACACACTGACCGTACAGAACCACACACTGACCGTACGGAACCACACTGACCGTACGGAATGAGGCCGACTGTACGGAACCACACAGTGACCGTACGGAACCACACACTGACCGTATGGAACCACACTGACCATACACACCGACCATACAGAACGACGCCGACCATACGGAACCACACTAACCGTACGGAATCATGCCGACCGTACGGAACCACATTGTTCGTATGGAACCACACTGACCGTACGGAACCATACACTGACCGTACGGAACCACACACTGACCGTATGGAACCACATCGACCGTATGGAACCATACTGACCGTACGGAACCACACACTGACTGTATGGAACCACGCCGACCGTACGGAATTACACACCGACTGTATGGAATCACACACTGACCGTACGGAACCACACCGACCGTACGGAACCACACTGACCGTACGGAATGAGGCCGACTGTACGGAACCACACAGTGACCGTACGGAAACACACACTGACCGTATGGAACCACACTGACCATGTACACCGACCATACGGAACGACGCCGACCATACGGAACCACACTAACCGTACGGAATCATGCCGACCGTACGGAACCACATTGTTCGTATGGAACCACACTGACCGTACGGAACCATACACTGACCGTACGGAACCACACACTGACCGTATGGAACCACATCGACCGTATGGAACCATACTGACCGTACGGAACCACACACTGACTGTATGGAACCACGCCGACCGTACGGAATTACACACCGACTGTATGGAATCACACTGACCGTACGGAACCACACAGTGACCGTATGGAACCACACACTGACCGTACGGAACCACACTGACCGTACGGAACCACACTGACCGTACGGAATGAGGCCGACTGTACGGAACCACACAGTGACCGTACGGAACCACACACTGACCGTACGGAACCACACTGACCATACGGAATGAGGCCGACTGTACGGAACCACACAGTGACCGTACGGAACCACACACTGACCGTATGGAACCACACTGACCATACACACCGACCATACAGAACGACGCCGACCATACGGAACCACACTAACCGTACGGAATCATGCCGACCGTACGGAACCACATTTTTCGTATGGAATCACACTGACTGTACGGAACCACACACTGACCGTACGGAACCACATCGACCGTACAGAACCATACTGACCGTACGGAACCACACACTGACCGTATGGAACCACACACTGACCGTACGGAACCACACACTGACCGTACGGAACCACACACTGACCGTACGGAACCACACACTGACTGTATGGATCCACGCCGACCGTACGGAATTTCACACCAACTGTATGGAATCACACTGACCGTACGGAACCAGACAGTGACCGTATGGAACCACACACTGACCGTAATGAACCACACTGACCGTAATGAACCACACCGACCATACGGAACCACGCCGACCGTACGGAACCACATTGACCGTACGGAACCACACCGACCGTACGGAACCACACCGACTGTACGGAACCACACAGTGACCGTACAGAACCACACTGACCATACGGAACCACACTGACCGTACGGAACCACGCCGACTTTACGGAACCACATTGTCCGTACGGAACCACACTGACCGTACGGAACCACACACTGACCGTAGGGAACCACACCGACCGTACGGAACCACACACTGACCGTATGGAACCACACCGACCGTACAGAACCACACTGACCGTACGGAACAACGCCGACCGTACGGAACCACACCGACCGTACGGAACCATGCCGACCGTATCGAACCACACACTGACCGTACGAACCACACAGTGACTGTACGAAACCACACCGACCGTACAGAACCACACACTGACCGTACGGAACCACACTGACCGCACGGAACGACGCCGCCCATACGGAACCACGCTGACCGTACGGAACCACACACTGACCGTACGGAACCACACCGACCATACGGATCCACACACTGACCGTACGGAACCATACACTGACCGTACGGAAGCACACCGACCGTACGGAACCACACACTGAACGTACGGAACCACACCGACCATAAGGAACCACACCGACCGTACGGAACCACACAGACCGTTCAGAACCACACACTGACCGTACGGAAACAGGCCAACTGTATGGAACCACACAGTGACCGCACGGAACCACACACTGACCGTACGTAACCACTCACTGACCGTATGGAACCACACACTGACCGTACAGAACGACGCCGACCATACGAAACCACATTGTCCGTACTAAACCACACTGACCGTACGGAACCACACACTGACCGTATGGAACCACACTGACCGTACGGAACCACACACTGACCGTATGGAACCACACTGACCGTACGGAACCACACCGACTGTACGGAACCACACCGACCGTACAGCACCACACAATGACCGTACAGAACCACACTGACCGTACGGAATGAGGCCGACTGTACGGAACCACACAGTGACCGTACGGAACCACACACTGACCGTATGGAACCACACTGACCATACACACCAACCGTACAGAACGACGCCGACCATACGGAACCACACTAACCGTACGGAATCATGCCGACCGTACGGAACCACATTGTTTGTATGGAACCACACTGACCGTACGGAACCATACACTGACCGTACGGAACCACACACTGACCGTATGGAACCACACCGACCGTACAGAACCACACCGACCGTAATGAACCACACACTGACCGTACGGAACCACACCGACCGTACAGCACCAGACACTGACCGTACAGAACCACACTGACCGTACAGAACGAGGCCGACTGTACGGAACCACACACTGACCGTATGGAACCACACTGACCATACACACCGACCGTACAGAACGACGCCGACCATACGGAACCACACTAACCGTACGGAATCATGCCGACCGTACGGAACCACATTGTTCCTATGGAACCACACTGACCGTACGGAACCATACACTGACCGTACGGAACCACACACTGACCGTATGGAACCACACCGACCGTACAGAACCACACCGACCGTAATGAACCACACACTGACCGTACGGAACCACACCGACCGTACAGCACCAGACACTGACCGTACAGAACCACACTGACCGTACAGAACGAGGCCGACTGTACGGAACCACACACTGACCGTATGGAACCACACTGACCATACACACCGACCGTACAGAACGACGCCGACCATACGGAACCACATTAACCGTACGGAATCATGCCGACCGTACGGAACCACATTGTTCGTATGGAACCACACTGACCGTACGGAACCATACACTGACCGTACGGAACCACACACTGACCGTATGGAACCACATCGACCGTACAGAACCATACTGACCGTACGGAACCACACACTGACTGTATGGAACCACGCCGACAGTACGGAATTACACACTGACTGTATGGAATCACACTGACCGTACGGAACCACACAGTGACCGTACGGAACCACACACTGACCGTACGGAACCACGCCGACCGTACGGAACCACATTGTCCGTACGGAACCACACCGACCGTACGGAACCACACACTGACCGTACGGAACCACACCAACCGTACAGAACCACACAGTGACCGTACGGAACCACACACTGACCGTACAGAACCACACACTGACCGTACGGAACCACACCGATCTTACGGAACCACGCCGATCATACAGAACCACACCGACCATACACACCGACCGTACGGAACGACGCCGACCGTACGGAACCACACCGACCGTACAGAACCAAACTGACCATACGGAACCACACACTGACCGTACGGAACCACGCCGACCGTATGGAACCACGCCAACCGTACGGAACCACATTGACCGTACGGAACCACACTGACCGTACGGAACCACACCGACCGTACGAAACCACACAGTGACCGTACAGAACCACACTGACCATACGGAACCACACTGACCGTACGGAACCACGCCGACTGTATGGAACCACATTGTCCGTACGGAACCACACTGACCGTACGGAACCACACACTGACCGTATGGAACCACACCGACCGTACGGAACCACACTGACCGTACGGAACCACACTGACCATACAGAACGACGCCGACCGTACGGAACCACACCGACCGTACGGAACCACACACTGACCGTACGGAACCACACCAATCTCACGGAACCACGCCGATCATACAGAACCACACCGACCATACACACCGACCGTACGGAACGACGCCGACCGTACGGAACCACACCGACCGTACAGAACCAAACTGACCATACGGAACCACACACTGACCGTACGGAACCACACCGAACATACAGAAGCACACTGACCGTACGGAATCACACACTGACCCTACGGAACCACGCCGACCGTACGAAACAACGCCGACCGTACGGAACCACACTGACCGTACGGAACCACACACTGACCGTACGGAACCACACCGACCATACAGAACCACACCGACCATACGGAACGACGCCGACCGTACGGAACCACACCGATCGTACGGAACCACACTGACAGTATGGAACCACACACTGACCGTACGGAACCACACCGACCGTACAGAACCACACCGACCATACGGAACCACACACTAACCGTACGGAACCACACCAACCGTACAGCACCACACACTGACCGTACAGAACAACACACTGACCGTACGGAACCACACTGACCGTACGGAATGAGGCCGACTGTACGGAACCACACAGTGACCGTACGGAACCACACACTGACCGTATGGAACCACACTGACCATACACACCGACCATACAGAACGACGCCGACCATACGGAACCACACTAACCGTACGGAATCATGCTGACCGTACGGAACCACATTGTTCGTATGGAACCACACTGACCGTACGGAACCATACACTGACCGTACGGAACCACACACTGACCGTATGGAACCACATCGACCGTACAGAACCATACTGACCGTACGGAACCACACACTGACTGTATGGAACCATGCCGACAGTACGGAATTACACACTGACTGTATGGAATCACACTGACCGTACGGAACCACACAGTGACCGTATGGAACCACACACTGACCGTACGGAACCACGCCGACCGTACGGAACCACATTGTCCGTACGGAACCACACAGTGACCGTACGGAACCACACACTGACCGTACGGAACCACACCAACCGTACAGAACCACACAGTGACCGTACGGAACCACACACTGACCGTACAGAACCACACACTGACCGTACGGAACCACACCGATCTTACGGAACCACGCCGATCATACAGAACCACACCGACCATACACACCGATCGTACGGAACGACGCCGACCGTACGGAACCACACCGACCGTACAGAACCAAACTGACCATACGGAACCACACACTGACCGTACGGAACCACACCGAACATACAGAAGCACACTGACCGTACGGAATCACACACTGACCGTACGGAACCACGCTGACCGCACGGAACCACGCCAACCGTACGGAACCACATTGACCGTACGGAACCACACTGACCGTACGGAACCACACCGACCGTACGAAACCACACAGTGACCGTACAGAACCACACTGACCATACGGAACCACACTGACCGTACGGAACCACGCCGACTGTATGGAACCACATTGTCCGTACGGAACCACACTGACCGTACGGAACCACACACTGACCGTATGGAACCACACCGACCGTACAGAACCACACTGACCGTACGGAACCACACTGACCATACAGAACGACGCCGACCGTACGGAACCACACCGACCGTACGGAACCACACACTGACCGTACGGAACCACACCAATCTCACGGAACCACGCCGATCATACAGAACCACACCGACCATACACACCGACCGTACGGAACGACGCCGACCGTACGGAACCACACCGACCGTACAGAACCAAACTGACCATACGGAACCACACACTGACCGTACAGAACCACACCGAACATACAGAAGCACACTGACCGTACGGAATCACACACTGGCCGTATGGAACCACGCCGACCGTACGGAATTACACACCGACCGTACGGAACCACACCGACCGTACGGAATTACACACCGACTGTACGGAACAACGCCGACCGTACGGAACCACACCGATCGTACGGAACCACACAGTGACAGTATGGAACCACACACTGACCGTACGGAACCACACCGACCGTACAGAACCACACCGACCGTACGGAACCACACACTAACCGTACGGAACCACACCAACCGTACAGCACCACACACTGACCGTACAGAACCACACACTGACCGTACGGAACCACACTGACCGTACGGAATGAGGCCGACTGTACGGAACCACACAGTGACCGTACGGAACCACACACTGACCGTATGGAACCACACTGACCATACACACCGACCATACAGAACGACGCCGACCATACGGAACCACACTAACCGTACGGAATCATGCCGACCGTACGGAACCACATTGTTCGTATGGAACCACACTGACCGTACGGAACCATACACTGACCGTACGGAACCACACACTGACCGTATGGAACCATACTGACCGTACGGAACCACACACTGACTGTATGGAACCACGCCGACCGTACGGAATTACACACCGACTGTATGGAATCACACTGACCGTACGGAACCACACAGTGACCGTATGGAACCACACACTGACCGTACGGAACCACACCGACCGTACGGAACCACACTAACCGTACGGAATCATGCCGACCGTATGGAACCACATTGTTCGTATGGAACCACACTGACTGTACGGAACCATACACTGACCGTACGGTACCACACACTGACCGTATGGAACCATATCGACCGTACAGAACCATACTGACCGTACGGAACCACACCGACCGTACGGAACCACGCCAACCGTACGGAACCACATTGACCGTACGGAACCACACTGACCGTACGGAACCACACCGACCGTATGGAACCACACAGTGACCGTACAGAACCACACTGACCATACGGAACCACACTGACCGTACGGAACCACGCCGACTGTATGGAACCACATTGTCCGTACGGAACCACACTGACCGTACGGAACCACACACTGACCGTACGGAACCACACACTGACCATACAGAACGACGCCGACCGTACGGAACCACGCCGATCGTACGGAACCACACACTGACCGTACGGAACCACACACTGACCGTACGGAACCATGCGGACTGTATCGAACCACACACTGACCGTACGGAACCACACAGTGACTGTATGAAACCACACCGACCGTACAGAACCACAGTGACCGCACGGAACGACGCCGCCCATACGGAACCACGCTGACCGTACGGAACCACACACTGACCGTATGGAACCACACTGACCGTACGGAACCACACTGACCGTACGGAACCACACACTGACCGTACGGAACCACACACTGACCATACAGAACGACGCCGACCGTACGGAACCACGCCGATCGTACGGAACCACACACTGACCGTACGGAACCACACACTGACCGTACGGAACCATGCGGACTGTATCGAACCACACACTGACCGTACGGAACCACACAGTGACTGTATGAAACCACACCGACCGTACAGAACCACAGTGACCGCACGGAACGACGCCGCCCATACGGAACCACGCTGACCGTACGGAACCACACACTGACCGTATGGAACCACACTGACCGTATGGAACCGCACACTGACCGTATGGAACCACACTGACCGTACGGAACCACACACTGACCGTATGGAACCACACCGACCGTACGGAACCACACCGACCGTACGGAACCACACCGACTGTACAGCACCACACACCGACCGTACGGAACCACACAGACTGTACAGAACCACACACTGACCGTATGAAACCACACTGACCGTACGGAATCAGACCGACTGTATGGAACCACACAGTGACCGTGCGGAACCACACACTGACCGTACGGAACCACACACTGACCGTATGGAATCACACACCGACCGTACAGAACGACGCCGACCATACGAAACCACATTGTCCGTACGGAACCACATTGACCGTACGGAACCACACACTGACCGTATGGAATCACACACTGACCGTACGGAACCACACCGACTGTACGGAACCACGCCGACCGTACGGGACCACACACTGACCGTACGGAACCACACTAACCATACACACCGACCGTACAAAACGACGCCGATTGTACGGAACCACACCGACCGTACGGAACCACACCGACCGTACAGCACCACACACCGACCGTACGGAACCACACAGACCGTACAGGACCACACACTGACCGCACGGAACCACGCCGACCGTACGGAACCACACACTGACCGTAGGGAACCACACTAACCATACACACCGACCGTACAGAACGACGGCGATCGTACGGAACCACACCGACCGTAGGGAACCACACCGACCGTAGGGAACCACACCGACCGTACAGCACCACACACCGACCGTACGGAACCACACACTGACCGTATGGAACCACACCGACCATACAGCACCACACACCGACCGTACGGAACCACACAGACCGTACAGGACCACACACTGACTGTACAGAACCACACCGACCGTACGGAACCATACCGACCGTAGGGAACCACACCGACCGTAGGGAACCACACTGACCGTACGGAACCACACACTGACGTACGGAACCACGTCGACCGTACGGAACCACGCCGACTCTACGGAACCACACACTGACCATACGGACCCACACACTGACCGTACGGAACCACACACTGACCGTACGGAACCACACCGACCGTAAGGAACTACACACTGACCGTACAGCACCACACACTGAACACACGGAACCACACTGACCGTGCGGAACCACGCCGACCGTATCGAACGACACACTGACCGTATGGAACCATAGTGACCGTACGGAACCACGCACTGAACGTACGGAACCACACTGATCGTACGGAACCACACAGAATGTTCAGAACCACACACTGACCGTACGGAATCAGACCAACTGTATGGAACCACACAGTGACCGTACGGAACCACACACTGACCATATGGAACCACACACTGACCGTACGTAACCACTCACTGACCGTATGGAACCACACACCGACCGTACAGAACGACGCCGACCGTACGAAACCACATTGTCCGTACGGAACCACACTGACCGTACGGAACCACACACTGACCGTATGGAACCACACTGACCGTACGGAACCACACACTGACCGTACGGAACCACACCGACTGTACGGAACCACTCCGACCGTACGGAACCACACACTGACCGTACGGAACCACACACTGACCGTACGGAACCACACCGAACATACAGAAGCACACTGACCGTACGGAATCACACACTGACCGTACGGAACCACGCCGACCGTACGGAACCACGCCAACCGTACGGAACCACATTGTCCGTACGGAACCACACTGACCGTACGGAACCACACACTGACCGTATGGAACCACACCGACCGTACAGAACCCCACTGACCGTACGGAACCACACTGACCATACAGAACGACGCCGACCGTACGGAACCACACCGACCGTACGGAACCCGTACGGAACCAGACACTGACCGTACGGAACCATGCCGACCGTATCGAACCACACACTGACCGTACGGAACCACACAGTGACTGTATGAAACCACACCGACCGTACAGAACCACACACTGACCGTACGGAACCACAGTGACCGCACGGAACGACGCCGCCCATACGGAACCACGCTGACCGTACGGAACCACACACTGACCGTACGGAACCACACCGACCGTACGGAACCACACCGACCGTACGGAACCACTCACTGACCATACGGATCCACACACTGACCGTACGGAACCACACACTGACCGTACGGAACCACACCGACCGTACGGAACCACACACTGAACGTACGGAACCACACCGACCGTAGGGAACCACTCACTGACCATACGGATCCACACACTGACCGTACGGATCCACACACTGACCGTACGGAACCACACACTGACCGTACGGAACCACACCGACCGTAGGGAACCACACCGACCATACGGAACCACACAGAACGTTCAGAACCACACACTGACCGTACGGAATCAGGCCAACTGTATGGAACCACACAGTTACCGTACGGAACCACACACTGACCATATGGAACCACACACTGACCGTACGTAACCACTCACTGACCGTATGGAATCACACACCGACCGTACAGAACGACGCCGACCATACGAAACCACATTGTCCGTACGGAACCACACTGACCGTACGGAACCACACACTGACCGTATGGAACCACACTGACCGTACGGAACCACACACTGACCGTATGGAACCACACTGACCGTACGGAACCACACCGACTGTACGGAACCACTCCGACCGTACGGAACCACACACTGACCGTACGGAACCACACACTGACCGTACGGAACCACACCGAACATACAGAAGCACACTGACCGTACGGAATCACACACTGACCGTACGGAACCACGCCGACCGTACGGAACCACATTGTCCGTACGGAACCACACTGACCGTACAGCACCACACACTGACCGTATGGAACCACACCGACCGTACAGAACCACACTGACCGTACGGAACCACACTGACCATACAGAACGACGCCGACCGTACGGAACCACACCGACCGTACGGAACC
The DNA here is from genome assembly GCF_044704955.1 of Pristiophorus japonicus. Classification (NCBI taxonomy): domain Eukaryota; kingdom Metazoa; phylum Chordata; class Chondrichthyes; family Pristiophoridae; genus Pristiophorus; species Pristiophorus japonicus. The sequence goes on along the minus strand of NC_091991.1, from coordinate 89,356,936 downwards.
CGTACGGAACCAGACACTGACCGTACGGAACCATGCCGACCGTATCGAACCACACACTGACCGTACGGAACCACACAGTGACTGTATGAAACCACACCGACCGTACAGAACCACACACTGACCGTACGGAACCACAGTGACCGCACGGAACGACGCCGCCCATACGGAACCACGCTGACCGTACGGAACCACACACTGACCGTACGGAACCACACCGACTATACGGAACCACACCGACCGTACGGAACCACTCACTGACCATACGGATCCACACACTGACCGTACGGAACCACACACTGACCGTACGGAACCACACCGACCGTACGGAACCACACACTGAACGTACGGAACCACACCGACCGTAGGGAACCACACCGACCGTACGGAACCACACACTGACCATATGGAACCACACACTGACCGTACGTAACCACTCACTGACCGTATGGAATCACACACCGACCGTACAGAACGACGCCGACCATACGAAACCACATTGTCCGTACGGAACCACACTGACCGTACGGAACCACACACTGACCGTATGGAACCACACTGACCGTACGGAACAACACACTGACCGTATGGAACCACACTGACCGTACGGAACCACACCGACTGTACGGAACCACACTGACCGTACGGAACCACACCGACTGTACGGAACCACATACTGACCGTACGGAACCACATACTGACCGTACGGAACCACGCCGACCGTAGGGAACCACGCCGACCGTACGGAACCACACACTGACCGTACGGAACCACACTAACCATACGCACCGACCGTACAGAACGACGCGGATCGTACGGAACCACACCGACCGTACGGAACCACACCGACCGTACGGAACCACACACTGACCGTACGGAACCACACCGACCGTAGGGAACCACACCGACTGTACAGCACCACACATCAACCGTACGGAACCACACAGACTGTACAGAACCACACACTGACCGTATGAAACCACACTGACCGTACGGAATCAGACCGACTGTATGGAACCACACAGTGACCGTGCGGAACCACACACTGACCGTACGGGACCACACACTGACCGTATGGAATCACACACCGACCGTACAGAACGACGCCGACCATACGAAACCACATTGTCCGTACGGAACCACATTGACCGTACGGAACCACACACTGACCGTATGGAACCACACACTGACCGTACAGAACCACACCGACTGTACGGAACCACGCCGACGGTACGGGACCACACACTGACCGTACGGAACCACACTAACCATACACACCGACCGTACAGAACGACGCCGATTGTACGGAACCACACCGACCGTACGGAACCACACCGACCGTACAGCACCACACACCGACCGTACGGAACCACACAGACCGTACAGGACCACACACTGACCGCACGGAACCACGCCGACCGTACGGAACCACACACTGACCGTACGGAACCACACTAACCATACACACCGACCGTACAGAACGACGGCGATCGTACGGAACCACACCGACCGTACGGAACCACACCAACCGTAGGGAACCACACCGACCGTACAGCACCACACACCGACCGTACGGAACCACACAGACCGTACAGGACCACACACTGACTGTACAGAACCACACCGACCGTACGGAACCATACCGACCGTAGGGAACCACACCGACCGTAGGGAACCACACTGACCGTACGGAACCACACACTGACCGTACGGAACCACGTCGACCGTACGGAACAACGCCGACTCTACGGAACCACACACTGACCATACAGACCCACACACTGACCGTACGGAACCACACACTGACCGTACGGAACCACACCGACCGTAAGGAACTACACACTGACCGTACAGCACCACACACTGAACACACGGAACCACACTGACCGTGCGGAACCACGCCGACCGTATCGAACGACACACTGACCATATGGAACCATAGTGACCGTACGGAACCACGCTGACCGTACGGAACCACAGTGACCGTACGGAATCAGGCCAACCGTACGGAACCACACACTGACCATACGGAACCACACCAACTATACGTAACCACACTGACCATACGGAACCACACACTGACCATACGGAACCACGTCGACCGTACGGAACCACACTGACCGTACGGAACCACACCGACCATACAGCACCACACACGGACCATACGGAACCACACAGACCGTACAGAACCACACACTGACCGTACGGAACCACACTGACCGTACGGAATCAGGCTGACTGTGTGGAACCACACACTGACTGTACGGAACCACACACTGACCGTATGGAGCCACACACCGACAGTACAGAACGATGCCGATCATACGAAACCACATTGTCTGTACGGAACCACACTGACCGTACAGAACCACACCGACCGTACGGAACCACACTGACCATACGGAACCACACTGACCGTACGGAACCACACACTGACCGTACGGAACCACACCGACCGTAGAGCACCACACACCGACCGTACGGAACCACACAGACTGTACGGAACCACGCCGATCGTACGGAACCACGCCGACCGTACGGAACCACGCCGATCGTACGGAACCACACCGACCGTACGGAACCACACCGACCGTATCAAACCACACACTGACCGTACGGAACCACACCGACCGTACGGAACTACGCCGACCGTACGGAAGCACACGTTGACCGTACATAACCACACTGACCTTATGGAACCACATCGACCATACGGAACCACACACCGACTGTACAGCACCACACACTGACCACACAGAACCACACCGACCGTACGGAACTATGCCGACCGTATCGAACCACACACTGACCGTTCAGAACCACATCGACCGTACGGAACCACACTGATCGTACGGAACCACACACAGACTGTATGGAACCACACCGACCATACAGAAGCACACTGACCGTACGGAAGCACGCTGACCGTACGGAATCAGGCCGACCGGACGGTACCACACACTGACCATATGGAACCACACCAACTGTACGGAACCACACCGACCGTAGGGAACCACACCGTCCGTACAGAACCACACACTGACCGTACGGAACCACACTGACCGTACAGAACCACACACTGACCGTACGGAACCACACCGACCGTACAGAACCACACTGACCGTACGGAACCACACTGACCATACAGAACGACGCCGACCGTACGGAACCACACCGACCGTACGGAACCACACACTGACCGTACGGAACCATGCCGACCGTATCGAACCACACACTGACCGTACGGAACCACACAGTGACTGTACGAAACCACACCGACCGTATCGAACCACACACTGACCGTACGGAACCACACTGACCGCACGGAACGACGCCGCCCATACGGAACCACGCTGACCGTACGGAACCACACACTGACCGTACGGAACCACACCGACCATACGGAACCACACCGACCATACGGAACTACTCACTGACCATACGGATCCACACACTGACCGCACGGAACCACACACTGACCGTACGGAACCACACCGACCGTACGGAACCACACACTGAACGTACGGAACCACACCGACCGTAGGGAACCACACCGACCATACGGAACCACATCGACCGTACGGAACCACTCACTGACCATACGGATCCACACACTGACCGTACGGAACCACACACTGACCGTACGGAACCACTCACTGACCATACGGATCCACACACTGACCGTACGGAACCACACACTGACCGTACGGAACCACACCGACCGTACGGAACCACACACTGAACGTACGGAACCACACCGACCGTACGGAACCACACAGTGACCATACGGAACCACACACTGACCATATGGAACCACACACTGACCGTACGTAACCACTCACTGACCGTATGGAACCACACACCGACCGTACAGAACGACGCCGACCATACGAAACCACATTGTCCGTACGGAACCACACTGACCGTACGGAACCACACACTGACCGTATGGAACCATACTGACCGTACGGAACCACACACTGACCGTATGGAACCACACTGACCGTACGGAACCACACCGACTGTACGGAACCACGCCGACCGTACGGAACCACACACTGACCGTACGGAACCACACCGACTGTACGGAACCACGCCGACCGTACGGAACCACACACCGACCGTACGGAACCACATACTGACCGTACGGAACCACATTGTCCGTACGGAACCACACCGACCGTACGGAACCACACACTGACCGTACGGAACCACACCAACCGTACAGAACCACACTGACCGTACGGAACCACACACTGACCGTACAGAACCACACACTGACCGTACGGAACCACACCGATCTTACGGAACCACGCCGATCATACAGAACCACACCGACAATACACACCGACCGTACGGAACGACGCCGACCGTACGGAACCACACTGACCGTACAGAACCAAACTGACCATACGGAACCACACACTGACCGTACGGAACCACACCAAACATACAGAAGCACACTGACCGTACGGAATCACACACTGACCGTACGGAACCACGCCGACCGTACGGAATTACACACCGACCGTACGGAACCACACCGACCGTACGGAATTACACACCGACTGTACGGAACAAAGCCGACCGTACGGAACCACGCCGACCGTACAGAACCACACACCGACCATACGGAACCACGCCGACCGTACGGAACCACACACCGACCATACGGAACCACACCGACCGTACGGAACCACACCGATCGTACGGAACCACACAGTGACCGTATGGAACCACACACTGACCGTACGGAACCACACCGACCGTACAGAACCACACCGACCATACGGAACGACGCCGACCGTACGGAACCACACCGATCGTACGGAACCACACAGTGACAGTATGGAACCACACACTGACCGTACGGAACCACACCGACCGTACAGAACCACACCGACCGTACGGAACCACACACTAACCGTACGGAACCACACCAACCGTACAGCACCACACACTGACCGTACAGAACCACACACTGACCGTACGGAACCACACTGACCGTACGGAAAGAGGCCGACTGTACGGAACCACACAGTGACCGTACGGAACCACACACTGACCGTATGGAACCACACTGACCATGTACACCGACCATACAGAACGACGCCGACCATACGGAACCACACTAACCGTACGGAATCATGCCGACCGTACGGAACCACATTGTTCGTATGGAACCACACTGACCGTACGGAACCATACACTGACCGTACGGAACCACACACTGACCGTATGGAACCACATCGACCGTATGGAACCATACTGACCGTACGGAACCACACACTGACTGTATGGAACCACGCCGACCGTACGAAATTACACACCGACTGTATGGAATCACACTGACCGTATGGAACCACACAGTGACCGTATGGAACCACACACTGACCGTACGGAACCACACCGACCGTACGGAACCACACACTGACCGTACGGAACCACACTGACCGTACGGAATGAGGCCGACTGTACGGAACCACACAGTGACCGTACGGAACCACACACTGACCGTATGGAACCACACTGACCATACACACCGACCATACAGAACGACGCCGACCATACGGAACCACACTAACCGTACGGAATCATGCCGACCGTACGGAACCACATTGTTCGTATGGAACCACACTGACTGTACGGAACCATACACTGACCGTACGGAACCACACACTGACCGTATGGAACCACATCGACCGTACAGAACCATACTGACCGTACGGAACCACACACTGACTGTATGGATCCACGCCGACCGTACGGAATTACACACCGACTGTATGGAATCACACTGACCGTACGGAACCACACAGTGACCGTATGGAACCACACACTGACCGTACGGAACCACACCGACCGTACGGAACCACGCCGACCGTATGGAACCACATTGACCGTACGGAACCACACCGACCGTACGGAACCACACCGACCGTACGGAACCACACAGTGACCGTACAGAACCACACTGACCATACGGAACCACACTCACCGTACGGAACCATGCCGACTGTATGGAACCACATTGTCCGTACGGAACCACACTGACCGTACGGAACCACACACTGACCGTATGGAACCACACTGACCGTACAGAACGACGCCGACCGTACGGAACCACACTGACCGTACGGAACCACACCGACCGTACGGAACCACACACTGACCGTACGGAACCATGCCGACCGTATCGAACAACACAGTGACTGTATGAAACCACACCGACCGTACAGAGCCACGCACTGACCGTACGGAACCACACTGACCGCACGGAACGACGCCGCCCATACGGAACCACGCTGACCGTACGGACCCACACACTGACCGTACGGAACCACACCGACCATACGGAACCACACCGACCGTACGGAACCACTCACTGACCATACGGATCCACACACTGACCGTACGGAACCACACACTGACCGTACGGAACCACACCGACCGTACGGAACCACACACTGAACGTACGGAACCACACCGACCGTAGGGAACCACACCGACCGTACGGAACCACACAGACCGTTCAGAACCACACACTGACCGTACGGAATCAGGCCGACTGTATGGAACCACACAGTGACCGTACGGAACCACACACTGACCATATGGAACCACATACTGACCGTACGTAACCACTCACTGACCGTATGGAATCACACACCGACCGTACAGAACGACGCCGACCATACGAAACCACATTGTCCGTACGGAACCACACTGACCGTACGGAACCACACACTGACCGTATGGAACCACACTGACCATACGGAACCACACACTGACCGTATGGAACCACACTGACCGTACGGAACCACACCGACTGTACGGAACCACGCCGACCGTACGGAACCACACACTGACCGTACGGAACCACATACTGACCGTACGGAACCACGCCGACCGTAGGGAACCACGCCGACCGTACGGAACCACACACTGACCGTACGGAACCACACTAACCATACGCACCGACCGTACAGAACGACGCGGATCGTACGGAACCACACCGACCGTACGGAACCACACCGACCGTACGGAACCACACACTGACCGTACGGAACCACACCGACCGTAGGGAACCACACCGACTGTACAGCACCACACACCGACCGTACGGAACCACACAGACTGTACAGAACCACACACTGACCGTATGAAACCACACTGACCGTACGGAATCAGACCGACTGTATGGAACCACACAGTGACCGTGTGGAACCACACACTGACCGTACGGAACCACACACTGACCGTACGGAACCATACACTGACCGTATGGAATCACACACCGACCGTACAGAACGACGCCGACCATACGAAACCACATTGTCCGTACGGAACCACATTGACCGTACGGAACCACACACTGACCGTACGGAACCACACACTGACCGTACGGAACCACACCGACTGTACGGAACCACGCCGACCGTACGGGACCACACACTGACCGTACGGAACCACACTAACCATACACACCGACCGTACAGAACGACGCCGATTGTACGGAACCACACCGACCGTACGGAACCACACCGACCGTACAGCACCACACACCGACCGTACGGAACGACGGCGATCGTACGGAACCACACCGACCGTACGGAACCACACCGATTGTACAGCACCACACACCGACCGTACGGAACCACACACTGACCGTATGGAACCACACCGACCGTACAGCACCACACACCGACCGTACGGAACCACACAGACCGTACAGGACCACACACTGACTGTACAGAACCACACCGACCGTACGGAACCATACCGACCGTAGGGAACAACACCGACCGTAGGGAACCACACTGACCGTACGGAACCACACACTGACCGTACGGAACCACGTCGACCATACGGAACCATGCCGACTCTACGGAACCACACACTGACCATACGGACCCACACACTGACCGTACGGAACCACACACTGACCGTACGGAACCACACCGACCGTAAGGAACTACACACTGACCGTACAGCACCACACACTGAACACACGGAACCACACTGACCGTGCGGAACCACGCCGACCGTATCGAACGACACACTGACCGTATGGAACCATAGTGACCGTACGGAACTACGCTGACCGTACGGAACCACAGTGACCGTACGGAATCAGGCCGACCGTACGGAACCACACACTGACCAAACGGAACCACACCAACTGTACGTAACCACACTGACCGTACGGAACCACACACTGACCATACGGAACCACGTCGACCGTACGGAACCACACTGACCGTACGGAACCACACCGACCATACAGCACGACACACGGACCATACGGAACCACACAGACCGTACAGAACCACACACTGACCGTACGGAACCACACTGACCGTACGGAATCAGGCCGACTGTGTGGAACCACACACTGACTGTACGAAACCACACACTGACCGTATGGAACCACACACCGACAGTACAGAACGATGCCGACCATACGAAACCACATTGTCCGTACGGAACCACACCGACCGTACGGAACCACACTGACCGTACGGAACCACACATTGACCGTACGGAACCACACCGACCGTACAGCACCACACACCGACCGTACGGAACCACACAGACCGTACGGAACCACACCGATCGTACGGAACCACGCCGACCGTACGGAACCACGCCGACCGTACGGAACCACGCCGACCGTACGGAACCACACACTGACCGTACGGAACCACACTAACCATACGCACCGACCGTACAGAACGACGCGGATCGTACGGAACCACACCGACCGTACGGAACCACACCGACCGTACGGAACCACACACTGACCGTACGGAACCACACCGACCGTAGGGAACCACACCGACTGTACAGCACCACACACCGACCGTACGGAACCACACAGACTGTACAGAACCACACACTGACCGTATGAAACCACACTGACCGTACGGAATCAGACCGACTGTATGGAACCACACAGTGACCGTGTGGAACCACACACTGACCGTACGGAACCACACACTGACCGTACGGAACCATACACTGACCGTATGGAATCACACACCGACCGTACAGAACGACGCCGACCATACGAAACCACATTGTCCGTACGGAACCACATTGACCGTACGGAACCACACACTGACCGTACGGAACCACACACTGACCGTACGGAACCACACCGACTGTACGGAACCACGCCGACCGTACGGGACCACACACTGACCGTACGGAACCACACTAACCATACACACCGACCGTACAGAACGACGCCGATTGTACGGAACCACACCGACCGTACGGAACCACACCGACCGTACAGCACCACACACCGACCGTACGGAACCACGCCGACCGTACGGAACCACACACTGACCGTACGGAACCACACTAACCATACACACCGACCGTACAGAACGACGGCGATCGTACGGAACCACACCGACCGTACGGAACCACACCGACCGTACGGAACCACACCGACCGTACGGAACCACACCGATTGTACAGCACCACACACCGACCGTACGGAACCACACACTGACCGTATGGAACCACACCGACCGTACAGCACCACACACCGACCGTACGGAACCACACAGACCATACAGGACCACACACTGACTGTACAGAACCACACCGACCGTACGGAACCATACCGACCGTAGGGAACAACACCGACCGTAGGGAACCACACTGACCGTACGGAACCACACACTGACCGTACGGAACCACGTCGACCATACGGAACCACGCCGACTCTACGGAACCACACACTGACCATACGGACCCACACACTGACCGTACGGAACCACACACTGACCGTACGGAACCACACCGACCGTAAGGAACTACACACTGACCGTACAGCACCACACACTGAACACACGGAACCACACTGACCGTGCGGAACCACGCCGACCGTATCGAACGACACACTGACCGTATGGAACCATAGTGACCGTACGGAACTACGCTGACCGTACGGAACCACAGTGACCGTACGGAATCAGGCCGACCGTACGGAACCACACACTGACCAAACGGAACCACACCAACTGTACGTAACCACACTGACCGTACGGAACCACACACTGACCATACGGAACCACGTCGACCGTACGGAACCACACTGACCGTACGGAACCACACCGACCATACAGCACGACACACGGACCATACGGAACCACACAGACCGTACAGAACCACACACTGACCGTACGGAACCACACTGACCGTACGGAATCAGGCCGACTGTGTGGAACCACACACTGACTGTACGAAACCACACACTGACCGTATGGAACCACACACCGACAGTACAGAACGATGCCGACCATACGAAACCACATTGTCCGTACGGAACCACACCGACCGTACGGAACCACACTGACCGTACGGAACCACACATTGACCGTACGGAACCACACCGACCGTACAGCACCACACACCGACCGTACGGAACCACACAGACCGTACGGAACCACACCGATCGTACGGAACCACGCCGACCGTACGGAACCACGCCGACCGTACGGAACCACGCCGACCGTACGGAACCACGCTGACCGTACGGAAGCACACGTTGACCGTACATAACCACACTGACCTTATGGAACCACATCGACCATACGGAACCACACACCGACTGTACAGCACCACACACTGACCACACGGAACCATACCGACCGTACGGAACTATGCCGACCGTATCGAACCACACACTGACCGTTCAGAACCACATCGACCGTACGGAACCACACTGATCGTACGGAACCACACACTGACTGTATGGAACCACACCGACCATACAGAAGCACACTGACCGTACGGAACCACGCTGACCGTACGGAATCAGGCCGACCGGACGGTACCACACACTGACCATATGGAACCACACCAACTGTACGGAACCACGCCGACCGTATGGAACCACATTGACCGTACGGAACCACACTGACCGTACGGAACCACACCGACCGTACGGAACCACACAGTGACCGTACAGAACCACACTGACCATACGGAACCACACTCACCGTACGGAACCACGCCGACTGTATGGAACCACATTTTCCGTACGGAACCACACTGACCGTACGGAACCACACACTGACCGTATGGAACCACACTGACCGTACAGAACGACGCCGACCGTACGGAACCACACTGACCGTACGGAACCACACCGACCGTACGGAACCACACACTGACCGTACGGAACCATGCCGACCGTATCGAACCACACAGTGACTGTATGAAACCACACCGACCGTACAGAGCCACACACTGACCGTACGGAACCACACTGACCGCACGGAACGACACCGCCCATACGGAACCACGCTGACCGTACGGAACCACACACTGACCGTACGGAACCACACCGACCATACGGAACCACACCGACCGTACGGAACCACTCACTGACCATACGGATCCACACACTGACCGTACGGAACCACACACTGACCGTACGGAACCACACCGACCGTACGGAACCACACACTGAACGTACGGAACCACACCGACCGTAGGGAACCACACAGAACGTTCAGAACCACACACTGACCGTACGGAATCAGGCCAACTGTATGGAACCACACAGTGACCGTACGGAACCACACACTGACCATATGGAACCACACACTGACCGTACGTAACCACTCACTGACCGTATGGAATCACACACCGACCGTACAGAACGACGCCGACCATACGAAACCACATTGTCCGTACGGAACCACACTGACCGTACGGAACCACACACTGACCGTATGGAACCACACTGACCATACGGAACCACACACTGACCGTATGGAACCACACTGACCGTACGGAACCACACCGACTGTACGGAACCACGCCGACCGTACGGAACCACACACTGACCGTACGGAACCGCATACTGACCGTACGGAACCACGCCGACTGTAGGGAACCACGCCGACCGTACGGAACCACACACTGACCGTACGGAACCACACTAACCATACGCACCGACCGTACAGAACGATGCGGATCGTACGGAACCACACCGACCGTACGGAACCACACCGACCGTACGGAACCACACCGACCGTAGGGAACCACACCGACTGTACAGCACCACACACCGACCGTACGGAACCACACTGACCGTACGGAACCACACCGACCGTAGGGAACCACACCGACTGTACAGCACCACACACCGACCGTACGGAACCACACACTGACCGTATGAAACCACACTGACCGTACGGAATCAGACCGACTGTATGGAACCACACAGTGACCGTGTGGAACCACACACTGACCGTACGGAACCACACACTGACCGTACGGAACCATACACTGACCGTATGGAATCACACACCGACCGTACAGAACGACGCCGACCATACGAAACCACATTGTCCGTACGGAACCACATTGACCGTACGGAACCACACACTGACCGTACGGAACCACACACTGACCGTACGGAACCACACCGACTGTACGGAACCACGCCGACCGTACGGGACCACACACTGACCGTACGGAACCACACTAACCATACACACCGACCGTACAGAACGACGCCGATTGTACGGAACCACACCGACCGTACGGAACCACACCGACCGTACATCACCACACACCGACCGTACGGAACCACACAGACCGTACAGGACCACACACTGACCGTACGGAACCACGCCGACCGTACGGAACCACACACTGACCGTACGGAACCACACTAACCATACACACCGACCGTACAGAACGACGGCGATCGTACGGAACCACACCGACCGTACGGAACCACACCGACCGTAGGGAACCACACCGATTGTACAGCACCACACACCGACCGTACGGAACCACACACTGACCGTATGGAACCACACCGACCGTACAGCACCACACACCGACCGTACGGAACCACACAGACCGTACAGGACCACACACTGACTGTACAGAACCACACCGACCGTACGGAACCATACCGACCGTAGGGAACAACACCGACCGTAGGGAACCACACTGACCGTACGGAACCACACACTGACCGTACGGAACCACGTCGACCATACGGAACCACGCCGACTCTACGGAACCACACACTGACCATACGGACTCACACACTGACCGTACGGAACCACACACTGACCGTACGGAACCACACCGACCGTAAGGAACTACACACTGACCGTACAGCACCACACACTGAACACACGGAACCACACTGACCGTGCGGAACCACGCCGACCATATCGAACGACACACTGACCGTATGGAACCATAGTGACCGTACGGAACTACGCTGACCGTACGGAACCACAGTGACCGTACGGAATCAGGCCGACCGTACGGAACCACACACTGACCAAACGGAACCACACCAACTGTACGTAACCACACTGACCGTACGGAACCACACACTGACCATACGGAACCACGTCGACCGTACGGAACCACACTGACCGTACGGAACCACACCGACCATACAGCACGACACACGGACCATACGGAACCACACAGACCGTACAGAACCACACACTGACCGTACGGAACCACACTGACCGTACGGAATCAGGCCGACTGTGTGGAACCACACACTGACTGTACGAAACCACACACTGACCGTATGGAACCACACACCGACAGTACAGAACGATGCCGACCATACGAAACCACATTGTCCGTACGGAACCACACCGACCGTACGGAACCACACTGACCGTACGGAACCACACATTGACCGTACGGAACCACACCGACCGTACAGCACCACACACCGACCGTACGGAACCACACAGACCGTACGGAACCACGCCGACCGTACGGAACCACGCCGATCGTACGGAACCACACCGACCGTACGGAACCACGCTGACCGTACGGAAGCACACGTTGACCGTACATAACCACACTGACCTTATGGAACCACATCGACCATACGGAACCACACACCGACTGTACAGCACCACACACTGACCACACGGAACCATACCGACCGTACGGAACTATGCCGACCGTATCGAACCACACACTGACCGTTCAGAACCACATCGACCGTACGGAACCACACTGATCGTACGGAACCACACACTGACTGTATGGAACCACACCGACCATACAGAAGCACACTGACCGTACGGAACCACGCTGACCGTACGGAATCAGGCCGACCGGACGGTACCACACACTGACCATATGGAACCACACCAACTGTACGGAACCACACCGACCGTAGGGAACCACACTGTCCGTACAGCACCACACACCGACCGTACGGAACCACACACTGACCGTACGGAACCACACCGACCGTACGGAACCACGCCGACCATACGGAACCACACTGACAGTACGGAACCACACCGACCGTACGGAACCACACAGTGACCGTACAGAACCACACTGACCATACGGAACCACACTGACCGTACGGAACCACGCCGACTGTATGGAACCACATTGTCCGTACGGAACCACACTGACCGTACGGAACCACACACTGACCGTAGGGAACCACACCGACCGTACAGAACTACACTGACCGTACGGAACCACACTGACCATACAGAACGACGCCGGCCGTACGGAACCACACCGACCGTACGGAACCATGCTGACCGTATCGAACCACACACTGACCGTATCGAACCACACACTGACCGTACGGAACCACACAGTGACTGTACGAAACCACACCGACCGTACAGAACCACACACTGACCGTACGGAACCACACCGACCATACGGAACCACACTGACCGTACGGAACCACTCACTGACCATACGGATCCACACACTGACCGTACGGAACCACACACTGACCGTACGGAACCACACCGACCGTACGGAACCACACACTGAACGTACGAACCACACCGACCGTAGGGAACCACACCGACCGTACGGAACCACACAGACCGTTCAGAACCACACACTGACCGTACGGAATCAGGCCAACTGTATGGAACCACACAGTGACCGTACGGAACCACACACTGACCATATGGAACCACACACTGACCGTACGTAACCACTCACTGACCGTATGGAACCACACACCGACCGTACAGAACGACGCCGACCATACGAAACCACATTGTCCGTACGGAACCACACTGACCGTATGGAACCACACCGACTGTACGGAACCACGCCGACCGTACGGAACCACACACTGACCGTACGGAACCACGCCGACCGTACGGAACCACACCGACCGTACGGAACCACGCCGACCGTACGGAACCACACACTGACCGTACGGAACCACATACTGACCGTACGGAACCACGCCGACCGTAGGGAACCACGCCGACCGTACGGAACCACACACTGACCGTACGGAACCACACTAACCATACGCACCGACCGTACAGAACGACGCGGATCGTACGGAACCACACCGACCGTACGGAACCACACCGACCGTACGGAACCACACACTGACCGTACGGAACCACACCGACCGTAGGGAACCACAACGACTGTACAGCACCACACACCGACCGTACGGAACCACACAGACTGTACAGAACCACACACTGACCGTACGAAACCACACTGACCGTACGGAATCAGACCGACTGTATGGAACCACACAGTGACCGTACGGAACCACACACTGACCGTATGGAATCACACACCGACCGTACAGAACGACGCCGACCATACGAAACCACATTGTCCGTACGGAACCACATTGACCGTACGGAACCACACACTGACCGTATGGAACCACACTAACCATACACACCGACCGTACAGAACGACGCCGATTGTACGGAACCACACCGACCGTACGGAACCACACCGACCGTACAGCACCACACACCGACCGTACGGTACCACACAGACCGTACAGGACCACACACTGACCGTACGGAACCACACTAACCATACACACCGACCGTACAGAACGACGGCGATCGTACGGAACCACACCGACCGTACGGAACCACACCGACCGTAGGGAAACACACCGACCGTACAGCACCACACACCGACCGTACGGAACCACACACTGACCGTATGGAGCCACACCGACCGTACAGCACCACACACCGACCGTACGGAACCACACACTGACCGTATGGAGCCACACCGACCGTACAGCACCACACACCGACCATACGGAACCACACAGACCGTACAGGACCACACACTGACTGTACAGAACCACACCGACCGTACGGAACCATACCGACCGTAGGGAACCACACCGACCGTAGGGAACCACACTGACCGTACGGAACCACACACTGACCGGACGGAACCACGTCGACCGTACGGAACCACGCCGACTCTACGGAACCACACACTGACCGTACGGAACCACACACTGACCGTACGGAACCACACCGACCGTACAGAACCCCATCGACCGTACGGAACCACGCCGACTCTACGGAACCACACACTGACCATACGGACCCACACACTGACCGTACGGAACCACACCGACCGTAAGGAACTACACACTGACCGTACAGCACCACACACTGAACACACGGAACCACACTGACCGTGCGGAACCACGCCGACCTTATCGAACGGCACACTGACCGTACGGAACCACACACTGACCGTACGGAACCACACCGACCGTACGGAACCACACCGACCGTAGGGAAACACACCGACCGTACAGCACCACACACCGACCGTACGGAACCACACACTGACCGTATGGAGCCACACCGACCGTACAGCACCACACACCGACCGTACGGAACCACACACTGACCGTATGGAGCCACACCGACCGTACAGCACCACACACCGACCATACGGAACCACACAGACCGTACAGGACCACACACTGACTGTACAGAACCACACCGACCGTACGGAACCATACCGACCGTAGGGAACCACACCGACCGTAGGGAACCACACTGACCGTACGGAACCACACACTGACCGGACGGAACCACGTCGACCGTACGGAACCACGCCGACTCTACGGAACCACACACTGACCGTACGGAACCACACACTGACCGTACGGAACCACACCGACCGTACAGAACCCCATCGACCGTACGGAACCACGCCGACTCTACGGAACCACACACTGACCATACGGACCCACACACTGACCGTACGGAACCACACCGACCGTAAGGAACTACACACTGACCGTACAGCACCACACACTGAACACACGGAACCACACTGACCGTGCGGAACCACGCCGACCTTATCGAACGGCACACTGACCGTACGGAACCACACACTGACCGTACGGAACCACACCGACTGTACGGAACCACGCTGACCGTACGGAACCACAGTGACCGTACGGAATCAGGCCGACCGTACGGAACCACACACTGACCATACGGAACCACACCAACTGTACGTAACCACACTGACCGTACGGAACCACGCACTGACCATACGGAACCACGTCGACCGTACGGAACCACACTGACCGTACGGAACCACACCGACCATACAGCACCACACACTGACCGTACGGAACCACACTGACCGTACGGAATCAGGGCGACTGTGTGGAACCACACACTGACTGTACGGAACCACACACTGACCGTATGGAACCACACACCGACAGTACAGAACGATGCCGACCATACGAAACCACATTGTCCATACGGAACCACACCGACCGTACGGAACCACACCGACCGTACGGAACCACACTGACCGTACGGAACCACACACTGACCGTACGGAACCACACTGACCGTACAGCACCACACACCGACCGTACGGAACCACACAGACCGTACGGAACCACACCGATCGTACGGAACCACGCCGACCGTACGGAACCACACCGATCGTACGGAACCACACCGACCGTACAGAACCACACCGACCGTATCGAACCACACACTGACCGTACGGAACCACACCGACCGTACGGAACCACGCCGACCGTACGGAAGCACACGTTGACCGTACATAACCACACTGACCTTACGGAACCACATCGACCATACGGAACCACACACCGACTGTACAGCACCACACACTGACCACACGGAACCACACCGACCGTACGGAACTATGCCGACCGTATCGAACCACACACTGACCGTTCAGAACCACATCGACCGTACGGAACCACACTGATCGTACGGAACCACACACTGACTGTATGGAACCACACTGACCATACAGAAGCACACTGACCGTACGGAACCACGCTGACCGTACGGAATCAGGCCGACCGGACGGTACCACACACTGACCATATGGAACCACACCAACTGTACGGAACCACACCGACCGTAGGGAACCACACCGTCCGTACAGCACCACACACCGACCGTACGGAACCACACTGACCGTACAGAACCACACACTGACCGTACGGAACCAGGCCGACTGTTTTTGGCTAAGATCAAGTGTAGTATCTGTTCTTGGCTAAGATCATGCGTAACTGACCTGACAGGGGAGTAACCATGACCCAAAAGTGGTTCTCCCTGGATCAGGAAGGTGGTTCTCCTATCCTTTTTGGAAATAGGAGGTGGGTGGGGTGGCTTGACCCATCCACCTCCACGGAGGTGTGTGGGGGGCCTGACCCATCCACCTCCATGGCACGAACCTGGTATTGCAGTATTTCCAGGAATGGGGCAGTGGCTCTAGGCCTTTTGGCTAAGAGCATTGGCGCAGAGTGATCCTTGATGTGTGCAAGGTGACCTCTGGCGTTTGTGATTTGACAAAGAATTGGAAAGATTGGCTACGAATTTAAAATTAAAAAAAAACCAGGCCGACTATATGCAACCACACACTGAATGTACGGAACCACACACTGACCGTATGGAACCACACACTGGTCGTACGGAACCACTCACTGACCGTATGGAACCACACACCGACCGTACAGAACGACGCCGACCATACAGAACCACATTGTCCGTACGGAACCACACCGAACGTACGGAACCACACCGACCATACAGCACCACAGACGGAACCACACAGATCGTACAGAACCACACACTGACTGTACGGAACCACACACTGACCGTATGGAAACACACCGACAGTACAGAACGATGCCGACCATACGAAACCACATTGTCCGTACGGAACCACACCGACCGTACGGAACCACACTGACCATACGGAACCACACCGACCGTACGGAGCCACACACTGACCGTACGGAACCACACCGACCGTACAGCACCACACACCGACCGTACGGAACCACACAGACCGTACGGAACCACACCGATCGTACGGAACCATGCCGATTGTACGGAACCACGCCGACCGTACGGAACCACACCGATCGTACGGAACCACACCGATCGTACGGAACCACACCGACCGTATGGAACCATGTCAACCGTATCGATCCACACACTGACCTTACGGAACCACATCGACCATACGGAACCACACACCGACTGTACAGCACCACACACTGACCACACGGAACCACACCGACCGTACGGAACTATGCCGACCGTATCGAACCACACACTGACCGTTCGGAACCACATCGACCGTACGGAACCACACTGATCGTACGGAACCACACACTGACTGTATGGAACCACACCGACCATACAGAAGCACACTAACCGTACGGAACCACGCTGACCGTACGGAATCAGGCCGACCGGACGGTACCACACACTGACCATATGGAACCACACCAACTGTACGGAACCACACCGACCGTAGGGAACCACACCGTCCGTACGGAACCATACTGACCGTACAGAACCACACACTGACCGTACGGAACCAGGCCGACTGTTTTTGGCTAAGATCAAGTGTAGTATCTGTTCTTGGCTAAGATCATGCGTAACTGACCTGACAGGGGAGTAACCATGACCCAAAAGTGGTTCTCCCTGGATCAGGAAGGTGGTTCCCCTATGCTTTTTGGAAATAGGAGGTGGGTGGGGTGGCTTGACCCATCCACCTCCACGGAGGAGTGTGGGGGGCCTGACCCATCCACCTCCATGGCACGAACCTGGTATTGCAGTACTTCCAGGAACGGGGCAGTGGCTCTAGGCCTTTTGGCTAAGAGCATTGGCACAGAGTGATCCTTGATGTGTGCAAGGTGACCTCTGGCGTTTGTGATTTGACAAAGAATTGGAAAGATTGGCTACGAATTTAAAATAAAAAAAAAACCAGGCCGACGAGATGTAACCACACACTGAACGTACGGAACCACACACTGACCGTATGGAACCACACACTGGTCGTACGGAACCACTCACTGACCGTATGGAACCACACACCGATCGTACAGAATGACGCCGACCATACAGAACCACATTGTCCGTACGGAACCACACTGACTGTACGGAACCACACACTGACCATACGGAACCACGTCGACCGTACGGAACCACACTGACCGTACGGAACCACACCGAACGTACGGAACCACACCGACCATACAGCACCACACACGGACCAGACAGAACCACACAGACCGTACAGAACCACACACTGACCGTACGGAACCACACTGACCGTACGGAATCAGGCCGACTGTGTGGAACTACACACTGACTGTACGGAACCACACACTGATCGTATGGAAACACACCGACAGTACAGAACGATGCCGACCATACGAAACCACATTGTCCGTACGGAACCACATCGACCATACGGAACCACACACCGACTGTACAGCACCACACACTGACCACACGGAACCATACCGACCGTACGGAACTATGCCGACCGTATCGAACCACACACTGACCGTTCAGAACCACATCGACCGTACGGAACCACACTGATCGTACGGAACCACACACTGACTGTATGGAACCACACCGACCATACAGAAGCACACTGACCGTACGGAACCACGCTGACCGTACGGAACCACACACTGACCGTATGGAACCACACTGACCATACGGAACCACACACTGACCGTATGGAACCACACTGACCGTACGGAACCACACCGACTGTACGGAACCACACACTGACCGTACGGAACCACATACTGACCGTACGGAACCACGCCGACCGTAGGGAACCACGCCGACCGTACGGAACCACACACTGACCGTACGGAACCACACCGACCATAGGGAACCACACCGACTGTACAGCACCACACACTGACCGTACGGAACCACACAGACTGTACAGAACCACACACTGACCGTATGAAACCACACTGACCGTACGGAATCAGACCGACTGTATGGAACCACACAGTGACCGTGTGGAACCACACACTGACCGTACGGAACCACACCGATTGTACAGCACCACACACCGACCGTACGGAACCACACACTGACCGTATGGAACCACACCGACCGTACAGCACCACACACCGACCGTACGGAACCACACAGACCGTACAGGACCACACACTGACTGTACAGAACCACACCGACCGTACGGAACCATACCGACCGTAGGGAACAACACCGACCGTAGGGAACCACACTGACCGTACGGAACCACACACTGACCGTACGGAACCACGTCGACCATACGGAACCACGCCGACTCTACGGAACCACACACTGACCATACGGACCCACACACTGACCGTACGGAACCACACACTGACCGTACGGAACCACACCGACCGTAAGGAACTACACACTGACCGTACAGCACCACACACTGAACACACGGAACCACACTGACCGTGCGGAACCACGCCGACCGTATCGAACGACACACTGACCGTATGGAACCATAGTGACCGTACGGAACTACGCTGACCGTACGGAACCACAGTGACCGTACGGAATCAGGCCGACCGTACGGAACCACACACTGACCAAACGGAACCACACCAACTGTACGTAACCACACTGACCGTACGGAACCACACACGGACCATACGGAACCACGTCGACCGTACGGAACCACACTGACCGTACGGAACCACACCGACCATACAGCACGACACACGGACCATACGGAACCACACAGACCGTACAGAACCACACACTGACCGTACGGAACCACACTGACCGTACGGAATCAGGCCGACTGTGTGGAACCACACACTGACTGTACGAAACCACACACTGACCGTATGGAACCACACACCGACAGTACAGAACGATGCCGACCATACGAAACCACATTGTCCGTACGGAACCACACCGACCGTACGGAACCACACTGACCGTACGGAACCACACACTGATCGTATGGAAACACACCGACAGTACAGAACGATGCCGACCATACGAAACCACATTGTCCGTACGGAACCACATCGACCATACGGAACCACACACCGACTGTACAGCACCACACACTGACCACACGGAACCATACCGACCGTACGGAACTATGCCGACCGTATCGAACCAGAAAACTGACCGTTCAGAACCACATCGACCGTACGGAACCACACTGATCGTACGGAACCACACACTGACTGTATGGAACCACACCGACCATACAGAAGCACACTGACCGTACGGAACCACGCTGACCGTACGGAACCACACACTGACCGTATGGAACCACACTGACCATACGGAACCACACACTGACCGTATGGAACCACACTGACCGTACGGAACCACACCGACTGTACGGAACCACACACTGACCGTACGGAACCACATACTGACCGTACGGAACCACGCCGACCGTAGGGAACCACGCCGACCGTACGGAACCACACACTGACCGTACGGAACCACACCGACCGTAGGGAACCACACCGACTGTACAGCACCACACACCGACCGTACGGAACCACACAGACTGTACAGAACCACACACTGACCGTATGAAACCACACTGACCGTACGGAATCAGACCGACTGTATGGAACCACACAGTGACCGTGTGGAACCACACACTGACCGTACGGAACCACACCGATTGTACAGCACCACACACCGACCGTACGGAACCACACACTGACCGTATGGAACCACACCGACCGTACAGCACCACACACCGACCGTACGGAACCACACAGACCGTACAGGACCACACACTGACTGTACAGAACCACACCGACCGTACGGAACCATACCGACCGTAGGGAACAACACCGACCGTAGGGAACCACACTGACCGTACGGAACCACACACTGACCGTACGGAACCACGTCGACCATACGGAACCACGCCGACTCTACGGAACCACACACTGACCATACGGACCCACACACTGACCGTACGGAACCACACACTGACCGTACGGAACCACACCGACCGTAAGGAACTACACACTGACCGTACAGCACCACACACTGAACACACGGAACCACACTGACCGTGCGGAACCACGCCGACCGTATCGAACGACACACTGACCGTATGGAACCATAGTGACCGTACGGAACTACGCTGACCGTACGGAACCACAGTGACCGTACGGAATCAGGCCGACCGTACGGAACCACACACTGACCAAACGGAACCACACCAACTGTACGTAACCACACTGACCGTACGGAACCACACACGGACCATACGGAACCACGTCGACCGTACGGAACCACACTGACCGTACGGAACCACACCGACCATACAGCACGACACACGGACCATACGGAACCACACAGACCGTACAGAACCACACACTGACCGTACGGAACCACACTGACCGTACGGAATCAGGCCGACTGTGTGGAACCACACACTGACTGTACGAAACCACACACTGACCGTATGGAACCACACACCGACAGTACAGAACGATGCCGACCATACGAAACCACATTGTCCGTACGGAACCACACCGACCGTACGGAACCACACTGACCGTACGGAACCACACATTGACCGTACGGAACCACACCGACCGTACAGCACCACACACCGACCGTACGGAACCACACAGACCGTACGGAACCACACCGATCGTACGGAACCATGCCGATCGTACGGAACCACGCCGACCGTACGGAACCACGCCGATCGTACGGAACCACACCGACCGTACGGAACCACGCTGACCGTACGGAAGCACACGTTGACCGTACATAACCACACTGACCTTATGGAACCACATCGACCATACGGAACCACACACCGACTGTACAGCACCACACACTGACCACACGGAACCATACCGACCGTACGGAACTATGCCGACCGTATCGAACCACACACTGACCGTTCAGAACCACATCGACCGTACGGAACCACACTGATCGTACGGAACCACACACTGACTGTATGGAACCACACCGACCATACAGAAGCACACTGACCGTACGGAACCACACTGACCGTACGGAATCAGGCCGACCGGACGGTACCACACACTGACCATATGGAACCACACCAACTGTACGGAACCACACCGACCGTAGGGAACCACACTGTCCGTACAGCACCACACACCGACCGTACGGAACCACACTGACCGTACAGAACCACACACTGACCGTACGGAACCACACCGACCGTACGGAACCACGCCGACCATACGGAACCACACTGACAGTACGGAACCACACCGACCGTACGGAACCACACAGTGACCGTACAGAACCACACTGACCATACGGAACCACACTGACCGTACGGAACCACGCCGACTGTATGGAACCACATTGTCCGTACGGAACCACACTGACCGTACGGAACCACACACTGACCGTAGGGAACCACACCGACCGTACAGAACTACACTGACCGTACGGAACCACACTGACCATACAGAACGACGCCGGCCGTACGGAACCACACCGACCGTACGGAACCATGCTGACCGTATCGAACCACACACTGACCGTATCGAACCACACACTGACCGTACGGAACCACACAGTGACTGTACGAAACCACACCGACCGTACAGAACCACACACTGACCGTACGGAACCACACCGACCATACGGAACCACACTGACCGTACGGAACCACTCACTGACCATACGGATCCACACACTGACCGTACGGAACCACACACTGACCGTACGGAACCACACCGACCGTACGGAACCACACACTGAACGTACGAACCACACCGACCGTAGGGAACCACACCGACCGTACGGAACCACACAGACCGTTCAGAACCACACACTGACCGTACGGAATCAGGCCAACTGTATGGAACCACACACTGACCATATGGAACCACACACTGACCGTACGTAACCACTCACTGACCGTATGGAACCACACACCGACCGTACAGAACGACGCCGACCATACGAAACCACATTGTCCGTACGGAACCACACTGACCGTATGGAACCACACCGACTGTACGGAACCACGCCGACCGTACGGAACCACACACTGACCGTACGGAACCACGCCGACCGTACGGAACCACACCGACCGTACGGAACCACGCCGACCGTACGGAACCACACACTGACCGTACGGAACCACATACTGACCGTACGGAACCACGCCGACCGTAGGGAACCACGCCGACCGTACGGAACCACACACTGACCGTACGGAACCACACTAACCATACGCACCGACCGTACAGAACGACGCGGATCGTACGGAACCACACCGACCGTACGGAACCACACCGACCGTACGGAACCACACACTGACCGTACGGAACCACACCGACCGTAGGGAACCACAACGACTGTACAGCACCACACACCGACCGTACGGAACCACACAGACTGTACAGAACCACACACTGACCGTACGAAACCACACTGACCGTACGGAATCAGACCGACTGTATGGAACCACACAGTGACCGTACGGAACCACACACTGACCGTATGGAATCACACACCGACCGTACAGAACGACGCCGACCATACGAAACCACATTGTCCGTACGGAACCACATTGACCGTACGGAACCACACACTGACCGTATGGAACCACACACTGACCGTACCGAACCACACCGACTGTACGGAACCACGCCGACCGTACAGGAACACACTGACCGTACGGAACCACACTAACCATACACACCGACCGTACAGAACGACGCCGATTGTACGGAACCACACCGACCGTACGGAACCACACCGACCGTACAGCACCACACACCGACCGTACGGTACCACACAGACCGTACAGGACCACACACTGACCGTACGGAACCACACTAACCATACACACCGACCGTACAGAACGACGGCGATCGTACGGAACCACACCGACCGTACGGAACCACACCGACCGTAGGGAAACACACCGACCGTACAGCACCACACACCGACCGTACGGAACCACACACTGACCGTATGGAGCCACACCGACCGTACAGCACCACACACCGACCGTACGGAACCACACACTGACCGTATGGAGCCACACCGACCGTACAGCACCACACACCGACCATACGGAACCACACAGACCGTACAGGACCACACACTGACTGTACAGAACCACACCGACCGTACGGAACCATACCGACCGTAGGGAACCACACCGACCGTAGGGAACCACACTGACCGTACGGAACCACACACTGACCGGACGGAACCACGTCGACCGTACGGAACCACGCCGACTCTACGGAACCACACACTGACCGTACGGAACCACACACTGACCGTACGGAACCACACCGACCGTACAGAACCCCATCGACCGTACGGAACCACGCCGACTCTACGGAACCACACACTGACCATACGGACCCACACACTGACCGTACGGAACCACACCGACCGTAAGGAACTACACACTGACCGTACAGCACCACACACTGAACACACGGAACCACACTGACCGTGCGGAACCACGCCGACCTTATCGAACGGCACACTGACCGTACGGAACCACACACTGACCGTACGGAACCACACCGACTGTACGGAACCACGCTGACCGTACGGAACCACAGTGACCGTACGGAATCAGGCCGACCGTACGGAACCACACACTGACCATACGGAACCACACCAACTGTACGTAACCACACTGACCGTACGGAACCACGCACTGACCATACGGAACCACGTCGACCGTACGGAACCACACTGACCGTACGGAACCACACCGACCATACAGCACCACACACTGACCGTACGGAACCACACTGACCGTACGGAATCAGGGCGACTGTGTGGAACCACACACTGACTGTACGGAACCACACACTGACCGTATGGAACCACACACCGACAGTACAGAACGATGCCGACCATACGAAACCACATTGTCCATACGGAACCACACCGACCGTACGGAACCACACCGACCGTACGGAACCACACTGACCGTACGGAACCACACACTGACCGTACGGAACCACACTGACCGTACAGCACCACACACCGACCGTACGGAACCACACAGACCGTACGGAACCACACCGATCGTACGGAACCACGCCGACCGTACGGAACCACACCGATCGTACGGAACCACACCGACCGTACAGAACCACACCGACCGTATCGAACCACACACTGACCGTACGGAACCACACCGACCGTACGGAACCACGCCGACCGTACGGAAGCACACGTTGACCGTACATAACCACACTGACCTTACGGAACCACATCGACCATACGGAACCACACACCGACTGTACAGCACCACACACTGACCACACGGAACCACACCGACCGTACGGAACTATGCCGACCGTATCGAACCACACACTGACCGTTCAGAACCACATCGACCGTACGGAACCACACTGATCGTACGGAACCACACACTGACTGTATGGAACCACACTGACCATACAGAAGCACACTGACCGTACGGAACCACGCTGACCGTACGGAATCAGGCCGACCGGACGGTACCACACACTGACCATATGGAACCACACCAACTGTACGGAACCACACCGACCGTAGGGAACCACACCGTCCGTACAGCACCACACACCGACCGTACGGAACCACACTGACCGTACAGAACCACACACTGACCGTACGGAACCAGGCCGACTGTTTTTGGCTAAGATCAAGTGTAGTATCTGTTCTTGGCTAAGATCATGCGTAACTGACCTGACAGGGGAGTAACCATGACCCAAAAGTGGTTCTCCCTGGATCAGGAAGGTGGTTCTCCTATCCTTTTTGGAAATAGGAGGTGGGTGGGGTGGCTTGACCCATCCACCTCCACGGAGGTGTGTGGGGGGCCTGACCCATCCACCTCCATGGCACGAACCTGGTATTGCAGTATTTCCAGGAATGGGGCAGTGGCTCTAGGCCTTTTGGCTAAGAGCATTGGCGCAGAGTGATCCTTGATGTGTGCAAGGTGACCTCTGGCGTTTGTGATTTGACAAAGAATTGGAAAGATTGGCTACGAATTTAAAATTAAAAAAAAACCAGGCCGACTATATGCAACCACACACTGAATGTACGGAACCACACACTGACCGTATGGAACCACACACTGGTCGTACGGAACCACTCACTGACCGTATGGAACCACACACCGACCGTACAGAACGACGCCGACCATACAGAACCACATTGTCCGTACGGAACCACACCGAACGTACGGAACCACACCGACCATACAGCACCACAGACGGAACCACACAGATCGTACAGAACCACACACTGACTGTACGGAACCACACACTGACCGTATGGAAACACACCGACAGTACAGAACGATGCCGACCATACGAAACCACATTGTCCGTACGGAACCACACCGACCGTACGGAACCACACTGACCATACGGAACCACACCGACCGTACGGAGCCACACACTGACCGTACGGAACCACACCGACCGTACAGCACCACACACCGACCGTACGGAACCACACAGACCGTACGGAACCACACCGATCGTACGGAACCATGCCGATCGTACGGAACCACGCCGACCGTACGGAACCACACCGATCGTACGGAACCACACCGATCGTACGGAACCACACCGACCGTATGGAACCATGTCAACCGTATCGATCCACACACTGACCTTACGGAACCACATCGACCATACGGAACCACACACCGACTGTACAGCACCACACACTGACCACACGGAACCACACCGACCGTACGGAACTATGCCGACCGTATCGAACCACACACTGACCGTTCGGAACCACATCGACCGTACGGAACCACACTGATCGTACGGAACCACACACTGACTGTATGGAACCACACCGACCATACAGAAGCACACTAACCGTACGGAACCACGCTGACCGTACGGAATCAGGCCGACCGGATGGTACCACACACTGACCATATGGAACCACACCAACTGTACGGAACCACACCGACCGTAGGGAACCACACCGTCCGTACGGAACCATACTGACCGTACAGAACCACACACTGACCGTACGGAACCAGGCCGACTGTTTTTGGCTAAGATCAAGTGTAGTATCTGTTCTTGGCTAAGATCATGCGTAACTGACCTGACAGGGGAGTAACCATGACCCAAAAGTGGTTCTCCCTGGATCAGGAAGGTGGTTCCCCTATGCTTTTTGGAAATAGGAGGTGGGTGGGGTGGCTTGACCCATCCACCTCCACGGAGGAGTGTGGGGGGCCTGACCCATCCACCTCCATGGCACGAACCTGGTATTGCAGTACTTCCAGGAACGGGGCAGTGGCTCTAGGCCTTTTGGCTAAGAGCATTGGCACAGAGTGATCCTTGATGTGTGCAAGGTGACCTCTGGCGTTTGTGATTTGACAAAGAATTGGAAAGATTGGCTACGAATTTAAAATAAAAAAAAAACCAGGCCGACGAGATGTAACCACACACTGAACGTACG
The DNA here is from genome assembly GCF_044704955.1 of Pristiophorus japonicus. Taxonomy (NCBI): domain Eukaryota; kingdom Metazoa; phylum Chordata; class Chondrichthyes; family Pristiophoridae; genus Pristiophorus; species Pristiophorus japonicus. Next base: position 89,327,363 of record NC_091991.1, on the reverse strand, counting down.
GAACCACACACTGACCGTATGGAACCACACACTGGTCGTACGGAACCACTCACTGACCGTATGGAACCACACACCGATCGTACAGAATGACGCCGACCATACAGAACCACATTGTCCGTACGGAACCACACTGACTGTACGGAACCACACACTGACCATACGGAACCACGTCGACCGTACGGAACCACACTGACCGTACGGAACCACACCGAACGTACGGAACCACACCGACCATACAGCACCACACACGGACCAGACAGAACCACACAGACCGTACAGAACCACACACTGACCGTACGGAACCACACTGACCGTACGGAATCAGGCCGACTGTGTGGAACTACACACTGACTGTACGGAACCACACACTGATCGTATGGAAACACACCGACAGTACAGAACGATGCCGACCATACGAAACCACATTGTCCGTACGGAACCACATCGACCATACGGAACCACACACCGACTGTACAGCACCACACACTGACCACACGGAACCATACCGACCGTACGGAACTATGCCGACCGTATCGAACCACACACTGACCGTTCAGAACCACATCGACCGTACGGAACCACACTGATCGTACGGAACCACACACTGACTGTATGGAACCACACCGACCATACAGAAGCACACTGACCGTACGGAACCACGCTGACCGTACGGAACCACACACTGACCGTATGGAACCACACTGACCATACGGAACCACACACTGACCGTATGGAACCACACTGACCGTACGGAACCACACCGACTGTACGGAACCACACACTGACCGTACGGAACCACATACTGACCGTACGGAACCACGCCGACCGTAGGGAACCACGCCGACCGTACGGAACCACACACTGACCGTACGGAACCACACCGACCATAGGGAACCACACCGACTGTACAGCACCACACACTGACCGTACGGAACCACACAGACTGTACAGAACCACACACTGACCGTATGAAACCACACTGACCGTACGGAATCAGACCGACTGTATGGAACCACACAGTGACCGTGTGGAACCACACACTGACCGTACGGAACCACACCGATTGTACAGCACCACACACCGACCGTACGGAACCACACACTGACCGTATGGAACCACACCGACCGTACAGCACCACACACCGACCGTACGGAACCACACAGACCGTACAGGACCACACACTGACTGTACAGAACCACACCGACCGTACGGAACCATACCGACCGTAGGGAACAACACCGACCGTAGGGAACCACACTGACCGTACGGAACCACACACTGACCGTACGGAACCACGTCGACCATACGGAACCACGCCGACTCTACGGAACCACACACTGACCATACGGACCCACACACTGACCGTACGGAACCACACACTGACCGTACGGAACCACACCGACCGTAAGGAACTACACACTGACCGTACAGCACCACACACTGAACACACGGAACCACACTGACCGTGCGGAACCACGCCGACCGTATCGAACGACACACTGACCGTATGGAACCATAGTGACCGTACGGAACTACGCTGACCGTACGGAACCACAGTGACCGTACGGAATCAGGCCGACCGTACGGAACCACACACTGACCAAACGGAACCACACCAACTGTACGTAACCACACTGACCGTACGGAACCACACACGGACCATACGGAACCACGTCGACCGTACGGAACCACACTGACCGTACGGAACCACACCGACCATACAGCACGACACACGGACCATACGGAACCACACAGACCGTACAGAACCACACACTGACCGTACGGAACCACACTGACCGTACGGAATCAGGCCGACTGTGTGGAACCACACACTGACTGTACGAAACCACACACTGACCGTATGGAACCACACACCGACAGTACAGAACGATGCCGACCATACGAAACCACATTGTCCGTACGGAACCACACCGACCGTACGGAACCACACTGACCGTACGGAACCACACACTGATCGTATGGAAACACACCGACAGTACAGAACGATGCCGACCATACGAAACCACATTGTCCGTACGGAACCACATCGACCATACGGAACCACACACCGACTGTACAGCACCACACACTGACCACACGGAACCATACCGACCGTACGGAACTATGCCGACCGTATCGAACCAGAAAACTGACCGTTCAGAACCACATCGACCGTACGGAACCACACTGATCGTACGGAACCACACACTGACTGTATGGAACCACACCGACCATACAGAAGCACACTGACCGTACGGAACCACGCTGACCGTACGGAACCACACACTGACCGTATGGAACCACACTGACCATACGGAACCACACACTGACCGTATGGAACCACACTGACCGTACGGAACCACACCGACTGTACGGAACCACACACTGACCGTACGGAACCACATACTGACCGTACGGAACCACGCCGACCGTAGGGAACCACGCCGACCGTACGGAACCACACACTGACCGTACGGAACCACACCGACCGTAGGGAACCACACCGACTGTACAGCACCACACACCGACCGTACGGAACCACACAGACTGTACAGAACCACACACTGACCGTATGAAACCACACTGACCGTACGGAATCAGACCGACTGTATGGAACCACACAGTGACCGTGTGGAACCACACACTGACCGTACGGAACCACACCGATTGTACAGCACCACACACCGACCGTACGGAACCACACACTGACCGTATGGAACCACACCGACCGTACAGCACCACACACCGACCGTACGGAACCACACAGACCGTACAGGACCACACACTGACTGTACAGAACCACACCGACCGTACGGAACCATACCGACCGTAGGGAACAACACCGACCGTAGGGAACCACACTGACCGTACGGAACCACACACTGACCGTACGGAACCACGTCGACCATACGGAACCACGCCGACTCTACGGAACCACACACTGACCATACGGACCCACACACTGACCGTACGGAACCACACACTGACCGTACGGAACCACACCGACCGTAAGGAACTACACACTGACCGTACAGCACCACACACTGAACACACGGAACCACACTGACCGTGCGGAACCACGCCGACCGTATCGAACGACACACTGACCGTATGGAACCATAGTGACCGTACGGAACTACGCTGACCGTACGGAACCACAGTGACCGTACGGAATCAGGCCGACCGTACGGAACCACACACTGACCAAACGGAACCACACCAACTGTACGTAACCACACTGACCGTACGGAACCACACACGGACCATACGGAACCACGTCGACCGTACGGAACCACACTGACCGTACGGAACCACACCGACCATACAGCACGACACACGGACCATACGGAACCACACAGACCGTACAGAACCACACACTGACCGTACGGAACCACACTGACCGTACGGAATCAGGCCGACTGTGTGGAACCACACACTGACTGTACGAAACCACACACTGACCGTATGGAACCACACACCGACAGTACAGAACGATGCCGACCATACGAAACCACATTGTCCGTACGGAACCACACCGACCGTACGGAACCACACTGACCGTACGGAACCACACATTGACCGTACGGAACCACACCGACCGTACAGCACCACACACCGACCGTACGGAACCACACAGACCGTACGGAACCACACCGATCGTACGGAACCATGCCGATCGTACGGAACCACGCCGACCGTACGGAACCACGCCGATCGTACGGAACCACACCGACCGTACGGAACCACGCCGATCGTACGGAACCACGCCGACCGTACGGAACCACGCTGACCGTACGGAAGCACACGTTGACCGTACATAACCACACTGACCTTATGGAACCACATCGACCATACGGAACCACACACCGACTGTACAGCACCACACACTGACCACACGGAACCATACCGACCGTACGGAACTATGCCGACCGTATCGAACCACACACTGACCGTTCAGAACCACATCGACCGTACGGAACCACACTGATCGTACGGAACCACACCGACCATACAGAAGCACACTGACCGTACGGAACCACGCTGACCGTACGGAATCAGGCCGACCGGACGGTACCACACACTGACCATATGGAACCACACCAACTGTACGGAACCACACCGACCGTAGGGAACCACACTGTCCGTACAGCACCACACACCGACCGTACGGAACCACACTGACCGTACAGAACCACACACTGACCGTACGGAACCACACCGACCGTACGGAACCACGCCGACCATACGGAACCACACTGACAGTACGGAACCACACCGACCGTACGGAACCACACAGTGACCGTACAGAACCACACTGACCATACGGAACCACACTGACCGTACGGAACCACCCCGACTGTATGGAACCACATTGTCCGTACGGAACCACACTGACCGTACGGAACCACACACTGACCGTAGGGAACCACACACTGACCGTAGGGAACCACACCGACCGTACAGAACTACACTGACTGTACGGAACCACACTGACCATACAGAACGACGCCGGCGGTACGGAACCACACCGACCGTACGGAACCATGCTGACCGTATCGAACCACACACCGACTGTACGAAACCACACCGACCGTACAGAACCACACACTGACCGTACGGAACCACACCGACCATACGGAACCACACTGACCGTACGGAACCACTCACTGACCATACGGATCCAAACACTGACCGTACGGAACCACACACTGACCGTACGGAACCACACCGACCGTACGGAACCACACACTGAACGTACGAACCACACCGACCGTAGGGAACCACACCGACCGTACGGAACCACACAGACCGTTCAGAACCACACACTGACCGTACGGAATCAGGCCAACTGTATGGAACCACACAGTGACCGTACGGAACCACACACTGACCATATGGAACCACACACTGACCGTACGTAACCACTCACTGACCGTATGGAACCACACACCGACCGTACAGAACGACGCCGACCATACGAAACCACATTATCCGTACGGAACCACACTGACCGTATGGAACCACACCGACTGTACGGAACCACGCCGACCGTACGGAACCACACACTGACCGTACGGAACCACGCCGACCGTACGGAACCACACCGACTGTTACGGAACCACGCCGACCGTACGGAACCACACACTGACCGTACGGAACCACATACTGACCATACGGAACCACGCCGACCGTAGGGAACCACGCCGACCGTACGGAACCACACTAACCATACGCACCGACCGTACAGAACGACGCGGATCGTGCGGAACCACACCGACCGTACGGAACCACACCGACCGTACGGAACCACACACTGACCGTACGGAACCACACCGACCGTAGGGAACCACACCGACTGTACAGCACCACACACCGACCGTACGGAACCACACAGACTGTACAGAACCACACACTGACCGTACGAAACCACACTGACCGTACGGAATCAGACCGACTGTATGGAACCACACAGTGACCGTACGGAACCACACACTGACTGTACGGAACCACACACTGACCGTATGGAATCACACACCGACCGTACAGAACGACGCCGACCATACGAAACCACATTGTCCGTACGGAACCACATTGACCGTACGGAACCACACACTGACCGTATGGAACCACACACTGACCGTACCGAACCACACCGACTGTACGGAACCACGCCGACCATACAGGAACACACTGACCGTACGGAACCACACTAACCATACACACCGACCGTACAGAACGACGCCGATTGTACGGAACCACACCGACCGTACGGAACCACACCGACCGTACAGCACCACACACCGACCGTACGGAACCACACTAACCATACACACCGACCGTACAGAACGACGCCGATTGTACGGAACCACACTGACCGTACGGAACCACGCCGACCGTACAGGACAACACACTGACCGTACGGAACCACACTAACCATACACACCGACCGTACAGAACGACGGCGATCGTACGGAACCACACCGACCGTACGGAACCACACCGACCGCAGGGAACCACACCGACCGTACGGAACCACACACTGACCGTATGGAGCCACACCGACCGTACAGCACCACACACCGACCGTACGGAACCACACACTGACCGTATGGAGCCACACCGACCGTACAGCACCACACACCGACCATACGGAACCACACAGACCGTACAGGACCACACACTGACTGTACAGAACCACACCGACCGTACGGAACCATACCGACCGTAGGGAACCACACCGACCGTAGGGAACCACACTGACCGTACGGAACCACACACTGACCGGACGGAACCACGTCGACCGTACGGAACCACGCCGACTCTACGGAACCACACACTGACCATACGGACCCACACACTGACCGTACGGAACCACACACTGACCGTACGGAACCACACCGACCGTACGGAACCACGCCGACTCTACGGAACCACACACTGACCATACGGACCCACACACTGACCGTACGGAACCACACCGACCGTAAGGAACTACACACTGACCGTACAGCACCACACACTGAACACACGGAACCACACTGACCGTGCGGAACCACGCCGACCTTATCGAACGGCACACTGACCGTACGGAACCACACACTGACCGTACGGAACCACACCGACTGTACGGAACCACGCTGACCGTACGGAACCACAGTGACCGTACGGAATCAGGCCGACCGTACGGAACCACACACTGACCATACGGAACCACACCAACTGTACGTAACCACACTGAGCGTACGGAACCACGCACTGACGATACGGAACCACGTCGACCGTACGGAACCACACTGACCGTACGGAACCACACCGACCATACAGCACCACACACGGACCATATGGAACCACACAGACCGTACAGAACCACACACTGACCGTACGGAACCACACTGACCGTACGGAATCAGGGCGACTGTGTGGAACCACACACTGACTGTACGGAACCACACACTGACCGCATGGAACCACACACCGACAGTACAGAACGATGCCGACCATACGAAACCACATTGTCCATACGGAACCACACCGACCGTACGGAACCACACCGACCGTACGGAACCACACTGACCGTACGGAACCACACACTGACCGTACGGAACCACACTGACCGTACAGCACCACACACCGACCGTACGGAACCACACAGACCGTACGGAACCACACCGATCGTACGGAACCATGCCGATCGTACGGAACCACGCCGACCGTACGGAACCACACCGATCGTACGGAACCACACCGACCGTATCGAACCACACACTGACCGTACGGAACCACACCGACCGTACGGAACCACGCCGACCGTACGGAAGCACACGTTGACCGTACATAACCACACTGACCTTACGGAACCACATCGACCATACGGAACCACACACCGACTGTACAGCACCACACACGGAACCACACCGACCGTACGGAACTATGCCGACCGTATCGAACCACACACTGACCGTTCAGAACCACATCGACCGTACGGAACCACACTGATCGTACGGAACCACACACTGACTGTATGGAACCACACTGACCATACAGAAGCACACTGACCGTACGGAACCACGCTGACCGTACGGAATCAGGCCGACCGGACGGTACCACACACTGACCATATGGAACCACACCAACTGTACGGAACCACACCGACCGTAGGGAACCACACCGTCCATACAGCACCACACACCGACCGTACGGAACCACACTGACCGTACAGAACCACACACTGACCATACGGAACCAGGCCGACTGTTTTTGGCTAAGATCAAGTGTAGTATCTGTTCTTGGCTAAGAGCATGCGTAACTGACCTGACAGGGGAGTAACCATGACCCAAAAGTGGTTCTCCCTGGATCAGGAAGGTGGTTCTCCTATCCTTTTTGGAAATAGGAGGTGGGTGGGGTGGCTTGACCCATCCACCTCCATGGCACGAACCTGGTATTGCAGTATTTCCTGGAATGGGGCAGTGGCTCTAGGCCTTTTGGCTAAGAGCATTGGCGCAGAGTGATCCTTGATGTGTGCAAGGTGACCTCTGGCGTTTGTGATTTGACAAAGAATTGGAAAGATTGGCTACGAATTTAAAATAAAAAAAAAACCAGGCCGACTATATGCAACCACACACTGAATGTACGGAACCACACACTGACCGTATGGAACCACACACTGGTCGTACGGAACCACTCACTGACCGTATGGAACCACACACCGACCGTACAGAACCACATTGTCCGTACGGAACCACACCGACCATACAGCACCACAGAGGGAACCACACAGACCGTACAGAACCACACACTGACTGTACGGAACCACACACTGACCGTATGGAAACACACCGACAGTACAGAACGATGCCGACCATACGAAACCACATTGTCCGTACGGAACCACACCGACCGTACGGAACCACACTGACCATACGGAACCACACCGACCGTACGGAACCACACACTGACCGTACGGAACCACACCGACCGTACAGCACCACACACCGACCGTACGGAACCACGCCGACCGTACGGAACCACGCCGACCGTACGGAACCACGCCGACCGTATCGATCCACACACTGACCTTACGGAACCACATCGACCATACGGAACCACACACCGACTGTACAGCACCACACACTGACCACACGGAACCACACCGACCGTACGGAACTATGCCGACCGTATCGAACCACACACTGACCGTTCGGAACCACATCGACCGTACGGAACCACACTGATCGTACGGAACCACACACTGACTGTATGGAACCACACCGACCATACAGAAGCACACTAACCGTACGGAACCACGCTGACCGTACGGAATCAGGCCGACCGGACGGTACCACACACTGACCATATGGAACCACACCAACTGTACGGAACCACACCGACCGTAGGGAACCACACCGTCCGTACGGAACCATACTGACCGTACAGAACCGCACACTGACCGTACGGAACCAGGCCGACTGTTTTTGGCTAAGATCAAGTGTAGTATCTGTTCTTGGCTAAGATCATGCGTAACTGACCTGACAGGGGAGTAACCATGACCCAAAAGTGGTTCTCCCTGGATCAGGAAGGTGGTTCCCCTATGCTTTTTGGAAATAGGAGGTGGGTGGGGTGGCTTGACCCATCCACCTCCACGGAGGAGTGTGGGGGGCCTGACCCATCCACCTCCATGGCACGAACCTGGTATTGCAGTACTTCCAGGAACGGGGCAGTGGCTCTAGGCCTTTTGGCTAAGAGCATTGGCACAGAGTGATCCTTGATGTGTGCAAGGTGACCTCTGGCTTTTGTGATTTGACAAAGAATTGGAAAGATTGGCTACGAATTTTAAATAAAAAAAAAACCAGGCCGACGAGATGTAACCACACACTGAACGTACGGAACCACACACTGACCGTATGGAACCACACACTGGTCGTACGGAACCACTCACTGACCGTATGGAACCACACACCGATCGTACAGAATGACGCCGACCATACAGAACCACATTGTCCGTACGGAACCACACTGACCATACGGAACCACGTCGACCGTACGGAACCACACTGACCGTACGGAACCACACCGAACGTACGGAACCACACCGACCATACAGCACCACACACGGACCAGACAGAACCACACAGACCGTACAGAACCACACACTGACCGTACGGAACCACACTGACCGTACGGAATCAGGCCGACTGTGTGGAACTACACACTGACTGTACGGAACCACACACTGATCGTATGGAAACACACCGACAGTACAGAACGATGCCGACCATACGAAACCACATTGTCCGTACGGAACCACATCGACCATACGGAACCACACACCGACTGTACAGCACCACACACTGACCACACGGAACCATACCGACCGTACGGAACTATGCCGACCGTATCGAACCACACACTGACCGTTCAGAACCACATCGACCGTACGGAACCACACTGATCGTACGGAACCACACACTGACTGTATGGAACCACACCGACCATACAGAAGCACACTGACCGTACGGAACCACGCTGACCGTACGGAATCAGGCCGACCGGACGGTACCACACACTGACCATATGGAACCACACCAACTGTACGGAACCACACCGACCGTAGGGAACCACACTGTCCGTACAGCACCACACACCGACCGTACGGAACCACACTGACCGTACAGAACCACACACTGACCGTACAGAACCACACACTGACCGTACGGAACCACGCCGACCGTACGGAACCACGCTGACCGTACGGAACCACGCCGACTGTATGGAACCACATTGTCCGTACGGAACCACACTGACCGTACGGAACCACACACTGACCGTAGGGAACCACACCGACCGTACAGAACCACACTGACCGTACGGAACCACACTGACCATACAGAACGACGCCGACCGTACGGAACCACACCGACCGTACGGAACCAGACACTGACCGTACGGAACCATGCCGACCGTATCGAACCACACACTGACCGTACGGAACCACACAGTGACTGTACGAAACCACACCGACCGTACAGAACCACACACTGACCGTACGGAACCACACTGACCGCACGGAACGACGCCGCCCATACGGAACCACGCTGACCGTACGGAACCACACACTGACCGTACGGAACCACACCGACCATGCGGAACCACACCGACCGTACGGAACCACTCACTGACCATACGGATCCACACACTGACCGTACGGAACCACACCGACCGTACGGAACCACACACTGAACGTACGGAACCACACCGACCGTAGGGAACCACACCGACCGTACGGAACCACACAGACCGTTCAGAACCACACACTGACCGTACGGAATCAGGCCAACTGTATGGAACCACACAGTGACCGTACGGAACCACACACTGACCATATGGAACCACACACTGACCGTACGTAACCACTCACTGACCGTATGGAACCACACACCGACCGTACAGAACGACGCCGACCATACGAAACCACATTGTCCGTACGGAACCACACTGACCGTACGGAACCACACCGACTGTACGGAACCACGCCGACCGTACGGAACCACACACTGACCGTACGGAACCACGCCGACCGTACGGAACCACACCGACTGTACGGAACCACGCCGACCGTACGAAACCACACACTGACCGTACGGAACCACATACTGACCGTACGGAACCACGCCGACCGTAGGGAACCACGCCGACCGTACGGAACCACACACTGACCGTACGGAACCACACTAACCATATGCACCGACCGTACAGAACGACGCGGATCGTACGGAACCACACCGACCGTACGGAACCACACCGACCGTACGGAACCACACACTGACCGTACGGAACCACACCGACCGTAGGGAACCACACCGACCGTACGGAACCACACAGACTGTACAGAACCACACACTGACCGTACGAAACCACACTGACCGTACGGAATCAGACCGACTGTATGGAACCACACAGTGACCGTACGGAACCACACACTGACCGTACGGAACCACACACTGACCGTACGGAACCATACACTGACCGTATGGAATCACACACCGACCGTACAGAACGACGCCGACCATACGAAACCACATTGTCCGTACGGAACCACATTGACCGTACGGAACCACACACTGACCGTATGGAACCACACACTGACCGTACGGAACCACACCGACTGTACGGAACCACGCCGACCGTACGGGACCACACACTGACCGTACGGAACCACACTAACCATACACACCGACCGTACAGAACGACGCCGATTGTACGGAACCACACCGACCGTACGGAACCACACCGACCGTACAGCACCACACACCGACCGTACGGAAACACACAGACCGTACAGGACCACACACTGACCGTACGGAACCACACTAACCATACACACCGACCGTACAGAACGACGGCGATCGTACGGAACCACACCGACCGTACAGAACCACACCGACCGTAGGGAACCACACCGACCGTACAGCACCACACACCGACCGTACGGAACCACACACTGACCGTATGGAACCACACCGACCGTACAGCACCACACACCGACCATACGGAACCACACAGACCGTACAGGACCACACACTGACTGTACAGAACCACACCGACCGTACGGAACCATACCGACCGTAGGGAACCACACCGACCGTAGGGAACCACACACTGACCGTACGGAACCACGTCGACCGTACGGAACCACGCCGACTCTACGGAACCACACACTGACCATACGGACCCACACACTGACCGTACAGCACCACACGCTGAACACACGGAACCACACTGACCGTGCGGAACCACGCCGACCGTATCGAACGGCACACTGACCGTATGGAACCATAGTGACCGTACGGAACCACGCTGACCGTACGGAACCACAGTGACCGTACGGAATCAGGCCGACCGTACGGAACCACACACTGACCATACGGAACCACACCAACTGTACGTAACCACACTGACCGTACGGAACCACACACTGACCATACGGAACCACGTCGACCGTACGGAACCACACTGACCGTACGGAACCGCACCGACCATATGGAACCACACAGACCGTACAGAACCACACACTGACCGTACGGAATCAGGCCGACTGTGTGGAACCACACACTGACCGTATGGAACCACACACCGACAGTACAGAACGATGCCGACCATACAAACCACATTGTCCGTACGGAACCACACCGACCGTACGGAACCACACCGACCGTATGGAACCACACTGACCGTACGGAACCACACACTGACCGTACGGAACCACACCGACCGTACAGCACCACACACCGATCGTACGGAACCACGCCGACCGTACGGAACCACACCGATCGTACGGAACCACACCGACCGTACGGAAGCACACGTTGACCGTACATAACCACACTGACCTTACGGAACCACATCGACCATACGGAACCACACACCGACTGTACAGCACCACATACTGACCACACGGAACCACACCGACCGTACGGAACTATGCCGACCGTATCGAACCACACACTGACCGTTCAGAACCACATCGACCGTACGGAACCACACTGATCGTACGGAACCACACACTGACTGTATGGAACCACACCGACCATACAGAAGCACACTGACCGTACGGAACCACGCTGACCGTACGGAATCAGGCCGACCGGACGGTACCACACACTGACCATATGGAACCACACCAACTGTACGGAACCACACCGACCGTAGGGAACCACACTGTCCGTACAGCACCACACACCGACCGTACGGAACCACACTGACCGTACGGAACCAGGTCGACTGTTTTTGGCTAAGATCAAGTGTAGTATCTGTTCTTGGCTAAGATCATGCGTAACTGACCTGACAGGGGAGTAACCATGACCCAAAAGTGGTTCTCCCTGGATCAGGAATGTGGTTCTCCTATCCTTTTTGGAAATAGGAGGTGGGTGGGGTGGCTTGACCCATCCACCTCCACGGAGGAGTGTGGGGGGCCTGACCCATCCATCTCCATGGCACGAACCTGGTATTGCAGTACTTCCAGGAACGGGGCAGTGGCTCTAGGCCTTTTGGCTAAGAGCATTGGCGCAGAGTGATCCTTGATGTGTGCAAGGTGACCTCTGGCTTTTGTGATTTGACAAAGAATTGGAACGATTGGCTACGAATTTTAAATTTAAAAAAAACCAGGCCGACTATATGCAACCACACACTGAACGTACGGAACCACACACTGACCGTATGGAACCACACACCGACCGTACAGAACGACGCCGACCATACAGAACCACATTGTCGGTACGGAACCACACTGACCATACGGAACCACGTCGACCGTACGGAACCACACTGACCGTACGGAACCACACCGAACGTACGGAACCACACCGACCATACAGCACCACACACGGACCAGACGGAACCACACAGACCGTACAGAACCACACACTGACCGTACGGAACCACGCCGACCGTACGGAACCACGCCGACCGTACGGAACCACGCCGACCGTACGGAACCATGCCGACCGTATCGAACCACACACTGATCGTACGGAACCACACCGACCGTACGGAACCATGCCGACCGTATCGAACCACACACTGACCGTACGGAACCACACCGACCGTACGGAACTATGCCGACCGTATCGAACCACACACTGACCGTTCGGAACCACACCGACCGTAGGGAACCACACCGTCCGTACAGCAGCACACACCGACCGTACGGAACCACACTGACCGTACAGAACCACACACTGACCGTACGGAACCAGGCCGACTGTTTTTGGCTAAGATCAAGTGTAGTATCTGTTCTTGGCTAAGATCATGCGTAACTGACCTGACAGGGGAGTAACCATGACCCAAAAGTGGTTCTCCCTGGATCAGGAAGGTGGTTCCCCTATGCTTTTTGGAAACAGGAGGTGGCTGGGGTGGCTTGACCCATCCACCTCCACGGAGGAGTATGGGGGGCCTGACCCATCCACCTCCATGGCACGACCCTGGTATTGCAGTACTTCCAGGAACGGGGCAGTGGCTCTAGGCCTTTTGGCTAAGAGCATTGGCGCAGAGTGATCCTTGATGTGTGCAAGGTGACCTCTGGCGTTTGTGATTTGACAAAGAATTGGAAAGATTGGCTACGAATTTTAAATTAAAAAAAAAACCACGCCGACTATATGCAACCACACACTGAACGTACGGAACCACACACTGGTCGTACGGAACCACTCACTGACCGTATGGAACCACACACCGACCGTACAGAACGACGCCGACCATACAGAACCACATTGTCCGTACGGAACCACACTGACCGTACGGAACCACACACTGACTGTATGGAACCACACCGACCATACAGAAGCACACTGACCGTACGGAACCACGCTGACCGTACAGAATCAGGCCGACCGGGCGGTACCACACACTGACCATACGGAACCACACCAACCGTACGGAACCACACTGACCGTACAGAACCAGGCCGACTGTATGGAACCACATTGTCCGTACGGAACCTCACTGACCATATGGAACCACACTGACCATACGGAATCAGGCCGACTGTATGGAACCACACACTGACCGTACGGAACCACACATTGACCGTACGGAACCTTATCACTGACCGTACAGAACGTCGCCGACCATACGGAACCACATTGTCTGTAGGAAACCACACTGACCGTACGGAACCACACCGACCATACGGAACCTTATCACTGACCGTACAGAACGTCGCCGACCATACGGAACCACATTGTCCGTAGGGAACTACACTGACCGTACGGAACCACACCGACCGTACGGAAACACACATTGACCGTACGGAACCACACCGACCGTACAAAACCACACTGACCGTACGGAACCACACCGAACGGACAGAACCACGCCGACCGTACGGAGCCACACCAACCGTACGGAACCACGCCGACTGTACGGAATTACACACCGACTGTACAGAACCACACTGACCGTACGGAACCACACACTGACAGTACGGAACCACACTGACCGTACGGAACCACACACTGACAGTACGGAACCACACTGACCGTACGGAACCACACACTGACCGTACGGAACCACACACTGACAGTGCGGAACCACACTGACCGTACGGAACCACACACTGACAGTACGGAACCACACTGACCGTACGGAACCACGCCGACTGTACGGAACCACGCCGACCGTACGGAACCACAAACTGACGATACGGAACCACACTGACCGTACGGAACCACGCCGACTGTACGGAACCACGCCGACCGTACGGAACCACACACTGACAGTACGGAACCACACTGACCGTACGGAACCACACTGACCGTACGGAACCACGCCGACCGTACGGAACCACAAACTGACGATACGGAACCACACACTGACCGTACGGAATCAGGCCGACCGGACGGTACCACACACTGACCATACGGAACCACATCAACCGTACGGAACCACACCGTCCGTACAGCACCACACACCGACTAAGATCAAGTGGAGTACCTGTTGATTGGGCATTCATATGCAAATCGCCCATTCCGGGCTCTGTAATGTAACACATGAAATGTAATTTGTGTAAATGTACCACAATGTACCCTGTTTATTGTACTGAATCGCAGTTGAACAGAAAAACGAGAAATGTAACGAACGAAACTGCCGTCGGCACCCAGATGTATTGTATGGGATTGCTGACCGCAGCGAAATGCAATGAAATGCCATCGAATGTACTGTACAGATTCTTTTTATGAATAAAGTATATTTTGAAATTTAAAAAAAAATTCATATGCAAATCGACTGACTGCAGAAACTCGTTTTTCCAGTTTTGCTGGCTCTGGCCTTTGGCTTGAGCCAGGCGCCAATTGGAGAGAGGAGACAAAATTTGCATGTCGACTGACGATTCGACGGGCCTTTGGGCCTGTCAAGGGGCGGGCCTGGAGGACCGCCCGTGCCCCGGACTGGGGCAATGCCAGGTTGAAGGCTTCGGCCAAAACTCACAGCGAAAGGAGGAATCTGCAACCCGGATGGCGGCCAACCGAGCGGCGAACCAGGGCGTCCGAAACACCATCCGAGTGACGGTAAAGAAAGTGGAAGGACAGACAATGATCAACCGGGAACTTTTCGTGAAGAAAATCCTGCTGGGAACATGTGGCATGAAAGTCGCCGACGTCTTCGCCTTGCAGGACCTCCCGAAGAGAGGTTACTTCGATGTGACCTTCAGAACCGTCACCCTCTGCCTGAAGTTCCTGAAAGGTTTGAAGGAGGCGAGTGAACCCGTGCGCTCAGTGCTAACTTGGGAGCCGCTGTTCACCCTCCCGTCGCAGAGAAGACGCACTATCACAGTGCAAATGTACGACCCCCACATCCCCATCATCGATGTGCTGACTTTCCTCAACAGGTTTGTCGATGGGGCAGGAAGCAACAGTGACGTGAAAGACGGGCACGGAATATGGACCAGCAAGCGCCAGATCCAGGTCACCATGAAGGTGGACGCCAGCGGAACCATCCTGCACCCACCCTCCAGCTTTTCCATCGGAGGAAGCCGGGGCTACATGGTGTACGCTGGCCAACCCAACGTGTGCCGCACCTGCGGGAAGGCAGGCCATGTGGCGGCAAGCTGCAAGACTGTCATCTGCCGAAACTGCAAGAACGAGGGCCACCAGACAAAAGACTGTAAGGAGACCAAGTGCTGCAACCTCTGTGGTCTGGCTGGGCACCTTTACAAAAGCTGCCCCAAACGCAATCTCAGCTATGCGCAGGCAGCAAAGAACTTTGCACCAGAGGAGGAGGAAGCTGACGAACACAACGCTCCAGAGGAGAGCCACACCCTCCCCCCGACCATGAACTCGGGACAAGGCGGCGAGGAAGAGAACACTGCTACCGCGAGCTGCGAGCCACCAGCAGCCAGCAGCGAACCTCGCCCCCAGAGCACCGAACCCAGAGACGAGCAGACATCAGACGAGGAAGCGGAATGGCAGACAGTAAGGAAAAGGCGCAAGGGCAAGAGGCGACCACCAAGCTCGGCAGAAACCAGCGACGGCAGCTTGTCTGATGAGGAAAAGAGCCACCGCCTGAAGAAGAGGCAATGCGCCATCCCACGGCCACAGGAAACCGGGAGCAGGGAAGCGACCAACACAGCCCTGCCCCAGGAACCTGAGAGCAACGAAGGGCCCAGCGCACACGAGCTCCGGGACACCGGGAGTGAAGGAGTAACCAACGCAGACCAGCCCCAGGATAACGGGAGCAGCGAAGACCTAGCACACCCCACCTCCGGAACACCGGGAGCGACGCAGCGATCGACGCACACCAGCTCGACACCGCCGCGACTGAGGCAAAGAGGGAACCACCACCACCAGGCGAGGACACTGCAGAGAACATTGAGGACTTAATCACAGAACTGCAGCAGTCCCCTGGTCAAAACATCCCCACAGCAGAGGACGACGATGACGATGACGATGACCACGCCACCCCAGGTGCAGTAAATGTAGATTTTGATGTGGATAGTAATAACTTACACATGCTGGAAATCGCCATTGTGGAATATGGGGGAATTGAAAACGATGTATCTGAACTGCAATGTATGTAAATGTAAAACATAGCTTTAAAATGGATTTAAAAATTGCTAGTATTAACGTGCGTAGCGTGAAATCGACTACGCGATGTGTTTCCACCTTGGGGTACCTCGCCAAGGTCAAAGCGGACCTGCTGTTCTTGCAGGAGTGCGGTCTGCCGCACTTCAGCAGTTACCGGCAGTGGTCACGATGGTGGGCCCATGGACCATCCATTTGGTCAGGGGGCAACGACAGCCGAGCTTCCGGCTTGGGCATTCTGCTGCGGGGAGGCCACTTCACCATCACCGAAGTTAAGGAGGTGATGGGCGGCCGCCTCCTCGTAGCAGATGTAATGTACAAAAACTCCCCTCTCAGGTTAATTACTGTTTACGCTCCAGCTGTGAAGAACGAGAGGCTGGCCCTCCTCCAGCAGCTCCCACTGTTACTGGCAACGTCCAGGCCGGTCATTCTGGGTGGTGACTTCAACTGCATCATCGATGCGGCTGGACGATCCAGCAGAGCCGATGGCAAACTGGACGCCACGTCCAAACTCCTGATGGATGCGGTAAAAGATGCCAAGCTGTGTGACGTCTTCAGCAACCCTGCAGACGGAGCACCGCGCAGATACACCTGGTCGAGACCAGACGGGTCCGTCCGTTCCAGAATAGACTTCCTGTTTGTGTCCCACACGCTCAAGGTCAGATCCACCGACGTCACGCCGGTGTTCTTCTCTGACCACTGCCTCCTACTGGCCGACTGTCGCCCACAGGAAAACCAGAAAGTTGGCAGAGGGATATGGAAGGTCAACGTGAAACTGTTGACTCCGGAAAACATTGAGGAACTCAAGAGGGATTACAACGGTTGGAGAACCGTAAAACCCCTCTGCGATTCCCCGATGCACTGGTGGGAAACAATCAAGACGAACATCAAGAGGTTCTTCATCCTCAAAGGTGTTCAGGAGGCGAGAGGGAGACAGAGGGAATTGTCCCAACTCCAGACGAATATGCAAAACCTGCTCCTGTTGCAGTCGATGGGGGTCGATGTCGCGGAGGAACTTGAAGAGGTGAAGGGCCAGCAAGCCTCGCTCTTTGCCTCGGATTCCTCCAAGATCATCTTCCGATCCAGAGTCCGCTCCGTAGAGCAGGATGAGACGTGTTCGCGTTTCTTCTTCCAAAAGGTACTCAGGGGCAGCTCTGTGATCACCAGCCTAAAGGAAGAAGACGGTTCTGTGACGTCTTCGCAGCCTGACATGCAGAGGATCAGCGAATCCTTCTATGCCAGGCTGTACGACGTCAAGCCCACAGACCGCGTGGCCTCCCAGTCTTTCCTGTCGTCTATTTCGGAGGTCTTAGACGACGGCAAGCGAGAGAGTCTGGACCACCCGCTAACTCTGGACGAGCTGACAAAGACCGTCCGGTCCTTCGAGACGAATAAAACTCCCGGAAGCTCTGTGGGACTGGATAGGCCCGGACCTGCTGGAAGTGTACGGAGGTATGCTTCTGGCTGGCAGCATGTCAGAATCGATGAGGAAAGGCATCATCACCCTCATCTACAAGCAGAAGGGGGAGAGGAAGGAAATCAAAAACTGGCGGCCCATTTCGCTGCTCAATGTGGACTACAAGATCCTGTCAAAGGTCATCGCCAACAGGGTCAAGTCTGCTCTTGAGCTGGTGATTCACCCGGACCAGACCTGCGCTGTCCCCGGCAGGAAGATCTCTGATAGCCTCGCGCTACTCAGAGATACGATCGCCTACGTGCGGGACAGGAGGGTGAACACCTGTTTAATCAGCTTAGACCAGGAGAAAGCCTTTGACAGGATATTGCACACGTACCTGATCGACGTGCTCTCCAAAATGGGGTTCGGGGAGGGCATCCGAAATTGGGTCAAACTGCTCTACACAGACATCAGTAGTGCAGTTCTAATCAACGGGTGGGAAACTCAAAGCTTTCCAATCAGATCTGGAATCAGGCAAGGCTGTCCTCTCTCGTCTGTCTTGTTTGTGTGTTGTATTGAGCCCTTTGCCGGGTCCATCAGGAAGGATGCGGGCATTAGAGTGGTGACGATCCCAGGCAGCGGAGGCGCTCAGGTCAAGACCTCCCTGTACATGGACGACGTAGCCATCTTTTGCTCGGATCCGCAGTCGGTCCACAGATTGCTCACAATCTGCGACCAGTTTGAACTGGCCTCGGGAGCAAAGGTCAACCGCACCAAAAGCGAGGCCATTCCCTTCACCGTCAAGCCAGATTTCCTGAAGGTGCTGGGAATATGGTTCGGAGCGGACGGGACGTGCGCCAAAAACTGGGACGAGCGCATTGCCAAGGTCAGACAGAAACTGGCATTTTGGGAGCAGCGCTCCCTTTCCATCACAGGCAAGAACTTGGTCATCAGGAGTGAGGTGCTCTCGGTGTTGCTGTACGTGGCACAGGTCTGGCCCATCTCACGCTCCTGTGCCGCGGCAGTCACCCAGGCCGTCTTCCACATTGTCTGGAGGTCCAAAATGGACCGTGTCCGCAGAGACACAATGTACAAATCTCTGGACAGTGGAGGAAAGGACGTTCCGAACGTGGCCCTCATCCTGATGGCCACCTTTGTGTGCGGCTGAATCAAGCTGTGCACAGACCCCCGGTACGCAAACACCAAGTGTCACTACGTGCTGAGGTTCTACCTGTCCCCATTGTTGAGAAGGATGGGTCTGGCCACGCTGCCGCGAAACACCCCCACCAGTTGGACCATGCCTGTCCACCTGTCCTTCGTGGAAAAGTTCTTCAAAAGAAGCCCCTTTGACCACAAGGCCATCAAACAGTGGTCAGCACGTAAGGTCCTGGATGCCCTACGAAAGAAGCAGAGGGTGGACCCTGTCGGGTGGTTCCCTGAGCGGAGTGTCGAACTCGTTTGGCAGAACGTCTCATCGCCAGAGCTTTCACACAAGCACCAAGATGTAGCTTGGTTGGCGGTGAGGAGGGCCCTACCCGTCAGAGCGTTCATGCACAGCCGGCGTCTCAGCAGCACGGCACGGTGCCCCCGAGTCAGCTGCAGGGCGGACGAGATTGTCACCCACCTCCTTCTAGATTGCGCCTTTGCAAGGCAGGTCTGGAAAGAGATGCAGTGGTTGCTGTCGAGGTTCATCCCGAGCAGCTCCGTAACACAGGACTCTGTGCTCTACGGGCTGTTCCCAGGGACACACACCGAGACAGACATCACCTGCTGCTGGAGGGCCATCAACTCGGTCAAAGACGCTCTTTGGTCTTGCCGAAACTTGCTGGTCTTCCAGAACAAGGAGATGACCACGTCTGCGTGTTGCAGACTGGCGCAATCCAAGATCCAGGATTACGTGCTGAGGGACGCACTAAAATTTGGTGCAGTCGCCGCAAAGGCACGGTGGGGAAGAGCCACAGTTTAAAGCCCTTCCGTCATGGTAAACCCAGGGGCAGAAATCAGTACCAAACTCCCTCGGGCTGTATTTGTAATCTACTCTTTGTGTACATAGAGCACCAAATCTGTAAATACCAATGTCGTGCCATGTACAATGCAAGGTGTGCTACGAAATGCATGTTTGAAAAGAAAAAATGTAAATGTACCGTCACCCATTCCGGGCACTGTATTGTAACACATGAAATGTAATTTGTGTAGATGTACCACAATGTACCCTGGTTATTGTACTGAATCGCAGTTGAACAGAAAAACGAGAAATGTAACGAACGGTACTGCCGTCAGCACCCAGATGTATTGTATGGGATTGCTGACCGCAGCGAAATGTAATGAAATGCCATTGAATGTACTGTACAGATTCTTTTTATGAATAAAGTATATTTTGAAATAAAAAAAAACACACAGTGACAGTACGGAACCACACCGACCGTACGGAACCACACACTGACCGTACGGAACCACAGTGACCGTACGGAATCAGGCCGACAGTACGGAACCACACACTGACCGTACGGAACCACACTGACCGTAAGGAAACACAGACTGACCGTACAGCACCACACACTGACCGTACGGAACCACACCAACCATATGGAACCACGCTGACCGTACGCAACCACAGTGACCGTACGGAATCAGGCCGACCATGGGGAACCACACACTGACCGTACGGAACCACACCAACCATATGGAACCACGCTGACTGTACGCAACCACAGTGACCGTACGGAATCAGGCCGACCATGGGGAACCACACACTGACCGTACGGAACCACACCGACCGTACGGAATTACACACTGACCGTACGGAACCACACCGACTGTATGGAACCACACACTGACCGTACGGAACCACACACTGACCGTACGGAACCACACTGACCGTATGGAACCACACCGACCGTACAGCACCACACACTGACCGTACGGAACCACACACTGACTGTACGGAACCACACTGACCATACCGCACCACACACTGACCGTACAGAACCACACACTGACCGTACGGAACCACACTGACCGTACAGCACCACACACTGAACGTACAGAACCACACCGACCGTAGAGGACAACACACTGACCGTACGGAACCACACACTGACCGGACGGAACCACACCGACTGTACGGAACCACGCCGACTGTACGGAACCACGCCGACCGTACGGAATTACACACCGACTGTACGGAACCACACCGACCGTACGGAACCACACACTGACCGTACAGAACGACGCCGATCGTACGGAACACACCGACCGTACGGAACCACGCCGATCGTACGGAACGACGCCGACCATACGGAACCACACCGATCATATGGAACCATGCCGATCGTACGGAACCACACAGACCATACGGAACCACACCGATCGTACGGAACCACACCGACCGTAAGGAACCACGCCGACTGTATCGAACCACATACTGACCGAATGGAACCACACTGACCGTACGGAACCACACTGACCGTACGGAACCACGCCGACCGTGCGGAACCACGCCGACTGTACGGAAGCACACACTAACTGTACATAACCACAGTGACCGTACGGAATCAGGCAGACCGTACGAAACCACACACTGACCGTACGGAACCACACCGACCGTATGGAACCACACACTGACCGTACAACACCACACACTGACCACACAGAACCACACCGACCGTATGGAACAACGCCGACCGTATCGAACCACACACTGACCGTATGGAACCATAGTGACCGTACGGAACCACGCTGACCGTACAGAACCACAGTGACCGTACGGAATCAGGCCAACCGTACGGAACCACACACTGACCATACGGAACCACACCAACCATACGGAACCACACTGACCGTACGGAACCACACACTGACCGTACGGAACCACACCGACCGTACGGAACCAAACTGACCGTACGGAACCACACCGAACGTACGGAACCACCCCGACTGTACGGAACCACACCGACCGTACAGCACCACACACCGACTGTACGGAACCACACAGACCGTACAGAACCACACACTGACCGTACGGAACCACACTGACCGTACGGAATCAGGCCGACTGTATGGAACCACACACTGACCGGACGGAACCACTCACTGACCATACGGAACCACACACTGACCGTACGGAACCACACTGACCGTACGGAACCACACCGACCGTACAGAACCACACCGATCGTACGGAACCACACACTGACCGTACGGAACCACACCGACCGTACGGAACCACACACCGACCGTACGGAACCACACACTGACCGTACGGAACCACACACTGACCGTACGGAACCACACCCACCGTAGGGAACCACACCGTCCGTACAGCACCACACACCGACCGTACGGAACCACACTGACCGTACAGAACCACACACTGACCGTACGGAACCAGGCCGACTGTATGGAACCACACAGTGACCGTATGGAACCACACACTGAACGTACGGAACCAAACACTGACCGTATGGAACCACACACTGGTCGTATGGAACCACTCACTGACCGTACGGAACCACACACTGACTGTACGGAACCACACCGACCGTATGTAACCACACACTGACCGTACGGAACCACAGTGACCGTACGGAATCAGGCCGACCGTACGGAACCACACACTGACCATACGGAACCACACCAACCGTACGGAACCACACACTGACCGTACGGGACCACAGTGACCGTACGGAATCAGGCCGACCATACGGAACCACACACTCAACATACGGAACCACACCAACCATACGGAACCACACACCGACCGTACGGAACCACACCGACCATACGGAACCACACTGACCGTACGGAACCACACCCACCGTACGGAACCACACTGACCGTACGGAACCACACCGACCGTAGGGAACCACACCGAATGTACAGCACCACACACCGACCGTACGGAACCACACTGACCGTACAGAACCACACACTGACCGTACGGAACCACACCGACCGTAGGGAACCACACCGACCGTACAGCAACACACACCGACCGTACAGAACCACACACCTACCGTACAGAACCACACACTGACCGTACGGAACCACACTGACCGTACAGAACCACACACTGACCGTACGGAACCACACCGACCGTAGGGAACCACACCGACCGTACAGCAACACACACCGACCGTACAGAACCACACACTGACCGTACGGAACCACACTGACCGTACAGAACCACACACTGACCGTACGGAACCACACCGACCGTAGGGAACCACACCGACCGTACAGCAACACACACCGACCGTACAGAACCACACACCTACCGTACGGAACCACACTGACCGTAAGGAATCAGGCCGACTGTATGGAACCACACAGTGACCGTACGGAACCACACACTGAACGTACGGAACCAAACACTGACCGTATGGAACCACACACTGGTCGTATGGAACCACTCACTGACCGTACGGAACCACACACTGACTGTACGGAACCACACCGACCGTATGTAACCACACACTGACCGTACGGAACCACAGTGACCGTACGGAATCAGGCCGACCGTACGGAACCACACACTGACCATACGGAACCACACCAACCGTACGGAACCACACACTGACCGTACGGGACCACAGTGACCGTACGGAATCAGGCCGACCATACGGAACCACACACTCAACATACGGAACCACACCAACCATACGGAACCACACACCGACCGTACGGAACCACACCGACCATACGGAACCACACTGACCGTACGGAACCACACCCACCGTACGGAACCACACTGACCGTACGGAACCACACCGACCGTAGGGAACCACACCGAATGTACAGCACCACACACCGACCGTACGGAACCACACTGACCGTACAGAACCACACACTGACCGTACGGAACCACACCGACCGTAGGGAACCACACCGACCGTACAGCAACACACACCGACCGTACAGAACCACACACCTACCGTACAGAACCACACACTGACCGTACGGAACCACACTGACCGTACAGAACCACACACTGACCGTACGGAACCACACCGACCGTAGGGAACCACACCGACCGTACAGCAACACACACCGACCGTACAGAACCACACACTGACCGTACGGAACCACACTGACCGTACAGAACCACACACTGACCGTACGGAACCACACCGACCGTAGGGAACCACACCGACCGTACAGCAACACACACCGACCGTACAGAACCACACACCTACCGTACGGAACCACACTGACCGTAAGGAATCAGGCCGACTGTATGGAACCACACAGTGACCGTACGGAACCACACACTGACCGTACGGAACCACTCACTGACCGTATGGAACCTCACACCGACCGTACAGAACGTTGTCCGTACGGAACCACACTGACCATACAGAACCACACACTGACCGTAAGGAATCAGGCCGACTGTATGGAACCACACAGTGACCGTACAGAACCACACACTGACCGTACGGAATCAGGCCGACTGTATGGAACCACACAGTGGCCGTACGGAACAACACACTGACCGCACGGAACCACACACTGACCGTCCGGAACCACTCACTGACCGTATGCAATCACACACCGACCGTACAGAACGACGCCGACCATACGGAACCACATTGTCCGTACGGAACCACACTGACCGTACGGAACCACACACTGACTGTACGGAACCACACTGACCGTATGGAATCAGGCCGACTGTATGGAACCACACAGTGACCGTACGGAACCACACACTGACCGTACGGAAGCACACACTGACCATACGGAACCACACCGACCGTACGGAACCACACACTGACTGTACGGAACCACACTGACCGTACGGAATCAGGCCGACTGTGTGGAACCACACAGTGACCGTACGGAACCACACACTGACCGTCCGGAACCACTCACTGACCGTATGGAATCACACACCGACCGTACAGAACGACGCCGACCATACGGAACCACATTGTCCGTACGGAACCACACACTGACCGTACGGAATCACACCGACCGTACGGAACCACACACTGACCGTACGGAACCACACCGACCGTACAGAAGCACACTGACCGTACGGAACCACACACTGACCGTATGGAACCACACCGACCATACAGAACCACGCCGACCGTACGGTGCCATACCAACCGTACAGAACCACGGCGACCGTACGGAACCACGCCGACCGTACGGAACCACACACTGACCATACAGAACCACACACTGACCGTACGGAACCACACAGTGACCGTACGGAACCACAGTGACCATACAGAATCAAGCCGACCGTATCGAACCACACACTGACCGTACGGAACCACACTGACCGTACGGAACCACGCCGACCGTACGGAATCACACCGACCGTACGGAACCACACACTGACCATACAGAACCACACACTGACCGTATGGAACCACACAGTGACCGTACGGAACCACACCGACCGTACGGAACCACACACTGACCGTACGGAACGACACTGACCGTAAGGAACGACACACTGACCGTACAGCACCACACACTGACCGTACGGAACCACACCGACCATACGGAACCACGATGACCGTATCTAACCACACACCGACCGTATGGAACCACACTGACCGTACCGAACCACACTGACCGTATAGCACCACACCGACCGTAGCGAACCACACTGACCATACGGAACCACACACTGACCGTACGGAACCACACTGACCGTACAGCACCACACACTGACCGTACAGAACCACACACTGACCGTACGGAACCACACACTGACCGTATGGAACCACACTGGCTGTACAGAACCACACACTGACCGTACGGAACTACACTGACCGTATGGAATCAGGCCGACTGTACGGAACCACACAGTGACCGTATGGAACCACACACTGACCGTACGTAACCACACTGACCATACACACCGACCGTACAGAATGACGCCGACCATACGGAACCACACTAACTGTACGGAACCACGCCGACCGTACGGAACCACATTGTCCGTACGGAACCACACTGACCGTACAGCACCACACACTGACCGTATGGAACCACACACTGACCGTACGGAACCACACTGACCATACACACAGACCGTACGGAACCACGCCGACCGTATGGAACCACACTGACCATACACACCGACCGTACAGAGTGACGCTGACCTTACGGAACCACGCTGACCGTATGGAACCACACTGACCATACGGAACTACACATTGACCATATCGAACCACACACTGACCGTACAGAACCACACTGACCGTACAGAACCATACACTGACCGTATGGAACCACACCGACCGTATGGAATCACACCGACCGTATCGAACCACACACTGACCGTACGGAACAACACACCTACCGTACGGAACCACACCGACCGTACGGAACCACACCGACCGTATCGAACCACACACTGACCGTACGGAACAACACACCTACCGTACGGAACCACACCGACCGTATCGAACCACACACTGACCGTACGGAACAACACACCTACCGTACGGAACCACACCGACCGTACGGAACCACACCGACCGTATCGAACCACACACTGACCGTACGGAACAACACACCTACCGTACGGAACCACACCGACCGTACGGAACCACACCGACCGTATCGATCCACACACTGACCGTACGGAACCACACTGACCGTACGGAACCACACCGACCGTACAAAACCACACTGACCGTACGGAACCACACACTGACCGTATGGAACCACACCGACCGTACAGAAGCACACTGACCGTACGGAACCACACACTGACCGTACGGAATCACACACTGACCGTATGGAACCACACCGACCATACAGAACCACGGCGACCGTACGGAATAACACACCGACTGTACGGAACCACACACTGACCTTACGGAACTACACTGACCATACACACCGACTGTACGGAACCACACCGACCTTACGGAACCACACCGACCGTATCGATCCACACACTGACCGTACGGAACCACACTGACCATACGGAACCACATACTGACTGTACAGAACCACAGTGACCGTGCGGAATCAGGCCGACCGTACGGAACCACGGCGATCATACGTAACCACGCCGACCGTATCGAACCACACACTGACCGTATGGAACCACAGTGACCGTACGGAACTACGCTGACCGTACGGAACCACAGTGACTGTACGGTAACACACACTGACCATACGGAACCACAGTGACCGTACGGAACCACACACTGACCGTACGGAACCACAACGACCGTACGGAACCACACACTGACCGTACGGAACCACACTGACCGTATGGAACCACGCCGACCATACGGAACCACACACTGACCATACAGAACCACACACTGACCGTACGGAACCACAGTGACCGTACAGAATCAAGCCGACCGTATCGAACCACACACTGACCGTACGGAACCACGCCGACCGTACGGAACCACGCCGACCGTACGGAACCACACACTGACCATACAGAACCACACACTGACCGTATGGAACCACACAGTGACCGTACGGAACTACACTGACCGTAAGGAACGACACACTGACCGTACAGCACCACACACTGACCGTACGGAACCACACCGACCATACGGAACCACGCTGACCGTATCGAACCACACACCGACCGTATGGAACCACACTGACCGTACCGAACCACACTGACCGTACAGCACCACACCGACCGTAGGGAATCACACTGACCATACGGAACCACACAGTGACCGTACGGAACCACACTGACCGTACAGCACCACACACTGACCGTACAGAACCACACACTGACCGTACGGAACCACACACTGACCGTATGGAACCACACTGGCCGTACAGAACCACACACTGACCGTACAGAACCACACCGACCGTACAGGACAACACACTGACCGTACAGAACCACACACTGACCGTACGGAACTACACTGACCGTATGGAATCAGGCCGACTGTACGGAACCACACAGTGACCGTATGGAACCACACACTGACCGTACGTAACCACACTGACCATACACACCGACCGTACAGAATGACGCCGACCATACGGAACCACACTAACTGTACGGAACCACGCCGACCGTACGGAACCACATTGTCCGTACGGAACCACACTGACCGTACAGCACCACACACTGACCGTAAGGAACCACACACTGACCGTACGGAACCACACTGACCATACACACAGACCGTACGGAACCAGGCCGACCGTACGGAATTACACACCGACTGTACGGAATTACACACTGACCGTACGGAACCACACTGACCATACACACAGACCGTACGGAACCAGGCCGACCGTACGGAATTACACACCGACTGTACGGAATTACACACTGACCGTATGGAACCACACCGACCATACACACCGACCGTACGGAGTGACGCTGACCTTACGGAACCACGCTGACCGTATGGAACCACACTGACCATACGGAACTACACATTGACCATATCGAACCACACACTGACCGTACAGAACCACACTGACCGTACAGAACCATACACTGATCGTATGGAACCACACCGACCGTATGGAATCACTCCGACCGTATCGAACCACACACTGACCGTACGGAACCACACCGACCGTATCGAACCACATCGACCGTACGGAACCACACCGACCGTACGGAACCACGCCGATCGTACGGAACCACACCGACCGTACAAAACCACACTGACCGTACGGAATCAGGCCGACCGTACGGAACCACGCCGATCGTACGGAACCACGCCGACCGTATCGAACCACACGCTGACCGTATGGAACCACAGTGACTGTACGGTACTACGCTGACCGTACGGAACCACAGTGACTGTACGGAATCAGGCTGACTGTACGGTAACACACACTGACCATACGGAACCACAGTGACCGTACGGAACCACACACTGACCGTACGGAACCACGCCGACCGTACGGAACCACAACGACCATACGGAACCACACACTGACCGTACGGAACCACACTGACCGTACGGAACCACACTGACCGCACGGAACCACACACTGACCATACAGAACCACACACTGACTGTACGGAACCACACAGTGACCGTACGGAACCACAGTGACCGTACAGAATCAAGCCAACCGTACGGAACCACATGCCAACTGTATCGAACCACACACTGACCGTACGGAACCACACTGACCGTACGGAACCACGCCGACCATACGGAACCACACCGACCGTACAGAACCACACACTGACCATACAGAACCACACACTGACCGTATGGAACCACACAGTGACCGTACGGAACCACACCGACCATACGGAACCACACACTGACCGTAAGGAACGACACACTGACCGTACAGCACCACATACTGACCGTACGGAACCACACCGACCATACGGAAGCACGCTGACCGTATTGAACCACACACTGACCGTATGGAACCACAGTGACCGTACTGAACCACGCTGATCATACGGAACCACACCGACCGTAGGGAACCACACTGACCGTACGGAACCACACAGTGACCGTACGGAACCACACTGACCGTACAGAACCACACACTGACCGTATGGAACCACACTGGCCGTACAGAACCACACACTGACCGTACAGAACCACACCGACCGTACAGGACAACACACTGACCGTACAGAACCATACACTGACCGTATGGAACCACACCGACCGTATGGAATCACACCGACCGTACCGAACCAAACACTGACCATACAGAACCACACTGACCGTACGGAACCACACCGACCGTATTGAACCACATCGACCATACGGAACCACACCGACTGTACGGAACAACACACCGACCGTACGGAACCACACTGACCATACACACTGACCGTACGGAACCACGCCGACCATACGGAACCACACCGACCGTACGGAACTACACACTGACCGTACGGAACCACACTGACCGTACGGAACTACACACCGGCCGTATAGAACCACACTGACCGTACGGAACCACACCGACCGTACGGAACCACATTGACTGTACTTCAAATGTAATTAATTGGCTGAGAAGCACTTTGGAAGGCCCTGATGGGATGCCTTGAAAGGCATTATGTAAATGCTAGTTCATTATAGAATCATAGAATCTTACAGCACAGAAGGAGGCCATTCAGCCCATTGTGCCTGCTCCATTGTTCCATTAGTCCGACTGCCCCAGAGCTCTGCACATTTTTCCTTTTCAAGTATAATCCAATTCTCCTTTGAAAGTTATTACTGAATCTGATTTCACCATTCCTTGTTTTATTTCATTAGGCAGCTCATAACCACTTGCTGTGTAAAAATACGTTCTCCTCCTCTCCCCCCTGGTCCTTTTGCCAATGACCTTAAATCTGTGCCCTGAGGTTACCGACCCTCCCATCAGTGGGAACAGTTCCTCCGAATTTACTCCATCAATACCCCTCATCATTTTGAACACCTCTCTTAAATCTCCCCTTAACCTTCTCTGCTCTCAGGAGAAGAACACCAGTTTCTCTCACACTACTGCTTTCGTCTGACGGGGAAAGCTTATTATGGGATGTCTAGTTTGGCTCTCCATTCCATGGCCTCCTGAGATGCCGAGTGGAGAAATGAGGAGTCTCCCACTACAGATCTCAGTGGGCAGGTTGATGTGAGGTGTTCCAGGATCTGGGACTCAGGGCCACAGTCACACTTTGGGTGGTCCCTCACCTTCCACGTGTGGAGCAGGTGGTCACAGAGTCCGTGCCCTGTACGGATTGGGTCGAGTATGTCCACTGTCTCCGAGGGAGGTGGAGGGCA
This sequence comes from Pristiophorus japonicus, assembly GCF_044704955.1. Lineage (NCBI taxonomy): Eukaryota > Metazoa > Chordata > Chondrichthyes > Pristiophoridae > Pristiophorus > Pristiophorus japonicus. The sequence continues at coordinate 89,295,177 of NC_091991.1, read as the reverse complement.
GGGACCTCTGCTGTGGGTCAGTGATGGGCTGTTGGTTCTTTATCTTGCCTGCGTTCCACAATTCCCTCCATCTTGAAGAGATTAGCTTTGGGCTAGATATTTTGTGCAGAGGTACTTGTCGGTTATCTGAAGGGAGAGTCACTGGTCTATGCAGAGCGCGTAATTTTCCAGGCTACCTCAGTAGACTTCTGCCAGCCTAACGGGAGGCATTCCTCAATGGTCTTCTCCCTGTGGCCGAGGAGCTCCTCCTGGAGTCACAGTGCGGATTTCATCCCCTACAAGGCACAATGGACATGATTTTTACAGCGCGACAGCTACAAGAAAAATGCAGGGAACAGCATCAATCCTTGTACGTGGCCTTCTTTGACCTTTCAAAGAAAGGCCTTTGACACTGTCAACCGCGAGGGTCTATGGAGCCTCCTCCTCCATTTTGGCTGTCCCCAAAAGTTCATCACCAAGTGGGTCGATACCAACTGCGTGAACATTGGCTGCCGCTTGGCAGAAGGGCCTGCGCCATTTTCAGCGCTTTCGTGGTGGGATTTTCAAGTCTTTGTAAATGGGAAGGTCGATGTTGCTGATGAATTTTTCCATCTCACGGAGCACGGTGGCGTTGTGGCAAATGGCAGGTGGAGGAGGGGCAATGTGGGACAGCACCGAGAGCCACTCAGCTGGAGTGGACTTTAGCGTCTCTGACACCGTCTCTCCACATTACTGAAAAACCTCTCCAAGGCCTTTGACAGCCTTCCGAAGGTGTGGTGCCAGAATTGGATATGCTTGGTTCCTTGAATTCTTTTAATCCAGGCCTCTCTGCCTCTGCCATGAATACTAGGAAAGCTGCGCTTATACACTCTGTATCAATTTAACAAATCTGCACTGTAGGTTAGCAACCAAGCTTCACACACAACTTCTCCTGCTTGTGGCGTTCCAATGCAGAGAATATAGTTGTCTCGAACTCTTGTCTCTTGTACACACAGTTGCTAAAGCAAGATTTAGTGATAGAACGTTTGCTGCTTGTTAATACTGCGGTACAATTTTTCTAAACGTTCTATGCTTCCTGCAAGCACCATGGTCTAATTCACAGTGCATCTGTTTCTTGCCATTGTGTCTTTTGGTGCACCATGTTGTCATCCTCACCTCCATCATCTGTCTATTTATTAAATATTAATATTGATCCAAGAGCAATATGGCTGAAGCAGACTTGCTGCCTCACACTTCTCTAGCACACCTTGGGGACATATATCCCTTCTATACAAATTGTTCAAAGTTCTTGTATCCCTATTTCTGGCTGTTAATATGCAAATATTTCCAGCTAAATGCAAATTTCTTCTAACTGATTGGCTGATACGCAAATTTATTCATTGTGATTCAAATCTGGGCATGCATTACCGTCGGCAGGACTGATGTGATTGTAATATGGTCAAGTACCTTCCAATATTTCTCAGAAAGGAGATGGTAAACCAATCAAATTGCTCAAACCACTTTATGCAAAGATTTGCCTTCATTTCTTTTCTTCAGCCAACCGAGTAAAATTTAACACATGACAAATTAAACATTTCAGTATGAATAATTAGGCTTAACTATAAAGATGCCTTTCGTACGGTGTTGTTGCATTGTTTCTGCATGAAGCGCTTTAGCCATTCTAAAGAGCTTAGCTTTGGGCTTGATATTTTGTGGAGAGGGACTTGTCAGTTATCGGAAGGGAGAGTCTGTGATCCATGCAGGGTGCACAATTTTCCAGGATACCTCAGTAGGCTTCTGCCAGCCTAATGGGAGCGACATTTTCCTTCAATCCCGCAGGAGCATTTATTTGGTTGTTTTTGCAAATTGTCTGAAGAAAAGCTTGAGGTTAAAATTTCCAAATCTTTATCCGGGTAAAGTTAACACTAGCATTTAAAAAATATATATATGAAGCAGTAAACTGATGTTTTACTCTGTCCAACAAAATAGAGGCAGAGAGTTGATTTGTGATGAGAGCTTTCTGAACTACAGTTAAGCTATCTGACAGAGAGGGAATAAAGTGCAGACAGAGAGCAGTTCAAAGATGACAGGTAGTACTGATTCCAGGCAAGTGCTTGCTTTTCTGTTTGCCAAAACAATGGCCTGGAAAGTTTCGGCATAACTGCGGCCTTGCACAATATTTTTGTCAGGAAAGTCGCGCATAATTAATTTATGCCAGTTTTACACTGAAACATCGCTATGCGCAAATTTTCTCAATGGTTTGCACCAGTTCTGATACACGGTCACCAAAACCCTCTGCTACTTCTTTACAAAGCTCCGCCTCCAAGCAAAAGACCAGCTCATGTGAGCTGTTACCTGATATCCGTTCGAACTGAGATTTCTGGAGTTTGATCGGATTTTCCTCACGATTTTTAAAATTTTTCTTACTGACACCTGCATCACCCATATATTTTTAAATGTTGCGTTCACAAGGATTAAGCAACTTGGATGGCCTTCCCAATGGCATTACCCCCGTGCTGCACACTATTGCACAGAATTTACAGCAGAGAAACAGGCCATTCAGCCCAACGCTGCCAGTGTTTATGCTCCACACCAGCACTCTTCCCACTTTACTTCATCTCACAAATAAAGGACAAGGGGATCGAGAGAGACACGGGACAGAGAGAGGAAGGGGAGCATGAGAGGCGAGAGGCTCCGAGAGTGAGATGCCATGGCAGAAGACAACCATCCACTCGCTGTTACCCCTATTGGTGACGCTGCCTTTGGGCTTGTTTTCCGACGCTGTTTTCATTCCCGCAAATGAGTTTCGCAGGAAATTTGGTTCGTAGGTTCACAATTCGCAAAATTGGCACAGAAACTGGCGTAGATTCCGGCACCAGTTCCCTGCGCCCCCCCCCCCCCCCCCCCCCAACATTGGCAAAAGTCTGTAATGTGGGCTTGTAAATCGCCAGAACTGCATTCCCACCAGTGCTCTGAATTCAAATTCCAAAAGCCAGGAGCCAAGGCAGATTGTGAAACTGCTGATGGTAGAGTCAGTTCAGCAATATAAGTGGGGTATGCAGTCAGTGCGTTGGCCTCCAATGATCTTACAATAATGGGCTGAAGTAATGTAGGGGAATAGTTATTGTTAGATGTACGAAGAGTGGCCATTACTGTAATTGCCCACATAGATAAAATAACTTTGTCCTTTTCTGTAATCGGCTTCATCCTTTTTTAATTCATGCATGTACTTATGTCAGTTTAATCAGATATGGTAAACTCTAAATACACCATCCTACACTCTCCTTCTCCCTCTATCCTCATTGTACTGAAATTAACGGTCAGTACAAGGTCTCCTGCTCAAACTCGGGGGGTAATTTCCCCCTTTTATAGCCCCGTTAGCGCCTCCGGGGGGCCAGGCAGTTTGCACCTGAGGGAGGGGGGCTCTCCCGCCTCCCCACAACTTGTCTTGGCAGCGCTGATAGTTAGCGCAATGGGTCGCCGGGCATGGCTATGATGTCATCACCCTGCGCGGCGACCCCTCACCGCCCCGTGTTGACCCCTCAAGGCCCAGTGGGGGAACTTGTTCCACGGGCCGCAAGGTTAGCGTGGGTGGATGTCAAGGCGAAGCAGGCGGAAATCCACTCTCGGGGTGCTCCTTAAAGGGGAGGGGCACCAGCAGACTGGGCCGCCATCTTTTTTGGTTGGCTCGACAATGGCGGCCCGAGCGTGGAACCCGGCACCCGGTCTTGGGTGGCGGTCGACAGGCTCGGTCGCACACTGGTGGCCGAGTGGTGGCCATCGGAGGCCATGCAGAGTGAGCAGCAGCCCTCCCCTTTAATTAAAGGGGAGGGGTGTTGAAGCACAACGCGGAGCATCTGTGCAGCGCTTGACTTACCGCCCTGGTGTCATCCTGGGACCCGCCCCCAAAGGGAGTGGAGCGCAGGAGATTGGGCTCCGCTTCCTTTGAGGATCAGGAAGCCCAATTCAGCGTCGGGGGCGGGACCTCTGCACCAGGCACTAAATGTCCTGGCCCCGGAAGGCCACTGCCCCCAATCGGGCAAGGGGTAATTTCACCCCATGCTTTCTGAGACTTCAAAACTCCACAAGCCCTCAAACCCTCTTTTGCGTCTTTACTACCCTTCTCTACTTTAGATTTTGCAGCTCAAGTGTCTATGATTGGTCTTACTGGCGAGTCCTTTGCCTTGGTGAACTTTACTATCCAGGCAAATGTTTAGTTACTTGCCCAGAAAAGAGTGTCTGTAAATGTTGTTTAAGATATTGGAATTATTCTTACATCTCCACAAATCTCGACCTCTCCGCTCATCAATTTTATTGAACAAACAATGAACAAGTACATTTTGAAGAATTTAATTCTCGGGCTATGAGTGTTGCTGGCGAGGTCAGCATTTATTGCCCATCACTAATTGCCCTTGAGAAGGTGGTGGTGAGCCACCTTCTTGAACCGCTGCAGTCCGTGTGGTGAAGATACTCCCACAGTGCTGTTAGGGAGGGAGATCCAGGATTTTGACCCAGTGACGATGAAGGAATGGCGATACATGCACAAGTCTGGATGGTGTTTGACTTGGAGGGGAAACTGCAGGTGATGCACATGCTGCCCTTATCCTTTCAGGTGACAGAGGTTGTGGGTTTGGGAGGTACTGTCGTAGAAGCCTCAGTATGTTGCTGCAGTGTATCCTGTAAATAGTACACACTGCAGGATGTCTCCGCAAGATCTTACAAATCCCCTGGGAGGACAGACGCACCAACGTTAGCGTCTTCGACCAGGCCAACATCCCCAGCATTGAAGTACTGACCACACTTGATCAGCTCCGCTGGGCAGGCCACATTGTTCGCATGCCAGACACGTGACTCCCAAAACAAGCGCTCTACTCGGAACTCCCTCATGGCAAACGAGCCAAAGGTGGGCAGAGGAAACGTTACAAGGACATCTTCAAAGCCTCCCTGATAAAGTGCAACATCCCCACTGATACCTGGGAGTCCCTGGCCAAAGACCGCCCTAAGTAGAGGAAGTGCATCCGGGAGGGCGCTGAGCACCTCGAGTCTCATCGCCGAGAGCATGCAGAAACCAAGCGCAGGCAGCGGAAAGCATGTGCGGCAAACCAGTCCCACCCACCCTTTCCCACAACGAATATCTGTCCCACCTGTGACAGGGACTGTGGTTCTCATATTGGACTGTTCAGCCACTTAAGGACTCATTTTAAGAGTGGAAGCAAGTCTTCCTCGATTCCGAGGGACTGCCTATGATGATGACACACTACAGCCACAGTGCTCCGGTGGTGGATGGGATGCCAATCAAGCAGCTTGTTTTGTCCTGGATGGTGTCGAGCTTCTTGAGTGTTGTTGCAGCTGCACTCATCCAGACAAGTGGAGATTATTCCATCACACTCCTGACTTGTGCCTTGCAGGTGGTGAGAAGACAGGGGAGTCAGGAGGTCAGTCAGTCAGCGCACAATATCCAGCCTCTGACCTGTTCTACAAGCAATGGCATTTATGTGGTTGAGTTTCTGGCCAATGGTGACACCCAGGATGTTGATGGTGGGGGATTTGGCGATGGTAATGCTATTAAATGTCAAGGGGCGCTTGTTGGAGATGGTCATTGCCTGACACTTGCGTGGCACAATCGTTACTTGTCACTTTTCACCCTATGCCTGGATGTTGTCCAATTTTTGTTGCATGTAGGCACGGACTGCTTCATTCTCTGAGGAATTGCAAATGGAGCTGAATACTGTGCAACCATCAACGAACAGCCCCAACTCTGACCTTCTAATGGAGGGAAGGTCATTGATGAAGCAGCTGAAGATGGTTGGGCCTAGGACACTGCCCTGAGGAACTCCTGCAGCGATGTCCTGGGGCTGAGGTGAGTGGCCTCCAACCACCACAACCATCTTCCTTTGTGCTAGGTATGACTCCAGCCAGTGGGGAGTTTTCCACCTGATTCCCATTGACTAGTTTTACTGGGGCTCCTTGATGCCACACTCGGTCAAATGCTGCCTTGAAGTCAAGGGCAGTCACCAAATACTCTGCAATTCAGGCCTTGTGTCCATGTTTGGACCAAGGCTGTAATAAGATCGAGAGCCGAGTGGTCCTGGCAGAATCCAAACTGGGCAACGGTGAGCAGGTTATTGGTGCGTAGGTGCCATTTGATAGCACTGTTAATGAATATGTCCGAACTAGTAAATATATACATGTATTCACAGTAGAAAATTCCATCTGCTGTCTCCTTGAAAGAGAACACAATAAAAAGTAACAACTGTTGCTCTATAAAACTATTTTTAATTATGCAGCTCCCCTCTTTGTTGAGCCGCGGGAGTGAGTTAAATTTACTTGTCTCTCTGTGAAGATCTCAATCTGTTTGACTCGGCCACACTGAAAGGACTCTCCTCGGTGAGCTCCATTTTATTCATCCTGACCACTTGCCAAGGACTTCTTAGAAATTCATAACTGTCAGGCTCAGCTAAAAATGGCAGGCTGTGATATCCACAACTGAAGTCAGGTGTTACACTCCTTCACAACCATGTTACCAAGGAGACAATAACCATACACGTCACACCATATACATCGCTACAGGCTAACACAGTCCAGATGCCTCTTAAGCTCACGCATTGTCCTTGATTTAAAGGGACATCTCCTGGATCAGCAAAGAACAGAAATGCATCATATTTATCGCATTCCCACCTCTGCCTTCCTACATTCACCAGGCGTTTACCAGCCAAGCTTTGTGTCCGCTAATCACAGCTTCCTCAGTTGTCTCAACTCCTAACAACCTTCGAGTGTCCACTTCTCTGGACATTGGCCCTTCACTGAGCTTTCTCAATGAAACCAATACGCAGAGATAAATAATCTGTCATCTGGAAAATATTCTCCCTACAGGCCGGGCTCAGCTGAGGTGCCAGAATTGATTTCAATCCCTGATTGTTGGAAAAACACTAAACAGATAAGCAATATTTATGGTTCAATCTCTCATTATCTGAAGATGCTGACTCTCGCTATTTCCTTCCTTTGGAAGCCTCTCAAACATCTTTCCCTTTGTGCCTTTTCCCCAATCCCCTTCCCCCGTCCCCTTTCCCCAACCCCCCTTTCTCCCTTCCCCCAATCCCCTTTCCCCAATCCCCCTTTCCCCATTTCCCCTTTCCCTATTTCCCCTTTCTCCCTTCCCCCAATCCCCTTTCCCCAATCCCCCTTTCCCCATTTCCCCTTTCCCTATTTCCCCTTTCTCCCTTCCCCCAATCCCCCTTTCCCCTTTCCCCAATCCCCTGGCCCCTTTGTGATGTGCGATGCGCACGCGTCGATAAATGTCTTTTGACAGATCACATGCATCCCCGGGAGAAGGGCCTTCGCGGGTGGAGATTTGGGCTATTTGCCCAACTCCTGCCCAGCGAATATCCTTCAAACTCTTACGCCTTACCGGTGTAAGAGTTTTAAAAGATAGAAACATGACATTTTATCACTAATTTTTATATTAAATCCCCCCTGTCCAATAAGGTAAGTTTATTTTTACTTCTATTAAAACATTTTAAAAAATTCAGAAAAATACATTTTTGTTTAAAACATTTAATTAAATTCAATTTCAATTCATTTTAAATATGCGAGGTGTTTTTTTATTTATTGTGTTGTGTTTCTGTGTTTTTTGGGGCTATTCTCATTGACAGTAATGGGAATTCGTACAGATGGAGCTCCCATTATTATCAATGAGAATACTCCATGTTCATTGGTGCTCCAGGCCCATGTGATCCCAGGTTGCACGTACGTTCCTGGGATACTGCGAATGAAGGCTTCGGACCGCAAGTCTACGTTCCGCCAGGTACTTTCGTAAAAATAATTTTGGTCTGCAGGAAGCCTCCGACTGCAATATTTGGGCCAATATCTCACAGAGGTGCAGCGAATGTTTGTAGCGGAGGAGCAACGAGAGATCGTGGCAGAGGTATGGCGAATGAGGGTACGGGGCCCAGAAAAGGCGAGGGCCCAGGGGCAGCATGGACCAGCCCACACTGCGATATGTGTGTGCACTAGGTCCGTGCAGCAGAGCTGGTCTCCAGTCGTCCTGGTTAACCCTTGCCACTGGACCAAGACTGAGCTCTGTCAAGCCCGTGTGGTGTGTAAGGGTCGAAAATCCATTGCTACACAAAAAAAAAGGCACCCGGTAACAAGGAAACAGAGCATGGGATCATCCCATACACCCTTTTAATCGAACTTTGGCCAAGGCAAGCCGTAGGAAGAAAGGCAGGCTGGGAAGGATGTCTGTGGCCAGACACTATGTGAATTCGGGGGCCACAGGCAGGCTGAGAAGCCAGCCAATCCCGGGAAAGTGCATCCTGGGCCGGCCAATCAGTGAATCGAGCCGGGCCAGAAGCAGGGAAATCCTCGACCAATAGGGAATACCTGGCCCATTTTGTAAAGGACAGCTTACCTGGATCTAATCAAGGAGAAGGGCCCATCACCAGCCCATTACCCATGTACATAAAGACAATAGGAGAGGCCAACACCTCGGTGCATCCTGACCCTGACACAATAGCCAGCCAGACTATCAGGCACCGAGGTGCACAAGAAACAATGCTTTACCTTTAACACCTCGACTCAAACAATGAGACACTGATTCAGTTTGGGCGCGAAAAAGGCCGGAACCGAACCGGGTATAAAGGTTGAGAGCTGGCAGCACTTGAAGAACACAGACAAGGGGACCTGACGACACCTCGAAGGAAGAGAGAGGGACTCAGCCTCACCTACGAACGAGCAAGGGCCCCTGCGGAAACAACAGGGAAGAGGCGGCTACCAAGCTCGACAGACAGCAGCGGCGGCAGCTCGTCTGATGAGGAAAGGCGAGACAAAGCCCCTCACTACCGCCACCAGAACAAGAGGCAATACCCCATCCCACAGCCACAGGTGACCGGGAGCAGTGAAGTGACCAGCACAACCCTGCTCCAGGAACCCGCGAGCAGCGAAGCGCTCAGCGCACACAAGCTCCGGAACACCGAGAGCGGAGAAGCGACCAACGCAGACCAGCTCCGGGATAACGGGAGCAGTGAAGTGCCCAGCACACCCCACCTCCAGAATACCGGGAGCGACGCAGCGATCGAAGCACACCAGCTCGAGATCGCTGTGACTGAGGAACCACCAACCTGGACTGTGCGAGGACTGTGCTGAGGACATAATGGACTTAATCACAAAACTGCAGCAGTCCCCTGGTCGAAACACCCCCACAGCAGAGGATGACGAGCACGCCAGCCCAGGTGAAGTAGACTTTTATTGTAATCACCTATGTATTCCGGAACCGGCCACTGGGCAGACCTCAGACTTAAAGGACGATTTACTTGAAGTGTAATGTTTGCAACTGTAAACAGTAACATTAAAATGGATTTAAAAATTGCTACTATTAACGTGCGTAGCGTAAAATCTACTACGCGATGCGTTTCCACCCTGGGGTACCTCGCCAAGGTCAAAGCAGACCTGGTCAGGAGGCAACGACCGGTCTGCCGGCCTGGGCATTCTGCTGCGGGGAGGCCACTTCACCATCACCGAAGTTAAGGAGGTGGTGGGCAGCCGCCTCCTCATTGCAGATGTAATGTACAAAAATTCCCCTCTCAGGTTAATTACTGTTTACGCCCCAGTTCCCAAGAACGAGAGGCTGGCTCTTTTCCAGCAGCTCCCAATGCTACTGGCAACGTCCAGGCCAGTCATTCTGGGCGGTGACTTCAACTGCATCATCGATGCGGCTGGACGATCCAGCAGAGCCGATGGCAAATTGGACGCCACGTCCAAACTCCTGATGGATGCGGTAAAAGATGCCAAGCTGTGCGACGTCTTCAGCAACCCTGCAGACGGAGCACCGCTCAGATACATCTGGTCGAGACCAGACGGGTCCGTCCGTTCCAGAATAGACTTCCTGTTTGTGTCCCACACACTCAAGGTCAGATCCACCGACGTTCTCTGACCACTGCCTCCTACTGGCCAACTGTCACCCACAGGAAAACCAAAAAGTTGGCAGAGGGATATGGAAGCTGAACATGAAACTGTTGACTCCGGAAAACGTTGAGGAACTCAAGAGGAATTACAAAGGTTGGAGAACCGTAAAGCCCCTCTGCGATTCCCCGATGCACTGGTGGGAAACAACCAAGACGAACATCAAGAGGTTCTTCATCCTCAAAGGTGTTCAGGAGGCGAGAGGGAGACAGAGGGAATTGTCCCAACTCCAGACGAATATGCAAAACCTGCTCCTGCTGCAGTCGATGGGGGTCGATGTCACGGAGGAACTCGAAGAGGTGAAGGGCCAGCAAGCCTCGCTCTTTGCCTCAGAGTCCTCCAAGATCATCTTCTGCTCCAGAGTCCGCTCCGTCGAGCAGGACGAGACGTGTTTGCGTCTCTTCTTCCAAAAGGTACACAGGGGGAGCTCTGTGATCACCAGCCTAAAGGAAGAAGACGGTTCTGTGACGTCTTCGTAGCCTGACATGCTGAGGATCAGCAAATCCTTCTATGCCAGGCTGTATGACGTCAAGCCCACAGACCACGTGGCCTCCCAGTCTTTCCTGTCGTCTATTTCGGAGGTCCTAGACGACAGCGAGCAGGAGAGTCTGGACCACCCGCTAACTCTGGATGAGCTGACAAAGGCCGCCCGGTCCTTCGAGATGAATAAAACTCTCGGAAGCGACGGCTTACCAGTCGAGTTGTATTTGGCTCTGTGGGACTGGATGGGCCCAGACCTGCTGGAAGTGTATGGGGGTATGCTTCTGGCCGGCAGCATGTCAGAATCAATGAGGAAAGGCATGATCACCCTCATCTACAAGCAGAAGGGGGAGAGAGAGGAAATCAAAAACTGGCGGCCCATTTCGCTGCTCAATGTGGACTACAAGATCCTGTCAAAGGTCATCGCCAACAGGGTCAAGTCTGCTCTTGAACTGGTGATTCACCCGGACCAGACCAGTGCTGTCTCCGGCAGGAAGATCTCTGATAGCCTCGCGCTACTCAGGGATACAATCGCCTATGTGCGGGACAGGAGGGTGGACACCTGCTTAATCAGCTTAGACCAGGAGAAAGCCTTTGACAGGATATTGCACACAATACTTCCAGGAACGGTGCAGTGGCTCTAGGCCTTTTGGCTAAGAGCATTGGCGCAGAGTGATCCTTGATGTGTGCAAGGTGATCTCTGGCGTTTGTGATTTGACAAAGAATTGGAACGATTGGCTACGAATTAAAAAAAAAAAAAATTGCACACGTACCTGATGGACGTGCTCTCCACAATGGGGTTTGGGGAGGGTATCCGCAATTGGGTCAAACTGCTCTACACAGACATCAGTAGTGCAGTCCTAATTAATGGGTGGGAAACTCAAAGCTTTCCAATCAGATCTGGAGTTAGGCAAGGCTGTCCCCTCTCCTCTGTCTTGTTTGTGTGTTGTATCGAGCCCTTTGCCGAGTCCATCAGGAAGGATGCGGGCATTAGAGGGGTGACAATCCCAGGCAGCGGAGGTGCTCAGGTCAAGACCTCTCTGTACATGGATGACGTCGCCGCTTTTTACTCAGATCCGCAGTCGGTCCGCAGATTGCTCACAATCTGCGACCAGTTTGAACTGGCCTCGGGAGCAAAGGTCAATCGCAGCAAGAGCGAGGCCATGTTCTTTGGCAACTGGACCGACCAAGCCTCCATTCTCTTCACCGTCAAGCCAGATTTCCTGAAGATGTTGGGAATATGGTTCGGAGCGGACGGGGCGTGCGCCAAAAACTGGGACGAGCGTATCGCCAAGGTCAAACAAAAACTGGGATGGTGGAAGCTGCGCTTCCTCTCCATGGCAGGAAAGAACCTGGTCATCAGGAGCGAGGTGCTCTCGGGGTTGCTGCACGTGGCACAGGTCTGGCCCATCTCTCGTTCCTCTGCCGCGGCAGTCACCCAGGCCGTCTTCCACTTTGTCTGGAGGTCCAAAATGGACCGTGTCCGCAGAGACACAATGTACAAATCTCTGGACAGTGGAGGAAAGGACGTTCCGAATGTGGCCCTCATCCTGATGGCCACCTTTGTGTGCGGCTGTATCAAGCTGTGCACAGACACCTGGTACGCAAACATCAAGTGTCACTACGTGCTGAGGTTCTACCTGTCCCCGGTGTTGCGAAGGATGGGTCTGGCCACGCTGCCGCGAAACGGCCCCACCAGTTGGACCATGCCTGTCCACCTGTCCTTCGTGGAAAAGGAAAAAACCCCTTTGACCACAAGGTCATAAAACAGTGGTCAGCACGTAAGGTCCTGGACACCCTACGAAAGAAGGAGAGGGTGGACCCTGTCGGGTGGTTCCCTGAGCGGACTGTCGAACTTGTTTGGCAGAACGTCTCATCGCCAGAGCTTTCACACAAGCACCAAGACGTAGCTTGGTTGGCGGTGAGGAGGGCCCTACCTGTCAGAGCGTTCATGCACAGCCGACATCTCAGCAACACGGCATGGTGCCCCCGAGTCGGCTGCGGGGCGGACGAGACTGTCACCCATCTCCTTCAGGATTGCACCTTCGCAAGGCAGGTTGCTTTGCTGTCGAGGTTCATCCCGAGCAGCTCCGTAACACAGGACTCTGTGCTCTACGGGCTGTTCCCAGGGACACACACCGAGACAGACATCACCTGCTGCTGGAGGGCCATCAACTCGGTCAAAGACGCACTTTGGTCTTGCCGAAACTTGCTGGTTCTCCAGAGCAAGGAGATGTCCACGTCTGCGTGTTGCAGACCGGCGCAATCCAAGATCCAGGATTATGTGCTGAGGGACGCACTGAAAATTGGTGCAGTCGCCGCAAAGGCACGGTGGGGAAGGGCCACAGTTTAAAGCCCTTCTGCCACGGAAAACCCTGGGGGCAGGAATCAGTATAAAACTCCCCTCGGGCTGTATTTGTAATTTACATTTTTAGTGTACATGGAGCACCATGATCTGTAAACACCTATGTAGTGCCATGTACAATGCAAGGTCTGTTGCAAAATGCATGTTGAAAAGAAAAAATGTAAATGTACCGTCACCCATTCCGTGTACTGTATAGTGACACATGAAATGTAATTTGTTTGAATGTACTACAAAGTATCCCGTATTGGACCGAATTGCACTTGAACTGGAAAACAAGGAAATGTAACGAACGGAACTGCCGTCAGCACCCAAATAATAGTGTATGGGATTGCTGACTGCAGCTAAATGTATTGAAATGCCTTTGAATGTACTGTACAGATTTTTTTATGAATAAAGTATATTTTGAAATTAAAAAAAAGAGGGACTCAGCCTCGCAAAAGAACGACCAGGCTAAAGAACTTCGGAGCAGCCAAAGACCACTGCCACCAGCGGAGCTAGACTCCATCCGTGTGCTGAACCAGCGACCGAAAACCAAGGGAGAGAAAAAGTCGTGGGGGGGGCCCAACCTTGGCCTAAGCAACCGAGCCGCACACCAGGACCGCGCTCCGAGGCCCACCGACTGGACAACCGACGACCGAGGTGACCGGGGGAGGCAACATTCACCCCAGTCCACACCAACAACTCACCCGGCCGAAAAGAAACACAACTGCGAGCCCATACAACCTCCGAGAATAACCGGACCACATCCGATTTACCCCGTCAAAGGAAACTGTGAGTATCACCCTGGAGTCTGCTCCCAACTGTCAGCTTAGGCTAGTTAGGTGTAAAGGAGGGGGTGGGTGATAGAGTGGGTATAAGGATTTTAAACTTGTGTAGAATTTCGTTGTGTCCGTTCCTCCCATAAACCTTTTTTTTTTCCTTAGCTCAAAGTGGTTCAACAAGCCAGTGCGTTGACCTTGTATTTCACTTGGTCCACACTTTGGGGGCTCGCACCACTTTTATTATGTGTGTATTAGTTTTGTGTTGTCTGTAGCAACTTAACCTTGTTTAAACGCTCACCTGGGTTTTAATAAAGTAGGACTTACTTGACTTTTCCAGGAACATTTCTTGTCTTTTGCATCTCTGAATGTTTTATTGTGGGAAGCTCATTATCCACCTAAATTCTGAGGTCAGAACCAGATAGGGGGAGCAGGACGTCTCAAAACGTCAAGGTTGTGATTGGGTATAAGCAGCCTCAGACCTATTGGTGGTATCAAACATATCACTAAGCTGTAATTGGGTATAAGCAGCCTCAGACCTATTGGTGGTATCAAACATATCACTAAGCTATAATTGGGTATAAGCAGAAAAGGGTCCACTGGTGATAGCAACTCAAATCACCATAGTTTGAAGGTTGTGCCCGGTCACAAGCAACAGTAGAAGGAAAAACCCCTACAGGTGGCTGGTTTGCAACGGCCACCTCATATTAAAAAAATTCATGCACAGGCATCCCCTCAATTGGAGTTCAGGATTGGAACATCGGGTCCTTCATTGAAACATCTGTGAACTCTTGTGAAAGCAAGTCATCTCATTCGAGAGACCGCCTATGATGAAGATGGTGACTCTTAATGAGCCATAACATTGGCTCTCAAACGCTCCCTGAGCATGGTCCTGTCTTCACCTCATCTCTAAAGCTGCTCACTACTCAGCGCAGGTCACAAACTCGCGAGCAAGAGCCGGGGTTGGGATCAAATTTCGCACCTCAGCTCTTACCCTGACTGCAGGGAGGTGAGGTGACTGAGGCAGTCAAGGACTGTAGCTGATGTCGATTTGCACAACATAGCCACCTGAAATATAGGCTGAGCAATTACCTATCCCTTCATATGTACAGCGTGAGTTACTGTGAGAGCTGAATGCAAGGTCTGAAACAGCAGATTCTCTTGGAAAATTAAGCATTCCTGTTTACAGGTATATTTTCTGACTTCTTAATAACATAAAAAGCTAGAGAAATGAGCGGGAGTAAACTAACTCAGCACAGTTGGGAAATTGAAACGTGGACCTGGTGACCTCTCGGGTTTTGTACAACATTAGGTGAGTATTAACAAGCTACTTAACCCTGGAGACTCCATGTAACTTTCACAACCTTCCTATCCAACATGCTTCAGCTTCTGTGGGCTCAATTTTCCCCAAAACAATTTTTTGGCGTACTTGAAGAGTTACACCCGATTTTTGGGGGGCCCAAATACGCCAAAAAGAAATGTTCTAGGTTTCCCTGTTGGATTTCTTCATTTTGGTATGGCCTAACCCGTTCTTTAGTTTTGGGGGTGGAGCCTTGATCTCCGCCAAAACGATTGGGCTGCCATGGTAACCAGGGACACAATGTGGGCTGAGGCTGCAAAATGAAGCATCCAGCCAGCTCCCAACACATTGAAAGAATTGAAAAACACATAGCACCAACTCTCTCTCTGTCTGTATCTGTCTCTTGTGAACCGGAGACTGAGAATGGGAGCAGACTGTATGTGTGAACCGGAGACCAAGAATGGGAGCGGACTGTGTGTGTGAACCAGAGACCAAGGCCCAAGTTTCCACACGCGGCGAAAAAGGCGCCCCTCAGAGCTGGGCGCCTGTTTTTCGCGCCGAAAACGGCGCCTGAAAAAAAACACGGTATTCTCGAGCTCTTTGCAGCTCGATGTTTGCACAGGGGGCGGAGCCTACCACTCGCACCGATTTTGTAAGTAGGAGGGGGCGGGTACAATTTAAATGAGTTTTTTTGGTGCCGGCAACCCTGCGCGTGCGCGTTGGAGCGTTCGCGCATGCGCAGTCTGAAGTAAACATTGGCACCCGGCCATTTTTAAGTGCTGCAGAAAAAGTGAAAATTTGTTTATTGAACCCTTGCAAAGGCTTGTATTTTAATTTTCTTGATATTTCTGTGTGTGAGGGAGTGCTTTTAGCAGCACTGCTGAATAAATCACCTGCTGAATTAATGTTGGCTCTTTAACCAGTGTTACTGCAGCAACTGTGCATTTTAATTCAGCCTTTACAACTCGTTACCGTTTCAATCTCCACCACTCATTCCGTAATTAAAGATAGACTGTGATAAACGGGACACATGCACTTGTTTGAGACTGTTCAAATTCTTTGTAGCTGTTCAATTTTTAACATTTTTTAATAAAACCACATTGCCCCTCCATGATCAGCACTGAGGCTGCTTGCTGCTTCTTGCCCCTGCCGTCGGGACCGACACCACACCGCTGCCTGAAGCGCTGCTTGCTGCCTGCCCCCGAGACCGACACCACACCGCTGCCTGAAAGGCCTGCCTGAAGCACTTTCACACAGGTAGGCTTATAAATTTTTATTCAGGTTGGATTTATTTGTATAATATTTGTATAAGTATAACTAAGGATTGATTGTAGAATTTAATGACTTCCCTTCCCCCCCCCCCACCTCGTTCCCGACGCCTGATTTGTAACCTACGCTTGATTTTTTAATGTGTAGACAAGGTTTTTTCAAGCGTACAAAAATCTTCACTTGCTCCATTCTAAGTTAGTTTGGAGTATGTTTTCACTGTGGAAACTTTCAAATCAGGCGTCAGTGGTCGGACACGCCCCCTTTTGAAAAAAAAATTCTGTTCAAAAGTGGAACCATAAAATGTTCCTTACAAAACAAGATTGCATTCTGCACATTTACTGAATGGATCTGGCACATTTAAACTACCAGTACTATTGTCCATAAACAGTGTACATCTTAATGTTACCATAGTTACATGACTAGAACTGCAGAAAACTTAAATGTGGAGAATTCCGATTTCTAAGATACTCCGTTCTTCACCAGTTGCTCCTAAAAATCAGGAGCAAATCATGTGGAAACTTGGAATGGGAGCGGACAGCCTTCGGGCAGGGTTGGACGTAAGTTGCTGCTATGTGCGTTTCAATTCTTTCAGTGTGCCTGGGCATCTGCTGCACTTAACTGCGCCGATTTCCTTAACTTTCGGGAAGGTTTTTCTGGAGAGGCCACATACGCCGGCCGAATCAGAACTGTAGTAACTCTCAGCTGGCCAAACTTCCCTAAATGGTCACAATTGGCGCGGGTGGTTGGTTATGTCCCCTTTGTCTGAAAAAAAACTGTCTTAAAAAAAATCGTAATCAACTGAGTTATGCTGGTGCAAATTGATCGGGGAAACTGGTTTTTTAACTTAGACCAAAAAAAGCGGCCTGCTCAAAAAAAACGGGGCAAATCCCTGGGGAAAATTGAGCCATGTGTTTTACATTGCTTTCCTCGATAAGTCCTTGCTCCTCGAGAGTACCTTCGCTGTCAGTGAGGCCCGGATAGTTTTTGGTAATTTGTGTAATTATCTTCAGCTACTGGAGGTATCCCGTGACTCCACAACCCCTCTCTCGTGGTCTTTGAGAAGCAGTGCAGCATCACTGATCAGACCTTGTTAAAGACTTTAACGAATAATCTCATTTATTGAACAGAAGAGGAACAATTGGAAATTTAGCAATAATGTAATGGCCCAGAAATTGCGGTCGGAGGCTTCCTGTGGGCAGATGCCTCCGGCCTGAAAGATTTCTACAAATTTACCTGGTGGTCCCGCAGGTTCGGAGACATAGTCCTGGGGCCTCTATGTGAAGACCTGCGGAGAGGCCCACGTATTCCAGGGACTTCAGGCCTGCGCACGCATCCCTGGGGTCACGTGGGCCGGCCCAACCAATCCGAGGAGGGGGAGCCCCATTCTTGCTTATGGTGAGTTCTGGATATACTTTTATATATGCTTTATCAGTATCAGAATTTCAGGGGCATTCGCTGGGCAGAAGTTGGGCAAATAGCCCGACTCTCCGCCAACGGAGGTCCTTTTCATCCAGATGCGTGCGATCTGTCAAGAGGATTCTTGGCCGATCGCAAGTTCTAGGCTTTAGGCGCATGAGCGTCGCATATCTAAACCCACAACTTGCGTGGCCCCGACAGGTGCGTGTGAATTATATATTTACAGTAAATATTATACTAACCAACTCTCTGGTGAAAAAGAGTTGCAATCTATATACTAAGCTGCTACTTTGTGTTTAACTTCGAGTATGCTCAGTATCCTTGTAGGGTTTCTTAATAGCCGGAGCTAGCTAGTCTAAGCAATCTTTCTCCAAAGTTTTCAAGCGATTTGACTCACCAGTTTAAGCTATTTTAATCATCATCATCACTTGCTTCCGCTCTTAACATGAGTCCTTAGGTGGCTGAACAGTCCAATATGAGAACCACAGTCCCTGTCACAGGTGGGACAGATAGTCATTGAGGGAAGGGGTGGGTGGGACTGGTTTGCCGCATACTCTTTCCGTTGCCTGTGCTTGGTTTCTGCATGCTCTCGGCGATGAGACTCGAGGTGCTCAGCGCCCTCCCGGATGCACTTCCTCCACTTAGGGTGGTCTTTGGCCAGGGACCCCCAGATGTCAGTGGGGATGTTGCACTTTGTCAGCGAGGCTTTGAGGGTACCCTTGTAACGTTTCCTCTGCCCACCTTTGCCTCGTTTGCCGTGAAGGAGTTCATAGAAACATAGAAAATAGGTGCAGGAGTAGGCCATTCTGCCCTTGCTTTGGGAGTCTCGTGTCGGGCATGTGGACAATGTGGCCTGCCCAGTGGAGCTGATCAAGTGTGGTCAGTGCTTCAATGCTGGGGATGTTGGCCTGGTCGAGGACGCTAACGTTGGTGCGTCTGTCCTCCCAGGGGATTTGTAGGATCTTGCAGAGACATCGTTGGTGGTATTTCTCCAGCAACCCGCATAGTTGCTGGAGGTTGTCGAATTTAAATAGCTGTCCATCAGATTCAGGAGTATCTGTCAATGGTGCCCACATCTGAGAAGACCACACTATCTGCTCTTGCTGCTGGTCATTGCACACAGTTCTCCTGGTTGAAAGGGCGGTGCCAGTTGAGCCTATGCCAGGGCTGCTGGCTTGTGGGCCACTTGAAAGGGTATGTGTGTCGGGGGTACTTCCACTGGCTGTCCCCTCTCAATGTTCTCTCAATAGGCACATCTGTCTTAGGAACCTATGGCGTGGAGCGGTGAGGGCTGAACTTGTTGGAGAGCATCTAGAATAAGCATTACCTGTCTGGTGTAGGCACTCGCCAAGTGGCCAAGAGTTGCTCATCACACTGTATTGTGGAGCAGCCGAAAGTGGGCATGTCCTTGTTGGTTCTCCATCTGGGCAAGGCCAGGAAGCAAAGCACGAGAAGTCTGATAGTGAAGCCACACACAGCTCTTTGTTACCCTTAATTGCCATTGTCACAGGGCTGACTACCAGCCCCTCAAATCGGGGAATGGTGCATGATGCTTCGCAGCCAAAGATGAGATTGTAGGTATGTTTTTTTTAAAGTTAGGTGTGGAGGGGAAGAGAAACCAGTCTGGGTTTCCTCCGTCTGACTGTTATCCGGTGACCCCTGCTGTAAAGTGGAGATTGGGTGGGCTTGGAGTGGTTGTGATGGCATCCACAGTCAGATAGCCTGCTAATCCTGGGAGCCCGAAATTGCCCCTCTCCGTACGGCTCGTTACCACCGCAAATCGGCGGCCACGCTGCACAGTGGAGCGGGTGTCGACTTTTGCTGGATGGCCGCAGCTGGCCCCTTTGCCCTTCCGAGGTTTCCCGGTGGTGTCCCGATCTCCCCCTTACAGCTCCACTGCTGCCGATCCACGGTAAGTGCGTTGTCACCTTGCGCACCGCCGATCTACCCCCCGATGCCGACATTCCTCTCGGAACATCTTTGGCCCTCCTGACGGCACCAAAACCTGTTTTTCCCAGTGGTCCAGTGAGGCTGTGGCCTTCTGCAGCGGCGGTGTGGCTTCCCTTAAAGGGAAGGGCGCACTGCTGCTGCCGCCATGTTTTTTTTTGTCGGCCGACTGCCATGTTGGCCTGATAAATATGCCCCCGAGTTTGGCTGGCCCGGCTGAAACCCTCCCTGGTGGTCCAGTGGGCTGAGGTTTTATAATCGCGGAGGCTCTCCTCTTTAAGTGAAAGGGAGAGCCGTGGTAACGCGGTGCCGTGATGACATCATCACGGTGGTGACTCCGCAACGCCCCCAGCCTCTGCCTGTTGCTGTCGCTGCCGCGTATCCGCCCCTCAGTTGTTGTCACCGCCTCCATTATGCTCAAGTTCCGGATCGAAGAGAAAGAATACCAAAGAGCCGAATGTCGTTCAAGAGGCGACCTGAACCACAACTGCGGTAAAAACCATCAAAACGGGGTGGGGAGCGCCCTGTTTCGGGAGAGGGACAATTTCTTCCCCTTGCTCTCGAGACTTACAAATGATGATTGACGACTTGGCTGAGAATTGGGGAGCTGGCACTGTGGAATCCGTCTCCCAGCAAAAATCAATGCCTTTGGGGAGAAAATGGTGTAAAAAAAACAAAAATCATTTTGTTGTCTGGTCTGGATCTTAAAAATGTCCAAAGAGCACACTCAGAAATCAAGTACTTGCTGCAAATAAGGACAGGTGCCAAACCTAACTCGAAATGCGAATGATGTCAAATGTAATGTCAGGGTAACGGTCCAATCTCCCAGTTAGGGGAAATCTAAGTATTCATGAGTGTTGTTTGTGTCAGAAAATGTCATTGCATCATTAGCACTTGTCGTGCTTATGACAGAAATTGCTTGTAGCTCCCTTGGCACAATATACAGCGATTCCACTTCAAAATGTTCCTCGTTAAAAAAAATAATGTAATTGTGCTATGGAGGTGAGGAATGTCAATGCTGGGGAATGGGACAATTATTCCTTTCAGGCACTCAGTGTCAGCATCGAGCACCCCCAGGTCAGATTCAGCAAGCACGTCTAGACACTCCCTCTACTCTGTCTCCTACTGTACCCAGGTGAGATTTCCCATTCCCTGCACCAGCCGTTCCTGCGAACTCTCGGATATTTTCCAATGCACTTAAATCATGATGATGGGCTCCCTGACTGGGACCTGCTGATGAACAGGACGAGTGGGATTGGTCCCAGTTGGCAGACTTGACAGTATGCTGACACTTTCTGTACCAACTGGTGGCAGTGATTGTAGAACTGCAACTTTGACTCTGATTGGAACTGAATGTTGTAACATAATGTTCCAAACTGCTACCAAGCAGTGACTGAGTGCACCCTTCTTAGACCTGGCTCTGATTCCACCCTAGACTGATAGGTTGACAATTTTCTCGAAACAAGTTTAACCAATCTCAGTGAGCTCAAGTCAACTGTCCTCAGTTCAGCAATTACATTGCAAATTGCCAAAGATAACAGTTGTAGGAAGTGGTTATACTCTGGTACAGTACAGGATGCTAGTTTGTCGGAAGTGGTATAGTGGGAGTGATTATATTTGTATATTTTAGTGATGTTGGTTGAGGGATGAATATTGGCCAGGACACGGGGAGAAGTTCTCTGTTCTTCTTCAAAATAGTGCCGTGGGATCTGTTATGTCCACATGAGTGGCTAGGTGGGGCCTTGTTTTAACATTCATCCGAAGGATGGCACCTCTGACAGTGTAGCACTCCCTCAGCACAGCACTGAACTGCTAGCCTGGAAATTGTGCTCAAGTTTCTCGGGTGGGACTTGAACAACCTTCTGACTCAGGGACAAGCATGATACCACTTCTTCTTCTTCTTGGACAGTCCCCCGAAGTCAAGTCGAGCAGCACTTGCTTCCACACTAATGAGTTCGAGGTGACAGATGAGACCAATGCACACCAGGTCCCGAACTTCAGTTTAAAGGGTGGAAGATGCCTGTGTGTGGATTTTTTTAACATGGGGTGGCCGTTGCACACCAGCCACCACATGTGACTTTTCCACGTGACCCTTTTATTGTATTTACATCAGTAGTTGCGTTTCACTGGTTGTACACTGGGGGAGCTCTATTCCACCCTTCTCTTGTATGTGGGCTTGACAGAGCTAGCTCTTGGTCCAGTGGCAAGGGGGGCCAAGACGATTGGATCTGAGCCACAGCTGATACAGCAGCATCTGAGTCTCGCAAAATTACCCCTTATCAATCTTTTGTTTAAGCTAAATTTGTTATCTGACATTCTTTTTTCTTATTTGACAGAAATGCTGTCAGAACTGAAATCTGTTTCACAGTGATATAAGATTCACTCTGCAATCTACTCACCTACTTAATTCACAATTAATATTTTACTTGCAAGTAGCCTCTTGTTTTTTTTGCTTATCTTGTCTTCTGTCCCTAGATTCCTCGGTCCCGCTGGAGTACAATCGGTGGGCGCCGATCATTCTCCAGTACCGCGGCCAAGTATCCATTCTTCAGAGAAACATAGAAACATAGAAAAATAGGTGCAGGAGTAAGCCATTCGGCCCTTCGAGCCTGCACCACCATTCAAAAAGATCATGGCTGATCATTCATCTCAGTACCCCTTTCCTGCTTTCTCTCCATACCCCTTGATCCCTTTAGCCATAAGGGCCATATCGAACTCCCTCTTTATTATATCCAATGAACTGGCATCAACAACTCTCTGCGGCAGGGAATTCCACAGGTTAACAACTCTCTGAGTGAAGAAGTTTCTCCTCATCTCAGTCCTTAATGGCTTACTCCTTATCCTAAGACTATGTCCCCTGGTTCTAGACTTCCCCAACATTGGGAACACTCTTCCTGCATCTATCCTGTCCAGTCCTGTAAGAATTTTATATGTTTCTATGAGATCCCCTCTCATCCTTCTAAACTCCAGTGATTAAAGGCCCAGTTGATCCAGTCTCTCCTCATATGTCAGTTCTGCCATCCTGGGAATCAGTCTGGTGAACCTTCGCTGCACTCCCTCAATAGTAAGAACGTCCTTCCTCAGATTAGGAGACCAAAACTGAGCACAATATTCCAGGTGAGGCCTCACCAAGGTCCTGTACAACTGCAATAAGACCTCCCTGCTCCTATACTCAAATCCCCTCGCTATGAAGGCCAACATGCCATTTGCCTTCTTCACCGCTTGCTGCACCTGCATGCCAACCTTCAATGACTGATGTACCATGACACCCAGGTCTCGTTACCCTTCCCCTTTTCCTAATCTGCCGCCATTCAGATAATATTCTGTCTTCATGTTTTTGCCCCCAAACTGGATAACCTCACATTTATCCACAGTACACTGCATCTGCCATGCATTTTCCCATTCACCTAACCTGGCCAAGTCACCCTGCAGCCTCTTAACATCCTCCTCACAGCCCACACCACCACCCAGCTTAGTGTCATCTGCAAACTTGGAGATATTACATTCAATTCCTTCATCTAAGTCATTGATGTATATTGTAAAGAGCTGGGGTCTCAGCACTGAGCCCTGCGGCACCCCACTAGTCACTGCCTGCCATTCTGAAATGGAACCGTTTATCTCGACTCTCTGCTTCCTGTCTGCTAACCAGTTCTCTATCCACGTCAGTACATTACGCCCAATACCATGTGCTTTAATTTTGCACACCAATCTCTTGTGTGGGACCTTGTCAAAAAGCCTTTTGAACATCCAAACACACCACATCCACTGGTTCTCCCTTGTCCACTCTACCAGTTACATCCTCAAAAAATTCCACAAGATTTGTCAAGCATGATTTCCCTTTCATAAATCCATGCTGACTTGGACCAATCCTGTCACTGCTTTCCAAATGCGCTGCTATTTCACCTTTAATAATTGTTTCCAACATTTTCCCCACCACTGATATTCAGGCTAACTGGTTTATAATTACCCGTTTTCTCTCTCTCTCCTTCTTAAATAGTGCTGTTACATTAGCTACCCTCCAGTCCATAGGAACTGATCCAGAGTCGATAAACTGTTGGAAAATGATCACCAATGCATCCACTATTTCTAGGCCCAATTCCTTAAGTACTCTGGGATGCAGACTATCAGGCCCTGGGGATTTATCGGCCTGCGAGGAGGATGCTAAGAGGCTGCAGGGGGACTTGGACAGGTTAGGTGAATGGGCAAATGTATGGCAGATGCAGTATAATGTGGATAAATGTGAGGTTATCCACTTTGGTGGCAAAAGCAGGAAGGCAGATTATTATCTGAATGGTAACAGATTAGTAAAAGGGGAGGTGCAACGAGACCTGGGTGTCATGGTCCATCAGTCATTGAAGGTAGGCATGCAGGTACAGCAGACGGTGAAGAAAGCAAATGTCATGTTGGCCTTCATAGCGAGGAGATTTGAGTATAGGGGCAGGGAGGTCTTGCTGCAGTTGTACAGGGCCTTGGTGAGACCACACCTTGAGTATTGTGTGCAGTTTTGGTCTCCTAATCTGAGGAAGGACATGCTTGCTATTGAGGGAGTGCAGCGAAGGTTCACCAGACTGATTCCCGGGATGGCTGGATTGACATATGAGGAAAGACTGGATTGGCTAGGCTTATCCTCACTGGAATTTAGAAGAATGAGAGGCGATCTCATAGAAACTTATAAAATTCTGACAGGACGGGACAGGTTAGATGCAGGTAGAATGTTCCCAATGTTGGGGAAGTCCAGAACCAGGGGACACAGTCTAAAGATAAGGGGTAAGCCATTTAGGACTGAGATGAGGAGAAACTTTTTCACCCAGAGATTTGTTAACCTGTGGAATTCTCTGTCACAGAAAGTTGTTGAGTCCAATTCGTTGGACATATTCAAAAGGGTGTTAGATGTGGCCCTTATGGCTCATGGGATCGGGAGTATGGAGAGAAAGCAGGGGTGGGGTACTGAGGTTGCATGATCAGCCCTGATCATATTGAATGGTGGTGCAGGCTCGAAAGGCCAAATGGCCTGCTCCTGAACCTATTTTCTATGTTTCTATGTTTCAATCCAATCAATTTTCCCAACACAATTTCCCGCCCAATAAGGATTTACATAGAAACATAGAAAATGGGTGCAGGAGTAGGCCATTCGGCCCTTCGAGCCAGCACCGCCATTCAATGTGTTCATGGCTGAACTCATTTCCTTCAGTTCCTCCTTCTCGCTAGACCCTCGGTCCCCTAGTATTTCCGGAAGGTTATTTGCGTATTCCTTCGTGAAGACAGAACCAAAGTATTTGTTCATCTGTGAGCCTAGGTAGTGCGCGTTAACCGTTGAATCATTCAGGGTACCGCAGCCAAGCCTGATCCAGTCCTCACTCACTGTCATTAGCCTGGCTGGCTTTCCCTTTGTGATATATTCTTATACCATCACTAACAAACACATTCTGCAACATGGTGCCAACTGTCGTCATGTGACTTTGCCACATGATCCTTTTATTGCATTTACATCAGTAGTTGCATTGCATTGGTTGTCCACTGGGGGAGCTCTATTCCACCCTTCTCTTGTATGTGGAGGGAAGGAAGGAGGTTGGAGAGGAGGGTAACAGGGCTGATATTTGTTAAACAGGAAATGGATAACGAGGGAGCTGTGTGTTATAATCTTCAATCCACTCCTGACACTAATTGGGTGCGACAATGTCGGTGATGGGCTGTCAGGGTTGGCCACTTCTGGTTTTAAATCACATTTCGCAGATTTAAAAAAAGAAAGGACTTGCATTTCTACAGCATCTCACCACCTCAGGACGTCTCAAAATGATTTACAGCCAATGAAGTACTTAAAAAAAAAATGAAGTCCCTGTTGTAATGTAGCAAACGTGGCAGGGGCTGGCAATTTGCACACAGCAAGCTCCCACAGAGAGCAATGAAAGAAATGACCAGGTGTTCTGTTTTGGTGAACCGTGGCTGACTGTCAGGGGTGGGGTGGAGTGGTGGAAATTCGATATTCTGTCGCCCCTCTCAGCGCCCGGAGGGGCAGCAATGGCGGTGAAAAGCACTTGCGCCTGGGCGGCCAGCCTCCATCGGTGCCGGTATCGACGGGGGAGCGGAGCATTACCGCCCGGGATTGGCGAGCCGGTGTGTAACGCCCCCGGTTGCGACACCGGCTCGATGTTTGGTTGCCGCCCGACCCGTAGCGCCCCCTGGTGGGACCGCCTGTGGACGCTGGCATTCTGCGCTGTAACGGCTGCAGTGAGGGAAGTAATGCCGATCTCAGGCAAGTGTGATTGGCTTTTAAAATTTTCTTTTTGCGATTTATGTTGTGGTGGTGTGAGATATGTACTGGCAATGTTTTTGGTGTTTGTTTCAGAGTTCCCCCACCAGGCGTCTGTTATGGCGCTCCGAGGCCGGCTGTTTAGCTCGGGATTTTCCCTGGCTCAACCGGCCAACCTCCCCCAAAGACCCGTGCAAGGCCTCGCTTAGCGCCCCACTCCACACTCCGGGCCCAGCGGATGAATTTTGCGGCGACGGACACAAACCCATTTGCCGGCGCAAAATGTATCGCTCGGCCCGGGACACCGCCCCACCTGAGACACGACGAATTTCCACCCCTAAGTGTTTCTTGTTGGATACCTTGCTCACCTAATCCCACAGACTTGGGTACGTTCTACAAAGACATTGGACTGTATTGTTCTCTGAGTGATTGAGTGCCAGCATTTTGGAGCAAAGCCCAGTGTACATTAAAACAAAACATTCAGTTTCAAATCACAGTCATAGTTACAGTTCTGTAATCACTGCCAGCAGTAGGAAATGTGGAAAAAGCTTCATCGCAGCACTGAAACCAGCCAACTGGGGCTTGCTGGTCCAAACTGAAAATAATCCTATTTATCAGGTTGTTGTGCACAGGCTCACATTGTGATTTGAATCTGTTTGCAAATGCCAGACCTGAGAAAATGTCCCCATTTAAAAAAGTAAAAAGAAATCCAATCACGTGTAACCATTAAAGACAGAAAGACTTGCATTTATATAGCACCTTTCACCACCTCAGGACGTTTTAAAGGGCTTTACAGCCGATGAAGTACTTTTGGAGTGTAGTCACTGTTGTAATGTAGGAAACACAGCAGCCAATTTGCGCACAGCAAGCTCCCGCAAACATCATCACCATCATAGGTAGTGCCTCGGAATCGAGGAAGACTTGCTTCCACTCCAAAAGTGAGTTTTCAGGTGACTGAACAGTCCAATACGGGAATTACAGTCTCTGTCACAGGTGGGACAGACAGTGGTTGAAGGAAAGGGTGAGTGGGGAGTCTGGTTTGCCGCACGCTCCTTCCACTGCCTGCGCTTGATTTCTGCATGCACTCAACGACGAGACTCAAGGTGCTCAGCGCCCTCCCGGATGCACTTCCTCCACTTTGGGCAGTCTTGGGCCAGGGATTCCCAGGTGTCGGTGGGGTACACTTTATCAAGGCTTTGAGGGTGTCCTTGAAATGTTTCCTCTGCCCACCTGGGGCTCGCTTGCCGTGTAGGAGTTCCGAGTAGAGCACTTGCTTAGGGAGTCTCATGTCGGGCATGCGGCCCGCTCAACAGAGCTGGTCGAGTGTGGTCATAGAAACATAGAAACATAGAAAATAGGTGCAGGAGCAGGCCATTCAGCCCTTCTAGCCTGCACCGCCATTCAATGAGTTCATGGCTGAACATGAAACTTCAGTACCCCCTTCCTGCTTTCTCGCCATAACCCTTGATCCCCCGAGTAGTAAGGACTTCATCTAACTCCCTTTTGAATATATTTAGTGAATTGGCCTCAACTACTTTCTGTGGTAGAGAATTCCACAGGTTCACCACTCTCTGGGTGAAGAAGTTTCTCCTCATCTCGGTCCTAAATGGCTTACCCCTTATCCTCAGACTGTGACCCCTGGTTCTGGACTTCCCCAACATTGGGAACATTCTTTCTGCATCTAACCTGTCTAAACCCGTCAGAATTTTAAACGTTTCTATGAGGTCCCCTCTCATTCTTCTGAACTCCAGTGAATACAAGCCCAGTTGATCCAATCTTTCTTGATAGGTCAGTCCCGCCATCCCGGGAATCAGTCTGGTGAACCTTCGCTGCACTCCCTCAATAGCAAGAATGTCCTTCCTCAAGTTAGGAGACCAAAACTGTACACAATACTCCAGGTGTGGCCTCACCAAGGCCCTGTACAACTGTAGCAACACCTCCCTGCCCCTGTATTCAAATCCCCTCGCTATGAAGGCCAACATGCCATTTGCTTTCTTAACCGCCTGCTGTACCTGCATGCCAACCTTCAATGACTGATGTACCATGACACCCAGGTCTCGTTGCACCTTCCCTTTTCCTAATCTGTCACCATTCAGATAATAGTCTGTCTCTCTGTTTTTACCACCAAAGTGGATAACCTCACATTTATCCACATTATACTTCATCTGCCATGCATTTGCCCACTCACCTAACCTATCCAAGTCACTCTGCAGCCTAATAGCATCCTCCTCGCAGCTCACACTGCCACCCAACTTAGTATCATCCGCAATTTGGAGATACTGCATTTAATCCCCTCGTCTAAATCATTAATGTACAATGTAAACAGCTGGGGCCCCAGCACAGAACCTTGCGGCACTCCACTAGTCACTGCCTGCCATTCTGAAAAGTACCCGTTTACTCCTACTCTTTGCTTTCTGTCTGACAACCAGTTCTCAATCCACGTCAGCACACTACCCCCAATCCCATGTGCTTTAACTTTGCACATTAATCTCTTGTGTGGGACCTTGTCGAAAGCCTTCTGAAAGTCCAAATATACCACATCAACTGGTTCTCCTTTGTCCACTTTACTGGAAACATCCTCAAAAAATTCCAGAAGATTTGTCAAGCATGATTTCCCTTTCACAAATCCATGCTGACTTGGACCTATCATGTCACCATTTTCCAGATGCACTGCTATGACATCCTTAATAATTGATTCCATCATTTTACCCACTACTGAGGTCAGGCTGACCGGTCTATAATTCCCTGTTTTCTCTCTCCCTCCTTTTTTAAAAAGTGGGGTTACATTGGCTACCCTCCACTCCATAGGAACTGATCCAGAGTCAATGGAATGTTGGAAAATGACTGTCAATGCATCCGCTATTTCCAAGGCCACCTCCTTAAGTACTCTAGGATGCAGTCCATCAGGTCCTGGGGATTTATCGGCCTTCAATCCCATCAATTTCCCCAACACAATTTCCCGACTAATAAAGATTTCCCTCAGTTCCCCTTCCTTACTAGACCCTCTGACCCCTTTTATATCCGGAAGGTTGTTTGTATCCTCCTTAGTGAATACCGAACCAAAGTACTTGTTCAATTGGTCCGCCATTTCTTTGTTCCCCATTATGACTTCCCCTGATTCTGACTGCAGGGGACCTACGTTTGTCTTCACCAACCTTTTTCTCTTTACATACCTATAGAAACTTTTGCAATCCGCCTTAATGTTCCCTGCAAGCTTCTTCTCGTACTCCATTTTCCCTGTCCTAATCAAACCCTTTGTCCTCCTCTGCTGAGTTCTAAATTTCTCCCAGTCCCCAGGTTCGCTGCTATTTCTGGCCAATTTGTATGCCACTTCCTTGGCTTTAATACTATCCCTGATTTCCCTAGATAGCCACGGTTGAGCCACCTTCCCCTTTTTATTTTTACGCCAGACAGGAATGTACAATTGTTGTACTTCATCCATGCGGTCTCTAAATGTCTGCCATTGCCCATCCACAGTCAACCCCCTAAGTATCATTCGCCAATCTATCCTAGCCAATTCACGCCTCATACCTTCAAAGTTACCCTTCTTTAAGTTCTGGACCATGGTCTCTGAAATTACTGTTTCA
Source organism: Pristiophorus japonicus (assembly GCF_044704955.1). NCBI lineage: Eukaryota > Metazoa > Chordata > Chondrichthyes > Pristiophoridae > Pristiophorus > Pristiophorus japonicus. Next base: position 89,265,887 of record NC_091991.1, on the reverse strand, counting down.
TTCTCCATCCTAATGCAGAATTCCACCATATTATGGTCACTCTTCCCCAAGGGGCCTCGCACAATGAGATTGCTAATTAATCCTCTCTCATTACACAACACCCAGTCTTCGATGCTGGGGATGTTGAGCGAGAACACTGATGTTGGTGTGGCTATCCTCCCAGTGGATTTTCAGGATCTTGTGGAGGCTTTGAGGTGTCTGCTGTATATAGTCCACATCTCTGAGCCATATAGAAGAACAGGTATCACTACTGCCCTGTAGACCATAGGCTTGGTGCCAGATTTGAGGTCTTAGTCTTCAAACACACTCTTCCTCAGGTGACCGAAGGCTGCGCTGGCACACTGGAGGCGGTGTTGTACCTCATTGTCGATATTTGCCCTTGCTGATAGTAGGCTCCCAAGGTATGGAAAATGGTCCACATTGTCCAGGGCCGCGCCATGGATTTTGATGACTGGGGGGAAGTGCTGTGTGGCGGGGTCAGGTTGGTGCAAGACCTTTGTCTTACGGATGTTTAGCGTAAGGCCCGTGCTCTCGTACGCCTCGGTGAAGATGTTGACGATGGCTTGGAGTTCAGACTCTGAGTGTGCGCAGACACAAGCGTCGTCCACGTACTGTAGTTCGATGAGAGAGAATGGGACGACCTTGGATCTAGCCTGGAGGTGATGTAGTTTGAACAGGTTTCCATTGTTTCTGTAGTTTAGTTCCACTCCGGGGTGAGATGGATTATTGCAGCGAGGAAGATTGAGAAGAGCGTTGGTGTGATGACGCAGCCTTGCTTGACCCCGGTCCGGACGTGGATTGGGTCTGTGGTGGATCCGTTGGTCAGGATCACAGCTTGCATATTGTCATGGAGCAGGTGAAGGATGGTGACAAACTTTTGGGGGCAGCCGAAATGGAGGAGGACGCTCCATAGTCCCTCACGGTTGACAGTGTCAAAGGACTTTGTGAGGTCAAAGAAGGCCATGTACAGGGTTGGTGCTGTTCCCTGCATTTCTCTTGTAGTTGTCGCGTGGTGAAGATCATGTCCGTTGTACCCCTTAGTGGACGGAATCCGCATTGTGACTCTGGGAGGAGCTCCTCAGCCACAGGGAGAAGGCGATTGAGGAGGATTCTTGCGATGACTTTCCCAGTGGTCGACAGCAGGGAGATTCCTCTGTAGTTACCGCAGTCGGACTTGTCCCCTTTTTTGAGGATGGCCACGATTACGGCGTCTCTGAGATCTCCTGGCATGCTCTCCTCCTTCCAGCTCAGCTAAGCCCGTGTGGTAGCCGGTGTGCAATGGCCAAGCCGCGTTATAAGAATTCACGCACAGGCATCTTCCACCCTTAAATATGAAGTTTGGGACCTGGAAGGTCCCACACACAGCATTGTGATAATGGCCAGATAATCTTTTTTTTTTTTGTTATTTTGATTGAGGGATAAATATTGGCCAGGACACCGGGGATAACTCCCTTGCTCTTCTTCGAAATAGTGCCATGGGATCTTTTGTGTCCACTTGAGAGAGCAGACGGTGCCTCGGTTTAATGTCTCATCCGAAAGACGGCACCTCTGACAGTGCGTCGCTCCCTCAGCGCTGCACTGGAGTGTCAGCCTAGGTTTATATGCTCAAGTCGAGAGACGAGAGTGCTACACACTGAGCTTAAAAGAAGCAACCCCTGCGGAGCTGTGCTCCCTCCCAGCTTGAGTGAGGGGGTGTCTGCGTCTGCTCAGTGTAACGGCGCTTGCACAGTCTCAGTGAAGGTTGTGGGGGAATGCACCCACTGAACAAAGCTGCCCCTAACTTGGCATTAGCTGCCATTAAATTTTCGATCTCTGAGCACAGGCTGACGGGTGCGGGGAATGCGGAAGGCGGTCGGGAGTGCTCTTGTGTGGTTGGAGCTGAGGCGCACTGTTTGAGACAGAGTCGACGGAGCTTTACTTGGTGGCCACCAGTGCTGTACCTGAGCTGGGTCTCATCGCCGAGAGCGTGCAGAAACCAAGCGGAAGGAGCGTGCGGCAAACCTGTCCCACCCACCCTTTCCCTCACCCACTGTCTGTCTCACCTGTGACAGGGACTGTGGTTCTCGTATCGAACTGTACAGCCACCTAAGAACTCGTTTTTAGAGTGGAAGCAAGTCTTCCTCGATTCCGAGGGACTGCCGATGATGATGACCTGAGCTGGGAGTGCTTGAGGGTGACACTGATGCCTAAAGCAGAAAGTGTTCCGTTCCACGACACGGACAGTCCTTGCCTTGACGAGCACAAATAATTATTTTCAAAAAAAGGAAGAAAAAAAGCTTTGAAGGAATTGCATTAGGTTAGCTAAACAGAGGAAATAAATCTCTCCCTCTCCTTGGCAACCTGACTGATAAAATTTACCACTTACGAATTATTCATTACTTGTGGCTGTGATGGCAGATGCTGCTGCCTTTATAAAACACCGGAACACACACACTGCCGCTGAGAATTTATTCAGACAAGTTAATTCAATGTACTTGCAGTCTCATTGTAGTAATTTGCCTTGTCCCACAAGCCCATTGGCAGCTAAATGTTTCATCAGCAAAGAGTTCACATACAAGGTTTAATCTCATCGAATGAACAGGCTGTTTGACAACCGTTTGACAACTGTTTCTTGGTGAATTTTCCACCAAGCGCAGGCAAAAGATGTAACCCCAAACCACCCAGTGCTATCAGGCGGCCAGAGAGGCTGTTGGTTTAATGCTGCATTTAAAACTGTGTAATGTTGTAGTGATGGCCTGGATGCTGCTGAGAGAACACAGCCCTGCTTTAAACCCAACCCAGCTGTATGATGACGGCTCATTTCTGCACCTAGTATAAGGATATATTTTTATTCACCTTTTTAGTGAAGTTTTGTACTCATTGAAATTGAGGTATGTTGGAACCTCTTGCCATGTGAGGCACCAATTGGCTACAGCAATGAGGTACCTGACCATATAATCTGTTTTAATCATGTTCATTGAGAGATATATCAGTGCGAGTGCTGCCCAATGGGCCACGCTGACATCTAGACATAGGCAAAGTTATATTGTGCCTTAAACCCTCCCTCCTCCCTCGAAGACCACCTTCTACTGCAGGGGTGTCCAATCTCTTTGGGCTATATTTTCCACTTTTGTGCAGATCGCCCAAAAATGGGCGTTATTTCCGGCATGGGCGGTAAATATGGGTTTTCAGATCGCCGGCTTCTCGCCCATTTTCGAAACCCCTAGTTTCTATTTTATAAAATGGGCGTTAATGCGAGCGATCTGAAATGGGCGTTAGCGTTAAATCTCTCTGACCTTCTACCGTAAAGTGTTGCCATCCTTAGCAACGGCATGGCAACGCTCGTTTCCCGCGATTCAGGAGGTCAGGGTCATCATTACATGCGCATAAGAGGAGACAGAGAGAGAGGGAGCAGAGAGGGAGTGAAGGCGTGTGTGGGTGTGGTGGGTGCTTGTTTGGCTGCTTCGGGAGATAGGAGGGAGGGTTTTGAGCTTTATAAAAAATTGTGAGAAAAAAGTTAGCTGTTACCAGCCAGATAGTTTGTCTAATTTGGTGCCTATAATGGAGGGAGTGGAGGAAGCTACACATCACGCTGGCGAGAGCAGTGAGCTGGGAGAGGAACAATTGGGAGGAGGAAAGAGAGTGAAGAGATTCTCGGACAAGACAAATGCCTACCTCATGTAGGAGGTCGAGTCACGCTGGGGTGATTTGAACCAGGGAAGGCGTGGGAAGCCCACCCTATAGGCGTACCAGAAAATAAGGGCCGAGAGAGCCGAGGTGGTCTCATCGGCGACCAACGAGGTGTATGAGGGCAACCAATGCCGCAAGCGATGGAACGACCTTGTCGGATCTGCCAGAGTAAGTATTACATTTATTTACATGTACTTATATATTTATATAAATTGATCTATAAGCGTCATGAGTGATTAAAATCAAATGTGACAGCTTTCACTTTTACCGGGAATGTTGTACTCAAAGCCTGCGGTCACGGTGTACGTCTTTAGGTGAAGAATGATAATTTTCATTATAATCATGATTGCATCTGTTGTATCAGTCTCTGTGACAGTACCAAACAATGATATCACGCAATGATCTCATGCCATGTCGTCCTGTCACCTTTTACAGAGAAGCTTTCGAGGAATAGGGCCGAGCAGAGGCGAACGGGTGGGGGGCCACCAATCATCATCGACATCACTGACATTGAGGAGCGGGTGCTCGCACTCGTGGGGATCCAACCCCGGTCGGCCACGCAAACAGCTGCAGAACCTGAAGTGATGCCACGTGAGTAAAGTATACACCATTGTGTGATGTAGTCAATAGATGCCACACCCACACACATCCGAACAATAATATATGATAGTTGATTGCTAAAAGTGTCCTCTAAATAATGCTGGCCTCATGAGAATCATTGCAATATGTTGATGGTGATGAAATATGTCTGCGATGATTTTGAGAGCGGTGGTGTTTTTGTTGTGCAAATGCTGTGTGTAGCGCTGGACTCACCCTGTCAACCTAGCACCCTCTTCTCCTCTAATAACCTCATTTGTTTTTTGCAGCTCAGCCAGCAGCACGGCCCCAGGCAAGACCACAGAGGCCAGAAGGTGGGGGCGCGGGGCTGGACTCTCCGGACGATCCTACACCTGGTGCTGAGGAGCTCCGGTTCTCGCCCGTCAATCAACTGGGTCTGTTCACTACGATGACAGCGCGGACTTTGAGGAGCCTGCATCGCCAAGCTCCAGAACGCATTCAACCCCAACGCCATCTAGTGCTCCTGCGGCTATTCACACCTCCACTGTGGAGGTACCGGGCCCAAGCACCTTGCCACAGGGCATCCCAGTTGTCACCAGGACGGCGCCAACCTTGCGGAGGTTTCTTATATGCAGCAGGTTTGCTCCACGAACGGCAGGTCTGACCGGCGACATGGTAGACTTGTTCAGGAGGACTGTTGACATAGGTCAGCAGATCCTCCAGGCATTGGGGGGCATATCCGGACAGCACCATGACGGACTACATTCCATGGATGGTGGAGGCCCTGGAGGTGATAGTCAGGAACGCTGGTGGTACTGGCCTTCCAGTGGTCCCAGAGCGCGGCACTGCACCCCAAGGTGCCGCACCCCCAGTGCCAATGACACATGCGAGGCAGGAGCAACATCTTGCTTCTGGATCCGAGAATGTTCCCACCTCAAGACCCATTGCTCCCGTATCTGTGCAAACACAGGCTCTGCCTTCATCCCCCCAACGAGGCACCGCCTGAGGAGTGCCTCGGCCAGGCACCGTGGAGTGAGGAGGGGAAGGGGTAGAGGTGGGGAGAAGAAGGGGCGGGAGGAAGGAAAGTGAGGTGCATGTCCGCAGGTGGTGGCTGTGTTATATCTCCATCTGGGTGTATGCAATTTGTTGTAATGTATGGGGGGAGGGGGCCATCCTGTTAGTTTCCATTTGTGTTCTGTGTTGCTGGACATGTTGACCATTTGATTGATGTCAATGTTCTAAAATGTATCGTGGGTTGGGTTGGGGATGGGGTGATTTTGACAGTTATGATTTCAGACAAATGGTCGGATTAAATGTTGTTTATTAAACATAACCTTGTTGCATACTGTCTCAGATAGCTGACCTGTTACACACTGGTGATTCCTTAACATGAAAAGGTGCAATTAAACTTAACTTAAACTTTAACTGGCACCAAGGTGATGGGCGCCATTGATATCTGAGCTGCACACACAGCAGTGTGTTCTTTCAGAAAAAGCACTCATTTATGAGCTGCTGACATAAGAGTCTTGCAGCTATGTAGCTACCACGGGCCCTTTCCTGTGGTCTGGAGGGGGGCATGGCCATGGTTGCATAGCCAGCCTGATTGTCTGGTCCTAGGTCAGCGCCCAGCCCCTCGTCCTCCTCTTCCTCTCTCTCCTGAGGTGGACCATCAGTCCCTTCTGGCAATTCTTGCCCCCTCCTGATAGCCAGGTTGTGCAGCATGGAGCACACGACCATGAATTGATCTACTTGCTCAGGGTTGTATTGTAGCTCCCCTCCCGAGTGCTCCAGGCATCTAAAGTGCTGCTTAAACACTCCACTGGAAATGAAACTAACAAGTCAGGTAAGGGAAGTGGTTCACATTGTCCAGGGCCGCGCCATGGATTTTGATGTCTGGAAGACAGTGCTGTGCGGCGAGGACAGGCTGGTGGAGGACCTTTGTCTTATGGATGTTTAGCGTAAGGCCCATGCTTTCGTACACCTCAGTAAATACGTCGACAATGTCTAGGAGTTCAGCCTCTGTATGTGAGCAGACGCAGGTGTCGTCCACGTACTGTAGCTCGGCGGCAGAGGTTGGGGTGGTCTTGGACCTGGCCTGGAGACAGCGCTGTTTGAACAGGTTCCCACTGATTCTGTAGTTTAGTTCCACTCCAGCGGGGAGCTTGTCGACTGTGAGGTGGAGCATGGCAGCGAGGAAGATTAAGAAGAGGGTTGGGGCAATGAGGCAGCCCCGCATTACCCTGGTCCGGACGTGGATTGGGTCTGTGATGGATCCGTTGGTAACGGAGGGACTGCCTATGATGATGAACAAGTCAGAACCAATCAATTGGATATTATTTTCTCCCACTGTTGGATATGCACAAACATACAGCAAACAAGTTTCAGTTGAACGTTAGCAGTTATAAGCCTGTTTATTTAGTATGTGTCCGTGAACTAGTTACATATAGCCAATAGCTGCTAAAATGAAAACAGATTTTTATTTTCCTGAGCGGAGCTTTCTGGGGCATGCATTATGAGAAGCCTTCCTCGGGGCAATTTTCACTTTCATTGTTGTCGAACCTCATTGAAACCCAGGGTGTGAGAATCAGGTTGGCTTGGCAGTGGTTGGGTGATCCATACTGCCAGATAGCCACCTGGGGGCTTGACGCTGAAAATTACCCCCATTTTTTTTAAGACTGATTGTAGCCACTTTTCTTTGGAGAAATGGGGGATGTTCACAAATGAAACTAACAAGTGGTGCAGCGTAATGGTGAGCGTTTCCAACATTACAACATCGACTACACTTCAAAAAGTACTTTATTGGCTGTAAAGCGCCTTGTTTTGGGACGTCTGGTGGTCGCGAAAGGCGCTATATAAATGCAAGTCTTTTTTTCCCCTTAATTTCAAAACTTACGCTGAGATTCCCACTTTCGCACAGTGTACTCTTGTGAGGTGCGATTGTTGACTGTTGCTCTTTCTGTGAGTGAATTCTAGTGCTGGGTTATGTTCTGTATCTTTCAAATGTCTTTTTGGTTTGATTATGTGCTCCTGGTGAAGATGCCTTGGTTGCCGGGCAGTTAACCAGAGAAAGAGCCAAGGCAGCCCATATTAGCATGGTCAACATCTGTGGGGTGATGTGAAGACTGATTAAAATAACTGGCACCAGTAAGATGGATTTCAAACCCCAGACTGGGGGCAGAGGGTCAGGTTCCCCCGAGAGTGGAAAATTGACCCTTTAATGCAAACTGCATTCTCATGCACTTCCGTTTTTAATTGCTGCAGTGTAGAGTGTTTATCATTTCAAAGAACATCAACTTTTTGCCAGGGTGAATAAAGCGACATAGGTCAAAAATGACTATCATGCATTCATCTGAGAGTCCTCTGTCTGTTGCCTAAACAGAAAAAGACTTGGATTTATATAGTGCCTTTCACAACCACCGGGCGTCTCAAAGTGCTTTACAGCCAATTATGTACTTTTGGAGTGTAGTCACTGTTGTAATGTAGGAAACACAGCAGCCAATTTGCACACAGCAAGCTCCCACAAACAGCAATGTGATAATGACCGGATAATCTGTTTTTTTTGTTATGTTGATTGAGGGATAAATATTGGCCCCAGGACACTGGGGATAACTCCCCTGCTCTTCTTCGAAATAGTGTCATGGGATCTTTTACATCCACCTGAGAGGGCAGACGCGGCCTCAGTTTAACGCCTCATCTGAAAGACAGCACCTCCGACAGTGCGGCACTCCCTCAGCCCTGCACTGGGGTGTCAGCCTAGATTTCTGTGCTCAAACCCCTGGAGTGGGACTTGAACCCACAACCTTCTGGCCCAGAAGCAAAGTTCTGCCCACTGAGCTACGGCTGGTACAGAGGTGTTAGTCTGTTTATTTCAAGTGGGTTAATGCCACCATTACAGTATCAGACAGAGGAATGTTATCTGAACCCATTCTCCGTGCATTAATTATCATTGGCTGTACCTTCTAACCTCATGCATTTTAAGTTTTTAGCAAACTGAAGATGAGGTTAATATTTGAACTTGACATTTCATCGCAATCCGTTCTATGATACAGACTCACCCTAATCCACCCTGAAGCTACTGAAAATGAGAAATTGTTCATTGAATATAGTTAATGCAGCATATCCTCCCCTTCTGCCTCGGAATTCGGGGCAGGGGCAGCTGTGTGACAACGAGAGAGGTTTGTCTTATGAATAGCAAGCAGGCTATTCAGCTGGGTTTGTTGCAGGGGTATGAGAAAAGGATTCCATTCATAAATGACCCTGAAGTATCTGGGGTTAAATTCCTAATGAAAGGAGCGGGATTCTGCAAGGTTGTACGGAGATTCCTACTGCTACCTTTATATCTGTAACTGTTCCAGGACGCAGCAGTCTGGCTTGGAAATCGGATGCTTTGGGGGGTGGGGGGTGGGGGGGGGGGGGTGGGGGCGCGGGATGGGGGGCGGGTTTGAATATGTCCCCAAGCCACCAGAAAATAAATCATATGCTTTCAGCTCTCACATACCCCATCAATAACTTCTCAATGTACCACTGCCGCAAACGGCACTTTAGTGCCCATTACATGGGTCATTGTGCGCGGCTTTGCTCTTGGCACAGGGTCACACTGGCCGTGAGGGCAGCTCACAGGTAACCCGGTGACACCACAGGGCCAACGTGGGACCCCACCCTCACTCGGTGAGATTTTGCAAAATTGTCCCTGCTCCCCTCGCACTGGAAGAGAAGCGATGCTAGCTGTAACGCAGCCTTAGGTCGAACAAGCCTACGACCCCACCCCCGCTGTGGTTTCAGCCCAACTCCCTGGGGGCGAAATTCAGTTAGGCCCCGTTTGGGGGCGGTAACCGAGAGGAGGCGGGACTTCCTGCACAGGAAGTGGAGCGCAATGTCGGGCACTCCGCTTCCCTTAGGGGCAGTTCGGGGGCCTGTGTGGGTGGGTCCGGGGGCTGTGTGGGGTAGGTTCGGGGGGTTGTGTGGGTGGGCTTGGGGAGGGGGCTGTGTGCGTGGGTTCGGGGGGTTGGGGGGAGCTGTGTGGGAGTGTTATGTGGGTGGGTTCGGGGGGGCTGTGTGGGTGGGTTTGGGGGGCTGTGTGGGGGGCTTCGGGGGGTGGGTGGGTTCGGCGGGGGCTGTGTAGGTGGTTCGGGTGGGGCTGTGTGGGTGGGTTCGGGGACGTGTGTGGGGGGTTCAGGGGCTTGTGTGGGTGGGTTTGAGGGGTGGGTTGGGTTCGGGTGGGGCTGTCTGCGTGGGTTTGGGGGGATGTGTGGATGGGTTTTGGGTGAGTTCAGGGGGTTTGGTTGGGGGGGTTCGGGGGGGCTGTGTGGGTGGGTTCGGGGGGGTTATGTGGCTGTGTTCGGGGGTTGGCTGTGTGGGGGGTCTGTGTGGGTGGGTTTGGGGGGGGTCTGTGTGGGTGGGTTTGGGGGGGTGTGGGTGGGTTCGGGGGATTTGGGGGGGGGTTCGGGGAGGGTTATGTCAGTGGGTTCAGGGGGGCTGTGTGTTTGGGTTCGGGGGGGTGTGTGGGTGGGTTCGGGGGGGCTGCGTGGGTGGGTTCGGGGGTCTGTGTGGGGGGTTCGGGGGGGTGTTTGTGTGGGTTCGGGGGGCTGTGTGGGTGGGCTCAGGGGATGGGGCGGTTAGGGGGCTGTGTGGGTGGGTTCAGAGGGAGCTGTGTGGAGGGGTTCGGGGGTCTGTGTGGTGGGGTTCGGGGGGGTGTTTGTGTGGGTTCGGGGGGCTGTGTGGGTAGGCTCGGGATGGGGAGGTTCGGGGGCTGTGTGGGTGGGTTCAGGGGGAGCTGTGTGGGGGGGTTCGGGGGGTCTGTGTGGGAGGGTTCGGGGGTCTGTGGGGGGGGTTCGGGGGTCTGTGTGTGGGGGTTCGGGGGGGTCTGTGTGCGGGGGTTCAGGGGGTCTGTGTAGGTGGGTTCGGGGGTTTGGGGGGGTTCGGGGGGGCTGTGTGGGTGGGTTTGGGGGGGTGTTTATGTGGGTTCTGGGGGCTGCGTGGGTGGGCTCAGGATGGGGAGGTTCGGGGGCTGTGTGGGTGGGTTCGGGGGGTTATGTGGCTGTGTTCGGGGGTTGGCTGTGGGTGGGTTCTGGGGGGTGTCTGTGGGTGAGTTCGGGGGATTTGGGGGGAGCTGTGTGGGGGGGGTTCGGGGGGGGGTTATGTCGGTAGGTTCAGGGGGGCTGTGTGTTTGGGTTCGCGGGGGGTATGGGTGGGTTCTGGGGGCTGTATGGGTGGGCTCAGGGGATGGGGAGGTTCGGGGGCTGTGTGGGTGGGTTCGGGGGTCTGTGTGGGGGGGTTCGGGTGGGTGTTTGTGTGGGTTCGGGGGGCTGCGTGGGTGGGCTCAGGGGATGGGGAGGTTCGGGGGCTGTGTGGGTGGGTTCAGGGGGAGCTGTGTGGAGGGGTTCGGGGGGTCTGTGGGGGGGTTCGTGGGTGTGCTGTGTGGGTGGGTTCAGGGGAGGGCTGTGTGGGGAAGTTCGGGGGGGGTGCGGGTGTTTGGGGCGGGGCTGTGTGGGTGGATTCAGGGGTTTGGGGGGATCGGGGGGGATGCATGGTGAGTTCAGGGGGGTGTGTGGGTGTGTTTAGGGGATGGGGCAGGTCCGTGGGCTGTGTGTGTGTGTTCTGGGGGTCTGTGTGTGTGGGTTTGGGGGGGTGGTGGGTTCGTGGGCTGTGTGTGTGGGTACGGGGGGACTGTATGCGTGGGTTTGGCGGGTGGGGAAGTTGGGGGGGTCTGTGTGTGTGGGTTTGGGGATGTGGTGGGTTTGGGGGGTCTGTGTGTGTAGGTTTGGGGGGGTGGTGGGCTGTGTGTGTGGGTTCGGGGGGACTGTGGGTGGGTTTGGGAGGGTGGTGGGTTCGGGGGGGACTGTGTGGGTGGGTTTGGGAGGGTGGTAGGTTCGGGGGGCGCTGTGTATGTGGGTTCGGGGGGACTGTGTGCGTGGGTTTTTGGGGTGGGGAAGTTCGGGGGGTCTGTGTGTGTGGGTTTGGGAGGTGGTGGGTTTGGGGGGGGTCTGTGTGCGTGGGTTTGGGGGGGTGGTGGGTTCGTGGGCTGTGTGTGTGGGTTCGGGGGGACTGTGTGCGTGGGTTTGGGGGATGGGGAAGTTCGAGGAGTCTGTGTGTGTGTGTTTGAGGGGGTGGTGGGTTCGGGGGGGTCTGTTTGGGGGGGTGGTGGGTTCGGGGGGTCTGCGTGCATGGGTTTGGGGGGGGTGGTGGGTTCGTGGGCTGTGTCTGTAGGTTCGGGGGGACTGTGTGCGTGGGTTTGGGGGGTGGGGAAGTTCGGGGGGTCTGTGTGTGTGGGTTTGGGGGTGTGGTGGGTTCGAGGGGTCTGTGTGGGTGGGTTTGGGGAGGTGGTGGGTTCAGGGGGTCTGTGTGCGTGGGTTTGGGAGGTGGGGAAGTTCGGGGGGTCTGTGTGGGTGGGTTTGGGGGGGTGATGGGTTTGGGGGGTCTGTGTGGGTGGGTTTGGGGGGGTGGTGGGTTCAGGGAGTCTGTGTGGGTGGGTTTGGGGGGGTGGTGGGTTCGGGGGGGCTGTGGGGCACGTTCAGGGGGCTGTGCGGGCAGGTTTGGGAGCCTTTCCACATAGCACATGCCTTTCAATGGCCCCCTTTTTGTTGAAGGGGAGGGACGCTGCGAACTCTGAATGCCTTTTGAAGGCCTCCAGGGTGAAGAGTGCCGGACTGCATGATCGCGGCCCGGATCCCGAGAAAGGAGCGACGAGCGGCCCGATCAGTAAGGGAGGGTTAAAATTTTAAATGGCGCCACGCGACACAGCGCACCTCCCCTTCAAGGTTCGCCGCGCAATGGGTGACCAACCCAGTGTGTGGCCCGCGAAGCAGGCACGGGCATCACCTACGGCGCTCTGACAGGGAGCTGGCCAATTTCCACCACGGGTCGCAAAGCGGTCAATGCCGGAGGCGCAGTGGTCATGGGCACTACCACCGGGGGCGCTGCACTACCATTTTTGGAGGAGCCAATAGCGCCCCCCTCCCCCATCCTCCCAGGTGAAAACAGTTTCGTGCCCCGTTAGCGCCCCCCAGAGGTGCTCATGGAAGGCGCAGTACTGGGGAATTTCATCCCCTTTATTCTCACGCAACACAAATCTCAAGGCTGATTTTGAGCTGTCAGCTTGTGGTTTGAAGATGTTGCTGACTTTGGCTAGTTCTCTAGCTCGGTATGCAGGCCAGTACCCAGTCGAATTTAGCAACCATGCAGTTCCGACATTTAGCGTTTGGGGCAGGAGACTTGTGGGCGGGCGGGCGGGCGGGCGTCAGGTTCTGGAGACCAGCAGCTCCCAGGTCGCCAGCAATGTTTCTTCAGTTCTAGAGCGGCTCAGTGGGTAGCACCCTCACCTCTGCATCAAAAGGTTGTGGGTTCAGAGACTTGAGTATGAATTCCAGTCTGACACTCCAGTGCGGTGCTGAGGGAATTTTGCTCTGTCGGAGGTGATGTCCTCTTCAAGCCGTTCCTGGTTGTCAGTAAATCGCAATTTGGTCTGATCTAAATGCTTTCTGCACGTTTGGCCATTTAGCAGTTCAATTATAAACACCCTATTCCCTTCCTTGGCCAAAACAGTGCCAGCAACCCACTTGGGACCATGACCGTAATTCAGGACAAACACAAGGTCGTTAACATCAATGTCACGTGAAACAGCCGCACGATCGTGGTACATGTTTTGCCGGTGTCGCTGGGTTTCCACGTGATCATTGAGATCCGGGTGGACTAGGGAGAGTCTGGTTTTGAGGGCTCTCTTCTTTAATAATTCTGCCGGGGGAACCCCGGTGAGTGAGTAGGGTCGTGTCCGGTAACTGAGCAGAATCTGAGACAAGCGGGTCTGCAGGGAGCCGTCCGTCACGCGTTTCATGCTCTGATTGATTGTTTGGACTGCCCGCTCCGCTTGACAGTTGGATGCGGGCTTAAACGGAGCAGACCTGACATGGTTGATGCCATGCGGGTCATAAACTCGTTGAATTCCGAGCTGGTGAAACACGGTCCATTGTCGCTGACAAGAAAGTCGGGCAAGCCATGGGTAGCCAACATGGCCCGGAGGCTTTCAATGGTGGCTGTGGATGTGCTGGATGATATGATTACGCATTCAATCCATTTGGAGTAAGCATCCACAACTACTAAAAACATCTTTCCTAGAAAGGGGCCGGCAAAATCCACATGGATCTTGGACCACGGTTTGGAGGGCCATGACCACAGACTCTCTTGGTGCATTGCTCAGTTGCGAGCAAGTGTTCCACTGATGCACGCATGACTCTTAAGTCCGAGTCAATGCCAGGCCACGAAACATGCGACCTGGCAATTGCCTTCATCATGACAATGCCTGGGTGGGTACTGTGTAGGTCACGTATAAACGTTTCCCTGCCTTTTTTTGGTCAAACCAAACGATTACCCCATAAGAGACAATCCGACTGGATGGACATTTCAGCTTTGCATCAGTGAAACGGCTTAATTTCATCTTGCATTTCCCTGGGAACGGCCGACTAGTTCCCATTTAGGGCGCAACTCTTTACTAATGATAACACAGGATCCTGGCTGGTCCAGGTCCTGATCTGGCGAGCTGTGATGGGTGACCCCTCGCTCTCAAAATCATCCATGACCAGTAGCAAGTCTGTGGGCTGCGCCATTTCAACCCCAGTGGTGGGTAATGGTAGCTGGCTGAGAGCATCGGCACAGTTTTCAGTGCCTGGTCTGTGGCAGATTACATAGTCATAAGCGGATAATGTTAGTGCCCATCTTTGGATGCGGGACGAAGCATTGGTATTTATACCTTTGCTCTCTGAAAACAGCGAAATGAGCGGCCTGTGGTCAGTTTCAAGCTCAAATCGAAGTCCAAATAGGTATTGATATATTTTCTTAACACCATATACACATGCTGATGCCTCTATTTCGACCATACTATAGGCTCTTTCAGCCTTAGACAATCTTCTAGACGCGTATGCAACTGGTTGGAGGTTGCCTGATACATTGGCTTGCTGTAACACACAGCCGACAATGTACGATGAGGCGTCACAAGCTAGCACTAAACATTTACATGGTCATAATGTACAAGTAACTTATTTGAACATATTAGGTTCCTGGCCTTCTCAAAGGCTGTGTCTTGTGATTTGCCCCAAACCCAGTCGTCACCCTTACATAGCAACCATCATCATCATAGGCAGTCTCTCGGAATCGAGGAAGACTTGCTTCTGCTCCTGAAGTGAGTTCTTTGGTGGCTGAACAGTCCAATACAAGAGTCACAGATTCTGTCACAGGTGGGACAGATAGTCGTTGAGGGTAAGGGTGAGTGGGACAGATTTGCTGCATGCTCTTTCCACTGTCTGCGCTTGATTTCTGCATACTTTCGGTGATGAGACTCGAGGTGCTCAGTGCCCTCCCGGATGCACTTCCTCCACTTAGGGCGGTCTTGGGCCAAGGACTCTCAGGTGTCAGTGGGGATGTTGCACTTTATCAGGGAGGCTTTGAGGGTGTCCTTGTAGCGTTTTCGCTGCCAGCCTTTGGCTCATTTGCCATGAGGGAGCTCCGAGTAGAGCACTTGCTTTGGGACTCTCGTGTCTGGCATGTGGACTATGTGGCCTGCCCAGCGGAGCTGATCGAGTGTGGTCAGTGCTTCAATGCTGGGGATGTTAGACTGAATGAGGACACTGATGTTGGTGCGCCTGTCCTCCCAGAGGATTTGTAGGATCTTGCGGAGACATCATTGGTGATATTTCTCCAGCGACTTGAGGTGTCTACTGTACATGGTCCATGTCTCTGAGCCATACAGGAGGGCGGGTATTACTACAGCCCTGTAGACCATGAACTTGGTGGCAGTTTTGAGGGCCTGGTCTTCAAACACTCTTTTCCTCAGGCGGCCGAAGGCTGCACTGGTGCACTGGAGGCAGTAGCAACATGTGCAAAGGCTTGAACAACGTGCTCAACCCGGGTAGAAAGTTACTGAAATAGTTGAGGAGTCCCAGGAACAAACGCAGCTCCGTCACATTCTGTGGTCTGGCTGCATTCTTGATAGTCTCTGTCTTTGAGAACGTGGGCCTGATACCGTCTCCTGCAATCTTTCTCCCCAAAAATTCGACTACTGGCGCCAGGAAAACACACTTGGAGCGTTTCAGCCTGAGCCCCACTCTGTCTAGGCAACTTAGAACCTCTTCCAGGCTGTGTAGATGTTCGATGGTGTCACGACCAGTGATCAGGATGTCATCTTGAAACACAACGGTGCATGGAACACATTTCAGCAAACTCTCCATGTTTCTCTGGAAAATGGCTGCAACCCAGCGAATCCCGAAAGGGCACCTGTCGTATATAAACAGCCCTTTGTGTGTGTTGATGTATGTCAGTCTTTTCGAAGATTCAGCCAGCTCCTGTGTCATGTAGGCGGAGGTTAGGTCCAACTTGCTGAACGACATCCCCCCACACCCCGCTAACATTGCGAACAGGTCATCCGCCTTGGGCAGCGGGTACTGGTCCTGTAGTGAGACTTGGTTAATCGTTACCTTGCAATCTCCGCAGATTCTGACCGTGCCATCGCTTTTCAACACCGGTACTATTGGACTGGCCCACTCGTTGAACTTGACTGGCAATTCCTTCGTATTGGAGTCTGTCCAGTTCGATCTTGACTTTCTCTCTTATCATGTATGGAACCGCCCGAGCCTTGTGATGGATGGGCCGTGCATTGGGGCCGAGATGGATCTGTAGCTTGGCGTCTGTGAAGTTGCCGATGCCTGGTTCAAATAGCGAGGTAAACTTGCTCAGCACTTGAGCGCACGAGGCGCCATCCACTGAAGATAGTGCTTTGATGTCGTTCCAATTCCATCTAATCTTTCCGAACAGCGTTGGGCCATTGCCTGGAACAATCCACAATGGTAGGTTATGCACAGCTCCATCATACGATACCTTCAATGCCGCTCTTCCAATGACTGGTATGAGCTCTTTGGTGTAGGTACGCAGCTTTGCATTAATCGGGCTCAGTTTGGGCCTTTGTGCTTTATTGCCCCACAGTTTCTCGAAAGCCTCTGGCTCATAATTGACTGACTCGCCCCGAGTCCAACTCCATGGATACTGGAACTCTAGTTAATTTGACTTTCAGCATTATAGAAGGGCTCTTGGTGGTGAAGGTATATACCCCATACACTTCTTCCTCGGATTGAGTTGTCTGTGCTGCGTGATCCGCGCCGGATCGATCATCCTCTGCCACGTGGTATGTCGCAGCACGTTTGCACATTCGCTGGAGGTGCCCCATCGTTGTGCAGCCTTTATACACGTAGTGCTTGAATCGACATTGATGGGCCCGATGATTACCCCCGCAGCACCAACGCGGTGCTAATGGATTCGCATTCACCCCCGATGGCGGACTCTGAGTCATCACAGGTCTGGCAGCCGCAGACGTATAGGCCCTGCCATATGCAGTTCGGCCTGCTAGCGATGTCATTTTATGCACAGTACTTGCCGGTGAGCTTCGATGTTGAGAAGATATCTGTTTGGTGTTACCGTCCGTGGCCATGCATGTCTGGGCGATCGCGATGGCCTGATCAGATCTAGGGTTTCGGCAGCCAGCAGCTTTCCAAGAATGACCTCGTGGCTGATGCCCAGCACGAAAAAGTTCCGCAGCATTTGCCCCAACGCAGGTCCAAAATCGCATGGTCCCGCGAGGCGTCTCAGGTCGGCGACATAATCCGCCACGTCCTGGCCCCTGGAGCGATGGTGCGCGTAAAAATGAGTATACTCTCCTTCGGCTTGAGGTGATCCCGAACCAGTGTGCACAACTCTGTATATTCCTTCTCCATTGGTTTTGTCGGTATGAGCAGATTCTTGAAGAGGCCGTATATTTTAGGCCCACAGACGGTGAGGAGAACCGCCCTGTGCTTGACTGCGTTAGTGTCTCCTTCCAGCTCGTTGACCATGAAGTCCTGGTCGAGATGCTCGACGAAGGCTTCCCAATCATCACCCTCTATGAATCTCTCTAATATTCCAACGGCAACCATGGTTGCGTGAAGGTTCGTATTCTGTTACTCATCACCAGTTGTTGTGTATAGAAGAACTCCACGAGGCTGAGTACTGTGAGCTAAACTTAGTGTGACCTTAGTCATCTTTATTACAACTCCAGAGTGTGTAAACAACATGGCATCAGTCATTGAAGGTTAGCATGCAGGTACAGCAGGCGGTTAAGAAAGCAAATGGCATGTTGGCTTTCATAGCGAGGGGATTTGAATACAGGGGCAGGGAGGTGTTGCTACAGTTGTACAGGGCCTTGGTGAGGCCACACCTGGAGTATTGTGTACAGTTTTGGTCTCC